>NC_064580.1:125113931-126363931 GCF_937001465.1 Orcinus orca
CAGAGAGGGACAAGAGGAAGCAATTGTCAGGGGGTAAGGGGAGACTTATGGGGGTGATGGGTATTTTCACACTTATAATTGTGGTAATGGTTTAACAAGTATACACATATGACCAAACTCATTCAGCGGTCACTTTAAGCATGTGCAATTTATTATATGTCAATTATACTTCAATAAAACCACTTAAAAGGATCGTCCCTTCAGAGAAAAAACAACAACAACTTTGGAAGGAATAGAGATAAAAGATGTTTGGAGGGGAGATGATGTTGTTTTAGAATTCTTTGTAGACAGTTGCCTGTACTGAGAGCAGACAGCTCTTACTTCCCTGCCCTTGGGAAGCCACTGCTCCACCTTAAGTTTCTTTAGAAAGTGGGCTGATCAGTGTTGAGTTTGTGGCTTCCATTCACCATTATTTTAGTCCTCAGGGTGCTTTCAATAACTTTTAGTAGGGTGAGATTTTTGGCCCTCTGGAGGACCTTTAGTCGCTGGCATCGTAGGGTGAGATGTAGCAAACACTTCTATGACGTAGGTGGCCTGGAAGTGATTTGTCTATTTCTTGGGATGATACTGCCACCTACACACCTCAAACCACATAGGTTCTGGCAATGTACACTTTGTCGTGCCCCTCGTCCAGCCCCCTACCCCAAAGACAGAAACGCCAAGCCCCTTTCCACCTTGCCTGCGGGTTCAAGTGTTAAGTAGGAAATTTATCTTCAGCACTCAGTCCTGACCCATTCCTTATCCCCACTGTCTGGTTAACTGTGATTCTGCCAGTGTCCCCCACAACCTTGCAGGACTCAATGTCCCTCCCTCCTCACACACCTGCCTCTTCCCTTCCTTCCCTGCTCCCACCATGAGAGAACTCGCAGAAACACACAGAAATTTTCACAAGTTGATTTTTATTTAATTAGCATCCGTGTACCCTGATGTTGTAAAATTCTGTGTCTACACAGTTGGCCATTTCTCAGACCTCAGACTTGGCAGATATTTCTGAGGTCTCTGGCCTCCCCCTGAGCTTTACTGGCTCACCAGCTCTTCGCTTGGAGGGGTGTTGCTGCATGGCACTCGGTTCTGCTCGGCCTCTTGGTTCTGCTCTGCATTATTCTGATGTTGATTTAGTGTCTCATCCAGCCTGTGAGAACAGCTGGAGAGTCTTTGTCTTGTAGCTTTCTTCTGCTGTTTTGTGGGGTTGACAGCTTTCTTAGAGGCTTTTTTATTCAGACTCCTTTGACGGGGTTTCCTCACGGTCCTGGCTGTCTTCAGCACCTGGAAGGACAACAGAGTGAGGTCAAAAGGACATTGGATTAGGGAGAAGAAGATGGGCTATTGATGGAAAGGGAGACTTCATGAGAAGGGGTCAGGGCTGAGGAGGGGTTTGTGCCAGGCAGGGAGAGGGTAGGATTCTTGGGGGAGAGGGAATCCATGAAGAAAACAGCTTGGGTAGGGTCATCTTACGTGGCCACCACGTCTAGGTCTGAGGTTATAGGGAGCCTCATCCACCCTCCTCCGTTTAGCTCTCGAGGGTTTTCGATCCATGTCTGTATCAGGCTCCAGTAGTCTTCGGCCCACCTCAGCTGTATTGAAGCCTACCAGTGGTCTACTCCGGGCCTACTGACCACGCTATATATACAGCTCCCCAGGACGATGAAGGGTCCGTACCCTCAGCCAATGGTGGCTAAGGAGGGACTTAGCCATCACAAAGCAGCCCTTGTGACACGTCTGTTGATGTAGCTCAGACATTTCAAAGAACCATTCCTGACACCTGGGGCGGGGTGGGGGGGGGATGATGATGAGGCGGGGTGGGGGGGGATGATGATGAGGCCAGGATGGCTCAGTTAGAGAGAAGAGTCTTCCCAAGCCGAACTGCCACCCTCCTCATATCCCTATGTTCAGTTGTGGTGGTGCACATGATAGAGAACAAACCTTTCCTCCAAGCTATTCTCCAAGGCCACCCCTACTCAGTGGTTTATTCTGAGATCTCCCACCCTTAGTTATCAGCTAGCGTTTTGGATATCTTACTTAAAATCCCTCCAAAAGCTGTATGGCTGAATTTAAATATTGGTGGAGATATGAATCATCTTACAAACTAACAAAAAGACAGCTCCCATGAATAAACATCTCCCTACCTAGAGCATCTGGCATTAAAGCCTGCTGATTTTGATTAAATTATCTTCTGCCCGCTCTGCGACTTAAAGGCAGGGATTAGAATTAACTGCCCACTCATGAAGGTTGCTTTTATTTTTTCTTTTATTCTATTCTTGGACTCTGGCCATATTGTCATCATTGAGTTTGACAAGGTTCTTTCTCCTACAGTTTTTCTATTTTTCTTTCATCCTAGAGTCCAACACTCATTTCCTTCCCACAATTAAGCACCTACTCGGATGTGTTTGAATCATGCCCTCGTATATGTTTGTACTCTTGCGAAACATATAGCCTTATGAAATGTGTGTGTGTGTGAATATGGTGCATTGTGCCATAGACCTCGTTCTGTTTCTTACCTTATGCTTTTAAGTTCAACTTATGTAGCTATATGTATCTCTAGCTAATTGTTTCTAACGCTGCATCATATTCCATTAGAACGAATATCCCAAGTATAACTTGTCCATTCCTTCCTCTTTTGAGGGACATCTATGTTGGCTCTCCACTCCACTGCCAGAAACATTGCTATGAGGAGCATTCTCACTCATGTCTCCCTATGGACTTCTGCATATATTTTTCTGTAATATACGCTCAGGAATAGAATTTCTAGGTCATAGATATCCTTAGTCCGTTTGAGCTGCTAGAACAGAATACCATAGACTGGTGGCTTAAGCAACAAACATTTACTCCTCACAGTTCTGGTGACTGAAAGGCCAAGATTAGGATGCCAGCATGGTTGGGTTCTGGTGAGGGCCCTCTTCCTGCTTATGTCCTCACATGGCCTAGCTCAGTGTGTACACACAAAGAGAGAGACAGCTATCTCCTGTGTCTTCCTCTTTTTCTAAGGGCATTAATCCCATCATAAGGCCCCCATCCTCATGACCTAATCCAACTTTAATTTTCTCCCAAAAGCCCCACCTCCAAATACCATCACATCTAGAGGGCTAGGGTTTCAGCATATGGATTTTGGAGGGACACAAACATTGTCTATAAGCAATATTTTTTTCTAAATACTGCCAGGTTGCTCTCCAGAGTGACAGTACCAGTCTATTTTCCCGATAGAATTATATTATTACTTGTTTCCCTGCATACTCATCAATACACAGCGTGGAAGCAGCTTCTGATATGACTCCCAATAATCCCAGCCTCCTGATGTTCACATGCTTGTGTAATCCACTCTCCTTGAGTGTGGGCTGTACCTAGTGTCCTGCTTCTAATGAGTTGAATCAATAGAAGCCAGCAAAAGTCATAGGATGTGATTAACATGATTAAGTTTCCTCTTGCTAGAACTTTGTTGCTGACGGTCTCTCTTGCCCCCTTGTTTTCTCATTCTGATGAAAGCATATTGTGTGGTGCTCAGTGAAGAGACTCGCATATCAAGGAACAGCTCCTGAGGACCTGAGCTTTTTAGTGCAACGACCCACAAGGAGCTGCGTGCTACCAACACCCAATTAGGGAAGCAGATCCTGCCCAACTGAGACTTGAGATGAGGTAGCCTCATAAGATATGCAGAGCCAGAGGACTAGCTAAGCTGCACCCATATTCTTGATCCAGAGAAACTCTAGGATAATAGATTCTGTTGTTTCAAGCCACTAAGTTTTGGGGTAAGTTTTTACACAGCAAGTGATAACAAAGACACTTAGTATTACCCGACTTTTAATTTTAAAAAACTCTGATTGGTAAATAGTGTAATCTCCTTTCACTTCTGTGATTACTAGTGATTCAGCTATTTAGATTTTCTATTCTTTAAATTGTTTCTTGGTTAATAATGTTTCTCATTCTATTGGATTTCTTCTCTTTTTCATGTTGGTTTTACCATTTCTCTGTATTTTATGGATACTAATTCTTTGTTAGTGAACTTTGATATGCTTTGGGTAATGTTCAATACTTGTGTTATCCTCTACATAGAGTTCCTGCACCATGTAGTATGTGGTGATATCTTTATCATATACCTTTTATTTTGAAGGGGTATTATTTCATTGATCATGGCCTCTAGTACTAGGTTGAATGTAGAGACAATATCAGACATGGATATCCTGAAATTTATGTGCCTAATGTGTTATAGTAATTAGGAGAAGGTTTTCTGGGTTTTATTTTGTTTTATTTGCTACAGAGACTACCTCATGTTAAAGAAGTTTCCTGGTATTCTTAGGTTTTGGAAAGCACTTTGTAAAAACTCATGTGTCTTTACCAAATGCTTTTGATCTCCCCATTGAGATGATTATTTAAATTAAATGTTTTCCTTATCTTCTTAGGGTGGGGGATCACACAGACGTATTTTCCTATCTTAAATCAGTCTTCTCTTCCTAAGACAAATCTTACTTGATTATGATGCATTATCCTATGATCATATATTATTTTCCAGTTTTGTATCTATGTTCGTAAGGGAGATAGCCTTTAAATTTCATTGTATGATCCGTTCTATCTCAGCTATGAAACCAAGGTTTTTACGAGCCTTATAAGACGGGTTGGTAAGGTTTCTCTCATTTTTTATCTTCTGAAACAGCTTGTGTGAGAGGTGGAATTATCTGTTCCTTGAACATTTTGTACAATATATCTCTAAAGCTATATAGATCTAGGGCTTTCCTGTATGTGGAGCAGTGGACAAGGGTGAGTCTGATGACTGTTTTATTTCTGTAATAGTTACAGGCATTTGGATTTGTGAGATGGGCTAATTAATAATACCCATTTCTTCCCTTTCCGAGTTTGGAACCTATTGGTAGATACGTATGCATCAGAGAGACATAGATAAAGCTGACTGCAAGTTGTGACTTTAGATCTCTAGCCAAGCCGACTTGCTAACAATTCACCCCTGAATTTGCTCCACTCCTTACTACGTGGCAGATCAGAATTCATCATTCAGCTGGTAGGTTGATCCTGTGAAAAGTGAGTGGATCCGAAGGGGCTGGGTGAAGCATGCCCCACTGCTGCTTACAATTTTACCAAAGAAATCCCTGTCTCTTCCTGGCGAGAAGTGAGTGAGGCTAAATGTGTTTAAAAGTTAGACCAGAGAGAATTCCCTGGTGGTCCAGTGGTTAGGACTCCATGCTTCCACTGCAGGGGGCACGGGTTCAGTCCCTGGTTGGGGAACTAAGATCCTACATGCCACACAGCGCTGCCAAAAATAAAGTAAAATAAAATAAAAAGTTATACTAGAACAAGTGAGAGTCTCCCAAACAATTGGCCTTTTCAGGTTTTTCTCTGCAAAATTTAGCCATTTATATTATTTCCCCCAGCAGTATGCTCATTCTTCTTGGGCTTCAAGCTTATTGGCATACACTAATTCATAATATTATTTCGTTACTTTTTAAATTGCTATAGTATTTTTACTTTTCTCATTCATATTTTGCTTTAGTCTTGGCTCTTTTTTTTTCCTGATGTCTCCCATGGTTTATCTTGTAAATCTTTTAAAGTAATCATTTCTTGATTTTATAATTATTCTTTATTTTTGGTCTGTATTTCCTCATTTGTTTATTTATATCTATTTCCTCCTTTATGGTTTCTTTCACATTTAGCCTGTTGCCCTTCATTCTAGCTTGTTAAATTGAACACAAAGCTTATTTGTCTTCAATATACTTTTTTGAATTCTGATAAACGTATTCAGAGCAGCAATTTTCTCACAGAGTTCTGTGTTAGCTACAAGTCACAAATCTTCTCCTGCTAATTCATGTTAGGAGTATCTCATTTTTATTATTTCTCCTTTAATCCAAGGATTATTAGGTAGTATGATTTTAGTTTCTAAGCATGTTAGGTGTTTAAGTTATCCTTTAAAAGACCTAATTTTATTATAGTCAAACAACACAGTCTGTAGGATATTAACTCATTAAAGTTTTCTGAGACTTTCTTTGTAAACTTGTACATGGTAAACTTTTGAGACTATTCCTTGAGTGCTGAAAAGAATGTGTATCCTCTACTTGTGGAGGGTAAGTTTTCTCTATACCAGTTTGTGCTTATTAATTCTATTATTCAGATCCTCTATCTTTGCTTTTTCTCCTTCTCCTTTGGTTTCTTGTTGCCTGGCATAATGATTTCCATCTCTTCCCCTTCACCCACCATAATTCTGATGAGGACCACACTTGGTCAGCAGTCAGTACCTCCTCCGCTGACTAATCTAGTTGGACAGTTGCCTGAGCCTAAAAACTTTTCCAGGTGTCCATCTGATGGCCCTAGGCTGAACCTTCACTGCGAAGTCCCGGAACATCTGCAAGAATTAGAAAAATGTATAGGTCTCTGGACCCCTAGTGAGTGGAGGGGAAATCCCCCTACATTTGTACTTGTGGGGAGTAGAACTGAAACATTTGAGATTTCCCCCAGCTCGGAAATTTTTAATCACAGTTGATTCTGATCTTTCACACCTTTACTTTTATTATTATAATGTGAGATTTTAGTGAACAGAAAGTGGGAGGCTTTGCTCTCTATTCAGGCAGTGGACATGTAACAACGGCTCAGTAAATGCTTGGATGAGTGAGTGAATGATCACATGAATAAACAAATAGGCACCCGTGAGAATACTGCTACTGGGAAGCACTAAATGTCAACTTTCACATCATCATCTATGATTATTGTGTTGAATAATCCTCATGTTGTTTAAATAAGCATATCATTAAGACTAATACATATTTATACATGCCAGTAAGCCATTGGTGTTTCTTTCCTCTGATGTCCTTATTCATGTCCCTTTCCTTGGGCCTCTTTGTCCTTAATTTCTCTATCTGTATAAAGTAATTACTCTTTAATTGTGTGAAGGTCATACTGTATTATGTAAAATTACCTTTTGTTTGTCAAATGGATCTGTCTAAAATGGTACCCAGATTCCCATTTGTCTTTTGAGAAATGTGTTCATCATCTTTCTGGCATATAGACATCCTTAATTTTTTCTAGTAAGCTATATTTTTTTCTTTATGGCTTATAGTTGATATGGTTTTTTAAACATATTATTGTTTGGAGCAAGTATTAGAGATTTGAAGGCACTGAGGCTTATTGTTCTCTCTTGTAAAATCTTTCGCAAGCTCTTCTGGTATTACTGATATCTTTTTTTTTTTTTAATATTTCTTTTTTTTTTTAACATCTTCATTGGGGTATAATTGCTTTACAATGGTGTGTTAGTTTCTGCTTTACAACAAAGTGAATGAGTCATACATAAACATATGTTCCCATATGTCTTCCCTCTTGCGTCTCCCTCCCTCCCACCCTCCCTATCCCACCCCTCCAGGCTGTCACAAAGCACCGAGCCAATATCCCTGTGCCATGCGGCTGCTTCCCACTAGCTATCTACCTTACTACGTTTGTTAGTGTGTATATGTCCATGACTCTCTCTCGCCCTGTCACAGCTCACCCTTCCCCCTCCCCATAACCTCAAGTCCGTTCTCTAGGAGGTCTGCGTCTTTATTCCTACCTTACCCCTAGGTTCTTCATGACATTTTTTTTTCTTAAATTCCATATATATGTGTTAGCATACGGTATTTGTCTTTTTCTTTCTGACTTACTTCACTCTGTATGACAGACTCTAGGTCTATCCACCTCATTACAAATAGCTCAATTTCGTTTCTTTTTATGGCTGAGTAATATTCCATTGTATATATGTGCCACATCTTCTTTATCCATTCATCCGATGATGGACACTTAGGTTGTTTCCATCTCCGGGCTATTGTAAATAGAGTTGCAATGAACATTTTGGTACATGACTCTTTTTGAATTTTGGTTTTCTCAGGGTATATGCCCAGTAGTGGGATTGCTGGGTCATATGGTAGTTCTATTTGTAGCTCTTTAAGGAACCTCCATACTGTTCTCCATAGTGGCTGAACCAATTCACATTCCCACCAGCAGTGCAAGAGTGTTCCCTTTTCTCCACACCCTCTCCAGCATTTAGTGTTTCTAGATTTTTTGATGATGGCCATTCTGACTGGTGTGAGATGATATCTCATTGTAGTTTTGATTTGCATTTCTCTAATGATTAATGATGTTGAGCATTCTTTCATGTGTTTGTTGGCAGTCTGTATATCTTCTTTGGAGAAATGTCTAGTTAGGTCTTCTGCCCATTTTTGGATTGGGTTGTTTGTTTTTTTGTTATTGAGCTGCATGAGCTGCTTATAAATTTTGGAGATTAATCCTTTGTCGGTTGCTTCATTTGCAAATATTTTCTCCCATTCTGAGGGTTGTCTTTTGGTCTTGTTTATGGTTTCCTTTGCTGTGCAAAAGCTTTGAAGTTTCATTAGGTCCCATTTGTTTATTTTTGTTTTTATTTCCATTACTCTAGGAGGTGGGTCAGAAAGGATCTTGCTGTGATTTATGTCATAGAGTGTTCTGCCTATGTTTTCCTCTAAGAGTTTGATAGTTTCTGGCCTTACATTTAGGTCTTTAATCCATTTTGAGCTTATTTTTGTGTATGGTGTTAGGGAGTGATTTAATCTCATACTTTTACATGTACCTGTCCAGTTTTCCCAGCACCACTTATTGAAGAGGCTGTCCTTTCTCCTCTGTACATTCCTGCCACCTTTATCAAAGATAAGGTGTCCATATGTGCGTGGGTTTATCTCTGGGCTTTCTATCCTGTTCCATTGATCTATCTTTCTGTTTTTGTGCCAGTACCATACCATCTTGATAACTGTAGCTTTGTAGTATAGTCTGAAGTCAGGGAGCCTGATTCCTCCAGTTCCTTTTTTCGTTCTCAAGATTGCTTTGGCTATTCGGGGTCTTTTGTGTTTCCATACAAATTGCGAAATTTTTTGTTCTAGTTCTGTGAAAAATGCCAGTGGTAGTTTGATAGGGATTGCGTTGAATCTATAGATTGCTTTGGGTAGTAGAGTCATTTTCACAATGTTGATTCTTCCAATCCAAGAACATGGTATATCTCTCCATCTATTTGTATCATCTTTCATTTCTTTCATCAGTGTCTTATAATTTTCTGCATAGAGGTCTTTTGTCTCCTTAGGTAGGTTTATTCCTAGATATATTATTCTTTTTGTTGCAATGGTAAATGGGAGTGTTTTCTTGATTTCACTTTCAGATTTTTCATCATTAGTATATAAGAATGCCGGAGATTTCTGTGCATTAATTTTGTATCCTGCCACTTTACCAAATTCATTGATTAGCTCTAGTAGTTTTCTGGTAGCATCTTTAGGATTCTCTATGTATAGGATCATGTCATCTGCAAACAGTGACAGCTTTACTTCTTCTTTTCCGATTTGGATTCCTTTTATTTCCTTTTCTTCTCTGATTGCTGTGGCTAAAACTTCCAAAACTATGTTGAATAAGAGTGGTGAGAGTGGGCAACCTTGTCTTGTTCCTGATCTTAGTGGAAATGCTTTCAGTTTTTCACCCTTGAGGATGATGTTTGCTGTGGGCTTGTCATATATGGCCTTTATTATGTTGAGGAAAGTTCCCTCTATGCCTACTTTCTGCAGGGTTTTTATCATAAATGGGTGTTGAATTTTGTCAAAAGCTTTCTCTGCATCCATTGAGATGATCATATGGTTTTTCTCCTTCAATTTGTTAATATGGTGTATCACATTGATAGATTTGCGTGTATTGAAGAATCCTTGCATTCTTGGAATAAACCCCACTTGATCATGTTGTATGATCCTTTTAATGTGCTGTTGGATTCTGCTTGCTAGTATTTTGTTGAGGATTTTTGCATCTATGTTCATCAGTGATATTGGCCTGTAGTTTTCTTTCTTTGTGACATCCTTGTCTGGTTTTGGTATCAAGGTGATGGTGGCCTCGTAGAAGGAGTTTGGGAGTGTTCCTCCCTCTGCTATATTTTGGAAGAGTTTGAGAAGGATAGGTGTTAGCTCTTCTCTAAATGTTTGATCGAATTCGCCTGTGAAGCCATCTGGTCCTGGGCTTTTGTTTGTTGGAAGATTTTTAATCACAGTTTCAATTTCAGTGCTTGTGATTGGTCTGTTCATATTTTCTATTTCTTCCTGATTCAGTCTTGGAAGGTTGTGCATTTCTAAGAATTTGTCCATTTCTTCCAGATTGTCCATTTTATTTTCATAGAGTTGCTTGTAGTAATCTCTCATGATCTCTTTTATTTCTGCAGTGTCTGTTGTTACCTCTCCTTTTTCATTTCTAATTCTATTGATTTGAGTCTTCTCCCTTTTTTTCTTGATGAGTCTGGCTAGTGGTTTATCTATTTTGTTTATCTTCTCAAAGAACCAGCCTTTAGTTTTATTGATCTTTGCTATTGTTTCCTTCATTTCTTTTTCATTTATTTCTGATCTGATTTTATGATTTCTTTCCTTCTGCTAGCTTTGGGGTTTTTTTGTTCTTCTTTCTCTAATTGCTTGAGGTGCAAGGTTAGGTTGTTTATTCGAGATGTTTCCTGCTTCTTAAGGTGGGCTTGTATTGCTATAAACTTCCCCCTTAGAACTGCTTTTGCTGCATCCCACAGGTTTTGGGTCGTTGTGTCTCCATTGTCATTTGTTTCTAGGTATTTTTTGATTTCCTCTTTGATTTCTTCAGTGATCACTTCATTATTAAGTAGTGTGTTGTTTAGCCTCCATGTGTTTGTATTTTTTACAGATCTTTTCCTGTAATTGATATCTAGTCTCATGGCGTTGTGGTCAGAAAAGATACTTGATACAATTTCAATTTTCTTAAATTTACCAAGACTTGATTTGTGACCCAAGATATGATCTATCCTGGAGAATGTTCCATGAGCACTTGAGAAAAATGTGTATTCTGTTGTTTTTGGATGGAGTGTCCTATAAATATCAATTAAGTCCATCTTGTTTAATGTATCATTTAAAGCTTGTGTTTCCTTATTTATTTTCATTTTGGATGATCTGTCCATGGGTGAAAGTGGGGTGTTTAAGTCCCCTACTATGAATGTGTTACTGTCCATTTCCCCTTTTATGGCTGCTAGTATTTGCCTTATGTATTGAGGTGCTCCTATGTTGGGTGCATAAATATTTACAATTGTTATATCTTCTTCTTGGATTGATCCCTTGATCATTATGTAGTGTCCTTCTTTGTCTCTTTTAATAGTCCTTATTTTAAAGTCTATTTTGTCTGATATGAGAATTGCTACTCCAGCTTTCTTTTGGTTTCCATTTGCATGGAATATCTTTTTCCATCCCCTTACTTTCAGTCTGTATGTGTCTCTAGGTCTGAAGTGGGTCTCTTGTAGACAGCATATATAAGGGTCTTGTTTTTGTATCCATTCAGCTAATCTGTGTCTTTTGGTGGGAGCATTTAGTCCATTTACATTTAAGGTAATGATCGATATGTATGTTCCTATTCCGATATTCTAAATTGTTTTGGGTTCGTTATTATAGGTCTTTTCCTTCTCTTGTGTTTCTTGCCTAGAGAAGTTCCCTTAGCATTTGTTGTAAAGCTGGTTTGGTGGTGCTGAACTCTCTCAGCTTTTGCTCGTCTGTAAAGGTTTTAATTTCTCCATCAAATCTGAATGAGATCCTTGCTGGGTAGAGTAGTCTTGGCTGCAGGTTTTTCTCCTTCATCACTTTCAGTATGTCCTGCCACTCCCTTCTGGCTTGTAGAGTTTCTGCTGAGAGATCAGCTGTTAACCTTATGGGGAGTCCCTTGTGTGTTATTTGTTGTTTTTCCCTTGCTGCTTTTAATATGCTTTCTTTGTATTTAATTTTTGACAGTTTGATTAATATGTGTCTTGGCGTATTTCTCCTTGGATTTATCCTGTATGGGACTCTCTGTGCTTCCTGGACTTGATTAACTATTTCCTTTCCCATATTAGGGAAGTTTTCAACTCTAATCTCTTCAAATATTTTCTCAGTCCCTTTCTTTTTCTCTTCTTCTTCTGGAACCCCTATAATGCGAATGTTGGTGCGTTTAATGTTGTCCCAGAGGTCTCTGAGACTGTCCTCAGTTCTTTTCATTCTTTTTTCTTTATTCTGCTCTGCAGTAGTTATTTCCACTATTTTATCTTCCAGGTCACTTATCCGTTCTTCTGCCTCAGTTATTCTGCTATTGATCCCATCTAGAGTACTTTTAATATCATTTATTGTGTTGTTCATCGTTGCTTGTTTCATCTTTATTTCTTCTAGGTCCTTGTTAACTGTTTCTTGCATTTTGTCCATTCTATTTCCAAGATTTCGGATCATCCTTACTATCATTATTCTGAATTCTTTTTCAGGTAGACTGGCTATTTCCTCTTCATTTGTTAGGTCTGGTGCATTTTTATCTTGCTCCTTCATCTGCTGTGTGTTTTTCTGTCTTCTCATTTTGCTTATCTTACTGTGTTTGGGGTCTCCTTTTTGCAGACTGCAGGTTCGTAGTTCCCGCTGTTTTTGATGTCTGCCTCCAGTGGCTAAGGTTGGTTCAGTGGGTTGTGTAGGCTTCCTGGTGGAGGGGACTAGTGCCTGTGTTGTGGTGGATGAGGCTGGATCTTGTCTCTCTAGTGGGCAGGTTCACGTCTGGTGGTGTGTTTTGGGGTGTCTGTGGCCTTATTATGATTTTAGGCAGCCTCTCTGCTAATGGGTGGGGTTGTGTTCCTGTTTTGCTAGTTGTTTGGCATAGGTTGTCCAGCACTGTGGCTTGCTGGTCATTGAGTGAAGCTGGGTGCTGGTGTTAAGATGGAGGTCTCTGGGAGATTTTCGCCGTTTGATATTATGTGGAGCTGGGAGGTCTCTTGTTGACCAGTGTCCTGAAGTTGGCTCTCCTACCTCAGAGGCAGAGCCCTGACTCCTGGCTGGAGCACCAAGAGCCTTTCATCCACATGGCTCAGAATAAAAGGGAGAAAAAGTAGAGGGAATTAGTAGAATTATGAGGAAAGAAAGAAGGAAAGGAGGGAAGGAAGGAAGGAAGAAAGAAAGAAAGAAGCAAAGAAGGAAAGAAGGGAAGAAGGAAAGAAAGGAGGGAGGGAGGAAGGAAGGAAGGAGGGAAAGAAGGAAAAGAGACAGAAAGAAAGAATATACAGTAAAAATAAAATAAAGTATAATAAAGTTATTGAATTAAAAAATTCTTATTTAGAAAAAAAAAAGGGACGGATAGAACCTTAGGACAAATGTTGGAAGCAAAGCTATACAGACAAAATCTTACACAGAAGCATACACATACACCCTCACTAAAAGAGGTAAAGGGGGAAAAATCATGAATCTTGCTGTCAGAGACCACCTCCTCAATTTGGGATGATTCGTTGTCTAAAGGAGGGAAGGAAGGAAGGAAAGAAGAAAGAACGAACAAAGGTAAAGTATAATAACGTTATTAAAATTAAAATTGATTATTAAGAAAAAATTTAAAAAAAAAACCATGGACGGATAGAACCCTAGGACAAATGGTGGAAGCAAGACTATACAGACAAGATCTCACACAGAAGCATACACATACACACTCACAAAAAGAGGAATAGGGAAAAAAATCATAGATCTTGCTCCTAAAGTCCACTTCCTTAATTTGGGATGGTTGGTTGTCTATTCAGGTATTCCACAGATGCAGGGTACATCAAGTTGATTGTGGACCTTTAATCCGCTGTTTCTGAGGCTGCTGGGAGAGATTTCCCTCTCTCTTTGTTCTCACAGCTCCCAGGGGCTCAGCTTTGGATTTTGCCCTGCCTCTGCGTGTAGGTCGCTGGAGGGCGTCTGTTTTGTGCTCAGACAGGACGGGGTTAAAGGAGCCGCTGATTCGGGGGCGCACTCAGGCCGGCGGGGAGGGAGGGGCACGGAGTGCGGGGCGGGCCTGCGGCGGCAAAGTCCGGCGTGACTTTGCACCAGCCTGAGGCCCGCCGTGCGTTCTCCCGGGGAAGTTGTCCCTGGATCCCGGGAACCTGGCAGTGGCGGCCCTGGCACAGGGACCTGGCACAGGCTCCGCGGAAGAGGGGTGTGGAGAGTGGCCTGTGCTCGCACACAGGCCCCTTCGTGTCGGCAGCAGCAGCCTTAGCGTCTCCCGCCCGTCTCTGGGGTCCGCGCTTTTAGCCGCGGCTCGCGCCCGTCTCTGGAGCTCCTTTAAGCAGTGCTCTTAAACCCCTCTCCTCACGCACCAGGAAACAAAGAGGGAAGAAAATGTCTCTTGCCTCTTCGGCAGGTCCAGACTTTTCCTGGGACTCCCTCCTGGCTAGCCGTGGTGCACTAACCCCCTGCAGGTTGTGTTCACGTCGCCAACCCCAGTCCTCTCCTTGCGCTCTGACCAAAGCCCAGAGCCTCAGCTCCCAGCCCTGCCCGCCCCGGCGGGGGAGCAGACAAGCCTCTCGGGCTGGTGAGTGCCGGTCGGCCCCAATCCTCTGTGTGGGAATCTCTCTGCTTTGACCCCCGCAACCCTGTTGCTGTGCTCTCATCCACGGCTCCGAAGGTTCCCCCCTCCACCACCCGCAGTCTCCACCCGCGAAGGGGCTTCCTAGTGTGTGGAAACCTTTCCTCCTTCACAGCTCCCTCCCACTGGTGCAGGTCCCGTCCCTATTGTTTTGTCTCTGTTTATTCTTTTTTCTTTTTCCCTACCCAGGTACGTGGGGGGTTTCTTGCCTTTTGGGAGGTCTGAGGTCTTCTGCCAGCGTTCAGTAGGTGTTCTGTAGGAGTTGTTCCACATGTAGATGTATTTCGGATGTATCTGTCCATCTCATAGTCTTTTAAACAATTTTTTTCTATTGTCGTATAGTTGATTTACAATGTTGTGTTAGTCTCTGGTGTACAGCAAAGTGATTCAGTTATACATATATATGTCTATATTGTTTTTCATATTCTTTTCCATTATGGTTTATTACAGGATATTGAATATAGTTCCCTGTACTGTACAGTAGGCCCTTGTTTTTTATCTATGTTATATATAGTAGTTTGTATCTGCTAATCCCAAACTCCTAATTTATCTCTCCTCCTACATCTCATAGTCTTTAAACATATCAAATTGAATTTCCAGAACCTCTGAGTGGTTTGTGCTCTTAGCCTCTGGTTTATCTTTCTACTGCCTTTATTTATTGATAGTTCTAGACCTCCCCAAGGGAGTCTGTAATAGCAGTAAATTTGTCTAAAAGCAGGATTAACACTGGGGGTGTTTCTGAATAACACCCTAGGCAACTGGCTTGCAGGAGGGTCCTAGACTCCTCTGAGTTACTTTGGTCTGGTCTACGTCTCTCCAAAACAAATGACGAAAATGTGATTCAAATGACCATCACCAGTTGTGGTATCACTATTTGTGAAAGAATAGTCATTAGAGTCAAGACCCAGGCTCCATACCCTGCTGGCTTGGTGACCTTGAAAAGTCCCTTACATTTTCAGAGCCTTGTGTTTTTCCCCATATGGAAAATATGGTGATAACACTTGTCCCCAGGGTTGTTGTGAGGCTTAAAAGACAACTTGTGTGTAGCTAAGGCTTTCATGTTGAGGTATTTCTGGAGGCCTGGACGGGCCTAGAAGAAGTGTATGTGCAGTAGGCACTGAGGATGAGGGTACCTACCATGAAGAAGGGAGAGAGGAAGAAAGAACAAAACATTAACCATTTGGGTGAGAGTCATGAGCCTGTGTGAGGAGAAGGGATGGGAGAGGAGGACTGTCCCTAGACCAACCCTACAAACTCAGGTCTCAGCCCTTGGCAGAGGGGCTACCATCAATGAGCACATAAAAACTAAAAGAATAATCTCAGGCTTGGGAACTTTATATAGATTTTAGTATCAATTAAAGTACTTGGCTATAAATTTAAAAAAAAAACACCTCAAAATGGCTTAGTTCTCAATGATCCTCAGACCTGAGCAGACATCAGCATTACCTAAAGGCTTGTTAAAACCCAGAGGGCTGGCCTCCAGCCCCAAGACTTTTGGAGTCAGTGGTTTGTGTTGGGGCCCAAGAATTTGCATGTCTAACAAGGTGATGCTGATACTTTGAGAAACACTGGCCTAAAGGATAAAAACAATGGTTATTTTACGTAATAAGAAGTCTCAAGGAAAGGAAGCCCCCTGCTTATTTGAGAGTTCAATGATGTCCTCAAGGGCACAGATGCTTTCCATCCTTCAGTCTGCCATTCAAAGTGGAGTGGCTTTGCCTTGGGTAAGCTCACCTCACAGTTACAAGATGGCTGCCTCTATAGGCCATATCCAGGTAGAGTCCAGCAGAGGAGCAGGGACTCTCTCTTCCTCAGTATTTCTCTTATTAGAAGAACCTTTCCCAGAAATTCCTCAGCAGGCTTCTCCTCACTGGCAGAATTGTTTCACATTCTCAGTCCAAATCCAATACCTAGCAAGTAGAATGGGCCATGGTGATGGTTTAAAACAATCA
Organism: Orcinus orca; assembly: GCF_937001465.1. Lineage (NCBI taxonomy): Eukaryota > Metazoa > Chordata > Mammalia > Artiodactyla > Delphinidae > Orcinus > Orcinus orca. The sequence continues at coordinate 125,130,245 of NC_064580.1, forward strand.
GGATTTTCTTCTGGGGATGAAGAGAGGGTCTTCTATTTTCTGAACCACATAGGGGAGGAATGGCCACTTGAACAAAATGAGAACTCTTCCAGGAAGGAAAAGAGTGGCGATGGTTGCTGGGCAGCAGTTTGGGGGATGAGAGGAAGTCACCAGGGTCCATGACATCAAGCACTGGCAGCTTTTTTTTTTTCGTTTTTTACAGAAATTGGCAGCATCTCCATTCGTCTTGGTATCTTTGTTTTACAGTGGTAGTTATAGCACTTCCCCTGGTGCACTGGCAGCTTAGCTCTTACTTTGGATAATCTGCCAGGTTTAAGAGCCACTAATTTAGAAGAGAGAGAGACAGTTAAGCTAGACACCAGGGGTCTGTCCCACCAAGCAGCTTCAAACAGAGCAGCCACTTTTATGGGTTAATTTCATTGGCCTCCCCCATAGACTTTCCTCTGAAGAAAAGGTTCCATGGCTTAAAAGAAAAAATTTGAAAACCACTGATTTGGGGTGTCCCATCTAACCCCTGATCATTTGCTGTGTCCAATTTGAAGAAGATAAGGAGGGCAGAGAGAGAGAGGTCTTTACCCACTTAGTATAGGGGGAAAGGAGTTAACGCCACCTGGACTGGGAAAGCTAAATAGCATTTACTGAATAACTACAACAACAGCCTGTCGTGGTACTAATAGTCATTAGTAGGTTTCAGTAATGGTACTAACAGTAACATTTTATGCATGCTAACTGCCAGGCCCTGCTCTAAAACCTTTATAAGTAGTTTGTCACGTCATTTTTGCACCACGCCTATGAGGCAGGTTCTACTGTTACTCCAGGAGCTTTGCGTGAGTGTGGGAGCTGGGGACACAATCGAGGAGTTTGCCTCTATAATTTATGCTCGTAGCTACTCTATTATATGGCTTCTTGTGAGGGAGGTATTCCTATTTCCAATTTATAGGCATGGAAATGTATAGGCATGGAAATGAAGGCTCAGAGGTTTAGTCATTGTGCTAAGGTCACACAATGTGTAAGGAGCAGAACAAGACTGGAATTTAGGTTTGTCTGAATTCAGAACACCTCCCTCCCTTTATCCATTCATTTATTCATTCATTCATCCATCTATCCAAGGAATATTTATTCAGGACTTAGAATGTATTAAGCCCTATGCTAGGCACACTATATCCTTTTTCTTATTAGACAAAAGTCTTAGGCTACTTCTCTAGAATTGTCATTGGTGGATGGGAGTGTAAAGCCAAGGGTGTGGTGTGAGGAATGGAGACCAGTGAAATAATTGAGTGCAGAAACAAAAGAAGGTTATTATTTTCATATGTGGGCAGTTTTGTCCAAATCTATGATGTGTTTAATTTGGGAGTTATCAAATACACCCAAGAGCAGAACTTGCTGTGGTGAACTTGACCCTGCAGTGGCCCCCCAATGCCCCCTGCCTCCTACTGTTCATGCCCCTTGAGTGTGGGCAAGACCTGGGACTTACTTCTAGCCAATAGAGGATGGTAAGGTGAAGGGATTTTGCAGATATAATTAAGGTCCCTAATCAACTGATTCCAAGTTAATCAAAATGGAGATTATCCTGAATTAATCAGGTAAAAGCCCTTAAAAGAGGGACTAGGCCCTCCCTAAGGTCAGAGAAACTCTCTCTCCCCTGCTAGCTTTGAAGAAACCAGCTGCCATGTTGTGAAAGGACCTATGGAGAAGGCCATGGGGCAAGAAACTGCAGGATCTGAGGATTCCCCCAGCCAATAGGCAGCAAAAAAGTGAGGACCTTAATCCTGCAATAACAAGGAGATAAACTCTGCTGCCAAGCTGAGGGAGCTGGGAGGGATACCTTTGCCCAGATGAGCCTCTGATGAGACCACAGCTCTGGCTGTCACCTGGATCATAGCCTGCTGAGACCTGAAGTATAGGGTGAGACCAGCTAAGCTGTGCCTGTCAGACTTCTGATCTATAGAAATTGTGAGATAATAAAAGTGTTTTCACAGCCACTCACTGGTGGTGATTTGTTAGACAGCAATATAAAACAAATACACTTGGCTTCAAGAGAGTCGATCCAGATGTTTTTCTGGGTACTTCCTCTAGGACCATGGTTTGCTATCATAGGAAGAAACAATCAGGGTTGGATCATTCTATGTCAGAGGGTCAGGAATTTTATAGTTTCTGTATTGGATATGAACTGCAAATAGAGTCATCCCTGTTCTGTTTTCTTCCTGGCTCAGGGGACCACTCGTTCTTTTGCCCTACACAGTGGCCACTTTGCTGTTGGGATTCACTTGGCGTTCATTGAACTAGTTAACTGATGAAACTCAATGTTTTTTCTGTGTTGTCCCTCTAGCTAACCCAGATACCTCAGAACTTCTCAATCATCTCTAGATTTAAAGAAACTATTCTTTCCCCTTTGCTTTCTCCCATCACTTCCACCAACCTCATCAAGGCTCTCATGCCTTCCCCGGGACTTTCTGACCTCTTTTCCCACTTCTCCCTCTTCTCTGAGCTCTACCTTCTCCTCCCATCTTCCTTGTACCCATGCTTCCTTCTCATCATTCCATGTATGGGTGGTCCCTTCTGCCAGAAATGCTCCCACCACCCATCCCTCTCCACCACACACCTGGGCTAATTCAAATGGTCTCTTCTCTTAGGCTTTGGATCGCTCATCCTTCTTCCTCCTTTCTCCTTTTCAACTCCCACAGGCAGGGATAGTCACTACCTCATCTCATCTCCCGCCACAGTTTTTATTCCATTATAAACAGTTACTATGCTAGTATTCGAATTTTTTCTATTTCTATATCAAAATCACTGTCTCCCACAGACTGTGAAACCACCAAGAGTGTAAATTTTGTTAATCTCTGGATTCCATGTACCCGAGCCCAGTGATGAACCCAAAAGCAGGATTTTCAATATGTCTGTGTGGCTGGCTGAATGAAACAGTAACATGTAGAATGATTAGCCCCAAGGAGCAGGGGATTTGGCCAAATCCTAATAATTTGCACTACAAACCGGCTCCCTTGAAATTCTGCACAGCTCAGGAATCACTAGAAATAAGAACGATGAACTTTACCAGGAGCTTCCAGAAAGCATCATCATGTCACACCCTGTCTTCCACCCCTATTTTAGCATAAAAAGGTATGAAGTGAGAAATTATTGCCATGAGGAAGGGTCAGTGTTTTTGATCATGACCGGTTGATCCCAGCTCTGTCTTAAATCTCAAACTGGTTCCATCTTGAGACCTAAGATCCCCTGTTAACCTGGCTGCTTCTCTTTATTTTATGGTTTCCCCTATGAAGTGCTGGGTAATTTCTGTATACAGAAATAGCCACAACAAATTCAGTTCTGCTACGGAGAAAATCCGTTTTTCTCGTTCTATATTATCCAGGGTAAAATACCATCGGAAACTGTGAGAAGCATAAGGAGCTTACAGCTTATTATCTAGTACCAGTTACACTCTGAGCACCATGCTAGGCCTGGGGGACGCAGAAATGAATATAATAAGGTCCAGGACTTAAGGGAATCTACAGGGTAATAGACAGAATGAAAAAGAAATGACATTGACAACATGGAGTGCTAAGTGCTATGGTGGAGTGAAGCCTCCCAATCAACCGTAGCCCGATGAAGGGCCCTTCAGCCACCCAGGGTTGGGAATGGGAGGTCACGATGTCGGGCAGTTGAGGCCCAGAGAGGGAAAGTGATTTGTTCAAGGTCCCTGGTAGCGGTAGCACCAACTCTCTTGGCTCCCATTCTAGGCTTCTTATTGATACTCTGCATTATTGCAGGAAGCTGACTCCTGTGATTTTTGTAGCTCCTACGGGGAAGACTGGGGACTGGAACTAGGGAGTTATAGTCAAAGAAGTTAATCACAACCATGGAGTTTCTGGTACTTGCGTGCCTTCGGAAGGGATGCTTGTAATTCAAGCAGTATGTCTAGGAGCTGACTGCTTTAAGGCTTGACCAAGTCCTGGCACAAGCAGCTAAGAAACAAAGCTCCCATCTTCAACCTGAGTGGATGAAATCAGTTTTCAGGAAACTCAGCCACTTGAAAATGGAGTCCCAGATGAAATCCCAAAGAATAATTAGCACAGCTTTGCAGAGTGGAGTCCCACTGGCTCTGGCTTCCCCATTTCTGCACTGTTAGTCTCCAGAGCACTGTGCAACGTGTGGGCAGGGAGTGGCCCCCACAAAGACCACAGGCTCTGGGGTGGGCAGGCCTGGATTGAAATCCCAGCTCTTGTACTTCCTAGCAGTGTTGTCTTGAGTTAGTTATTGAATATCTCTGTGCCTCAATTTCTGCACTTGCTAAATGGGAACAATAATAGTACCTATCTAAGAAAATTGTGAGGATTTGAGATTAGGTTTAGAGGACCCCCTAGTGTACAGAAGGCACTCAGGTTGTATCTATCATTTATGATCGCTTTTACTATTATTCATCCCTGGCTCTGAGGCTTGTGATCTTGGCTAACTATGTTACACTCGTTCTCTTGGGCTCAGTTTCCTCATTTGTGAAATGAGTAGGTTGAACTAGATGGTTCCTGAGGAGCCTTCTCATTTCCAGCGTTCTAAGATTCTAGTGCTGAGATAAACATGCACCTTCATATATGCAATTTTGTTTTCAGCCCTGCACCCTCTGAGGCAGACTGAGCAGATATTACTCTGTAGGCAAGAAAACAAAAGCTCTGACTTCCTCAGGTGCTTGGGAGGTAGAGCTAAGATCCCAATGCAGCCCTCTTGTTTCATTGCTATTCGGGTTCCCCCTGCAGAGATTATGAAGGTCACAACCTGCTGACCTCATTTATCCAGAGCAAAGCTGAGTGGTTCAAAGGAAAAAGAAAAAGCCTCTACACCTGACGGGCCTTAAGGATAATGACCGTCCCGAGATGGGCTGCTCCCTGTAAGCCTGCACAGGGCTGCTGATCATTTTCAGTTACGTCCCGAGAGCTAAAGTTTGCTGACTTTGCATTGCACGTGAAGTCCTGTGCTAAGGGCTGTACATGTGTTATTGCTCCATCTCCTTACAACAACCCTACGGAGTATTGTTAGCCCCATTTCTCAGGTAAACAAAGTTTGGCACAGAGAGGTTAAGTGACTTAACCAAGATAGCACAGCCTAGGGATACCAGATTTCAGATTTGAACCTCAGTCTGTAGGACTGCAAAGCTCAGGCTCCTCATCACTACAGTTGTTATCTTTGTACCGTGACTGGTAGTCACAAGGAGAAAGAAGAACTTTATAAACAGCACACGATCAGACAGGGATGGGGATGCTGAATCGTTAGGAAAAGTTCCATTTGCTTCAGAGTTTTCATTTGCTGAGGTAAGGTAATGTGTAATGTCTTTTCGAATAATTCCCTTTTAAAATGATCAAAGGCTATTAAAAAAAAAGATTGGAAACAAAACGAGAATAAAAAGGATGTGTTTTAGAAAGCTAAAAACCTGGGACCTGAGTGCTAATTCTGGCTCTATTAAAAACTGTCCCATACTAATATATATAAAAGAGATAGATTGGGATTGACATATATACACTATTGATACTATGTATAAAATAGATGACTAATGAGAACCTACTGTATAGCACAGGGAACTCTTAATGCTCTATGGTGACCTAAATGAGAGGGAAATCCAAAAAGAGGGGATATATGTATATGTATAGCTGATTCACTTTGCCGTACAGTAGAAACTAACACAATATTGTAAAGCAACTATACTCCAATAAAAAAGGATAAAAAAATAAAATATAAAATAGATAATAAGAACCTGCTGTATAGCACAGGGAACTCTATTCAATACTCTGCAATGACCTATATGGGAAAAGAATGTAAAAGAAGAGTGGACATATGTATATGTACAATGATTCACTTTGCTGTACACTTGAAACTAACACAACATTGTAAATCAACTATATTCCAATAAAATTTAAAAAAACCCCTGTACTAATGGCCTTGAGCAGTTCCCTTTCCCCCGCCCTGGGCCTCAATTTCCCCATCTACACCAATTGAGGACTGCTTCAGTTCTCAGGGTTTAATGTGCATGTGAATCACCTGAGGATCTTGTTAAAATGCAAATTGTGATTCAGCAGGTCTGGGGAGGCGGGATCTGAGATTCAGCGTTTCCATCAACCTCCCGGGTGATGACAACACTGCGGGTCTAGGGACTGACTGAGTAGCGAAGGGCTAGATCACCTTCAGTTTAAGTCTAAAACCAAGGTATTAGAGTCACCCCATGGCTAGGGAAAGAGGAGTGTTGCTGTTCTTTTTCTGGGACAGTGAAATTTCTCCAGCTGTAGCTGGTATAGCTGTTCTGTGCTCTTGACCTTTTCTGTCTCAAACACATCTCAAGTCCCCTGAGCCTGGAGCTTGCAGGCTTTGGCGTGGCCCATGTGAGGCTCTCCTCTGAGGCGACAAGTGGGGAGCTGACCTGGAAGACCGACAACCGTGCACACGGTGAGTCTCCTAGATTCCCTAGTAGGAGCTGTGTTCTCTCCTCTGCCCACTGGCTCAAAACCCATCTTTTCCCATGTCACCAGAAAGCACTGCCGGATGTGCTGTCGGCTGTGGCTCACCTACTGCCGACAGGGAGGGCTTCTAGAAGAAGAAGTCAGTTCCTGCTTTCCCTGTGGAAATCAAGCTTGTCATTTCTGCCACTTGTTCAGCTGGCAGAGTCAGAGAACTCTCCTCCGGCCCCCTTTCCCCAGCACACTTTGTGCGCAGCGGACGATGCAGCCCTGTTCTCGTCCTCCTCACAGTGAGTTTTTCTCTCCATGATAAAGAACTTTTTTAGGTAATTGAAAGATCTGCTGGGGGACTAGGATTTATGTCAATGTAAACCTTTATTTTGGAAACCTGAGCTCCTTCAAAGTGTAGGGCTTTTTTTAATGCCATCGACTTCAAAATCTCACAGTGGTATGAACAAATATTTGTTGGATCTTAAATTGGCTTGTTAAATTTTGCTCTTGTTTGTTTCAACTCACTTTCTATCTTTTCCTTTTTGGCACATTTTCTATTTGGATTTTTTTCCTTTTTACATTGTATTGTAAATGAGGCGTTTTCTCAGCTTCCGTAACTTCCTGTGTCTATAACTGGGATGGAAATGTGCAGTGTTTAGCAGAACCCTCCTCATGAGTGATGCTGACATGCAGAACTTTCTGGTCTTTGAGCTTGTCTTGTCAAAGTACCCCCCTGGGGCACAGAAATCTGCCCTCTCAGTTTGCTGTAGGTCAACTGAGAGCTCCTGCCCCAAAAGGCTTGACATTGCAAACCCTACAAAGTGTCCTGTTGGCTTGATGAGAGCAGAGTTATGTTGGAACCTATGAGAAATTTCAAAGCGACTGAAGAACCAAATTGTTTACGTGGGGTCTGGATGAGCTGAAGGTTTTGTCCCGTTACCCCGCTTCAGCACTGAACTCTAAGGGCCGGGACTCCTCCCTGCTGCTCTCACGCTGAGAATGTGCACCTAAACTTTAAGCTGCCTTGGCTTCATAGTAACTAGTAGTTTCTTCACCATAGTATCAGTAAGTAGTGGGATGGTCTGTTGGTTTCCTATTGCTGCTGTAACACATTACCACAAACTTAAATAATACAAATGTATTATCTTACAGTTCTGGAGATCAGTAGTCTCATTGGGCTAAAGTCAAAATATCGGCAGGGCCGCAGTCCTGGAGGCTCTAGTGGAGAATGCACTCCCTGGCCTTTTCTAGCTGCTAGAGGCTGCCTGCATTCCTTGGTTCATGGCCCCTTCCTCCATTTTAAAACTAGCAAGAGAGTCAAGTCCCCCATACTGCATCACTCTGCCGTCTTCCTCTCTCTTCCCCTTTTAAGAACATTTGTGATTATATTAGGTCCACCTGGATAATCCAGGCTAAACTCTCAGTCTCAGGATCCTTAATGAATCACTTCTGCAAAATCCCCTTTGCCATGTAAGGAACCATATTCACAGGTCTCAGGGATTAGGACCTGACATCTTCGGGGCAGGGGACTTATTCACTCACATCTCCACCTTTTCAAGGTGGAGTGCTCTAGTGAACGTGTACTGTTTGCCTCCCCATGATCCATTCTGTCTTCTAGCAGAAACAGCCCTGAGTGTTCAGTGTTGATCCAATCTTAATCCATGTAGCCTGTGTGCACTTAAACACCTGTGGAAGTGGTTATGGTGGATACCATCATGCCCTTACCCATCCGCGCTGCTTACTAGGGCACGCTTACAAACGTTATGTTCCAGTAGCCAATGCGTGAGGTTAAGTATGTTAGATAAGTATATAGATACTTATTTGAGGTTATTTTTTACTTTACTTATAATTAGTAAGTGGCGACAGTGAGACTTAAGCTTGCGATCCTCTAACTCTCAATCTGTCCACTATGTTGTCACTATAAGAGTAGTGTGAAAAGGCCAAAATTCTGTTTGCCATTGTTACGGGGATACTACCAGGAGGAAGGTTCCAAGTGGAGAGTGTACGTGTGACCGTCTTTGATGTAATTATTGACCTAAAGGGTCTGTTTCCTTTCTAGTACTGTGAGACATTGTCCTGTCTTGGCCTGAAAGGGAATCTTGAGATATTTGGTATAGCTTTGCCCACATACTAATTGCTGTCATTTAGGTGTAGAGTTCTGACATGAAGTGAGCCCCTAATGTGTATTAGACATTGTGTTAGGCACATGCATCTGTTATTTCATTTAATCTTGCTAACCTATCCTGCATCACTACCACCACCACCACCACCACTACTATTATCCCTGCTTCAAAGATGAGAAAAATGGGGCTCAGAGAATTTAAATCCCTTTCCCAAGCCAAGATTCAAGCATAGGCATGAATCTATATATGTATAGGCTCTATACATATAGGCTCTGCTTTCTTTGCAATAGTTAACCTGGACCACAGAACACTGATCATTGTGTCCCCAGTATTTATCTCACAGGGATAATAAATCTATATCTTTTCACTTGTCATCATCCATCTCCTATTTGCTTTTCTAAACAACATAGGCCCTGTCCCATGACCAAGATAGTCTTGCTTTCCTAATGACAAAATGTGCTTCAAGGTTATTTGCCCATCACTTTGAGTAGCCCTTGTATTAACTGTACATTGCACTTTACTTAATCTGTTTTGACAACCTGACTTTTTGGAACTCTTCTGTTTGGGAGAGAAAAATTTACATAAGGCAGCCCACTTTGGCTTGGCCCTTTCTATTTCTCTGATCCATGTGGGCTTCCAAGGCATTGACTTGTTAGGCCTGATTATTGAAGTAACTGATGTAAAACCAAGATAGTAAGTGTTCCGATTCCGAGATGTAAACCCATTCTGCTTGGGGAAGGCTACCAGTCTGCACAATCCAGGGGCTGTAGGACAGCCACTTCTTAGGCATTTTTGCCAGGCGCATCTGCCTGAGCCTCAGCTCGGCCATCGGTAGTAATGTCTCATATTTCTTCTACTGCTGGACAGTTTAATTCTTTGATCTTATCATAACTAAAGAGTGAGACACCAGGCATGTGTGAAAGAGGCAGGGATTTGGGACCCAATAGGAGACTCATCCTTTACAATGGGACAGAGGCTGGGAAAATGACCTGGTATCAATATTAGTTGTGAACGGATACCACAGGTATGAAGTCCAGTCTCTGAGGTTGGCACTAGAGTGTTCAAGAGGAGGTAGCTTGGGTTTCTTCGGGCAGGAGGAATGCAGCAGAGGGAAACTGAGGACTCAAACATCTGAACATTTAGGATGCCCATCTGTGGACCCCACCCAGGAACTTAGCTTGGTTATAGAGCAGAGGCCTGGCAAGAGCCAGGCAGGAGAGCCAGCCCACCCTCTGCTCGCCACCAGTGGGCAGGTGTTAGGGGTGCAGCAGCAGCCCTTGGGGGAGCAGTTGTGTGAGACCAGGCAGAGCACCGGGAAGTAGGGGAGAAACCCAGTCTTGGGAGTTGCAGCTTCATGCACGTGGAAACAGTAACTCAGGGGCCCACGAGTCAACACTGGGAATGAGACCAAAGCCTCCTTGGAAGGCGGTGGGTAGCGGGGCAGGTGCATTATCTTTCCTCAGTCTTAAAGACGGGCCCAGAAACTGAATGCGACTAAACTTTCAGGTCCAAGGACAAGCAGGCCCAGCAAAGAGGGAGTGGGAATGGCAGAGCCAGGTAAGAAGTCAGGGGACTGCATCTGCCACAAACTGGCTTTTTCCCATTCTCAGTGTCTGCTTCATCTGTACATCATTGTTTCAATCACAGAACATCCGCCAACTCATCATCTGGTAACATTCTGGCTCCCCATCATGTACCATGGCCATCTTTGAACTGGTTTTTGCTCACTGGATTCTTTTTTTTTTTTTAATTATTTTTGGCTGCGTTGGGTCTTCGTTGCTGCGCGCAGGCTTTCTCTAGTTGTGGAGAGCAGGGGCTACTCTTCTGTGGTGGCTTCTCTTGTTGTGGAGCACGGGCTCTAGGCGCATGGGCTTCAGTAGTTGTGGCACGTGGGCTCAGTAGTTGTGGCGCAGGGGCTTAGTTGCTCCGCAGCATGTAGGATCTTCCAGGACCAGGGCTCGAACCTGTGTCCCCTGCGTTGGCAGGCGGATTCTTAACCACTGCACCACCAGGGAAGCCCGCTCATTGGATTCTTGAATTTGATTGATTTTGGTTTTGAAAATATAAAAAGCAACTTTCTTGTTAAAAGACTGTAAATCATAGTGGTTAAGAGGCTCTGGAGTCAAACAGACCTGGGTTCAAATTGTAGCTTGGCCACTTACCTGCAATGTGACCTTGGGCAAGCCACCTTAGCTCAATGGGCCTCAGATTCCTCATGCATAAAATAGGGATAATAATAATAGTACCAGTGTCCCAAGGTTATTGTGAGGATTAAATAAGAAAATATGCCTGGCACGTGGGAAACACTAGATTCATGGTATCTAAGATTATTATTGGCTTGTCTAGGCTGACTCCCACCCTGGCATCTGGTCATATGTTCCTCATATAAGCTTTACAAATCAATTCAGTATGTGTGCTGACTTTTCATTCATGCTACATGAGTGAAACAAGAATTTACCTTATCAGAAGATGACATTTTTCGTGTGTTTTTTGAGTACCTACCATGGTCTGAGAGCCAACTCTTAGTTAAGGGTGCTTAGGAAGCCCCATGGAATATGCTAGAAGTAGGGAATGTAATGGTCCAGGAAGATGCCTCTTGTCTGTTTATAGATCATGATATTTTTCTAGTGTTTCCTAATCCTCCACTGAGACCTCTAAGTCAGGTTTAATTTTAATATAAACATAGAACCAGATTCCTGGGCTTGAGGGTAGAGCCAGGACAACTTGTTGTACCCTAATAGTTTAGTGACATGAACCAAATCGATGGGGCTGGCAGGGACCCTGTTCTGGATACAAAGACCTACCAGGGCTTCCCTGGTGGCGCAGTGGTTAAGAATCTGCCTGCCAATGCAGGGGACACGGGTTCGAGCTCTGGTCCGGGAAGATTCCACATGACGCGGAGCAACTAAGCCCGTGTGCCACAACTACTGAGCCTGCGCCCTAGAGCCTGCGAGCCACAACTACTGAAGCCCGCGCCTAGAGCCCGTGTTCTGCAACAAGAGAAGCCACTGCAGTGAGAAGCCCATGCACCACAACAAAGAGTAGCCCCCGCTCACCACTACTAGAGAAAGCCCGCATGCAGCAATGAAGACCCAACGCAGCCAAAAATAAACAAATAACATTAAAAAAAACCCCTGTACCAATCAACACTGTCCACAGTTCCTGAAATTCAATCTGGTTTTGGAGAGTCTCCCTCAATTTTTAGAAATGCTGCAAACCTGCAGAGAAGACTGTGGACTCCAAAGGAAGGTCAGAGCCCTTAGAGTGTCTGAGGCAAGCAGTATCTCTTGGCCGCTGGAGAGGCACACAAATTGCTCAGACGTGTCTATAGCAGAAAACTTGGAGGCAGAAATGCTTCCTGGGTGACCTAGCTCTTCTAGATGATGTAAGAATCCCGGAGCATGTTCATATATAATGAATAGTTTGTGATACTGTTATTTCTATGAACTTGTTCTGATGTCAGGTTTCCTTTAAGTTTTCTGCAGTCTCTCATCTTCTGTTACCCTGAGTTGTGATCTCAGAAATAGAGGATCTTAGGGCTTCCCTGGTGGCGCAGTGGTTGAGAGTCCGCCTGCCGATGCAGAGGACACGGGTTCGTGCCCCGGTCCGGGAAGATCCCACATGCCGCGGAGCGGCTGGGCCCGTGAGCCACGGCCGCTGAGCCTGCGCGTCTGGAGCCTGTGCTCCGCAACGGGAGAGGCCACAACAGTGAGAGGCCCGCGTACTGCAAAAAAAAAAAAAAAGAAAGAAAGAAGAAATAGAGGATCTTAGATGTGTAATATGTGTCTTAGAAAGGCTTGGTCACAAAGCTTGTTGAGAACTTAGTAGTGGACATGTGGGAAGTGGAAGAAGTCAGGAATGGAGTCACTGGGACCTGGAGACTGAGACCTCCTGGACCTGAGCTGTATTATTCTTTGCACTTCCAGCCCCAACACACAAAACAGCAATTAGCTGATTGACATGGCAAGTGTATCAACATTTGTAGAATTGATGGATGAACAGGCAAATGGTTGGAAGGATGGATAAAAAAGAAGTACTTTCCCGTTCTCCATGCCTTGTTGGCTTATAGATCTGCATGTCCCCAACAATGTGGGAGCTTCTTGAGGGCATCTTTTTATATCCAGCATGGAGCATAGGGGGGCTAGATCCCAACTGAATGGCATCGAGAGGGGGCAATACTGAGAGACTGGCACATGCTCTTATTCGGGGTATGTGAAGGTCAGGATCCGACCTTCTGGGCACGGGGGTCTGGGTAAGAGAAAGACTCTGCCCTCGGGCAGATGAAGTTGAAACTAAACAGCAAACCAGTAACAAAGACAAATGCCAGGTCACAAAGTCACCAGGTTCATCATTTAAAATTTTTAATTTAACAAATACTTTGCTTGTACGTGTGTAATGTAAGGCGTTGTCAGTCAACTGAAAAGGTTAGTATCATCCATGTTGTTCAAGCCAGAAACATAGTCTTAGAGGTTCCACCTCCTAAATATCACTGGAACCCACCTTCTTGCTCCCCATCACCACTCCCTGCACTGTAATTAAGACCCTTAGCGACCCCTACTGGCCTACTTGTCTCCATCGTTTCTCCTTCTCAATTCACATCAGCAGAGGTAAGCTTTTTTTGGTACGCGGGCCTCTCAGTGTTGTGGCCTCTCCCGTTGCGGAGCACAGGCTCCGGACGCGCAGGCTCAGCGGCCATGGCTCACGGGCCCAGCCGCTCCGCGGCATGTGGGATCTTCCCGGACCGGGGCACGAACCCGTGTCCCCTGCATCGGCAGGCGGACTCTCAACCACTGCGCCACCAGGGAAGCCCAGAGGTAAGCTTTTAAACAGAAATCAGATCATTTTACTGCCTCAAACGCCTTCACTGGATGCCCATTTGCTACTTGATAAAGTCGTAACCTGACTTACAACGTTCTGTTTGTTCTGATCCTTGGCTCCCCTGATGCTATCTACCCCTCCCTCCTCCCCCGCTCCACCTTTGGCTTATAGTCTAGCCACAAGGAGCTACTTGTTATTTGCTGATACTCTGCTATGTCACCTTGCTTTTATAAAAGCTGGGATTCTAGACATGGGTTTAGAGTCAAGCCTCAACTCTTATCCTGAGCTCATGTCCAGACCCCCTGACCCCCAGACATGCCCTTTGCTCTCATCACACCTGACTACACACGGTTCACTGACCAGACCAAGGGTTTCCAAGAGTTCACAACCAAGCAGAGGAAGTCAAGACTTAAACATATAGGTAGATAATCATGAGGACAATGTTTCGTAGAGGTAAGATCCAGTGACTGAGGAATACAGTCGAGGGAGCTGTCAGTTACGTCTGGTGGGTCAGTGGGTCACAGGAAATAGGTGGCACTTGAACTCAGCCTTGAGGATGACAGTGGTTTGTTGAACATTTCTAATGTGCTTAGTGTTACTTGAAACCTTTATTTTTTTTTAAGTATTGTAGACATACTGCCTCTAGTTGTGTACTGCTCCTTTGCCCAATCTTTGAAGAAAGAGTTTGCTGAGTAATAGGTAACTCCAGATAAACATCTATTGAATTATCATGATGCCGCAATTAGTAGAGATTGACTGAATGAGGCTTTTATACAGTGCAAATGGAATCGAGGAGGCCGAAGGTGATCCAGGGAATGAATAGATGCTCAGAAGGAAACATTGTGACCTGGCCTTCTTTGCTTCTATTTGCCTTGTTTTAGGTCACAGTGACTATAACAGTGCTTTTTTCATTTTCTGTCTAATGGTTTTTAATGTAGTTACTCCTGGTGGATTGATTTTCACTCCTGGCTCTGCCATCCCCTTACTCTGAGGCACTCTCCCTTCTTGGAGGTCAATCCCTTCATCTGCATAGTGAAGAAGACAAACTGGATCTGTAATGTTCCCCCCATGTACTGTGGATGCTGCTATAGGAGGCCCAGACCAGGCCAACCTGCACCTCAGTTTCAGGCAGAGCCTGTCAGCTTTCTCTGCTGTGCCTGCTCATGCTTCCTCGGGAGGTGACTATGGCTTCTCGAGTTTTAAACTTTTATTGTGGTGTAAGCTGTATAAAGTCAAGTCCCCAAATCTTAAGTGCACAGCTCAGCGACTTCTTACAAAATGAACTCACCCCTTGGACTACTACCCAAATCAAGATACAGAACATTTTGATCACCTCCGAGGTTCCCTTGTGCCTCTTCCCAGACAAGCTCTGATGCCGCTGCCCCCAAGGTCGTCGCTATTCCCACTTAGATTACCATGGCTTTCTTAGGCCTACTTTTAAACTGAATATAAATGGAATCAACAGCATACACTCATTTGTGTCTGATTTATTTTGCTCAACATAACAACTGTGAGATTCATCCAAGTCAATTCCTACCTGGAAGTAGAAGGAGTTCATTCATTTACATTGCTGAGTAGTATTTCAGTATGTTGTTGTATGAATATATTATGGTTTATTTAGTCACTCCACTATTGATGGACATCTGGGTTGTTTAGAGCTTGTGGCTAATTATGCATAAAGCTTCTATGAACATTCTTGTACGTATTTTGGTCCACATATGAACTCATTACTTTTGAGTATCCAGGAGTGATAGAAAAGTTTTGTTTTTATTTTTTATTATTGAACAGTTTCTGGATTTAAAAAATGGTTTGAAAACCTCTGGAATAGATCAGTGATTCCCAAACACAGGACTGTAAAATGGCATCATGATCATCTGAGAAATTTTGTAAAATATGAACTCTTGGGTTCAGTCCTCAGATATTTTGATTCAGTATCTGGGGTGGAGTCTAGGGACTGTGTCTGATTTTATAATTCCTGAGTGATGAGTGATTCTGATAGGGTGCTAGCATTGAGAACCACCAGACTAGAGGACCTCTAAGGGCATTTGCAGATCAAACATGCTATACCTATACACACTACTATATATAAAATAGATAACTAATAAGAACCAACTGTATAGCACAGGGAGCTCTACTCAATACTCTGTAATGACCTTTACGGGAAAAGAATCTAAAAAAAAGAGTGGATATATGTATATGTATAACTGACTCACTTTGCTGTATACCTGAAACTAACACAACATTGTAAGTCAACTACACTCCAACAAAAATTTTTAAAAAACAAAATAAAACATGCTATACCTCTATTACAAGCTTTTTCTGATCATTAAGTCCTTGGAGCCAATCCCTGTCTGGGGCTGCTCACGCTATGTTGAATTCTTCTGTTTGCTTGTCTCTCTCCCTCACTGTCTGTTCACTTTTCCGGAGTAGGGGGCTTGTCTGCCTTGTGTATTTATGTATTGCCTGCATCTAGGACAGGGTAAGCCATGCAGCAGGGGCTCCGTACATGTGAATGAGTGAATGAAAGTATAACACAGAGAATTTATTTTTTGGAGATATTTTGAAAGAGGTCCGTCTCTAGATTTCATTGCCTTATTGTTGCTAGACTTTCGGGGCAGGGCTAATACCTGCTAGAACTGAGAAGCCAGTGCTCGCTCGAAATTTCACTTTGCCTTGAGTCCTCAGCAAGACAAGAGGCTTTCAAGCCAAGATTTGGCCAGAGAGATAGACAGATACCCAGGAAGACAAAAACCCAGACCAAAGAACTTTTGTCCGTGAAGGTTGCTACTCTAGATTCATAAGAGGATATGATGTTGAGGAAGTGGAAAACCTGGTGGCATGCTTATCCTGAGCATCCTGGAAGAAAGATGCTGTCAGTCTCTGGGAGGAGCCTCTCTTTATAACATCTGGATGCCATCTTGTAAAAGAGGCTGAACTCTGAAAGACTGGCCATTAACCTGAGCCATCAAGAGAGAGACATAATTACCTAAAGAGACAGTTCAAATTATGAATGGGTATGAGTTTATTGGATTGGATTCAATCTAGTCTCTAATTTCCTCCTCCCCTTTGACCTCATCAAAGGGTTGTGGAAGGGATAGGGACAGAGGAGATCAGAACAGTTTCAGGGAAATGACGAAGCTATATTTTCCTGGCAGACCTGAATTCAGTATGGCTATTTTGGGACCCCACTACAAATGAATGAACTAGATTGCCTCTGGAGGTTTCTGTGTGCATTGTGAGGACACCAGAAAAGTGTTAGCAAGGAGCTTCTACCCTCAGTTTCCACGTGGTCTCATGAAATTATCAGAACTTTCTGCTGTGGTTATAGAGATGCAGGTGTGTGTGTTTGCGTCATTGTGGAGAGGCAAAATGTGCGAAGGAGGGTGGGGACGCTCAGAGAGCGTTTTGCAATCAAGCAGTATGCATCCTGTGTCTGGTTGAGCTTTCCTTACCTCCTAACTCACAGGCTATTCACAGTTAAACTTTTTTGGCTATACTTTAAAGGTTTCTTGATCTTCTTAGACAAGGGGGTAAGTGAGTAGGCAATCCCATGGTGAAGGCAGAGACCTGCCTGTACTCATCTGAAGCTTCCAAGTAAAGTGCTTTCACTCAGTTCAGTGCTGGGATGATTGTGAGATTCCAGCCCTTGAAGGTCAGTCTGCTTCCCTCACATGCATTCCCAGAGCTTTACGTGAAGCCCATGATTACCAGGGCAAGGACAGAGATTAGTGTCAGCTGGAAACTCCCTCTAGCCAAGCACGCAAACTTCTGGTATTCTAGTTAACTCAAACTGGCCACAGTTAATCAAACACCCTTCCTTCTCTAGTTATATCCAAATTTTCTTTAAAGGAAAGTTCTTGGAAATTGTTAGAACTGGGATTTGACCCTTACCTAAGGTCAAATTAAAAGCCATTTACTAAGAACCTACTCTAGGCCCTGCACAGTGCAGGATCCAGGGGATTCTAAGGTGAACCATTTCCTTAAAAAATCACAACCCAGTGGGAAAGACAGACATATGTGCAAATGATTACGATGTAATGTGTCCAGGGCTGTAATGGAGGTCTGCACAACTGCTCGTGTGACACAGAGGGAATATGATAGACTCTGTGTGGGATGGCCAGGGAAAACCACAGAATGGAAGTCGAATTTAAGCTGGACAAGTGGGAGCTCACCAGTTATGCAGAGAGAAGGATATATTTCCCAGGAATTCCTGATGTGTGTGTGTTGGGTGGGGGCCACTATTGTATTGTTTTATGCTTGATTTGTTGAAGTTCTCTCTCTCCACATTTTGGTGTGATATTTGTCATTGGGATTTTAGCTAATCCGGTCGGTTTTGCCCTGAAGCTTTTGTCCCCCCAGTATAAGACTTTAGTTTCAAATGCTTGCTTGTTTTATTCCCCACATGTGGCAGGCTGGCTACCCTGGAAAGCATACTTGAAATCCCCTTTCATTCTCTTTTATGAGTCTCAGCCTGCAGCGTGCTTTAAACAGTCAGTGGCTTACTTTCTTCCTCTTGCCAAGGCCTCTTACCTTTCTCTATACCTGCCTCCCCTCTGAGTCCTTAAAAGCCACAAGGGTCCCTCCTGGAAGAGGTTTAGGTGAGGGAGAGAGGACATTCCCTAGTCCACGTGCACTGGCAGAGAAGAAACCTATATCTTAAGTTTGGACTTGCTTTCCAAAGTTCATGCGTTCTGTGTCCTTATCTCCAAACAAGTAATGAAGTTTATTTATTTTTAACATTTATAGATGGAGAAGCTTATTCCATACAGATGAAGTAACATATCCAGGACCACACAGGCAGCTGACAGTAGGGCCAGGACCTAAACCCAGGTTGCTTGACTACCAGTTAAGAGTTCTTTCTGTTATACCACTTGCTGGGCTTCTAATACCTGGATTGCTATGCCTCATTAAAAAAAAAAAAGTAATACTTCCAAGACTGCCTGTACTAAATTACTGAAATTTAAAAAAACAGAAAATGTGGAGACAGCTTGAGGGTTCCTGGGCTTCTCCCATTTGGCAATCTATTGTGTTTCCTATGGTGTCTTCTGTTGTGTTCTTTGTCACATCAAAAAGATAAGATTATAGGTTTCAGCTATGATACAGATTTTTTTAAAAATGAGTTTGCATTTTATTACTTGTAAGAACAGTACTTACACTTTAAAGATAATAATACAGTTATTTATGTATATAAGACACATCATTTATCCACAGAAAATGCTTGGTGTGCATATGGTTTCCCAGACTCCTTGTAATAACTCTGTGGATCCTAAGGGGTGTTCTATCCACAGGTTATGAATGAGTTTGTGGTACACTAAGCACAGGTCCTATATCAGGAAAGGCTGCATTTGAGCCTCAGGGTTTACTACTCACTAACTTCAGTTCTTAGAGCCAGTGGTAGTTCTGCTTTTCCTCCCCTGGAATCTAGGCAGGCTTATGAATTCTTCAGCAAATAGAATACTGTGGAAATGATGCTAGTGGTTTCTGAGGCTACATCTAAATGGCCATAGAGCAAGCTACCTGTCAAGAGTAATGAAATGTTGAGAGGGAGGCAGGGCTTCAGGTATAGCTTGATCAAGTAACACAGTGATGTCACCAAGATCCTGTTTTGTTTCTGTTTTTCCACTCCACCTTCTGTGATGTCAGTTTCATAGATTTCATTCTAAGTATGACTTTCTTCCTGGTCAAAAAATAGCTGCCAGCAACTTCTGGGGTGACGTGGCTCCTTGGAGAGGAGAGAGACAGAGGGAGACAGAGATGGAGAAAGAGGGAGAGAGAGGTATCTGAGAGAGTAAGAAAGAGAGGAGCTCCAAGGTAGAAAAAGTAGCATATGATACAGATTTTTTAACCTTTATATCCTCATAGCACATGATAGGCCCTCATTAAAATGTTTCAGGAAGGAAGGATAGATAGATGAATATATCCTCTATATTATTGCCAGAATTCACAACTGACTTCTAAAGCTCCCATATATTCCATACTGTTGACTGACTGCGGGCTGCCTTCCCTTTCATTCCTGGAGTGAGACCAGAACAAAATCAGTGCTGGCTTGGTATCTTTACTTCAGAAGAAGCTTATAGGTGAACAGGAGCAGATAGAGGAGGGTGATCATGATGGCAAAGGAGATTTGAAAGACCAGATGAAGAAATGGGAGTTATTTAATCAGGAGAAGAAAAGTTTCATAGGGAATATAGTAGTTGCTTTCAGAGTTGTTATGTAGGAAAAGGGCTAGACTAATAATATGTCCCCAAAGAGCAAAACGAGAACCAATGGGTGGAAGTCAGATGGGAGTGAGTTTCATCTAGATAAAAGTGATAATCTGCCAACAGTTAGAGGAGGTTCAAAAACAGCTGCCTTAAGAAGTAAAGGGCTTATAAAAAGAAACGAAATTGAGTTATTTGTAGTGAGGTCGATGGACCTAGAGTCTGTAGTGAGGTGGATGGACCTAGAGTCTGTCGTACAGAGTGAAGTAAGTCAGAAAGAGAAAAACAAATACCACATGCTAACACATATATATGGAATCTTAAAAAAAAAAAAAAAAGGTCATGAAGAACCTAGGGGCAAGATGGGAATAAAGACACAGACCTACTAGAGAATGGACTTGAGGATATGGGGAGGGGGAAGGGTAAGCTGTGACAAAGTGAGAGAGTGGCATGGACATATATACACTACCAAACGTAAGGTAGATAGCTAGTGGGAAGCAGCCGCATAGCACAGGGAGATCAGCTCGGTGCTTTGTGACCGCCTGGAGGGGTGGGATAGGGAGGGTGGGAGGGAGGGAGATGCAGGAGGGAAGAGATATGGGGATATACGTGTGTGTATAACTGATTCACTTTGTTATAAAGCAGAAACTAACACACCATTGCAAAGCAATTATACTCCAATAAAGATATTAAAAAAAGAAGGTTATTACATAAAGATAAAAGGGTCAATTCCCCAAGAAGACATAACAATCTTTAATGTGTATGTGCCTAGCAACAATATCAAAATATGTTAGGCAACCACTTTTTTTGCTGCAAGGAAAATAGTTTAATCCACTATTATATTTGGAGACCGCTGTTCAGTAATTGACAGATCCACTCTCCTGACAGCCTCAAAGGCCCTTAACTAGGAATTCACTAGATTTGTGAGTGGGGGCGGGCCCACTGGCCCATTAATTGGTTACAAGTGTTGGATTTCTCTCAGCTGATATGGAAAATGCATTTGCGGGGAAGAAATCGAAAGTATTTCCTTACCTGCTTGGACTTCTCATTTGAACCTCTGGTTGGGGTTGAATGGCTTGTTTGGACACGAGTGTTTACTGTCATCATTCTCCCAAACATGGTCAGGGAAATGCTAGGCCTTTTTCATCTTCTTTCCCTTTCTAGGAGTGTAACTGGAAGCGGAGGAGATACTGTTTTTCCTTGGACAACACTTCTTGAGTTCAGAGGTAGTCCGCTGTGGGCTGGCTCCACTGATACGTCAGAAGATGCCAGAAAGGGTATGTAGAGTGGTGTTTCTCCCTGGTCTTTTACTCTCTGTGGATTGCTCAATCATCTGAATCCCCTACCAAGGTTCAAAGGGAAGTGAGAGAGAGAAGGACCAAGTGGCTCCATCTTAGGGGTTAGGTCCGAAGCAAACACGAGGAGGGACACCCACCCAAGGGCCTGCGCTTGAACAACATTGACCTGGAGAATCCCTATCTCTGAGATCTCAGTGCCTCGGGCATTAACCTCCTGCTTCTGTTTAAGTAAGCATTGTAAGTTAGCTGCTTTTCAAATTACTTTGGAAACAAACTGAAGTCAAAAAACCTCATCATAGCTCGGGTCTGGCATCCAGTGCATTCGCTTTGCCATTGCCCTGCTGATTTAATTGGCGCAGTGAGCATGCTTGAGGTGTTTGAGATTGTAATTAAAGTTGTGGTGGCTGGAAAATCCTCGTCTGTTATTGTAATTTTTTTCTAAAATGAACTATCCTAGCTCACCAAACTTGTGGGGCTAATTAGAGCCTAATTAAAGTTACTTGTTTCTATTTTCAAATCTGCCCACTGAGAGAACCACAGTGCAGGAGGGAACATATTTTTAAAGTGACAGTTCTAAAAATGTTTCCCATCCTGCCCACCCCATCGCCCCCGAGCTGCAGTGCTCTGATTCATGCATTGATTTATTTCCAATGAAAATGACGGCCAGTCTCCCAGGGCCCCCTCCCTTTTAGCTGTGGGAAGGGATTTGTTTGAACAAAGCTCCCTTCTTTGTCATTAATCTTCCAGCTGGAGAAGCCAACTGTGCATTCAGAGGGGAAGTCATCTAGAAAAGGGCTCATGACAAAATCTGGAGCAGAGACACCACAAATCAGTACAATACTGAATCACAAAGGAAAGGAGAATGGGATTTGTTGAGGACACTTGTTACCTGCTTTCTAATTTACTGCCCACTACAACCCAAAAGCCTGGCTATTGTAGCATAGATTTTATGGATAAGGAAACAGGAAGCAAAGAAGGGCGAAATCAGTTGCCCGAGGCTGCAGAGCTAATAGTGGTGGATCTGGGATCAAAAGCACTGTCTGATTCAAAAGTCAGCTTCTCCAGGACAAACTCTTGTCCCTCTGCCATGATCCCTCCCGAAAAGTAGCATCACTAAGGCAGTAACCCCCTCTCTGCCTCATGCTGCTTCTTCTATAATGTGGAAAAACTAGTACCTAGGTTGCCACCATCTGAGTTGTAATGAACAGATAAGATGATGAATTCAGAAGCTCTTTGTGAAATGTAAAGCAACACTCATAGATGAGTCTTAGGAGAACTGTGAACCCTATACCTTTATATTATTAATCTCTTTAGGGGAAATGCTTTTATACTCTTTATGCCAGAGGCAACTAATAAAATATAGGTATTAAACCATTTCCCTTGGCTCAGACGCCTCTGCTAAAAAGCAGATCTTCCTTCTAAATAGCTGACCTTTTCCACAGGGGAACACTCTGTTATGTATTACTAAAAGATGCTTAAAACAGCAGTGGCCCAACTCAATTTGTAGTCTTTCTCTTCCATAATTATTCCCTAGCCAATCTTCTTTCCTGTGACCTCTGGGTACTAACAACCCAGGCCAGGGTGTTCTCTTGGTGGCTGCTCTGGCTCGTCCCAGGCCAGTGCACGTGGTACACCCACTCCTTCCTACACCCTCCAAAAGGAGGCGGAAGTCAGACAGGGCCGGTTCAGGCTGAGGCAAGTGAAGCATCCAGGGCAGAACATTTAAGGAAGCACCCACTCTCAAGGTCATGCGAGCAGGGGTCTCCAACACCCTCCGCCCTCCCCCGCCACACAGCAGGAGGTGAGAGCTTCATCTGCCCCATCGCTCGCGTTACCACTTGAACCATCCACTGCCCCACCCCGTCCACGGAAAAACTGTCTTCCACGAAAGGCAGAAACCGGTCCCTGGTGCCAAAAAGGTTGGGGACTGCTGATGCGAGTACAGAGTGGGCACTGGAAAGTGAGCGCCTCCTTAAATTTTGTACCCTAGGTGTCTCACTTGCCTTACCCTAGTCCAGGGCCCAAAGAAGTCATCCATCCTCCAGTCACTGGTGCCACATTCATTTTCGAACCCATTTGTGAACATTTTCTGAAGGTCCAGTCCTCATCCGAGACTCCGGTTGTGGCTTTAATCAAGTTTGGATATTTGTTCCTTGTCTAGACTATGCCAGTTTTCCATAGTGTGCACCACCCCAGTAGAAATTCTAGCTTATAAGCAAAATAAAAATAGTTGCAATTTATTGATTGCCTACTGAAAGCCAGGTCTGTAATTAGCTACTTTGCATACATTATTTCTAATCATCACATCAACCCTTTCCTACTTAAGGGAACTGGTGCTTGGAGAAGTTCAGTTCAGTTCAGCAAACTCCATATTCCTTGCAGATCTAGAAAAGAGAGTTTGGCTGTAGTAGGAGGGAGGTTGGCAAAATTCCCAGCATCCTCTGTGGCCTAGTGCCTTTGGCCATTTGAGTCGTCACTTAGGGATGCTCTAATTAAGGAGGAGGATGAAGGACAGGAAAGTTTCTCTGATCACTTGATGAGAAATGATGCTAAAGTTCTTGGGTAAGTTTACACGTAAGCAGAAGTATGTTACACAGCTATGTTAGGAGTGTGCTGTGCAATGTATGGGTAGAACTGACCGACCCATCTCTCCTAACTAGACTAAATAGTCGCTGTTGAAAGTTGTTTTAAAGAAAAAAAAGTTGTTTTGCTTGAGTTACAACACTGTGTAGGCAGCACAAGGGATCAACTTCTGTAATTAATCCATTACTACCTATTATCCCCTTGTAATGACCGGAACCCTAAGAAAATGTGACAAGGTTTTTGATGAGCAAGGGAGATGTTGAAATGTGTAATTTTGAGGTGCTACCAAGAAAATGTGTAAGAAGTGTAAGGGGAGGGGCCCTTGACTGAAGTGAGACTCTGACCTTTAACAGCAACTTGCTTGTGTGTGTGTGTATTTTTGAGTGCTGCAGTGGTCATGCCTAGAGATTTTAGAGGTCCTTAGTGGGCTGTGACCTGCTGGGTTACAGTGTTAACAAGGTGACTGGATGTGGCATTCCAAATAGCATTCCTCAGGAGAGATGGACACATGGATATTTTCTCTGCCATCATAGGGGCAAACCTAGAAATCATGTAGTACTTGATTGTTTTATTAGGGAAATATTCTCATGACATCATGAAAGATATTTTGGAAAAAAAGGATTTAAAAATCAGCTATCATCCTACAACCGAATACGATCCTTCTTTTCAGTATTTTGGAGGCTTTGGTCAGAGGCATACTTCTGTTGCTTTCTTGAGGCAAAGATTTTATCCCAGTGAGAGAAACAAAGGGCGATGTTGGGAGTGGAACGCGATCACCAGTGTCTGAGAGGCTTCAGGTTGAGCACAGTGGGTGGAGGACTGACCTTTCTGATTGTTCCAGCGCTGACTTTGGCAGTGATGAAGAGGCTGTTGTTTTCCGAGGGGGCAGCAGTCTGCAGGCAACTTGAGTGGACATTACCCAGCTCAACAAAGCGAGCAAGAGCCATTCATATGTATGTATGACTGTGAAAGTGGGCAGGGCTTCCCTGGTGGCGCAGTGGTTGAGAGTCCGCCTGCCGATGCAGGGGACACGGGTTGGTGCCCCGGTCCGGGAAGATCCCACATGACGCGGAGCGGCTGGGCCCGTGAGCCATGGCCGCTGAGCCTGCGCGTCCGGAGCCTGTGCTCCGCAACAGGAGAGACCACAACAGTGAGAGGCCCGTGTACCGCAAAAAAAAAAAAAAAAAAAAAAGAAAGTGGGCAGCTCTGGATTGGGGACCCTCTGTGTTTGGTTTCATCCAGTCTCTCAAATCTTGCTGTCACAGCAACCGAGAGCGTCGCTGGCAGGTATGGCTTCTTTTCTCCTCATCTTCTGTGCCAGTCACTTCACAGATTGTACTTAATTACCTATTCCAGTAGACCTCCAGAGCCTGACTGCAAGCCTTGTCATAATGGCGGCATCAGAAAAAAATCTGGGTTCACTAAAAATCTCCAAGAACCACTTTGTGATTTGTTGTTGTCCAGCAGGTAACCACCTCACCTCAGTGTAATTGTTAGAAAACATGCTTTTGCTTTTTATTTCAAGTTGCCCACTTAATACTAATAAAATTATGATAGCTACAGAGCCTTTACAGAGATATCAGGGTCACAAAATATAAAAGATACAAGTACTTTTATTTTCCCCATTTTATAGATATGTGTATTCAGGTTTTAGCAGTGTGTATACATTATCTGAGGGGGAGTTAGCTACAGTTGTTATCCTGGGATCAGAAAGGAGAGATTCTCTTTCTTCTTATTCTCATTTTCTACAGTATAAATAGAAAAGGAGTATATGTATAACTGAATCACTTAGCTGTACACTGGAAACTAACACAACATTGTAAATCAACTATACTCCAATAAAAAATAAAAATTAAAACAAAAGAAAAAATAGAAAAGGAGCTATATGAAGTTGGGATAAATTATGTATACATATTATATAAAATGAAATATATGAATATATATTTATACACACACACAAACGTATACATACACACATTCCCTTGGATGAAGGGGCTAAGTAAGTATAAACTGGACCAGAATTTCTCTAACATTAAGGTACTTATTAGCTCCTTCCTACTCCTTCCTGTTTCTTGACATGGGCCAACAGCCTTAGGCACAGACAAATCATATATTGTTACAACTCAGGGTGCATATTTTTGCCTATTATTAACTTACGCTAAGTGTATTATGGGAAATGGATGATGGTAGAAACACGTGTTAAGATTTAGATTACCAGAAGGAAGAGAGTTGCGCATATCGTGGCATCTGTGGGCACCCTACAGAGCTGCCTGAGACTACACATAGGTACCATCTTTAATGAGGACAAGACCTATTCTAATTAAGTAACAGTGACTAACAACCCATCTAGGGTTTAGGGACTGGAAAGGTAGGAAATCTTCCAGAACATTTGTTAGGATTATTATAACTACTCAAAGGATCTAGCCCTTTGCTTTTCTGGACATCTCCCACAATGCTTCGTTTAACACACATTTACTGAGCACTTGCTATGTACCAGGCACTGTAAGACACCAGAGATATGCTGACAAGCGAGACAGAGGCAGTCCCAGCCTTCCCTGAGCTTATGCCTAGTATACTGGACATAGACATTAGTCAAATATTCTCATAGCTAAATGTGTAAACCATGAAAAGGTGCTTCTGAGAAAATATACTTGGAACCACCAAAAGTGATATCAGGTAGATAGGATCCAGTTTGGGAGCTCAATGAAGACCTTTCTGAGGCAGTGAGATCTAAAGCATGATTGGGAGAGAAACAGGTTACAAGTGGTATGGAATATGGTTTCTCACAGGGGGTATAACTCAGAAACGGGAGCTTGAAATATTCCAGGAAGCAAAGAAATTCCAGTGTGCCTGCAGTGGTGGGGTGAGTTAGGGTGATAGCTAGGGGCTGCCGCATACAGGGTCTTAGAGGCTTTGAAATTTTCCCCTGGGTGTGATAGGAAGCCTTCTAAGAGTTTTGAGCAGGGGAGTGACATCAGATTTCGAAATGAGAAGAATCACTCTGGCTGCTACATGGAAAACCAAGAGAGTGAAAATAGAAGGATAACGGTGGTATAATTGGACAGACTTGAGATGTGCATTGTGGGATAATCTACAGTATCTAGTGAGCGATTAAAGGTGGTACCCGGAACAGACAGATAAGTCAAGGATGATTCCAAGGCTTCTGGCTTCAGCAGTTGTGTGAGTTAAGGTGATTTTGCCTGAAATCAAAGTAACTTTGAATAAGATTACAAGTTCCATGTCGGAAGTTCATTTTAGGATGCTTATGAGACATCCAGATGGAGCTATCAAGAAGAAAGATGGAGTATGAGATTCAGTGGCAAGGTTTGGTCTTAAAGTTATGAAAATGAAATAATCACTTAGAAAGAGAGTTTAGTTGGAGAAAAGGGCCCAGGACAAAATCACAGAGCACTGAAGCGGTAATGGAGTAATTTAAAAAAAAACAAAACAGTGGTCTGTGAGGCAGAGGAGTAACCAGAAGAGTGCCATGTCACAGAAGCAGAAAAGGAGAATGTCTCACAAAGAAGAAAGTGTGTTAACTTTATTGAATTCTACTGAGAGGCCAAATAAAATGATTAGCCCACAACACAAAGGTCACTGATATCCACAGTGAGAGGAGTTTTGACGGAGTGAAAGGGGCAGAAAACAGTGGAGTATGTTGAGGGAGAAATATGAAGTGAGAAAACAGACATAGCATGAGCAGAAATTTTGAGACTAGTTGACTGTGAAGGGAGGCAAAAATATTAGATAGGAGCTGGGGGGAGATATGGGGTCAAGGAAGGGTATTTTGTTTGAATGGAAGGGATAATTAGAGCATGTTTGTATGTTGATGAGAATCTTCCTTTAAAAAAAAGGAAGATACTGATGATGTAGATTAGGAAAGGTGTATTTGTCTAATAGTTCTTCCCTCGATTTGTGCTCTTTCTCTTGCAGTTTATTCTTAGCAGCAAGTAGAAACTGGGCTGCACCTTCAACACTTTGCTTGGAAATCTTCTTAGCTAAATATCCAAGTCTATCATTTACAAATTCTGCTTTCCACACAACTATTGGACACAATTCAGCTCAGCTTTCTCCCACTATATAACAAGGATCCCCTTTCCTCCGGTTTCCAATAACATCTTCCTCACTTCCTTCTGAGCCCTTACCAGCAGCATCCTTATAGTCCAGATTTCTAACAGCCTGTTCAAGGTGGTTTGGGCTTTCTCCATCATGCTTTCCAATGTTCTTCCAGACTCTTCCCACTGTCCAAAGCTGGATCCAAAGCTGATCCCACATTTTAAGTATTTGTTACAGCAGCACACCACTTCCAGTTACCAAAATCTGTATTAGTTTTCTGTTGATACTCAATAAAATTATCACAAACTTAGCAGTTTCAAAAAACACACATTTATCACCTTACTATTTCTGTAGGTCAGGAAGGAGTCCAGGCATGGGGTTTGCTGGGTCCTCTGCTTCTGGTCTCAACAGGCTAAAATCAACGTGTTGGCTTGGGGCTATAATCTTATCTTCTTCCAAGCTCCCTCAGGTTCTTGGCAGAATTCAGTTCCTAGTTGTTGTAGGACTGAGGTTCCTTTTTTCTTACTGGCTGTTAATCAAGGTTAACTCTCAGTTCCTAGAGGCCACTCTCCAACCTTAGCCATGTGAAACTTACACAACATGGCAGCTAACTTCTGCAAAGCCAACAGTAGAATTTCTCTCCAATCTACTAGGAGGGAGTCCTGAATACTGTAAGATAATCATGGGAGTGACTATCCTATCACCATTTGCCATAGTAACAGCTCCCACTCACATTCCAGGGATGGAGATTATATAGGGCATGTAGTCCAGAGAAGCAGGAGTCTTTTTTTTTTTTTAACATCTTTATTGGAGTATAATTGCTTTACAATGGTGTGTTAGTTTCTGCTTTATAACAAAGTGAATCAGTTATACATATACATATATCCCCATATCCCCTCCCTCTTCCGTCTCCCTCCCACCCTCCCTATCCCACCCCTCTAGGTGGTCACAAAGCACCGAGCTGATCTCCCTGTGCTATGCGACTGCTTCCCACTAGCTATCGGTTTTACATTTGGTAGTGTATACATGTCCATGCCACTGTCTCACTTTGTCCCAGCTTACCCTTCCCCCTCCCCACATCCTCAAGTCCATTCTCTAGTAGGTAGAAGCAGGAGTCTTGGGAGCCTTCTTAGAATTCTGCCTATCACAGAAAGAATAAAGTGAAAGTGAAAGTCCTTGAAAAGGAGAAACCAGATGTGAAGAAAGATTGATTTATGATAAAAGTACACATGCTTCTTCCTTTGCAATAGGAGGGAAGGGAGAATATATGGTTATGCCTGCAATGAGGATATTAGGTTAGGGAATGATATTGGGAAGACGTGGGAGTTTTCATCTATGGTTTGTATTTTCTCTATTAAATAAGAGAACTCGTCACCTCTTGGGGAGCAGACCTTGTCTATCTGGGCTGAGTAGATAGGAGCTTCATATTTAGCCAGAGGACCCACAGCCTCTCACGTGGAAACAGGAGTCTTATGATACTTGCTTGGTTGTGACCTTCCCACTTACATGGATACTGAAAATTTGATTTCGGTCTCCCAGTGTGTCAGTTCTCTACCCATTATGGCATTCCCCCAAATGACACCCAGATACCAAATTCTGCCTGCATTTCGTGTTCTGCTTCTAAGGGTCTCCTGTCTATTCTGGCTTTCTTTAAAACAACCCTGGCCCACCAGTGTGGACTTGGGACCTTGCCAATTACTTCTGCTCTGACAACTGGATTCAAAGTACCTGAACCATCTGGCTTAATTCACTCAGCACCTGGGACCTCATGCCATTCACGTCACTGTTTCATTTTCTAAATTCTTTCTTATATCTCCTCCTCAGCCCTCTGGTTTGTCAAGCTATAGTTTTTCTTTCAGCCTGTGACCTCTGTTTTAATTTCAGGCTCTTGATTTGATTCCTGTTGATTCTATGAAGAAATTTCCAGGTAATAGGCCTCCAAGCTTGGCCCAGTCCCTGAGACATCTCAAATACTTCTGCCCTGGTGTTGTGACCATGCCTTAGTACATTTTTATTTTTCCTCTTAATCCAGGGCCTGTAGTTCAGTCTCATTATGTTTCTTCACTGTTAGTCCCAGGAGTTGAATCAGGTCTTTAAACAGTATCTATTCATTCACTTATGAATTCATTAATTCAGCAAATATTTGGTGAGTACCTCCTAAGTTCTAGGTTTTTGAGATATAGCAGTGGAAAAAAATCTCTGTCCTCATGGAGCTGATATTCTACTACGGGGAAATATAATAAATGAACAAGTAAATAAGATATCAGATAGTGATAAGTGCTTTGGAAAAAATGATCCAAAGTGGAGAGAGAGTGTTAGAGCAGTGTTGCTATTTTATATAGGCTAGTCAAGGAAAGCCTCACAGATAAGGGCCGGTTGACCAGAGATCTAAAGTAAGTGAGGGGTTTGACCCTATAGATATGTGGGGGACTGTTCCAAGAACAAGGAAGAGCAAGTGCAAAGACCATGAGCATGACTATGTTTGGCATGTTTGAGGGGCAGCAGGCGATGAGTATGTGGGGTTCTAGGGCAGATCATGCAGAGCCATGTAGATTGATGTAGGGAACTTGGGTTTTACTCTGAGGGAGAAGAGACTATAGGAGGGCGAGGGTTGAAGCAGGGAGACCAGTTACAATAATCTGAGTGAGAGTGATGTTGACTCTAAACACAGTAGTTGTAGAGGAAGTGGTGCTTCTGATGCATTGCCCACCTCAAACTGTCCTAAGCTGGCTTCTCTGAGATCCTTGCTATATTATGCGTTATGTGTATATATAAGATGTGTGTATATGCATCAGTGTATATGTATTATTATTGTATGGAGAAAGAATGAGTCAGAACATAAAGGCTTCTACTTAATTGACTCTCAAGATAGCCATCAGCTGCTGACAAAAACATGTGCATCTCCACCCTGAAACCAGGCAATGGATGAAAGCTTTGGGGTGTTGTTCATCACATGACAGTTGAACATGACATACAAGAGAACAGAGCAAGCTCTCTCCACAGAGCAATTTGGCATGAAAGCTCAGTGGATGAGTAGATATGACTTCAGCCATTGTTGGGCTTTTGGGGAAATTAAAAAATCTAAATGTGGGCTTCTTGTTGGTTAACTCTGTAGATGAATTGGGTTATTGTTTCTCAAGAGAAATAAGTTGACCTAAGTAGAATCTTATTTTGAGCCTGGACTCAGGAACCTGGACTTTATGGATAAACTCCATAGACAGTTTATCTAGGTTATTTTGATTCAGTGCTTTTATCTGTTGCCAGCAAAGCTATGGGAAACTTTTTTTTTCCTTCAAAAGTGTGAAACCCGTTACTAAAATCCCTCTTTGATGTTTAAATTACTGTATGTCAAAGGTGGAGATCAGACTGTAGCTCTTTCATTTTTTAGGGGGAGAGTGAGAAATGGAGAAGCTTTGAGACCTTTCTATTGATCATGAAGTCTATTTAAATACCCTCCACCAAGCTCTGACTTGCCCTCAACTCAAAAAGGCTGTGGGAAGAATTTATGAATCCATAGCAGCTTTTCAGTCCATTTCTTCTTTTCTCCTTTGAGCCAATCTATGTTACTAGGAATCAAAACAATAAAATAAATATCTCTGCAAGAAGTAACTCTGGATAAGAGTAATATAGAAATGCACACGTTTTAGGAAATTAAAAAAATCTATCTATATATATATAGATATAGTTCTACAAACAAAAGATATGAGAGTTCAGGATTGCCATGTGTTTACTCGTTTTTTTGTTTGTTTGTTTGTTTTTTGTGGTACGCGGGCCTCTCACTGTTGTGGCCTCTCCCGCTGCGGAGCACAGGCTCCGGATGCACAGGCTCAGCGGCCATGGCTCACGGACCCAGCTGCTTAGCGGCACGTGGGATCTTCCCAGACTGGGGCACGAACCCGCGTCCCCTGCATCGGCAGGCAGACTCCCAACCACTGCACCACCAGGGAAGCCCTCATTTTTTAAGAGATGAAAAAGAATGTAATTGGGTTAGTGGTTGTAAATGGGGGTTTAATCCTGGAACATAGCATGTGTCAAACATTTGTGAGTGAATTAATATCTCAATGGGCTAATTCATTGTTATGGGACCATGCTTATGTCAAAGATAGATTGTCTCTAAGTAGGTCAGCCTCACGTGTCATATGTAGACTGAGCTTTTATTACTGTGGTAGCAAAGTTCATCATAAGCAGAGGATTAAAAACACCTACTTTAACAGGAACTTAATCAGTTCTTACTGTGTACATAGCATTGTGCTAGGCATAATAAGAATAATAGGATGCACAAAAGTGGTGAAAATACTTTATAGACCTGACATAATTAACAGCATGAAATTATGCCCAGTAAGTTCTAAATTATGCATAATTACATACAAGGAAGTGCAAATATTAAGTGCTGTGAGGATTCAGGAAAAATAAAAAATCTGCTTTGACTGGAGAGCTTAGGCGTTTTTACCACCATTTAGCAATTTAGTGGTGAGAAATGAGCACATGCTATTGTGGATTCTGCTATCACTAAGACCCTATCCCAGCTCTACAGGGCAACATTGTCTAATAGAAATATAATGCGATGTAAAAGAATGAAATTGGACCCCTATCTTATACAACTCATAAAAATGAACTCAAAAAGGATTGAGAACTTACACATTAGACCTGAGACCATAAAACTCCTAGAAAAGAACATAGCAAAAAAGGTGCTTGACAACAATCTTGACGATGATCTTTTGGATATGACAACAAAAGCATAAGAAACAAAAGCAAAAATCAACAAATGGGACTATAGAGAGCTTCTACACAGCAAGAAACAATCGACAAAAGAAAAGGCAACCTACGAAATGGAAGAAAATATTTGTAAATCATATATCTGATAAGGGCTTAATACCCTAAATATATAAGAAACTCATACAAATCAATAGCAAAACACGAATGGTCTAACTGAAAAATGGGCAAAGGACCTGAATTGACTTTTTCTAAAGAAGACATCCAAATCACCAACAGGTACATGAAATAGTGCTCAACATTACTCATAATCAGGTAAAGGCAAATCAAAACCATGGAGAGATATCACCTCACGCCTGTTAGAATGGCTATTGTCAAAAAGACAAGTGATAACAAGCATTGAGGAGGATGTTGAGAAAAGAGAATCCTTGTGCCCTGCTGGTGGGAATGTGAATTGGTGCAGCCACTATGGAAAACAGTATGGAGGTTCCTCAAAAAAATTAAAAATAGAACTACCATATGATCCAGCAGTCTTACTTTAGGCATATAGCCAAAGAAAATGAAATTGATATCTTAAAGAGATATCTGCACTCGCATGTTTGTTGCAGCGTTATCCACAATAGCCAAGACATGGACAAAATTGAAGTGTCCATAGATGGATGAATGGATAAAGAAAATGTGATGTGTGTGTGTGTGTAATTCAGCCATAAAAAAGAAGGAAATCCTGCCGTTTGTGACAACATGGATGGACCTTGAGGGCATTATGCTAAATGAATTAAGTCAGAGAAATACAAGTAGTGTATAATCTCATTCATATGTGGAATATGAAACCATTGAACTCATACAAGCAGAGTAGAACGGTGGTTGCCAGGGGCTGAGGGGTATGGAAAATGGAAAGATGTTGGTCAAAGGGTACAAACTTTCAGTTATAAGATAAATAAGTTCTGGGGATGTAATGTATAGCATGGCGACCACAGTTAACAATACTGTACTGTATATTTTAAAGTTACTGTTAGAGTAGAGCTTTAATGTTCTCACCATAACAACAGCAGCAGCAGCAGCAAAATAGTAAATATGTGAGGTGAGGGATGCTACCATCTTATTGAGGAAAACATTTTGCAATATACATATGTATCAAATCATCACATTCTATACCTTAAACTCACACAATGTTCTGTGTCAATTTTATCTCAATAAAGCTGGAAAAAAAGAAATATAGTATGAGTCACGTATGCAATTTAAAATTTTCTAGTAGCTGCATTACAAAAGATAAAAAGTAACAAGGTGGGATTGATTGTAAAAACATTTAACCCAATATATTCAACATATTAACATTTGACTTGTCACAAATAAAAAAATACTTATGTGACATATTGGATAATTTTTTCTTTTATATCTTTGAAATCCATTCTGGATTTTTTTTTTTTTTTTGGGGGGGGTACGCGGGCCTCTCACTGTTGTGGCCTCTCCCGTCGCGGAGCACATGCTCTGGACGCGCAGGCTCAGCAGCTATGGCTCACGGGCCCAGCCGCTCCGCGGCATGTGGGATCTTCCTGGACCAGGGCACGAACCCGTGTCCCCTGCATCGGCAGGCGAACTCTCAACCACTGCGCCACAAGGGAAGCCCTCCATTCTGGATTTTATACTTACAGCACATCTCTATTTGGACTAGCCACATTTCAAGTGCACAATAGACACTTGGGGCTAGTGCCCACTGTATTGCACTTCATGACTCTAGAGTTTCATAGTCCACTGGAAAATAAAGATACTTCCAGAAACAACACTTGTGTAAGAGCCACTGTGATGTGATTTGTTTTAAAGTCATAAACAATAGGAGAGGGAGAGTTCATTTCTTAGATGGGCCCCTTTTAGTTTATGGATAAATTCTTCAAACCAGTGATGCCTATTTATTGCCTCTGTTTTCTTAGCTCCCATTTATGTCTTTCTTCCTATAAATTTTCTTCTCTTCCTCCATCAATCCACTGAAACTTACCCAAAGATGGCCTACCTCTGTAATTGCTATATAGTGAGTCTTGTCAAATTTGAATCCACATACCAATCACCTGGAGGTCATGTTAAAATGCAGATTCTAATTCAGTAGGTCTGGGGTGGGGCTTGAGATTCTGAGTTTCTAACAAGCTCCCAGGTGATGCTGCTGGCCCAGCATGCACACTCTGAGTGCAAGGGTTTCCATCAATCAGGATTTGGTCAGAAATATAGAAACCACTCCAGGTTTTTTAGCAGGAGGATGTAATCTGAGGAACATCCTGCTTACATAACTCTTGGAATGGGGCAGAGATCGGGAGGGTTGGGGAAATCAGGAAGTATAGGAATAGTAAGTAGCCATTGGCAGCAGCCGGCAGCACCAAAGGGAGTTTGCTCAGAAGCCACAGAAAATTTAACATCTTCCATCTGCTCGTGCTTCTCCTTGTATTTTGCCTTCCAAATCTCATAAAACCCAAATGGCAAGGCAATCTGGGAAATATAGTTTCCAATCCTCCAGCCCCTGAGATTCAGTCCTCAACTTATTCCCTCTCTCTCTCTGGTCTCCTAGGTATCTCAGTGATAACAGTTGGAATCCTTTGTGACTTCCATCTTTTCAACAACTTCCAGGTAGTCACTAAATCCTCTCAAGTCTTCAACCTTCCCTCCCACATTGTCCCTCCTTCCCATTCATGTCGTCATTCTTCCGGCTTTTATTGCCTTCCATTTGGATAATCAGAGAAGGCTTTTGAACTGCTAGCCTTTATTAGCTGGCCTTTGGGCTGCCACCACCCACCCCTCTTCCCCACTTTTTTCCCCTTGTACTGCTACCAGGACTAAAAAGAGATAGCAATATCTGAATCAATTGAGTCTACCAATGAGATTAGCAAATTTACATATTGTTATTATAAAGAATATTGTTTAAAATGAGTGCTCAGAATGAGAGCCCTTAAAGATCCTCTGATGGACTTTTACCCTGAAATGCAGGAATATGCTATAGGATCGATAAGAGCGTGGAGGGCAGAAAACTTGAGTTCTTATTCTGCCTTTACTCTAACTCACTGTGTGACTTTGGACAAATCATTTCCCCTCCCTGAGCCTCATTTACTCCTGATGTAAAATGAGGGGGTGGGGCGTGGGATTTCCCTGGTGGTCCAGTGGGTAAGACTCCACACTCCCAATGCAGGGGACCCGGGTTCGATCCCTGGTCGGGGAACTAGATCCCGTATGCATGCCGCAACTAAGAGTCCTCATGCTGCAACTAAAAGAGATTTCTTAAATTATTTTAACTTGTCTGAATTACTGATTGATAAATAGATATTTGAAAATCTTGTACTCTGTATTTAACAATTTGTTTTTTAAAAAAGACTTTTAGAGCAATTTTAGGTTTACAACAAAGATTTGTCATATGCCCCCGTCCCCTCACATTTATAGCCTCCCCCACTATCAATATCACTCACCACAATGGTCCTTTTTTTTTAACCAAGGATGAACCTACATTGACACATCACAATCACCCCAAATCTATAGTTTACCTTAGGGTTCATTCTTGGTGTTGTACATTCTGTGAGTTAGAACCAAAGTATGATGGCATATATCCATCATTGTAATATACAGGGTATTTTCACTGCCCTAAAAATACTCTGTCCTCTGATTCATCTCTCTCCTCCCACCTACCCCCGGCAACCACTGATTTTTAATTTTCTCCATAGTTTTGCCTTTTACAGAATAGTATGCAACTGGAATCATATAGTATGTAGGCTTTTCAAGATTGGCTTCTTTCACTTAGTACTATGCATTTAAGG
Organism: Orcinus orca; assembly: GCF_937001465.1. Taxonomy (NCBI): domain Eukaryota; kingdom Metazoa; phylum Chordata; class Mammalia; order Artiodactyla; family Delphinidae; genus Orcinus; species Orcinus orca. The sequence goes on from NC_064580.1 coordinate 125,166,249, forward strand.
CTCCTTCATGTCTTTTCATGGCTTGATAGCTCCTTTCTTTTTAGTGTTGAATAATATCCCATTCCTGCATGTACCACAGTTTATTTATCTATTTACCTACTGGAGGACATCTTGGTTACTTCCAAGTTTTGTCAATTATGAATAAAGCTGCTGTATATATCCATGTGCGGGTTTTTCTGTGGACATAATTTTCAACTCTTTTGGATAAATACCAAGGAGTATGTTGGCTGAATCATATAGTAAAAGTATGTTTAGTTTTGTAAGAAATCACCAAACTGTCTTCCAAAGTGGCTGTACCATTTTGCATTCCCACCAGCAGTGAAGGTGAGAGTTCCCACTGTTCCACATCCTCACAGCATTTGGGGTTGTCAGTGTTTTGGATGTTGTCCATTCTAATAAGTGTGTAGTGGTATCTCATTGATGTTTTAATTTGCATTTCCCTGATGACATATATGATATGGATTATTTTTTCATATGCTTATTTGCCACCTGTATATCTTTTGTTGGTGAGGTGTCTGTCAAGGTCTTTGGCCAATTTGTAAATTAGGTTGTTTGTTTCCTTATTATTGAGTTTTAAGAGTTCTTTGTATATTTTTGATATATTCAAATATATCAGATGTGTCTTTTGCAAATATTTTCTCACAGGCTATGATTTGCTTTCTCATTTTCTTGACAGTATTTTTTTTTTACAGAGCAGAAGTTTTTAATTTAATTAAGCCCAACTTACCAATCATTTCTTTCATGGATTGTGTCTTTGTTGTTATATCTAAAAAGCCATCACCATACCCAAAATCATCTAGGTTTTCTCCTATGTTATCTTCTAGGAGTTTTATAGTTTCTTATTTATATTTAGTTCTATGATCCATTTTGAGTTAGTTTTTGTGAAGGTTGTAAAGTCTGAGTGTAGATTCTTTTTTTTCTTTTTGCATGTGGATGCCCAGTTGTTCCAGCACCACTTGTTGAAGAGACTATCTTGATTTCATTGTACTGCCTTTGTTCCCTTGTCAAAGATCAGTTGACTATATTTATGTGGGTCTATTTCTGAACTCTCTATTCTATTCCATTGATCTATTTGTCTATTCTTTCTCCAACACCACATTTTCTTGATCACTGTAGCTTTTTAAGTAAGTCTTGAAGTCAGGTAGCATGAGTCCTCCAACTTTGTTCTTCTCCTTCAATAGTGTGTTAGGTATTCCAGTATTTATTTTTACAATATGTATCAGTTGCTAAATATTGACATGAGAGGGAAAGCTTCATGCTGCTATTTGAAAGCATTTTTCTGCAAATGATACTTTCCGGATGGGGGTAGTTTTTATTCCTAATAAATGAACACACAAATTATATATTCATTACTTTAGTGTCTCTTTTAAGGCTGATTTTTGAAGTCCTAGAGATAGTGTTATGTTTTATATGAGAACGTCGATGAATCAGAAGTCATAGATCAGCAGAAGGCAAATTAGCAGAATTATTATCATTTCTAGACCCCTCAGTCACATGCTATATATCAGCATCAGTGTTCCCTATGTTTTCTGTTTTTAACCTGGCCTATTAAGGGTGAAAATTAAACATATGTGTTAAGAATAAAAACAGTTTCTACTATATACCAATCAAAGCCCTGAGGTCAGCTGGTGGTGATAGATAGTGATTCATCATGAGCAACCTCATCTAGCAATCAGCCACCACGTGACCACTTGATATATGTCTGAAGTGGAAACCAAACCTTAAAATAATTATCTTATAGCTGACTGATTTTTAAAAATAGAAATTGAACATACACAATGACCCCCTGAACCCTGAGGACATGTTTGCAGATTTCTGAGTGTTTACAAGAAACACTTGTGTGAATGATCTCTTAGGGCTCTTTCAGCTTTAATGTTTTATGTGTTTATGGGTTAAATTGCTAAAAGGCTCCATGAACTGGAGAGATGCAAATTACTTTACCATGTAGGAATTCTGGCAGTTATGGTTGTTATGAGTATAAATACTAAATATTTTAGAATTCTTAATCTCAGTTATCCTGAGAAATAGTATGCATTTTCCATAATGCAGTGGTTTGCTTCCCCTCTCAGTCTCTCTCATTTTAGTAAACTATCACATTGTGTTGAGATATTCTAGGAGGGAGAGAGAGGAGTCCTTTCAAAGAAAGCAAGGAGAACATGCTGAATAAAGGAAAAAAAGATCATCTGATGTTTCTAAAGGTAAATTAAGTGTTATAAAATGTCAACAGGAAGTAATATTTTATCTCATGGTTATTTGACTTCTGTCTTTCATTCAATGTTGTCTTTTTTCTCATCTTGGTATTATAAAAAGACAGCATTATATTGAACAGTTCACAAGAAATGTCAATTCAGTGGTTATTCTCATTTGTATGTTTTAACACATATAGTCTGTAGAAAGTGTAAGAAAATGTTGGCTATTTAACTAATTTGAAAACAAACCTGGTCAGACTGAAACAGATAGCAAATAAATAAGCAAAGATAAAAGCATTTTTGCCTTCTGTACTTCTCACCAACCCTTCTGTCTTTGTTCTGAGTTTTCTTACATTCTGTATTTGTCTATTTGGCATCCATTAATCACAGGGCCAAACTAATAGCCAAAGTTGTTTATATCTCCCTTGTGATCTAGTTTGTGCTAGCAAACAAAAATCATATTACAAGCTCTCAAATCAATTCTGACTCTATACCCCAAATCACCTCCTGTATTAACTCTTACACACTAAGTCAATATTTCTCCTGCCCTAAATCATCAAGGGCCAGGTACCAGACAACTGTAGACCATCCCTATAGCCTAGAGCCCACTGCAGTCATTCAAATTATCCAATCCTAAGCTGTTTCCTTTGTCCTGCCTTGCCTTTCCTGAGGAAAATATGATAAAAGCTCTGGGTCATGCTTTCCCCTCACCCCTACTTCTGCCTCCTGACCAAGTCTGGTGCTTTCCCATGGCCCTGCATCATGTGGCATGCTCCCTCCTCTCAGAAATATAAGTGATAAAAATCTTCTTTCAATGGCATTGTCACAGTTACCTCCGTAAAGTAAAATCCTACAAGTACATTTTAACAGTCTTGAATCTACTCCAATCAGGATTTCACCCCCAAAACTTCACTGAAGCTGGTCTTGTCAAGGTCACCAATGGCTCCCATGTTGCTAAAGCCAGTGGCCAATTAACCATCTCCAGCTTCCTTGACCATCCAAACAACATCTGGCCCAGTGACTTTCTCTCTTTTCCTTGTAATGCTTTCTTCACCTGCAGAGCTGGGACTAGGGGGAGAAAAGTGAGTGCTTCACTCACCTCAGGCACAAAATTTAAGGGATGCATCAAAAACTCAGTAATCAATATGTATACTATCTCAATGCAGTACTTCAGAGGGTCAAAAGCAATTCTAAAATTATATGATGAAAAACATCAACATTTTAAATGAAGATGGGGCCTACCAGTGCCATGCCAAGACATAAAGGAGGCTGAGGCCCATTATATGTGCCCCTGTCTATGTGCATATATATGCATACACGTGTACTTATGTATGTATTTTAATATATTTTTCCAAAATATTGAAAAATTAAAAAGTAAGTGTAATAAAACACATAATGTTATTTTAATTTTAAATATTTTATTTATACACCCAATTTTAAAACATAATTTCACTTACCTGGCTCTAATGGAACCAGATTCTTAAATACTATTTTCAAATTCTCTTTTCTCTTCTACTTTAATATTAGGAAAAAACCCCAACAATTTAAAAAGTACATCCAAAACATGTATATGAGGATGCACATGTTTGCTTTGGCCCAGCACTGTTTGCTTGTCTTCTAGAAGCCCACACTCTCTTGGTCTTTCTTTTATGCCCGTGGCAACTGCTTCTCAGTTCTACTTTATTGCCTTTTCCACCTCTCCTTCATCTCTGAGGGTTCTAGTGCCCTAGGACTCAGTATGGTACTATCTACCCTCACTCTTAGTCATGCCTATGAGTTGAAATACAATCTGCATTTATATCCTCAGCCCTAACCTCTCTTACATGACAGATTTAGTCCTGAGAGAGAATATTCCTTTTCTCTTTTCCTGTTACTCTGAAATTTAGAGTTTCTGCCTACAGAGAACACCAGTACTAGTTTTATGAACATGGGAACCAGTTTCTGGAAGTACTTGTGGAGAAGGTTAAAAAGAAGATTTGTATGAACACATAATGATAATGATTCTTGCCATGGAGGTTTTAGAGTGAATGAAGAGAATACATTCTAGGTGTCCTCTAATCTCCAAACCTTCCAGAGTCTGTTCCCTTTAAGAGCCATCCCCAATATATCCCCATCTCTCATACATACAGGGAGCCCCACACATTTTAGAATATATAAAATATATATGTATAGGTAATATAGATAGATAGATACATAGATATAGGTTTCCAGGGAGGCTTATGGCTATCTTTAGCCCCAACTCCTGCTCCCAATCCAAATTCCTAAGGAACACTAGCCACTTCACCTCTGTTTTTTTCCTTCGGCATTCCCAAATGTTCCAATGTCCTTTTTGAAACCTTCCTAAGGAAATATTATCAGATTTAATAAAACAATAAAAAATGGACACAGTCACATCCAGATATTGCAGGCTCAATAGAGTTCAGTTGTAATAGTGCTGAACAGTATTCTCTTATTCTCAACTTGATTCTTCCCTATACCAACATGTGGGCATTGGCTTGGACATCCTCTGGTCATAGATGAAGGTCTCTGTAGCAGAAGAACCAGCCACAGCAGTCATGCACTTCATTTAAGAAAGTTTTTCTCTCCTAGTCATTCTCATCGGTCTATCAATCTGTACACCCTATCCCATGGTGCTTGATTTTTCACTGGATGGTGGTCAGGGATGCATTGTCAGTCCATCAAAAGTATTCAAAATATCTTAAGCCCTTTACTGGATTTTCTTGAAATCAATTAAAAGGAATAAAGCTATATTCTGCTGCAATATTTACATATAACACCTTCTTTTCCTATATATTTTTCTCATATCACAAATTTTTCCCTAAGTTCTCAAGACGAAAGGAAAGGACAAAAAGTTAAAAACATATGAGTGTATAAAACTCACCAGTAAGGGTAAATATGTACTCATGTTAGATTCTCTAATGTTGTAATGGTGGAACATAAATCACTTCAAGTCTAGTTTAAAAGACAAAAAACAAGCTCCCTCGCCCCTGTATCCGTGCATTGAGCTGATAAAGGTGAAAAAAAAAACAGATAAAAAACAAATGTATTAAGAATAACTATTAATACTGTAATTTGTTATTGGATACATAGTATTAAAAAGATGTAAATTCTAACAACAGTAAACTAAAATGTGAGAGGAGAGAGAAGTATACAGTCTTTGTATGCTATCAAGTTAAGTTGTTATCAGCTTAAAATAGGTTGTTATAACTATTACGTATTTTATGTTAGGCTTATGGTAACCACAAAGGAAGAACCTGTAGTTGATACACAAAAGATTACATTAAAGGAATCAAAACATACCACCATAAAAAGTCATTAAATCACAAAGGAAGATAGCAAGAGAGAAAAAATGAACAAAAGCACCACAACAGCCAGAAATCAATTGACAAAATGGCAATAGTAAGACCTTACTTATGAATAATTACTTTAAAAGTAAATGGAAGAGATATGGGAACATATGTATATGTATAACTGATTCACTTTGTTATAAAGCAGAAACTAACACACCATTGTAAAGCAATTATACCCCAATAAAGATGTTAAAAAAAATGTGTTATGAAACATCAGGGGATGACATCAGAAAAATAAATTAGGGCTGGACTTATGTGAGTCTTGAATGCCAAATTAAGAATATGAGACAATAAAAACACAAACCATTATAATCATAAAAAAAGTAAATGGATTAAATTATTCAATCAAAAGATGTATAATGGATGATTGGATCATATGTATGTATGTGTGTGTATATATATATATATATATATATATATATATATATCCCAACGACTCCACCAAAAAACTGTTAGAACTAATAAAGTGGCATCATATAAAATCAACCTGCAAAAAAATCAATTGTTTCTATACACTAAAAATGAACTACCTAAAAAGAAATAAAGAAAACAATCCCATATGATAACATCAAAACAATGAAATAATTAGGTTTAAATTTAATCAAGGAGGTGAAATACCTGTACAGTGTTAACTATAACACACTGATGAAAGAAATCGATGAAGACACAAACAAATGGAAAGGTATTCATGTTTATGGATTGGAAGAATTAATATTGCTAAAATGTCCATACTACCTAAAGCCATTTATAGATTCAGTGTAATCCCTATTAAAATTCCAGTGGCATTTTTTACAGAAATAGAAAGAACAATCCTAATTACAAAATGGAATTACAGAAGACCTGGATAGCTGAAGGAATTCTAAGAAAGAAGAACAAATTTGGAGGCATCACACTTCCTGGTTTCAAACTATATTACAAAGCTATAGTAATCAAAGCAGTATGGTACTGGCATAAAAACGGACACATAGACCAATAGAACACAATGGAGAGCCCAGAAATTAAGCCATGCTTATTTGGTCAACTATGAATAATTTTGATAATGAAGCCAAGGATGTTTAATGGGGAAAGTATGGTATGTTCAATAAGTGGTGTTGGCCAAATTGGATATTCACTTGCACAATAATGAAATAGGACCACCATCTAACACCATTCACAAAAATTAACTTGAAATGCATTAAAGACATAAGACCTAAAACTATAATACTCCTAGAAGACAGGATAGGAAAAATATCCTTGATATTGGTCTTGGCATTGACTTTTTAGATATAACACCAAAAGCACAAACAAGAAAAGCAAAAACAAACCAAAAGCAAAAAAACCCCACCCCCCCCCAAAAAAAACCCACATGAAACTACATCAAGCTAAAAACCTTTGGTATAGCAAAAGAAAAGATCAACAAAATAAAAAAGGAAACTTATGGAATGGGAGAATATATTTATAAACATATATCTGATAAGTGGTTAATATCCAAAATATATACGGAACTGATATAATTCAATAACAAAAACACAACCCAAATAAAAATGGGTAAAGGACCTGAATACATAGTTTTCAAAGAAGCTATTCAAATGACCAACAATTACATGAAAAGGTACTCAACATCACTAATCATCAGGCAAATGCAAATCAAAACCACAATGAGATATCACCTCGTACTTGTTAGATTGACTATTATCAAAAAGACAAGAGATAACTAGTGCTGGAGAAGATGCAGAGAAAAGGAAGCCCTGATGCACTGTTGGTGGGAATGTAAATTGGTGCAGCCATTATGGAAAATAGTATGGAGGTTCCTCAAAAAATTAAAAATACAAATAGCATATGATTCAGCATTCCTACTATTGAGCATATATGAAGGAAACAGCATCACTATCTCAAAGAGACACCTGTACTCCCTTCATTGCAGCATTATTCACAATAGTCATGGAAACAATGTAAGTGCACTCAACAGATGAATGGATAAAGAAAATGTAAAATATATACACACACACACACACACATATATATATATACACACACACACAGTAGAATATTATTCAGCCATAAAAATTAAGAAAATACTGCCAATGAGGCAACATAGATGAACTTTGAGGGCATGTGTTAAGTGAATTAAGTCAGGCAAAGAAAGACAAATACTGTATGATCTCACTTATATGTGGAATCTAAAAACATTGAACTCATAGAAACAGAGAATAGATTGGTGATTTTGCTAGGGGCTGGGAGGTGAGAGAAGAGGAGGACTTACTTTACTGTATACTTAAAATTTTCTAGAGGGTAAATCTTAGGTGTTTTCACCACACACAAAAAGAAAATGGTGACTATGTGAAGTGACAGGTATGTTAATTAGCTTGATTTTGGTGATTATTTCACAATGTGTGTGTATATTAAAACATCAACTTGGACACCTCAAATATATTCAATATTTGTCAGTTATACTTCAATAGATTTGGGTGGGGGGGGGAAAGGACACCAAACCAAGACAAACAAAACCAAACAAAAAACTACAAAATTTTTCCATAGATTGTCACTTCAGTCACCCTAGTGGAAACCAAATACCCAACAATACAATAACTGGGTGATGTTGGCCGCAGCACACTGTAGGAACACTGGAGGTACAAGTGCCACAGGAGGTGGGTGCTGGGGAACCTGCCCACGCTGCAGGAGATGGGCACTAGGGCATCTGGATGCACTGTGGGTGCTGGGCTCCGGGGAAGGTGCCCACACAATGGGAGTTGGGCAGTGGGGAAGCTGCGGGTGCAGAAGCTAACAGAGCTGCAGAAACCTAGCAAGAGTGCACACAGGAACCAGGTGACAAAATTCCTTTCTCCACAATGTCTCCACAGCGCCCTCTGCTGTTCGGAGAGGGGGAAAACTATTTAAAGCACTCAGACCCATTTCACAGAGCAGGCAATAATGGTCAATTTTGAAAAAGCATATTTTGTAATATGTATATAATATTGTACGTATATATTGTAATATGTATATATAGCATGTATATAATAGGTCAGATGGTAATAAGTGGTATGGATAAAAATTTTAAAAAGAGAACAATAAATGACTGAGTGGGATCTACTTTAGATTGTCTGAAGAGATGATATTTGAGCTGAAGTAATGATGATACAAAGAAGTGAGCACATGATCATGCAGAGGAGGAGTGTCCCAAGGCAGAAAAACCAGCAGGTGCAAAAGCAGGAAGGAGCCTAAACCTATTGAAGAACATGAAAGACACCTTTAGAATTGGCAACATGTTGTATCCTCAGAACTGGACAAAAAAGAAGCGACTAGATCAGATCTAGGAGATCTCAATAATTTCTACCAGCTACATGATGTGGACTTGTCCCTGTCCTAGTGCAGAGAATAAGGTACTTATTCTTTCTGAAACTGTCATTTCCAGATACCTCATAGATTCTGTCTGTTGCTGCTCTTTAAAAGGTTAAACATGGATTTGTGTGATTCAGCAATGCCACTCACAGGTATATATCCAAGAGACATTAAAACACATTCACACAAAAACTTATATATGACTGTTCATAGCCACATTATCCATAATAGCAAAAAAGTGGAAGCAACCCAAATATCCATCAACTGATGAATGATGTATTGGCATACCAGTACAATCGAATATCATTTGGCCATAAAAAATGAGTAAAATACTACAACAACATGAAGGACTTGCTACAACATGGATGAACCTTGAAAACATTCTGCTAAGCGAAAGAAGCCAGACACAGAAGACTGGGGCTGGGGGATTGGGCGTGACTGCTGGTGGATATAAGGTTTCTTTTGGAGGATGATTAAAACAATTGTGATGAAAATTGATTGCGGTGATGGTTGTACAACTCTGTGAATACACCAAAAGCCATTAAAATGTACATTTTAGATGGGAGAGTTGTCTGGTATGTGAGTTTTATCTCAATAAAGCTGTAACAGGGACTTCCCTGATGCTCAGTGTTTAAGACTCCACGCTTCTAACGCAGGGGTAGAGGTCTGATCCCTGGTCAGGGAACTAAGATCCCACATGCCACAGAGCCAAAAAAGAAAAAAAAAAGAATAAATAAAAAGCTGTTACAGTAAAATTATTTTGCTGACTTGGATTCAGGGTCCAAGAATCCTTTGGAGTCTTTAGTACAGATTGAAAGAGCACATCTGTTGATATGTACCTTTTCAGTGAACCAAGTAGTGTGTAATTGGACTTCAAAGTAGGCTCAGCCTATATCGCTATTGACATACACACCTGAAAATGTCTGAAAAGTTCCCCTACAAGTCCCAGGTCAGTTGTTATATAGATTTTTGCCTCATTCTGCCACTAGCTCTATTTTTCTTAAGAGACACAGTAAAATCATAGGAAAAACACTGAATTTAGACTCAGAAGGTCTTAATTTGAAACATAGTTCTACCACTTACTTAAAGATATACTGAACTGTTGTTTGATTAAACATGCATACACACACACGCACACACATATCCCGAACAAAGTCCAAAACGATGTCATCCTTTCATTTGGCAGAGTGTTCTCTAAATTGTGCTTCTCCTGGAAGCCTGCTCTGTTCACAAAACCCCTACTTTCACAATGCAGAACCAATCAATCAGTAATCCAGATTGATTTATTTGATCAATATGATTGGTAACTCTTATTTCCTTCATTTTGCAGAGGAGGAAATAGAAGCGTGGTAAGATTCGATGACTTCCATTGTGTGGCAGCCGTGGAGGGCTGCCGCTCAGATTTATCAAGAGAGAAATTCCCATAAGGAGTACAGTCATTTGACAACTTCCAGTGTTCAGCCCAGGACAGGCTTTCCTTAAGCAGCACTAGACAATGGCTGAGCACAATGGGGTACTAGGGTCTGGCTATTTCTACCCAGCATTCTGGAGTCCCGTCTTGGGCTAGACGAGCCATTCTGAAACCTACACTACAGTCTGAGGCTCTTCCTAACCAATCCTCCTTTCTTCCTCCCTCCTTTCACATGTGTCATACCTGCGTTGCTCTCTGAAAGCTTTCCCTGCCTACTCCTGCCTCCTCTTCCACCTTATCTATCACAGTGGTTAATCCCAATAATTCTTTTGCACTTCTAGCTCTGTCTTTGTTATCCTTTCTGGAGGGCCTAAACTGACACTCTTTGGTGGAGCCAAGACTTACACACAAGACTTGTGACTCCAAGGTCATTCCATAGAGCTGCCTATAGCTATTATGCATAGCTCACTGGGACTAACTAGAAGAAACTAACTAGATTAACTAAGTATTGCCTGGGTTTACCATGCCCCAGTCCCTGTATAGTCCTGTATGGATAAAGCCACTTTTATAGAAAGAACAGGCTCTTGTGGCTGAATCCAATATATTCAAGAGCATTCATTCATTCAGCAAGAGGAGGGAAATGAACGAATAGTTAATAGCTATTGCTTCCCATGAAATGTTTCCTGTGAGCTTTCAGTAGGTATATGCAAAGGTCTGTCCCACCACCCATACCCCTGTAGGTACTACCTGAAACTAACTCCTTTCTTCCTTAATGCCCAACTGTGATCAGCTACACTGAGAGAATGGAGGTTTGGAATGGAATTTGAGGTGGCAGCAGAGAAGAGGTTATTTTTGGAGTGCACAGGGCACATCAGGAGAAGCCAACCCACTAGCATGAGGGTATTGGATCTAAGATGTGGGGAAATATGCAAAACAGAAAGGCAAGATATACTTGTGTTGGCTGTTTTGCATCTTTGCCTAGATCCTTTGTGCCCTCCCCTCACCTGTATCCTCAATTCAAATGCAAACAAATAGCCTTTATTGAGCACGTACTGTATGCCAAGCTCCATACTAGGAATCTTGGGACTTCCCAAACCTAAGGTCAAGGGGAGAGACAAATGTGAAGATGACCTCTAAATGCAAGGCGGGATGTGACCAGGACTCTAATGGTAATGCTAAGAGTGAGAGCGAAAGAAGAGATTGGTTCTGAAAGGGACTCTCTACGGAGGTTTATAGAAGGTGGGGATTAAAGGGCTGGATACACAAAGAGGAATAAAAGTTGAGCAGAACCGGCATTCCAGGCAGCAACGCCAGCAGGAAGAATGGCACTGCCATGAGTGATGATATGGCATTTATGGGAACAAACAAGAAATGTTAGTTGTTGCAGAGTCAAGTCCAGGGTAGGAGAAGCAGGGCTCAGTGCTGGTAGAGGTAGAAGGGGCCAAGTCCTACAGGGTCTTGTGTGCCAAGTTAAAGAGCACCTGTTTTATCCTACAGACAACCATGAGTTGTATGTGTGCAGGGAGGGGTGTTTATATGATTTTTTACATTAATAAGTCTAACTCTGAAATCTGCAATGTCCGGAAAACATCTGCAGAAATGCACACCGCTGTGCCATAATGCATTTACATACTAAAAAGAACACTAGACATTGGTGAAGCAGCTAAGCCTCTTTAGATTTCAGTTTTCTCATCTGTAAAATGAATATGACCTCTGAGGTTCCTCCTACTCTACACTTCTATGATTCTGTTCTTAATAGCTTGTCTTGACATAACTTAGATAATGATAGCTCGGCTTGAAAATCTACTTGAATTTGGTCTCTACCATTAATGTGAAGTAGTTAAGCAATTAGCAATTTAATTTGACAGTATAGTTGAGTTTCCAGTGTAGATTTATTTAAATTGGGTTAACTATCTGGATAAGACACTTCTACTGTCGGAAAGGCATGCTGCTCGGCTTACGTTCTTTAAAAACATAAGCTTTGGTTCCACGTTTGAAACCTGATGCCTATTTTGCATTGGTCCCCATGCCTCAAGAAGCAGTGGCCTGTCAGGCTTGCTGATATTTAAACATGTGGGAAATGCCCCCAGCTCACCCCAGTCATTAAATCTGATGGCTTGTTGGGTCCAGAGAGGCAGCCCAGGCAGGCAGCTGCATAATCAAGTGCTGCACTGGGTTTTGGGGTCTTTTTTTAAAGCTTGCTTTCAACCCAGCCCTTTCCAGTTAACCATTTCCTTGGTGATGACGAGGAGTTGGTTTATTCAGCAGATCATAAATGCAAAATGATGAACCTGGGGCTGTAGAGGTAAGGATTGGTGAATCGTACAAAGAGTTTGGACTTTGGAAGGCCCTTAGAAGTCATCTTGCCTAAATCTTTCACTTTACAAATAAGGAAGCCATTAGGTCGGTTTGCTATTTTTGCATTCACAGATATTTCCAACCTGTTCTTTTTGAGCCCCATTCCTCCTAAACATTGGCCAGAATCATGGAATTTTCTCTCTGTAAAAATGTGACTTCCTACCAGTTGAATACTCTTGATGATAACGACGTGGTTTAGCTACAGAAGGGAATCGTGCATGAGTATTCCGGCAAGTTATTCATTTATCTATTCCCAAAGGGGCCTCATTTCTCTTTAATACTGATCTTCTTCAACATTTATGTAAATTTGTCCAACGTTCCTTCAGCAGCTTTTATTGAGCTGGTTTTGTTCTCCTCTCAGAGATGAGTAAGAAATGTTCTCTGCTTTGAAAAGATCATTCTTTCTTGGGGGTGGACACTCTGAAAAGCAAGTGCAATTGAATGTGACAAGTGCTATTGAAGGGAAATAGACATAGAGACAAAAATGAGGGAGCAATTAGTTCCAGCTAAGGTAGGAGAGACTGAGACAGAGTGACGCTTGAGCTGGCCCTGGGAGGGGGAGAGGAGGTGTGGCAGGTAGTTGAGGAGCAAGATGCAGGGGAGGACATTCTAGACAGGGTGATGACTCAAAGACACTGAAACATACAAGGCTATGGCATAATCAGGAAATGCAAGTGTACAGCTGGAGTTGAGGGTGTCTGGGTACAAAGGGGCCTGGGTGATGGCCCCCAATTTCAAGTTGGAGAGGGATTGTGCAGAGTGTTGTAAGGCAGCTTAAGGCGTAGGGGGTATGCCCTATAGCTCTTGTGCAATAGATGGTGGCCCACAACAATTTGTGAGTGTGACATGGTTTAGAAAAACACCCTTGAAACTTCCGTGTGCAGGATGGACCGAATGCCAGGAGCTCAGTGAGAAGACGGCCCTAAATGCATAGCTATCCCTGACCACACGAGTATGGCTTCATTTCTCTGTGTGTGTTGGGCTTTACTCGGCATTAATCCTTATCTAGATGACAGTGTGCAGTTGTATTAGTCTGTTCAGGCTGCCATAAAAAAAAAATACCACAGACTGGGTGGCGTAAACAGCAGAAGTTTATTTTCTCACGGTTCTGGAGGCTAGAAGTCCCTGACCAAGGTTCTAGAAGATTCTCTTTCTGGTGAGAGCTCTCTTGCTGGCTTACAGATGACCACTTTCCTGCTGCGCCCTCACATGGCCCCTTCTCCGTGCACATGCGGAGAGATCTCTCCTGTCCCTTCCTCTTCTTCTGAAGACACCAGTTCTGTTGGATCAGAACCCCACTCTTACATCCTCATTTAACCTTAATTACCTTCATAAAGGCCCTGTGTCCAAATACAGCTACAATGGGGTTTGGAGCTTCAACACAGGAAGTTGGGAGGGGGACATAATTCAGTCCCTAATGGCAGCTGACCTTTCTTCTTGTCCCTCATAGCAAGCAACCCAGGCAAAATTATGGAAAGAACTTCAATGAACAGAAGCAACACCTATCATTTCTGCAGATAACAAATGAAAGCCAAATGTGCCATATGAATTTCCCAGTTCGGTCCAGCATCTCCAACATGTATTTTCTGACTTTTCTTCTGGAGGAGGGGCCAGAGACAACTCCTTTTCTAGCACTAGCATCACTTTCCATGCTAATATTTGATCCTGCACTTGGGAAATTTATCACTCAGCCCCAGCTAACCATGACCTGGTCTTCTGAACAGGCTGCCCTGCCCCAATTCCAGCATTGCCGTCCATGGTTTTCTCTCTCACCTCTCCCGAAAATAATCCCTGATTTCTCCATTTCCCCAGTCCATAATCCTTTTTCCTCTCTAATCTCCAGACCCTCCTTGAAGTGGCAAGCCGTCTCCTTTTATGCAAATTGTAGGCACAAAGCTTGGCCCTTTGGTCTCAGCTCCCTTTTCTGCAACCTGAAAGGGCATATGAACTATGAATGCCACACTGTTTCCTAAAATTCGCATCTGAACGACTAATTGATTAAATGCCTGCTGAATGGGTGCTACGAAACAAGGTCGATGTCAACAATGACCAGCGCTAGGAAGAGGAGTTGTTTATAAACTTAACAGGCAAGGTGCCACATAAAATAAAATTCCTATAAACATTTCAGCAGAATTTTAGAATCCTGTTTTCACTTTTCCAGATACTGGCTTACATATTTTATTTAATACAAAATTATTCATTGGTCATTATTTCTATAATAGATAGGAAGGTAATATATAGTGGAAGAATAGTGTTACTTTCTCTTGGAAAATCGGATAAAATACATAGTTGTGAGAATATATTGAGTAATAATGATACCATCATTATATGCTGTATCCAGAGCCCCTGTAACAGTGGCAGTGCTTGGATATTTGTACAATAAATTAATTAATACAAAATTGGGATAATATTTAATACAGATTAATTCCACAAAAATGTATTGTGTATCAACTAAATGTTAAGCAATTTGCTAGGGCCTGAGGGATCCAGCAGGGGGTCATACCTGCTCCTATGTCCACTATCAAAGAATGCCCCTTGTCTATGCCAGGTGATCATGCTCTTTGAAACCACAGTTTTGGGACAGATCCACAGGGAAGACCAACTAGATGAGCCTAATCCAGAGACAAACTTTGTCTGTAAAGGACCAGGAAGTAAATATTTTAGGCTTTGCAGGCCATACATTCCCTATTGTTACTACTCAACCCTGCCTTTGAAGCATGATAAAGGCCATAGACGATATGTAAACAGATGGTCTTGGCTGTGTTGCAGTAAAGCTTTATTTACAAAAACAGGCCAAATTTGGCCCATGGGGTGTTTTTTTTTTTTTTTTTTTTTGGCTGCTTTGGGCCTTTGTTGCTGCACGCAGGTTTCTTTTAGTTGCAGCAAGTGGGGGGCTACTCTTTGTTGTGGTGCTTGGGATTTTCATTGCGGTGGCTTCTCTTGTTGCAGAACATGGGCTCTAGGTACGCGGGCTTCAGTAGTTGCGGCATGTGGGCCCTAGAGCACATGGGCTTCAGTAGTTGTAGCATGTGGGCTCAGTCCTTGTGGCTCGTGGGCTCTAGAGCACAGGCTCAGCAGTTGTGGTGCATGGGCTTAGTTGCTCCACGGCATGTAGGATCTTCCTGGACCAGGGATTGAACCCGTGTCCCCTGCACTGGCAGGTGGATTCTTTTTTTTTTTTTTAACATCTTTATTGGAGTATAATTGCTTTACATTGTTGTGTTAGTTGCTGCTGTATAACAAAGTGAATCAGCTATACATGTACATATATCCCCATATCTCCTCCCTCTTGTGTCTCCCTCCCACCCTCCCTATCTCACCCCTCTAGGTGGTCACAAAGCACTGAGCTGATCCCTCTGTGCTATGGCAGGTGGATTCTTAACCACTGCACCACCAGGGAAGTCCCCCCATGGGCAGTATTTTGCCGGAATCTATGTGGGAGACACTGGGGTGAAAGATCACCTTAATGTACCTAAAATTGTAGAATCTGGGAACAGAAATGGACTGTACAGACATTGCCCTCTGTTTTACTCAAATGACAAAATGCCAACCCTGGTAAATCCTACTCTCCACTTACCTACTGTAATAGGTGAGTGTAAATTGAGAAGAGCACAGGATCATGCTATCCAGAAATCCTATTGCACTTACCTAATGCACTCGTTATTCCTCAGCCCGAGAAGACTTTCTAATTCTTTTTCTTTCTCACCTGACCTCCAGTACCAGGGTGGCCGCCATGGATGTGTGTGCCCGGATTGCCATGCAAGAAAGAACTTGCTGTTCAGGTGTTCGCTTCTTCAGGAACCATCTTAGCTTTCCTGGCAAGGCCACATTCTTCCCAGGTAAGCCCTAGGCCATGACTGAAAGTGGCAGAGGTATAAGGACCTGGCCATTTTGGCTAAGGTAGAACTCTCTAACTCTTCCTCTTTGCCCCAGAGCTCTGCTTTAGGTTGGTCAATACTTTTACAAATCCCATCACTGTCTGAGTTTCTCCTCTCTTGATTCTGTTTCCTCTATCCTTCCTGTGCACAGGTGTCAAAACAGCCTAATTTATTTTAAACAGAAATAGAATGTGCAACATACAGAAACGTTTAAAGCTAATTTTATTTTTTCTTGTCTTAGTGTTTAAAACATTTGTTATAGCAAAAGATATTTTAAAAAATGTTTTCCTAAAGGAAAGCACTGAATCATCATGCTGCTACTGGCGGTTATGGCTTTGCTCTGTTCTCTGCAAGACTCCCACTGCACCCTAAGCATTGAGCCTTTCTCCCAGGAGACTAAAGCAGCAGTTCCAACACCAAAGAGCACCACTGACCAAAATATAACAAGGTGTGACAAGGACTGACAGTTATTTTTCCACACCATTCAGAATAGTAAGGGAGTCTGTACTCCCCTGTAAAGCTTTGTCTCCCCAATGACTGTACCTTGGAAACGCATTTATTATATTTCACACTGTGACTTGACTCTATGATACAAGAAAAAACAATTTTTGAAAGAGAAGCACAAGGTTTAGATAGTTATTTTGGCTGTTGATTGAATCAGTACAGTGTTAACTGGCTGATTCTTATCTAATATTCATACTTCCAGTGTGCAGAGTGCTTTGCCGTTGAGAGATTTCGCCCTCCAATGTTTCATGTGAATCTTCTTACAATTTTGTGAGAGGACAAGAACAAGTAACGTCATCTGTGTCCTACATATAAGGAAACTGAGGTTCATAGAGGTTTTGTGCTTTTTTTCAATGTCATATAACAGGAAAATGCAAAAGCTGTCACTAGATCCTAGGTTGTTCAAGTCTGACCAAGACCCATTCTCCAATACTATATGGCTTGAGAGATGTTACTCTGACAAAATACAAGAAGACATCTGTTATTTCAGTCCCAGCTTTTTTCAAATATGGCTTAGTGCATAATAACAAGTGAGGAACATTTGTTTCTTTATTCCATTTGCATGAGATGTAAAATAAAATAAAATATTCATTAATGAAAATTCCTTTGAAGTAGAATACTTGCACACTCTGCTTAAGTATTAAAAGCTGCCAGTTCATATTCACTAAGACTATTGTTGTGCAAAAACTAATTTGGTTGTGACTCATAATGAAGGTTTAGTGGATACAACAACTCAGGACTGCCATTGGCACTTGGTTACCAACCAACACATTGGACTACTGGATTAGACTCATCAGTAAGCCATTGAGCATAATATGACTGTTGAAAACATGTCTAATGATTTTTGGCCCAAGGAAACTAATGAAATTGAGCAATTATGCAAGTTTTTTTTTCTTTTTTTCTTTTGTAGCTCTCAAACTAAGCAGAATAACTTTACTAGCATTAAAAAGTTGAACTTGGAATGATTTAATGAAACCAATGAAACTTTTAAATAGGTAATTACACTTGTCATACTAAAGGGAAATAAGAAAAGATATAACAAAGCTTATAGAAATGTGATTTATTCAGGAGAAGGAATTAGGAAAGAAAATAGACATATTTTCATTTGTTTTTATGCAAGCAAAGTGTGGACACCATCTCGTAGTGAAAAATGATTTCAAATATGCAGACTATAGGATAAAAATGGGCAGTGTGCCTTTAATTCCACCTCTCTTTCCCAGAGGCAACAACTGTGAACAGTATAGTGTCTATTTCTAGCTGTGTGCATGTACAAATAAACATTTTTATATTAATTGGACTCTGTATTGTTCTACTACTCTTATTTTCACTAAATGATATGTATTACAGTTCATTCTATGTAAGTGCATGCATCATTATGTTTAAATATATATTAATCTATAGTATAGATGATACTGTAACTTATTTAGCCACTTCTCAATTAATATCCATTTAAATTGTTGCCCATCAACAGTGTAGTGAGTGACATTGTACATGCCTATTGGTTCACATAAGGATCAGTACCCAGAAATCAAATCATGGGTTGGAAGCATCTGTACATTTAATATGTATGTATACCCTGCTGAATTGCCTTCCAAAACGACTACCCATTTATGTTATCCCCAATAACATGAGATAAATGTTCACAAACATGTATGTTATTATAATTTGAAAAAAATTATCTTTTCAAAGAAACAACTCTTGGTTTTCTCAATCTTTTCTATTGTCTCTATTCTTTTTTTTTAACATCTTTATTGGAGTATAATTGCTTTACAATGGTGTGTTAGTTTCAGCTTTATAACAAAGTGAATCAGTTATACATATACATATATCCCCATATCCCCTCCCTCTTGCGTCTCCCTCCCTCCCACCCTCCCTATCCCACCGCTCTAGGTGGTCACAAAGCCCCGAGCTGATCTCCCTGTGCTATGCGGCTGCTTCCCACTAGCTATCTGTTTTTGGCTTGGACCAGGGGGAGCTGTGAGGACAATGCGGTCGCAGCCCTCTGAGCTGCTGGGAATGGCTGTGACAGAGGCAGGAAGGCAGAGCTGCAAAGCAGACTGTGGAGCAAAAGCAGCAGGCTCTGGCAGCAGGTGGCAAGGGGAGTGCAAGAGAGGCACGACTTTCCAGCGGCGTCCATCTGTTGTCTTGTCGCTTGTCTGCCAGTCGAATTTAGCCACGTGACTTCTGAAAGCAAACTGCCCTTCACCTTAGAGCGGCCTGTTGACAAACAATAATAGTACTTCCAAGCGAAGAAGTGAAGCACTGGCTTGGTCAGTGAGTGGTTCTTGAAGGAAATAGGGCTGAGAATTTCCTGTTCAGAAACTCTTAAAACACAGACCAGCCACCATCATCTGCATTGAAGGACCCCATGGGGCCCAAAGGCTCTTGTACTAGTGATGAATCCTGCCCTGCTGTGGCTTCTCAATGTAAACATGAGAGGAAACAGGAGAGGGCAGGACCAGGGCCCAGCAGGCCTCCCCTTAGAGCAACTCCAGGGATGCCCCGGGCCCCCTGACAGCTCTGCAAATGAGTTGGGTGCTGAAATGAACTGTAACTGTTTGAATATTAGTTGCTTGTATCAATTCAACCCACTGGACTCTGTTTTCAACGGTAGTGGGTTTTCTGTTTGTGTGTGTGCTTTTCTTTCATTTGGCTTTCTTTCATCAGACTGCCTTCTCTTCCAAGAGAAGCATCTTTGTGGATTGAGTTTTGGCCTGGTGGTTAGGACAAAGAGGAAAAGTTCCTTCTTCCCTATAGCCTTTTCAAAGCCAGGTTGCTAGCCTTGAGCAAGTCGTGAAACTATCTCGGCCTCTCTGCTCTCCTGTTGCCCCAAAGTGTGCTGTGTTTCCTCAGCGCAAGAGCCCCTCAAGTACAAAGAGTTAAGATGTGAAGTCCTCTGAGCCTACCAGGCCCGGGGCCTTCCGCACGCCCTCAACGCTGCCCTTAAGTGATTAGTTCAGAAGGGTGTGCAGACTGACAGACAGCAGCTCTTTTAGCCTTCAGGTGAGTGACAAGCCATTCTGTCCCAGATCTGCACGCTCTCCCGTTCACAGGGCTTGACACGGAGCTGTGGAACTGTGCCTTAGCTGTTGCTGGAGCTATGCATTTCTGGGAATGTGTTCCTTCCCTTTGTGTCATACCCAGGACACAGCTTTGTCAAATTACTCTTCTGATCTATCCCAGTGGCTTGCTATTTTATTTTAATTAAATTTATTATTTTTTCTTAAGGACTATACGTTGCTTGACAGGAACTGCATTTGTGATTCAGATGGGAACTGGCTTTCTCAGCTCAGTTATTTTACCCCATCCTTAAAAAAATTGAGATATAATTGACATATAACATTGTGTAAGTTTAATGTGTTGATTTGATGCATTTATATATTGCGATATGATGACCGCCGTAGAATTAGCTGCCACCTCCATCACATAACATAATTATCATTTTGTCTTACACCGTCTTAAACCAATGAAGAACTTGTTTTCAGATAGGAATTCATAGGAGTGTTAAAGGTGGCTATGGCATAAGCACAAGTCATGAAGTGTTGACAGGTACGTGGGGTAACTGATTTCGGTCAGTTTTAAAGGTCAACACATCTTCCTTCCTGCTTCCGGCCCCTGGGTTGAAGTGTCTGTAAACTAATGGGCGATTTTTGTTTTACCAGGTTTCTTTAATCCCCAGGCCAGATGTGTTAAATCTCCCCCAGGTGTCTCTTAACGAAGTGACAGCAGGTTTTAATCTTCCTGTACACACTGCAGCAGCTGTGCAAACATTTCATTAACAAAAGAAAAGTGGGAAGCATTAAACCTGTGGGTAACTTGTGCCTAGCATTTGACATCAGTAGACTTTAAGATGCCCCAAGTAAGGATAAATCTGTGCGCCTTAAATTCTACTTTATTTCAACAAGCTTGAGTAGTCATAACAAAGAAATTAAACCCCATTTAAGGAATTAAAAAATGTAAGAAGAAACTCTGAATTAGTATTCAGCAGCACAGTTCTCTAAAAGCATATGTGGCAGAAATAATAAAACAAAGCAACTTCCAGACAAAAATTCACATTCTGAATGGGAAAGCTATAAAATGTGAGTCAGGCAAGTCTTTTAAATGAAAAACTGTTTAATATAATATTTACATGCTGTCCTTCATATGTTTTTGGAATTATGTCAACATTTGTTCTCAAGATACAAAATTGTACAAAGATAGCTGGAAAGTCAACACTGGGACTTTGATTTGTCCTGATTTTATTACCATTAAAGTGATTTATTATGTTTAATTCACTGTTCTCTTCCCTGAGAATTTTTAATATATTCCTGATGTTTTATTAGTTGGAGAATTTTTCTTTATATCAAAGAAACTGCCTATGGATTCTGTACTTACTGGTATAAAAAGTAAGGACAAATCTCTACTGCCTTCCTAGCTCATTTTTATTTGAACATAATTCATACTATGTACAAACAGAAATATTTATCACCTACTTTCTATCTTAAAGGGTTCAGGCTACTATACTTTTAGGTGTACGCCCCTTCCTCCATGTAGTCCCTCCTAATCCAATAGTAGAAAACGATTTCCCGCAATCTTCCCATAGGGCTTTTTTATACTTCTCTCATAGTATTCATCATATAGTTCACTGCATTATAGTTCTTTGTGTACGTGTTAATCTTCCTACTCCATAGTGAGCTCCTTGAGGTCATGTACTAGGGCTAATCCAAAGTTGTTTTTACCTACAACCAACACTTGGCCACAAATGTCTGCTGAATGAAGCCCTTGGGTAGAATGCAATGCTTATGGTGGGGATCTTACTTTCCTCCTCTTCAGCTATTTGTTTCAGTGAGCATACACTTTTATGCCCAGTGGTATGCTGGGTCTGGAGAGGGTTACAGGGCTAGGGTGAAAGAAAGGTAAAAGACATTTCAGGGAAGAAATTTGCCAGTCAACAATAAACATTATCTGGAAGTTTAATAAAAATAATCTTGTAGTTATTTTGGGTTAAATGAATTTATATTACATTTAAAATTTCCATCACAAGAGAAGTCCTTGAAATCTAAACAAAAAGGCTCAGTCTTGGCAATTCTTCATTCCTTTTCCTGTAGGTGATATTGGTTTTTATTTAGAGGTGGTTGACTAGGCCTGTGTCTGGGGAACCTGTCACCAGGGAAACTGTGTAGTTCTAATGCTTACAAAGTCTTTCAAACCTTCATCTTTAGGAATGACCTGGGGTGCTTGCAAATGCCAGGGACTTAGGACCAGAGACTTTGTTTCTCGATGTCTGGAATGGGGCCCAGGAAAGGGCCTTTTAACAACTCCCTTCCCTGTCCCCCTCAATACGCACACACTCAACTCCAGCAATGCAAGTGGCTCTGATGCGAGTGATACAAAGACTACACAGAGACACCTTGTCTTAGGCCTTCCTAGCCTACTGCCCACTTACTAGTTCATTTTCAAAGTCCATATAAGTACTGAGTACTAATACAAGTACTGAGTACGAATATACTGAGTACTGTGCACTAATATAAAACACGAATTAGTACTAATTAGTCCTAATATAAAGTGCTATTAGTACTAAAGTACTATTAGTATTGAGTACCAATATAAGTCAGTATTAGTGCTGAGGACTAACTGCCGGTTCTTGGGGAGAGAAAATCTCAGAGAAAGTGACATTTGAGCTAGGCCCTGAAGAGTGAGAACAGAAATTCAGAAAGACTTTCCAAACAGAAGGAACAGAGAGCAAAAAGTTTTGGGGATCAAAAGGAGTACTAGAGAATGGACTTGAGTATATGGGGAGGGGGAAGGGTAAGCTGTGACAAAGCGAGAGAGTGGCGTGGACATATATACACTACCAAACGTAAAATAGATAGCTAGTGGGAAGCAGCCGCATAGCACAGGGAGATCAGTTTGGTGCTTTGTGACCGCCTAGAGGGGTGGGATAGGGAGAGTGGGAGGGAGGGAGACGCAAGAGGGAAGAGATATGGGGATATATGTATATGAATAGCTGATTCACTTTGTTATAAAGCAGAAACTAACACACCATTGTAAAGCAATTATACTCCAATCAAGATGTAAAAAAAACCAAGAAGAGGAGCACGTGTAGCCAGGGAATAGCAAGCAGGCTGGTGTGGTCCAAGTCAAGGTCAGAGGGAGAGTAGTAAGAGTCCCAGCTCAACTAGTTGCTAGCTGAATGACCTTGGAAAGATACATAACCTCTCTGAACCTCAATTTCCTCACCTGGAAGATGATGATAATAACACCTAACAAGCTGTAAGAATTAAAGAAGATATATGTGAAGAACTTCGCATTCTTCTGGCTCAAAGTAGGTTTTAAGAAATAGTAGTTATTATTAATACTATCCATATGGTTGGAATTTTCCATCAGTAAAATGAATACATGAACATAAGGTTAAAAAAAAGAGAGATAAACTATAAAATTCAAAACACCCTCATCCATTTATTCATGAATTATCAAGAGAATTGAGGCACAACTGAGCTAAGATTTAATCCTCCTATTCATTGAACTGCATCTATGGACAATTTAAAATGTGTCCAACACTGGGCAATTCTCTCAGTTCTCTTTTCCCTTTTCAATGTGTAGACACAGCCAGGTGGCAACTTTGTTCTATTTCATCAAAGAATAAAACATCTTAATCCTGAAATCCGGGCCCAGTCATAACCCATACCCCCCCTGCACAAAGAGGATCTGTTTCTCCAATAATGGAAATTCCCCATCGCCTGAGGAATGCAGTCAGAGTTCCTTAGTACAACTGCATACTTTCCAATCTCTGGTTGCTGCCTGCTCTCTCACCACCAGCTTGAAGTAGCATCTGATAATTCAGGAGAATTCATCTTACTAGAACATAGCTATAACTTAAATACATTCTTTCCCACCAAAACATAAAACTGTTAGCAAAAGCAGAAGTCTTGAATATTCAATGTTTATTCTAGCAAATGAGTTCATTTTTTATAAGTACTTTGAACAGTGCCTGGCTCTTGGTAAGTGCTGCCTACATGTTAAATAAAATAGATAAAATATTTTCAACCTTATCAGGAAAAGGAACATGCTAAATGCTCACTCTCTCCTCCCTTTCTTAAGATTGCCCCCGAGTGCAATCTGGTTTTTGTGGGTTTCTTTTCCTCAATTGATCATTCCAAAATAGATCTCTTAGAGAAGCCTTTCTCAGCCCAGTGGCCGGAGCTGTGTGCTGTTGGGTGAATTATTGGAACTGAGAAGGGAAAAAAGAAGAGAACAAACAGATACTAAAGAATAAACATTTGATTGCTAGTTTGTGGACAAGTGCTTGAGAGTCAGAGTTCTAGGATTCTTAGAAATATGTTTTACATGGAGGCTGCATAATGCAAATCTTAATATATTATCTTCCTTACCTGTTATCAAAGTCTGTGAAGAGGTATAATTATACTCTTGTTCTAGACAGTACTCTTCATCCCTGCTTTGATTATTGCAAAGTATCTCAGATGCATATTTGAGCATTACAACAGCACCCATTACATAAGTAAAAGCCCAGCACGTTGGCAGTTTACACATCTTCTTCATTGAAGCAGGAAGAGGGTGTTAAACTTTATTCATATAAGTCTGTAGTTTCAGTAAATTCAAGAGCCCCTTTGGGGCTGTCCTAATTCCCCTGTACAAGATGCGTGGGGCTTTTCCATTGGAAGGTTATTTTCTTCTGTTCTTCAGAAACTTCTGCAAGAAATTTCTACTCCACTTTTTTGTGACCATAAATTTGCGTTTTCACTTGTGCCTGTGAGTGTTGTGGCCTCTCCCATTGCGGAGCACAGGCTCCGGACGCGCAGGCTCAGTGGCCATGGCTCACGGGCCCAGCCGCTCCGCGGCATGTGGGATCTTCCCGGACCGGGGCACGAACCTGTGTCCCCTGCATCGGCAGGCGGGCTCTCAACCACTGCGCCACCAGGGAAGACCCCTGGTGAGTGTTTTAATTTATGCTTTCAATAGGTTATAAATAGCCACCTGTCCTGAGCACTTATCTCATCACTAAGGCTTGTTGAGTAGACAGAACTCAGCACCCATGAAACCCCTGATCCCTGAACTTGACACACTCATAGCCTAGTGAGAGAGACAAGACACTGAAGAGTAACTAGACACTCATTTCAAATGCAGTACAGGCACACCTCGGAGCTATTGGGGTTTGGTTCCAGACCACCACAGTAAAGCAAATGTTGCAATAAAGTGAGTCACGTGAATGTTTTGGATTTCTGGTACCTATAAAAATTATATTTATACTATACTGTAGTCTATTAAGTGTGCAGTCGCATTATGTCTAAAAAAACAATGTACATACCTTAATTTAAAAATAAATTTAAAAATTAGTTAATTAAAAAATAAATTAAAAAATAAATTAAAAAATAAATTAAAAAATAAAATAAAAATAAAAATAAAAAGTGCGAACCATCGTCTGAGCCTTCAGCAAATCATGATCTTTTTGCTGATGAAGGGTTTTGCCTCGATGTTGATGGCTCTTGACTCATCAGGGTGGTGGTTGCTAAAGGTTGGGGTGGAAGCAGCACTTTCTTAAAATTAGACAACAATGAAATTTGCCACATTGATTGACTCTTCCTTTCACAAATGATTTCTCTGTAGCATGCAAAGCTGTTTGATAGCATTTTACCCACAGTAGAACTTCTTTTAAATTTGGAGTCGATCCTATCAAACCCTGCTGCTGCTTTATCAACTAAGTTGATGTCATATTCTAAATCCTTTGTTGCCATTTCAGCAATCTTCTCAGCATCTTCACCAGGAGTAGATTCCATCTCAAGAAACCGCTTTCTTTTCTCATCCATAAGAAGCAACTCCTCATCCCTTAAAGTTTTATCATGAGATTGCAGCAATTCTGATTACATCTTCAGGCTCCACTTCTGATTCTAGTTCTCTTGCTGTTTCTATCACATCTGCAGTTACTTCCTCCACTGAAGTCTTGAACCCCTCAAAGTCATCCATGAGGGTTGGAATAAACTTCTTCCAAGCTCCTGTGATTGTTGATATTTTGACCTCTTCCCATGAATCACAGATGTTCGTAATGGCATCAAGAATAGTGAATCCTTTCCAGAAGGTTTTCAATTTATAGTTAACCCTTGAACAACACGGGGGTTAGGGGCGCCAACCCTCTGTGCAGTCAAAAATCCACATATAATTTATAGTCTGTCTTCCCCTTATATGCGGTTCCTCTGTATTCACAGTTCCATATTGGTGGGTTCAACCAACCACAGATTGTGCATGTAGTACTGCAGTATTTACTATTGAAAAAAAGATCTGTGTGTAAGTGGCCCAGCACAGTTCAAACCTGTGTTGCTCAAGGGTCAACTGTACTTTGCCCAGATCTATCAGAGGAATCACTATTTATGGCAGCTATAGCCTTATGAAATGTATTCCTTAAATAATAAGACTTGAAATTTGAGATGACTTGACTTCTTGATCCATGGGCTGCAAAATGGATATTGTGTTAGCAGGCAGGAAAACAACATGAATCTCCTTGTACATCTCCATCAGATCTCTTGGGTGACCAAGTGCATTGTCAATGAGCAGTAATACTTTGAATGGAATCTTTGTTTCTGAGCAGAAGATCTCAACAGTGGGGCTTAGAATATTCAGTAAGCCATATTGTAAACAGATGTGTTGTCATCCAGCCTTTGTTGTTCCATTTATAGAGCACAAGAAGGGTAGATTTAGCATAATTCTTAAGGGCCCTAGGATTTTCAGAATGGTAAGTGAGCCCTGGCTTCAACTGAAAGTCACCAGCTACATCAGCCTTGAACAAGAGAGTCAGCCACTCCTTTGAAGCTTTAAAATCAGATATTGACTTCTCCTCTCTAGCTATGAAAGAGGCCTCTTCTTCCAATAGAAGGTTGTTTCAACTCCATTGAAAATCTGTTGTGTAGTATAGCCGCCTTCATGAATGATCTTAGCTAGATCTTCTGGATAACTTGCTGCAGCTTCTATATCAGCTCTTGCTGCTTCACCTTGCACTTTTATGTTATGGGGATGGATTCTTTATACCTCATGAACCGACCTCCGTCAGCTTCAAACTTTTCTTCTGCAGCTTCCTCACCTGTCTCAGCCTTCATAGAATTGAAGAGAATTAGGGCCTTGCTCTAGATTAGGCTTTGGCCTAAGGGAATGTTGTGGCTGGTTTGATCTTCTCTCCAGACCCCTAAAATTTTCTCCACATCAGCAATAAGGCTGTTTTGCTTTCTAATCATTCATATATTCACTGGAGTAGCACTTTTAATTTCCTTCAAGAAGTTTTCTTCTGTATTCACAACTTGGCTGTTTGGTGCAAGAGACCTAGCTTTCAGCCTTTCTCGGCTTTCGACATGCCTTCCTCACTAAGCTTAATTATTTCTAGCTTTTGATGTAATGTGAGAGACATGCAACTCTTCCTTTTACCTGACCACTTAGATGACATTGTAGCGTTATTAATTGACCTGATTTCAATATAGTTGTGTCTCAGGGAATAGGGAGGCCTGTGGAGAGGGAGAGAGATGGGAGAACAGCCGGTTGGGGGAGCAGTCAGAACACACATAATATTTATTGATTAACCTCATGGGCATATATGGGAACAGTTCATGGCCCCCAAACAATGACAGTAGTAACATCAGAGATCACTGATCACAGATCACCATAACACATATAATAATAAAGAAAAAGTTTGAAATACTGTGCGAATTACCAAAGTGTGACACAGAGACATGAAGTGAGCAAATGCTGTTGGAAAGATGGTGCTGATAGACTTGCTCAACAAAGGGTTGCCACAAACCTTCAATTTGTAAAAAAACACAGTGTCTGAGAAGTGCAGTAAAGTGAAGTACAATAAAACTAGGTGTGCCTGTACTCATAAGTGCTCATTTTGTGCCAGGTACTGTACTTAATACTTTTCATGCAATAATCCCCACAATAACCCTGTGAGGTTGAGATCAATATTATCCTCATTTTGTAGATGACAAAAGTGAGAGATGGGAGAGATGGGAGCACATCAGAATACAGGTTAATATTTGGTCCATTGGAGTCACCCTGGTTTTGCCTCAGTGGGGATAAGAAGTAGACATACTCTTGGTATCAAGACAACTCTGTGAATGAACCAGATTCAGTCATGGGCATGCTGCTCGGAATTCTTTTTCTTGACTAGATGCGAATAGGCTCTTCTAGGACTTGAGAGTCCCTCCACCCCTCCAGATTCAGAGGGACAATGCCCTCGGGCTGGAAGGCTTGGTTTGCCATCATGGGAAGCTTGGGGAGAGTTATCTTTTCTAACGTCATACTCAAGGTTCTGGATGCTCCATGTTTTATTCCAACTCACATAGGACAGTGGTTGACTTCCCAGATCTGGAGACAGAGGGCCTGAAGTCACATCCCAGTTCTTCCTTTTTTCTTGCTGTATGTCCTTAGCAAAGTGACCTACCTTCTCTGCACCTCAGCTTCTTCACTTGTAAAATAGGATTGATAGTGATACCTATCTTATATGTTTGTTGGAGAGTTAGAACAGGCCTAGCTAGGAGGAGGCACTCAATACGTGGTGCCTGTTGTTGTACATATCTTACTAAGGGATCGTTCTTAGTTGCCTTGAACTTCTTTCACTCTTCGGCCCCTACTGTTTTGTAGTGATAACTAAGGTCCACGTGTAACCCTAACATTTGTCCTCTCTACAGGCCACTGAAGCAGCCCTGCTTGGTTGATGCAGTTTGCCAACTTCCTTTACATTTTGCCACCTTCATAATTGCTTTGGATTCATTTGGATTTCTGCCATTGAGTAGTCTGTTTGCCTCGAGTGTGCAAGTCAACACTCAGTTGGAAAGAATGCTGAACTCACTTAGAAAGAACACCCACTTAGGGGACTTCCCTGGTGGTCCAGTGGTTAAGACACCACGCTTCCACTGCAGGGGGCATGGGCTTGGTCCCTGGTCTGTTGGGGAACTAAGATCCTGTGTGCCTCACAGTGTGGTCAAAAAACAGAAAAACAAAAACAAAAACAAAAACAAAGGCACCCATTTGAATTCTATACATCAGTATTGTTCCATAATTGAGAATCATTGAAGAGTCTTCCATAGAAGGTGCTGCAGACTGTGGGAGGAAAAAGTGTCCATTAATGAGTCACAAGGATCATGCAAAGATTCTGTTTATTCAACAAGCATTTTGGAGAACGTACTATGCACCAGACTCTCTAATTGACACTGGGGATAAAGTAATGAAAAAAATGTTTTTGCCATTTAGAAGCTTGTAGTCTAGTGCGAAAAGCAGATGATTAGGACAGAGCGTGGCAAGTCCTATGGTGAAAATAAGTAAAAGTACCATGGGGAGGACCTAGCTCAGCCTCCTGTTAGAAGCTGTTCAGCTTAGAGAATGAGAAAAGCCCTTGGATAGCACAGATCCAGCCCACCTCCCCTCACACGTAATGTTGTAGCAGCCTCCCAAATATTCTTCATGGCTCCTCCGACTCCAATCCATTTTTGGCAGAACTGCAGGTGAATTTGTTGAAAAGATATTGGCAAAGAAAAGAAATGGATAAAAGTCAAACCAGACAAAGCAGCATATGTGTCAAAATTGTATCATCTCCTGTGACTGTACAACTGTACACACACACACACACACACACACACGAATTAAGTTTTGTATACCTTGAGGCAGTTTTGAAATGTGTTTATGTGCTTTTATGCATTTCTGGCCATTTATCTTTCTTAGAAAATATTTTTGAAAATTTCTATAAATGCTGGGAAAGTTTTTCAGTTGTTAAGCGAGTTTCTTTGTTAATAACTTTCATTCATTTTTTTGAATTAAAAAAGTTCAATTCAATTTTGAAATTATATTAACTCTGCATGTTTTTCAATATTGCTTGAATTTAAAAAATTTTGCCTCTGGCTGTAAATGAATTGTCAGGAAGTAAAGTGCTCAAAAGCAATATTACCAGCCACTAGCTCACTTATTAATGACTTTCGTTCATCTCAAGGTGACTCTAGAACATGTTAGATATTCACAAAATATTTTTTTCCATTGTCTAGATAATTTTTCTTTTCAACTTTAAATTCATTTTTTGGTCAGGAGGCTTATTTTTACCTATTTAGTATTTTTAAAGCACTGTACATTGATTTTTATTTTGTATTTCAGCAGGGTTAACAGTCTTCATAGCAAAGAAAAACACAAAGAAATCTTCTAAGAGGAATAAGAGGATGAGTGCTTTGCTTTTTGAATAGTTTTGAAATAGGCATTACATTTTAAAATATTGATTTAGCATTCATATCAAAATGTGAAATGAAGAGATGAGAAATCGTTTCTGTAGCTCACTTCTTATTTGTTAACCTTTCCAATACCAGGAGGCATTTTGTATTTCTCAACGTACTTAATTAGATATTCTACTCCTTTAGATTGACAGATCACAGTGAACAAAGATAATGTAGACAAGACCTGCTAAATACTGACCCCACTACTACCTGGAAATGTTCATTTTTCTGTCAATTCACTGTGTCAGCTTATCTGCCAATTCAACCGTTTTCAAACAAAATCTTCAATTTCCTTTCTACCGTCCCCAGAGTTTACCACTTAAAACCTGCCTGTCGCCAAGGCTATTTTTTGCTTCAAAAATATCCTCTACCTCAGGGCTTCCCTGGTGGCGCAGTGGTTGAGAACCCGCCTGCTGATGCAGGGGACACGGGTTCGTGCCCCGGTCCGGGAAGATCCCACGTGCCGCGGAGCGGCTGGGCCCGTGAGCCGTGGCCGCTGAGCCTGCGCGTCCGGAGCCTGTGCTCCGCAATGGGAGAGGCCACAACAGTGGGAGGCCTGCGTACCGCAAAAAAAAAAAAAAAAAAAAATATCCTCTACCTCATTAGCAGGATAAATTGCACATTTCTTAGCTTAGCATTCAGCATTGAGAGCATAAGAGATACTCAATTACTTTTGTTGGTCATAAGAATAACAACACTTTGTAGTGTGCTTAATATGTGCTACACATTATACTGAGTGTTTTCATGGATTATGTCATACAGTTCCACAAAATGACTTTATGTGTCAGGTGCTAATGTTATCTTCCTTTTCCAGATAAGAAAATGGGAACTCAGAGAGGTTAATAGCCACCCCAAGGATACACTGAATTTGAACTCACCTCTGTTCGACTCTCATTTTCTTTACACTGCTTTCTATTATATATCATTAGTCATATTTCTACAGCTCTAAAGCCTAGCTCTGCAAGTTAATTTTAACTTTTTAAACTTTTTATCATGCTAAAAATACATAAAATATACCCTTTTATCCATTTCTAAGTGTACAATTCAGTGTCATTAAGTAATTTACAATGTTGTGCAACTGTCACTATCATCTATCACTAAAATTTTTTGTTATCCCCAAAAGAAATGTTTTACCTATCGAACAATAACCCCCATCCTCCCTTACCCACAATCCCTGGTAACCTCTATTCTACTTTCTCTCTCTGTAAATTTGCCTATTCTAGGTACCTCATATTAGTGGAATCATATTGTCCTTGTATATCTGACTCCTTTCACTTAGTATAAGGTTTCCAAGGTTCATCCATGTTGTAGCGTGTACCAAAATTTCCTTCCCTTTAAGGCTGAATAATATTCTGTTATGTGTATATACCACATTTCACTTATTCATTCATATATTGATGGGCATTTGGGTTGTTTCTACCTTTTGGCTATTATGAACATTGATGTACAAATATCTGTTATACAGTAATTCCATTTTTAATTTTTTGAGGAACCACCATACTGTTTTCTTTTCTTTCTTTTTTTCTATTGAAGTATAAATGACTTACA
Organism: Orcinus orca; assembly: GCF_937001465.1. NCBI lineage: Eukaryota > Metazoa > Chordata > Mammalia > Artiodactyla > Delphinidae > Orcinus > Orcinus orca. The sequence continues at coordinate 125,198,037 of NC_064580.1, forward strand.
ATATTATATTAGTTTCAGGTGTACCTCATAGTGATTCAATATTTTTATACATTATGAAATGATCACCATGATAAGTCAGGTTACCATCTGTCACCATATGATGTTATTACAATATTTTTGGCATATTCCCTACACTGTACAATACATCCCTGTGACTTATTTTATAGCTGGAAGTTTGTACCTCTTAATCCCCTTCACCTATCCCTCCACCCCCTCCCCTCTGGCAGCCATCAGTTTGTTCTTTGTATCTATGAGTCTGTTTCTGTTTTGTTATGTTTGTTCATTTGTTTTGTTTTTGAGATTTTACATGTAAATGAAATTGTATGGTACTTGTCTTTCTCTGTCTGATTTATTTCACTTGGCGTAATACCCTCTAGGTCCATCCATGTTGTCACAAATGGCAAGATTTCATTCTTTTTATGGCTGAGTAATATTCCATTGCATATATATACCACATCTTCTTTATCCATTTATCTATCAATGGACACTTAGGTTGCTTCCATATCTTGGCTATTGTAAATAATGCTGCAATGAACATTGGGGTACAAATATCTTTTTGAATTCGTCTTTTCATTTTCTTCAGATAAATACCCAGGAGTGGAATTGCTAGATTGTATGGTGGTTCTATTTTTAAGTTTTCAAGAAACTGCCATACAGTTTTCCATAGTGGCTACACCCATTTCCATTCCCACCAACAGTGCACGAGGGTTCTCTTTTCTCCACATCCTTGTCAACACTTTTTATTTCTTGTCTTTTTGATAACAGGCATTCTGACAGGTGTGAAGTGGTATCTCACTGTGGTTTTGATTTGCATTTCCCTGATGAGCGAGGTTGAGCATCATTTCATGTGCCTGTTCCACTGTACTCTTTTCTACTGCAGCTGCACCATTTTACATTCCCACCAGCAAAGCACAAGTGTTCCAATATCTCTGCATCCTCTCCAACATTTGTCAGTTTTTTATAATAACCATCCTAATGGGTGTGAAGTGGCATTTCATGTTGGTTCTGATTTGTATTTCCGTAATTACTAGTGGTACTGAGCCTCTTTTCATGTGCTTATTGGCCATTTGTATTTCTTCTTTGGAGAAATGTGTCTTCATGTCCTTTGCCCATTTTTAAAAATGGTTTGTATGTTTTTTTGTTGTTGGGTTTTTAATTTTTTAATAAAAATGTTCAAGGAGCCTGAACTACATATAGGGTACTGTGAGAGATAAAAAGAAAGACAGTTTTGACCCTTCAGGTGTAGTAGCAGTAAGGCAACTAAGACAAATTTCTGAAGGATGAATAGATGTGGATGAGAAGTGCCCAGAGGCACTGACACAGGGGAGAAGGAGACAGGACATCTCCTTTCAGTGTTTTCAGAAGTAATCAGCTAAGCCTGTGTGAAATCAGTGGACTGGAAATGAGCTTTAAAGGCTGAATTGGATTTCAGTAGGCACAGATGGGGAGGGAGGACATTCAGGTATGAGATTCAGCATAGTCAAAACATGGATGTAGGAAAGCTCAGGTCAGGTTTGTGCACCAGCAACTATAGTTCAGTTTGTTCACAAAGGTTTAATAAGGTTTTACTGCAGAGGGCCTTGAAGGGCAAAATACCAGATTTCTAACTACTCTCATAAGCCATAGGGAGCTTTTGGACATTTTGAGAAGGAAAGAGATCTGAAGAGGGCTGGGTCTTGATTAGTATGCCCTCTATTCTTATGCTTTTGTTTAGCAGAACGTCACATAGCTTCTAGGAGATACTTTGCCCATATCCGGCATCCAAGAAATGATTGATTGCTAGCCCAGAGCCCTTGGCACCAGTCCGTTTTCTGATATGTCATTTATCTGAATATGTAGAAAATCAATGGAATTTTTAACAGTCTGACTCTCCATATAATTACTTTGTCAAAGCTACCAATGCTTTTCCAGAATAATGAATGGGTTACTTGAGTGTGTCTTTTATTCCAATGAATTTTGTAGGAACTGCAACTGTTGTATCAGCGTGTCTTTGCTGGGCCAATTAAGAAGAAAATGGAGCTATTACAAACAGAACACACAACTCCAAACCAGCCCTCAGTCATTTTCTGGCTGCAGATATGAAACCCTAGTTGGTCCCAGCCTACATTCTGTGATTCAGTCCTGTGATGATAAATGTGAATAGTGGTTTATTTTTTTTTTTCAAAATAGACACAATCCACATTGAAGTCAACACAGAGGAGAAGAAGGTTTTCTTACAGTTACCAGATGGAATGGCATATTTTTCTTCCCCCATGGAAGAACAGCGTTTGTGGTTTCTGAGATCAGCAGAAGCTGAGGCATTGGTGAGCTCGTTCAGTGTTTACAATGGCTTCAGCTTCCCATTATTCAAGAATAAACCAAAAGGCCATCTTCACGTGTCTATAACAATTTAAAACAACTCAGACTCGCTCTAAAGGGTCAATATTTCTACCACATAAAGATGTTATTGTCAAAAAGCAAAACGGAAAAAATTCTCAGTAGTTGCAATGAATTGATGTGAATAGTTAAGGCTGAAGATCACTACATTTATGGGCCAGGCACTGTGCTAGACATTTGTCACGTTTACTTCTCCCAACATCCCTGTGGGTAGATGTTATTCTCCTCAAATTATAGATGAGGCAACAGTTACGTAGAGTTATGCAGTAGTCAGACTTGGCTAATGGATGACTCCAGAATCTATGGCTTAACACAACAAAGGTTAATTTTATTCCTGTCATAATCGAATTGGGTCAACAGGGAACTCTGCTTCAGGGACTTGGGGTTCTTCCATCAAGGACTCACACCCTCTTAGAGAGCCTTGGACTTCTCCACTGGATTTTTTTTTTTTTTTTTGCATCCAACTGGCAGGTGATAGAAGGGAGAACCAAGGAGGACGGCTTGAGAGGTGCTAGAAACCCATCTACTGCAGTACACATTCCATTGGCCAAAACTCAGCCACATGAACCCACCTAATTGCAAGTGGGCCAGGAAATGTGGTCTAATGGTGTGACAAGGGAGAGAGGGAGAAAGCAGATGTTAGCGAGTACAAGAATGCTTTGCTACAGCGCACCATTCTGATTACCAAATTTCCTTGCACTCTTCTTCCTGCATATACAACACATTAACTCTCTACTCCTCCCATCAGTAGATTGTAGCCAAGATCCCCATCTGTTTCTTGCATCCACCTCTGGTGAGGTAAGACATATTCCTTTCCATCAGGTTCAGATATAGCTCCATTTGGCTCTGTGCTTTATGAAGTAAAAAGGTAGGTCACGCGTCCCTCACACCAATACCACTCAGGATACAATGGCACCATCTAGTAGTCCAATCCCTTTTTATTTATAAACAATTAAACAGATATTTGAAGAAGGCACATGACTTCTTTGAGGTAGAGCTTGATCAAGAATCCAGGTCCCCTGACTCTCAGTATAATGTTAAAAGTTATCTTACCTTTGTTAAGTTGTTAAAATGTGGGCCATTAATATGAGTCATTGAATGGGAGGAGAGTTTTAGGATATAATTCAATCCCCCATCCCATATGCAATCTCTTGCTACTTGCCTAATGTATCTTTGTCTGCTAGGAGTCCACGCTTAAAGCATCACAGGACCTCCTTGTGAAAGGCAGACAGGTATTTGAGGCCCATTAAAGTTAGAGTGTTGGCCATAAAAGGCTTTTCTGATTCTGTCAGGAGCTCACTGTGCTTGTGGTAATGAGCACACCATAAGGAATGATGGTGACAACAAGAGCAGTAACTAGTAGAATTTACTGAGACTCACTGTGTAGAAGCACATTATGTGGATTATTTTAATAAAGCTTCACAAATCCCTATGAAAATGGTATTATTATTATTCCCATTTTACAGGTATAGAAAATGAGGTTCAGTGTAAAGCCGCTTGCCTAAGTTACTCAGCTAGGAACTAGCAGAGCCAGATTTCAACACAAGGCTATCTTTCACTGAAGCCTGTGCTCCTAAGTACCAATGACAGATGAGTTTTATTGGAGCTTTGTTGCTTGCCATCAAGCCATCAGCCACTGCAGCCACCCCCAGATGGTGCACCCTGAGGGGAATTCAAGATGGAGAAAAACAGGAAGCATTCTGTGCTCTCAATACGGGCCCTAGATAGTTAAGATGAATATTTAAGGAATAATTTCAATTAGTCCAGACTCTTGCATTTTCCCATACATAGAAACTGGCTAAAAGCATTAACTTGAGATGTCTGGTTTTTGTGATTAGCAGTAATGCTTTGATATTTGACTATATGTTTTGTTTTCAGCAAAAACCCCTATATACCCTGGCTCTTCCCTTACCTCTTCGGAGCAGTTCCTCAGAGCTGAGAGGCTGCCCCCTGGGCTATAGTCCTCAGTAAGGTCCCCAAATAAAACTTAACTCATAATTTTAGGTTATGTGTTTTTCTTCAGTTGACACTGTCTTAGAAAAAAATGGAGCAGTGCTGGCTAGGAGTAGAACATGACACGTGCCTGACTTTTTCATAGGACAAGAGGGAAGAAATGAGGGGCAAAGCACTGCTGCTGAGCGCTGACTCCTTAAAAGTACAGAACCACTTGTGTTCCTCTTGGTGTAACAATTCCTAATGATTGATGCAAGGTCAGGCCTTTTGAAATTTTCAGTGCATGGCACTAGAGTTAAAATTAGAATTTGCCCAACATACCTTGGAGAGGAAGTCCATTCCTTCTTGAGGGGTAGCATGCTTGGGCCTTTTTCATGTTTTATGCTGTCATGGTTAAAGATGGGGTAGAGTGGAAGTGAGATGACTCAAAACAGCATCTTTCTGGCAAAGAAGTTTCAACTGTGTTTCCAAAAGTTGGACAAGAGCAGGTGATGTCAATTCATGCACATGTATTCCTTTCAAATCATTTGCTACAGGAAAATCTAATTCCTAGGTTGTATGAAGGCTGCACATGCCCATGGAAGGGAGAGAAGGTTGAAGGCCAAACTCCAGGTGCACCAAGGCAGACAACTGCAGGCATGAAAAAACAAGCAGGCAAAGTAAATAGTTTCCAAATGATTTTTCATCTTACGAATTCTTTTTATTCAGCATTTATGTGACATGTTTTTGGAAAGGTGAGTAAATAGAGACAAAAGAGTTGATGCAATTATGAGACAAATCAAAGTATGTAATTAGTCACGTGTGGATTCTTACATGTCACTTGTGCACATACCCACACATCCACACATGCGTACTGGTTTGTTTCTCTCAGTTGCAATCATGCTATCTGGTCAGTTTTATGACTATACAATCCCCACCAGGGGAGCCCTACAGTATTTTTAAAAAGAGTAAGTGAGGTTCAAAAGTACTAAGTGACCTGCTGGAAGCTGCCCCACTAAGAAGTGCAGGAGTTGGGATTCAAACCTTGTCCAACTGGCCCCAGAGCTGGAGCTTCTTGTACTACCATGCACTGCCCCCTACTGCCTCCAGTCTCTGTTCATCTCTGTATGAGAGCTGAACTAAGGAAGCAGAGTGACTCCTTCTTCAACCTCAGTTGGGCACACGCAGGTAAGGCATCTCAGAATTTTGCCTGCTCTGCACATGTTTGGTAATGGCCAGGAAAAGCGCTGCAAGTATTGATTTTGAGGTTAAAATAAATACTAGCGAGTATACAAATTCGCAAATATAGAAGTCACAAACAATACGGATCAACTGTATCTTCATTGCTATGGCTTCCCTGCTTATTTTGAAACCCAAAGCTGAGAATTGAATTCATTATTCTTTTTACATTATTTTGGAACCTTCCCCTAGGGCTAGAAGCTTCAGACTCTGGATCTAGTTGGTGAAAATTAACTAATATGACTTTGGCAAAGTTATCACTCAAAAGCCTTTCCTTGGGCTTCCTTGGTGGCACAGTGGTTGAGAGTCCCCCTGCCGGTGCAGGGGACACGGGTTCGTGCCCCGGTCCGGGAAGATCCCACATGCCGCGGAGCGGCTGGGCCCGTGAGCCATGGCCGCTGAGCCTGCGCGTCCGGAGCCTGTGCTCCGCAACGGGAGAGGCCACAATAGTGAGAGGCCCACGTACCGCAAAAAAAAAAAACCAGGAATAACTCTTTCCTTAGTTTTCTCCATATTAAGTGTAAGGGTTGAATGAGGTGACATATAAGATCATTTCTAGATATAATTGTATTAGTTTCCTGTGGTTGCTGTGACAACTTATCACAAAATTGAAGGCTTAAAGTAAGAGAAATTTATTCTCTCATAGTAGAAGCTAGAAGTCCAAAATCGGTATCACTGGGCCAAAATCAAGGTGTCGGCAGGGCCATGCTACCTCCACAGGCTCTAGGGAAGAATTCATTCCTGGTCTCTTCCAGCTTCTGGTGGCTGCCAACAGTCCTTGGTTTGTGGCCACATCACTCCAATCTTTAAAGCTAGCACCTTCAAATCTCTCTCTGCTCCATCTTCACATCTTGCTTTCTCCTACATGTGTCTATCAAGCCTCTCTCTTCTTCCTTTTTATGATATATGTGGTACCATTTAGGGCCCACCTGGATAATCCAGGATAATTTGCCCATGTCAAGATTTTAACTTAATCACATCTACAAAGAACCCTTTTCCTTATGAGGAATATTTACAGGTTCCAGGAATTGGGACCTGACGTTTTGGGGTGGACATTATTCAGTCAACAACATCCATGAATGAATCTCAAGTCTCTCCACAAGGTCAAAGATGAGGACCTAGAAGTCAACAGAAAGCATGTGGTCCGTGGTGCTTCTATACATATTTCTATTCACATGAGCTACCAGGCATGGTCTTTACCTAAAGTTATAGAGCTTTACCTGAGCAGGTTATGGTTATTCTAAATGAGATCAGAGGATGTTGTAGATAAGATCTAGTGTGAAGATGGGCCATTGACAAGTCAATGAGCATCCAAGGTGTCCTTACAGGAGGACCTGTTAACAGTATCTCCTCTAGGGCCATCTGGCAATGAGTTTGCACCTGCTAAGAACTTTGCAGGGCAGATATCACAGGGAAGTGGTATAACTTCTCTGGTGTGCACAGCTGCTGAAGTGAAGTTTGTTGTGGCATATTAGCATGTGAATTGAGCAGAAACCTGATGCTACACGGGTCTAACATTAATCATACAGAGATGTAGTATTCAAACAAAATTAAAATAAACTTAAATGGACAGAGCACTTTTGGATTCCCACCCCTTAAGCCATTCTATTTCCCTCTAAAAGTTTGGAATTACCACTTCAAGGCAGAGTAGCCTTAAATAGCCAGATATTTACAAAAAGGCTTTCATGGCTTCCCTAGAATTTTCTACACCCACATAGGAGATAGGCTTCCTCTTTGCTGATTAACAACCTGTTATTTCTGTGGAGGTGATATTTGCCACGTGATGGGGTGTGGCTTTGGTAATGCTAGAGACTTGTCGGCTGGTTTTGATCTCTTTGAATTCTTATGTTGAATGATTTGTGGCCCAGTTAAGAGACATGGAATTATAGGGCTAAATAGGAGTAATTTTTCCCACTGTAGAGGCTTGATTTCATGGTTGCTTTTTTTCCTGCAGATCTGGTGCAGCCACAAAACTGGGAATTGCACGACTGAGTAAATAAGATGAATTCTTTGTCTTCCTAGCTCTTATGCACATACACCCATTTCACTTGCATACCTGAACCGAGAGGAGTTCTGGTTTCTATTTCTGAAGATAGAATTATCTTTACTTGAATTTTCCCATCAGGGACACAAAGTAGCATTGATTATAGACTCTGAAAGTTACCAACAGCATGGCCTCTGGTTTTCACATATTTAGGCCACTTAAAAATACCCCACAGCTTAGTAGGTTCTCGTTCCTTCCATCAGCTTTCTGATGACTATCCTCGTACCCCCTCTCAACTGCCCCCAACAGTTATTCCTCTAAATGGATGCAACTAGATCATAGTTCAGGCCAAAGCTTTGCAGTGAGGATTTTGGTGAAGCCTCTTCAAAATGCTGTTTTATCTCCGTTAACAATAGTGATTAGATGCTTTGTTACACTTAGTGTGCTTGCTTACAAAGATGATTTGAGGTGGCTTACAATAAAAATAAGTTTATGATAAGACTGTTAAAAAAAAAAAACAACCTCCGTGGAGATTGAGGAGGAAACAGTTACGTGGAGGAGTACCTCATTACTATCATAACAATGACCGAATGTTTAGGTTGACCGTGAGCTTCCCGGCCACAGGGATATAAAAGAAAACACAATGTGTTACAAAATTCCTATTATCTGCTACAAAGCAAATGGCCACTTTCTTTTTGGGAGAGGAACAATCGATACATCCTGTTTAGTAAATTCTTCCCGGAAGTTGGTGATTGGGAGGGGAGTGGTTGAGGTAGATATTGGATTCTAAAGAAATTTATCGTATGGATCCAAATGCATGAGACATTGGACGACAAAATTGAAAGCATCTTCAGAAGTTGTTTATCATAAAATGCAGAGAAGCATCATTCATTGTCATTTTCTGATTTGAGCATTAATAAAAGCCAAGGGCATCATGTTAAGGTTGTCATCAGGAAAGGCACTCAGTGGGGAACTAAGGAGTTAGACCCCAGATTTGTTGATGTTGTTAGTATTTATTATTTTGGTTTTTAGGTGTTATTTTTTAAAATAATCGGTTTCGGTTAAAGTCACTCATTTTGAAATTCATGGGTAGATTAGACAAAAGTGATATATGAGCTGACTTGTGAATTTGGCTTGACGTAGGCTGTGTTTTTTTGGGATTTGTAAAAATGGAAGGGTAATTCTCCTAGAAACATCCAACAATATAGTCCTGCTTCTTAATAGTGTTACCCATTGAACTGTAATTCAGCAATATTGCTTCTGAGGGCTGAGAGGCCATAGTCAGGCTTTTTTCATCCAATAGACTTTGACTGTTGGAGCAAAATGAACCAACAAATTCTTCAGATATAAGAAATTGCCTGCTACCTAATAGTTTGAGAGAATAGTGTCATCTAACTGACAGCAGACAAGCATGCTTTCAAAAGGCAATACTGCAGAATAATAAGAGTTTATCTTGTCCTATGTCTGAGGAAAATAAATGTACAAAAAGGCTAAAATGTCCGATGACTCCAGATAAAAGCTCTGTGGGGTTTGGATTGGAAGCCAGTAGGCCCTGTTTCTACTCTACTCCTCACTTGCCCAAGCTTCTTGTTCTTTGGGTCACTGTCTGCCCTTACAAAAAATGATAGCATTGGATGAGATGATATCTAAATGTCTTTTAATTTAAAAAGCTGTTTTCATGAAATCCAAAAAAGATTGCAGCAAGCTATCTCAAAAGACTCATAAACAAAATGAAATGTAAAAATGGATAAATGCCTGGTCCTGCCCTTGGGTCCAAAAAGTAAACTACATACCTATAGAATGTGGGAGATGTAGCTTAATCTTGATTAATGGGGTTGGTGGGCAGACATTTTAGGACTGTAAAAATCATAACGCGTCACTATATTGTGTAGCACAGAGAGAGTTCTTCAAATCTTTCTTGAGACATATCACTTCACAAGCATGTTACCTAGACTGAGCGAGAGGGTAGTACCAGCCCCCTTGCACTGGGACGGCCATGTTGGGTCAAGAATCGGTATCTGGGTTGGAGAATGGATATATGTATGTATCTTCTGAAGGAGGAGCAGAGGATGGTTGGCTGGAGGAGAGAAGACTCAGAGATGACACAAGTTCTGCGTTTAAAAATGTTAAGTGTGATTTTCCCTTCAGGATCCCTTTCCCACCCTTCTCCACTCTCTAGCTCTCTGGCTTCTGATTGGATTTAGCCAATGAGAGGTACCAGCAAGAGATGGTTAGGGGCGGAGGAAAAGAGAGTCAGGATATTTATTTTCCCATGTCTTCCTTGCTGAACTTTGTCTTGACCGTGTCTGTGCTCCTTTCATGAAGGTCATAGCTCCTGTTGGGCTTATTTCTCTTAGGTACAATTTCCTCTGTAATCCTTCTTGTCCCCTCAGCAACTTTCTAGCCCCAGGGTTCTTCAGCTCCTTTTTTTGTCTATCCCCTTATAAATAGTGTCTTTACGAAACTCTTTAATCATATCTGTGAACGTGCCATCTGTTTCCTGCCAGTATCCTGATGGATATGTGTTTTCATGTGGAAGACCGACTAAGCTGTGGTACTAGAGGAAAGTGCTCACGTTAAAAGATGGAAGTTGTGAGAAGAAATATTTTGATTCAACGTTTCTACCACTAGATCTCTGTTAAAATGCAGTGAGTTGCCTCAGAAAGTAGAGAGCCCCTATCAATGGAGGTGTTCATGCAAAATATCAGGATTTTGTGGGGGGAGGAGAAGAGTGAGCACAGATGTGAGTTTGGAATAGATAACTCTTGAAATGTCATTTAACCAGATGTTGTAAGAAACAGTAAATTGTGTTGAAATATTTTCTTCCTTTTTGTTCCTACCTCCATGCTTTTATTTCCAGCTCTATTAAGGGATAACTGACAAATAAAATTTTAATGTATTTAAAGGGTACAACGTGATAATTATATCTATATCTAAATATAGATAATAAATATAGATAATCTATGTAAATCTATATATAGATATCTGATAGATATCTAGTGAGAGAATCCCCACAAGTGAGTTAATTAACACATCTATCAATTCACATATTTACCTTTTTTTTCTTTTTGGTGAGAATGCTTAAAATCTACTCTCTTAGCAAATTTCAGTTATACAATACGGTGTTATCAACTATGGTCACGTTGCTATACATTCGATGGAAATATTTTCTTTCTTCTGATTTGTATCTGAGTTTGACACTGCAAGGGAAGCAAAACTAATAAATTGAGACACACAACTGGACTCTCCTCTCCATTCCAAGCCTGAGGGAAGGGTTAACTATAGGCAAGCTGCTGTCCTTTCCATTTTAAACAGAATCAAAGCATCAAATGTTTGCCTGTACTAGGTGACCTTTATGGTTTCTTCCAGCTCTCCCCTTCCTTCCTTCCTCCCTCCTTCCCTCCCTCCTTCCCTCCCTCCCTCCCTCCCTCCCTCCTTCCTTCCTTCCTTCCTTCCTTCCTTCCTTCCTTCCTTCCTTCCTTCCTTCCTTCCTTCCTTCCTTCTATTCATTCACTCATTTCCTTGTTCCACCTTTCCTCAACAATATACGTGACAAGAAGCATGCAAGCTGCTTCCTTGGAGGGTTAGGGAAGGGCACCGGCACACGATAAAAGGAAAGAATACACAGCCCATGCAGCTCTTGTCTCCAAAGAGTTCACAATCTAGCAGGAGAGACAGACAGACAGGTGCTGACAAGATATTTTGTCCTTGTGTTCTTAAACTCTCTGTTCCGTATTCTGGAAATTCTCCCCTTACATGCCCACACATTAAACTTTCCTCAAGCCCTTCCTTATCCTTTGTTAACCCATTCTTCATCTTTCCCTATGATTTTTTTTATATACTTGAAACGCTGCTCCTATAGCCACCTCTTTGCAGCTGACTCACCCCCCCCATTCATCTCTTGACTCCCTTTATCATCGTTACCAGGATAACACTTACTGCTTGGGCAAAGGGAAGTGCTCATGTATTGCTAACTGCTTCCACCTAGTATAATGAAAGGTTTGTGTGCTCCAATTTCCTTTGAGAAAAAAAAAAACAGCCATGAAAACAACCTAGAGTTATGATAAAACCGGAGAAAGGACATATGAATGCAACAGAGCAAACCCAGCTCATTACAAATTGAGGAGGAAAAGAAAACATATTGATAGTGCTGAGAAGCCTGGTAAATAAGCATGCATTAGGAATCACTGTAGCATCACTAGCTGTTATCAGAATTCCTTTTCTTTTAAGGATTCTAAAAAAATGATTTTCAAGTTTCGATACTTTTCAGCCTAACTACCAAAAATGGCTTCATCAAATTAGCTGCAGTGAGATGTTGCCATTGATGTTTTCCCCAAGGCCACAGAAGACCATCACACCCAACTTACTGGACTGCTTTTTGAAGCTTCAAATACTCCACTATCCCTTTAGAGGTCATTACCTTTAGAGATATTGGATTATGGATTTACAGTATAATAGTCTTTGTCAGTCATGTTAGGTAAATGCATTGCGCAGGAAGAGAGAAGGAAATAAAATGGTACCCATTGCTCAGAGATTGTGATGAGCCAGGCTAAAGAGAAAGTTTTCTGCAAAGGAAGTGGTCTTTTCTTGACCTAGGCTGGTGCTTTGAGGATAAGCATGTTCCACAATCCTCACCACCACTAGGATGAGGCTTAGAATGCATGGCACTGCCAGTACCAGCACTTCACCTGTATCATAGTCTTTTTTAAAATTTTTATTATTTAAAAAAATTTTTTTGGCTGTGCAGCATGTGGGATCTTAGTTCCCTGACCAGGGATCAAACCTACACCCCCCACCCCACCCCCGGCATTGGAAGCGCGGAGTCCTAATCATTGCACTGCCAGGGAAGTCCCTCTGTATCATAATCTCTTATTTGAATAATTAGCACTGATCAAGTGCACTCTTTAGTTATAGCAGCTGTGTGATGTATTGATGAATATACAATAAAGGTGGCCTGGGGGTGGGGGCGGGGCATATAGTCTCATTTCCAAAGGCATGGCTTGAATTGAGTTAACTTTTGCCACTTTACAAAATATGAGGAACACACGTCTCCCAAATCCCAGAGCACTGAAGAGGAAATTTTTTCCCAGCTTTGTGTGCCAGGCCTTGTCTTGTTAGAAGGAGATAATTTAAGTAGATATTACATCTTACATAGTTTTTCTGGTGCTCACCTTTCACCAGGATTTGACTGGTCTTAAAGTAGATAGTGGTCTTAAACCACTGGTATAGACCTGTAGTGTTCAATACGATAGCCACTAGCCATATGTGGCTGTTTAAATTTAAATTAATTTAAATGAAATACAGTTAAAAATTCAGACCCCCATTCATGCTAATGTACTTTCAATTGCTCGACAGCCACATGTGGCCAGTACCTACCTAATGGACGGTGTAGACACAGAACATTTCCATCATAACAGAAAGTTATGGTGGAGGGACTTCTCTGGTGGTCCAGTGGTTAAGACTGTGCGCTCCCAGTGCAGGGGGCCCAGGTTAGATCCCTGGTCAGGGAACTTGGTCCCGCATGCTGCAACTAAAGATCCCGCATGCTGCAATGAAGATTCCCCACACAGCATTGAAGATCCCACGTGCCACAACTAAGACCTGGCGTGGACAAATAAATAAATAATTTTTTAAAATTATAGTGGCTAGCACTAGTATAGACAGCTCCCTTATTTAGCTTTATTTATTGTAGGATTTCCTTGGAAATCCTCATGTCCCCAAGCTGTGGAGAGTAACAGAGATCTAGCGTATGTAAAAGCTATAAAGTAATGGATGTTCAGATGACTAAAGGGAAGTGGGGCAGTGGGTTAGCAAAGGTGTACTATTCTAAGCTTGGATAATTTGAAAGAATGTTTTAATTTGTGTATGCTATTTACTTTGAAGAATTAATAATACATTAAAACAATATTTTGATATTTGCTACATAGCTTTCTATGGTTGAAAAAAGCATATATAATAATATAGAAATAGCTTTTAGCAGTCTCTAAATTTAAGTGCTATGGCCTTTTGCCTTTAGGACTTACCAACTGGTTTCCTGCAATGGTTCTTAAATATTGACCTAGCTAGAGGGAAAGCCTGGGGGGACTGGGCTTGCCCAAGTGTAACATTACATGTCATACTCCATTAATGTCATGTAGCACTACAATATGGCAGTTTCAATTACAGATGTGAGAGCACATGAATGTCTTCTGCAACAAATGAAGTGATGTGTATCTTACTTATCTTGCTTCATACGAAGGTCCATTGCAACAATTGCTCATTATAGCCTAAGCAGCTTTCCAAAACCATAGATAGAGAAGGAATAGAGAAGAAATGCTACCCAGGAAAACTGAAGTATATCCAGGTTCCATATGCATTTTCATAGCTCTTCCTAGAGGAAATGGAGTTTTGAAAGCCTGGAGGATTTTGTGCCCAAGTGCGTGCGTGAGCCCACGTGCATGCACATGTACAGGCACCCACCACCTCTGAGGGTGTATTAAATGAGATCATTAGAATATAAGATACCTATATCAATGACTGCTACATGTTGAATGGCCAGTAAATATTGTGCTTAACACCCTCCCCTCCTTTGTGATAAATAGCGTGGGAAAAGGCTGGGATATTTAATTTTCCATATTGTCCATAGCTTTGAATAATGAAGAAGACTTGCGGTGGGAGGAGTCCGATTAGGTTCCCCAGCTGTCTTTCCTGCCCTCATAAAAAGGCTCTTCAGGGTTTTCACTCTAGGACACTGTTGATTGACAATGTTTGGATCGCCCAGGGCCAGGCCCTCTGCTAATTGGTAGCCTGAGTGTTAGCATTTAACACTCCCTCTGAATTCCATAGGAAAACCTATCCATGGATAGGTTCTCCACACACCACACCATGGATGACTGGTTCTTGGTAACCCAGAATCAAAGTCTCATTTTCCATTAGGGTTGTTATAAATTATTAAATGAGATGATATATGTAAAGTACCTGGTACAGTGCTTGGCATTTAAGTGCTCAGAAATTGTCAGCTGTCTATTAGAGTCCTATTTCCAGGTGCTATTATCCCCCATCCCTGGCTCTTCCTCTGACTGCTATGCCATCCAAACAAACTTCGGACTTCCATGCCTTTATATAGCTTCAACATACCTTCTTTAAAACTAGCTAATCAAAGGTTGAAAAGATTGCCTAAATAGAGTCCATCTCTTGTGAGTGCTCTTAGTGAGGAAGATGAAAGCCATGATGCTGGAGCCTCATCAAGTGTAATTTTTTCTGTTGTTTGCTGTTCACATTGAATGCTGAAGCCACTGTAAATGACTTATTTCAAGACGCCAAATGCTCTAGTATCGAGCAAAGTACTTTATTTCTATGAGATGTTTTTCTCAAGTTGGGAGATCATGGGCACAGAGATTTTGAAAATAGCACTTATATATCAAATAAAGGAAGGGATTATGGTTTATAAAAAAGGGGTTTTTTTCCTCAAAAATGTACAGTAGAAATGCAACCTGTTTTTTTGCTATTGGGTCATAGATGCCATCTCACTGTCATCTGACATCAGGGAGCATTACCTGGTAGCCATGCAGAATTAGTTTCTTTTGGCCTGAGAAAAAATAGGCCAAGTATGAGGCTGGTATGTAGATTATAACTAGAGAGTACATTTTTGAGTGGAACCCACTGTACAAAAGTCCTCTAATTAATTATTTCCGAAACTTCCCTGGTTTTATGAATCATTTTGGGAATTTGCTAAGAAAAATTTCCAGGTCCACACCAGACAATCTGAAGCACATTCTCCAAGAGATAGGTTTGGCAAGCTAGATGGTTAACAAGCTCCCCAGATGATTATTATTATCAGAAAATTTGGGAAATACTATGTAGCTTGCCTTCCAAACCAAAGGTAGATGTGAGGATCATTTTATGGATGCTTGATTGCGTTTGACCTAACCATTAAGGAACTACATAGAATTCTAGAAAATGGTCAAAAAGTTTGATGGTTCTAAAATTCTTTTCTATATGTGATTATTTGGGGGAGGAGCCGTGGAACTGAGAAATAATCTTGCCTATTGGAATCATTCTTATGGAAAAAGAATTCATATACAACAGGGGAAAGCCCATAGTGATGAATTCTTATCCTATGGATAATTTGCTTCCTTGGATTCTGCTTCTGTGGCTCATGTGTGGCACCACCAGGATCATAGATATGGTCTGGGAAAAAAGATTATGATTTTCTTTAGCTCAGGAGTCATAATATTGACTGTGTTTCTTTTCCTGTCATTTGTCTCAAACCTAGTGTTCTGTATGCAGTTGGAAGTTAATTCATGGTGATTATTGAAATAATTATGCCACCTTAGTGATTCCATGAAGGAGACATTAGCGTATGATAATTTATACTTTACAGAATACCCTATGAAAAAATATATGCAAGACTTCTGCTTCCAGGCAAGATGGAATAACAGCATCCAGATTCACCGTCTCCCTGAAACACCACCTGGTCAAAACACACACAGACACACACACACACACACACACACACACAATTTATGAAACAATGGCTTTTAAGACAGTACACATCAAGTGACAATAAACAGGAGTTGCCTGAGAAGTGGAAAACAAGCAATGTGTTATAATTGTTACAGCTTATTTCTTTAAAAGAGTTTCCAGCTGCACCACAGGTGAATTATATGACTTGAGGAAATAAAGGTGAGTGTCTGGGAGCTGGAGTCCATAGGACAGAGTACTGGAGAGGAAAGAAATGAACAGAAATGGAAACATTGACACCTGCAGAGGGTCTCATTCATGTATTCAGCAGAATACATGCATATGAGGAAACTATCCAAGGGCAGGGAAAGAACCATCTGAGAGATTTAGAGGAAACGGCACTCAGTGTTGATACAGGGCTGGAAATAGTGCCAGTTTCCACCAGCCAAGTAGGAAAAACGCATAATCCATGTGGCATTAAATAGAGTACCCAGAAGGGACTTGCCTCAGCATTGGGGAATAATTAGCCCTAAACACTTCTGGTCCCACTTAACAAATCACAAAAGCAAAGCCAAAAAAGGATCAAACTGTTTCCAAATAAGTTAACTGCATCCCAGAACAAAGCTTGAGGATATTTATAGAAAGACAACCAATAAGATAAAATTTACAAGGTCTGGCTTCTATGACAAATTCTCAGACATGCAAAAAAGCTGGAGAATAAGTTCCATAATGAGGATAAAAATCAATCAATTAAAACCAACCCAGAAATAGCATAGATGTTAGAATTAGTAGACAAAGACATTAAAAGAGTTATAACTGCATTACCATATGTTCAAAAAGTTAAATAGGGACATGGATGATATAAAAATGATCCAAATCACATGTCTATAGATGAAAACTACAATGTCTGAAATAGAAAATGTACAGGATGGGACTAAAGATAGATTAGACATTGCAGAAGATAAGATTAGTAAGCTTGAAGACATACCACTAGAAGCTATCCAAAATGCAATACAGAGAGAAACAAGAAAACATTTGAAAAAAGGCATCTGAGAGTTGTGGGACAATTACAAGCACCCTAATATGTGTGCAATTTGAGTCTCTGAACAGGAGAGCAGAAGAATATTTGAGGAATTTATGGTCCCCAAATTTCCAAATTTGATGAAAACTATAAACCCACAGATCCATGCAACTCAACAAACCTCACATAAGAAACTTGAAGAAAACTACATAATCATAATCAGCTGCTCAAAATCAGTGATAAAGAAAACATCTTAAAAGCAGCAAGAGAAAAAAGACATCTTACATACACAGGAACAAAGGATATCAGTTTCCTCACAGGAAATAGTACAAAGGAGAAGAAAGTGTAGCAACATCTTTAGAGTACTAAAAGAAAAAAAACAACTGGCAACCTAGAGTTCTATACTTTGTGAGTATATTTTTCATATATGAAAATGAATTAAAGATGTTTCAGACATACAAGAGGTGAAAGAGTCCATCAAAGGCATTCCCATGCTACAAGAAATGATAAAGAATATCCTTTAGGCAGAACAAAAATAATACCAGATAGAACTATGGATATACACAAAGGAATGAAGATTCCTGGAAATAATAACTACATGCAAAACTATATAAGATTTTTTCTTACTATTTTAATTTCTCTAAAATAAAATATACTTGACTATTTAGACAAAGATAACAAAAAGTACTGCATGATTTATAACATATGTGTAAGTAAAATATCTGACAATATAGCATGAAGACCTGGAGGAGAGAAATGGAAGTATACTATTTCAAGAGTCTTATACTGTATATGAAGTCGTACCTTCAAGTCTACCACTTGAAGGCAGACTGTGACAAATTAAAAATGTAAAATATAAACCCTAAAGCACACTACAATAACAAAACAAAAAGTTACAGGATGTAAAAAAGATAAAATGTAATAAAATTTATACTTTATTCAATAAAAAGAAGTTAAAAAGATAAAAGGGACTAAAGATAAAGTAGAACAAATAGAAAACAAGTAGGCAGATGATAGATTTAAGCTTAACCATATCAAAAATCATATTAAGTGTAAATTGTCTAAATAACCCAACTAAAATGCAGGGATTGTCAGCTTGGGTAAAGGTGCAAAACACTATTCTGCCTATAAGAAAAATTCTTTAATTATAAAGACAAAAATTGGTTGAAAATAAAAGCATAGAAAAAGATCTACCATTCTGACACTAATCAAAACAAAACAAAACAATGCTGGTGTGGCTAGATTAATATCAAACAGTAGACTTCAGAGAAATAATATTACCAGAAATAAAGTAGGCCATGTCATAATGATAAAAGTGTCAATGAATCCTAAGCATTTATGCACCTAATAACAAAACTTCAAAATACATTACATAAAAATAGAAAGAACAGCAAAGAGAAAGAGAAAAATCCAAAATTATAATCAGACATTTTATTATCCCTCCCTTAATATTGATAGAACAAGTAGAAAATTAGTAAGTATATAGAAAATATAAACAACACTTTCATACAACATAACACGTTTGACATTTCTACAGTGCTCCCTTCAACCATGGCAGAATACTCATTCTTTTCAAGAGCACATGGAGGACTTCCCTGGTGGCACAGTGGTTAAGAATGTGCCTGTCAGTGCAGGGAACACGGGTTTGAGCCCTGGTCCAGAGCAACTAAGCCACGGAGCAACTAAGCCCATGTGCCACAACTACTGAGCCTGTGCTCTACAGCCCATGTGCCACAACTACTGAAGCCCATGCACCCTAGAACCTATGCACCACAACTACTGAGCCCATGCACCATGACTACTGAAGCCCATGCACGCTGGGGCCTATGTTCCACAACTACTGAACCCATGTGCTGCAACTACTGAAGCCCGTGTGCCTAGAGCTGGTGCTCTGCAACAAGAGAAGCCACCACATTGAGAAGTCCACGCACTGCAATGAAGAGTAGCCCCCGCTCGCTGCAACTAGAGAAAGCCTGCATGCAGCAACAAAGACCCAATGCAGCCAAAAAAAAAAAAAAAATATATATATATATATATATATATAAATTCTTTTAAAAAGCACATGTAATATTTGCCAAGATAGACTATGTTGCCAATATGGACCAAAATAAGAGAGCAAAAATGACTGGCGAGATTGAATCAGTAATGAAAAACCTCCCAAAAAAGGAAAGCCCAGGACCAAATGGTTTCTCTGGTGAATTCTAACAAATATTTAACTAAGAATTAATGCCAATCTTTCTAAAACTCTTCAAAAATGGAAGAGAAGGGAACACTCCCAAACTCATTTACAAGGCTAGAATTACCCTGATACAAAAGCCATATAAGGTTACTATAAGAAAACTAAAGGCCAGTATCTCTGATGAATACAGATGCAAAAATTCTCAACAAAACATTAGCAACCCAAATTTAACAGCAGGATCATACACCATGATCAAGTGGGACTTATTTCTGGGATATAAGGATGGTTCAAGAAATCAATAAATGTGATACAGCACATTAATAGAATGAAAGGTAAAAAAAATTGTATAATCATCTCAGAGAAAAGGCATTTCACAAAATACAACATACTTTTATGATAAAAATCCTCAACAAGTTGGGTGAAGAAGAAACGTACTTCAAAATAATAAAGCCTGTATGTGACAAACCCTCAGCTAACATCATACTCAATGGTAAAATGTTGAAAGCATTTCCTCTAAGATCAGGAACAAGACAAGGATGCTTATTCTTGCCACTCCTATTCAACATAGGACTGGAAGTCCTAGCTAGAGCAATTGGGCAAAGTAAAAAAATAAAAGGCATTCAAATGAGGAAAGGAGGAGTAAAGTTGTTGCTTGAAGATGATACAATTTATACATAGAAAGTCTTAAAGTTTCAACCAAAAAAAATGTTGGAACTAATTAATAAATTCAGTTAAGTTGCAAGATATAAAGTAAACATACAGAATTCAGTTGCATTTCTATACACTACAACAAAATATCTGAAAAATAAATAAAATAGTTCCATTCACAATAGCATCAAAACCACAAAACACTTAGGAATAAATTTAATCAAGGAAGTGAAGACCTGTACAATGAAAACTGCAAGACTTTGATGAGGGAAATTGAAGAAGAGATGAACAAATGGCAAGATATCCCATGTTCATGGGTTGGAAGAATTAATATTGTTAAAATGTCCATACTACCCAAAGGCATCTACAGGCTCAATGTAATCCCTATGAAAATTCCAATGGCTTTTTTCACAAAAATAGAAAAAAATCCTAAAATTTTTAGTGAACCACAAAATAATCCAAATAACCCTAAGAAAGAAGAACAAAGCTAGAGGCATCACACCTGCTGATTTCAAACTATATTACAAAACTATAGTAATCAAAACACTATGGCACTGGCATAACAATGGATACATAGACCAATGTAACAGAATAGAGAACCCAGAAATAAACCCGTGCATATGTGGTCAATTAATTTATGAGAAAGTAGCCAAGGATATACAATGAGGAAAGGATATTCTCTTCAATAAATGATGTTGGGAAATTTTGATTGCAACATGCAAACGAATGAAACTGGGCCTCTATCTTACACCACTCACAAAAATTAACTCTAAATGGATTAAAGACTTAAATGTAAGACTTGTAACTGTAAAATTCCTGAAAGAAAACATAGGAAAAAAGCTCCTTGACATTGGTCGTTGGCAATGACTTTTTGGATATGACACGAAAAGTACAAACAGAAAAGCAAAAATAAAGAAGTGGGACTAAATCAAACTTAAAAACTTCTGCACAGCAAAGGAAACAATGAACAAAATGAAAAGACAACCTATGGAATGGGAGAAAATATTTGTAAACCATATAGCGAATAAGGGATATATATAAGTAACTCATACAACTCAAGCAAAAACTGAGTAACCCTATTAAAAATGGGCAAAGAAACTAAATAAACACTTTCTCAAAGGCACACAAAGGGCCAACAAGTGCATGAAATGTGATCAATATCACTAATCATCAGGAAAATGCAATTCTAAAGCACAGTGAGATCTCACCTCACACCTGTTAGGATGGCTATTGACAAAAAGACAAGACATAACAAGTGCTGGCAAGGATATGCAGAAAAGTGAACCCTTGTGCACTGTTGGTGAGAATGTAAATTGTTACAGCCACTATCAAAAAATATGGATGTTCCTTAAAAAATTAAAAATAGAATTATTATATGATCCAGCAGTTCTACTTCTGGATATATATCTGAAGGAAATGAAATTACTATCTCTAAGAGATCTCTGAACTCCCATGTTCATTGCAGCATTATTCACAATAGCTGAGATATGGAAACAACCCAAGTATCATTGATGATGGCATATATATATATATATACACACACACATATACACACAGAATGGAATTTTATTCAGCCGTGAGAAAGAAGAAAATCCTGCCAATTGTGACAACTTGGATGAAGCTTGATGACATTATGCTAACTGAAATACAGCAGACAGAGAAAGACAAATACTGTATGATTTCACTTTTTTGTAGAATCTAAAGAAAAATAAAAGAAAAAGAAAGCTTAAGTCATAGAAATAGAGAGTAGAATGGTGGTTACCAAGGGCTGGGGGTGGGGAACATGGGGAAACGCTGGTCAAAGGGTATTAGTTTTCAGTTACAAGATAAATAAGTTCCGAGGATCTAATGAACAGCATGGTGACTATAGTTAATAATACTTTACCGTATACATGAAATTTGCTAAAAGAGTAGATCTCAAGTGTCTCACCAAAAAGAAGCTTACTATGTGGGGTGATGGATGTGTTAATTAACTTGATTGTGGTGATCATTTCACAATGTATATGTATATCAAATCATCATGTTGTACACTTTAAATATATACATATTTGTCAATTATACCTTAATAAAGCCTTGAGGGGGGAAAGAAATGGGTAATTTCCCATAGGATAATCTAACACTGCAAGGTGTTTGCCTTCACATTTCTGATAGGTTTCCAGTGGGAATGCTAAACATCCCCCAAAAGATTGCAAATATTGTTTTCGATTCCCTCTCCCTCTTATGACTTTTAGAAAAATGCACAGTCACAGGTGTATTTTATTACCAAACGTGGAAGAAGAAAGAGGGTCTCTGTTCAGGGGGAGAGGAAAATATGAGTTTTCATTGACTACTCTTCCTAATTTTCTCAAAAAAGATTATAAACAAAATTCATTAAGAACATTCTCTGGATGTCTTACGGTGATATTTTATGCAGAATAAAACCGTTAAGTACACTTAGTCTTTTGAGGCATAGTGAATGGAAATGAATTTACACTTTTCATGGAGGCTTTGTCTCATAATTTCAATAGGTTTTCATGTGGCATTGCTTTCCCAAGTTCACTTTTTGTAATTCTATTTTTGAATATGTATTGTGAAATACTTTAAGCCTATATATGTCATAAAAAAATAATAGCTGAAGTAGCCCTTAGGGGAAACTCCATAATATCGGTATTCCTATTTTAGTGCATTCATAATTGAATGGGAGAACAGAAGAGCCATGAGTTTGTGTTCCTTATTATACAAAATCTGCTGATATAATGGAATATGTTATGGCCACTATATTTTGTGCCACCAGAATAGCATGGTGTTCTGTGGTATTAATAGCAAAACTCTGCCTTATAGGTGTCCATACCTTTAGAAAATAAGCCAGAGAGATAAATGAGGCACAGCCTTTTCACCTGTTATCATTTGAAGAGGAATTTCTTCTGGGAAAGTAGCACTTTTAGGTTGCTTGTGCTTGGTGTTAAAAAAGAAGGCTGGGTTGGTAATTGTAAGACAAGGGTCTAAAATAAGTTTTGTCAATGTGCTGTCTTAGGCAAATCACTTTCTCTTGGGCAAAAGAAGGAGTTGGATTAAATGTCCGTCAAGATTTCCTTCTATTATAAACTTTAAACAACTTCTTCAGGCAAAATGGACAGAACACAGTAAGAAATCAGGGGAGAATCCTTATTTTTTGATTCAAGTAAACCTTAAGACAAGATTAACTGTAGAATAAATTTCCGTGGACAGTTAGTGAATTCTATAGCTGCACAATTTAGTGTGAGTTGATAATGAAGGTGCACAATGAGATATTCAACAGTGCAGCCTGAGATGTGGTATGACACGTGAGTATTTCAAGTGAAAAGGTGTGGCTCGTTATTATCCCAAACTATCCTGTAGCAGCTGGTATTATTAAAATGCAATAATAATAATTCAGTACATTTAAATAGAAAATTACAGCTTACAAATTTCTTTCACACATATAGCAGCATCCATTTTCCATCAGAGTAAATGGAAAGCCAAAATTAAGGACCATGCAAATATCACTTGACAGGTCAGAGTGGTAGAAGCCAAATGAAGCATATGTGTTTGTGTATACACCCATATATATGTGTTGGTTGAAAAATAGCAGTTTTAAAACAAACCAACAGTGATATTTTCCTTAAGAAAACTGTTCATACTTTTCAAGGTCTGTGATACCTTCAAGAATCCAATTACCTACCACTTGTGGCTGAAGAGGCATGTATGAGGCACCTCCAAATGAGCAATAAAGAAAAGGAAGCTATTGCATTTCTTCTTTCATTCGTTCCCTCAATAGTGAAGGTGAGTAGCAATGTTGCTTTTTAGTAGAATGTGTGGTTGATGAAAAGAATTTGAGTTTATGATCAATGTTATGGAAAAAGCGCTTGAAAATTTTTTACTAAATTCTGTTTTGAAACTTGTGGAGAAGAATATCCAAAGTGGGTTTTTGTAATTTATCAGCAATAATAGGTCTTTGATGTTTGCCTAAGTCTGAAAATGTTCCTTTCCCAGTCTCCTCAAACAAGCAGGGATGATATCTATAAGCTAGTTCACTGCAGGGACAGCAAGCTCTGGAATTTACAGCAAGGTCATGAGTGACCTTGTTCTTTTTAAGTAAAAATTCATAGACATAAATGTAATATTGTACAAAATATTCTTGGAAGGAAGTAGTTCTGATGCTCATCCCTAATCAAGACGTTCAGAAATACTGTTAAGAGTACAAAAAAGTGTACTGGATTGAAAATTAGTACAACTAGTTTCTGGCCCTAGTTCAAACACTTACACACTGAACCTCAAAATCTTTTTCTGTGAATAAATGTGCTATTATTAACATTGCCCAACTCATAGAAAAACTATAAGGAACAAGTAATGAACACAGACATAAAAATACAAGGCAAAATTTTAACGCACTATAGAAATTATATTCACAGTACATAATAAGATTACGATTTATTAGTAGCCTTTAACTGTATGCTAACTAAAATAATAAGAACTTTAGGTTGCAACCTAAATGTCCATCAACAGAGGAATAGATAAAGAAGATGTGGTACATATGTACAATGGGATATTACTCAGCCATAAAAAGAAACGAAATTGAGTTATTTGTAGTGAGGTGGATGGACCTAGAGTCTGTCATACAGAGTGAAGTAAGTCAGAAAGAGAAAAACAAATATTGTATAATATTGCTTATATGTGGAATCTAGAAAAACGGTACAGATGAACTTATTTGCAAAGCAGAAATAGAAACACAGATGTAGAGAACAAACATTTATACCAAGCGGGGCAGGGGCATGGGATGAATTGGGAGATTGGGACTGACATACATACGCTACTATGTATAAAATAGATAACTAATGAGAACCTACTGTATAGCACAGGGAACTCTACTCAATGCTCTATGGTGACCTAAATGGGCAAGAAATCCAAAAAAGAGGGGATGTATGTATATGTATCGCTGATTCACTCTGCTGTACAGCAGAAACTAACACAACATTGTAAAGCAACTATACTCCAATAAAAAAATAAATAAATATATAAATTCAGATAATCAAACACTGAAAAAGAAAAAGCGCTTTAGGTGTAGAATAAGACATGGTACAGAATTGTTTAAATTCCAGCTCAGCCCTAAGTAGCTATGCAGACTTGAGCAAGTCTTTTCCCTAAACTGGACTCATATTCCTTCTCTGAAAACTTAAGTGAGTTGAACCAGAACAATAATTTTCAAGTTGTTATATTTTGTGAAACAGTGTATTCAAATGAGGCCTCATGAAGAAGTTTATGATTTACACAGATAAATCCAGAACTGTTCTAATTAAAGTAGGGGTGAAAGGCCGAGATTATTGCCCTTGCATTCTATCTCCACCTCCCTCCACAGCCCCTGAGAGAAGCTCTTTGAAACTGCTGGACTAGGTTTCTTGGGTTCCAACCAGGTCTAAAATATTCTTTTCTGATTCACGCCATAATAACATGCAACCTTGCACTTGATCTTAACTCTACGGATGTGTTGATTGAATGAAGTGTGTCAACAACACTGTCTTCAGACCATGAAAGTCTCTTTCCACTTGACTTTTTGGTGAAGAAAATCACTTTGTAGTATATGTCTTCATTTTGCAAAGATCCAGCCTTGAGGTTAGTTTTTCTTCTTGAGGACGGGTCAAACTATTCCAAGGGGTAGAGGGAAGTAAGATTTTTTCCATCTATCCTAAATGGAGTATTTTCTGGGTGAATATCTATAAAGAAAATGGGATCCTGGAATTTTTATTCTGGTTTAAAACCAATACCCTCAATTCCATTTGTTGCTACAATTGTGATTGACAGCCAAAACTATTGGCACTAGAATCCCGGATTCACAATTTAATTGCTGTGTGACCACGGGCAAATTAGTGAACTTCCCTGAGCCTCAGTTTCCCCATCTGTAAAATTAAGATTGTTGAGAGGATTAAATGATATAATGCATTCAAAGCTTCATGACCCACAGGGGATGATAAATTAGTGTTCAGCTCCTTTCTCGCCTCCTTCTCTTTGAGAATAGGAGTGCATTTCACTGTTTATTCAGCTGTTGGTTAAGCACTTGGTAGTCAATCGTTTCTCCACGCTTATGGGGAAGATGGTATCAAGAATGAATTTATGTGTAGTCTCCAAATTACATTTTGGTCTATATTAACGTCTTTCTCTTTAAGAAAATCTATCTAGAATACTATCATGTCAAACTTAGACTGAATTGAGATTTCTTCTCTTTCACCCATTCTACTCATACTTGAAAGAAGACTGGCAGTACAACTGAGTGTAAAGCTGCTCCACATTGAGATCTTGGTAATCAGAAGGAACCCAAAGGCCTTTGTGTAATCCAGAACTTGGTGAAATCAGCCCTTCCCTAATTGAAAGTATTCTCCCTTGTGTATTAGATAATCTGCAGGTTTATGGATATCCTTCCTAGACATAAGTCCCAGTGAGATCTATCTTTTATGACCATAAAAATGCACAAGGAAAATGGGAAAGGATTAGAATATTGAATTAAAATATATTTACCATTCTCAGTGTAACACTATACCAATTTTTTTTTTTTTGTGTGGTACGCGGGCCTCTCACTGTTGTGGCCTCTCCCGTTGTGGAGCACAGGCTCCGGACGTGCAGGCTCAGCGGCCATGGCTCACAGGCCTAGCCGCTCCACGGTATGTGGGATCTTCCCGGACAGGGGCATGAACCCGTGTCCCCTGCATCGGCAGGTGGACCCTCAACCACTGCGCCACCAGGGAAGCCCTATGCCAATTTTTATTACATTTATTCTGTTTCTTAGAGCATAACAGAATATTATATCTGGGGCAGAAAGCCATATGAAGATTGAAAGGAAATTTGAACTACATTTTCGTATATCTACAGTGTCATACGACAAAATGTAAATAATATAGTTAGTTTTCAGAAAGATAGCCACTTGATTCCATCTTATTTTATTAAGATATATCAAAGTGGGGCTTCCCTGGTGGGGCGGTGGTTGAGAGTCTGCCTGCCGATGCAGGGGACACGGGTTCGTGCCCCGGTCCGGGAAGATCCCTCATGCCGCGGAGTGGCTAGGCCCGTGAGCCATGGCCGCTGAGCCTGCAGGTCCGGAGCCTGTGCTCCGCCACGGGAGAGGCCACAACAGTGAGAGGCCCGCGTACTGCAAAAAAAAAAAAAAAAAAAAAAAAAAAAAAAAATATATATATATATATATATATATATATATATATATATATATATATATATCTCAAAGTCAGTGGGAGCTGGCTTTTCTTTTCTCAACCTGCTAAATCACTGTATGACTTTGTGTTGAAATGTCCATGGATGGTTTTAGCAATCCAGTATGTGATATGGCTACAATGTCTCTCTAATGCAACTATCTTTTCTTATTTAATTCATATCATCTGGGGGTGTTAAAGTCTCATTATTATTGGATCCTTGAGGGCTGAGATTATGCCTTCTTAGTGCTTTGTAAATCCCATAGCACCTGGGATGTTACGAGACACTTGAGGATGACATTTTATATGTCAGTAGTAGCACAGCAAAGGTATTTATTAATACACATGGCGAAAAGATCTTTGTTGCTATGCTTGTGACATTTTAAGACTTCTTTCATTCTAAGATAATAGTGTGGGTCATATAAAAGGGAAACCAATCAGGATACAACAGGATCTGAGTAAGAACCAAACAGTTCTCGTTTGGAATAATAGATTTTTTTTTTTTATGAAACAGTCAGACACATGGAACACTGCAGAATGTTTTATAACACCCACACAGACACCACCCAAAATAAGCAAAAGTGCTAATATGTCACATATTTGCTTCAAATATTTTTCTCAAGAAATAAAATAAATACTTAGATCAATTTAAATTTCCTCCTTTTGAATCCGTCTTCTTTTATGCCTTCCTGGAGGCAACAGTTAAGCTGAATTTGGTATATATAATTCCAATCCATGGTTTTATAATTTTATATGCATAATGTAGCTATGATCAAAATATCACTTTGTTCATTTTTAAATATACATAAATGGTACCTCACTGTGTATATCATTTTGACTTACTTCAATCACATTATTTAGTATTGCTATTTAGCATGCTTGTTTGTTTGTTTGACTTTTATTTTTCCTCTAGTTTCCTAGGATTTAGAGTTGTCTTTACCTTCTCCAGCCCTGTTTCTTCCTCCTCATACTGATTTGGAAGTTCTGTCTTTGTATTTGTAAGGGTCCAATACACAGGGAAATACACAGATTACACACTTGAAATGGGGTATTGAAAAGATTAACGAAAGGGCTGCCCTCAAAGGTGTTAACAAAAACAAGGGATCATTGATAATCTTAAGGCTCTTTCAATAGGCTCTAAGAGACCAAAAGAAGCTACTAGCACTTCAGAGGTCTGAGAGGCAAGAGGAGAGAGGCTTTTGCAGGGTCCAGCAAGTGCGGCAGGCTACAGGAGAGGGTCATCCCGTCAGAGCTGTGGCCTTCAGCTACTTCAGCTACTGACAAACCAAGAGCGGCCAGTTGATGTAGTTGTTAGAGGTAAAGCCTCTAGTTGCACAGAGTAGGAGAGAGAAGGGTGGAGATTGGTCTTAATGGCAAATGGAAATTATCCAGTATAGGCTTCTGTGTCTGTTCTTTTCATGGCAACCCTTAACCTTTTTAACACAAGTGTTTCAACCCTAAAGCTGCTTGCTAGCTTTGCTCCTCAAGCCTTCAGAAAGATTAAATTCAAATACTCCCATTCCATCTTCCATTCTATTTATGTCTCATATTTCACATTGGTTTTGACCCCTCCAAATTTGCCATTGCTGTTACTTTCACTATTACTATTATTTATCGTCAATATTTATTTAGATTTCACAGTGGATCTTAACCAGTTTCTTTGCTTTTTCATCCCACTTCTTTCTTATGGGTCCAGTTTCCTTTATTAACACAGCACAGTTTTTCTGTGGAGGCCCCTCATGCCCTTAGAGTAGGGGCCTACCTCTGGTGGGTTCTGCATTAGCTGCAGCAGGATTGCCCCAGTTCTGGTCTGGTGTTAATTCTCAGTGTAGTTCTTTAAGTAGACAACGGGCAGTGCATATTTGAGTTCCATTTTATCAAGGTAGTTCCTTTTTTGTTTGTTTCTTTTTTTTCTCAAAGCATTGTAGGGATTGGAGTAGGGCAGGACAGGACAGGGAAGATTCCTTGCCTTGTCTTAGACCTATGGGAACACTTGTTTTTCTAGTTCCACTTTTGATGGAGTTTATTTGGGGAGCTCAGTTCTAGCTCCACAGCCACACACGTCTCAGGGCTTCTCTCAAGTTCATATGCTTCCTGCTCACCTTCTGGCTTGGAGGTCTGCTTCATTTTGGTTACTAGGGGTTTCTCCTTCTTGCTTTTAGCCTTGGGTCTACACTTTTTAAAAGAAAAATGAATTTCATTCAGTACTTCTCTATGTTTGAAGCCAGAGGGAATGCTTTCTGTGTGCTCTTAGCTGACTGTAATGACTAGAAGTTCAGTGATGGAATATTTGCAGCTTGATCATTCTCTAAAGAGTCTTTCTGCTTTGTGTTGTTCTGTTGCTGTTTTTCATCCACATTTCCTATTTCTTTCCCTTGTTTTGCCTGGGTGTTTTGATCTCTTTAATTGGCTTATTTTCTTGCTCTTGCCTTCTTTATACTCAATTCAGATGATTATTTTTGTACATTATCGAAAAATGGAAAGCTGCCATTCTACTTACGCTTTCAATTCTATTTTAAGGAATATTTTCGAGTTGTCTCTAAGACCTTATTTGATTCTTTGTTGTCTCCGCTCATTGGATGTCTCCCCTGCACTGTGCGAGTTCTTCAGTTAGTCACATTTCACCATCTCTCCCTATGCTTATGCCCATAGCTTGTCACTTGCTGATTTCATTTGCTCTGCAGCTCGCTGCATTTGGGTAGTTGCCTGGAGACAAATTCTGGGCATTTTTTATCTAGCGATCCAGGATGGCAAAACTGAAACACTAAATAAAACTGCCATAAAGTTCTTTTTAATGGAAATAATCTTTACTCCCATGTATGGTTAATTTTGCCCAATTTCTGGAATAAAATGAAGATTTTATTTTGAGATAAAAATCACAGGAATGTATAAATTGTAAATATAAACTAATCTGGCCACAGCTTGCTTTTACTCAATATCTGAACCTGGGAAAGGTGTATGACATCTTCAGTGTAAGTGGAGGAGGAAATCAGCACTTAGATTCTCACTGTTCCTATTCAGCAGTCTTTTGAAGAGATTTTAAAAAATTATTAGCTCCACACATTCAGTGTTGCAAGCAAATGGGATTATCCTTTCCCACTTTTTATACAGCTATCCTTTTCTTCCTCTTTGTTTTTATTTTTGGTTTTCTAACATTATGTGTATCTAAATTAAAGCAAGTCATGTACAGAGTTCGAACAAATATTTCAAGGCTTATAAAGAAAAATGGGGGACTTCCCTGGTGGTCCAATGGTTAAGACTCCATGCTTCCAAGGCAGGGGGCATGGGTTCGATCCCTGGTCAGGAAACTAAGATCCTGCATGCCGCGTGGCATGGCCAAAAAGAAAGAAAAAAAGAAAAGAAAAACGGCCCTCCTCTGCCTACATCTCTCAGTGCTGTCCTTCAGAGGCAACCTATTTCCAAGTCTTTGCCCTTCTTCTTCTGGATTTTACTTCCATATTTCTAAATAATATGCATACGCTGCCAGAACTTGATTTTTTTTTCAATTTTAGACATTAGTTGTTTTCCTTCTACTATGGAAATTGTAAATTTCACACTCCCACACCACTCCCACATACCCTTAATCACTCTCTCCTCAACATTCTTATACTATCAGAACGTTTGGTTCACTAAACCCTCAGTGTTTGTGTTATTTTGTTCACAAAAGAGCCATACACACGTCTCTTATCTGTTAGGAAGTTTCTTTTGCCTCAAATTAAAAATTGCCTTGATTTTTCACGTGATTACTCTTCAATATAAAGTCATTAATTTTTCCCCCAAACTCTCCTAAATAACTGTAAAGTATTTCCTCAAGCATATCTAGTATTCTATGAGGATTTTTTCCCTCTTAGAGCCCTCTGTCACAGGTGTTCTTTGAGCCCTCTGGCTTGCTGCGCAGTTGTAATCCTATTATTTCCATTGACCCGTACTTTGGAATCCCCTTCACCATTCTCCTGAATTGCATTCCCTGTAGTTATTTTCCCTTGAATTGGTCAGTTTCTTGAGAGGATTGTTCTCATCAACTGCTTAGGGAATGTGTATGAGAATTCTAAATGTCCAGGAGAGAAAGAAAAACTGATTTTCAACTTATCTTCAGAACTGACACAGCATCATTCTGCTTGCACTCCGTTGATTAAAGCAAATCACAGGGCCAACCCAGAGTCAAGGTGAAAGAACTGCACAAGCATCTGAGTACCAACAATGTGCTTCTTTGGTGGTTATCCCTGCAACAGACTCCTTCAGTAAGCTCTTAGCTTTCAGATCTGCTTAGTGAATGAAGGCCCATCCCATTTCTGTCTTCAGACGTGCTGTTGACCTCTCTGCTGTTTTCTCTTCTCTCATTTTTTTTGGTCCTTTCTCTGTTTTTTAAAAAAAACTTATTTTATTGAAGTGTAGTTGATGTACAATGTTGTGTTAGCGTCAGGTGTGCAGCAAAGTGATTCAGTTATACATATACATTTATCTATTCCTTTTTATCTTTGGCTGTGTTAGATCTTCGTTGCTGCACGCGGGCTTTCTCTAGTTGCAGTGAGCGGGCTTCTCATTGCGGTGGCTTCTCTTGTTGTGGAGCACATGCTCTAGGCATGCAGGCTTTCCATAGTTGTGGCACTTGGGCTCAGTAGTTGTGGCTTGCGGGCTCTAGAGTGCAGGCTCAGTAGTTGTGGCGCACAGGCTTAGTTGCTCCGCAGCATGTGGGATCTTCCCAGCCCAGGGATCGAACCCGTGTCCTCTGCATTGGCAGGCAGATTCTTAACCACTGCGCCACCAGGGAAGTCCCTCTATTCTTTTTTATATTCTTTTCCATTATGGTTTATCATAGGATACTGAATATAGTTCCCTGTGCTCTACAGTAGGACCTTGTTGTTTATCAATTCTATATATAATAGTTTGCATCTGCTAATCCCAAACTTCCACCACATCCCTCCCCCACCCCCCACCCCCCCTGGCAACCACAAGTCTGTTCTCTGTGTCTGTATCCTTTCACTTTCTTTTCCTATCATTTTACTGAGGATTCTGGAAGGAGTGGTAACAATCATGTATGTTTAATTCGCCATTTTTAACCAGACAACCCCATTCTTTCTCTCTTTTTTAAAAATACAAATCTCCTTCAACTACCCACCTATATCAGCAGCACTTATTTGGAACTCCTTTATTAAGAGGTCACAAATAACTACATCCACAAATAACTATGCTTGATTCTCATTAGATTATTGTTTTCACTGCTTTTCGCCTGGGGTGATTTTATGGCTATATTATGACACAGGAATATTTTTTATTAAATAAAATCTGCTCATTAAACTTTCAAAACCTGAAAAAAGTTGCAATGGAGCATTAGGGGGTCTGAAGTGAAATAGGCTTTCTTGCTTTTGCTTTTGTTTGAGTTTTCTGTAGAGAGCAGAATGAAGATCTGTAGTTGTAGGATGAGCTCCACTGGGGTGGACCTGGATCCAAAGGGAAAAAGACCTTTAAGTCCATTGCATGTAATCTGAAAATGTGCGAGCTTTGACTGAAGAAAACAGGGGAATATAGGAGGCTTGACCTTGGACTTCCCTAGATTAGAATCTGATGTGTACCATATATTAGCTATCTGGTTTGGAGCACTTCACTTGACCTTCCAGATTCCAAGATAATTAAACATACCCAAGTCGTGGATTTGCTATGTTCATGAAATGAGATATTGTATGTGAAAATAACATCTCTAGGTACAAGCTTTCCGGAATACTTTTTTCCAGAAAGTATAGTGATTTATCCTAAGGAAATATTTAGACAAATATGCCAACATTTTTGTACTAGGATGTTCATTGAAAAGTTTAAAATGGCAAAAAGAACCAAAATATTCATTAATAGATGATTGGTTACACAAATTATGATCCATTCATACAAAGCAGTACTGTGCCAACCTTAAAAAGAAATTTAATCATTCTGATAGGCATATAGCATAGTGGTTGTAAGTATAAACTATGGAGCCCAACTACCTGGGTTTGAATTCTGGAGAGCCACCTACTAACTGCAAGACCTTGGACAAGCCACTTAACCTCTCTATGTTTTGGTTTCCTCTTCTATAAAATGTGGTTCACTGTAGTAGCTAATTCATTGGTCAAAGCACTTAGAACATTACCTGGCATACAGTAAGTACTATACAAATGTTTTCCATCATCATTTATCAGATGTTTATAGCCAGATAAGAACAGCTATATGTTGTTGCATTTTCAGAAATGTTTTGGCCATTTCGTCTTATAGATTGAATTCTTTAAAATAGTTTTGCATATCCCAACATGCTTTATGTGTTGGTTGAAGTACCGTGTTCAATAAGGCATGGGCATTTGACAAGGGACAGACAACAGAAGACGTTCTGGGAGCATTAAGTGGCTCCCTATTCTAGAACACCATTGAATCCATAAACATTTTCTTAGAGCAGATGTTCAGTGATACATCTGACCTTTGGGAAGAGAAAAATATAGATTTATGCAGAAGGCACTTTGCCAACATAAAAATCATCCCTGAATAAATTCATGGGTAGATTGACTGATTTTGTATTACCATAATGAAATATGGGAAAAGCGAAAATCTACTGCAGTGATTTGACTTACAGCTAGAAAAGCTAGGCAAATGTTTGTTTATTTCCACATTCTTGGAAGGGTCATTTGGTGGCCTTGCCTTTGTACTTGCTGGGCCTCTCACCTGTAAACACACTGGATATGCAATGACACCAAAATTTATATTTCCTTTAAGTCCCAAGTTGATGGTTTTCAAAAATATTACCTGATTTTATCTTTACAACAACTAACAACACTATGAATTAATTAGGATGGGTAGTTTATCCCCTTCTTACAGGTAAAGGAATAGGCACTCCTGTCTAAAATCACTTGTGTAGGAGAAAACAAGTTAATAAATAGGAAAACTGAGACTTCAATCCTGATCTGCTGAATTTAAATCCAGTGGTCTTTCCACCACACCATTCACTTATTCATCCATTCATTTAGTGTTACAAACTTTGTGAAGACCTGTATTAAGTGAGACTCAAAGTAGTAGAAGGCAGTCCTTAGCTGTTACACTCTGTTAAATTGATTGGGTAGACAAAATACAAAATGGCTCAAAAAGGAGAGTATCATATGTAACAGTGAAAATGGTCATTTCGATCTTGTGATTTTCCATGAAGACCTAATGGAGGAGAAAGTTTGTATGCTGTTCAAGAAGTAATTATGAGCTTTGGAGTAATTGGGAAGGTTGAGAAATGGTGGCAGACGGCAGTAGCAAAGGTATAAATCCCAATATACAGATGCAATTCCAATCAAAATCAGCACATATTTTATTGTGGAAATTAACAAGCTGGTTTAAGTTCATTCTAAAATTTATTTAGAAACACAGGGGGCCAAGAATACCCAAGAAAATACTGAAAAAGAAAAACTTATGAAGAGGATAAAATTTGGCAGGTTTGCACTACTATGTATCAAGATTTATGATATAGGAGTACAAAATAAATTTTCTTACCGTTGATAGAGGTAGAAGGAATGGAAGCAAGATGTCATGAGAGGATTTATGGGTTAGGAAGATGGGGCTGGTGATGTACATCTTCATAAGTCATGCTCAGGCATTGGCCATGACTTTCTAAGCAGCAGGGGATCATCAGAATCTATAAGATAGAGGAATAAATGGGGGAAAATTGGGGAAGAGTAGCTTGGCAACAGTGTAAGATGAATTGGGAGAAGCTAAACCAGAGGGGGAGGACCTCTAAGGAGGAAACTAATATTCCAATTGTAACTGCACTGCACATGAGATATTTAAAGAATAAACCCACAGTCAGGCAGGAAGCATTTTACCATACAGAGGTCATTTTGTCTTATCCACCACTTAACTCTAACTGGAGGAAGGTTCAACAGAAAATGAGAAACAAATAAAGAGGAAAGAATTTCTGAATGCAACAGTGAATTCGCTTCCAAGTATCACT
The DNA here is from genome assembly GCF_937001465.1 of Orcinus orca. Classification (NCBI taxonomy): domain Eukaryota; kingdom Metazoa; phylum Chordata; class Mammalia; order Artiodactyla; family Delphinidae; genus Orcinus; species Orcinus orca. The sequence continues at coordinate 125,232,999 of NC_064580.1, forward strand.
TTCTCTCCATCTAGTTTTTTCTGCATCTAAAACCACTGATGTCCAGAAACCTCCACTCACTTCACAAAAGTAATATTATATGACATATTCATCGATAATTTGTCAAAGGCAATGGTGGCTTGAATTCACACTGGAGGAGAGCCACACCTGTAAATTTCAAGAATGGGCATGCATTTGGATTAAATAGCAAATAGGCCCAGAAATAGCTAAGTCTATAGACAATTGAAATTTGTGTAGGTGAGGCCAAAGGTCTCTGTGATTGAACTGCAGACATTGACACTAAGGGCAGTCTACGGTTCAAATATCTCTTATGGGGTACCGATATGTGTAGATTAATGTGGAGCCGTGAGAGATGTAAATAAAAGGGATTCTGAGAAGACTTCCAAAGGAAGAAAAAGATCCACACCAACACAAAAGGGAGAGAATATACTTCCATTTTCTCATTGCCTTACATAACAGTGGTTGATATTTAACACATAATCCACACTATATTTATCCTCGTACGGTGGTTAAAGCTGATAATAATGATGATTTTCCATCTACGTACATATGCATTGCTTATTTTCATAGATATCTTGTATACTAAGTATAATTATCCTCAATTTATTGTACACTACCTCCTCTCCTGATTCAATTCCCAGGTTGAATATTCTAGGTAAAAATTCTTCCTAAAAGAAGATTGTCTAAAGAGGAACTGGTTTCTTGGCACGTTGTGAGGGGCACCTGGAGATGAGTTGATGACAGCAGCAATGTAGAAAAGATAAAGTCTTACCAAGTATAAGTAACTGCCTGGATATGATGGTCAAGGGGAAGGAGCCACTCATTAAAGTTCAGCAAAATGCCTTGAGGCCCTGGAGAATGGTGGTACCCCATCAAGCAATGGCAGTGATGGGTTGGAGGACACATTTTCGAGGCTGAATATATAGGCTTCATGTTTGATATTTTAGATTTCAAATGCAGGTGTGATACTCAAGCAAAGGTAGCCTGCAGGCATCTAGAATGCATGATTAGAACTTTTCTTAAGAGGAGAGAACTCTCAATTTAAGAGATGCCAGGATAAAGTTTAGAGGAAGCTGTGGTGAGTAGGAAAATGAGAAGTGAAGAACAGAAGGCTTAGGTCTACTACCCACCGTCGAAAGACAGAGAACAGTAAGATGGTAGAGGGGTAGCTGTAAACATGGGCAGGAGGTAAAGTTGCCTGATTTAATGAAAATACAGGACGCCCAGTTATATTTGAATTTCAGATAAACAATGAATGATTTTTTTAGTATATCTGAAATATTGCATAGGATAGACTTACCTGAAAAAATGATTGTTTATCTGAAATTCAAATGTAACTATTTAACTTGGCCTCTTGTATTTCATATCACTGGCAAATCATATCATTTTGACTTGGTAACATGTCAAAAACTGCAGAGATATAAAGGGGTCATGAGAAACATTTACACAGTGGTCTTTCCCTGTCCCTGAAAGATAATATGGTCTCATGTCCTGAGTTAAGGATGATTTAGGAATGGTGTAGGCATATGCAACTTTGGGCAGATAAATCTGATTTGCAAATGGTTTCCTGTTTATTGATTTGAGAACTTTGTCAGAATTCATACATACTTGTTGGCAGAGTAAAGATTGCTATTCTTTAATGTAATTCATTACATAAAAATATTGATCAAATTCTTTATATTATGCATTTCAAGGAAAAATGTGTTTCTAAAAATACAATACCATGGGACTTCCCTGGTGGTCCAGTGGTTAAGACTCCCTGCTTCTACCCACAGGGGGCACAGTTTCCATCCCTGGTTGGGGAACTAAGATCCCACATGCCATGTGGCCAAGAAGTAAATAAATAAATAAATAATTTTAAAAAATGAAACAAAAATACAATACCAATTTAGCAAGACTGAACACCAAAGTCAGGAAGAGTGCTAGGATATGAAAATTATTTTTCAGCTGCAACAATTGTCAAATTTTGGTTTCAAGGAATTAGTTTTAACTGTGCTTTGTCATTAAAACATACATTGATGAGATTCATATTTTGTAATGCATCTTTGAGTCTTTGCACTGCTCTAATCCACCAGAGTGATCACCTTCAAAAATGTCAAGAAAACAAAATCCAAGGATGATATATTGGTTTTTGATCATTATTTAAACTGAAAGGCCAAAGATTTTTTATACTTCAATAATGTTCTAATCAAATTATATCTACTTTTTTGCCTAAATCGATTCTTGCCTCATGTACAATAGCTACAATTAAGAAAGTAATAAATATTATCTTTGATATGCCATGAAATAAAGTTCATAAGCTTGTTGTTAAGAGATTTTCTATAGGTTAGAATTTTTTTAATTTCATGGAGAATAAATGTTAAATTGTCCTTAAGTAATATCTTACATGGGAAACAGTCTGCAATCTAGAAAAAACATGCAACTGAAATTCACAAATGAAAGATTAACTGTTAGCTAGGTTTTATCCTCCTGAAAAATGGAAATATTTTATGTTTAAAAGAAAGTCTAAACATAACTGAAGCTCAAAAACATTCAGAAAACACTCAAGACAACTTAATTTCCCAAGTGAAGGATAAACATATCTGGAATGATCTTAACATCCTTTAGAAGTGAGTAGTTTGAATGACAGGATAGGCTTACCTGTTTTTTATTAAGTCTTTCCTTAGGCAATATATTTTGCCCATTTGAGCCTTCATTTTTTGCTCTGTTAGAAGATCGTAATAACATTTGTCTCCCTCACAATTTTGTTATTAGGACTAAATGAAATAATACATATAAAATATGCAATGTTGTTCCAGTTATATAAGATGCATTTGCTTACTAGTAGCTATGATTATTATTGTAACTGTTACTGTTAGTATCATTGTCAATATTAACTAATTCAAACTCAGGGAAATGGAAAAACAGCACAGAACCTGTGAAAAAATCTACAACAAAAGAGAAGATGACAAAAGTAGGAAAGTCTTCAAAAATATATTTCTCCTAAAAGAGATTTAATATATGAAAAAAGAAAACATTTACTTTTTCATAAATATATACACATATAATATATATATAAATATAATATATACTTTGTAAATATATAGGGGAGACTTAAATGAAACAAGAGTGCAACAAAAGGAACCCTCAGGAGCCAAAGTAATATTCATTAGGAGAAGTAAAAATCGAATAGGATTTTGTAGAAAGTGTATTCAACAATAAACCTAAAAACAACTTGAATTTATAATAATTTATAAAAATAGGTATTACCATGAATTAGTTAATTAAAATATTAGCACAGTATCAGGATTCTATTGATGGAACTTCCTAGAAATTAATGTCATGTCATACATAGTTTCAACTCAACATGAGAATGTCTTTGCCTCTTATCAAGGAAAGATGTATCTATTTGAAGATGACATACTATGAGGATACGGAATTCGAGTCTCCTCACAACTATGGCACCTACCAGGCACTGGTGGGGGACCACAGACACCTAAGGGGATGGGAGGAACCCTCAGTGACTGGTGATCTCTCCTTCTGGCTTGTCCCCCCCCACCTTTCTTTTTTTTCTTTTTTCTGTTGTGGTTTTATTTTACCTTGTTGCAAGTTGTTTCAATTATAGTTTTATTTTTCCTAATATATTTTTTATCTTTCTAATTTTATTTTATTTTTTCTGCTTTGATATTGTACTGCTCCTTTTTCTCTTTCTTTCTTTCTTCTTTTATTTATTTATTTTCTAACCACAACACAAAGCTTGCAGGATCCTGGTTCCCAGGCCTAAGGTCAGGCCCGAGTTCCTGTGGTGAGAGCTCTGAGTCCAAACTGCTGGACTAACAGAGAAACTCAGACCCCAGGCAATATCAGTCAGAGTAAGGCCTCCTGGAGGTCCTTATCTCAGCACCAAGGCCCAGCTCTATCCAACTGCCTTCAAACTACAGTGCTGGACGTCTCAGGCCAAACAACCAGTAAAACAGGAATACAGTGCCACCCATCAAAGAAAAAAAAAAGGAAATGACAAAAAAATACATTACAGATGAAGCAGCAAGGTAAAAACCTACAAGACCAAATAAATGAAGGTGAAATAGGCAAACTACCTGAAAAAGAATTCAGAGTAAAGGTAGTAAAGATGATCCAAAATCTCGGAAACAGAATGGAAAAATACAAGAAATATTTAACAAGGATCTAGAAGAACTGAAGAGCAAATAAACAGTGACGAACAACACAATTACTGAAATTAAAAATACCCTAGAAGGAACCAATAACAGAATAACTGAGGCAGAAGAATGGATAAGTGAGCTGGAATATAAAAAGGTGGAAATAACTGCCAGGGAGCAGAATAACGAAAAAAGAATGAAAAGAATTGAGGACAGTCTCAGAGACCTCTGGGACAACATTAAACACACCAACATTTGAATTATAGGGGTCCCAGACGAAGAGAAAAAGAAAGGGTCTGAGAAAATATTTGAAGAGATTATAGTTGAAAAGTCCCCTAATATGGGAAAGGAAATAGTCAATCAAGTCCAGGAAGCACAGAGAGTCCCATACAGGTTAAACCCAAAGAGAAACACACCGAGACGCATGTTAATCAAACTAACAAAAATTAAATAAAAAGAAAAATATTAAAAGCAGCAAGGGAAAAGCAACAAGTAACATATAAGGGAATCCCCATAAGGTTAACAGCTGATTTTTCAGCAGAAACTCTGCAAGCCAGAGGGAGTGGCAGGACATATTTAAAGTGATGAAGGAGAAAAATCCTACAACCAAGATTACTCTACCAGCAAGGATCTCATTCAGATTCGATGGAGAAATTAAAACCTTTACATATAAGCAAAAGCTAAGAGATTCAGCCCCACTAAACCAGCATTACAGCAAATGCTAAAGGAACTTCTCTAGGCAGGAAACACAAGAGAAGGAAAAGACCTACAATAACGAACCCCCAAAAATTAAGAAAATGGTAATAGGGACATACATATTGATAATTACCTTAAATGTAAATGGATTAAATGCTCCAATCAAAAGACATAGACTGGTTGAATGGATACAATAACAAGACCCATACATATGCTGTCTACAAGAGACCCACTTCAGACCTAGGGACACATACAGACTGAAAGTGAGGGGATGGAAAAAGATATTCCATGCAAATGGAAATCAAAAGAAAGCTGGAGTAGCAATTCTCATATCAGACAATATAGACGTTAAAACAAAGACTATTACAAGAGACAAAGAAGGACACTACATAATGATCAAGGGATCAATCCAAAAAAAGGTATAGCAATTATAAATATTTATGCACCCAACATAGGAGCACCTCAATACCTAAGGCAAATGCTAACAGCCATGAAAGGGGAAATCGACAGTAACACAAGTGTAGTATAGGGGACATTAACACCCTACTTTCACCAATGGACAGATCATCCAAAATGAAAATAAATAAGGAAACACAAGCTTTAAATGACACATTAAACAAGATGGACTTAATTGATATTTAGGGGACATTCGACCCCAAAACAACAGAATACACTTTCCTCTCAAGTGTTCATGGAACATTCTCCAGGATAGATCATATCCTGTGTCACAAATCAAGCCTTGATAAATTTAAGAAAATTGAAATCATATCAAGTATCTTTTCTGACCACAGCGCTATGAGACTAGATATCAATTACAGGAAAATAACTATAAAAAATACAGACACGTGGAGGCTAAACAATACAATACTAAATAACCAAGAGATCACTTAAGAAATCAAAGAGGAAAACAAAAACTACCTAGAAACAATTAACAATGAAAAGATAATGACCCCAAACCTATGGGATGCAGCAAAGGCAGTTCTGTGAGGGAACTTTATAGCAATACAATCCTACCTCAAGAAATAGGAAACATCTCAAATAAACAACCTAACCTTACAGCTAAAGCAATTAGAGAAAGAATAACAAAAAAAGCCAAAGTTAGCAAAAGGGAAGAAATCATAAAGATCAGATCAGAAATAAATGAAAAAGAAATGAAGAAAACAATAGCAAAGGTCAGTAAAACTAAAAGCTAGTTCTTTGAGAAGATAAACAAAATTGATAAACAATTAGCCAGACTCATCAAGAAAAAAAGGGAGAAGACTCAAATCAACAGAATTAGAAATGAAAAAGGAGATGTAACAACTGACACTGCAGATATACAAAGGATCATGAGAGATTACTACAAGCAACTCTATGCCAGTAAAATGGACAACCTGGAAGAAATGGACAAGTTCTTAGAAAAGCACAACCTTCCAAGACAGAATCAGGAAGAAATAGAAAATATAAACAGACCAATCACAAGCACTGAAATTGAAACTGTGTTTAAAATCTTCCAACAAACAAAAGCCCAGGACCGGATGGCTTCACAGGCCACTTCTATCAAAAATTTAGAGAAGAGCTAACACCTATGCTTTTCAAACTCTTCCAAAATACAGCAGAGGGAGGAACACTCCCAAATTCCTTCTACGAGGCCACCATCACCTTGATCCCAAAACCAGAGCAAGATGTCACAAAAAAAGAAAACTACAGGCCAATATCACTGATGAACATAGATGCAAAAATCCTCAACAAAATACTAGCAAACAGAATCCCACAGCATATTAAGAGGATCATACACCATGATCAAGTGGGTTATATCCCAGGAATGCAAGGATTCTTCAATATATGCAAATCAATCAATGTGATACAGCATATTAACAAATTGAAGGATAAAAACCATATGATCATCTCAATAGATGCAGAAAAAGCTTTTGACAAAATTCAACACCAATTTATGATAAAAACTCTCCTGAAAGTATGCATAGAGGGAACCTATCTCCACATAATAAAGGCAATATATGACTAACCCACAGCCAAAATCGTTCTCAATGGTGAAAAATTGAAACCATTTCCTCTAAAATCAGGAAGAATACAAGGTTTTCCCCTCTCACCACTAGTATTCAACATAGTTTTGGAAGTTTTAGCCACAGCAATCAGAGAAGAAAAAGAAATAAAAGGAATCCAAATCAGAAAAGAAGTAAAGCTGTTACTGTATGCAGATGACATGATATTATATATAGAGAACCCTAAAGATGCTACCAGAAAACTACTAGAGCTAATCAGTGAATTTGGTAGAGTAGCAAGGTGCAAAAGTAATTCACAGAAATCTCTTGCTTTCCTATACGCTAATGATGAAAAATATGAAAGAGAAATTAAGGAAACACTCGCATTTACCATTGCAACAAAAAGAATAAAATACCTAGGAATAAACCTACCCAAGGAGACAAAAGACGTGTATGCAGAAAATTATAAGACACTGGTGAAAGAAATTAAAGATGATACCAACAGATGGAGAGATATACCATGTTCCTGGATTGGAAGAATCAACATTGTGAAATGACTATACTACCCAAAGCAATCTACAGATTCAATGCAATCCCTATCAAACTACCAATGGCATTTTTCACAGAACTAGAACAAAAAATTTCACAATTTGTATGGAAACACAAAAGACCCCGAATAGACAAAGCAATCTTGAGAAAGAAAAATGGAGCTGGAGGAATCAGGCTCCCTGCCTTCAGACTATACTACAAAGCTACAGTCATCAAGACAGTATGGTACTGGCACAAAAACAGAAAGATAGATCAATGGAACAGGATTAAAAGCCCAGAGATAAACCCATGCACATATGGTCACCTTATCTTTGATAAAGGAGGCAAGAATATACAATGGAGAAAACACAGCCTCTTCAGTAAGTGGTGCTGGGAAAACTGGACAGCTACATGTAAAAGAATGAAATTAGAACACTCCCTAACACCATACACAAAACTAAACTCAAAATGGATTAAAGACCTAAATATAAGGCCAGACACTGTAAAACTCTTAGAGGAAAACATAGGCAGAACACTCTATGACATAAATCACAGCAAGATACTTTTTGACCCACCTCCTAGAGAATTGGAAATAAAAACAAAAATAAACAAATGGGACCTAATGAAACTTAAAAGCTTTTGCACAGCAAAGGAAACCATAAACAAGACAAAAAGACAACCCTCAGAATGGGAGAAAATATTTGCAAATGAAGCAACTGACAAAGGGTTAATCTCCAAAATTTACAAGCAGCTCATGCAGCTCAATATCCAAAAAACAAACAACCCAATCCAAAAATGGCAGAAGACCTACATAGACATTTCTCCAAAGAAGATATACAGATTGCCAACAAACACATGAAAGGATGCTCAACATCACTAATCATTAGAGAATTGCAAATCAAAACTACAATGAGGTACCACCTCACACCAGTCAGAATGGCCATCATTAAAAAATATACAAACAATAAATGCTGGAGAGGGTGTGGAGAAAAGGGAACCCTCATACACTGTTGGTGGGAATGTAAATTGTTACAGCCACTATGGAGAACAGTATGGAGGTTCCTTAAAAAACTACAAATAGAACTACCATACGACCCAGCAATCCCACTACTGGGCATATACCCTGAGAAAACCATAATTCTAAAAGAGTCATGTACCGCAATGTTTATTGAAGCTCTATTTAGAATAGCCAGGACATGGAACAACCTAAGTGTCCATCGACAGATGAATGGATAAAGAAGATGTGGCACATATATACAATGGAATATTACTCAGCCATAAAAAGAAACGAAATTGAGTTATTTGTAGTGAGGTGGATGGACCTAGAGTCTGTCATACAGAGTGAAGTAAGTTAGAAAGAAAAACAAATATTGTATGCTAGCACATATATATGGAATCTAAAAAAAAAAAATGTTTCTGAGGAACCTAGGGGCAGGGCAGGAAGAAAGATGCAGATGTAGAGAATGGACTTGAGGCTACAGAGAGGGGGAAGTGTAAGCTGGACCAAAGAGAGAGAGTGACATGGACTTATATATACTACCAAATGTAAAATAGAAAGCTAGTGGGAAGCAGCCGCATAGCACAGGGAGATCAGCTTGGCGCTTTGTGACCACCTAGAGGAGTGGGATAGGGAGGGTGGGAGGGAGATGCAAGAGGGAGGGCATATGGTGATATATGTATGCAGATAGCTGATTCATTTGTTATACCTCAAAAAGTAACACAATACTGTAAAGCAATTATACTCCAATAAAGATGTTAAAAAAAACAATCCATCTAGTTTTACTACATTTTTTATAGACTATTATGTTTAATAGTCAATTCACGACTTCTGAAATAGTCCATATAATCCAGTCAACTCTCATTTTGTTTTTAGAGGATGAGCCAAACACAATTTTATTTATTTATTTTAATTTATTTGGCTTGCAGGATCTTAGTTCCCTGACCAGGGATCGAACCCATGCCCTCAGTAGTGAAAGCGTTGAGTCCTAAACACTGGTCCAGCAGGGAAGTCCCTATTTTCACTATGTTTTTATGTGTGTTATTTTAATCAAGATTTATGGTGTTTAGAGTCTTCCCCTGCCTTTACTCATTCTGATTTATTTAAGTGTTCATTCAGTAAGTATTTTTTGAGCATCTACGATATGCCTAGTACTAAGCAAAGTACTGGGGATCTACTTGTAGGCAAGATAATCATATTTTGTAGCCTCTTGGTGCCTGTAGTCCTGTGGGTGAAGAAGGTCATTAAACCATCATAAAAAGCAAATGTAAAATGGTAGCTGGGACAAATAATACAATGGTGGATCTTATAATTAGGGAGAAGATTTCTTGAAGAAGAGATTATGGACCTGAGGTATGAAGTGTAACTGGGAAAACGGAGAGGGTGATATCCCAGGCCAAGGGGGCCATATAAGTAGAGCTCTATGATGAGACGAAACATAGTGACTGAAAGAATACCAGTATGGTTGGAGCTTAGAGAGTTAAGGGTGAGTTTGATGCAAGAAGGGAGACGGGGTAGGACCATATAGGAGGTTTTTTTCTCTATCCTAATAGCAAAGAGACATCATTGAGGAATTTTAAGCAAAGAAGTAATATAATGTTTTGCATCTTTTAAAAGACTACCCTGGTTACCTGAAGAGAATGGATTGGACGGGAACCAGAGTAGCTGCCATTAGCAGGTTATTTCAAAAGTCTAGGTGAGTTATGGTGGCAGCTTTTTTCTAGAGCAGTAGTGGTAGAGATGGAGAGCGGTGGGTGAATCCCGTTTAGAGGTCAAATAAAGAAGAATTGGTGATTATTGGATATGAGAGTAAGGGAGATAGAAGTGACAATGACAACTCCTGAATTTCTGGCTTATATAATGGGATGGACAGTGGTGCTCTTAACTGAGACACGGAACAGCAGAAAAAAGATGAAATTTTGAGCACAAAGCTCATGAGCTCTATTTTAGACATGTTGATTCCGAGGTGCCTTTGAGTCATTCAAGAAGAGATTTCAAATAAGCAACTGGAAATACAGAGCTGATACCCTGAAAAGAGGTTCACTTTGGGGATGAAAAACTGGGAGCCGCCTCTATACAGGTGGCGATTCAAGCCGTGAGTGTGGGTGACTTCACTTGGAAACGAGGAAAGAAGTGAGCTTAGAACCAAGTCATGGTATACTCCATTATTCAGTAATTCAATCCATTACTCCATTATTTCCTCGCCCAGAAAGGGAGAGGAAAAAATAATGTGTTCTCCAAGAGAAGAGGATGTTTCAAAAGGAAGAGGCATGGCCAATGATATAGAATGTAAGAGCTGGAAAGTGTCCATTTGCTTTAGCAACTTGGGTGTCGTCGTCAGGGATTTCAGTTGTGATGTGGCTGAAACCCTGATTGAGTCAGGAATGAATGGGATGTGAGGAAATGCAGACAGATCATGAGTACGGAGAACTCTTTTAAGATATTTGCTTGTGAAAGGAAAAGACATAGGAGCATAATCAGAAGGAATATGGGGTTCAGTGAGGTTTTAATTTTTTTAGTGGTGGGGGCTTGAGCATGATTAGATGGGAGGATCTATTTGAGGAGAGATTGAATATACAAAAGAGAGAAGGGTAATTGCTAGTGTAAGGTGAGGGATGCCGAAAAAGATGGGATCCTAACATAGGTGGAGAAGTTGGCCATAGATAGGGGAAAGAGTGGCTCCCCTAATGTTAAAAGTGGTAGAAATGGAGTATGGATTAAGTTTGAATACATGCTTGGCAGCAGAGAGATAAGAGCATTCCCATCTGGTGATTTATATTTTTCTGGAAAATAGCAGGTAAGATCATCTGTGAGAGGGAGCAGGTAAGTGGTAGGGGAGTGGTTGAATTGTGTTGATGTTTGTGAAGAGCTGATTAAAGGGAGGTAGTAGGCTTGCTAGGCAATGTTGAGGGCCCATTTGCAGCTAATGGTTATAAATTTACAGTGGGACCAATTTGTATGGTGTCCAATATTATAGCAACAAACATTTTTCAGCAAGGGTCCCAGCTTGAGCCTGAAATATATTTACTATGGGAATCATTCATGTCTGCAGGGCCAGTTAGAGACTCTCAGATGTTAAGGGCTAACGCCTCCTGCTGTAGCAGCATCTAAAGTACAATAAGAATAAAATTGTTACAATGTTTGCATTAGTTCAGCCTAGTAGAGGTGACCACACAAGTGCCTGTAATACTTATTCCGTCCCTTTCAGGAGCTAGGAGAAAAGGATGAACTTAACCTGGATATTTCTGGAGTGCAACTTTAGGAAAACTTTCTTGGCAAATATGAGAAAACAGAAATATGTTGCGGAGGCAGAAGAGGCTTATTGAAATTTTAAATCAGAAAATTCTAAAAATGAAGGAGTGGTGGATTCAAATATGGCAGTTGTCATGTGTTTGCTTAATCTCCCATGTAACAGGGGCTTTCCTATCTCTCTCTCCCTGATTCCCGGGAGGGATGATCTTTGCCCTTTTCTCCATACAACTCTCCATTAATGCTTTTAGAAAGCCAGTCACCATGAACATGTCTGCCTCCAAGAATTCTCTGTGATGAGTGGGATTGAACATTCTTCTTTAAACTCTGTCCCATAAAGTTACATAGGGAAAAGGTGATGCTAGGTGTGACTTTCTACAGCTCACTTTCTAGGCAATGAGTGTTAGGAGGAGACGTGCGGAAAAAATCCTGCATAAAGCACTTATGCTCCCTGGAGCATGTGTGTCATCCATGGGATTATACTTACTAATAAAAAAATTAATTCTTGGGCTTCCCTGGTGGCACAGTGGTTGAGAGTCCGCCTGCCGATGCAGGGGACACGGGTTCGTGCCCCGGTCTGGGAAGATCCCACATGCTGCAGAGCGGCTGGGCCCATGAGCCATGGCTGCTGAGCCTGCGCGTCCGGAGCCTGTGCTCCGCAACGGGAGAGGCCACAACAGTGAGAGGCCCGCGTACCGCAAAAAAAAAAAAAAAGATTAAAAATAAATGCTTTTGGTTTTAGCATTCCTAATAAAATGTCCATGATATTACTACTGTTCCTGTGCATATCTGTAAATTGCAGGTGAGGATTCACACCTGCCCTGATCCTCTCAGAGATATGTAAGGTGCCCTTGAGATAGCGGGCAATAAGGGCTTTGAGACTGTAAAACAGCAAGTAAATAGGAGCAAGTTCTTATCTGATAATCCAAATTTTCTTTCATCCCACAGCTATTTAATGCCCTCAGCTTTGAAAGCAGCTATGAATTGTGTTCAGCTTTTCCTTGCTCAATCTCTAATTATTCTGGAAAGAATTTCCTTTCAAATTCATTCATCACATACTGAGTACCTACCATGCACTAGGCACTATGTACTAGGGGCTGGGCATGCAGTGGTGACTGACAAATGTGGTCCTTACCCTTATGGAGCATATACTCAAGTCACGTGAGCACCTCCCTCCCCAACTGTATACTGAGATACCTTGGCAAAATTTCCATTTACTCTTCTGAAGGGCCTGACCTCTAATAGTAACAGTGTTGGTAATGCTGTAATAGTGCCTTGAGACTCTCACATTTATTTGAACAGTTGCATTCCTTAGAGAAAAGTCTGCCTTGTCTTAAAGGTATTATTGTATTAAATTCATTATCATTATTGCATTACTGATTCCTGCATTATGAGCATTTCTTCTGGTGGTCAAGTGTGTAATTTTAAGCTGTCAGGAGACAGGGTTGGTGGAAGGAGACACAGAGTTATCATCTGCATGGTGCTTTACATTTTTTGGAGAGGGGATGTGGTTTATTTGCTGTAGCTTCCTACCACTGTTGCAATGTGGGGTTTGATTTGTCCTGAAGTATACAGAATTCCTGATTTTATTTATTTGCCATCATACTTGGTTGTAGAGAATTAACACAGTAGTTGCTAAGTGACCACATTGCCCCACTGGCCCTAAGATTTTATTGCGAGGAATATAAAAGTATGCTGCTGTAGAAAGCATTTCATTTAGATAAATACTCTTCCTGTTATGCCAACAGTATTCCTTATTTTTCTTCTAAGGCTTGTCTACACAAGTGGAGAATTGAAGTGACCATTACTTTCAAAGTAAAAGCAGAAATGTTGACATAAATTAACCACTTGGCTGAACTTATTTATCAAATTCAACAATTAATTGCTGGAGTTTCTACTTCACTGCCTGGCTATACTCAAGGCAGTGTTCAGGCTCAACAATAGCATATTGATATGGGAGTCTTAACGCAAATTGTCAGATTTCCTCTTTTGAGATACATGCCAAGTGAATGCACGTTTGCATACACATTTGTAACAGGTGTGTTTAGATGTATACCCAAGGGTGTTCTGACTTTCTTTTATTTGTTCCGTTAGAAGAATACTCTCCAAAAGTTTTCCCATGAAAGTTGGAAGAAAGCATGATAAAGGCAAAATTGGGGGATATCTGTCTTTTCAGTAGTGCATAATTCTGGCTCCAGTATTCAGACCCCACTATTGTAAGTGCTGGAAAGAATTCACAGCTTGTGTCTTTAAGGAATTCACAATCCAGTGAGAAAAAAAGCATATACAGGGATAATTGCAGGGGTGGGATTACTACTGTGATAGAAGTTTTGCACTGCTATGAAAGCACAGGGGCGGAGGTGGGGTAAGAGAAAGCATATCTACCTGGTCGGGGAAAAGAGTCAGGCAAGGCTTCAGGCAGCATGGTGTACTGGAAAGAAATGGGGCTCAAGGAGGACTAGGCAAATATGGACAGGCCCATATCCCTTGACAAGCACATACATATTTTCCATAAAATTCAGTTTAAAAGTTATCTGTGTGTATATATACACATACATAACTTTGAACTGTATTTTACTGTATATATATATATGTGTGTATGTACATATGTGTGTATATATATATATATATATATATATAGAGAGAGAGAGAGAGAGAGAGAGAGGACCTCAAACTAAGTTACCAGAAATGAGAAAAATTAAAGCCTACGCGGCAACTGAGTGCCTGGGACCTGCTGTGTCATGGTGTCCCACAAGGATAAGGATTCCTGTACCAGAGTGGAGGAGGCAAGAGGGCTGGAAGTGAGACCCCTGGAGAACTAACCTATCCCTTAATACGGAGCTAGCATGTTTACCAAAGGATATGCTCCAGACTAGAAATTGCCCCTAATGACCATCAACAGTGGAATGGATAAATTGTAGTGTAGTCCCACAATGTAATACAGTATGCAGCAAAGAGAAGTGATGAAATCCAACTACATGCACCAACATAGAGGAATCTCAGAAACATAATGTCAAGAAAAAGAAAAAGTCAGACACAAAGGAGTATATACCACATGACTCCATTTATATAAAGTTCAAAAACAGACAAAATTGGGGCTTCCCTGGTGGCGCAGTGGTTGAGAGTCCACCTGCCAATGCAGGGGACACAGGTTCGTGCCCCGGTCCGGGAAGATCCCACATGCCGTGGAGCAGCTGGGCCCGTGAGCCATGGCCGCTGAGCCTGCGCATCTGGAGCCTGTGCTCCACAACGGGAGAGGCCACAGCAGTGAGAGGCCCGTGTGCCGCAAAAAAAAAAAAAAAAAAAAAAAACCAGACAAAATTAATGTCTGACCTTAGAAGTCAAGATAATGGTTAACCTTGGTGGTAAGAAAATAATGAACGGAAAGGAACATGGAGGAGGGCTTCTGGGATATATGTAATATTTCATTCTGTTATTATTATTATACTGATTATATAAATGAAAGTTTGTAAAACTTCTTCAAGCTGCATAGTTATAAATGTTCTTTTCTGTATGTATATTATGCTTTAATAAAAAGTTTTTAAAAGGGAATTGGAAAAATTTCATCAACTGGCCTTGAAAGCAGCAAGTAAACTTCTGTGTGTTTGCTCATACTGTGTAGAAAGAAATAGAAAAATCACCCTTGAGAAATCCCAGACATGTGCCAAGTATAGGCATGGATTCCAATCTTGTAATGCTTGGATATTAAATCCTACAAGCTCTCAAAGTAAAAATGGGGCAAGGGCCATTAAAATCTGTGTGAGAGTCTCCCTAAAAGGAAATACAAAACCACTATGTAAGGGCATTTTTTCAACCCAAAGCACATAAGACTCAATGAGAAAAACAAAAACAAAGCAACTTTAAATTGGGGATTAGCCACATAAAAAAGAAATACAAAGCACATGATGAAACCAGACACCATGAACAAGAGCCAGATGATATAAAAAACTACAGATTTACCAAACCAAGAAATGCAGATGACAGAATGATCTGGAAAAGACTATAAAAGTATGTTTAAAATGACGAAAAGGTAAACTGAAATCCAAAAATCATAATGAATGAACTGGAGAGTAATTTTTTGAAAAAGAACAAACACAACATCAATAAATGGGAAAAATAATATGAATAGAAAAAATTTGATCAACTCAATAAAGAAGCTTGATTAATCGACAGTATAGAGCATCTCACCCAACAAATAGAAAATACATCTTTTTCAAGCACACATGGAATATTTACCCCCCAAATTACCTTGGACTGGGGTGCAAAAGAAGTCCAAACACTTATAAAGAATTTATATCATGCAGATCAAATTTCGTGATTACATTAAATAAAACAAAATAAATAGCAATATGAGAGCCAACATCACCACTTTCTCATATGTTTCATAATGAAGATTGCACTTTTCAACAACTCATGAGTCAATGAAAAAAACCTAGTGGAAATTATGATTTAGTGACGATTAAATGACAAGAAGAACACATCATTTCAAAAATGAACAATGAAGCTAAATTGGTAAATTGATGGAAATTTTTAGCCATGAAGTGTTATATATAAAATAAGACTGAGAATTCATGTGCTGTGTGCAACTTACAAATATAGAAGAAGAATAAAATCAAAGTAAAGAAAACAGAAGGAAGGGAACACTACAAACAGAAATGAATTAAATAAGAAAGAATTTTCTGGTTAGATCAGTAAATCAGCAAACCCAAAGGGTATTCTTTTGAAAACATCTGACAAAGATTGCTCAAGGGACCAAATAATAGAGTTGGCAAAAATAAAAGAAAGTGTTAGGAATTTAAAAGGGGATATAACAAATAGTGTAGAGATTTAAAATATAAGAGAATATTCAAAACAGCAACCTGTCAATAAATTTGAAAACTTAGATATAGTAGAATTTTACCAGAAAAATATTTTTTACATGGAAACAATATATACATATATACGACCAGTTGATATATGATATATAGTGCTTCTCTTTCTCAAATGATATTTAACAGTGAATTCTTAATTTTTGAAAAATGACAACTTTCTCAGTTTGGACAGTTAACTATTATTTCATTTTTATAAAGTCACCATACAATTTCAAAGCAAACATGCTACATTTACATTTTTGCTTCAAATTCAGAAGAAAGATTAAAATCCATCTGAAGTGATTCTTAGCACAGTCCTTTGTGCTTGCAGATATTAGTGTTCTTTTTTTTTGCAACCATACTAAGAATTCTGTTCTACCCAGCAGCTCCCAGAATCACATCCTTAACAAGAGCTTAAAAGAGCAAAGACCCATATTTCAAGGCTGTTAGAAAAAAATTGATTTCTTAGGGCATGATCCTAATGCACCTGATAATATTCTAGGCTGGCATAGATTTAGACTTTTCCTTTGTCTTGCTAAAGCTTACTGTATAATGCAAGAGTCATTTTATTGACCCACCTGATCCAATTAATCTATGAATTATATTTTTAACCTTATCACCTCGTTGTAACTGTGGAAAAGTATTTCAGTTTGACATATTTCTTACTCATCTTAACCTCTTGATATAAAAAGGCAGGATTTCTTAGCACTAGGTATTGCCATAAAATATATGAACCAGAAAGAACTGGCATGAGTGAGACTTGATTCCAATCAACCCTGAAAGAAAAAATGTTGAAAATACGAAAGAAATGTTGGGTTTTATATGACATAGTTGACAAAGTAGGTGTAAACATGATGCCATTGTGTCCTTACATGTGTGCATGCACACCTATACACACCCATCTGCACACGCATGAACACGGGGGAGCTAGGAGATTCATACACTATCATCCCATCCCATTTTACAGATGAAGAAGCAGACTCAAAATTTGAGAGTCTCTTGTCAATGTCATACAGTTTAATATGGAAATATTTGTGGCAGAGTTTGTCAGTATTTTCTCCTTTACTCTACACTGCAGACTACTCTAAGTTGAGGGCAGTTACTCATTGGGAGCAAGGAACATCGCTCATTTACTCCCTGCTTTTGTTCCTACTTAATCACTATTTCTCAGTTGCCTACCTTATGCCAGCCACTATAATTGAGTCCTCAGTGTGTGATTGGCTTCCCTTTTGTCTTATTTCCCTCTTTTTGATAGCTACATTGCCTTCCATGCTTCTTTAGTAGTCTGGTTTTAACCATTTGCTATTTTTAGCCACCCAGTAATCAAGTTCCACCAAAGTAAACCAGGGCTGGATATCGCGGGCTTCTGTAACTGGAAGTGGATCCTGTAGGGTGGTTCTCACTTTTGTGCAGAGAAATAATGGCTATTTTCTGAACATAATGCTTCTCTGAATTGGGCCATAAATCAATTTCTTATGCAAAAGTAAGAGGGAATGCTGAAATTGGGGAAAAAAGCATCATCCACAAATTTGAATCTATATTGGGAAATTTTCTCAAATGTCCTTGACACATTTTTACTAGATGTTGGGAATTTAGGGTAACTATTAATTGGACAGAGACATTACATATGCTCTGATTGTTTGGCACAATAAAGGCATATGGCTGAGATCTACAAACATCATTTGGCAACTCAGTATAAGGTGACCCTGCGTTATGGCCCCTGGCCAGTTCATTACTATTATGGATGTCCAACCTTTGTATCTGACTGCATTTCCTTGGAAGGACTTGAGTATGGTTGAATTCTGGACTACAGTCTGCCAAGAACCCTAATGAAAAGTTATAAAGTGTCCCATGATGTCACAAAACCTAGTTAGAAAGGAGCTGCTTGAATTTCACTTGTTTTCCAAATAACCAGTTGTCAAACCAATTTAAAGCCTTTTCTTAAAAAAAAAAAAGTTCTGCATACGCATCCACACAGACAAAGCATTGCTCATTCCCAAGATGGCAAGCAAAGTGGTATTGGAGTCCCTATACTGTAATGTTATGTGACAGTTTTTCCCTATTAAAATGCTGGAATTCGTTGTAGCTTAGCAAAGGTGTCATAACAAAAGCATTTGTCCAAGTTCTTGAGAAAACACAATCAGAGTTCATGGGGGATATGGCTGTGCATGAATACTAAGTGTTATTTTTATGTTCTGAGTCTTTTCAAAGAAACACAGGGATGTTTGAAAAAAATAGAAGTATGCAGTATTCATTCTTTTTGAGATGGACTTGCACTAAACAATGTCTACATCCTCCTGTGAAGGTTGCAGTGCTTGGGGTTGACATATCTGTCTGGGTGATGCTACAGGCCCAGGATCCTCTGTTGCAGACTTGTTCAGTTATTTGCCAAGTCCATTGCAAACAGGAAGCCTTCTCTTCCTGCCTGCTACATGTTAATATGCAGAACATAACTTGTATGGAAGGGCTGCAGATATTTAGGTCATTTAACTGCGGTAGTAAAATACAAATTAACAGGAAAATTGCTGACATCATTAGTATAAAGCATTAACATCTGCAGGTTACACATGCCAGCTGCATAGTATCTGTTAATTATAGTTGTAATAGGAGACCGTTGGGAGTGTGAATCAGGATTTATGTGAAAGTTTTGCTACTTTCAGAAATACAGAATTCTACTTGGAATATTCAGTTTGTAAAAATGAAGAAAATTCTGTATGTGTATAGGGATAGAGGCAAAGCAAATGTTTTTGAAAATGAATCCAATCAGTTATTTCTTTTTTTTCCCTGAAGACATTTGATTAAGCTTAATCTTGGTAATATAGAAACAAACTTGCAAGTCCTTTGTTTAGAAAACACAGGGATCATTTGGTTAAAATTATTTGCTTCTGTGTTATCTTGTGTGACTTTTCATCATTATACATGAGGTAGTGATTCTTACCCTTCCCTACTGTTTTCAATTAACCTCAAATTTCACATATTATTTCATTTATACTTCAGTTGTGGTTTCATCTAAGTTCATGCTGTATTGAAATATCTCTCTGAGGGCATTGTGAAGCTAATACTATATTATATTAACTATGTCTATTGAAAATATGTGTAGCCTGAGATGAGGGACCCACCAATTTAATGAGTTTAAGGAATGTGAAAAAATACACAGTAGAGGTTTTATAGGTGAAACTTGGGATTTGGGGGAATAGGAAAATCATACCTTTACAATTGACTAATAACTTTCCCTGGATTCGACAGAATTGACTGAGTTTTTTCCCTGAGTCCTGTCATTAAGGGAATATTAGATAACTTTTAGAAGCTTCCTTTGCACTGAAATTTCCATGCAGTTAGTGATATATAACCAGATTCTCTGAATGCTCTTTAAACTGGACTGCTACTGATTATCAGATTTTTTCTCCTAGCAGATTTGCATTATTTTTCATGATTTTTTATATTACCCCTTCCAAGATTACACATACTTAGAACAATTGATTGAATTCAAGTAAGACTTATACCCTGGAGGAAATTTTCCTGAATGATTTAATGATACATGGAGGGAATGCATTGGAAAGAGAAAATACTAGAAGGGCTGCAAGTAGTGTGTAGATACTATGAAAAATGGCCACATAAATGCATAAGGATTAGGAAAGTAAGGAGCCAAAGGCGTCACCATAAAAATCTAAGTAATATCTGAAAACCTGCAGGGTGTACATATAGTTACAGGAGCATGACATTCTAGATGCAAATTAATTTCAGTCCACAAACAAGACCTGTAACGTTAACTGCATTTTCTAAAAAAACGAATTTTTATTTTAAAATTCCAATCTCCACAATAGCAAAAATTACTATGAGTCGATTCTGGATTCCTTCCTTTCCTTGGGGCTGTGCCTGAATTCTAAAGGAGGCTACATGTATCAAGGAATTCGAGAGACTCATTTTGTCTTCTATTTCATATGTCCACCCTGATATTTAACTCATCAGTCTATTCTATCTGCAGTTGAAGTGGGCCTGCAGGTCACCAGGGCCATACTCACCATTCCTTACCTAGTGGTCCCCTTGGATCCCTCTGTCCTCTACATTCTTCCCATGTAGGGGCGTATAGAAAGCACTGGGTTGCCTCTGCATCACACTTAAGAGAAAGGAAATCCACAGGTCTAAGCCTCAATTTTCCAAAGTCAGCCACGCAGCCAGTTCTACTTTACAGTATGCCACTTCCCTGTTCTGTCCCCTGGCCACAGGGCCAGAGTTGATCCTGTCCTCATATCTCATAAACCTGTCTAGGCCGACTTGCCTACTCCTGGTACTTGCCCCTCTCCCTGGGACCCAACAGCATCCACCCTCTCCTGCTTGTCCTCATGATTCTGTCTTTTCCCCTAGCCTGCAAACTTCTGTTCTATCCTAGGGAGTAAGGATGTCTTTCTCTTATGAGCTTTTTTTCAAAATTCATTCTCCACGAGCTTTTTTTCAAAATTCATTCTTCAAAAGCTAGGAAAATAATTCTTTGGTTTTATGCTGTCACATCTCTTCGCTGAATGATAAAGAAATTATCTAGTGGTTCAAATTGGTGGAATAGAGCACAGGAGTGGGAAAACCAAGAAATCACATTGGTTGGGACTTCCCTGGTAGTCCAGTGGTTAAGACTCCGTGCTCCCAATGCAGGGTGTCCGGGTTCGATCCCTGGTCAGGGAACTAGATCTCACATGCCACAACTAAAGATCCTGCATGCTACAACTAAGACCCAGAGTAGCCAAATAAATAAATATTTTTTAAGAAAAGAAAAGAAATCACAGTGATTAATTTTTTTTCTTTTTTTGGCTGTGGCACACAGGATCTTAGTTCTCTACCTGGTCCACAACAGTCCACAAAGAATATGAACAGTGGCCTGATTACTCCTGCCTTAAGTCTAAGAGACGAAACTTAATTACGATTATAAACTCAGAAACTATGAAAGAAAAAGCAGACATATTTGTTATATATCTTTTGTAACTGTTATGTGGAATTATAATGAAAGTCAATTGACAAGCAATCGACTTGCAAAACAGAGGGTTTCCACACAGAGTTCAGAAAGAGAGGTTATATCTGTAATATATAAAGAGTTCTTACAAATGAAAAAGGAGATACCAGCTGAAAAATGTGCAAAGAAATGAATACACCATTTAGAAAAGAGGAAACCCAAATTGCCGAAAATGGATTAAACAGTGTTCAAACTAAGTTAGGAAAATGCAAATAAGATAACAATGAAATATCTCTTATTGTGATCAGACTGCCAAAAATTTAAACAACACTCACATCTATTGATTGTGGGCTTCAGGGATAAGAGTACTCTCAGGCATTGCTCATAAACTGTGGATTATTATAGTCTTCTGGGAAAGAAATTTCACGTCTATCAAAATTTAAAAATTTTCTTATTGAGTTAACACTGCTTTATAACATTATATAAGTTTCATGTGTACAACCTTGTATTTCTACTTCTGCTCACCATCAAAAATTTAGTTTCCATCCATGACCATACAGTTGATCCCCTTTACCCATTTTGCCCTCCCCTGTGCTCCTTCCCATTTTGTAACCACTACTCGGTTCTCTGTATCTACCTGTTTGTTTTTGTTTGGTTTGCTTTGTTCGTTTATTTTGGTGTGTGTGTGTGTGTGTGTGTGTGTGTGTGTGTATGTGTGCGCTTGTTTGTTTTTTATATTCCCTTTGAATCATCAGTTCCACTCATGGTGATTCTACCCCACAGACAGAAAAGCCCCAGTTTATAAGGACATATATGTGTATGTGTTTAGGAAAGTAAGTCCCCAGCAATAAGAAAATGGTTAACTAAATTAGGGGTCATCCACCCTGTGGATTATCATAAAACCATCAAAAGGAACAAATTAGAGCTTTCTTGAGTGGTGAATTGGGGACATTTCATGGTATCCTTTTAACTAAGAAAGAGCCCCAAGGTATACATAATCAATTTTTATAAGATGATGATAAAAACTACCTCCCTCTGTGTGTGATTAGCAAAGATAGCTTTATATAGACTTGGAGAAAAATGTAGGATGATATGTGCTAGGTTTTCAATCTTGGCTACTAGAGGGGGTAGAGGCTGGACAAGAGAAGAGGGAGTCAAGCAAAATAATAAAAGAAAAATGATACCAAAATGAAAAACATGAAATGATACCAAAATGAAAAATGTGAAACAGCAAGCTAATAAAGAGAGCCTAGAGTCTGTCATACACAGTGAAGTAAGTCAGAAAGAAAAAGACAAATACCGTATGCTAACACATATATATGGAATTTAAGAAAAAAAAAATGTCATGAAGAACCTAGGGGTAAGGCAGGAATAAAGACGCAGACTTCCTAGAGAATGGACTTGAGGTTATGGGGAGGGGGAGGGGTGAGCTGTGACGGGGCGAGAGAGAGTCATGGACATATACACACTAACAAACGTAGTAAGGTAGATAGCTAGTGGGAAGCAGCCGCATGGCACAGGGATATTGGCTCGGTGCTTTGTGACAGCCTGAAGGGGTGGGATAGGGAGGGTGGGAGGGAGGGAGACGCAAGAGGGAAGAGATATGGGAACATATGTATATGTATAACTGATTCACTTTGTTATAAAGCAGAAACTAACACACCATTGTAAAGCAATTATACCCCAATAAAGATGTTAAAAAAATAAATAAATAAAAATTAAAAAAAAAAAATAAATAAAAGAAGGAAGTTTCATTTAAATGAGAGAAATATTCATGACCATAGGTTTCATGGTATTTCATTTACAAAGGCATCCTAGGTATAAATTGTGTTCCATATATTAACGGTCAATGTGCTTTTTTTTTTTGATAACCAAAAGATGTTCTCTCTTTGAGGAGAGAATCCTCATAATGTGATTTTCTGCTTACAGGTGGCAGGACTCTTTCCCTCTCTCCACTCAATGGTCATGTTTTTCACAAAAGTTTAGTTGAGGATCTTAAGTTCTTTAACAGGAAAAGAAAATTGTTAAACATACAGACATCTGTGGATTGCCCCACCTAATAGCATATTTATACACTATTTGGCATCACTGATGACATGCCATGTTTGAACTTTTCGGTCTCTGACATGAATCATATTTTTGCTCTCTTGAATTATATAGAAAAATTACAGTGTTGCAGGGATCAATCCTGGTTATTTTGCTTTCAAAGACATTAGAATGTGTTTTCCTCTCTGTGTTATTTATTTATTTATTTGGCTGTGTTGGGTCTTTGTTGCTGCTTGTGGGTTTCTTTCTCTAGTTGTGGTGAGCGGGAGCTACTCTTCGCTGTGGTGCATGGGCTTCTCATTGCGGTGGCTTCTTTTGGTGTGCAGTACGGGCTCTAGGCATGTGGGCTTCAGTAGTTGCAGTACGTGGGCTCAACAGTTGTGGCGCATGGCTCTAGGGCACATGGGCTGCAGCAGTCGTGGTGTGTGAGCTCAACAGTTGTGGCACCATATGACCCAGCAATCCCACTACTGGGCATATGCCCTGAGAAAACCGTAATTCAAAAAGAGACATGTACCACAATGTTCATTGCAGCACTATTTATAACAGCCAGGACATGGAAGCAACCTAAGTGTCCATCAACAGATGAATGGATAAAGAAGATGTGGCACATATATACAATGGAATATTACACAGCCATAAAAGGAAACGAAATTGAGTTATTTGTAATGAGGTGGATGGACCTAGAGTCTGTCATACAGAGTGAAGTAAGTCAGAAACAGAAAAACAAATACTGTATGCTAACACATATATATGGACTCTAAGAAAAAAAAATGGTTCTCACGAACCTAGGGGCAGGACAGGAATAAAGACGCAGACGTAGAGAATGGACTTGAGGACACAGGGAGGGGGAAGGGTAAGCTGGGATGAAGTGAGAGAGTGGCATGGACTTATATATACTATCAAATGTAAAATGGATGGCTAGTGGGAAGCTGCTGCATAGCACAGGGAGATCAGCTCGGTGCTCTGTGACCACCTAGAGGGGTGGGAGGGAGATGCAAGAAGGAGGGGATATGGAGATATATGTATATGTATAGCTGATTCACTTTGTTATACAGCAGAAACTAACACACCATTGTAAAGCAATTATACCCCAATAAAGATGTTAAAAAAAAGTATGCACATATATATGTGCACACACATACACAATTTTAAACTTCCTTGGTATTTAAGATTTTTTTCTTCCCTAAAATCTACTGTGCCTCTATTCTATAAAATGTCTAGTTTGCCTCATTCACCAATCTGATAAAATATTTTAAATAATCCTGGACCTTTGGGCTGTTCATAAGACATCTTTTTCCCAACTCAGAATCTTGTTACAGTGATATTTTGCCTTCTATATTGTTCTTTATAGCCAAGCCAATTCACATTATATTTTTGTCAGTTTTATTGAGGTATAATTTATTTACTTGGGCAACTACCACCACAACTTAGACATAGAATACCACCAGTAAACAAAAACGTTACTTGGTGCTCCTTTGCAAGCCGGTGCCCCAGGCAACCTCTTATCTGCTTTCTCTTGCGGTAGTTTAAACTGGTTAAGAATTTCATATAAATGGAATCATATAGTAGGTAATTTTTTTCTGGCTTATTTCATTCATCCAAATTCTTTGAGATTCAATCATATTGTTTCAGGCGTCAGCGGTTCATTTCTTTTTATTTTTGAGTAGTATTTCATCGTATGTATGCACCACAATTGATGTATTTACCTGTTGGCGGACATTTGGTTTGTTTCCATTTTTCAGCTATTTTGAATAAAACTGCTGTGAACATTCATGAATATATCTTTGTTTGTACATATACTTTCCTTTTTCTTGGGTAAATATCTGGGAGTGATATTATTGGGCTGTATAGTAAGTGCATGTTTAACTTTATATGAAACTGCCAAACTGTTTTCTGTTCCCACAATGTATGAGAGCTCAGATTATTCCACATTCTCAACAACATTTGGAATTGTCAGTATTTTCAAATTTTAGTCATTTTTTAGTAAGTGTGTAGAAGTATCTCATTGTGGGGTTAACTTGGATTTCCCTCATGATGTTGGACACTTTTTCATGTGCTTATTGATCACTGATATATCTTCTTTGAGGTTCACATTCAAATAGTTTGCCCATTTTTTTAAATAAATTTACTTCTTTATTTATTTATTTTTGGCTGCGTTGGGTCTTTGCTGCACGCAGTCTTTCTCTAGTTGTGGCAAGCGGGGGCTGCTCTTCGTTGCGGTGTACCGGCTTCTCATTGCAGTGACTTCTCTTGTTGCGGAGCATGGGCTCTAGGCATATGGGCTTCAGTAGTTGTGGCACGTGGGCTCAGTAGTTGTGGCTCGCAGGCTCTAGAGCGCAGGCTCAGTAGTTGTGGTGCACGGGCTTAGTTGCTCCGCAGCATGTGGGATCTTCCCGGACCAGGGCTTGAACCCATGTCCCCTGCATTGGCAGGGGGATTCTTAACCACTCTGCCACCAGAGAAGTCCAGTTTTCCCATTTTTATTAGGTTGTCTTCTTATTATTGATGTATATAGGTTCTCTGTGTATTGTGGATACGAATTCTTTGTCAGAGATATGTGTTGTGAATATTTTCCCCCAATGTGTGATTTGCCTTTTCACTTTCTCAACAGCCTTTCCAATACCAGAAGATTTTAATGTTGATAAAGTTCAATCTGTCCATTTTTTTTCTTTGTTCTGTGCTTTTTGTGTTCTATCTAAGGAATATGCCTAGCCTTGGCTATGAAAATTTTTTTCTAAGAATTCTTCAAGAAATTTTTGTTTTGGCTTTCACTTTTAGGTCTGTCATCTGTTCAATTTATTGTGTATATTGTGAGGTAAGTGTCAAAGTTAATTTTTTTCTAAGTGGATATCCAATTGTTTCAGCACGGTTTGTTGGAAAGACTATTTTCCTCATTGAGTTACCTTGGCTCCTTCATCAAAAATCAAGATGTCTGGGTTTATTTCTGGAACCTCTATTCTGTTTCATTGGTTTACATGTCACTCCCTTTCACCAGTACTATACTAGTATAGTATATCATAGCTTTATGATGCCAAATTGTTTCTTTTTCAAAATTATTTTGGCCCTTTTTGGTTCCTTTTGTCTCCGTACAAATTTCAGAATTGGCTTATCGATTTATACAAAATATTTCATGCATTTTGGTTGAAGTTGTGTTGAATTGAGAGACCAATTTGGGGTTAATTTAAATCTTAACAATTGAGCTTTCTGATCCATGAACATGGCATGTCTCCAAATTTATTTGTCTTTCAAATTTCTCTCATCAATATTTTGTAGTTTTCAGGGCACCAGTATTAGGTATATTTCATTAATATTTCTTGCTTTTTGTTATAAATACCACTTCATAAATTTCATTTTCCAGTTGTCTGTTTTTTGTATACAGAAATAGAATTTATTTTTCATATTGGCCTGTATCCTGAAAACTTTTATGTTACCTTACTATTTCTGGGAGCATTTTTGTAGATTCCCTATAATATTCTACTTAGACAGTGATGTCATCTATGAATCAATCCAGTTTTACCTCTTCATTTCCAACCTCTGTGTCTTGTATTTATTTTTCTTTCCTTATTTCACTGCATAGAGCATCTAGTATAATGTTGAAAATTTTCTGGAGGACTTTTTTAGTTTTTTTTTTAGTGGTGTTGGTTAATTTGGTCCCACTGAATCATATAGGGTCTTAGCTATGAAGCTCCTCCTGATGTGGATTAGCTCTCAATTAGTAGATTTCTACTGAACCTCACTAGCAGTCAGAAGTGTAGAAATTCAAATAACAATGAGATATTGCTTTATACCTATCAGATTTGCAAAATTTAGAGATCCAGATAATATCAACTATTGGTGAGGACGTGGGAAAAAGGAAATGCCATAAAGTGCTGGTGAGAATATAATGTGGTACAGCCATTCTGGAGAGAAATATGGCGCTCATTAGTGAAACTAACGGATGTTTATGCCTATTTACCCATATACCGTCCAGGTATTTGCCTCAGAGAAACTCTTATATGAGTCCAATTATAAACTTCTAGATGGTAGCAAGTTGGCTAGATGTCCATCACTGGGGGAATGAGCAAATGTAATGCAGTGAAGGCACAGCACAAAATGCTCTGCAGATATTAGAGGCAATGAACTATGTTTATATATAGCAACACAGTTAAATCTTTGAAATGTATCACTGAGTGAAAGAAAAAGAAAGAAAATGAGTTCTATAGTATAAGACAAGTTACATGAATTAAAGCCACATATACACACACAACCATACTACATATTTTATAAGGACACATATATATCCAAGAGAAAAGGCAAGTAGCTATTAGGAATGAAAATAGGAAAAATAAAAATAAAATAACACAGGGGTCTTGAACTTACTATAATGATGAAAATAAAATATTCAGTGAACTGAGGAATATGATTAACTCAAGTTTTTAGTCCTGAGTTTAAAATAATATAATGTTAGTCCTGAGTTTAAAATAATATAATGAAAAATTTTAATTCTCATGTGATATTAAATGGAGAGTAGGATATGCACCAATATATGTAGCGTAATCCCATTTTTTAAAGCCTTATACATATGGGTAGAAAAAGAACAGTAAAGAAAAGCACAGATGTATTATTAACAGTGGTTGTCCCAACAGAAGCATGGCTGGTAAAGGGAAAAGTGATTTTCAGTTTTTAGTTTTGCCATTACACCTTTCTCTTCTTCACAGTAAGTGTGTATAACTTTCATAATGAAAAGAATAACTGTTATTTTGCTAAAACCATGTAAATGAGAAAATTATATCTAACAAAATTTCTGCAAGTTAGCATGATCACCATTATTCCATTGAAATGAATAAACCCCCATTTCAGGTCACAGAACACCAGTAATCCATAGAAACATGGTTTGAGAGAATACGTGTCCTCCAGATGGTCAGTACATCACTTTTGCCATTGATGCAGCAGTTTATTTGCTCCCTGAAGAAAGCATTGCTTAAATGCAGGTCTTTTGTGTTTTGAGGATAATAGTTAGCCTGATGGGTATGGGCTCTTTTGTAGAACCAAGACTATCATGGTAATATTCAGAAATAGCACAAATTAACGTAATATGTTTCTAAAGCCAGAGTAAAACTAAATTAATAAGATCTTAAACCATTAAGAAGTAATTAGAAACCAGGAGTAGCCTTCAAACTGGGAGTATAACAAGATCTTAACATACTACAAAACATCATGAAACACTAATAGCATCTATGGTATGGGAGTGATAGGAAAATATGGTTTTAATTCAGTAAAGGAAGTCACCGAGGGAAGGACTGAATTAGAACAGCTAGACATTTCAGGGTCAGAACATTCTTCACTTTCCCACCTTTACCAGGGCTTACCCGTGGAGCTGATGCTGAATTTCCTGGTGTTTACTGAGGGAGTGGGAGGTCTCTATATTTCTATAATAGCCTACACAGTGAATTATGAATAATTAAATTAATACAGATCACAATTTTTAAACTCAAGCTTTAAAAATGATTGTTTTGTAACTCTAAAAATTAAAATGATTGTTTTGTCTTTATATATTGCTTTTGAACCCAGTGTGTTTTCACTTCTGTGTCTAACATGAATTGCATGTTCATCATTTCTAAACAAAACATTTCCTGTGCAGTTGAAAAGCCCCCACTTGTGCAATTTTGGAACAATTGAATTCATTTGCTAACAGGCCGTTCCCTGCCCAGTTCTACTGCTATTTTTTTTTCAAAGTGTGGTTTTTCCTGCACCATGACTGTTTCTATGAGAATGATTAGTGCGTATTAAAAAATGCATATACTTAGATCCCACCCCTGTCAGGTTCTGGATCTAGGGTTTGCATAATTAACAAGTGTCCCTGTTTAAGGACCATTGCTACAGGGGTATAGAGATCCTCTACTTCCACCCTCAAGGAAGAGGAGTGTTGATCTAAATTAATCAAATTCAAAGGTACTAATTGGTTCCTGTGATGGTGGGTGGAGATAATATGCCTTGTTCAAAGACCTAGGGAGCTTGACTTTGATATCTTTGCATATGATTACATGATGAGGGTGAGGTTAAAAGGGTGAGATCATCTCCATTCTTTTCTTTCTTCTTCTATTCATGAGGCTGTTGAAACTGAGAGGAGCCTAGGACAAGCTCCCCCAAATTCTAGAGGCCCTGGCCTCTCTCTCTTATGCTCTACCTTCTCTATGTATTCTCCCATATCTAGAAATTTGATTGGCTCTTCTCTAGGCATTGCTGGCAAAATGCTATCTTGTTCTCTGGATACTTTTTGCCTGACACTCACAGGTGTGTCTTAGACCAGCCTTTTCTATTCAACTAAGATAAGATTTGAGATTCAGGTTTGGATTTAGGGGAAAAAAATAGTCTGATGACCACCTCTGGGGTGTGTGTCTGTGTTTCAGATCTTTTAAAATGTGGTTCAAATACTTAACATGAGATTTACCCTCTTAAGAGATTTTCAAGTGTACAATAGAATCCTTTTATCTATAGGCAGATATGTTTATAAGCAGATCTCTAGAATTTATTCATCTTTCTTAACTGAAAGTTTATGCCTATTAATTAGTAAATCCTCATTCCCCCCTCCAACCCCTGGAAACCACCTTTCTAATATTTATTTCTATGAGTTTGACTATTTTAGATAGCTCATATTGAGTGGAATCCTGCCATATTTGCCCCTCTGTGATTGGCTTATTTCATTTAGCATAATGTCCTCCATTTCATCCATGTTGTCACATATTGCAGGATTCCCTTATTTTTAGGGCTCTCAGCACTTCCATTAAACATAGTACTGGAAGTCCTAGCCAGAGCAATCAGGCAAGGAAAAGAAATAAAAGACATTCAAATCAGGAAAGAAGTAAAATTTACTCTGTTTGAGCGTGACATGATCTTGTACATGTAAAATCGTAAAGATTCCACAAACTCCCCCTGCTAAAACTAATAAACAAATTATTCAGTAAAGTTTCAGGGTATAAAATTAAGATAAAAATCAGTTGCATTTCTACACATTAATAATGAACTATCCAAAACGGAAATTAAGAAAATAATATCATTTACAATAGTATGAAAAAGAATAAAATACTAAGGAATAAACTTAACCAAGGAGGTAAAAGACTTGTACACTGAAAAGTACAAACTATCGATGAAAGAAATTAAAGAAGACATGAAAATATGAAAGACACCCCATAATCATGGATGGGAAGACTTAATATTTTAAGTTGTTCATACTACCCAGAGTGATCTACAGATCTACTGATTCAGTGCAATTCCTATCAAACTCTCAATGGCGTTTTGTATAGAAATAGAAAAAAAAATCCTAAAATTCATATCAAACCACAGAAGACCCCAATTAGCCACAGCAGTCTTAAGAAAGAAGAGCAAAGCTGGAAGCATCACACTTTCTGATTTCAAATTATACTACGAAGCTACAGTTATTAAAACTTTAGTATTGCCGTAAAGACAGACCAATGGAACAGAATAGAGAGCCCAGAGATAAACCCATGCATTTACGGTCAATTTATCTTTGACAAGGGAGCCAGGAACACACATAGGGAAGGGATAGTCTCTTCAACAAATGATGGGGAAACTGAATATCCACATGCAGAAGAATAAAATTGGACCCTTATCTTACGCTGTACACACACACACACACACACACACACACACACAAAACTCAAAGTAGATTAAAGACTTAAAGGTAAGATCTTAAACTGTAAAATTCCTAGAAGAAAGCATGGAAAAAAGCATCTTGACATTGGTATTGGCGATGGATTTTGGGATATGACACCAAAATAACAAGCAACAAAAGCAAAACTAGAGTGAAACTACATCAAACTAAAGCACAGCAAAGGAAACAATCAACGGAGTGAAAAGTCATCCTATGAAATGGGAGAAAGTATTTTCAAACCAGATATCTGATAAGCGGTTAATTTCCAAAATATATAAAGAACTCCTGAAACTCAGTAGCAAAAACTCTAATAACCTGATTTTAAAAATGGGCAGAGGACTTGAATAGATGTTTCCCCAAAGAAGACATACACAAGGCAAAAAGTATATGAAAATGTGCTCAACATCACTAATAATCAGAGAAATGCAAATCAAAACCACAAGGAGATATCACCTCACACCTGTTTGAATGTCTATCAGCAAAAGAACAAAGACAGGTATTGGTGAGGATGTGACCACCTTTATCCTGTGGATATTTAAGTCTGAGTAGTTAGGAAAAAGGAGAACTCCAAGAGTTCCAGACTTGTTAACTGGATATTATTTACATTGTGCCTGCCTATTCAAGCATTTCCCTCTCGCCACTTCTTCCTTCCTGAGAAAACCTTGATTATTTTCAGGTTAGCATCCCTCACCCATGTGATTCAGAGGATGGTGACCTTACCACCAGCTCCAAAAGTATATCTTGATTTCTTTAAGCCACTTTTTATTTTTTTAAATAATCTGGTATTTTTAAAAATTTTATTTATTTATTTTTGGCTGCTTTGGGTCTTCGTTGCTTTGCGTGGGCTTTCTCTAGTTGTGGTGAGTGGGGACTACTCTTCCTTGCGGTGCACGGGCTTCTCATTGCGGTGGCTTCTCTTGTTGTAGAGCACGGGCTCTAGGGTGCGTGGGCTTCAGTAGTTGTGGCGTGAAGGCTTGGTAGTTGTGGCTCACAGGCTCTAGAGAGCAGGCTCAGTAGTTGTGGCGCACGAGTTTAGTTGCTCCGCGGCATGTGGGGTCTTCCCAGACCAGGGATTGAACCCATGTCCCCTGCATTGGCAGGCGGATTCTTAACCACTGCGCCACCAGGGAAGTCCCAGCCACTTTTTAATAATGGGGATGCTATTAACATTTTGCAGGAAAATTATTTGTTGTGTGGACTATCCCAAACATTGCCAGTAGTGCTTCCCAATCATTATGGCAACCAAAAACACCTGTGTACTTTTCCAAAACCCCTTAGGGTACTGTTTGACATGGCTGGTAAGACACTTGTGGTAATCCCATTCTCCTCAATATTGACTGAGTTTAGGAATGGACACGTGACCCCATTGTGGCCAATACACTATCTGAAAGAAAATCTGCTGGGGGAGGTAGAGTGTTTATATATATATATATATGTATATTTATTATTTTTTCTTTTTTCTTTTGGCCATGTCACATGTGGGATCTTAGTTCTTGGACCAGGGATTGAACCTGTGCCTCCCTCATTGGACGCACGGAGTCTTAACCACTGGACCACCAGGGAAGTCCCTATTTATTTATTTTTTAATTCTTAAGTGACACCACAGAGGATGATCTCTTCTTTTACTTTTGGATTTGGTCATATTAGTATGTGACACTGAGAACTACTACAGCCATCTTGCCACCAGAGTGAGAATGACACCATTACATGGAAGAGGGAAGAGTCAAAGAATCACAGGAAGTTGGGGTTTAAACCTGTGTCTGGAGCCTGCCCAACCTCTGGATATCTTTTTAAGTGAGAAAACAAATGTCTTTATTATTTGAGCTACTTTGAATCCAGGTTTTATGTTCCTTACTAAACATTTCTAAACATCCCAAATGATACAGTTGAGATGTACCTTGGGGTTTGGGTGTCTAAGCTCTAGTTGGCAGCACTAAGTGTTACTTGGCTTACCCGTATTTCCTTTATGCATACAATTCAGTGGATTTATGGGGAGATGTGATAGTGACGTCAAGCAGGATTTGGGCTTTCCTAGGTCCCCTGAACAAATAGGATTATAATATCATATGAATACAACCCCTTAATAGCTTTCCATTTAAACATTTCCATTGCCAATCACTCAGTCACCAAGCAGGCCCTCTGTTTCCAAAAAGGAAGATGTCAATTTGCCTTATAACATTTAAAGAGAGGAGGCTACATGGAATTGCTCTTTCATTTACCCATACATCCATTTATTCATGTATTCATTGAGTCATGCAGCAAACATTTATTTGAGCATCTATTATGTGTCAGACACCACGCTCAGTAGCCAGGTCTACAACGATGAATGAATTAGAAACAAATTAAAATGTATAAGTTGAAAGTATGTAGCAAGCATTTGATTAGGATGATTTCATGTACAGTTCAGTGTGTATCAGGGCTGAATTTTTCTGAATAATCGTCTTCACTCTGCTCAGACAGATGTTGACATACTCTAGCTCTGCCCTTTTGGTACTAGGATTGAGATACAAATACAACAGTTTTTGTTTGCTTTGTTAGGTTACACTGATGTATCAATTACTTGTGAAAAGTTTCATGTATCTTTAATGCATTCAACAAATATTTATTATGTATTGGCTATGTGATAAGAACTGTGCTGCATACAGTCATTCAAATCATGCAGCAAGTGTTTACTGAGTGCCTACTCTCTGCTCAGCACTGGATTACGTATCCATTCATTTATTCAACACATACGTAGGAGCAACTACTATGTGCCAAGTATTGTTCATAATACTGTTGACCATACAGGCAAAAACCTGGGCCCTAATGGGATTTGTATTCTAGACAGGAAAAATAGAAAGTAAGTAAGTAATCAAACAAATACATACATGATATCTACTTATGCTAGTAATAAAGGAAACAGTATACATTAGTAAATAATGGGAGAGGAGGAGATTATTGTAGGGTGAGGCTGAAGGATGTGAAGATGCCAGGTATGTGAGAGCCTAGAAAAAAAGTGTTCTGAGTGGAGGGAATAGAACGCGTGCTGTCCCTGAAGCATGAGAGAAATTGGCATGCTGGAGAGACTGAAAGGAAGCTCAGTAGGCATGGGTGAGAGTGGAACTTAATAAAATGGGAGGGGTAGGATGTCAATTATACCTCAATAAAATGGGGCGGAGGGGTAGGCACTCATTAATAATGTTAGAGCATGAATGTTTGTGGACATCTCTTTTCAAGGTTAGGCTCTTACCAAGGGCGCCATCACCCACTTGTTTTTGGTCTTTTTCGTAGGAGGTGAAGCAGTGAGGCAGGATGGTTTATGTGCATGTTGCAGGAGTGCATGGAGCGGATGTGACCACTGGTTGACCTGTGAGCTGGACCAGGGCAATCAGAAGCTCCTTTTCCCTCCCCTGCCCTTGGAATGTACGTTCTGCCCAGTGTTCCCACAGTGGGAGCTGTTTCAAGAGCACAGCCTTGAGAGAGCAAGGTGTTGTTGAGAACATCTGGACAGAGTATATGACTGAACCCCATTAAGGCCTCTATATAAACTTTTTTGAAGTTTCTAAAAACATATTTAATATGTCCTGTAACATTGTCTGCTTGCTGATAAGCACTTTTTTTAACATCTTTATTGGAGTGTAATTGCTTTACAATGGTGTATTAGTTTCTGCTTTATAACAAAGTGAATCAGTTATACATATACATATGTTTCCATATCTCTTACCTCTTGCTTCTCCCTCCCTCCCACCCTCCCTATCCCACCCCTCCAGGCGGTCACAAAGCACCGAGCTGATCTCCCTGTGCTATGCGGCTGCTTCCCACTAGCTATTTTACGTTTGGTAGTGTATATATGTCCATGCCACTCTCTCACTTTGTCCCAGCTTACCCTTCCCCCTCCCCATATCCTCAAGTCCATTCTCTAGTAGGTCTGTGTCTTTATTCCCGTATGCTAACACATATATATGGAATCTAAGAAAAAAAATGTCATGAAGAACCTAGAGGTAAGATGAGTATATAAACTTTTAATATTCTGGCGGGCAGGTGGGGAGCTCTGCTCACCTTGAGGTGCCCAAGACAAGCCTCCTAAGTAAGTTCCCTTATTAACCCTGCCACCTACACATCTGGAGCGGTCTGCCTCTTTCTTCTGTCTGTTCCTGCCCTCCATGTGCGGAGCCCTGTTTGCAAACCAACAGTGCACTGAGCCTTGCAGCCCGGCTTTGAATTCTGACTCTGCCACTTTGTTAACCACTTGACCTCAGGCAAATTACTTCCACTCTCTGGGCCTCAGTTTCCTGATCTGTAATATGAGGACGATCATAGTGCCTACCCTCTGGAGTTGTTGTGAGGATTAAATGTGCCTTCCAGGTGTTTAGAATAAGGCCTAGCACAGAGTAACTATTTAATCAGTGTTTGTTTTTTAAAGGGAGAAAGGGGTTTGTGGAGATACAGCTAGAATCTCAGGGGTTCTTCAAGGGTATCTTATGCATGTGGACATCATCAGTCATGTGGATCAATCAGAAAGGAAAGCTTGAGAGCTGCTTAATTCGGCTGTGGAGTAGGCAACATGGAAGCCAAGAACTGGATCCACCAGCATACCTGAACAAACTGTATTGATGCCTTGTTCATATGGGTTTGTGTCAGGAGGAAGCATGCCTCTTTCCTCTGAGGTCTGAATCTATTGACAAGTAGTTCGAGGAAACACAGGAGTCAACAGATCAACCTTATGGCTGGTCATGCAGGTTTCAAGATCACAGATAGAATCTGAGGTCTAAGTTGGGCTTCTGACTTCTTCCTCTTTTAAATTAATTTACTCACCTGGTCACAGACATTGCAGCTGCTGGAGGACAAGCACAAGCCCCACCCCCCGCAGAGGGGCCAAGCCAGACCCAGAGATCTTACTATCGCCCGGAGGAGGCCAGAGTGCCGGAAACAACACATGTTGCCAGTAAGGGGCTGTCCCAGAGAAAGAGCTAGCAAGAACATGGGCCGCTGGGGCAAAAATGAATTTTTTCCTAGTGTTACAAATCATGTAAGTCACTTCTCCTCCAAGAAGCATGAGTGAATGAGAGGTTGGAGACAGGGGCAGAAGGTTTCTCCTGGATACCTCTGCAAGGTATGATCCTTCCCACAACAAGGTTTATTTGATGAGCCAAAGCCACTCAGTAAAAGCAGAACAATGTAGGGGACTTCCCTGGTGGCTCAGTGGTTAAGACTCCACTCTCCCAATGCAGGGGGCCTGGCTTCAATCCCTGGTCAGGGAACGAGATCCCACAAGCATGCTGCAACCAAGAGTTTGCATGCCACAACTAAGGAGCCTGCATGCTGCAACTAAGACCTGGCACAACAAAATGAATAAATAAATAAACAAATATTTTTAAAAAAAGCAGAACAATGTGGGTTTTGTGTAGACACAAGCTCATTCCAAAGGCGTTTTCATTTACCTTTGGTAGATACTTAAGAATGGAATTGCCTTATTGTTTGATAAGTTTATGTTTATCTTTTTAAAAACTCACAAACTGTATTCCAAAGTGACTATTATGCATTCCCACCAGCAATGTGTGAGGGTTTCAATTTCTCCATATCCTTACTAAGAGGACAGGGAAGGAGAGGAGAGGTAAGGAAAGGAGAGGATTTTTAAAAATTGTTACTATTAAGGCCATTCTAGTGGGTATGAAGTAGTATTTCATTATGGTTTTGATTTGCATTTCCCTAATGACTATGTCATGTTGAGCATCTTTTCATGTCTCTATGGTCATTTGTGTATCTTGTTAAAGAAATTTCTATTCAGATCCTTTGCCCATTTTTAAATTGGGCTGTCATTTTATGTTTACTTGAAAGAGTTCTTTATATATTCTGGATACCAGATCCTTATCAGATATAGGATCTGCAAATGTTTTCTCCCAGTCTGTAGTTTGTCTTTTTGTTTTCTTAATGATGGCTTTGAAGTACAAAACTATAAAATTTGATGAAGTTTCTTCATTCTCTTGAAAATATCTTAAAGTAGAAATGTTTAATTTATCAATTTTTTATCTTATGAATTGGGCTTTTGGTGTTGTATATAAGAACTTTTTGCCTAACGCAAAGTCATGAAGGTTTTCTTCTATGTTTTCTTCTAAGAATTTTATAATTTTAGCACCTACATGTAGATCTTCGATGGATTTGGGGTTAATAATTGTGTATGGTGTGAGATAGGGGTCCAAATTCATTCTCATGCACGTGGACATCCAGTTCTCCCAGCACCATTTTTTGAAGAGAGGATTCTTTACCCCATTGAATGACCTTGGCACTCGTTGAAAATCAATTGACCATGGCTGTGTTTGTTTATTTCTGGACTCTCATTTCTGTTCTGTTGATCTGTGTGTTTATCCTTTGGTCATTATCTCATGGTCCTGATTACTGTAAGTTTATAGTCAGTTTTGAGAACTGGGAGTGTATTTATTTAAGAGGCTTCATTTTAATGAAGGATTTTCACAGGCTGTGCATATCACTTTGAGAGTAGTGTTGCCTTTGAGCCTGCTTTAAAGTATTTTCGGGTATTTTACTAGTAGTAAATTTTCAACCTCGGGTATGCTTCCAAGCTGAATAAATACTTGGGGATAAGTGTAGGAATCATTAAAAGAAAAGATCATGTAAAACACATGAACATAAATTCTTGAGGACAGCCTTGAAGAAATCCTATGCTGTAGCATTAGTGAAGATAAGCAATAAACCACAATTATTTTAAAAATTGATATCTGGGACTTCCCTGATGGCACAGTGGTTAAGGATCTGCCTGCCAATGCAGGGGACAGGGGTTTGATCCCTGGTCAGGGAAGATCCCACATGCTGCAGAGCAACTAAGCCCATGAGCCACAACTACTGAGCCTGTGCTCTAGAACCTGCGAGCCACAACTATTGAAGCCCACGCTCCTAGAGCCTGTGCTCCACAACAAGAGAAGCCACCACAATGAGAAGCCCGTGCACTGCAAGGAAGAGTAGCCCCCGCTTGCTGCAACTAGAGAAAGCCCATGCACAGCAACAAAGACCCAATGCATCCAAAAATATAAATAAATAAATAAATCATAATAAAAAAATTAAAAATTGATATAATTTGTGATATACATCTTGTATATATGGATCCAGACACTCAGAAAGGTCATTAGGGCTTTTTATTTAGTTTTTACCACTGTATACTCATATTTTTCTCCCTTGACATATTTTGCTCCAGCATTTTTGAAATAAATGTTAAATTAAATAAATTAAAGGCAGTGAAATAGATTGTTCTTCTGTACCACAATGACATGTTTTACAGGGAAGACGTTAATGAATTCTTTATACATTTTCTTTTCCAGTAACGATCCATTTCCATATATCTCCATTATAATCAGTGACCTTCTAAGGTGAGAGATTTTATTAGATGATGATAAAAGCCTGATTTTTTTGGGAGTTGGATGATTAAGAGAGGATAAGTGAGCAATTAAGACTGGGAAAATAGACAACAGTTTTAAGAAGTTATATTTAAAAGGGGAGCAGACAAATTGGACAGGAGCTGGAAAGGGATGTGGGGGCCAAGGGTGCTTTTGCTTTTTTAAGATGGAAACGATTATGTCATATCTGCATGCTGAGGCTGTTATCTACTATATGGTGAAATACTGATTTTGCAGAACACATTAATTGTTAATTAATTAACAAGGGTTAATTGCAAGAGAAAAGTCCTTGAATAGGTAAAAAGGCACCAAGATTGATCACCCATTGAAGTAGGGAAGGTAGAGTTTACAGGGAAGAATTCTATTCTTGGGCAGTATTCAGTATACATTTGAGATTTGTGACCCTAAATTTCATGTAAGAAGAGTCAGTATCATTGGTATCTTTCTCCAGCCACATTTAGCTGCATAAGTGAAAGCTCCAGAGATTTGCATTTGAACAATATTTAGGTTTTGTCAGAAGAGCGAGAAGGACGAGGGAGTTCAAGGTGAGCGTGTTAAAGACCATGACGCAAGTCTGTGGAAGCCACGATGGGTAAGAAGAGAAGAGATGAAATCAAGTGGTGACAGTTTAAAAAGTGGTAGGGTAATTGTGTTAGAGGTCTTGATGTAGTCACAGGATTGTTGGAATGGGTGTAGTCATATAAGTAAGCTGGAAAGGTAAGAGAATGTTAGTGAATGGGGTGACTGAAAGTGAGATTTCAGAGGCAGTTCAGTTATTAGTGATGACAAAGTCTATAAATCAGACAAATTTTTCAAGAAGTGATACCATATAGACTACACATGCTATCGATACAAATGTAGGTGACTGATTAATTGTCATAGGTTTAGACATTTTAAAGCACATTGTTCAGGGACTTCCCTGATGGTCCACTGAATAAGACTCTGCACTCCCAATGCAAGGGGCCCACATTCGATCCCTGGTTGGGGAACTAGATCCCGCATGCATGCCGCAACTAAGAGTTCGCATGCTAGAACTAGGAAGCCTGTATGCCGCAACTAAAAACAAAGATTCTGTATGTCACAGTGAAGATCCCACGTGCCACAACTAAGACCTGGCGCAGCCTAAATAAATATTAAAAAAAACACGTTGTTCATTGATCAGAGAATAAATCATTATATTAATTAGAAAATGCCTATGGACAATGAAGAAAATATTACATATCAAAACTCACTGGGGGGCTTCCCTGGTGGCGCAGTGGTTGAGAGTCCGCCTGCCGATGCAGGGGACACGGGTTCGTGCCCCGGTCCGGGAAGATCCCACGTGCCGCGGAGCGGCTGGGCCTGTGAGCCATGGCCACTGAGCCTGCGCGTCTGGAGCCTGTGCTCCGCAACGGGAGAGGCCACAACAGTGAGAGGCCCGCGTACCGCAAACAAAAACAAAACAAAACAAAACATAAAAAAAAAAACCTCACTGGACACAGTTCAATAAGTACATACAGGGAAAAGTATGGTCTTAAAACTTATATAAGAAGAACATGCTTATAAAGTTTCTTTAAATTTTTATTATTTATTTATTTATTTTTGGCTGCGTTGGGTCTTCGTTCCTATGCGCAGGCTTTCTCTAGTTGTGGCACGCAGGCTTCTCATTGCGGTGGCTTCTCTTGTTGCGGAGCACGGGCTCTAGGCACACGTGCTTCAGTAGTTGTGGCACACAGGCTCAGTAGTTGTGGCTCGCGGGCTCTAGAGTGCAGGCTCAGTAGTTGTGGCACACGGTCTTGGTTGCTCCACAGCATGTGGGATCTTCCTGGACCAGGGCTCAAACCCGTGTCCCCTGCATTGGCAGGCGGATTCTTAACCACTGTGCCACCAGGGAAGCCCAAGAAGAACATGCTTAAAATTAATGAGCTAAGAGTCCTAAACAAGAAGAAAAATAAAAAGAAAATAAATCCAAAAAAGGAAAAGGGAGGAAATAATAAGAATAAAGCAGGAACGCATTAAGTAGAAACATATATAGAAAGGATCAACAAAGACAAACATTTATTCTGTGAAAAGACAACTAAAATCAATAAACCTCTGGTGAAATTGAACCAGAAAAAAGAAAGCACAAATAAATCATGGTGGGAATAAAAAAGGGATATAATGACAGATACAGTAGAGATTAAAATGATAAGAGGATGTTATGAACAATTTTCTAACAAATTATTTGAAAATTTGTGGCATATGGACAAATTCCTAGGAAAGAAACATCAGATTTACTCAAGAAGAAATAGAAAACCAGATTTGTCTCATAAGCATTAAGGAAATGGAATCTGTAAGTAAAAGTCTTTCCACAAAAAAAACTCCCACATCAGGCCCAGATGGTTTTACAATTGATTTTTATCAGTCATTCAAGAAAGAGGTAAGCCTAATATTTGCAAAATTCTTCAGTAAATGTAAATAAACAAAAATAACAAACACCCCACATACACATTCTTTTCATAAGACTATTAGCACCATAATAACAAAGCAAGCCAAGAGTAATATGAAAAAATAGTAAGTAGAGGCCAATCCCACTGTGAACATAGATACAAAAACCTTAAAATATTAAAGATAGATTGTTAAATATGTCCACTAACTGGCCACTTCTCACCACTTCTCCCACTACCATCCTGAGACAAAGCACCATCACCTTTTGCCTGAATTAGTATAATAGTATCCCCGCCACTACCTTTGCCCCCATTCAATATGGCAGCCACAGGGATCCTTTAATTATGCATATGAAGCCATGTCCCTCTGCTGCCCAGTACTCTCCAATGATTCCCCATCTCAATCAGTGAAAGCCTCACAATGGTCTTCAAGATCCTAGATCAGGGTCAGCAAACTGTGGCCCTTGGGCCAATTCCAGCCTGCTGTCTATTTTTATACGGCCCATAACCTAAGATTTTTAAACATATTTTAATATTTGAAAAATAAAATAAAACAATAAAAACTTCATAGTATGAAAATTGCATGAAATGCACATTTCAGCATCTTTAAGTAAAATTTAATTGGAACTTGGCTACACCCATTTGTTTATGCATTAT
This sequence comes from Orcinus orca, assembly GCF_937001465.1. Taxonomy (NCBI): domain Eukaryota; kingdom Metazoa; phylum Chordata; class Mammalia; order Artiodactyla; family Delphinidae; genus Orcinus; species Orcinus orca. Next base: position 125,274,526 of record NC_064580.1, read on the forward strand.
CTATGGCTGCTTTTGTGTAACAACTAGCCACTAGGTCACCCTTATTCTTTGAAAATGCGAGGCATGCTTCTGCACTTGCAGCTACTCTGCCTGTATTGCTTTTCTTCCAACTATGAGCATTACTCCCTCCTCAGTTTTTTCAGGTCTCTATTCAAATGTCACTTTATCACTGAGCCTTCCTGGCCACCCTACATAAACTTGAAAGTGTTCTTCCACCACCACAAACAACCACCCCCCGCCCCCCGGCACTCCCCCTCCCCTTTTCTTGATTTTTCTCTGTTGCATTTAATCACCATCTCACATCTTCTCAATGTTTACTTATATATTTTGTCTCTTTTTTGTCTCATGATGGGGAGAGAGTTTTGTCTTTTGTTAACACTTGGCCTAGCACATCGAATGTGCTCAATAAATGTTGCATAAATGAGTAAAGGAGTTGATGAATAATAAAAATATTCTAAATTATTGCATACTTATTATGTTAGACACTGTACTTTAAAAAAAATTTTATTGAAGTATAGGTGATTTAGTGTTGTGTTAATTTCCACTGTACAGCAAAGAGATTCAGAGAGATATATATACTGTTTCATATTCTTTTCCATCATGGTTTGTCACAGGATAGTGAATATAATTCCTTGTGCTATACAGTAGGACCTTGTTGTTTATCCATTCTATATATAATAGTTTGCATCTGCTAATCCCAAACTCCCACTTCATCCCTCCCCCATCCACCCCCCCACCCTCCCCCACCCCCACCCTCCCCCACCCCACCACCCCACCCTCCCCCACCCTCCCCCACCCCCCACCCCCACCCTTGGCAATCTCAAATCTGTTCTCTATAGACACTGTTCTTTTGAATCATTATCCTTAATTTGCACAACAACCTTGTAATTTAGGCATCACTAGCCCCATTTTACAGTTTATGGAGCAAGTAGCTGAGGTTCAGAGAAGTTATGTGACTTACCCAAGATAGGAAGAGAACAGAAATTCAGGGCACTGGGTGAGCATTGTAGGCTTTAAGAGAAAGGCATTAAGAGTGGAAGAGATTGGGGCTTCCCTGGTGGCACAGTGGTTAAGAATCCGCCTGCCAATTCAGGGGACATGGGTTCGAGCCCTGGTCCAGAAAGATCCCACACACCGCGGAGCAGCTAAACCCGTGCACCACAACTACTGAGCCTGCACTCTAGAACCTGCAAGCCACAACTACTGAAGCCTGCACACCTAGATCCAAGAGAAGCCACCGCAATGAGAAGCCCGTGCACCGCAAATGAAGAGTAGCCCGCACTCACCGCAACTAGAGAAAGCCCGCGTGCAGCAACGAAGACCCAATGCAGCCAAAAATAAATAAATAAATTTTTTAAAAAAGTTGTGGGAGAGGTTATCAGAGGAAGATCCTGAGCTGACCAAGTACCCCTGACATCTTGGGACATTTACATATTCAAGATAAGGATTTTTCTGGTTTGAGGAGTTATTTAAACTGAGGCAGGCATCCTTATTCGATTAGCAATGAAGCAAATCTGATTCTATAGCAATTCCAAAGGAATTTAAGTTCAGGAAAGACGTCTGAATAAATCAGTCACTAGACACAGAGATGGCAAACATGCTTATCATGTTTCCATAAGTACCGCCTGTCACGGTCATATCACAGATGATGGCTATAAAATAAATATCACGTGGAGTTAAAAAGAGCTATGGAGACAGAATGCATTGCTAAGACCTAATAACTAGTGCAAGTGAAATATTTTGTAGTATAAAGATGAAACTAATAACAGTCATTATAGACCAACACTGCTGCACTTTAGGGGCTAAGATTCCATTTGCTCTGAGGACTGAGGAGTCTAATTTTATAATTGGTAATTTTGTAGCTGCACAGGGTCCTTTTATGAAACTGTAGCAATATTTAATGTTTCAGAATCAAATATTGTATTTATTTGTTTCTCTTTTCTTCTAGGGCAAATAAAGTTGCAACTCTTCTTCCCCGCGTTTACCAAGGTTGCCTCGTAAAGTTTTATGAATATTATTTCTCTATCAATCTCTTGGGTTTCTGCAGTGAATCTCCATAAAGCAAGTCAAACAAATGCGTGGGGTTATCCCAGTGACTGATACTCACCTCTGTTTCCACCTTAAAATCACCTGGAAACCTTAAAAAAAAACTTATGCCTATGCCCGGCACCCAGAGGCTTTGATATAATTAGTGTGGTGGGGTCTGGGCATCCGTATTTTTAAAAACTTCCTCAGGAAATTCTACCAGTGTTGCGAACAACTGCTCTGGAGCTAGACTTCAGCATCTAACAGCCACATAGCTAAAGGGTGTCTATATATAGGTATGACTTGTCTGTATAGCATAGCCCTAGTGTTTGTTGCACAGTGAAATTTCTAGTTAGTTACTAAGTCTCCTATTCATTGTATACTTTATTTGGGCTTCTCATGGGTTGTATTGTAGCCTATTGTTACCGAGTCCAAGCTCACTCTGCTGGCTGTTCGACAGGCCAATGAATCGGAGACGAGGTGTTGAGGCACTGAATACGACTTTATTTGGAAAGCCGGCAGACCGAGAAGATGGCAGACTAGTGTCTCTGAAAAACCATCTTATCAGGGTTTGGATGCCAGTTTCTTTTATAGCACAGAGACGGGGAGGAGATGAGGAAGTAAAGTAAAGTAAAAAGGCCATAAGTTTTGCAAATATCCCCTGGAATGGCCAGCCTTGGGGAGCGGATGTGTTAATTTCTTCTTTCTTGCATTCATCCACAGGTGCGCGGGGTCAGATTGTCTCCCAGGGAGCTGAACATAGGCACTTTAACATTCAGGCAGAGGGGCAGGGTTCCCTGAGGCAGGCCATAGGCCATTATGTATGATTGTAATAATAAAAACAACAAAAAGGGGCTTCCCTGGTGGCACAGTGGTTGGGAGTCTGCCTGCCAATGCAGAGGACACGGGTTCGAGCCCTGGTCTGGGAAAATCCCACATGCCGCGGAGCAACTAGGCCCGTGAGCCACAACTACTGAGCATGCGCGTCTGGAGCCTGTGCTCCGCAACAAGAGAGGCCGCAACAGTGAGAGGCCCGTGCACCGCGATGAAGAGTGGCCCTTGCTTGCCGCAACTGGAGAAAGCCCTCGCACAGAAACGAAGACCCAACACAGACAAAAATAAAATAAATAAATAAAAATTTATTAAAAAAAAAAACCAACAAAAAGCAAAGGTTAAAATCAAAGAAACAGATCAAACATGGAGCCCAATTTAGCTCTTCCCTGTTACACTATGTGATGAGAATAACCAGAGACTAAGATGAAAAGTAAGGAACTCAGGAGTTTCCTGATTTGCTCTCCAAATTGCCAAGAAAAGAACAATGATATTCATGTGAGTCCATTTCATTTCATTTCAACAGATGGTTGTGGTTGGGAGGAACTGACATAATGGTTAAGAGTACAGGCTCTGGGGCTTCCCTGGTGGCGCAGTGGTCGAGAGTCCGCCTGCCAATGCAGGGGACACGGGTTCGTGCCCTGGTCCGGGAGGATCCCACATGCTGCGGAGCGGCTGGGCCCGTGAGCCATGGCCGCTGGGCCTGCACGTCCGGAACCTGTGCTCCGCAACGGGAGAGGCCACAGAAGCGAGAGGCCCGCGTACAGCCAAAAAAAAAAAAAAAACTACCTTTAGCAGCCTAAGAAACAAAGTGAAAAGAGTGCAAGCCACAGGACCAGACTGCAGCTCTGCCACTGACTTGTTGTGCTGCCTTGGTGAAGTGACTGAAGCTTTGGCCCTCGGTTGATTCATCTGTAAAATGGCGATCCTAATACCTATTCCACTTGTAACACCTGGTATAATGGAGACAGAGGCCATTCAAGGATGGGAGCCTCCTTTGGAATTTGTTGATGCAATCATCTGATCTGGCAAGCAGCATCGTTCAGCAGCCCAAAGGAGATTTTAAAATAATTTTATGCTTTACCAGAATCTCTTGCAGAGTGTTAATGTGAGGTCTAACTCGCAATCCATAGTTATGCCTTAAAAACTTCTTACCCTCCTTCATTCCCTTGTACCTCTAACTGCCCCAGAGTCTTCCCCATTGTGAACATTCTGTCCAACTCCAAACCCAACTCAACAGGAGTAAAAACCAACCAACCAACCAACCAACCAAAAAAAAATCTCTATTCCACTGTCACTTCATCTGCTTCTTATAATACAGGGTCTACTCATCCTCCCTCCCAGAAAGCAAGACCCCTTCAGCTTCAGGAGGGGAAAGGAGAGCAAGTGGCAGTGGGGGAGGGGAGAGGGAGAAGAAACCAAGAGGGCAAATATAGGACTCTCTTTCTCTCGGAGGGAGTGGCGCCTATAAAATTTCACAAGTCAACAATGTTTATCCAGGACTTCCCTGGTGGTCCAGTGGTTGAGACTCCACGCTCCTAATGCAGGGGGCCTGGGTTCAATCCCTGGTTAGGGAACTAGATCCCCACATGCCACAACTAAAAAAGATCCTGCATGCCACAAAGAAGATCTCACACACAGCAACAAAGATCCCATGTGCAGCAACTAAGACCCATCACAGCCAAATAAATAAACAAAATATTTTAAAAAATGTTTATCCTGTCACAAGAGTTATCATTCAAGACATGGACATCTTTCGCCTTGTCTGTTGCCACTACATCTTATCTGATTGCCATCTCCCTTCCTCCAGTCTCTCCATGCCCCCATGCCCTCTCTGGCCGCCATGATCAATCCATCTTTCATATTGCTACCAGAGGAATTTTTTTTCTAGACACTAGCTCTCGTCATAGGAATCTTTCTCTGCTACCCCCAGCCCAGTCTCCCCACGGACTGTATGGTAAAAGCCAAAGCCCTTAAAACAGTGTATAAAGTGAAGCATAATCTACCTCTCCCATATGCTTTCTGCCTCCTTCTCCAATTCTCCAGTCTCTCCCCATGCCCCTGCCACTTGCTCAGGGTACTAACTAGTGAGGACACACTGTCCTATTCCAGGTCTCAGTGAATCTGCACATGTTGCTCCTTCTTCCTAGAAGATCATTCTGCCTTTTTCTTTATGCATATGTTTGTATGATCAGACTTGAGAGCTCTGAGAAGTGCTAGGCTTTTCTTTTCCCTATGATTCACAGGGACATCTATTTCTGGTATTTTGTATAATGCATTCATTAGACAACAAATAGTTATCAAGTGCCTCCATGCCCCAGGTCACACAGTTCTCCTAGAACAGATCAAGGAGGAGAAATCTTGCTTCTCTTTGCCTTTCCAGTTCTGGGAACTTTCACTACACTATGTTACATTCTAAGTGCCAGATGGTGTGTCAGGCATTAATGATGAAATTATATTGGAACGGGCATCTGTTATGAAAGCCTCTTAAAAAACACGATGTCTGCTTAACTTGAGTTGTAACTAGAGTTTTCTAATGTGACTTGAGTTGTAAATAGAGTTTTCTGATATCTCTCGGTAGCATTAGGGAGTGGGGTTCTAATGCTAGGCCCCTCTTGTATTTATCTATCTATAACTGTGTCTCACCCTGTTAGGCCATGTAATTAACCAAGACTGAGACATAATTTTGAACTTTTTACTGGTGGTTACATACATCCCTTTCTATGACCAGTGAAAATACATCCATAATTTCACTATCCTTTCCAGACAAGGAAAAAACCCGCATGACCTTGCACGGCCTCAGGGAAGAGAGTGAATGAAACCCCAGCTGTAGCAGAGAGTTCCAATTTACTGCCACTCTGCTGATTGTACGCTTGCAACTTCCTGAAATAGTGAAAAGCTGCCCAGGCTATAAACAGTGGAAGACATACAAGATGGCTGAGTGTGGGGTTTTCATAATCTGGGAGAATATGTTGAACTGAGCCTCAATATCTATATTGATGCCCTCAGAACGTATGAGGAATGTTTGTACCACTTAGGAATCATAGAGTAGGGTGTGATTTCTTTTTGAAGACTTCTTAATTCAAGGTGAAGTGGTGAACGTGGCTGATGCTACATCAGCTTCCAGAGATCAGACCCAGGAATAAGGGTACTGTCACATCAAACATCACAGTATTTGGAAAGCCTATAATTATGGCACTCATGTGTACTGTGCTTTTTAGCCTAGAGGGTACTTTTGTAAGCACTATCTAATTTGATCATAGTAACAACTGTAATGTAAGGCAATTATAATTATCACTATTGTCCCCATGAGGTAACTGAGACACAGAGTAGAGATGACTTGCCCAAAGTCACTCAGCTTGTTGTTAGTGGAACCCAGATGAAAACCCAGATCTGTCATTTCACAGTATCACACTGCTGACTTTCTCTTAAATAAAGCATTCTTGTGTGTGTGTGTGTGTGTGTGAATTCTTGTCTTATTATGTACATTGAAATATCATGAGCCAGTGACCAAATGAGATTAAGAAACACAGATCCTTTTTATAATAGCATAAGGAGTGGGGGGTAGGTGACAAACAAAGGGAATTCATTCTAGTGAATACCCATCGGTAAGAGGAAATGTTTAATTTTATACCAGTCTCTAGAATAGGCTGATCTCCTCAAAGGGATTCAGAAAAAAACTTTTTTAGCTTTATGTCTTCTCTAATTTTAAATACTGCATTCTTTACAGGACCAGAGGCATGAGTAGAAGAGGCAGAGAAGGGAGCTACCAGTTTTGAACTTACACTGTGAGTCAGCTGCCATGCTAGCTGCTGGTCATTTCATCTCATGTCAACCTCACAACATCTCTACTTAGCCCTTGTCTTCCTGGGACTGAGGGGATGCAGTACTTTCAGAGCTAAAACCAAGAGATGTGGTCAACCTACATGAGGTAAGCAGTATGAATTCCATTGAGTGCATGTGAGATCCGAGGCTTGGTGTGATGGGGAAATCGCCCCCAGAAGGGTACGGTTCTTAGTGTATGTTTGGACATGTCAACAGAAGAATTTTTCAACATTCTCTCCATGAAATTCATATTTTAAGTTCATTTTTGGTGGAAATTAATATGCTGCATTGGAAACACAAAACTCAGAATCAATTTTAGATGAAAAGCTGTGGTTTGAAAATATATTCAATAAAACATGAACATTTACAGCATGTAGAATCTTTGATTTACAGTTTTACAATTTAAATTATAAGACTAAGATAATATGTCCATCGACGGATGAATGGATAAAGAAGATGTGGTACATATATACAATGGAGTACTACTCAGCCATTAAAAAGAATGAAATAATGACATTTGCAGCAACATAGATGGATCTGGAGATTATCATACTAAGTGAAGTAAGTCAGACAGAGAAAGACAAATATCATATGATATTGCTTATAAGTGGAATCTAAAAACATGATACAAATGAACTTATTTCCAAACCAAAAAGAGACTCGCAGACATAGAAAACAAAGTATGGTTACCAAAGGGAAAAGGGGAGGAGAGACAAATTAGGAGTTTGGGATTAACAGATACACACTACTATATATAAAATAGATAACCAACAAGGACCTACTGTATAGCATAGGCAACTGTACTCAATATCTTGTAATAACCTATTAGGGAAAAGAATCTGAAACAGAGTATATATATATATATATATATATATATATATATATATATATATATATATATATATGAATCGCTGAGCTGTGCACCTGAAACTAACACAACACTGTAAATCAACTATACTTCAAAAAAAAATTTTTTTAAGATAATATAGGAAGATGTAATATGAGAATTCAACTTTAAAAAGAGAAGGGTAAAGAAGGGGTAAAACTGAAAATGTATAAGGAAATGATAAAAAGTTTTCTTTTTAAGAGTGGCTTTAAAATTGCTGGTTGAAGAAAAGAAGGTGGGAAACCTTACTAAGCAATCACCTGAAGATAGAAAACAAATCCTGGGAATATTTACTGGGAAGAGGAAGCTCTGTGGTGGAAGAGTGATTTGAAAATGAGCAGTAATCTAGGATAGGACCAGGCTGCTGGGAAGTAAGAGTGATGCTCTGGGACCTGGTTGCCTGCCTATCTGAGGATGGAAACAACCTGTAAAGATGAGTTTTGTTTTCAAACTATTTTTCCGCTAACAGAAGTTCCACATGCATACCTCACTTTACTGCAGTTTGCTTTAGTCTGCGTCTGAAATATTGTTTTTTACAAATGAAGGGTTTTTGGCAACCTTGCGTGGAGCAAGTCCATTGGCGCCATTTTTCCAGTGGCATCTGCTCACTTTGTGTCTCTGTGTCACATTTTGGTAATTCTCACAATATTTCAACCGTTTTCACTATTATTATACTTGCTATGGTGATCTGTGATCAGTGATCTGTGATGTTTAATTCAGGTCTAACTTAATTAGACTAATTTAATTCAGGTCTCATTATTTAAGAAATACATTTTTCGGAATTCCCTGGCAGTCTAGTGGTTAGGACTCTGTGCTTCCACTGCCGGGGCCTGGGTTCAATCCCTGGTCAGGGAACTAAGATCCCACAAGCCACACGGTGCAGCCAAAAAAAAAAAAAAAGAAAGAAAGAAAAAGGAAATATATTTCATAAAGCTATAGGTGCCATACACATAGTGATTCCTCTGATGAATTTGGACAGAGTAAATTGAGAACCTTCTGGAAATGATTCACTCTTCTAGATGCCATTAAGAACATTTGTGATTCATGGGAAGAGGTCAAGATATAGACATTCACAGGAGTTTAGAAGAAGTTGATCCCCTCATGGATGACTCTGTGGGGTTCAAGACTTCAGTGGAGGAAGTAACTGCAGATGTGGTAAAAATAACAAGAGAACTAGAATTAGAAGTGGAGCCTAAAGGTGTGACAGTTGCTGCAATCTCATGATAAAACTTTAGTGGATAAGGAGTTGCTTCTTATGGATGAGCAAAGAAAGTGGTTTCTTGAAATGGAATCTACTCCTAGTGAAGATGCTGTGAAGATTGTTGAACTGACAACAAAGGATTTAGAATATTACATCAACTTAGTTGATAAAGTAATGGCAGAGTTCTAGAGGACTGACTCCAATTTGGCAAGAAGTTCTACTGTGGGTAAAATGCTATCAAACAGCATTGTGTGCCACAAAGAAATCATTTATAAAAGGAAGAGTCAACCAATACCGCACTGTTGTCTTGTTTTAAGAAATTACCATAGCCACCCCAGCCTCAGTAGCCTCCACTCTGATTAGTCAGCAGCCATCAACATCGAGGCAAGACCCTCCATCAGCAAAACGATTACAACTCGCTGAAGGCTCAGATGATGGTTAGCATTTTTTAGTATAAAGTATTTTAAATTAAGGTGTGTACATTTTTTTAGACATAATGCTATTGCACACTTAATAGACTACAATATAGTATAAACATAACTTTTATATGCACTGGGAAACCAAAACAAAATTGTGTGATTCACTTTATTGCAGTATTTGCTTTATTGTGGTGGTCTGCAACGGAACACACAGTATCTTCGAGGTTTGCCTGTATTTGCATGGCTGCTTAGTGACTGCTCATATCCATGGTTAAAAAACTAAGAGGATGCAGAGCTCAAAAATGTCATGGTGCATACAGTCTGAAATCTCTGACATGGAGGTCACAGCCAAAACCCACTTTCTCTTTTAGGGGATGTTGTGCATCAATTAAAAACTGGAGGGCTTCCCTGGTGGCGCAGTGGTTGAGAGTCCGCCTGCTGATGCAGGGGACACGGGTTTGTGCCCCGGTCCGGGAAGATCCCACATGCCGTGGAGCGGCTGGACCCGTGAGCCATGGCCGCTGAGTCTGTGCGTCCGGAGCCTGTGCTCCGCAACGGGAGAGGCCACAACAGTGAGAGGCCCGCGTACCGAAAAAAAAAAAAAAAAAAAAAAACTGGATTAGTAATGTTTAACTCTGAATGCTAACCCCAGGGTCTCTAGCAGAGCTGCCACCAGGAGTCTGCAAGTGTCTCGAGCCTCACTAGCTATGACAGAGGAGTCCGGGCACTTGGGAAATTCACACAAAACCTATTTTCTGAAGGAATTCACATAAGTGACAGGAGACTGTCAATTTATAGCAGAAATCGAACTATTTATAAACTCCAAAATAGATTTAAACCTAAGAATGGCTTCAATAATACATGAATTAAAAAAATCCTTATGAGTAAGAAGTACCTTGTAGACCCGTTTCAACATGAGATTATCAAATACACAAAATTATAGTAAACTATTAATATCCTGTCATTTTTTCTTTGTTTCCTTTCGAATTGTGGGTAAGGCTGTTACTCCGCACTGCTTTATGTATAAACAAAGCCCCATTTCTTTCTCCATGCTGATTCTGGCAGAAGCCTAAATATCTTTGAACCTGTAAAATGTAGACACTCCCTTAACCTAATTAAGGATGTATTACATTAATTATGTTACGTATAATATCCTTTCCTTTCCAGTCAACCTCAAGTCTAGAGATTTCCATCCCCTCAGTAATGTTTCTGTCATTTCCTTTACCTGTCATCTCTCTAGAGAGCCCCTGTCAGTTTTCTTCATCCTCTGTCAGGAAACGGAGCCAACCTCCTCTTCTCTTTCTCTAATTGTGTCCTGAACATAATCTTACACAAGACTGTAAACACCTCATGTTCTTGCTTGGAAACAATTACACTATAAATTCCCAAATGTTTTTGTTGCCACTCTTGGCATGGTGAAACCACTTAATAAATATTTGTTGACTATTTTCTTATTGGATACAAGGGTGCTTATAAAATCTACCCTTAGCAGCCTGAGGAACTGAGTAGACATATAAGTGCCGACTTCTCCACCTGGCAATATGAAAATAATAAGGGATGTAACTTTTCTGTCAAAGAGTTGAACATGGAAATACCCTAAACCTGTAGCATGTTAATATCGCACCCTTGAAACAAACACATGGCTTGTAGACACAGTGGCATCAACAAATGATCACATGCTGAGTAGACGCCCTCTGTGAGTTTGCAGTTTTACACTGGCACTTAACTATCACATGTACATTTCTGCTACAGTATTCCTTCTCTTATTTTAATTCTCTCCTCCACTTCAGAGTATGATCTAACGTCATTATAGACTGTGCCTGGCACACAGTGGGCACACATTCCTGCCAAGCGATCAACTAGGACTGGAAAAAGCAGTGTCTTTCTTAAGGTGCTTTCTTAAAACTACAGCCCATATCACGAATGAAATGGAGGTATGTCAGGCACAGGGCGATCTGGTTTTCTCAAAGCCACCAAGCCCCTTAACAAACCCCCTTGGAATGAGTGAACACTATAGTGTGTCAGTGCAGCCGCAGATGAATATCACATGGGATCCGTCTTGATAGTTTCATGTTCATAATGCTGTACAAGTAAAATTGTTCATAAAAAAGAGGGTGCACTGGAAACATCCTAGACATCTGTGGCTTCTACTGCTGGGGTAAATGAAAAGATATGTAAAATAGGAAGAAAAAAGGAAAAGAAAGCACAGTTCATATCCTTCTTTTCTCCTTCTCACACATCATTAATGAGTCCCCATCTGTTCCTGGCTGAGCACCCAATGCTCGCATTTATCTGGCCCTGTACTACTTGCCTTTCCAACGTGATCTTCTATTGATTACATATGTGGCAGGGCAGTTGTTATTCTTAGTATTTGTAGAAATCTTAGACTTAGTATCTGTCCATTGTTAGGTGCTTTTTGGTGTATGTGTTCTCTGCCTCCAAATTAATTAGATCTTGATTTTACGTTAGGTTAAACCCGAGAATCAGTTGTCTCCTGCTGGTTTTTCTCTTTTTCGGGTTCATGTTGCTGGTGATGCTTAGGGCTCAAAAGTTTTGCCTGAATTAGGTCTGTTCCGTTGTTACTGTAGATTGTCTGTTCAGTAGATGCTTATTGTTTTTATGGGATCAGGATAAGCTTTTCTTGTTTTATCTCTTTCTCCTTTTCCTCACCTGACATTTTCCTTGCCTGCGGAGAAGGGACTGAGCACCAATTCTTTTTATTATTTTTTCTATTCAATTTAGACACAAAAATCTCCAAATTCCCCCAGAATGCTGTCCACTAAATCCAAACAGCCCTCTTTCTCCTTATCCCTGAGGAGAGCCATGCCCTTCTTCCTAGTTTCCAACTTCTAGTTTTCAGTTTCTTAGAGTCTTTCCTTAAGCTGCCCAACAAGAATGGAGCACAGATGTGGAGCATGCATTCAACATTTCATCACGGTTTAAACCTCCCACTTTTATTTTTAGTTCTGATAACTTTACCTTTATTATGCCTAATTATCACATTTAACGTGCCTTCTAAATTAGAGAGGCTAGGAAGACAGCAACATTTTAGGAAAGCCTTTTTTTTTTTAATGTGGCTTTGTTTCTAAGAAGCTGCAATGGCAGCTTACTTATGTTTGGTAGCTAATAACAAATGAGAAGGAACAGGAGACACTCAAAAAAGGTAGAAATTCTGAAACCAAAAGAACCCAGCAGGTAACTATGTTTCTTCTGAGAGGGAGAAGGAAAAGAGGTACTGCATGCAATTAAGTGGGGACAAGAAAGAAAAATCACATATGCCAAATAATCAAATTAAGAGAAAAAGGTGATGAGTAGGTATAAAAGACACGTGGGGTTCCTGTGAAGTAGAGCCTGTAGCTTTGCTAGAGGTAGGGAGACAGGGAGAGGTTTTGGAAACCTACTTGTGGTCCCATCAGGTCTTGGTTGCACTTTACCAGCTGTTTTGTCACGAACCAGACAATGTAGGACGTAAACAAATGCTTAAAGTTCAGTTGAACCAGCTCTTCATTAGTATTTAATTAGCCAAGTTGGAAGCTGACTGCCATTTCAATCAGAGAAAGTCTCTGCACCTGCCATTTGGACAGCTTTACAACACCCAAGTCTGTTTGATGCAGTTGCATTTGTGAGGATGATTTGGTAGCCATCAATTGTGGTGGAAAATATTGTTTCTTACAGCCCAGTCAAACCTCAAATCCCAAAATGACATGACATATTTAAGGAGGGCATTTTGTAGAAAAACTTAACATTCATGCACACTTCTTTATTAATTTTTGATGTTTTAACTTCCAGCTGCTAATAATCAAAGCTTTATTAAAACCATCATCATATTAAGGACTTAGTGAGGTCTCTCTTTCCCTGGTGAAGCATTCCTGGATTGAAACAATTGGGTTAGTGGCTAGAAAGAGCATTGTTTGATTTGAATCAAGTTAGAGTGTCATGACTGAATGCCAGGAGCTGGGGTCAAACTGCCTGGCTTGGAATCCCAGCTTCACTATTTGCTGATTTCTTAGATGAAAGTGACTTGACAAGGTGGGAAAAAGAGGAATATACTTCAAATGTTTGCACATGTTAGCCATTATGGATACATCGTATTTCCCTGGGTGTGTGCTTCCAGCAACAGGCCTACCTGTCATAAATGCTGCTAGCACGTGCCCCTCAGATTTTGTTACACAAACACAGGCACAGGCCTAAATGACTTCATGAACACAGGAACATAATGGCTTTAGAACTGTTAAAACATATTTATTGCCTTCTGATCCTCATGACCACACTGTTCATTAAGCAGGACAATTGTTTTCATCCCATACTATCTACTTTATGGATTAAAAAAAGCTAAAAGATAGTATTACTCATTTAAGTTTTTTTAATTGAAGTATAGTTGATTTACAATGTCATGTTAGTTTCAGGTGTACAGCAAAGTGATTCAGTTATACATATCTATCTATCTATTCTTTTTCATATTCTTTTCCCTTATAAGTTATTACAGAATATTAAGTATAGTTCCCTGTGCTATACAGTAGGTCCTTGTTGTTTATCTATTTTATATACAGAAGTGTGTATATGTCAATCCCAATCTCCCAATTTATGCCCCCCCCTTTCCCCTTTGGTAACCATAAATTTGTTTCCTCTGTCTGTGGGTCTTCATTTGTCTTATGTAGGCTTTCTGACTTCTGGTTTGTAATGTGCTGGAGAAGCTTTTACTGTTAAGCCTGAATCCTCCTTTTATGCCTAAACAAGTTACTTTTAGAATCTTAGAATCTATAAAAGAGAAGTTAATCTGACCTCACAAGTTGCTGGGGAGTGGAAGGAGATGCCATAGACAGTGCCTAGCACCTTATCTAGCACCTTTTAGGCAGACGAAAGCAGTAGCTATTTTTATTTCTGGAACATTGCTCTGCCTTTAACTAAAAGTATTATCTTTTAATAACAACATTTATTGGTGTTTTTCCTAATCATTGTAATAATCTGATTTCATTGTTGAAGAAGCATAAAACTCAGAAGAAAACAAGCAAGAAAATGAAAATCACCCATAATCTCACCATTCAGAGGTGCCTATTAACATTTTGGCAGTTTGGTGTATATCACCCTAGTCTATGTAACGTGCAAATGTGTGTACACACACACACACACAAGGCTGGCCTCGTGGATGTGCAGCCTGGGTAGTTGCACAGGCCCCCACATTTGGAAGGGCTCTGTGCATGATTTAATGCTCTCCTGTCACCTTCATGAAAGTATTAATAAGTTTTGAACAAGGGGCCCCACATTTTCATTTTGTACTCGGCCCCGTAAATGATGTAGTGATGTAGCTGGTCCAGCACTCATATTAGAATGCAAACAAATTTGGAACGATGCTTGGCATCAAAATCGGAACTAAGATATTTGGTAACCTGCCTTTTGCACATAATAAAGTATGTTCATTTTCCCGTGTCACAAAATATTTCTCTATAACATGATTTGCGTAACTGCATGGTGTTCTGTACAGGTCAACGGGACCCCAATGTTCACAGTTTGGGTACTGTTTCACACTGCTACTGACTTGAGTTTAGCAAGAATCCATTATAAGTCCTGAAGGGACATAAGGGTGCATTACTAAAAATGAAGAATTTCAAGATATATTTAAAATACACTATCTAAGCAGGCAGTTAGGTAAAGCTAATTCTCAAAAATGCTATGTCTTGCAAACTATGTCAGAACTACATTTTAGGGCTTCCCTGGTGGCGCAGTGGTTAAGAACCCGCCTGCCAATGCAGGGGACACGGGTTCGAGCCCTGGCCTGGGAAGATCCCACATGCTGCAGAGCAACTAAGCCCGTGCGCCACAACTACAGAGCCTGCGCTCTGGAGCCCGCGAGCCACAGCTACTGAGCCCGCCTGCTGCAACTACTGAAGCCCGCGCACCTGGAGCCCCTGCTCCGCAACAAGAGAAGCCACCGCAATGAGAAGCCTGCGCACAGCAACGAAGAGTAGCCCCCGCTCGCTGCAGCTAGAGAAAGCCCGGGTGCAGCAATGAAGACCCAATGCAGCCAAAAATAAAATAAATAAATTTAAAAAAAAGAATGATAAAGAAAGTACATTTTACCTACTGAGTATATGAGTAGTAGGAAAGCATTACCTTTCTATGTTAGTGGAAATCTCGGACGGGCACCATTAAACGATTCATTAGGAGAAGACAAGGACAATCTCACCTGTGTTCTTTTATGGAGATAGGATTTTGCTTGCCTTTCCCAAGCATATACAAACTGAGGGAAGAGTGAAGAATTTATAACTGACCTAACACTAAAATCTAGCCTGAAGTACCCCACGAGGTGGATAGTATAATACTTTATTCAGGATAAAAATTCCTAGGCTTGGGAATAAATATGATAAAGTATGTCAGTCTCAAAAAAATTAGTTAAAGGGGAGGAGAAACCTCTTTTTTCCCCATATCTGAACAGTATAAAATGACAAAGGAAGAGCCTTTGCAAAATGAGACCAATAAAAGATTCTCTAATTGCGGAGAGAAAAGTTCAAAAGTGATTTTGCAAATCAAAGGGAGAATTTGGAATTAGATCTCAAAATGAAGACTGGCGTCTTACATCTTTATCACAGCGAGAATGGTGAGCCAAGCAAACTTAAAATGTGGTCACGTGAAAGAGGGAAGAGAATAGAATCTTGATTGTAGTAAATTTAAAATTGACCTGACTAGAAATGGTAAGTTTAGCAGAGAGGCAACGGAAATTACACTGAAACATGGCTTAGCTCTCAGAGTGTAGGTTCAATGAATAATAACAATCACAATTTCATGGCTTTAAGAGCTCATAGAATCATCAAATATGCATGCATAGTTCCTTTAAAAAACTGTGCTTTCTATGCAGGTTCGGCTGGGAGAGTCTCTTTATAGATTTAGTTATCAGTTTTATTAATCTATTGCAAATGTGATTAATTTCAGTAATGTGCTCCCTTGTCCCTTCAGGAATCGTACTAAACTAAAGCCAGTAACAGCGTCAAGCATCTAAACTGTTAACATCAGGGTCCCATTGAGCATCATTCAACAGTGCTTGTCCAAGACTTCCACTAACAGAAAAGCCGTGCTTTTCCTATCACTCATACTCTCAGTGGGTAAAGTAGACCCTTGACACAGTTTACAAAATATAGCATTTTTGAGAATTTGTGGTATGAGAATTAATTTTACATGTCTACCTGCTTAGATAGTATATTTTAGATACATAAATATATCTTTCCACATATTTCTATATTATTGGTGATGACTTTTTGCTTAACTGAACTATAAAGTCTCCTGTTTTCTGTTCGTACAGCTTAGCACATTATAGTAACTAATATATGTATGTGTGTGTGAGTGTGTGTTTTAAGAAGAAACTATTTTGACAGTCTTGCTAGACCAGATGTATCTGCACCACCTGAGAGTGCATTAGAAAGTCAGAACCTCAGGCCCTGCCTCACATCTACTGTATCAAAATCTGTATTTTAACAAAATCTCCAGGTGATTTCTATGCAAATTAAAGTTCTGGGGATCTATGTATAGAGTGGTGACCGTAGTTAACAAGACTGTACTGTATACTTGAAAGTTGCTCTAAAGAAGACATGCAGATGGCCAACAGGCACATGAAAAGATGCTCAACTTTGCTAATTATTAGAGAAATGCAAATCAAAACAACCATGAGGTATCACTTCACACCCGTCAGAATGACCATCATCCAAAAGTCTACAAATAACAAATGCTGGATAGGATGTGGAGAAAAGGGAACCCTTGTACACTGTTGGTGAGAATGCATATTGGTACATCCACTATGAAAAACAGTATGGAGTTTTCCTCAAAGAATTAAAATAGAGCTACCATATGATCCAGCAATCTCACTCCTGGGCATATATATGGAGAAAACTATAATTCGAAAAGATACATGCATCTCAATGTTCATAGCAGCACTATTTACAATAGCCAAGACATGGAAGCAACCTAAGTGTCCATTGACAGATGAATGGATAAAGAAGATGTGGTACATATACACAATGGAGTACTACTCAGCCATAAAAAGAATGAAATAATGCCATTTGCAGCAACATGGATGGACCTACAGATTACCATACTGAGTGAAGTAAGTCAGACAGAGAAACACAAATATCATATGATATCACTTTTATGTGGAATCTACAAAAATGTTACAAATGAACTTATTTACAAAACAGAAATAGACTTACAGACATAGAAAACAAACTTCTGGTTACCAAAGGGGAAAGGGAAGGAGGGATAAATTAGGAGTTTGGGATTAAAATATACACACTATTATATATAAAATAGATAACCAACAAGGACCTACTGTATAGCAAAGGGACCTATACTCAATATCTTGTAATAACCTGTAATGGAAAAGAATCTGAAAACCAATTCTGTATAACTGAATCATTTTGCTGTACACCTGAAACTAACACAACATTGTAAATCAACCATATTTCAATAAAAATTTTTAAAAAAGAAAGTTGCTAAGAGAGGGACACTTTCACAAAGAATTTTTTGTTTGTTTGCTTAAAGCTGAAATACTACAATACCTTATTCAATCTCCTTTCAGCAGCTATTCACTCCCACTACAATGGCAAAAATGGCAAAGAGAGTTCTCTTTCTATCTTACCACACCAACATTGTTTAATCCTTTGAAATACCAATGTTTACACTACCACCCATAAATTGTCATTATACCTTGAAATTATCAGCTTACCTAAATTTATATATCAAAGGAGATAACACCTATCAAATATATTTTATTATTATTATTTTTAAAATATTGTTTTGGCTGCGTTGGGTCTTCATTGCTGCACGCAGCCTTTCTCTAGTTGCGGCGAGCAGGGGCTACTCTTCCTTGCAGTGCGTGCACTTCTTATTGCAGTGGCTTCTCTTTTGGTGGAGCATGGGCTCTAGGCACTTGGGCTTCAGTAGGTGTGGTGCATGGCCTTAGTAGTTGTGGCACGTGGGCTCTAAGGTGCATGGGCTCAGTAGTTGTGGCTCACGGGCTTTAGAGCATAGGCTCAGTAGTTGTGGCACACAGGCTTAGTTGCTTCGTGGCATATGGGATCTTCCCAGACCAGGGCTCAAACCTGTGTCCCCTACATTGGCAGGCAGATTCTTAACCACTGCGCCCCCAGGGAAGCCCAATCTCCTTGGTTAATATTCGGCTTCTGAAATCTTAATAAAGTCCTATTCTTGAACATTATGATAAGTTAAACATTCGTCTACATTTTCTTCAGAGTTTTCATGGCTTCTGTATTTTTACATTTAGCTCTTTATTTAATCCATCTGAAATTTACCTTGGCATTTGATTTGAGGTGGGAATTTACTTAAGTGGTTTCCAAGTAGTTATCTCCTTTTCTTAACATTTTAAAGGAATATGTTTCTCCATTGGTTTGTAGGAATTGATTTTTAATGTGTTGAGTTTCTTTTTATAATAAAGTGTGTTTCAGGGCAATCTAGTGTGTTCAAGTGATCTATTTGTTGATTCTTGTGTCAGTATAAAACTTTTTTTAAAATTTTAATTTTATATTGGAGTTTAGTTGATTAACAATGTTGTGTTAGTTTTAGGTGTATAGCAAAGTGATTTAGTTATATATATACATGTATCTACTCTTTTTCAAATTATTTTCCTATTTAGGCTTATTACAGAATATTGAGCAGAGTTCCCTGTACTATACGGTAGGTCCTTGTTGGTTATCTATTTTAACTATAGTAGTGTGTACCTGTCAATCCCAAACTCCCAATCTATCCCTCCCCCAGCTTCCTCCCTGGTAACCGTAAGTTCATTCTCTAAATCTGTGAGTCTGTTTCTGTTTTGTAAATAAATTCATTTAACTCTTTTAATGTCTGTGACTTATAGTTCATTTTAATATCTCATTGAACAAATCTTCCTGTAATACCTTTTTAAAAACAATGTTCTTAACTATTACAGATATCAACTGTTCACTTTTCCAGATGAATATTAGAATATAATTGTAATTCAGTTTTTCCTATATTTTGATTTGAACTGCTTTAAAACTATGAACTAATTTTAGAGAATGGATTTATTTATAACATTTAATATCCTTATCCAAGAGATAATTAAAAATGTCAATTGATCTGCAGTTTTAGTATTTTATAAAAAATCTTTCATATCTCTTTTTAGTTTTCTTCATTTAGGTCCAATAAATCTTCTTAAGGGTATTTCTAGATATTTCAGTTCTTTTGTTTCTATTATGAATATAATTCTCTAATTAGTCATCTTCCCATTTTATATTCTAAATGATTATTGCCTTGTGCCCTGACTAACCTAAGAAAATTCTAAAAATTCTTATTTGATTTCATTTTATTACCCTTCAGTTGTTTCTGGTATATATTCCAGGTAGACTGTTAGATCATCTGTATTTTTAACATTTTGCTGGTTCTGTTGTTCAGAGCATAAAAGTTCATGGCTGTTATTTCTTCATGGTGGAATGTAACTTTTATCCATGAATGATACCTTGACTTGGTAAAGAAAACTTAGGTCACAACCTTTTTCCCTCAGAACTCTGTAGACATTGCTTCACTTTCTTCCAGTGCTCAAGATTGCAGAGCAAAAGTCTGAGACCCGGCCGGGTTTTGTTCCTTTGTAAGTTACCTGGTTTTTCTGTTGAGCTGTATGTAGCATACTTTTTTCTTTGTCCTCGTAATTCAAAAATATCACCAGGATAAGCCTAGGTGTTGTTCTATTTTCATTAACTTTAACTGAAATACAGTGGACCTTTTCAATCAGCAGAGTCTTTATAGCTCAGGAAGATTTTCTTCTATTATACATTTGATTATTATTTCAGCTCCATTTATTTTGGTTTCTTCCTCAGGATAGCCAATTACCTGCAAATTGAATATTTGCTTTCTCATCTCCTATCCCTCATCTTCTCTCATCATTTCCATCTCTTTGTCCTTGTCTTGGGGAAAACGTGCTTAGAGGATTCAGGGTGTGGCAAAGAGTAAGGGATTAGCAAATGATAACTGTATAATTATTATATTCACAGCTCTCCTCTATTTAGCTTTCATTCAGTGAATGAAGTCATTAATAAGTTTTGTTGGTGTGGAACTTTAGGATTTATAAAGCATTTTGCAGCCATTCTTTCAGTTGACCCTTATGACAACTCTTGGAGGTGAGAATATTATACCCTTACTTTACAAATGGAAAAACTGATGTTCAGAGAGATTAGGGAATTTGCCTAAGATTACAGAGCTGGGTAGTGTTGAATCTTAGAACGGGGACCTCATCCTTGGGTGGATGCCCAGGTTACTCCTCCTCCTTTTGGGGGGCATTGCTCCCTGGTTTCTGTCCCCTTTAGAACCCAAAACACTCCAAAGAAAGCATTAACTATGGAATTTCAGATTGAGGGACTTGTACCCTCAGCAAGCAACAAATCACTGTTACTTTTTGGTTTAGACAGACATCATGGCATTTTCTTTTCCTCAAACAGATATCTTAATCACTTGACCCCCTCTAAGCAATATGAAGCAATTGCAATCACAGATGTCCTTGATCCTTCCTGCCGTTCTCATTTCCAAAAATATTTCTATTGCTCAGGATTCCTCATGAAATAGTACAGTTGAGCCTTTGTGTTTTAAAATCCTTATTATTTGAAAATAGCTTTATCTGCAACTGTTATACTCCCAAAAAACGAAAGAAAAAAGAAAAACCTCACTGCAAATTTTTGACATATCTCACCCTTTTATAAAGACTTTCTTCACACACTAAATGACAGTTGAAATACTGAAATTCAGTATTTCATATTTATTGGTATGAATATGATTATGCATTAGGATCTTAGAAGATCAGATCCTTCATTAAGTGTTAAGGATTGAGGTATTAAATTGCTGAAATCTGTTATATGAATATTACATGGTGAATTTATATATGAAATCTATCTGTTGATCTGGCCCTTGATCTATCTATAGCTCAGTTGCACTTGGGCTCTGTACTAGTAGTGGGCCCTGCTGCTAGTTCTAATTCTGCTTCCCGTTGTCTCCCTCTTGGGTGGGCCTTCTTTGCAAAGACACACATATACACATACATAAATAAATCATGACTCCTTAGAGTCCTGGAGTAACTGAGACAGGACAAAGGCTCATCTTGTTTGGGAGATTTTATTAACCTTTTGAACCCAGAAGACCTCCTGGAGAGAGCTCTGTAGTCTTTCTCCAGAATGAACAGTGGGAGCCCGAGAGAGAGTTTTGCTCTTTGCCCCTTTCAGGGAAATATCTTTCTCGCACCCTGTGTTTTACAGTCCCCACCCCACCCATTCCCATTTTGGACTCTCACATACTTTGAGGTGTCAAGTTCTGGTTAGAATATTTGAAGATCCTAAAGTGCCTAAATTGTCCATACCAGAGGGGCTGAGCCTTCCTCAGAGAGCCATAAAAACCCAGAGGTGAGAAACGAAGAAATCTAGGCAGAGGTATTCTGAAGCAATTTTACAGCCCACAAAAGGAACAAAGCCAACTCATCATGCAAATATCAGGCCATTCAAAGCAGTTCTATCTACTGGAAGGAGATAAAGCCACCTTCCTGGTTCAGGCTCAAAGGGAGGGCCAAGAAATTTCCCAGGCCCTTCTATTCATTCCAATCCCAGCCTACTTTTCTTTAGGTTAATTTGAATTCTTTGTAGGATTTGACTCCTTCACTCTTAATACACAATAAATAACAGTGCACATGAGGCTTCCCTGGTGGCGCAGTGGTTGAGAGTCCGCCTGCCGATGCAGCGCACACGGGTTTGTGTCCCGGTCTGGGAAGATGCCACTATGCCGCAGAGCGGCTGGGCCCGTGAGCCATGGCCGCTGAGCCTGCGCGTCTGGAGCCTGTGCTCCGCAACGGGAGAGGCCACAACGGTGAGAGGCCCGCGAACCGCAAAAATTAAATAAATAAGTAACAGTGCACATATATATGTGAGTATACATATTTTTTCAAATGAATATTTTGAGTGCTTGCTCTGTGTCCAACTCCTTGTTCAGGTTCCTTTTGAATCAGAGACCTGTACTTTGTAAGCATCACTGTTTTATGCTGAAGGGGAAAAGACTATACCACCCCAAAATATGCCACTTTGGCACGTGGAGGTGAAGGCAATGGAGACCCAGCAGACTCAGGAAGATCTTTTTACCTTCCCCTTAACTGTCTAAAAGAATTTAGAAAGGGGGCCTGTACCAGTGTTGCAGGAAGGGGGACCCCTTCCAGGGCCCGAGAGTGGGCTCTTGTCTAACATTCGGAAATGAGTTGTCCGAGGAGACACACGTGTTGACAAAGCAAGAGAGTTTGTTGGGAAGGGGCGCCCGGGTGGAAAGCAGCAGGGTAAGGGAGCCCAGGAGGACTGCTCTGCCACGTGGCTCGCAGGCTTGGGCTTTATGGTGATGGGGTTAGTTTCCGGGTTGTCTCTGGCCAATCACTCTGACTCAGGGTCCTTCCTGGTGGTGCCTGCATCACTCCGCCAAGATGGATTCCGGTGAGAAGGATTCTGGGAGGTTGGTAGGACATAGGGACTGGAGTCTTCTCTCTCCTTTTGACCTTTCCCAAATTCTTCTGGTTGGTGGTAGCTGGTTAGTTCCATGTTCCTTACCAGGATCTCCTGTTGTAAGATAACTCATGCAAATGGTTACTATCCTGCCTAGCCAGGGCGGGCAGTTTTGATCAGTAGTTCCCCTGACACCAGGAAGACAGCTATTATCAGAGATAACTTGTTCATCTGAGACATTTACCTGCATGGCAGGGCAAACATTTGTTTACCAAACATTTCCTCTTCCCCATCTTCCTGTGAATTGTTTTCCTTTCCTTTAAAGCCCTGGACCCCTATCCCTTCCTTAGCTCAGGATGGCATATCAACCTTAAGTGACTGGTGCCTTTGAGTCCCATATCTTTGTGGATCTCCCATACATATGTAATTAAATTTGTTTTTCTCCTGTTAATCTTTATTATTATTATATGGAGGTCTCAGCCAAGAACCTAGAGGGGTAGAGATAAAATTATTTTTCCTTCCCTTCAGTGCTCTGTGTTTTCCTTTATTCATTTCCCTCTAGGTATTTCCTTATTTTTAGTGAAGTTTCTTTTGAATAACCCAGCCTGTATCAGTTCTGCGGAGGCTTCTTGGCTTTATCCATACCAAGGTTAGCATCTTCAAAGGGCAACCAATACCTGAGGGGAGACAGGTGTGTTGGTAGCAGTGGACATCCATGTAAGCAGACCTTAAGAATAGGAGCTCTCATTGGAGCAAATTGATATTGCTTGACCCTCTTAAACTATTCCTCCACACCAGAGATTTCTTAGCAGACCCCGAGGACTTTGTGCTTTGCTTTAACTCAGGAGGCCATTCCACTTGGTGAGGAAATTTGTTCTCTTATATACCCGGAATTTGTTTGACTTTGTTTTACAGAATATATATCAGGCAGTAGTTGGGTCCATACCAATAATAAGTTGCTTGGTACATGCAGTCCTTACGGATGACACTTTGACATTTTGACACATCTTTTCTGCAGTAATATAATTAATAAGTAAGTCCCTAGACCTGAAAATGGTCTCTTCATAAAGATGAAATAGTTAGAAATAGAGACACAGGTGTAGAGAACAAACGTATGGACACCAAGGTGGGAAAGTGGTGGGGTGGGGGTGGTGGTGGTGTGATGAATTGGGAGATTGGGATTGACATATATACACTAATATGTATAAAATGGATAGATAACTAATGAGAACCTGCTGTATAAAAAAAAAAGATGAAATAGTTAAATTCATCAAGGGTGTTCTGGACACCATAAATTATTTGCCAAACCTGGCCTCCAGAAATAATGCACCCCAGATAGAGAAACCTCATTTTAAAGGACACTCAAGGCCAAATCAACAATCTTAATTGGACAGATGTTCCTTAGCAAAGTGTTTACAGCACGAATTTCCAGATATGAATTGTGTTGCCTTAACTAATCATCTCTGTACTGGGGAAAATAAATGAAAGTCAACAGAAAACTGATTTCTTAGATGTGTGGTTTTAAATAAATAATGAAGATGAGAGGGAAGCATAGGTGCTGAACTGCCTGTGAATTCTTAAGCCACTAAAGTATGTAGAATAGTCCTCCCCCATCCCTAAGCTTCTGCATTTAATAAGAGAATGGTGAAGAACATTATTTCTTATCCAAATAAATCTGACAATATTTTTTAAATGGTAACAATAAAAGAGGAAAAGAAATAGGTTACTTGAAGCCAAATAATCTTAGAGCTCTTTGGTAAACATATCAAATGAATGCCAGGCTAGTTTGGACCAATATTTGTTTTTTGTTTGTTGACTGTTTTGCTTTGTCTTCTATTAGACAATTGTCAGTTGTGTTGCACCTCAAGTATTTTTATTTCTCCCACTTATTCTTGAAACCTAGGAAAGCCGAGATCATATGACATAGCTGTAGTTAAAATAAGTTTTATCATAGGCCTCCTGTGGCCCTGAAGGTCATTAACTATTTGAGTCCCTTTGTTCATCACTCTCCTCTTTCCCAAGGCTTCAAGTAAGGGCAAAAACCAGCACAGAAACCAGTGGTAATAGAAAAACAAGCACAGATACCAAATCAGGTGTCTTAACTTTCCCTAGGATCATGCCTCCCTTGCTCTCACCCATGCTTCCCTCAGCCAAAAGCTTATGTCATTGAACATGGAAGCAAGAACCATGTGTTTAAGTACTTTACAAATGCTGTCACCTTTGGCCCATGTCTGTACGGTTCTATCTCAGAGTGCTACAGAAGTATCCATCAGTAGAGATGACACTCCCAGGGTATTCAAGCCAAAGCATTTTTGTGACTATCTAATCACATGAAACCTGCTTTTATTTCCTGTATGTACTGACAGCATTTATAAAAGCTACAAAGCTGAAATGGAAAAGGCAATTGTTAGCTAAATGAAATGAACATGTCTATTGACTGAAAATCACATGGAAAATATGTCTTATCCAAGTGTCCAGGGCACCTGCTGTTATTCTAATCCTCCCAGTCAGTGGTCTCCAAAGTATGCCCCTTCCTCCAGTCTCTCAACCCCCTGCCTGGGCACGACTCTAATGACAATATTGGCATTTTACATTAACTTGTGTGATTCTTTTCTTTTCTTTTTTCTTTTTGTTTGGCCTTGCCATGCGGCTTGCAGGATCTTAGTTCCCTGACCAGGGATCAAACCCGTGCCCCCTGCCGTGGAAGCATGGAGTCTTAACCACTGGACCACCAGGGAAGTCCCATAATTTGTGTGATTCTTGATTGATATCTGTCTCCCCAACTAGACAGTAAATTCCATATCGGAAGAGGTCACATCTGTTTTGTTCACAGCTGTATCTCCTGTGCCTAGAATAATATCTGGCCCACTGTAAGTTTTCCATTAATGGGAAGAAAGGAAGGAAGGAAAGAAGAACAGACTCCTATGAAGTGGAAAATTAGGGGAGGAATGTGGTTAGAAGTCAGTTACTGGAATAGTAGGTGTGCTGAAGTCCAGTGTAAGAGGCTCTATGCGAATTTAGTGCTTTTCTATGTATGGGAAGATGCCAGAGTCTGGGCTCACTGAAATCATTCCTTTGATATGCACCTCAGCCCTCTGGGGCCAGTATCCTGTGTTTTCTCATCCTGCGTTTCCTCAGGGCTCACCATAGGGAGTGGCTGCTGTCTGATGGCTGTTGATGGCAGGTATTCTTTGTTTCCTTCCTGAGTTCCCTCAGGGCTCACCAGCTCACCATCAGTGGTGGCTGCAATCGCTGATTACTGTGACATCTTTTGTTTACTGATATGGCAGGCAGTATTTTATTTCTCACTTTTAATACAAATAATACAAAAATCTTGATTATAACAACACAATTATTAAAGTGTTAATATAATTACAGAAGGGGAGAGGGAAGGGGGAGGGACAAATTAGGGGCATGGGATTAACAGACACAAACTTCTATATATAAAATAGATAAGCAACAAGGACCTACTGTATACCGTGGGGAATCATAACAGTTATTTTGTAATATCTATAACGGATTATAATCAGCAAAAATAGTGAAACACTTTGCTGTACACCTGAAACTAACACAATATTGTAAACCAACTGTATTTCAATTTAAAAAGATTATACTGGGCTTCCCTGGTGGCGCAGTGGCTGAGAGTCCACCTGCCGATGCAGGGGACACGGGTTCGTGCCCCGGTCCGGGAAGATCCCACGTGCCGCGGAGCGCCTGGGCTCGTGAGCCATGGCCGCTGAGCCTGCGCGTCCGGAGCCTGTGCTCCGCAACGGGAGAGGCCACAGCAGTGAAAGGCAATATATATATATATATATATATACTTAAATAATGGTGAGAAAAAGATATCTCATTGAATATATATATAATAATTTATGAATTAGGTATATCTTTATTGTGTTTTTAATCCAAACATTGCCAGCCAATCCACAGAACATCAGGCCTGTATAATAATATTTTAGTTGCCTTTGATATTTAGACAACTTTCTGTAGTGTAAAAAATGTAGCTTTATACATTCTTTTGATATAGTTGTTGGGGAACTATAGTTATCAAGATTAGATGATAAAACATACTTTATTCGACCATTTAATAGGTTGCTTTATATTTTATTTATTTAAAAACACTTTCAAATTGTTTTCATTTATTTATTTCTTTTTTGGCTGCACTGTGCTGCATGCGGGAATCTTAGTTCCCCGACCAGGGATCAAACCCGTGTCCCCTGCAGTGGAAGCACAGAGTCCTAACCACTGGACCGCAAGGGAATTCCCTGACTTGTGTTTTTTATATACATATATATAAAATATATAAATAATATAATATCTATTAATAATGTATATGATATATAAATAATATTATACATATATATATGTATATATATTGGCTTCCATTTTTATCGTTGCTCCAAGGTCCTACAAGTAGCAGGCCTAACTATTATTAATCCCATTTTACAGATAAGGAAGATGGGGCTTAGAAAGGCAAAAAACCATTTCACTTAGTCAGGGGTTCACTGATAAGCAAGGTCTCCAAAATGAATGAGTGAACGAATGCATGGTTTTGAAAAACCGTAATTTGTAGCATTTGATGGTTTCTGTAATGTTAAGTATGCTCATCAAAGTTGATTTCAAGCTACACTCTTTCTTCAACCAGCTCAAAAAAATCTAGAAATTTGATAGGCTCTCATAAACTTGTGCAAGCCAGCTCCAGCACACCACCTCCAAGTCACAGGGCTAGTAGGTGATCAGAGCAGAAGTGTGTGCCTGGGCCATCGTGGACTCCAGGGCACTGCCTCCCATGAACATAGACTCCTTGGTCTCAGTTCCACGGGTTTTGATTTACTAATTGAGAGGTGACCTCACTAACCTACTGGCCCTGTGATCTCTTCACTTCCACCCCTCTACCCACTTAGAGTCAGAAGGCTAAACACAAAATATATTTAAATGTGCAGCTAATGACTATGGTAAGTTCATTTGAAATTTCACACTTGCTTCTGAAATACTTCCACTCACAGTTCACTGAGTCTGTTTTTGTTTGTTTTTGGTTTTTTTTGCGGTACGTGGGCCTCTCACTGTTGTGGCCTCTCCCGTTGCGGAGCACAGGCTCCAGACGCGCAGGCTCAGCGGCCATGGCTCACGGGTCCAGCCGCTCTGCGGCATGTGGGATCTTCCCGGACTGGGGCACGAACCCGTGTCCCCTGCATTGGCAGGCGGACTCTCAACCATTGCACCACCAGGGAAGCCCTCACTGAGTCTTTAAATAGGCATCATTTCAAGTCTGTGATGGTGTACCCATTAGTGGTTAAGTGATTTGCCTAAGGCTACCATAGAAAATCGGTTTAAATCAAAACCTCCATATGACATAAATCTGTATTGGGAGAGTCACTAGAACTTAAGGCAGCAGGAAGAATACATTTTACTTTCAAATACATTCTTCTGGGGGAATAAAAAGGAATGCAGGTTATCTAGGAAAAGGAGAGTCCACATCAAAACTATTGTTAGCAGTGGGCCAACAGGAGGTTCATTGTCTGGGTTCCAGCAGCAGCCCTGTTTGGAACAAGGCCCCTCTTATCCTGCTAATCTTTCTGGAATTTGAAGAATAATCCTCACAATAAAGTAGAACTTAAGTTCTTTTTTATTTTTATAATTTTTTAATAGATTTATTTATTTTTACTTATTTTATTTTTGGCTACATTGGGTCTTCGTTCCTGCTCGTGGGCTTTCTCTAGTTGCAGCAAGCGGGGGCTACTCTTCGTGTGGTACACAGGCTTCTCATTGCGGTACCTTCTCTTTGTTGTGAAGCACGACTCTAGGAATCCGGGCTTCAGTAGTTGTGGCTCACGGGCTCTAGAGCGCAGGCTCAGTAGTTGTGGCTCATGGGCTTAGTTGCTCCGCGGCATGTGGGATCTTCCTGGACCAGGGCTCGAACCCCTGTCCCCGCATTGGCAGGCAGATTCTTAACCACTGCGCCACCAGGGAAGTCCCAGAAGTTGAATTCTAAGTTGGTGTTGGGGTAGACTAAAAGTGCCTTGTTTAGCATCTCTTTAAAGTAGTAACTTCTAGCCCTTAGAAAAGTTGTTTTGCATGAATTTTGTTTCATTTGTCTGTTTTTTCTTTCCTGCTGACCTACTGGAAGGACACAAATGAAGAGATGAGGAAGGTGGTCCTGCTCATCAACTGGAAAGAGGCAGGTGGCTTAGCCGTCAGAGAAGCAGATGCACTGAAACAGTGCATTTTCTACAGTGCTTAGAAGAGGCCCTTAGAAACTGGTCACTTGCTCGACCTGTTACTGAACACAGGAGAACACTGAGGTCCCCAGCAAAGGCAGAGCCTGGGGGACTGGTCCTGCTGGGCTCTGGGGGCCTGATGTGAGTTATGGAAATAAGGCTCCTCGGAGGGAATTTTCAGGGGCAGAACCAAGCTGATTGCCAGGCGGATTGTTCTCCTGTGGAGTGAGTCTGAAGTGCAAGGCTGAGAGGTAATGAGAAAACAGGATTCCAATTGGAAATATCCTTTTGGTATTTGGAATTCAGGGTAGTAGCTGAGTTACTGGAGCTTTTCGGTGTGGCGGATATACCCACATTCGTGCAGTCAATTATTCCATCTGTGAAGTTGCCTCCTCTTAGGGCTGGAAGTTGGGGAAGAGTAGCTCAGGAATAAATGCCCCTGGTTCAAATCCTACTTCTTCCATGACCCAAATGTGTAATTTAGTGCCTCTGCCTCTCCCTCATGAAACCGAGCAGGACCCTGTGCGGCCCTCCGGTGTACAAATTCTTTCCGTGTCCCGTGTTTCTTGTTTGTAGGGAAAAGGCTTCATTCAGCCTCCTAGACCTTCCCTGAGTTCAAAAGGTCAGATTCCAACAGTTGCTAATCAGGGAAGGGAGGGGATACAGAAACAAATGGGGAGAAGTCAAGAAACAATAGTGCAGCAATTAAAACAGGGGCCTGGTGTCTGCTTAAGAATATATATAACAATAGCTTCGAGCTCTTCTGCAGGAATTAAGGCCCCCTCTCAGGTGGAGGATGGTAACAAGATTCCTAGAGCACTGCCCTGTTACCCTCAGGACTTCAATCTACATTGGACTCTGTCTACTGCCCAAGCCCCTTCATGAATATGTATGGACCCTTAGTTTAAAACTTCCACAATTTTGCTGTTTGGGGAGACACTGCTTTGGAAAGGTCTCCGGTGTTCTCCTTACTTGTGGCAAGTAATAAATCCTTCTTCCCTGCTTTGGCTTGGTTGTACCTTTTGGCTTGACACCCACCTAGAGGCAAACCCGCTTTTCAGGTAACACTGGGATTGGGAGTCATTTCTGCCCGGAGGATGGAATTACGCATTTTAACAATTTCTCCAGGTGACTGTTATCAAAAGGCCAATTTGGGAAACACACCTGTGGTATCTTGCTACTTGAAGTTTAGTCCTGGCTATCAGTATCTCCATTATCTTGGAGCTAATTAGCAATGCAGAATGTCGGCCCCAGCCCAGAAACTCTCTGCAGTTTAACAAGATACCCAGGTGATTTCTATGCACTTTAACGTTTGAGAAGCCCTGTTCTAAGCCCTCAATCACGGCCAAGTAATCGTGTGACCTGTTCTGGAACACCTAGGAGCAATTACGTTTGGTAGTTTTAGTCTTGGGAAGACAGAGGAGAGGAAGGGTATTGCTTTGCTAAATGTGGATAACTTTAGATGTTTTGCCTTATCTTTTCAATCTACCTACTATGGTTGAGGCCAGTAAGGAAATGTAAAAGCTCGAAATGAAACTTTAAACAGTGATTCCAATGGAGTAAAAACGACTCTGTTGCATAGTCATGACTCAGCTCGCCATTTCCTTGGAGGGAGGACTACTGGCTGTTCTATTTCTGAAGAGGAGAGAGTGGAAGGTACACAGCAGAGTCCAGAAGAAATTCCATCCTGGCGAACACGGTAAGTAAGGTCATGTTCCCTTCAAGCATTTCATTTGGAAGATTGGTAGGATGATGCTTTGTGGTAATCTTTTCAATTCTTCGAAAATATGCATCTGGGATGCTCCCTTCTGCTGTGATGGTATGAAAAGTGGTCAAGTAGTATCTTTGAAAACCAGAGTTTTCTTTATGAATTCAGTGAACTACAAACCATAAAAATACATTTTCAAGGGCTTCCCTGGTGGTGCAGTGGTTAGGAATCCGCCTGCCAATGCAGGGGACACGGATTCGAGCCCTGGTTCAGGAAGATCCCACATGCCATGGAGCAACTAAGCCCGTGTGCCACAACTACTGAGCCTGCGCTCTAGAGCCCGTGAGCCACAACTACTGAGCCCACACGCCTAGAGCCCGTGCTTCGCAACAAGAGAAGCCACCGCAATGAGAAGCCCGTGCACTGTAACAAAGAGTACTCCCCGCAACTAGAGAAAGCCCATGTGCAGCAACAAGACCCAACGCAGCCAAAAATAAATTAATTAATTAATTTTAAAAATACATTTTCAAGAATCTTTATTCACAGTTTGGGATTTAACAATTCCAATTTCATGGAGCTGTAGGTTTTACCATCTTCTCAGTAGGCCTAAGCATTTACTGATCTACAAATTGCTTTTCAGCCAGTTCCTAGTCCACACTCAGCCTTTTGGTATCGGTGTTTGCCACAGTGCTCAACCTACATTTAATGGAGAGAAGGTTATTTACCATAAGTACAGCTTCTTGTAACAGTAGGTTTGAAATGTCGCTTGTTAAATAAATTGCATTATTGTTATTATGTCAGATTATTCTTTTGATGGCTCCTATCAGAGGATGAGTGACGTTGTTGAATTTCAGTTAATAAGCATAGCTAGCATATAATGCTTTACCACTAATAAAACTTTGCAAATACCAAATCTTACTTGACATTGGGAAGATATTATCATTTTCATCTTGGTACACATAAGAAAACTAAAATAGAACCCAGAAAACTGCCCAAGGTCACAGAGCAAGTAAACTGTGAAGTTAGGACCCCAATCTGGCTCTTCATATTCTCAGTCTGATTTTCTTTCCTCCCATCCACAATGCCTTCAACAAGATGCTTACGTTAGAGTTGTATCCTATTGGGTGTTGGGCTGAATTGTGTGTTGTCATCAAACTGTACTGCCGCTCATTTGCATTTCTAGCCAGAAGCCAACAACAACTCCAGCTCCAGAATTCTCTTCTCCATTGGGTTTGCTAGTGAAGGAAAATTTGTGTGCCCGACACACAGTGGGGCCAAACAATACCGAAACGTCTGAGTTTGGAGCAAAGAAATATTTATTGCAGGGCCATGCAAGGAGACGGGTGTCTCATGCCCCCAAAACCCCGTGAACTCGCTGACGGGTTTCAGCAAAGCATTTTTTTTTTTTTTTTTTGCGGTACACGGGCCTCTCACCGTCGGGGCCCCTCCCGCCGCGGAGTGCAGGCTCAGCGGCCACGGCTCACGGGTCCAGCCTCTCCGCGCCATGTGGGATCTTCCCGGACCGGGGCACGAACCCGTGTCCCCTGTATCGGCAGGCGGACTGCCAACCACTGAGCCACCAGGGAAGCCCCAGCAAAGCATTTTTAAAGCCCAGGTGAGGG
Source organism: Orcinus orca (assembly GCF_937001465.1). Classification (NCBI taxonomy): domain Eukaryota; kingdom Metazoa; phylum Chordata; class Mammalia; order Artiodactyla; family Delphinidae; genus Orcinus; species Orcinus orca. Next base: position 125,306,739 of record NC_064580.1, read on the forward strand.
GGGCGGGGTCGCAGGGTATGTGATCAGCTGGTGCACAATTCTCTGGTGAGGTAACAGTGAGGTTGTCAATCCTTAGGCGCCAGAAGGTTGGGAGCGAAGTACTCCTGATCATCACATAGTTAATTTCTTCCATTTGGTGGTGGGTTTTAGAATCTGAAAAGCTCAGGAAATATGCATGAATACTGGGTATTCACCTACCCAGTATTCCTGCTCTTCTCTGGGTACTTCAGAGAGGAGCTGCAGCAGAGGATATGGGGGATGGGCCTGCCCCAGGAAGGCCCCGTAGGGTCCTGCTCGGTTACAGGTTCAGGGTTAAAGTCCTTCAACAAGAGGGTGTCTCGTGCACAATTTGGAATGCGGAAGAGAAATAGCGTTGCTTCCAGGAGGCAGTTGCAGGCGGACATGGTAGATAGGCCTGAGGTTTGAAGCCACTTAGTGGGGGATTTCTTGAGAATCACTTGTATCTCGAGGGGCTTCCCGGAAAGCACTTAAGAACAACTGCTTTGCTGTTATCAGTTAGATTATCTGTGGTGACTTCCTTGATCTTTGTATCCCAGAACCTTTCATTCTTGTATATGTTCCTGTGTCTGGGGTGGGGATGTGTGAGGGGGTGGCTTCACGCTAAAGTGGCTTCTGTTTCCCTGATGAAACCTTGACTGAGAGAGGATTCTAGGTGAAAGTGCATTCTCTCCTCCTCGTCCTGTGGTTTCTAAAACAATAACACCTCCAGGGCTATTTTTTTTATAAGTAATTTTGGTGCAAGTGAAACTGATATTTAATTGCAGAATATTTAGAAAATCAACCATCTTTTCAATGCATACTTAAGATCATTTTACGTAGGTACACCATAATTTATCCACTCGTATTCCTATTGGTGAGCATTTGGATTTTTTATTCCTATTTTAAATTATGCTACACACCGCTGTGATGAACATCTGTTTATATCTCTATCTGAATTTTGTATTTTTCCTTAGCACAAATGCCTGTCCTAGGTCATTTCTTTTGTCCCTTCATTGCTCAAAATACTTAGCAATTGCTTTCTGTGGGCCAGACATTGTGTTAGGTACTGAGGATGCTGTACGGAACCAGACAAACATGGACTCCAGCCTAATGGAGTTAACAGTTTAGCCAGGAGTACTGTACAGTCACCAGGCAAATGATAACAATTGTTAGGACCTTTATGCAGAGGAATATATATTAATAGGAGAGAACCTAGGAGGACCTCCCAGAGGAAGTGAAATTACAAAATGAATGGGAATGAATCAGAAAAACATGGTGGCAGAAGCAAAAGCATGTTACAGGCCAGGAGGAGGGAGAACAGGGTACTTGGAAGGAACTGAAAGGAGTCCATTACGCTGAGAGCAGAAACCATGAAACGGAGAGAATGGCATAGATGAGAGTGGCCGTGTGCTGAGGGGCCAGATCATTCTGGGCCAGCTAGGCCATCTTAAAGGTTTTAGATTTTAACTTGAGTATGATGGAAGTCATTGTAGAATATTCAGTACTTGTTCAAGGTCAGTCTTGACCTTGAACAATGTGGGACACTGGCAAGTAGTAGGTTGGCTGAAGAGAGGTAATAATTTCACTGTTGGACATGTGGAATTTGAGGTGCCTGTGGGGCATCCAAGAGAAACTCTCTAGTAGAAGGTTGACTACATGAGTCTTGACCTCTAGAAAGGAGACATGACTGGAAATCTAGATTTGGAAATCATCATTGTATATTTAGGCTGGATATGTTGAAGTGGATGAGGGTCACCTGCAGCATTCTTGGGCTACCACCCACATCAGAGTGATCTGCTACATGTTAGGAATGTATATTCCACGGCTCGACCCCAGGCCTGTTGAAGCCGACTACCTGTGGGAGGTATTTATGCAATTTACATTTTTAACAAGCTACCCAGGTGATTTCTTTGCACACTAAGCATGAAAATCATGGCCTAGGGAGGGCCCATACCAGGAATCCTCAGCCCTGCCTACACATTCGAATCACTTCGAGGAGTTAAAAATATACTTATGCCCAGGATCATTCTGGGACATTTGTTTCAGCTCCTTCCCAGCTCCTCAGCTGCGTTTACCCCAACTGTGCGGTGTGTAGCAATGTACTCCCCCCTATATTGACATAGCAATACTTAACCGTAATTCCTCATACTGCCACCTTGCTTTCCAGCAGTAGCTGTCTCCCTCATGTAGTCCTGTAAGCTTCCCATTTTCACTTGGCTAGCTTCTACTCACTTTCTAAGACTCAGTTTGGGTATCATCTCCTCCAGGAAGCTTTCCCTGATACCCTTCACCGTGTGGATTGGCTGCCCCCTCTTTGTGCTTCCAGAGGGTTTTCATATGTCTGAGCACTTAGGACACTGCCTTAGCATTGGCAGTTTGTCTGTCTGCTTCCCTATCAGTAGCTGAGGTCCTCAGGACCCTGTTGTATTTTATTCTTCTTTCTGATTCCCCACCTCTTACCACTGTGCCTATCACACAGTAAGCCCATAGGACAGGCTGTATTTGTTGAAGGGAACTGAATTGTGGCTCCACTGTTTGTTACTCTTCATACGTTTGAGCAAATCAATCAACCTCTTAGAGTGCCAATTCCTTAATCTATAACTCATATTTTCTGTCCAGTCTACATTATGTCATGGGGTTGTTATACAGATTACATGAGATTAAAGATGAATGCATGCCTTGTTTAATAGAAAGCATTATCAAACCATGAGTTACCATTACAAAATGGTGGTTTTCATAAAAACGTGGTTTTTTTATGAGGCTTTTGACTTTGGGAGGCTCAATGATGGGGTCACCATTGCTCAAAATACTTGTGGCTCTCATCCCATGGCCCTAGCCATATTGATTTATGATGACAGTAATCCGAGTGTTTGAAGGCCGCACCAACCTTGAAGACAATCACAATGGCATTTGACTCGAGGCACCCAAGCAGCTTTGTGACTGCCCTTCCCTTCCCATGGCCTGGGTGGCATACACTGCTCCTAGGTGGCCCGCACAGTTTTCAGGTCCTTCTAAATCAGTGTCTTTTTGTGTAATTCTTGCAGCTGTGCCCTATATTCCCAAAGGGAAAGATGGCCTTCTGCCAGGGTGTATTAGCTATTTCAGCTGACCTTGAACCTTTAAATAACCATAGGTCTCACTGTCTCTGAGAGATTCCCGGGCTCATTCAACTTTTTAATCCCTTCTGGGAATGAATGTAAATAAGTTCGCTTGGAAAACACCTTGGTGATCTATCTGGTTTAGGTCCACTGTGAACCACTATTCCAAAATGGAGTCCAGATACCCCAACTCTCTCTTCCCTTGGGGTAAGTCCCCAGCATTATCGGGGTGCTCTCCTTATTCTCCCTCTTTTGACAGTGTCAAAGAAATTTTGATCCCCAAGTTACATAGGTGTTTGTTCCGTGTCCCTTCAGGTCAGAGAATAAGGCTGATTAACTCTGCAGCCTCTTTTTTGACTGGCTGAAAATCTTTCATCCAGTAGATGCTTGATAAGTATTTGCTGAACTGAATCACTAAAGTTCCAGTCTCATTATTATACAGTCACACTTCGTATACTAGACCCCAAACCTTCTTACCTGTTACAGAAACAATGTCAGCTTCACATTTTTCAAAAACTGAGATTGAAATTGAATATTGACTTCTCCCCCAAAGCAGGGAACCCTCAGAAAATATGTGCTGCCCATTTGCTATTGAAATGTGCTCACCTTACACGCTATTCTGTGCTTGTTCCAGTACAAGAAGGCCAAGTACAGTGAGCTTTTTCCAGTAAAGAGTTTAAATATACACCAACCCAGCCTCCCTTGCTTGTCTGCCTACCGCTGTGGTGAGTGGTTTGAGAGCCAATGTGTAGATATGAAGAGCATTGAAAAGCTAATTAATCCAAATGAGGATCACAAGTAGGTCAGGCTCAATATCACATCCCAACCCCCTGGATGGAGTAATATACCTGATGTCTGTCTGCATTTCTGCTGGCAGGCTTAAAGTCTCATATGCCAAGAGAGGTCACTCTTCCCACCTAATAAAAATATATCACCTACAAGTAATCTGAGCCATGAAGAAGCAAGCTAGAAAAGAAGGGCAGAACAGCCATTCCCGTAGACTTTGTCTTTTGACCAGAATCATGACACTTTAGAGGTGGACGGGACCCTATAATATGTCTAGTCTCATTGCCTCATTTTACCCACAGATGACTTGGGGCTTTGGTGAGCACAGCACAGGGGTTAAGAGCATGCACCTAGGAGTCCCATATGCAGATCCAAACTCCCAGACTCATAAGTGGTGTGAGCTTGGAAAAGTCCCTTGAGTTCCCTGATCCTTGCTCTCAGGCAGGTCAAGTGGGCTATTGTGCCTCATAGAGGTGACAGGCACAGGAGGCGGATGCCTGGTGACAGGGACTGGAGTCGCTCTTGTCAGCCTTTGTGAACCCACTAAGGGCTGCATTCCAGAGTTCCTGATGTGGTTCCTTCTTCTTCCTCGAACCTCCAGGAACCAAGAACACCTCCACAGCCTCCTTCCCAGGGCCAGGTTGAGGTCTTCCTGCCTGTGCCATAGCCAGTCAGGTGACCAAGGAGCAGTACTGGCTAATTCTGCACAGGAGGATCATTTTATCCATACACTGGAACAAAGGACTTGAACTACGCACAGTCCTGGGACATGAGTGTGGCTGGGGAGGTAGGTGACCTCGGGGGAGCTGAGGTAGATACTGCCTGAAGAAGGGGGAGCTAGTTGTCCGAGTCCTGTGTATGGGGAGTGACAGATGATAGCTCGGCCACGCTTTTAAGTGTGAGGAGGAGAGAGGAAGGGCAGCAGTGTGTTGGGATGCAGGGCGAATTGGGTGCACGGAGAAGGGGGAGCAGGGTTTAGTTATTCTGCTCTGCTTCATCCGCGCTGGTTTCCTTGCTGTCCCCTACTCATGTCAGGTTCATTCCCTAACTAGGGCCTTTGCACCAGCTGTTCCTTCGTCCTGGAATGCTTTCCCCCTATACATATATATCCACATCACTGCCTGCCTTGTGCCTTTCAGGTCAATTACCACCTTTTCACTGAAGCCTACACTAAAAAGCCACTCTTTAAAATTGCAACCTGTCCCTCAGTCCAAGGTACATCCAATTCCCTACTCCACGTTTTCTCTATTCCATAGCACTTATCACCATCTAACTTACTGTATAATTATTTATTATCTCTATAGTTGATTGTCTATCTCATGCCGCTAGAAGATAAGTCAGATGAGGGCAAGGATTTTTGTCTATTTTGTTCACTGATGTATTCCACATGTCTGGATTAGCACCTAGTTCAAAGTAGGTGCTTGATAAATACTTGTTGAATGAGTGAATGAACGCCTATCAGAATATAACCCAGGGCTATATTTTTTGGTATAACCTAGAATCAATATATATGTATAGGTGTATACCCATGTATATATGTATGTCAAAGTAAAATAAACCATCTCAAACTTTGATATTCTACTATTAAGCAATGTTAGTGGTGACTGACTTCACAAGTATGACAAGCCCCAGCACTTTAAGAACCACTCCCTTGCTCTAGTGCATGGAGAAATGAATAAGGCATGTGGCTCTATCCTCCAGGAGCTCATAATCCACTGAACAAAGCAAACAGAGATATTGATCTTAAGGCTTATACAAGCTAGAACACGTTCAGTGCTACACTAAACCTACACACACAGTCTTGGGGGAGGAGAGATGGATCCTGACCTTAAGCGTCTATCTGGGAAGATCTTAGAGGAGGTAAGACTTTAATTTGGACTTGGTAAATGAGCAGGACTTTGCAAGGGTGGTACAGGATGTGGTCTGCCTTCCTACATGCCTGTCTTGCTCTCCATGTTGGGCTAAAGACACCTCTGAATTCGAGGGTCGTGGAATCATCTTTAATGGTCCAGGGACTCAAGCAGGATTGGTCCAGAGGGATTGGAATCAGTATCATTTGGTTTAACTTTTCCTTGGGATTAGACAGGAGCTGTGGATTCTGGGTGGGAAGATTTTCTAGGAATAGATTGCACAGGTAGTTGGCCTTTCACTTGTCATGAACTTCCTGGAGTTTGAGCCTAACAAATAAGGTGCAGGAGCACAAGGAATCCCTGAGAACTGTACATGCATGTCCTCTTGAAGGACATTACACCTTAGGTTCCCTGTAATGAGTCAAATGAATGTACTGGAATTAAACAGTAAAAGTATGTTGCTCAGTTATTTGACTTGGAATATAATCAATTCACAGAGGTAACTTCAGGTGTTCCATCAAAGCTTTAGAAAACCTGAAGTTACCTCTGTCAATAGATTATATTCTAGGTCAAATAACTACAAATAACTCAAACTTTAACACTTTATAACAACTATAATTATATCTACAAGTACTTACCACTAATCCTATAACTCTGTATAAATATACTCATAACCAATTAAAACTAACCATAAGTACAACAAAGTACCACCGTAATCATAATTAACTACAGGTCCAATTAACCATAACTATCAACCACAACTAGTTAGTAGTCACATCAATAAGTAGTTAATTAAAATAACACCTAGTAAACACAATTAGAAGCAGCACCTAGCAACTTCAACTAGTTAGAGGCTACAAATCAGAAATTACAAGTTAGAAGCCACAATTGGTTAACACCTACAAACCAGCAACCATAACTAATTAGTAGTCACAAACTGGTAATTTCTATTTGGTAGTGCAACTTAGTAACCATAACTAGTTAGTGGCAACAGCCAGAAACCAGGCCTAGTTAGCAGTCACAAACTGGTAATTGAAACTAGTCAGTGATGATACCTAGTAACCACAGCTAGTTAGCAGCTACAAACAACTGACTACTTAGAGGCCCAACCTAGTGATCATAACTAGTTTGCCATCACAAAGTGGTAACTGAGACTAGTAGCCCAACCTAGAAAGCACAACTAGTTAGCATCCACAAAACTTGTAACTGCAACTAACCTGGTAACCATAACTAGCTAGCAAGCCATAACTGGTTAACTGAGACTACACAGTAGTCCAAACTTTGTAACCAAAACTAATTTGTAGCTCTACCCGGTAGTTGCAACTAGTTATCACCCAAAATTGGTAACCATGACTAGTTAGTAACAATACCTAGTAACCATAATGAGTTACCAGTCAGAAACCAGTAACCACTACTAGTTAGTAGCTGCAACTTGTAACAATTAGTTAATAGCTATAATAATACTATAATAACACATAATAGATCATAATCATAAGTAGTAACAATAAAAAGGTAACTATAGCCATAACTATCTATATCTGTCAGTTATAAGTATGATTAACTAAAAACTAACTATAACTTTATATTTAAAGAATAAAACTAATGATACAAAAATCAACTATCAAAGCTTTCTGGAATTACCTTTAAATGCGTTTGTTTTGGGTTATGGGAATGCAGGAATGTGAGGTAGAATGGGATGTTGGGAGCTTTGGGAAGGCCAGAAGGTCAGTAGTGTGGGTAGGTCCAGCTCTGAGGTGTACATTCCTCTCTGTGAGGGGCTGCGGTTGTGAGGACTCTGCCTGAGTAAACCCCAAAACAGTAATCAATCATTATTTCAGAGTTTGGAATTCCACCTGGTGGGGCTGGGGCAGGATGAGTGACTGCTGGTTCTAAGAACGGGACTGGTGAGAGGGTATAACATGAGTGCTCAGTGGTCAAGTGCGTGAGTCTCATCACTGTAAGGGGTGGGGTTGGCAAAGTAATAATACCCACTAAAAAGTATTTTGTAGCCCAGAAATGTAGAAAAGGCATTTATTTGAAAGTGTGTTGTTGAAAAAGATTTCTGTTCATTGGTTCTGTTGTCGTTGCTAGTAGCTAATATGGGGGGAGAGCACAGGTAAGACCAGAGAGTTGATTCCATGTGGACATGTCTTAGTTCTTCATGGAGCCACTTCAGATTGCATTGGCTGTTCCTCTATCCTGGGACTAGTTAAGCGCACAACAAAAATGGCTCATGGCATTTTAATCAGGCCAGAGCAGAGATGATCAAAGGAATGGTGGCCTACTATTCAACGGGATCAAAGCGAAATTGGTTCCCACTCACGGCTGACTGGTGGAGGGTTGGCCTTGATAACTCCTCTGGAGAAGTTTTTCTGGATGTTTGTTAAGTCAGAGAGCCATTGACTTTTACCCACTTATGTGTCAACTCTCCCTCTGTACCTATTTTTTTCTGCAGCCTTCTCTCACACAAGGGTGACAGGTAGCCTTAGTAAACGGGATGAAGTCATCTTCTTGCCGCCTAGAGTGAGCTTGTAGCAGAATTATCTTATAGTGGGATGGCCACTTCTTCCGACTTCACATCCTGACACCATGCTCGGTGGAGTTGGTATTTGGATATGGAGTGGGATTTGGGGTGGCCTTGGATTTAGAGGTCACTGCTGGGAGTACCTGGAAAGTGCCTGGGTTGTCCTAATTGTGTGCTTGGGGTGGGTTGCTGACCAGATAAACCAATGGCAAGGTTGTAAACATCAGGCTTCTGATGAGTTCAGAGAAGGGACCTGCAATGAATAAGTGTTTTAAAAGGTGTGTGTGTGTGCGTAAGAGGGATTGCAATCTGTGGTTTAAAATATCTACACCGAGTCAGAAACATAGCATTATATTAAACCGGAGTGCAACAAATTGGTCCAGCACAGCTGAAATTTCAGAGAGAAATTACAATAATTTCACAAAGCGTATGATGGCAGCCGCAGTAGTTTACTGCTGCTACCACAAATCCCAAATGAAATGGTTTTCACGTGTGAATATTTTATATATTCATTATTTCTTATAATTCCATGTAATTTTCATTTTGGTGGGGAAGAGGGGCGTATGTGATGATGGATATAGAATGCACAAAATAAAAGTCACACACAGTGATCAGCAATGTCCTGGCAGCTACGTTATGAACCAGAATGTCAGGTTACCCTGGTAGATGTACTTTCCCTTATGCCCCCAAATGCACGACTCAAAGAGCAACTCTGCAAAACTTCCTAATGTGCTCAGCCATCAATTCTTGCCAAACCCTGTCAATTGTACCTGGTTTCATAAACCAGTAAAGCCCCTTTAAAGGGTTAATAGAGTTTGAGCTGATCTGTCTTTTGCAACCAAAAGGATCTCTTGACTGCTGAATCAGTGTCAACTGCAGTCAAAAACAACCCAAGGAAAAGGACTGATCTGATGTGTCAGTAATAAAGAGGGCAAATGAAAATCTCCAACCTCTGGCAGTATGTGAGTACAGATACATTTTAATGTTTTGTTATGCATGATATGGATGGCCTTAAATATGAATTCATAACGGAGAAATATATTTGAAAAAGTAAATATTTTAATAATCTTTTAAAAATAGTAAAGCCCTCTTCTCATCTTGCTCCCTGGGGTGCTGACTGGGTACCCTCCATCCTCCTGCCACTGCTACTGCCACGGATCTCTTTCATATATCTGCTGCTACTCTGGCCTTGTTCTGCCTAGCTGCTAGGTTATGTGTGCGTGCACACGTGTGCACACGTGCAAGAAGGAAGGAATCTGCTGATCTGCAGGGCATGTCTCAGAGTTACCTGCTTTACCCCATGTGAGTCCTAGCTCCATTCCATGTTCTAACATATGGTCCTGCCCTGGAGGGAGGAAGGGAGCTCGTGTGTGTGTGTGTGTGTGTGTGTGTGTGTGTGTGTGAGTGAGAGAGAGAGAGAGAGAGAGAGAGAGAGAGAGACTAAAGTAACTTAATCCCTTTGTGTATGAGGGAGGTCACATATTTTTGAGTTTGCCCATAATAGAGGTTGCCTGAAATTTAATGAGTCTATCATTTTCCGGAGATGCAGGCTATATCCAGATTCACAGTGGACAGTTACCATGCCACCATGCACTTCTTTCAGCCACCCTGCTCCCCTCACCTAAGGCCATTGTGAGAAATAGGAGCAAGAGGTACCAAGAGAAAGGGAAACTAATATAGCAAAGGAAAATGAAGGTGGGCAGGGCAGCCGCACATGCTCGTCAGACTGTGCTCCTTCCAGAGTCCAAAGTGGAGCTTTTGGTTTTGTTGCAGAAATTTCTGTTTCTCATCTAGATTTGAAGAGGAACTTGCTCTTTGACTATATCCTCAAATTCTTTTATTCTGCCTCAGGCTTTCCCTGTGAAAATTGGAAAATAGCGTTTTGTGACTTGAAGATGGTTATGACATGTGATGTGGGGCTCATAATCTAGGATGAGGCCACTGTGCACAGTTTCTTTATTCAGAAGTAGCATAGGTGGACAGAAATGTTTCTCCGCAGAGGCTTTAGAGAAACTGGAATAAAGTGATGAAAGAGCAGGGCATTTATTCCATGTATTCATTATCTGCCTGTAGTTTTTGACTTATATTTTACACATCCTACATTTATGTGATAAATATTTTGACCATGTGGATTCTTTAAGAGAGAGAATTTTTTACATCAATATAAATATACTTTTTGATTTTTTGAAATTGTTAAATATCACTGTTTGCAATTCTCCTTTCCTTTGATATGCACAGAAAGAGTTTCTCTGAAATATGATAGAGTTTATACACATTAAGATTTGACACCTTCTGAACCAGCTTAATACGTCTCTGATACCTCATCTGTTACTCCTCAACAATTTAAAAATTGTGTATTCATCGAGCAGTAAGGTGAGCACAAAGCTTTTATAGAACAATGAGGTCCATGTGCAGCTGACATATCTTTTCTCGTGTCAGTTTAAGCATTAATTTGCTAAATTACAAGTGTAATTGTACCTACTGAGGTAAAGAAAATGGATACTTGATTTTTTTTCCTGACATCTGAAAAGAATTCTTGATTTCCAGGAATAAATAGATGCTGTGTTCTGTGCTTTGATGTTTATTTCCGTTGGTCAATTTTGCCAATAGTTACTATGAGGTTTGATGTACTGTGCAGCTCTCACGGAAAAGTTTCCGATAATTTGGTGAGGGTCAGAGCTTGGAGAGTGGGCATAAAGTGACATCAAATTAGAAAGCTTGGCCTTTGGGAACCCGGAGAAGCACTGAGATTGAAATTCCTGAAGACTCACCTGGCAAATAAATACAGTTTGAGCACCCACTCTAGGTTAAATGATGTGAAAAGGCATGAGATGCTTTCCCAACAAAATAGACAGGAAATGAGCCCAAATGGAAGTAGGGAGGCATCTGACTCAAGCGTAGTCATCCTAGTGAGAGAGCTTTCAGCTTCTAGCAGGTTGCTCTGTCAGCCATCACAAGTTAGTGGGGGTGGAGGATGCTGTCCTCAGTGTTTACTGCTGGGTCTGTCTCTCTCTCAGAGGCCTCTGAGGGTCACGCCTTTCTTGGGAGCCCTTTGTGCTTTTCTGTTTCTCTAAATTAAAAATTAAAGAGTAATCCTCCGCAGCTTTAACACTGCTACAGTTCAATAAATTTATACCACTTCCTGCACCGTCTTTCCATATTAAATTTCATATTACTTAACATACGCATGACAGTGAGTCTGGAGGTGGAAAACTTGGACAGGGACAGGGCAGACCAGTAAGCACAGGAAGTGGCCACAGGAGGAAGAGCCATTGATGACCTGTACTCATACAGGCAGTTAAATGTCCCTCATCCTGGGTTGTGCGTGACTCTGGTGGAAAATCATCTAGATAAAGAGCTGCTATGAGGGATAGCAGCCCTGAGCAAGCAGGGAGGTGGAGAATATCTTGTTGGGAAAGGTGAGATTTTTGCTGCAGTGATCAAGGGGACATGGCTGGCAAGTGCCAAGGCCGAGAACAAGCAGGGGCACCCTGAGAAAGCTGGGGCCCTTATTACAGGAACAGGAGAACCCAGGATCCAGTTGCTTGACTCTGGTTAAGGTACAACCTCTTTTTTTTTTTTTTCTTTTGTGGTACGCGGGCCTCTCACTATTGTGGCCTCTCCCGTTGCGGAGCACAGGCTCCAGACGCGCAGGCTCAGCGGCCATGGCTCACGGGCCCAGCCGCTCCGCGGCATGTGGGATCTTCCCGGACCGGGGCACGAACCCGTGTCCCCCGCATCGGCAGGCAGACTCTCAACCACTGCGCCACCGGGGAAGCCCGGTACAACCTCTTTGAGTCTACATTTCCTTCTATAAAATAGGAGTAATCATACCCATTTTGCAGAATTGTTGTGAGAATTAGAAATGATGTAGGTAAAGCTCCTGGCATAGTCTCTAGTCCCTAGATTGTTCTAAGGAAAGGGTAGTTATTACTTTGTTGCATGCCAAGAGAGACTCCACAGCAAGCACTAGAAAAAACATGAGAGGCATTCAAAGCCCATTCCAGGAGGTTAGGCAAGTGGGGGATGGTATGAAAAACAAAACAGAAGACATACTAACTCAAAAAAGTTCACCACTACTAGACAACATAAAATCTGTATCTGGGAGTGCTCTATTTTCTCCTTTGGCTCTCTATTTTAATCCATCCAGCAGTTCACTGCTTAGATCTTTATGCTTTCTTCTGGTGAACTGTGTCCTTCAAGGCTAAGCCTTTAGGCTAGGCTCACCAGTCAGAGCAGAAAAGTACCTGGACTTGCCTTAGTAATTACACTCTTTCTTTCTGGCTGATGTGGTGTATCTGATTGAGCTTTCTAGTTCTCCACCAACCCCCTGACGCCTGACAATGGGCATAGATTTCGGAGGTCAACATGATGTGACCCTCTCATATTTGTGTCCTCCTTATTCATATTGCTTATCTGACCTCCTGCCCAAACCCATTTTATGAGCCCAAGTTTCTTTCTGTTCCCTTTAGGTCCATTGTTGCCTACAACCCAGCATGACACTGACTCACGAACTTGTTTCCAACCTCCAGAAATCAATTGCAAACGAAAAGACTAGGAGGGGATGACTTATTATTAGGCCACTGGTAAACAGACTTTTACAGGCTTTGGTTTGTCTGTGCAACAGTTCTATTATGTCTCCAGCAAATTATAGAGCTTTTTGGTGCTGAGCAAAATGGGTATACTGTTCTCGTTTAGACACTTTTTAACTGAAAATCCAGTTCAAAATAGGCTCTTCAATAAGTCTGTTTGAACTATTTATGAAAAGACAAACTTAAGAACGTCGTCATGTATATTTATCTCTCTCCACTTCCATTCCTCTTTACAGGAGCCAATTTGAGACATTTCTGGATAATTTAACAACATACCTGTGACGTGGGCTTTTGCCTAACACATTTACTTTTCGCTAATGGAAGAATTTTTCTCTATTGTTTATGCTATTCACTATCATTGTCTTCAGACAAAATGTCCGTTGGCCCAAGAAGGGCAGCCAATGATATTCAGAAGCTAAACTAGTATGAGCACTGTGCCTTATTGTTGCCATGAGATAGTCTGGCACTCATTGCTAGGCCTTGGTATTCTTCTGTTGAACACAAACAGTATCATAGAATGGCAACTCCAAGGCCACTCTGTGACTATGATGAATCAAGAGAAAAAGACCACTCCATAACCATGTCTGAACACAGGCAAAACATGAACATTGTCTGAGCCAAAGAATACCACACATTCCCTCATCCTGGTTAATATCAGTGACTGATTTTTTTTTTAACCAATTACAGCTTTAGCTCAACTCTGGTCTGCCCTCTCCATAGATAATATTTATTAAAATAGCCAACTGTAGAATTACAGTTGCTAACTCAAAAAGATGCTACTTTCTCATAGCATCCAACCCAGGACAAAGCACTGCTTCCTTAAAGCCTCCACAAAATTACCTAACACAAGCCCTAAACCTTTCTACTGTAAGTCTTCTAAAATACGTCCTAACACCCTCTCCTACAAATGTCTCATGGTTCCCCATAGTGTGCGTTCTTTCTCCTTGTGGTGAGTAATATACACAGCTTGTTTAACCAATGGTACGTTCCTAGTGGTCTTTGGTTTAGAGGACATTGACTGAAGTGGAGGTTCCACTGAGATTCAGATGATGGACTCTCTTCTTTGGATCAGGACCCTCAACACAGTAATAGTACACATATCTGAGGTCCCTTGTGTTTCTCTCTATTTGACATGCACCCTGTCCAGAGCTGAAAGGTAAATTCATGCTTAATTGGGCTCCAACATTTCATAGAAGCCCTTCAGCATTGGGTTTATTTTCTTTTCCTAGGAATAAGGTCTCCCGGGATATTTTGTAACCCAATCTGGTTTGTATTAATCCCTGGTAAAATTGTTTTAGAGCCTTTTAATAATATCTCCACTTATGGTCTGTCTGCTGTTCTAGTGTCTTGAATATTGCTTGTCCATAAGAAAAATTCCATAGGCAGAAGATGACTATAGTCCAGTAGATTGTTCATGACCTGGTCCCGGGGACAGAGGAGTTTAGAAGGTATGCTCATACCAGTGTGCTTTGGACAAATACTGTAATGGGACACCATTTTAAAAACATTGGAAAAACTTCCTTCTCAGTCCTGCCTTTGTGTCCTGGAGAATTTCCCTGCTTAGTTTCATCTACCCAGAATCAGGAAGTTTTGTTTGGCCCCTGGCTGGTGATGATTGACCTTTGGCCAAACACCAGAGACACCAAGTTACACAAGTATAATACTACTATTGCATATTGTTCACTTGTCACAGGGCAATTCTTTTTCTACAGCAATGCCTTTTACAGGCTGAACACCTGCTTCCATCTTTTCTCACTATAAGGCTAAATTGTATGCTTATTTTTCTAATTGTGACAGTTTCAACAGAGACAGTTTGGAATAGCAGTGACCATTTTGGGGAGATTTTGACATGAACAACATTGTTCATATGAGGGGTACCTTAGAACAAAAAGCAAAGAAATCCTCATGAGATATTTATCTTGTTTTTCTCAAAGAGAGATCTTTTTTTTTTTTTAAACACGAGAGGCATCCCCTCTTTTTCTGTACTTTGAAGACTAATAAAGTGCTGACGTGGGGGGATAGCTTCAAGATGGCGGAGGATTAAGATGTGGAGATCACCTTCCTCCCCACAAGTACATCAAAACTACATCTCTATGTGGAACAACTCCTACGGAACACTTACTGAACGCTGGCAGAAGACCTCAGACTTCCCAAAAGGCAAGAAACCCCCCCCCACGTACCTGGGTAGGGAAAAAGAAAAAATAATAAACAGAGACAAAAGGATAGGGACGGGACCTGTGTCACGGGGAGGGAGCTGTGAAGGAGGAAAGATTCCCACACACTAGGAAGCCCCTTTGCTGGTGGAGACTGCGGGTGGCGGAGCGGGGGAGCTTCAGAGCCGCGGAGGAGAGCACAGCCACGGGGTGCAGAGGGAAAAGCAGAGAGATTCCCGCACAGAGGATTGGTGCCTGCCGGCACTCACCAGCCCGAGAGGCTTGTCTGCTCACCCGCCGGGGCGGGCGGGGCTGGGAGCTGAGGCTCGGGCTTCGGTCAGAGCACAGGGAGAGGACTGCGGTTGGCGGCGTGAACACAGCCTGCAGGGGGTTAGCGCGCCACGGCTGGCCGGGAGGGAGTCCGGGGAAAAGTCTGGAGCTGCTGAAGAGGCAAGAGACTTTTTCTTCCCTCTTTGTTTCCTGGTGCGCGAGGAGAGGGGATTAAGAGCGCTGCTTAAGGGAGCTCCAGAGACGGGCGCGAGCCGCGGCTAAAAGGGCGGACCCCAGAGACAGGCATGAGACGCTAGGGCTGCTGCTGCTGCCCCCAAGAAACCTGTGTGCGAGCACAGGGCACTATCCACACCCCCTTCCGGGAGCCTGTGCAGCCCGCCACTGCCAGGGTCCCGGAATCCAGGGACAACTTCCCCGGGAGAACGCACGGTGCACCTCATGCTGGTGCAACGTCATGCCGGCCTCTGCCGCCGCAGGCCCGCCCCGCACTCCGCGCCCCTCCCTCCCCCCCCCCCCCCCCCCCCCGGCCTGAGTGAGCCAGAGCCCCCGAATGAGCGGCTCCTTTAACCCCGTCCTGTCTGAGCAATGAACAAATGCCCTCAGGCCACCTACACGCAGAGGCGGGGCCAAATCCAAAGCCGAACCGCAGGAGCTGTGCGAACAACAAAGAGAAAGGGGAATTTCCCAGCAGCCTCAGAAGCAGTGGATTAAATCTCCACAATCAACTTGATGTACCCTGCATCTGTGGAATAACTGAATAGACAACAAATCATGCCAAAATTGAGGTGGTGGACTTTGGGAGTAACTGTTGACTTGGGGTTTGCTTTCCTGCATCTAATTTGTTTCTGGTTTCATGTTTATCTTAGTATTTAGAGCTTCTTATCATTGGTAGGTTTGTTTATTGATTTGGTTGCTCTCTTCCTTTTTTATATATTTATATATATATATGTTTCCTTTTTCTCCTTTTGTGAGTGTGTAAGTGTAAGCTGCTTTGTGTGATTTTTGTCAGTATAGCTTTGCTTGTACCATTTTTCCTAGGGTTCTGTCTGTCCGTTTGTTTTTTTTAGTATAGTTTTTAGTGCTTGTTATCATTGGTGGATTTGTTTTTTGGTTTGGTTGCTCTCTTTCTTTTTTTTATTTTTAATAATATATATATTTTTTATTTTAATAACTATTTTATTTTTTCTTTCTTTTCTTTCCTTCCTTCCTTCCTTCCTTTCTTTCTTTCTCTTTCTTTCTTTCTTTCTTTCTTTCCTTCTTTCTTTCTTTCTTTCTCTCTCTTTTCTTTTCTTTTCTTTTCTTTCTCCTTTTTCTTATGAGCTGTGTGGCTGACAGAGGCTTGGTGCTCCAGCCTGGTGTCAGGCCTGAGCCTCTGAGGTGGGAGAGAAAAGTTCAGGACATTGGTCCACCAGAGACCTCCGGACCCCATGTAATATCAAACGGTAAAAGCTCTCAGAGATCTCCATCTCAACACTAAGACCCAGCTCCACTCAATGACCAGCAAGCTACAGTGCTGAACACCCTATGCCAAACAACTAGCAAGACAGGAACACAACAGCACCCATTATCAGAGAGGCTGCCTAAAATCATAATAAGTTCACAGACACCCCAAAACACACCAGCAGATGTGGTGCTGCCCACCAGAAAGACAAGATCCAGCCTCATCCACCAGAACACAGGCACTAGTCCCCTCCACCAGGAAGCCTACACAACGCACTGAACCAAACTTAGCCACTGGGGGGCAGACACCAAAAACAACGGGAACTACGAACCTGCAGCCTGCGAAAAGACCTCAAACACAGGAAGTTAAGCAAAATGAGAAGACAGAGAAATACACAGCAGATGAAGGAGCAAGGTAAAAACCCACCAGACCAAACAAAGAGGAAATAGGCAGTCTACCTGAAAAAGAATTCAGAATAATGATAGTAAAGATGATCCAAAATCTTGGAAATAGAATGGAGAAAATATAAGAAATGGTTAACAAAGACCTAGAAGAACTAAAGAGCAAACAAACACTGATGAACAATACAATAAATGAAATTAAAAATTCTCTAGAAGGGATCAATATTGTATGAGGGAAACACAACAGGCAATATGTGAGAGGCCTTCAGGAAAAGCAGTGTCCAGGTTTCAGTTAGAAGCTAATGCAAGAAGGGAAAGGAATCATTGAGAGAACAGCTTGAGGATGTTTATATCAGGATTTGGTGAGTTTCAGAAGGTAGTGGAAAGATTTTAGGAATTGGGGAGGAGCAAGGGATAATGTAAACTAAAAGGCTGTCCGGGGAAGCCAGTGGGGGAGTTTCTGGGAGTGCTGAGCATCTTATAGTGACAGATATAACCTGGGATAAAGAGCCATATGTAAAAATATGATGCATAACTGATAACTTTCTCCAGCCTCATCTTCCTAAACTCTATTTGTGGAACATTATGGAATGAGATAATGGGTATGAAAATATTATGTAAATTCTAAAGCACACTACAAAATTAGACTATTACTATTATTGAGATTACGATTGTTATTTCCTGTTACACCTGGAATCCTAGAAAGCATGACCTTGATAAAATAATGGAAAATTTCAGCCAAAGAAGTTTTGAATTGAGAACCTTTAATTTTTTGGTAATTGTAAAATATTTATTTACTTATGTATGTTTGTACGTATTTATTCATCCATTTGTTCATTCATTTACTCGTTCATTCATTTACTAGTCATTCTTTCTTTCATTTATGCATTCATTCATTCATTTATTCATTTTCTGAGTCATTCATTTGTTTATTCATTCATCCATCCATTCATTTATTCATTTGCTCATTTACTCATTAACTCATTCGTTTATTCATCCATTCATTCATTTACTCATTCGTTTGTTCATTTACTCATTCATCCATTCATTCATCTCATTCATTCATTTACTCATTCATTTACTCATTCATTCATTTACTTGGTCACTTATTCATTAATTTACTCATTCATTCTTTTCATTCATTAACTTACTCATTCATTTGTTCATTCATTCTTTCATCCATTCATGAATTCATTTACTCATTCATTCATAGATCCAGTCATTTACTCATTCATTATTTACTCATTCATTCATTTACTCAGTCACTTATTCATTCATTAATATACTCATTCATTCTTTTGTTCATTCATTAACTTACTCATTTATTCATTCATGCCTTCATTTACTCATTCATTCATGAGCCAGTTGTTTACTCATTCATTTACTCATTCATTAATTTACTCATTCATTCTTTTGTTCATTCATTATTCATTCATCCATCCATTCATTCGTTCGTTCATTCATTCGTTCATTCATTTCTTCATTTTTTTTAAAACATCTTTATTGGGGCATAATTGCTTTACAATGGTGTGTTAGTTTCTGCTTTATAACAAAGCGAACCAGTTATACATATACATACGTTCCCATATCTCTTCCCTCTTGCGTCTCCCTCCCTCCCACCCTCCCTATCCCACCCCTCCAGGCGGTTACAAAGCACCGAGCTGATCTCCCTGTGCCATGCGGCTGCTTCCCACTAGCTATCTACCTTACATTTGTTAGTGTGTATATGCCCATGACTCTCTCTCGCCCTGTCACAGCTCACCCTTCCCCCTCCCCATAACCTCAAGTCCGTTCTCTAGGAGGTCTGCGTCTTTATTCCTGCTTTACCCCTAAGTTCTTCATGACATTTTTTTTCTTAAATTCCATATATATGTGTTAGCATACGGTATTTGTCTTTTTCTTTCTGACTTACTTCACTCTGTATGACAGACTCTAGGTCTATCCACCTCATTACAAATAGCTCAATTTCGTTTCTTTTTATGGCTGAGTAATATTCCATTGTATATATGTGCCACATCTTCTTTATCCATTCATCCGATGATGGGCACTTAGGTTGTTTCCATCTCCGGGCTATTGTAAATAGAGCTGCAATGAACATTATGGTACATGACTCTTTTTGAATTTTGGTTTTCTCAGGGTATATGCCCAGTAGTGGGATTGCTGGGTCATATGGTAGTTCTATTTGTAGTTTTTTAAGGAACCTCCATACTGTTCTCCGTAGTGGCTGAACCAATTCACATTCCCACCAGCAGTGCAAGAGGGTTCCCTTTTCTCCCCACCCTCTCCAGCATTTATTGTTTCTAGACTTTTTGATGATGGCCATTCTGACTGGTGTGAGATGATATCTCATTGCAGTTTTGATTTGCATTTCTCTAATGATTAATGATGTTGAGCATTCTTTCATGTGTTTGTTGGCAGTCTGTATATCTTCTTTGGAGAAATGTCTAGTTAGGTCTTCTGCCCATTTTTGGATTGGGTTCTTTGTTTTTTTGTTATTGAGCTGCATGAGCTGCTTGTAAATTTTGGAGATTAATCCTTTGTCAGTTGCTTCATTTGCAAATATTTTCTCCCATTCTGAGGGTTGTATTTTGGTCTTGTTTATGCTTTCCTTTGCTGTGCAAAAGCTTTGAAGTTTCATTAGATCCCATTTGTTTACTTCTGTTTTTATTTCCATTACTCTAGGAGGTGGGTCAGAAAGGATCTTGCTGTGATTTATGTCACAGAGTGTTCTGCCTATGTTTTCCTCTAAGAGTTTGATAGTTTCTGGCCTTACATTTAGGTCTTTAATCCATTTTGAGCTTATTTTTGTGTATGGTGTTAGGGAGTGATCTAATCTCATACTTTTACATATATCTGTCCAGTTTTCCCAGCACCACTTATTGAAGAGGCTCTCCTTTCTACACTGTACATTCCTGCCTCCTTTATCAAAGATAAGGTGTCCATATGTGCGTGAGTTTATCTCTGGGCTTTCTATCCTGTTCCATTGAGCTATCTTTCTGTTTTTGTGCCAGTACCATACTGTCTTGATTACTGTAGCTTTGTAGTATAGCCTGAAGTCAGGGAGCCTGATTCCTCCAGCTCCATTTTTCGTTCTCAAGATTGCTTTGGCTATTCGGGGTCTTTTGTGTTTCCATACAAATTGTGAAATTTTTTGTTCTAGTTCTGTGAAAAATGCCAGTGGTAGTTTGATAGGGATTGCATTGAAACTATAGATTGCTTTGGGTAGTAGAGTCATTCTCACAATGTTGATTCTTCCAATCCAAGAACATGGTGTATCTCTCCATCTACTTGTATCATCTTTCATTTCTTTCATCAGTGTCACAATTTTCTGCATACAGGTCTTTTTTCTCCTTAGGTAGGTTTATTACTAGATGTTTTATTCTTTTTGTTGCAACGGTAAATGGGAGTGTTTTCTTGATTTCAATTTCAGATTTTTCATCATTCGTGTATAGGAATGCCAGAGATTTCTGTGCATTAATTTTGTATCCTGCTACTTTACCAAATTCATTGATTAGCTCTAGTAATTTTCTGGTAGCATCTTTAGGATTCTCTATGTATAGTATCATGTCATCTGCAAACAGTGACAGCTTTACTTCTTCTTTTCTGATTTGGGTTCCTTTTATTTCCTTTTCTTCTCTGATTGCTGTGGCTAAAACTTCCAAAACTATGTTGAATAAGAGTGGTGAGAGTGGGCAACCTTGTCTTGTTCTGATCTTAGTGGAAATGCTTTCAGTTTTTCACCATTGAGGATGATGTTTGCTGTGGGTTTGTCATATATGGCCTTTATTATGTTGAGGAAAGTTCCCTCTATGCCTACTTTCTGCAGGGTTTTTATCATAAATGGGTGTTGAATTTTGTCAAAAGCTTTCTCTGCATCTATTGAGATGATCATATGGTTTTTCTCCTTCAATTTGTTAATATGGTGTATCACATTGATAGATTTGCGTATATTGAAGAATCCTTGCATTCCTGGAATAAACCCCACTTGATCATGGTGTATGATCCTTTTAATGTGCTGTTGGATTCTGTTTGCTAGTATTTTGTTGAGGATTTTTGCATCTATGTTCATCAGTGATATTGGCCTGTAGTTTTCTTTCTTTGTGACATCCTTCTCTGGTTTTGGTATCAAGGTGATAGTGGCCTCGTAGAAGGAATTTGGGACTGTTCCTCCCTCTGCTGTATTTTGGAAGAGTTTGAGAAGGATAGGTGTTAGCTCTTCTCTAAATGTTTGATAGAATTCGTCTGTGAAGCCATCTGGTCCTGGGCTTTTGTTTGTTGGAAGATTTTTAATCACAGTTTCAATTTCAGTGCTTGTGATTGGTCTGTTCATATTTTCTATTTCTTCCTGATTCAGTCTTGGCAGGTTGTGCATTTGTAAGAATTTGTCCATTTCTTCCAGATTGTCCATTTTATTGGCATAGAGTTGCTTGTAGTAATCTCTCATGATCTTTTTTATTTCTGCAGTGTCAGTTGTTACTTCCCCTTTTTCATTTCTAATTCTATTGATTTGAGTCTTCTTCCTTTTTTTCTTGATGAGTCTGGCTAGTGGTTTATCTATTGTTTATCTTCTCAAAGAACCAGCTTTTAGTTTTATTGATCTTTGCTATTGTTTCCTTCATTTCTTTTTCGTTTATTTCTGATCTGATTTTTATGATTTCTTTCCTTCTGCTAGCTTTGGGGTTTTTTTGTTCTTCTTTCTCTAATTGCTTGAGGTGCAAGGTTAGGTTGTTTATTCGAGATGTTTCCTGCTTCTTAAGGTGGGCTTGTATTGCTATAAACTTCCCCCTTAGAACTGCTTTTGCTGCATTCCACAGGTTTTGTGTCGCTGTGTCTCCATTGTCCTTTGTTTCTAGGTATTTTTTAATTTCCTCTTTGATTTCTTCAGTGATCACTTCATTATTAAGTAGTGTATTGTTTAGCCTCCATGTGTTTGTAATTTTTACAGATCTTTTCCTGTAATTGATATCTAGTCTCATGGCGTTGTGGTCAGAAAAGATACTTGATACAATTTCAATTTTCTTAAATTTACCAAGGCTTGATTTGTGACCCAAGATATGATCTATCTTGGAGAATGTTCCATGAGCACTTGAGAAAAATGTGTATTCTGTTGTTTTTGGATGGAGTGTCCTATAAATATCAATTAAGTCCATCTTGTTTAATGTATCATTTAAAGCTTGTGTTTCCTTATTTATTTTCATTTTGGATGATCTGTCCATGGGTGAAAGTGGGGTGTCAAAGTCCCCTACTATGAATATGTTACTGTCGATTTCCCCTTTTATGGCTGTTAGTATTTGCCTTATGTATTGAGGTGCTCCTATGTTGGGTGCATAAATATTTACAATTGTTATATCTTCTCTTGGATCGATCCCTTGATCATTATGTAGTGTCCTTCTTTGTCTCTTCTAATAGTCCTTATTTTAAAGTCTATTTTGTCTGATATGAGAATTGCTACTCCAGCTTTCTTTTGGTTTCCATTTGCATGGAATATCTTTTTCCATCCCCTTACTTTCAGTCTGTATGTGTCTCTAGGTCTGAAGTGGGTCTCTTGTAGACAGCATGTATAAGGGTCTTGTTTTTGTATCCATTCAGCCAATCTGTGTCTTTTGGTGGGAGCATTTAGTCCATTTACGTTTAAGGTAATTATCAATATGTATGTTCCTATTCCCATTTTCTAAATTGTTTTGGGTTCGTTATTATAGGTCTTTTCCTTCTCTTGTGTTTCTTGTCTAGAGAAGTTCCTTTAGCATTTGTTGTAAAGCTGGTTTGGTGGTGCTGAACTCTCTCAGCTTTTGCTTGTCTGTAAAGGTTTTAATTTCTCCATCAAATCTGAATGAGATCCTTGCTGGGTAGAGTAGTCTTGGTTGCAGGTTTTTCTCCTTCATCTCTTTCAGTATGTCCTGCCACTCCCTTCTGGCTTGCAGGGTTTCTGCTGAGAGATCAGCTGTTAACCTTATGGGGATTCCCTTGTGTGTTATTTGTTGTTTTTCTCTTGCTGCTTTTAATATGCTTTCTTTGTATTTAATTTTTGACAGTTTGATTAATATGTGTCTTGGCGTATTTCTCCTTGGATTTATCCTGTATGGGACTCTCTGTGCTTCCTGGACTTGATTAACTATTTCCTTTCCCATATTAGGGAAGTTTTCAACTCTAATCTCTTCAAATATTTTCTCAGTCCCTTTCTTTTTCTCTTCTTCTTCTGGAACCCCTGTAATGCGAATGTTGGTGCGTTTAATGTTGTCCCAGAGGTCTCTGAGACTGTCCTCAGTTCTTTTCATTGTTTTTTCTTTATTCTGCTCTGCAGTAGTTATTTCCACTATTTTATCTTCCAGGTCACTTATCCGTTCTTCTGCCTCAGTTATTCTGCTATTGATCCCATCTAGAGTAGTTTTAATTTCATTTATTGTGTTGTTCATCGTTGCTTGTTTCATCTTTATTTCTTCTAGGTCCTTGTTAACTGTTTCTTGCATTTTGTCCATTCTATTTCCGAGATTTTGGATCATCCTTACTATCATTATTCTGAATTCTTTTTCAGGTAGACTGGTATTTCCTCTTCATTTGTTAGGTCTGGTGCATTTTTATCTTGCTCCTTTATCTGCTGTGTGTTTTTCTGTCTTCTCATCTTGCTTATCTTACTGTGTTTGGGGTCTCCTTTTTGCAGGCTGCAGGTTCGTAGTTCCCGCTGTTTTTGATGTCTGTCTCCAGTGGCTAAGGTTGGTTCAGTGGGTTGTGTAGGCTTCCTGGTGGAGGGGACTAGTGCCTGTGTTGTGGTGGATGAGGCTGGATCTTGTCTCTCTAGTGGGCAGGTTCACGTCTGGTGGTGTGTTTTGGGGTGTCTGTGGCCTTATTATGATTTTATGCAGCCTCTCTGCTAATGGGTGGGGTTGTGTTCCTGTTTTGCTAGTTGTTTGGCATAGGTTGTCCAGCACCGTGGCTTGCTGGTCGTTGAGTGAAGCTGGGTGCTGGTGTTAAGATGGAGGTGTCTGGGAGATTTTCGCCGTTTGATATTATGTGGAGCTGGGAGGTCTCTTGTTGACCAGTGTCCTGAAGTTGGCTCTCCTACCTCAGAGGCAGAGCCCTGACTCCTGGCTGGAGCACCAAGAGCCTTTCATCCACACGGCTCAGAATAAAAGGGAGAAAAAGTAGAGGGAATTAGTAGAAGTATGAAGAAAGAAAGAAAGGAGGGAAGGAAGGAAGGAAGGAAGGAAGAAAGAAAGAAAGAAGGCAAGAAGGAAAGAAAGGAGGGAGGGAGGGAGGAAGGAAGGAAGGAGGGAAGGAAGGAAAAAAGACAGAAAGAAAGAAGATACAGTAAAATAAAATAAAGTATAATAAAGTTATTGAATTAAAAAATAATTATTTAGAAAAAAAAAGGGACAGATAGAACCTTAGGACAAATGTTGGAAGCAAAGCTATACAGACAAAATCTTACACAGAAGCATACACATACACCCTCACAAAAAGAGGTAAAGGGGGAAAAATAATAAATCTTGCTGTCAGAGACCACCTCCTCAATTTGGGATGATTCATTGTCTAAAGGAGGGAGGGAGGGAGGGAGGGAGGGAGGGAAGGAAGGAAGGAAGGAAGGAGAAGTATAATAAAGTTATTAATATTAAAATGAATTATTAAGAAAAAAATTAAAAAAAAAAACCATGGACGGATAGAACCCTAGGACAAATGGTGGAAGCAAAGCTATACAGACAAAATCTCACAGAGAAGCATACACATACACATTCACAAAAAGAGGAAAAGGGAAAAAAATCATAGATCTTGCTCTCGAAGCTCACCTCCTCAATTTGGGATAATTGGTTGTCTATTCATGTATGCCACAGATGCAGGGTACATCAAGTTGATTGTGGAGCTTTAATCCGCTGTTTCTGAGGCTGCTGGGAGAGATTTCTCTTTCCCTTCTTTGTTCTCACAGCTCACAGGGGCTCAGCTTTGGATTTGGCCCTGCCTCTGCGTGTAGGTCGCGGGAGGGTGTCTGTTTTTTGCTCAGACAGGACAGGGTTAAAGGAGCCGCACTGTGGTTAAAGGGAGGGGCACTGCGGTTAAAGGGAGGGGCACTGCGTGCGGGGCGGGCCTGTGGCGGCAGAGGCCAGCGTAACGTTGCGCCAGCCTGAGGCCCGCCGTGCGTTCTCCCGGGGAAGTTGTCCCTGGATCCCGGGAACCTGGCAGTGGCGGGCTGCACAGGCTCCGCGCAAGAGGGGTGTGGAGAGTGGCCTGTGCTCGCACACAGGCCCCTTGGTGTCGGCAGCAGCAGCCTTAGCGTCTCCCGCCCATCTCTGGGGTCCGCGCTTTTAGCCGCGGCTCGCGCCCATCTCTGGAGTTCCTTTAAGCAGCGCTGTTAAACCCGTCTCCTCGCGCACCAGGAAACAAAGAGGGAAGAAAAAGTCTCTTGCCTCTTCGGCAGGTGCAGACTTTTCCCCGGACTCCCTCCCGGCTAGCCGTGGTGCACTAACCCCTTCAGGCTATGTTCAAGCTGCCAACCCCAGTCCTCTCCCTGCGCTCTGTCCGAAACCGAAACCCGAGCCTCAGAGCCTCAGCTCCCAGCCCCACCCACCCCGGCGGGTGAGCAGACAAGCCTCTCGGGCTGGTGAGTGCCGGTCGGCACCGATCCTCTGTGCGGGAATCTCCCCGCTTTGCCCTCTGCACCCCTGTTGCTGTGCACTCCTCCGCGGCCCCGAAGCTCCCCGCTCCGCCTCCCGCAGTCTCCGCCCGCGAAGGGGATTTCTAGTGTGTGGAAACTTTTCCTCCTTCACAGCTCCCTCCCACTGGTGCAGGTGCCTTCCCTATTCTTTTGTCTCTGTTTTTTCTTTTTTCCTTTTGCCCTACCCAGGTACGTGGGGAGTTTCTTGCCTTTTGGGAGGTCTGAGGTCTTCTGCCAGCCTTCAGTAGGTGTTCTGTAGGAGTTGTTCCATGTGTAGATGTATTTCTGGTGTATGTATGGGGAGGAAGGTGATCTCTGCGTCTTACTCTTCCGCCATCTTCAAGGTCCCCCCTACTCATTCTTTTACTCATTCAGTCATTCATGCATCCATCCATTCGTTCATTTAGTCATTCATTCATTCGAACGTTCATTCATTTATTCATTCATCCATCCATTCACTCATTCATTCATTCATTTACTCATTCGCTTATTCATCCATTCATCATTAATTTACTCATTCATTCTTTCATTCATTCATTTATTCGCTCATTTATTGATTGATTGATTGATTGTTGTGCCCGATCTTAGCTGCAGCATGCAAACTGTTAGTTGCACCATGCATGCAGGATCTAATTCCCCAACCAGGGATTGAACCTGGGCCCCCTGTACTGGGAGTGTGGAGTCTTACCCACTGGATCACCAGGGAAGTCCCAGAGAATATTTAATGTTTAAAGTCTTTAGATGTATGATTGCTTAGATGAATGCAATCTCTTATCATGAAATATCAGAGGTGAAAAAGCTTTTGGAATGCCACTTTTTGCAAAAACTGCTGTATGAGCAAGAATAGCGTGAATTTGATTGTAGCCTCTGAATGTCGTGCTGCTTAAGTGTCCTATAAATAGGGCTTCAATAAACTTCAGAGTTTGACTGCCCTTACCTTTAAATAATAGTCCCACAGGCATAATCTACTAGTCATAGGGCAACTGGTTCTAGAACACTTTCATTGGCTGCCTAAGCTCTCCTCTTATTTAGCTCTTTACAATATGATTTCCTGCCCAATAACAGCTTCTGAATGTCCTTCTAGATCTTCAAAGACCAGCTAAATGTCACTTTCTCCTCAAACAGGGATATCATCTTTACACTTTACATGTATGCTATTTCATTTAATCCTTTCTTTGCAGATGGGGAAATCAAAGATGATTGGATTAAGTGACTAAGACAGTGATTCACACATACTGAACATTTCAGTTTTTTGATGGATGGAATTAATGATTCCTGCTGCGAGAGGAAGTAACATCATAATTGTTAAAAGCATTCGTTTTGAAATCAAAGAGACTTACATTCTAATCCCAGATCTGCCACTTACTAGCACTGTGGCTTAGAAAAAGTTAATCCCTTATATTCTTTCAGTTTCAGTGTCTTCTGCTGTAAAAAGGAGATAATAATAATAATACCAGTTTCATAGAATTGTGGACATTAAATGCAACACTGTGAGGAATGCACTTAGCACAGTGCCTGTCACATAGTAAGTACTCCATAAATGTTAGTTATGTTTATAACAGAAAGTGGTTTTAGAACAACAGATGAATTTGTGTTTTGGCTGGATCTAAAAGGAATTAGACTAGCTTAGTGTTACCAGAAAAAATACAGGATGCCCAGTTAAATTTGAATTTCAGATAAACAACAGACATATATATTTTAGTATGTGTGTGCTGTGCAATATTTGGAACATACTTATTATAAAATTATTTTTGTTTACCTGAAATTCACATATACTGAGCATTCTATATTTTTATTTCGTAAACCTGGCCACCTTACACTGATTCCTTTTGTGATCTCATTTTTTTTTTGAGAACACCTTAAAGAATGTGTTGGAAAACTCATGTGGTTGGTCTGTAGCTTGTACCTTGTGTGTGAACCATTTGCTTATTTTCTTTTCCAACATATTTATTGCAGTGTAATTGCTTTACAATGTTGTGTTAGTTTATGCTGTATAACAAAGTGAATAAACTGTACCTATACATATATCCCCGTATCCCCTCCCTCTTGCGACTACCTCCCACCCTCCCTATCCCACCCCTCTAGGTGGTCACAAAGCACCGAGCTGATCTCCCTGTGCTATGCGGCTGCTTCCCCCTAGTTATCTGTTTTACATTTGGTTGTGTATATATGTCCATGCCACTCTCTCACTTTGTCCCAGCTTACCCTTCCTCCTCCATGTGTCCTCAAGCCCAGTCTCTACGTCTGCTTCTTTATTCCTGTCCTGCCCCTAGGTTCTTTAGAACCATATTTCTTTTTTTAGATTCCATATATATGTGTTAGCATACAGTATTTGATTTTCTCTTTCTGACTTACTTCACTCTGTATGACAGACTCTAGGTCCATCCACCTCACTACAAATAACTGAATTATGTTTCTTTTTATGGCTGAGCAATATTCCATGTATATATGTGCCACATCTTCTTTATCCATTCATCTGTTGATGGACACTTAGGTTGCTTCCATGTCTTGGCTATTGTAAATAGTGCTGCAATGAACATTGTAGTACATGTCTCTTTTTGAATTAATGGTTTTCTCAGGCTATATGCCCAGTAGTGGGATTGCTGGGTTATATGGTAGTTCTATGTTTAGTTATTTAAGGAACCTCCATACTGTTCTTTGTAGTGGATGTATCAATTTACATTCCCACGAACAGTGCAAAAGGGTTCCCTTTTCTCCACGCCCTCTCCAGCACTTATTTGTAGATATTTTTATGATGACCATTCTGACCAGTGTGAGGTGATACCTCATTGTGGTTTTGATTTGCATTTCTCTAATGATTAGTAATGTTGATCATTCTTTCATGTGTTTGTTGGCAGTCTGTATATCTTCTTTGGAGAAGTGTCTGTTTAGGTCTTATGCTCATTTTTGGATTGGGTTGTTTCCTTTTTTGATATTGAGCTGTGTAAGCTGCTTTTCTATTTTGGAGATTAATTCTTTGTCATTTGCTTCGTTTGCAAAAATTTTCTCCCACTCTGAGGGTTGTCTTATCATCTTATTTATGGTTTCCTTTGCTGTGCAAAAGCTTTTAAGTTTCATTAGGCTCCATTTGTTTATTTCTGTTTTTATTCCCATTTCTCTAGGAGGTGGGTCAAAAGGATCTTGCTGTGATTTATGTCATAGAGTGTTCTGCCTATGTTTTCCTCTAAGAGTTTTAGAGTGTCTGGCCTTATATTTAGGTCTTTAATCCACTTTGAGTTTATTTTTGTGTATGGTGTTAAGAAGTGTTCTAATTTCATTCTTTTACATGTAGCTGTCCAGTTTTCCCAGCACCTCTTATTGAAGAGGCTGTGTTTTCTCCATTGTATGTTCTTGCCTCCTTTATCAAAGATAAGTTGACCATATATGTGTGGGTTTATCTCTCGCCTTACCATCCTGTTCCATTGATCTATATTTCTGTTTTTGTGTCAGTACCATACTGTCTTGATTACTGTAGCTTTGTGGTTTAGTTTGAAGTCAGGGAGCCTGATTCCTCCAGCTCCGTTTTTCTTTCTCAAGATTGCTTTGGCTCTTCTCGGTTTTTCGTGTTTCCATACTAATTGTAAAATTTTTTGTTCTAGTTCTGTGAAAAATGCCATTGGCTGTTTGATAGGGATTGCATTGAATCTGTAGATTGCTTTGGGTTGTATAGTCATTTCACAATCTTGATTCTTCCAATCAAAGAACATGATATATCTCTCCATCTGTTTGTATAATTTTTAATTTCTTTCATCAGTGTCTTATAGTTTTCTGCATAGAGTTCTTTTGTCTCCTTAGGTAATTTTATTCCTAGGTATTTTATTCTTTTTGTTGCAGTGGTAAATGGGAGTGTTTCTTTAATTTCTCTTTCAAATTTTTCATCATTAGTATATAGGAAGCAAGAGATTTCTGTGCATTAATTTTGTATCTTGCAACTTTACCAAATTCATTGATTAGCTCTAGTAGTTTTCTGGTAGCATCTTTAGGATTCTCTAGGTATAGGATCATGTCATCTGCAAATAGGGACAGTTTTACTTCTTCTTTTCCAATTTTGATTCCTTTTATTTCTTTTTCTTCTCTGATTGCTGTGGCTAAAACTTTCAAGGCTGTGTTGAATAATAGTGGTGAGAATGGGCAACCTTGTCTTGTTCCTGCTCTTAGAGGAAATGGTTTCAGTTTTTCACCATTGAAAATGATGTTGGCTGTGGGTTTGTCATATATGGCCTTTATTATGTTGAGGTAGCTTCCCTCTATGCCTACTTTCTGGAGAGTTTTTAATCATAAATGGGTGTTGAATTTTTTCAAAAGCTTTTTCTGCATCTGTTGAGATCATCATATGGTTTTTATCATTCTGTTTGTTAATATGGTGTATCACATTTGTATACATTGAAGAATCCTTGCATTCCTGGGATAAACCCCACTTGATCATGGTGTATGATCCTTCTAATGTGCTGTTGGATTCTGTTTGCTAGTATTGTGTTGAGGATTTTTGCTTCTATGTTCATTAGTAATATTGGCCTGTAGTTTTCTTTTTTTGTCTGGTTTTGGTATCAGGGTGATGGTGGCCTCATTGAATGAGTTTGGCAGTGTTCCTTCCTCTGCTATATTTTGGAAGAGTTTGAGAAGGATAGGTGTTAGCTCTTCTCTAAATGTTTGATAGAATTCACCTGTGAAGCCATCTGGTCCTGGGCTTTTGTTTGTTGGAAGATATCAATCACAGTGTCAATTTCAGTGCTTGTGATTGGTCTGTTTATATTTTCTATTTCTTCCTGATTCACTCTCTGGAAATTCTTTGCTAAGAATTTGTCCATTTCTCCCAGGTTGTCCATTTTATTGGCATAGAGTTGCTTGTATTAATCTCTCATGATCCCTTGTATTTCTGCGGTGTCAGCTGTTACTTCTTTTTCATTTCTAATTCTGTTGACTTGAGTCTTCTCCCTTTTTTTCTTGATGAGTCTGGCTAATGGTTTATCAATTTTGTTTATCTTCTCCAAGAACCAGCTTTTATTTTTATTGATCTTTGCTATTGGTTTCTTCATTTCTTTTTCATTTCTTTCTCTTTTTTTTTTAACATCTTTACTGGAGTATAATTGCTTTACAATGGTGTGTTAGTTTCTGCTTCATAACAAAGTGAATCAGTTATACATATACATATGTTCCCATATCTCTTCCCTCTTGGGCTTGATTTGTGGCCCAAGATATGATCTATCCTGGAGAATGTTCCAAGAGCACTTGAGAAGAAAGTGTATTCTGTTGTTTTTGGATGGAATGTCCTATAAAAGCAATTAAGTCCAACATGTCTAATATGTCATTTAATGCTTGTTTTTCCTTATTTATTTTCATTTAGGATGATCTGTCCCTTGGTGAAAGTGGGGTGTTAAAGTCCCCTATTATGATTGTGTTACTCTCGATTTCCCCTTTTATGACTATTAGCATTTGCCTTATGTATTGAGGTGCTCCTATATTGGGTGCATAAATATATTCTTCTTGGATTGATCTTTGATCATTATGTAGTGTTCTTCTTTGTCTCTTGTAATAGTCTTTATTTCAAAGTTTATTTTGTCTGATATGAGAATTGCTACTCCAACTTTCTTTTGCTTTCCATTTGCATGGAATATCTTTTTCCATCCTCTCACTTTCTATCTGTATGTGTCCCTAGGTCTGAAGTGGGTCTCTTGTAGTCAACACATATAGGGGTCTTGTTTTTGTGTTCATTCAGCAAGTCTATGTCTTTTGGTTGGAGCATTTAATCCATTTATATTTAAGGTAATTATCCATATGTGTGTTCCTATTACCATTTTCCTTATTGTTTTGGGTCTGTTTTTGTAGGTCTTTTCCTTCTCTTGTGTTTCCTGCCTAGAGAAGTTCCTTTAGCTGTTGTTGTAAATCTGGCTTGGTGTTGCTGAATTCCCTTAGTCTTTGCTTGTCTGTAAAGGTTTTAATTTCTCCATCAAATCTAAATGAGATCCTTGCTCGGTAGAGTAATATTGGTTGTAGCTTTTTCCCTTTCATCACTTTAAATGTGCCCTGCCACTCCCTTCTGGCTTGCAGAATTTATGCTGAAAGATCAGCTCTTAACCTTATGGGGCTTCCTTTGTATGTTATTTGCTGTTCTGCCCTTGCTGCTTATAATATTTTTTCTTTGTATTTAATTTTTGATAGTTTGATTAATATGTGTCTTGGCGTTTTTCTCTTTGGATTTATCCTGTATGGGACTCTCTGCACTTCCTGGACTTGACTGACTACTTCCTTCCCCATATTAGGGAAGTTTTCAACTCTAATCTCTTCAAATATTTTCTCAGACCCTTTCTTTTTCTCTTCTTCTGAGACCCATATAATTTGAATGTTGGTATGTTTAATGTTGTCCCAGAGGTCTCTAAGACTGTCCTCATTTCTTTTCATTCTTTTTTCTTTTTTCTCCTCTGCCATAGTTATTTCCACTATTTTATATTCCAGGTCACTTATCCGTTCTTCTGCCTCAGTTATTCTGCTATTGATTCCTTCTAGAGAATTTTTAATTTCATTTATTGTGTTATTCATTATTGTTTGTTTAATCTTTAGTTCTTCTAGGTCCTTGTTAAACGTTTCTTGTATTTTCTCCATTCTATTTCCAAGATTTTGGATCATCTTTACTATCTTTACCCTGAATTCTTTTTCAGGTAGACTGCCTATTTCCTCTTTGTTTGGTCTGGTGGGTTTTTAGCTTGCTCCTTCATCTGCTGCATATTTCTCTGTCTTCTCATTTTGTTTAACTTACTGTGTTTGCGGTCTCCTTTTCACAGGCTGCATGTTCGTAGTTCCCATTATTTTTGGTTTCTGTTCCCAGTGGGTAAGTTTGTTTCAGTGGCTTGTGTAGGTTCCCTCATGGAGGGGAGTGTGCCTGTGTTCTGGTGGGTGGGGCTGAATCTTGTCTTTCTGGTGGGCAGGGCCACGTCTGGTGCTGTGTTTTGGGGTGTCTGTGAACATAGTATGACTTTAGGTAGCCTCTCTGCTAATGGATGGTGTTGTGTTTCTGTCTTACTTGTTTTTTGGCATGGGTTTTCAGCACTGGAGCTTGCTGTCCATTTCGTGGAGCTGGGTCTTAGTGTTGAGATGGAAGTCTTTGGGAGAGCTCTGGTCATTTGATAGTATGTGGGGATGGGAGGTCTCTGGTGCTCAAGTGTACATGACTCGGCTCTCCCACCTCAGAGGCACAGGCCTTGATGCCCGGCCGGAGCACCAAGACCCTGCCTGCCACACAGTTCAGAAGAAAAGGAAGGAAAAAAGGGGAAAAAACCTAAAAATATCAAATAAAAAAATTAAAAGTTAAATAAAAATCAAAATGAAAATTAAAAAAAATTTAAAAAAAGAAGAGGGCAGCCAAACCAATAAAGAAATCCATCAATGATGACAAGCACTAAAAAGTAAGCTAAGATAAATATAATAATCAGAACCTGGTCAGTTGCATACAGCAAACCCCAAGTCTACAGTTGCTCCCAAAGTCCACTGCCTCAATTTTGGGATGATTTGTTGTCTATTCAAGTATTCCAGAGATGCAGGGTTCATCAAGCTGATTGTGAGGATTTAATCTGCTGCTCCTGAGGCTGCATGGAGAAATTTCCCTTTCTCTTCTTTTTTGCCCAGCTCCCGGGGTTCTGCTTTGGGTTTTGTCCCACCTCTGCATGTAGGTCGTTCTCAGGCGTCTGTTCCCCGCCCAGACAGGAGGGGGTTAAAGCAGCGGCTGATTAGGGCTCTCTTGTTCACTAAGGCCAGGGAGAGGGAGGGGTATGGTAGTCATACTTGGAATTCGGGGCAATCCTGCAGCCACAGAGGCCGACGTGACATTGCAACAGCCTTAGGCACGCCATGTGTTCTCCCGGGGAAGTTGTCCCTGGATCTCGGGACCCTGGCAGTGGCGTCCTGCACAGGCTCCTGGAGGGGTGTGGGTAGTGACTGTGCTTGCACACAGGATTCTTGGTGGCAGCAGTAGCAGCGTTAGCATTTCATGCCCGTCTCTGGGGTCTCAGCTGATAGCCATGGCTTGCGCCTGTCTCTGGAGCTCGCTTAGGTCGTGCTCTGAATCCCCTCTCCTTGCACACCCTGAAACAGTGGTCTCTTGCCTCTTTGGTAGGTCCAGACTTTTCCCCGGACTCGTGGTGCACTAGCTCCCTGCAGGCTGTGTTCACGCAGCCAACCCCAGTCCTCTCCCTGTGATCCGACTGAAGCCTAAGCCTCAACTCCCAGCCCCGCCGACCCTGGCGGGTGAGCAGACAAGCCTCTCGGGCTTGTGAGTGCTGGTCGGCCCTGATCCTCTGTGCGGGAATCTCTCCACTTTGCCCTCTGCACCCCTGTTGCTGCGCTCTCCTCCGTGGCTCCGAAGCTCCCCCGCTCCGCCACCCGCAGTCTCCGCCCGCAAAGGGGCTTCCTACTGTGTGGAAACGTTTCCTCCTTCACAGCTCCCTCCCACTGGTGCAGGTCCCGTCCCTATTCTTTTGTCTCTGTTTATTCTTTTTCCTTTTGCCCTACCCAAGTATGTGGGAGTTTCTTGCCTTTTGGGCGGTCTGAGGTCTTCTGCCAGCGTTCAGTAGGTGTTCTGTAGGAGTTGTTCCACATGTAGATGTATTTCTGATGTATTTGTGGGGAGGAAGGTGATCTCCACGTCTTACTCCTGCCATCTTGAAGGTCTCTCAAACCATTTGCTTTTGAGAGGTCCCCTGGGCTGCCATCACTGCTGGCATTGGTAAAGCAGAAATATTCTGGAGTTGTCATCTCAAAAAAGAAGACTATTGATTATCTTTAAGTGTTTTCTCTGCACTAGATTTGATGTAATGTGGTTTAATATCATTAACGTATTTATTCCTAGTACCACTGCCAATGATCTTGTGTGGTGAGTGCTATCATTACAGCACTCACCACTCAAGATAAAAAAAAAAGATTTTTTAATTTAGTTTTGTTATTTTAAAAAAAATTTTCAGATGTTATAAGGTATGTTTATTATTAAAGTCAGGTAAGTAATATGAGAAACTCATACTTACATTACTTCCCAACATTTTTACCCCTTCCAAAGTTTTGCTAAGTATAATTTATACACAGTCATGATTCCGTTACTCTATGTTAACAGCCGTAATTTTCACAATTGTTTTAGTTATTCATACAACTATTTCTAAATGAACTCACTGCTCACCCTCAGTACATTTGCTAGAGTTTTTCTGAAGATCTGTTAGTTTGCTGAATCTTATCCTATTGGGACTTCTTCAAGAAGAGTTCATGGACGTTATATTTCCCAAGTACCTTCATGTTTGAAAAAATTTGTTTTGCCATTGTACTTGAACAGTATTTGTCTATTCAAGTATAAAATTCTTGTATGTTGCTTTCTTTCCTTGAGGAAGTACTTTATAAACGTTATTCCAGTGGTTTGATTGTCACTGTGGAATAGACTGTGAGCAGCCTATTTGCCCCTAGAAATGACTTGATCTTTTTATCAGATTACCTGAAAAATGGTTTCTTTATTTGTGAAACCTATTAACTTTATTAAGTTATGCTTTGGTGCTGATCATTTTGTAAAGTTTTCCTAGGACATATGCCTTTCAGTTGGCATATTGAAGTTTTCTGTGATACAGACAATTTAAAGATGAGGAAACTGAGGTTCAGAGAGGTTAAATGATATTCCCAGTGAGAAGAATTTGTGAATAGGGGAACTTACACTGGAACCCCAGTAGACTAAATTGTAACCCATGCTCTCATGCACTATGCTAGGCTGTAATTAGATGCTAACTAGGCAGTGAGATCTACAACCATGGCAGATAATCCTGGAAGAAATACTTTGGAGAGTGTCAAGGCCTGGTTAGAGCACCTTCACATGGGCAACAGCCTGCCAGCTTGCCTTTCTTGTGGCAAGGCCTGGCTTATGTACTGCGATTGTGACTAGAATGTTAGATTCCATCCATGAAATTCAAATTCTCTGAAGCAGACACCGTAAACTTTTGTTATGTCTCACCTTTATTAAGTATGTTAGTCTCACACGAAACAGAGATAGCAACATAAAATACTGTTCCAGCATGTGTTTGGGTTCCACTGATTATTGGAAATATAAACTGTATTTTTTCTGGATAGTCTGTTTTGTTTCTTTAAAGCCAGAATAGAAACCTCTCAGCATAACAATCCCAGTAAGAGGTCCAACTAGTCTCATACTCTTCAGTGAGGCCCCAAAGGAAGCGTTTTTAACTCAGGTTTCATGACGGAGGCCATATTCAATTGTTCTTCAGAACCATATGAGTGGGTTAACCCTGCTCTTGCTATCCATCTTTCTTTCTTTCTTTTCTTTTTTCTTTTTTTTAAACAGCATCCCATTCTTGCTAAGTGTTGTTATATCAGCTAGCAGTGAAGCAGGAGATACAGGCATTTGGCAGCCCCTTATTTAGAACCGAGGCTACTCAAAGTCTTATTTTATATGCTGACTTCTGAAATTAGAAATCAACAAAAACACAAGACAAACCTTCAACCAAAGTACCTTGCATTGTACATAGGACTTCCTACCCTCCTTCCCCAAATTCCCCCTCCCCTGACCTGCACCTTAATGATCTATCCCCGTTCCCCTTTCATCATTCAAATTTCAGGCCCCATAAATCCTTGCCTGAATGAATTATACCATCTTCTTCCTGCTCCCTGTGAAGAGCAAGTATCTTTCATTTGTTTTAAGAGAATGCTTTGTTCTCACATTATTGGTCTGAGCAAAGAGAATATGATGAGTTTGGATTCCACACCATACAATCTGAGGACAGTTCCTCACCAGGACTTTTAATAAGGGTTTTTTGGTTTAGCTTCAGAATCGAAAACGTCCTCAATTGCAGACTGCCAGCCACTTCACTTGCCGTGAAATGTAAGCAGTAGTTGTGGAATCAAGCTCCGGGAGGGAGAAAGGCCAGACTGCAGCTCATGTATAGGGATGCTAGGATCCAGGCCTAGAGGGATGCTGTTGAGTCCAGACAGAGACCCAGTCACACTGTGCTGGCAACTGTACCAGCTGAGGGCCTGCAAAAGTTTCATAGAGATATTCTGTGACTTTCCCTAAAATGTTCCCTATCAGCCATGCAGCTTTTAAGTTTGGGAATTTGTTGTTGTTGTTGTTGACTCAGCAATAGGCAGTATCCAAATTGGAGAGCTTCATTTCCCAGAACAAAATAGATCTTTGGAATTTAAATTCTTCCTAGTATATCCATAAGGAACAATTTAAATGCAAGAATTCAGGACTGGGGGTATTGCTACTGACTGTTATAGACCATAAATCTTATATACTTTCAAAATAAATGTTGTTTTTTTATTTCCAATGGTGCCCTTTTCTTACATTCTTTAATATTTACCCTGTGGAAAAATGTTAGTCCAAGACACTGAACTGTTTATGATGCCCTCTTTAACATTACCTGTATAAACCCTCAACTGGCCTACAAAATACAATGGGTATTTCAGTCTTGTTTTTCCTTCCCAAAGGGCCACGGATTACTAAATAGCTCTATACATTCAGGGATTTAGAGTTTCCTGTGAGTTGTTTGTTCTCACAAAAAGACTTTAGCGCACGTATCCCTCTGAATTGGTAATTCATCTCCGTTTTCTTTGGGCTGTTTTTGATGATATTCATCAATTTAAATGATACCTTAGCACACAGATGACAAGTTATATTTTTTCAAATACTATAGCTTTAAAAATTGTGAAAAAGCACTATGAATATGAGATGTTCTTTGTGTATACTATTGGTCAATAACATCTTAATATGAAAAAGCATCTCTCCTAGAGTTTCATTACACATAAGAAATGAACAAAGGTCACTTTAAACTCCTAATATAGCTCTGTGTGAACTTTCCAAGAACAATTCAGACACCTCTTCCTGCTACTTTATGCATAAATTATCCTATCAAAGAGCCGGTATTTATTCTGGGTTCTTTGAAATTCTAATCACTTGTATACACCTCCCCAGGCCAGTTGTCTTTTGAAATTTGGATTACTTACAATTGCCTATTCATAAGTATCAGAATATACAATGTGGAGTGCTGCCTATTTAGGAGCCTTTAAAGATTCAGTGTTCCATTTTCCTTACTGGAAATTTAAATGTTTGATAATGATTTTAAAATGACTCTGCAATTTTATTTTAATATTAACATCCTTTGTAATATCTTCTGTGTATGTTGGATAGCTTTTTAATTAAACAAATATGGTACCCAGGAATCATAGGCTGGACACCACCTAGAGATGTTAATTTCTCTTAATTTTGCCCCTCTTGGAAGAAGAATGTGCTGGGGTGTGGGTTTTATGTACATACATGTAACACAATCTATTTTCCTAAAAATATCCACAGAAGAAGGCTTTATGGTC
Source organism: Orcinus orca (assembly GCF_937001465.1). NCBI lineage: Eukaryota > Metazoa > Chordata > Mammalia > Artiodactyla > Delphinidae > Orcinus > Orcinus orca. The sequence continues at coordinate 125,344,861 of NC_064580.1, forward strand.
TTGATATCAACTTTTTGTTCCGTTTAGCACTATTTTAGTACATTCTTTCTCATATCTGCTTTGATTAACTCTTCCGGCAATTTTTGTTTCTTGCCCTGTATCTGAGATGAAATATGCTGAAACACATCCTTATTTTGTCACTTACTGAAGGATCATACTTGGAATCACTCTGATTCTTTCTGGATGCTGTCAGGAAACATCAGAGGAACCTTTATAGTAGGCCCCATGTGACTTTCCACTTACAGCCTGAGTTCCTATGATACATTAGTTCCCAAGAACTACCATCCACATGTAGGTTGGTTCTCATCATTCTATGCATGGTTTATCATAGCAATCTACTAATGTAAGTTGTACATTAGTAAATTTAGTTTTAAGTCTACTGCCCACACCACCCCAACTTCCATCTTCCTAATTTGCACTGCCAGGTAACCATGCTATTAATGACTTTGATTGGATCACTCTTCTTTTCAAAAGACATCAGTGACTCCCCATTGGTTATAGGTAAAAAGCAAGCCCCTACCCCTTGCCTTCAGAATTATTTATAGTCTGGCCCCAGCTGATCTTCCTGGACTTCTCTCCCTCTACTCACTAACAGAATTCCTACTACTGGGTCCTTAAACACATGATATTTGTATTTGCCTCTTTACATTTCTATATGCTATTCATCCAACCACAAATACTTATCTTCCTCTATAATTCTCTCAGCCCTACCCATAAAAAGGGTCAGCTCCATTTCCATTCCCTACATCAAGCCTCTAGCATCTTCTCCAACCCATAGTTACCTCCTTTTCTCTTGCCCTCTCTCTCCTCTGAAGTGAGCATTTATTGTCCTTCTGTTCTTGAGGAGAAATTTTGAAATTGATGTTTATTGTTACTTACCAGCTGCATATGTGTCTCTCATCCTCAGTGTAGGAATAGTAGATCCTCAGAGCAGGAATCCTGCTTGATACTTCCTAATATTCCTGAAATCACCTGACACATGGCTTTGATTGGGATAATTTTAACTTTCTCTATATATGCAAATGAAGATAAGCAACTAAGATGATAGTAGGCCCTCGATGTATATGAATGTGATGTTTCCCTTTATATATACAAGTTTCATATTAGCAGTGAAAATGAAAAGAAAGTAATAATTTAAATGATTTCTATTGAAATAACTCACGGTTCTGAGAAGTGGACTACTTTGACAATTAAGCCTTCTCTATTATGATTTCATGTATTGAAGCAGAAAAGATGCCTTATTATTTTCCATTTTTCTGGCCTCTGTAAATGGTCCTTCCCCATGCACACAAGAATACTCTTTGAGCTTATGAAAATCTAGTCACAGGATCATCTCTCTTCTCCACAATGAGTTTAGAACACATACTATTGCATTCATTTTGACCCATTGCTTCTCATTGCCATTCTTCTTGGTGTTCTCACATTCATTTGCTCTATAACTTGACAGTTGGTCAAACTTTTTAGTATTGGCCTGGCATTGGGTTATTTGCCTACTGTCATCATATGCCAAAACTGAGGAAAGAGACACACCAAGAACTTTAGGGAGCAGCTCCAAAAGAGCTACCTAATATATGTTAGGCCTAGCTAATATGGGAGAGTGATCAGACAATAAATCCCATTGCTTATGCTTTTGTTAGATACACTAAGTACTACAACAGTACTTAGACTGACATCGTTCTACATAGCCAGAGTTAGCATGGCCTATCTCTATTATTATGCTTCGATACAGTTTATGTAACATTGGCCCATGCAGTATTCAAAAGAATTCTCATTTTCTGAATGGTTTGTGTTATATGATGCTAATGATAGAAAAACTGATTCTGTGGATTTTTCACTAAGTTTAAAACAACTTAGAAGTTGTTTCTGCATTTCTTAAATGGATTTCTTCTCTTGGGAAAACCAAGAGCTGCTTATTTTTGCATTTGAAGCAAAGAAACAAAGTATTTTATTTAATTTTACTTTAGCTAATGATTCTAAACTCAAAAGTTTACTGTTTGTTAATGATTCTACACTGGGATATTTTAGGAGATCACAAAATATCTTTTCAGAGCATTGTTAAATTTAGGCCAACTTTGTTTAGTTTAATTTTCTGTGTAAAACTAAGTGTTGAGCAAGATTATCAATGTAGCAAGGCATGAAAGTAGATCTAAGGTACTATAGCAAGCCATGATATTCTTTTTTTTTTAATTTATCTTTGGCTATATTGGGTCTTCGTTGCTGTGCATGGCCTTTCTCTAGTTGCGGCGAGCGGGGGCTACTCTTTGTTGTGGTGCACTGGCTTCTCATTGCAGTGGCTTCTCTTGTTGTGGAGCATGGGCTCTAGGTGCACAGGCTCAGTAGTTGTGGCACGCGGGCCCTAGAGCGCATGGGCTTCAGTAGTTGTGGCGCACAGGCTCAGTAGTTGTGGCACATGGTCTTAGTTGCTCCAGGCATGTGGGATCTTCCTGGACCAGGGATCGAACCCATGTCACCTGAATTGGCAGACGGATTCTTAACCGCTGTGCCACCAGGGAAGTCCCAAACCATCATATTCTGATTACAATGTTCATATCTAGTTTCATATAATGAGTTCAGTACAATCACAGAAAAGCAAGTAACATTTTAAAGACTTCATGTTGGGTTTCAGAAAAATGATTGAGGGATATATTTTCTACAGTAAGTTAAAATTTTTTTGTTTGTTTGTTTGTTTTTGTGGTACCCAGGCCTCTCACTGCTGTGGCCTCTCCCGCTGCGGAGCAGAGGCCCCGGATGCGCAGGCTCAGCGGCCATGGCTCATGGGCCCAGCCGCTCCGCAGCATGTGGGATCCTCCCGGACCAGGGCATGAACCCGCGTCCCCTGCACCGGCAGGCGGACTCCCAACCAGTGCGCCACCAGGGAAGCCCCCAGTAAGTTAAAATTTAAGTACTTGGGATTTGACTAGAGGAGATTCAATATCAAAGATGCTTAGATAGCAAATATCAGGATGTACTTTGGGAGGCATTCTGTTTTTAGTTTCAAGAATGAAATTTAAGGTACTATAAAGGTCCAGAATTTGTACTATAAGGTTGAGAAATTGTTAGTTTAGGTAGAACATTCACATGAAAATACTAAACTTAGAATTGGATGTAACCTAGTCTATCAAGATGGTTTGGCTGTAAGTAATAGAATATCCAACAAAAAGAGCTTAAAGAATAAGGACATTTATTGTCTCAGTATAAAATCAAGTCTGGAGCAGGTTTGGTTCATTTGAGGCTAAATGACAGCTTCAAGGGCCTAGGCTCTTTTTTTTAAATTTAGTTTATTGAAGTATAGTTGATTTATAATGTGTTAATTTCTACTGTACAGCAAAGTGATTTAGTTACGTGCACACACACACAGATATATAGATATAAATTCTTTTTCATATTCTTTTCCATTATGGTTTATCACAGGATGTTGAATATAGTTCCCTGTGTTTTACAATAGGACTTTGTTGTTTATCCATCCTATATATAATAGTTTGCATCTGCTAATCCCAAACTCCCAGTCCATCCCTCACTCACCACTTTCCCCCCTGGCAACCACATGTTTGTTCTCTATGTCTGTGATTCTTTTCCTGTTTTGTAGATATGTTCATTTGTGTTGTATTTTAGATTCCACATATAACTGGTATCATATGATATTTGTCTTTCTCTTTCTGACTTAGTTCGCTTAGTATGATAATCTCTAGGTTCATGCATGTTGCTGCAAATGGCATTATTTCATTCTTTTTTATGGCTGAGTAATATTCCATTGTGTGTATGCACCACATCTTCTGTATCCATTCATCTGTTGATGGGCATTTAGGTTGATTCCATGTCTTGGCTATTGTAAATAGTGTTGCTATGAACATAGGGGTGCATGTATCTTTTTCAAATTAAAGTTTTGACTGGGTTTATGTGTAGGATTTATCAGCTTTCTAATAATATATCTTTTCTGTTCCAGGCTCCAATCTATCATCTCACAATGTGTTTAATTTAGTATCTCCTTTGTCCTTTCCAATCTGTGACAGTGTATCATATTTTCCTTGTTGTCTTCTATGACCTTGATGCTTTTGATTAGTATGAGTCAGTTATTTTTAAAAATTTCTCCTAGTATGGGATTCTCTGGTGTTTTTTTCTTTCCTTGCTCACACTGAGATAATGCATTTTGGTTTTGTTCCATAAATATTCAATACAACCAAAGTGATTTCTTGTCCTTCTCAGTGCATCTTATCTGGGGATACCTGGTCACAATATGTCTTATTCCTAGTGGTGTTAACCTTGATTTCTTAGTTAAGTTGTTGCTTGCAATTTTTTTTCATTATAAAGTTATAATTTTCCCCTTTGTAATTGGTAGATATCTGAGGAGAGATTCCTTGAGACTATGTTAACATTCAGTTTCTCCCCAAGCTTTTGTCCACTGGTGTTACCATTTATTGGTAGATTTTACTTGTAAAAATTTCTTGCTTTCATGTTTGCCCAATGGTTACTTTGCACTTTCCTCAATTTTTTTACATTTATTAATTATAATAAACTGTAATTCTTCTGTAAGGAAGAGCTGCCCCTCTCCCTGAGTTTATTTACATATTTGATTAGTTATGTATATCAGCAGAGACCCATAGACATTAATTTTATTCTATGGCTTATAATCTAATACTATATTTATTTTATTGCTTCAGCTGTTCCAGCTTTGGTCTTTGGTAGTTCCTTTAAATTAGTTCCTTTTTCTTTTTGACATGTGCCCATTTTTTGGAGAACTTCCTTATTTTCTGGCTTACACAGTGTTCTAGGATCATCTTGAATTTTTCCTTCCCCAGGAATCCTCCACTTTCCCAAGCATTAATGGTTCTATGATTATAGATTGATTTTTAGAAATTATAAAGGTAGTTCTAAAATTTACATGGAATGCCACAGGGCTTAAAAGAGCCAACACAACATTGAAAAAAAAGAAAATTGGGGACTTCCCTGGTGGCGCAATGGTTAAGAATCCTCCTGCCAATGAAGGGGACATGGGTTCAAGCCCTGGTCCGGGAAGATTCTACATGCTGCGGAGCAGCTAAACCCACGTGCCACAACTACTGAGCCTGTGCTCTAGAGCCTGTGAACCACAACTACTGAAGCCCATGCACCTAGAACCCGTGCTCTGCAACAAGAGAAGCCACTGCAATGAGAAGCCCACACACTGCAACGAAGACTAGCTCCTGCTCGCTGCAACTAGAGAAAGCCTGCGCACAGCAATGAAGGCCCAACACAGCCAATAAATAAGTAAATAAGTAAGTAAGTAAATAAATAAATAAATAAATAAATATATATATATATATATATATATATAGAGAGAGAGAGAGAGAGAGAGAGAGAGGAGGATTTACACTATCAAGTACCGAAATTTGCTATAAAGCTATTATAGCACTATATAGAGTATGGTAATGACACAAGGTCAGACAGAATGACCAACAGAAAAGAATGAAGAATACAGAAATAGACCCACACATATATACTTATCTGTTATACAACAATGGCATCAGTATAAATTGTTGTGAAAACATATATTTTTCAATAAATTGTGTTTGTCCTATCAGATACGAATAATGAAGAAACATATCTTGACCCTTGTCTCACATCATAATACAAGATTGATTATAGATCTAACTGTTAAAGGTAAAAACAAAACATTTAGAAGAAAATATGGAAGAATATCTTTGTGACTCTTGGTTAAACAAACATTTATGTAACAGGACACCACTAATAGCATAAAAGTAACTATGGGTGATAAATTGGATTTAATTAAAGTTAAAACCTCCTTTTTATCAAAAGGCACATTAAGGGAGTGAACAGGCAAGGCAAAGAGTGGAAAAGATATTTTCAATTTCTATATCTAACAAGGATTTGTATCCAGACTATATATAATAAGGTCCTACAAATCAGTAAGAAAAAGACAGTATGTGAAGCCAAAAACACCCACCCACACACATAAACGAAGAAATGAATGTGATAGGATGTTACCAAGATGGCAAAGTAGGCTGTCCAGACTCTGTCCCCCAACAAAGATCAACAATTAGTTGTCCATGGATAAAAATAGCTCTGGGAGAGCTTAGGAGTCCACTTAAGAAGCTTCAGCAACACAGTAGAGCAAAAAACCTGAGAAGAACTCATGAAAAGGATAGGAAGACCAGTTTCATTTTGCTTGCTCGATTCCATCCCCCAGGCCAGCATTGCTCAGCACCAAAAAATAACTCCCTCACTTGAAAGTGTTACCCCTCACTGGAAAAGCTGGTGCAGGTTGAACGACCAGCTTCCCCAGCTTTTCAGGGCACTGCATGAAGGAGTCACTTCATAATAGTCATAGCAATCTTGAGAAAGAACAAAGCTGGAGACATCATACTTCCTGATTTTAAACCATGTTACAAAGCTATATTAATCAAAACAATATGGCATTGGCATAAAAACAGACACAGAGACCAATGGAACAGAATTGAGAGCCCAGAAATAGACCCATGCATATACAGTCAACCAACATTTGACAAGGGAGCCAAGAATACACAATGGGGAAAAGATAGTCTCTTCAATAAATGGTGTTTAGAATACTGAATATTGACATTCTCAAAAGAATGAAATTGGACACCTATCTTACATCACTCACTAATATTAACAGAAAATGGATTAAGGACTTAAACATAAGACCTAAAACTATAAAACTCGTAGGAGAAAATGTAGGGAAAAAGCTACTTTATATTGGTCTTGGCAAGGATTATTTGGATATGATTCCAAAAGCACAAACAACAAAAGCAAAAATCAACAAGTGCCAAAAATCAAATACTGTTATGATATCACTTCTGTGTAGAATCTAAAAAAGCCAAAATCATAAAAATAGAGAGTAAAATGATGGTTACCAGGGGCTGGAGGTGGGGGAATAGGAGATATGTTGTTTAAGGGTACAAACTTGCAACTAGTAGATAGATAAGTCCTGGAGATGTAATGCCCAATATGGTGAGTATAGACAACAGTATTGTGCTATAATCATCAAACTTGGTAAGCGTCTAGATCTTAATTATTCCAACTACAAAAAAGAAATAATTATGTGACATGATAGAGATGCTAATTATCACTACAACGGCAATCATGTTACAGTATACAAATGTATTAAACCAACATATCATATAACATAAATTTACACAGTGTTATTTGTCAAATATATTTAAATAAAATGGTGGCATTACATCTAAGTAAAAAGTTACTGCATGCAAAAGAAATAATCTACAAAATGAAAACACAACCTACAGATTGGGAGGGGATATGTGTAAACCATATATCTGACAAGGAATTAATATCAAAAATGTAAAAGGAACTCATGCAACTGAATAGCAAAAAAAATCATATTAAAAATGGGCAAATAATCTGAATAGACATTTTTTCAAAGACAACATAAAAATGGCTAACAAGTACATCATAGGAGTAACAAGTAATTATCAGGGAAATAAAATCAAAACCACAATGAGATATCATTTCATAACTGTTAGAATAGCTATTATCAAAAAGACAGGAGATAAATGCTGGAGAGGATGTGGAGAAAAGGGAACCCTTGTGCACTGTTGGTGGAAATGTAAATTGGTGCAGCCACTGTGGAAAACAGTATGGAACTTCCTCAAAAAACTAAAAATAGAACTACCATATGATCCAGCAATCCCAGTTTTGAGTATCTATTTGAAGGAAATGAAATCACAATGTCTTAGTGATATCTGCACCCCATGTTTATTACACCATTATTCACAATAGCCCAGACATGGGATCAACCTTAATGTCTATCAACTGATGAATGGGTAAAAAAATATCATACACCCCACACACCCACACCCACACCCACCCCGTTATGGAATATTATTCAGCCATAAAAAGGAGTAGATCTTGCCATTGTGACAACATGGATGAACTTTATGAACATTGAGGGCATTATGCTGAGTGAAATAAGTCAGAGAAATACAAGTATCAATACTATGTGATATCACTTATATGTGGAAACTAAAAAAACAAACTCACAGAAACTAAATGTAGATTGGTGATTGCTAGAGCCTGGGGGTGGGGGAAGTAGGGAGATGTTAGTCAAAGGGTACAAACCTCCACGTATATGATGAATGAGTTCTAGGGATGTAATGCACATCATAGCAGCTATAGTTAACAATATTATATTGTATACTTGAAAGTTCCTAAGAGAGTATATTTTAAGTGTTATTACCATAACAACAACAACAACAACAAAATGGTAATTATGTGAGGTGAAGATTGTTAACTAATCTTTTTGTGGTAATCATTTCATAATATATACATGTATCAAATCATTATACTATACAGGGGTAGAGCATTTGACTGCATCATAGTGTACACTTTAAACTTACACAATGTTATATATCAGTTATATCTCAATAAAGCTGGAAAAAGAAATGAGATAAAACTCAGGCACTTTGCAGAAGGTAATATCTAAATGTTCAATAAGTATATGAAAAGGTATTTAATATTACTAGTCATCCTGCAATTGCAAATTAAAGCCACAAGATACCAACAAACCCTCATCTGAAGGGCTAAAATGAAAAGGACTTCACAATATCAACTGTAGCAAGGGTGCAGAGCAACTAAATACTCAGATACTGCTGGTGAGTGTGTAAATTGGTTCAGTCCCATTGGAAATATGTTTGGCAGTGTCTACTAAAGCTAAATGTATGTATATACTGTGACCCAGCAATTTTCTTCCTAGGTATATAATCAAACAAAATGACTGCTTACATACTAAAACACGATATTGGTGAATTTCCCTGACATGCTGACTGACAGAGGTGTGATGCAAAAGAACACATGTTGATTATTCCATTTATGTGAATTTCAGGAAAATGCAGAATTAATCTATGGTCCTAGATTAGAGGTCAGAAGACTAGTTGTAAACTTTGGGAGAGTATTGACTTGTTGAAACACTAGAGATTTACAGGATGCTGGAAATGTTCTCCATCTTGATTTCTGTTATACACACACACACACACACACACACACACACACACACATATACATATATAACGTATTCATTGAACATACAGTTCAAATATTTCACCACACTGGTATATCAATTATTCTTACCACAAAAGAAAAAATATTACTCCATAATTTTGTTCTTTAAACTGTCATTTAACAGGTAAATTTTTGAGCACCTACACAATACTAAGCAATAATGAGAAAAAAAATATTCTAATGGCAAAGTCTTTGCCCTCCATGACTTGAGTCTGATAGAGGGAAACAAATATGGATAGAGAAGTGCATGGAAGTATTGTAGGTTTTAGAGCACATATACAGGGTGTAATTCTTCTCTAAAGGGAGAAGTTGGATTATAAAAGACTTAATAAAAGAGGAGATGATTCATTTGTTAAAAATGACTAGGTAGATGGTGTGGGCACAGAGGTTGGACAGTATTTCCCACAGAGGAAACAATGCAAGTAGAGGCCTAGAGTTCAGGGTTTCAGAATTGGACAGACTAAGCTAAGGAGCCCAGATTCTACAGAGCCTGGTATATTCCCTGTTAAACACTTTGGACATAGTCCCAAAGTCAGGGGAATCATCATGAGATGAAAGTTCATCCCTCATGTATTCATGGATGTTTTCATTACTAGTATAACCTAAGAGGAAAAGTAATTTTTTTTTTTTGAGGTTCGCAGGCCTCTCACTGCCGTGGCCTCTCCCGCTGCGGAGCACAGGCTCCGGACGCGCAGGCTCAGCGGCCATGGCTCACGGGCCCAGCCACTCCGTGGCATGTGGGATCTTCCCGGACCGGGGCACGAACCCGTGTCCCCTGCATTGGCAGGCGGACTCTCAACCACTGCGCCACCAGGGAAGCCCAGGAAAAGTAATTTTACAAGCAAAAATTTTTAAGTTTTTATTGTTAATTTGTCTCCTGCCACATGGTAGTCAGATTATACCCTGTATTCAGAGAAAGGAGGTGTTCCCAAATTTGTCATAATTTCCAAATTCTAGTAACTTCCCCAAAATTTCTCTCATTGACTTCATTATTCTCATGATAAGATTTTAGTGGCAGTGCTGGACAGGGGATGGGTTGGCAGGTCTTACTGAAAGATGACAACACAGTTAAATAGAATTCTGAAATGTCCTACTATGTCAATTGTTGATATTCCAAGTAAGTATGTACCCCACCGTGTATGCCCTTTTCTTATGGTTAACTGACCCTAAACAAAGCCATAGACAAAACCTAAGTAGATATTCTAATTATGGTACACAGTGAACAAAGAAAAGCAATCATGTAGAAGTAATTACATTTAAAGCCATTCTACCTTAAGTACAGAGTCTGCTATTGGGAGAGGGACAGCAAAGTGTGAAGTTTTCTACCCTCTTTGAGTTCTTTGCTAATTATATTTTAAAATCGATAATTAGTAATATTATAGCTCATGCTTTACCTCAAGCAGAGTGACATGGCTGAATCTATGTCTCAGAAAGATAACTCTGGCTGCCTCACAAAGGATGGATGGCAGTAAGTTAGTGCCAGAGGCAAGGTGACCAGTTAAAAGCTTCTTAGAAAATCCTCCTTTAAATTGGCTTAACATCTACCTGACTGTGACTTGCAACAATAGGGTTCTTGATTTGGGGGACCTGTATGGCATACACTTGTATTGCATTTTGCTGCAATTGGCAATGCTATACTTTCAGTCTAACTCCCTTCTGACACTGCACCCAATCAATATTGCTTGAATGTGTTAAACCTGAGTTCCTTTATGAATTGCTAGAGGTTGACTATCCAGCATCTCCAGCTTATTAGAGCTTCATTTCCTTTTTTAGTACACTATTCACAAAGTCTTTTGAGCTGGGAGTGGCTCCAGAAAGGAAGGACTTCTAGTGCATGGAGATGAGGCTCCAGTGAAAGCATCTGTGTAAATGGTTGTTTTTAGGCAGAAGACAGACATTTTAGATTTTATAGGGTTTTTGTTTTGTTTGGGGTTTTGTTTTTGTTTTTGTTCGTGAGGGTTGTGGGTTGCATGCAGCCCGTTGGAGTCTCCAGCTTTTGCAGAGTTATTGCTGTATTGAATCCATCCCGGTGTGTGTTCCCTTCTTCATCCTTTTTACAAAGTCTTCTCTTTACATTGCCTCTCTTGTTTTCTTCTTCATTGTCATCATTGACCATATTTTTGAATTTAAAATCTCAAAATTATGAGCTGTTTTCAAATTCAATGAATATAGACCTGTATAAAGGACCGTATGCAATTCAAACATTACAGGTCTCTGTAAAACAGAAAATTTGAGGACCCTCTTCTCACCCCAGCTCTGACAATCCCACTCCCCAGAGTTCACCAATTTTAATAGTTTTTTAATATAAATATCTAAAAGAAGCAGACTCACAGATATCAAGAAGAAATTAGTGGTTACCAGTGGAGAGGGGCACTATAGGGGTGAGGGAGTGGGAAGTACAAACTTGGGTGTAACATAGGCTCAAGGATATACTGTACAACACGGGGAATATAGCCAATATTTTTTAGTAACTGCAGATGGAAAATAACCTTTAAAACATGCATAAAAATAGAAATTAAAAAATATAAATGTATCATACTATAAACATCCATTTACAACTTTCCTTTTTACTTTAAATACATGATGATTATATTTCCATAGTATTACATATAGATTTCCCTTTTTGTTGTCTGTCCAATATTCCTTTAGATGGCTGTACCATAAATTATTTAACCAGGTTCCTATAGATGGACAATTAAAATGTTCCTAGTTTTCCATTATCGCAACCAATATTGCCGAGAGCATACAACAGTGAACACATATTAATATAGAGTACAAATACCTAGAAATTTTATTGCTGATTCAAAAATTATATGCAATTTTTAAATAATAGAAAATATATATTGATCTCTGCCCCTGGTTCCTGGCACAGAGTTCCCCAAACCCTTGTTAATTTCCCAGTAAGAGCACTAGGAATATCTTTTGTTCTAATATTTGGTCTTTGACCCTGGTTCCTGATACAGAGATCCTAAATCTCTTGGAATTTCCTGGGTGATAGGAGTATGCTTTATTCTAATGAAGTGACTCTTGATGGGCTCCTGGATGGGTGCTGGTCAACAGAAAGATCAAGCCATGATTCAAAGCTTGGAATTTTCAGCCCCATCCGCCATCCTCCAGAGAGGAGAGAGAAGATGGAAAAGTGGTTAATTGATCATGCCTACATGATGAAGCTTAATGAAATCTCAGTAGCGTGGGGTTTGGGGAGCTTCTGGATTGGCGAACACATGGAGGTGCTGGGAGGGTGGCCACCCTTCCCATACCTGGCCCTTTGCTTCTCTTCCATATGGCTGTTCCTGAATTATATATGTTTATGATAAACTGGTAACCTAGTAAGTAAACTGTTTTCCTGAGTTCCATGAGCCCCTCTAGCAAATTAATCAAACCTAAGGAAGAAGTCATCGGGACCTATGAGTTATGCGTAGCCATTGATCGGAAGCACGAGTAACAATCCAGAATTGTGATTGGCTTCTGAAGTGAGGGTGGAGGGAGTCTTGTAGGACTGAACCCTTAACCTGTGGGATCTGACACTACCTCCAGGTAGATAGTGTAAGAATTGAGTTAAATTGTAGGATATCCAGCTGGTGTGGCTGAACTGCCTGTGTGGAAATCCCCACACATTTGGTGTCAGAAGTGAAGTATAGTATAGCATAGTGTGAGAGCAAAGGAAACACACGGGAGTGTTTTTCCTTTACAGCACTTTTTTTTTTAATTTAAAATATTCCCTGTTAGATTTTGGGCATGTGTATTTAAAAGTTTGATAGATATTTCCAAATTAACCTTTTAAAACATTGTAGCTTTAAAACATCATTCCCATCCATTATATAACAGAGTTCCTAGTTCCCCAGACCATTACTAATACTTGTGTCAAAACTTGTATTTGCCTCTCTGATAGACAGAACATGATACCTAACATTAATGTTGCATTTCTAATTGGATTTACTTTAGTCATAGGGTTGTAATTAAATTACTAGATACTCTTTTCTTTCTTGATTCACAAACTTTTTGAAATTTCCTTTCCAAGTGTCTTAAGTCAATGTTGACCATACAAGATTTCCATTTCTTCATTATTACAAACCCTTAGAATGATGAAGTTTTCGATATCCTTCAAATCACTGTAATTGTCTGGTCCAGATTAAGCGTTGTGATTTTCTTCTTTATGTTGTGTATTGTAGCACAGGGTTGATTGTTTATTCAGCATCTACTACGCCCTTTGTTGCAATCACCCTGCAGTGGAGGCATGAATCCCCACCCAGTATTCTTTGCAATGTCAAGGCTAATAATGCCAATAGGCACCAAGAGGATACGAAGAGATTTAACTAATGACATAATGAGGCTTTCTGGGGGGAGCTGGGTGGTTCCAAAACAGGTCAGAAAATGGCTTGAGAGAGCTATGAGGGGCAACTGGCTTTTGTTTTTATTATAGTTAGGAGGTGGCGCTGGGGTGAGAATTCTCACAAGTGGACCAGGCTTGAAAGGTTTGAACTTTCTGCTGATGATAAAAGAGGTAGCACACAGGCTTTCTTCTGTGTTTGACCAGTTGTGGTACAAGAGGAGAAGAAGGAGGGGTGGAGCTTGAAACCTGTCAGCAAACATGAAAAAATGGAGTCAGACTCTTTATTACATCCTTTCTAAATATTCTGATATTCATTTAGATATCCATCCCTCCTCTGGATTATAGTTCTTTTTTTTAAATTAACTTTTATTGGAGTATAGTTGCTTTACAATGTTGTGTTAGTTTCTACTATACAGCAAAGTGAATCAACTATATCTATACATATATCCCCTCTTTTTTGGATTTCCTTCCCATTTAGGTCACTACAGAGCATTGGATTGTAGTTCTTGTCCCTCACAGGAAGCTGATCCCACCCTTGTCCCTCACAGGAAGCTGATCCCACCCCCAGCTCCAGAAGTGGGCCTGATCAATATAAAGCAATCCCATTTCTTTGCTACTTTAGAAATCAGGCATATGTTAATCAGCACGTAGAATGCCCCCAGCCATAGAGAATTTGTACGTGACCAAATTTTAACCCGTAAGATGCAAAGGGAAGTTTATTGTTTTGGTGGTGGGCTGGCTTGCAGGGAGGCAATTCTAGGAAAGTTTTCCCCCCACTTAAGAGAAACTTTGTGTAAGAGATGAGCTCTCTTCCTTTGGACACCATCATGTGCATACGTGAGGTCTGGAAGTCCAATAGCCATCCCCCTTCCAGCTTGCTACTCAAGAGAATAACAAGAAACAGAGTCAGAATCCTGCTCTTATCATGTCTGATGACTCTCCTACCTCACTACATTTGTAGTCATTTGAGCCAAACAATTGACTGTTTATACTAATTTTCATGTTTTTCTGTTAATTCACCTCAAAACAAACAAACAAAAATTAGTCTGATACCCAACCGCTTGTCTTCTGAGACAAAAAATTTTCAGTAAAAATCTTGTTGAGTGCTATACTTTTAGAAGAGTGAGATTCTCCCTGATATATAGATATCAAAAGCCCCCATTTTCTGCACCACTTGTTTTTTTTTTTTATTGCCAGTTTCACACTGGGTACTAGAATCCATTATCCCTATACTCTTCCTGTCTCAAGAGTTTATACTCTAATCTGTTCCATAATTTTATCACTTTGGTTCCTCTAATTTTCTCTTCACCCAAGGATTCCTGAGGTATTCTTTTTCAGACAGCAGGGGATCATCCTTCACATCACTCTTTTTTGAGCTACTTATTTTGAATAACAAATCCTTACATTGTCATTTTTCATTCATGAATTACATTTTAGGAATTGGTCCCTTCCTGCCAGGTTTTTTTTTTTTTTAATTTATTTTTGGCTGCGTTGGGTCTTCGCTGATGCGCGGCCCCTCTCCAGTTGTGAGCAGGGGCCCCTCCTCGTTGTGGTGTGCTGGCCTCTCATTGAGGTGGCTTCTCCCGTTGCAGAGCACGGGCTCTAGGTGCTTGGGCTTTAGTAGTTGTGCCTCGCCGGCTCCAGAGTGCAGGCCCAGCAGCCGTGACGCACGGGCCCAGCTGCTCTGCAGCATGTGGGATCTTCCCGGCCTAGGGCTCAAACCCATGTCCCCTGCATTGGCAGGCGGATTCTTAACCGCTGCACCACAAGGGAAGCCCCCTGCCAGGTTTTGAGGACATTCAGAAGTAAGGTGAAGAAATATATTAAGTAAATTCAACTCAGTAATTGTCTTTGGTATATTTTCTTCTTTAGCTGACATTTGTCTCCATTGTTCCTTGTTTTGTCTCCTTCATAAGCTCATTGGATTCCAATGTCTAAAATTATTCCTAGGAACACTCATTTTATATTTTGCACCATTTTTATTTTACATGATTGTGATTTTTGGTCATGATAGACAACTTATTAGCTTATTCATCTTGTTTGAATGTCAATACCTATAATTCTCCGGGAAGCAAAAGATATTGCAAGATAAGTTTAAGAAATAATATTACTTTAGTGACTTGCTTTTTAAAACTGATTCCCACATATACTTCCATAGAAGCAATGCACTTTCCCCAGGAATTATTAGATTCATGTTGTCCAAGTTTATTTTGAGAGAAACTTCAGGGAGAACCCATTGTCAATTTCTCATACTGGTAGTTTTGTTATATGTAGGAACATGCAGTTAGTAATGTAGAAAAGAAATTTACAGTGTGAAATATCAGGTGTATATTTAATGGTTATTATATCATTTGGATGGTAATAAGATACAGGTTTTGAATATTACTTGTTTTCTAGATAATACAGATGATACTGTTATCTAAGAAATATTTTTTGATTTTTAAGTCACTACCTGCGTGTTTGCATTGAAAATCTTTTTACATGCCTTCCTTTCTTTCATGATTGTGTGTGTGTGTGTGTGTGTTTTAGTGCAGGAGCAATGAGTGAATGTTTATGACAGTAATACAGTATTCACTTTGTTCCCTTCTAGCACTCCCACCACATATCACCCTGTGACAAGCAATTAGTTCCTGTTGTGTAATTAATTATTAAAATCATCTTATTGCATTTTTTAAAACTGGCACACAATATAATGTAAATCACTGTAATTTCTATTCTACTAAAGTGTGTAATGCTATTCTCTCTAAATAAAAAATGTTTGTACTTAATGTAAAGGAGATGGACTGTCATCACCATGTGAATGTTAGTGTAATTTTTTTAATGTAATCTCAGCAAATATTTTAGTTATGCTATATCTATATTGGTGAACAGGTTTTCCCACTGAAAAAATGTGCATTTATTGCTAACTGATGAAAATTTGGCTCAATAAATATATAGATATTTCCTAAATTTTTCAAGGTTGAAAAATGATCAGTACTGTTACTAGCAATCCTTATTTTCAAATATCAGGTACAACTTTATCAAAAGTGGAGGTCATCTGGCTTATACTTAATACCAGAAGTCAGGCTAGCTACTATACAATTAGAAAGATAGGTGCAGAAAGGTCCTAGATAGATATATAACCAATAAGAACTTTTCCAGCTCCTGTATTAGGAAGTTTTGTAAGTAACAACACACCTTGATAGTATTGAAACTTATTTAGATAGCCTTTTGTAATTTGGATTTTAATACATTCCTCAGCATTTAACCACTCCCCAGAAGAGGGACCAGACAGATCAAATAAATGAGTGACATGATGGAGTGGGAGTCTGGCAAAATGGAGAGAGCAGACTGTTTAAAGAGAGCCACGTCTACTTATCTTGTCTTTAATTTTTCCTTAAGCAAAAAATCCAGATCCAGTGCTGTGATAACTTCTAATTTTTCACGTGAAAATGGAAGTTTCAATTTTTATGTTAACCTACCTACTTTTTTTTTTTTAAAGACTGCTCTTTCCCCACTGTATGGTTTAGGGACTATTGTCAAAAATAAATTGAATAAAGGTGTAAGGATTATTTCTGGACTCTCAAGTCAATGCCATTCATTGATCTAAATGTTTATCCTTACGCCAGTGCCACACTCGCTTGCTTGAGTACTGTCACATTGTAATAAGTTTTGAATTAGGAGGTGTGAGCACTCCAAATTTGTTCTTCCTTTTAGAGTCTGTTTTAGCTATTCTGGGCTCCTTGTGGAAGGGCTGGCATATGACTATTGGAACCAGCTAATCAATTTTTGGGAAAAAAAGGCAGCTGGAATATTGATAGGGATTGCATTGAATCTGTGGATTAATTTGAGGATTATCATTATTTTATCAATATTGTCTTCTAATCTGTGAACATAGATGTCACTCCATTTCTTCAGTTGATCTTTAATTTCTTTTAACAATATTTTGTAGTTTTCAGTGTAGAAATCTTGTACTTGTTTGGCTAAATTTATTCCTAAACATTTTATTATTTTGGTGATATTATAAATGAATTTGATGATACTGTAAGTGAATTTCTTTATTTCATTTTCAGGTTGTTCATTGCTAGTTTATAGAAATAGAATTGATTTTTATATTTTCATCTTATATCCTGCAACCTTGCTGATCTAGGTTATTAGTTCTATTTATTTTTTTTTGTATATTACTTAGGATTTTCTGTATACAAGATAATGTCACACATAGAGAACATTTTACCTCTTCCTTTTCAATTTGGGTGCTTTTTATTTCTCTTTCTTATCTAATTGCCCTGGCTAGAGCTTCCAGTACATACTGAATGGAAGTGGTGTCATGGATGAATTTTGTCCAACCCCCTTAAATTCATATGTTGAAATTCTAAACCTCAGTACCTCAGAATGTGACCATATTTGGAGACAGGATTTTTACAGAGGTAATTAAGTTAAAATGTGGTCATTAGGGTGGACCCTAGTCCAATATGACTGATGTTTTTTACAAGAAGAGAAAAGTTGGACACAGAGAGAAGATTATGTTGACATAGAAGATGGCCATCCACAAGCCAAGGAGAGAGGTCTAGAACAGATCTTTCCCCCATGGCCCTCAGAAAAACCAACCCTACTGATTCCTTAATCTAAGACTTCTATTTTCTAGAACTGTAAGAAAATGTTTAAGTGGTTTAAGCTGCCCAGTCTTATATTATTTTGTTATGGGAGACTAAGCAAACTAATACAATTGGCAAGAGACACATCCTTTTCTTAGGAGGTTGATGTTATGGAGAATGCATTCAATCTTTTACCAATAAGGATATGGTGAGTTCAAAGATTTCAGGGCTTATCAAAGGAAAAACTGTGACGACGAGGTGACAGTATTGCACAATAAGCTTTATTGGGCAAAGTTGAGGCAGGATTACATGAGACGGGAAGTTCCTTAGAGCAGGCGACCTTCCAGAGATGGGGACTTGGTCACCACCCAGAGGGGGAAGAGGGCAAGGATTCCTTGACGAGAGGCTACTTGGGGAGGGAGCTTATTTGTCTAGGTGATGTTGCTCAGCAGCATGATGGGGAGTCTGTGTCAGAGAGCTCCAAAGGGCAGCAGTGATTTGGGGTATTTTGTAGACACAGGGTTTGTTTTATCTATGGCCAGCAGATGTTGGGTGCAGTTTTACAGACTATGCAAAGCAGACAGGCTCTAAATGGCTAAAAATCTTCTTTTTAAGGCCATGTTTAAAGCAATTGCATGTGTAAAAATTTGAGTTTGGTACCAGTGGGCTTCCTAGCCTGCTATGAACAACAAAAAGGCCAATATACAGAGGCTATCTTTTATCCACTTATAAAGCAAGTATGATGCTAGCTACTTTTTTTAACATCTTTATTGGGGTATAATTGCTCTACAGTGGTGTGTTAGTTTTAGCTGTGTGTTTTTATAGCTAGTTTTAACAAGTAGAGGAAGTTCCTTTGTATTTGTAGTTAGTTGAGCGTGCTTATCATGAAACATTGCTGGATTTTGTCCAGTGCTTTTTCTGCATCCAGGGAGATAATCATGTCATTTTTGTCTTCTGTTCGATGGTATGTTGTATTACATTATTGATTTTCAGATGGTAAACTGTTCTTGCCTTTCTGCGATAAATAACACTTGGTCATGGTATATAATCTTTTTCATACGTTGCTGAATTTCATTTACCACAATTCTTTTTGAAAATTTTTACATCTATACTTGTAAGAGATAAATGTTAGTATTTTTTTTTCTTGCGATGTCTTCATCTGGTTTTGGTATCAGGGTAATACCCTGATACATAGAATGAGTTGGGAAGTATTCCATCTCTTCTATTTTCTGGAAAAGTTGTGAAGAATTGGTATTAATTCTTCTTTAAATGTTCGGTAGAAATTACCAGTAGAGGCGTCTGGGCCTGTGTTTTTCTTTGTGGGAAGATTTGAAATTATGCATCCAATTTCTTTACTTGTCATATTCAGATTTCAATTTCTTCTTATATATGTTTTGGTCATTTGCATCTTTCAGGGAATTTGTCTACTTCATCTATCTAACTTGTAGGCATATGGTAGTTCATTATATTCCCTTATAATTCTTTTTTATTTCTGTAAGTTCTATAGTGGTGTCTCCTCTTTTATTCCTGATTTTAGTATGTTGAATCTTCTAGTTTTTTTTGTGGTTGCATTGGGTCTTTGTTGCTGAGTGTGGGCTTTAGTTGGGGTGAGTGGGGGCTACTCTTCATTACGGTGCACGGGCTTCTCATTGCGGTGGCTTCTCTTATTGTGGAATATGGGCTCTAGTTGTGTGGGCTTCAGTAGTTGTGGCACACAGGTTCAGTAGTTGTGGCTCGTGGGCTCTAGAGCACAGGCTCAGTAGTTATGGCACACAGGCTTAGTTGCTCCACGGCATGCGGGATCTTCCTGGACCAAGGCTCGAACCTGTGTCCCCTGCACTGGCAGGTGGATTCTTAACCACTGCACCACCAGGAAAGCCCTGCTTTGTTAATCTAGCTAAAGTTTTGTCAATTTGTTGATCTTTTCAAAGAATCAACTTTAGGTTTCATTGATTTTTCTCTGTTGTTTTTCTATTATCTACTTAATTTCCATTTTAATCTGTATTATTTCCTTACTTCTGATTGAATTGTATTTAGTTTGCTCTTATTTTTCTAGTTTCCTAATGTGGAAATTTAAGGTATTGATTTGAGATTTTTCTTGTTTTTTAAGATAGGCATTTGCAGATTTAAATTTCTCTTTAAACACTGCTTTAGCTGCATCCTTTTAATTAGGTATATTGTTTTCACTTACATTCATTATCAATTAGGGAAGACAAAGAAATATAGTTTCCAAATCAGAAAGGAAGAATTAAAACTGTCTTTGTTTACAGATGACATAATCTTACATACAGAAAACCCTTAAAACTTCACCAAGAAACTATTAGAACTAATAAATGAATCCAGTAAAGTTACAGGATACAAAATCAACATACAGAAGTCAGTTCCATTTCTATACACTAACAAAGAACTATCTGAAAGAGAAATAAGGAAAATCACATTTACAAGAGCATCTAACAATAAAATACTTAAGAATAAATTTAACCAAGGAGGTGAAAACTCTGTACTCCTAAAGTTATAACACGTTGATGAAAGAAATTGATGAAGAGGCAAGTAAATGGAAAAATATCCTATGCCCATACATCAGAATAATAGTATTATTATTAAATATTATTATTAATAAAATGTCCACACTACCCAAAGACATCTATAGATTCAATGCAATCCCTATCAAAATTCCAATGACATTTTTCACAGAAATAGATACATCAATCCTAAAAGTTGTTGGAACCACAAAAGTCCCCCAGTAGCCAAAACAATCATGAGAAAGAAGAACACAGCTGAAGGCATTACACTTTCTGTTTCAAACTATATTACAAAGCTATGGTAATAAAAACAGTATGGTAGTGGCATAAAACAGACACCAAGCCCAATCGAAGAGAATCAAGAGTCCAGAAGTAAACCCACACATATACCATCAACTAATATTTGACAAGCCAAGAATACTCAGTGGGGAAATTATATTCATATGGAGAAGAATGAATTTGGACTTGTATCTTACACAACTCAGAAAAATTAACTCTAAATGGATTAAAGACTTACATTAAGACCTGAAACCATAAAACTCCTGGAAGAAAACATAAGAAAAGTCTCCTTGGCATTGGCCTTGGCAATGATTTTTTGGATATAACACCAAAACCACAAGCAACAAAAGCAATAAACAAGTGGGACTACATCAAACTATAAAAAGCTTCTACACAGCAAAGGAAATAATCAACAAATTGAAAGGGCAACATACAGAATGGGAGAAAATATTTGTAAGCCACATATCTGAGAAGGGGTTAATATCCTAATTATATGAGGATACAATTCAATAACAATGAGACAAATAATCTGATTTTAAAATGGGCAAAGACTTGAATAGACATTTTTCCAAACAAGACACACTAACAGCTAGCAGGTATATAAAAATGTACTCAACATCACTAATCACAGGGAAATGTAAATCAAAACCACAATGAGATATCACCTCACAATTGTTAGATTGATTTTCATCAAAAAGCCAAGAGATAACAAGTGCTGTTGAGGATGAGAAGAAATCACTGTCCACTGCTCGTAGGGATGTAAATTGGTACAGTTACTACAAAAAAGAGTATGAAGTTTCATCAAAAAATTAAAAATATAACTACTGTATGATCCAGAAATCCCACTTCTTGGTATATATTGGAAGGAAAAGAAATCAGTATCTTGAAGGGATATCTTCAGTCCTATGTTCATTGCAGCATTAATTATAGCCAAGAAATGGAAACTACCTAAGTGTCTGTCAATGGATAGGTGCATAAAGAAAATGTTCTCTGTGTGTGTGTGTGTGTGTGTGTGTGTGTGTATGCAATGGGATATTATTCAGTCATAAAAGAAGGAAACCCTGACGTTTGCTGTAACATGAATAAAACATGAGAGTGTTATGCTAAATGAAATAAGCCTAACAGAGAAAAACAAATACTGTATGATCCACTTATATGTGAAATCTAAAAAAGCTGAACTCATAGAAAAAGTAGATTGGTGGTTGCCAGGAGCTGGGGGTTAGAGGAAATGGGGATATATTTGTCAAAGGGTGCAAACTCTCAGTTACATGGTGAATAAATTCTGGGGATTTAATGTACAGCGTGGTGATTACAGTTAACAATATTGTATACTTGAAAGTTGCTAAGAGAGTGGATCTTAAATTTTCTCACCAGACACACAAAAAATGGTTACTTTGTGAGATAATGGATGTGTTAACTAATCTTATTGTGGTAATCATTTTGCAATGTATATGCATACCAAATCAGGAAGTTGTATACCTTAAACTTACACAATGCTATATATCAATTATATCTCAATATAGCTGGAAAAAATCATAAAATTGGCCCTCCTTGAGGGGCAGGATGTTTCCAGTCTTTGATCCTTTCTCTAACTCCAGAAGGGGTCTTCTTAGTTTCTTTTTCTCTTGTTCTCCTTTAAAATTCTAGGTGATCTACCTTTTCATTTGTTGGTCACCGCCTAGATCTCCATTGTTTTTCATAATTCCCTTATCTATGAACTTTCCTATATTCTATTCCAAACAAAATCAGTTTGCTTAGGAAGAGCTATGGATATCTCTGTTCTTATGTCCTTCTTCTCCACATGAGCAGGGCCTCTGTGCCACTGCACCAGAGATGGGGGCAAGGACAATGGCTTGCTTCTCCTGGAATGCCTTCTTGGTCTTTGAATGGGGGAACTGGGCTGTGATGGTTAGCCCCTGGTCTTTTCACCTTGCCCTTCTGGCATGGAACCTTCACCCTACGAGCAAGATGGAGCTGGGACTATTGGGTCCAAGTACACTTGGCCTACCTCACCTTGGGTAAAGCTTCTATGTAAATGGAGGCTAGTTAGGTGAAGGGAGCCCCAATCCTTTCAGCTGCACCAGCCAGAAATAGAACTCCTGCAACACAGAACTGCTGGTGAATGAGAGATTCTGATAGTCTGACCCTCCCATGGTGTACCTATTTCAAGGTGCCATCAGTTGTAATATTTTAAAATTGTAAGATGATTTAATACTGGATCCTTAGAAAAGACGAACTATCATATTAAATTTTAGGTTTCAGAAACTTTAAAATATATGGCCTCAAATCAAGTAAATAAGAAATTGTGACTAATTGTACCTATATTGTGAAAATAGAGCCCCACATGGTTATTGACTGCATAACTTGGGCAGAATTTTTATGTCTGGAAATAATTTTGAATTAAGTAACCCTCTGCAATACATGTATTCCATCTCACAAAGAAATGGTTGCATCTTGGTATCGTGGCTGTTAATAATTATTGCTGAGAATTCTCTGAATTGCTCACAGTGTTCATGTCCGTGCTTTCAGAGAATTGCATAGACTGTAAAATATGTCAATCTCTTCTAAGATACCCTGCAAAATATCTTCCATCTACTATCTTTTTAAAAAAATATTTATTTATTTGGCTGTGCTGGGTCTTAGTTGCAGCATGCAGGATCTTCATTGCAGCATGTATACTCTTTAGTTGCAGCATGTGGGATCTTTTGTTGTGGCATGCATGTGGGACCTAGTTCCCTGAGGAGGGATCGAACCTGGGCCCCCTGCATTGGGAGCACAAAGTTAACTGCTGGACCACCAGGGGAGTCCCTTCCACCTACTATCTTGAAAACGATTTCACCGTGATCTTTCTCCTCCCCCCATGCAGACAGCTCTTTTGTGCTCTGTTTTTATAATATTAAGGGTTTTGCCACTTTTACCATCCCTGGCTATGTCTCATGATGAGAGAACAGAAAATTCTAGATGATCTCCCCTGGCAAATGTCCCCAATGTTACATGATTCAACAAATGCTTTTGTAGCACTCACTACTTTATAGGCACTTATTGAATCCTCCTAACAACTCTGGGAGTACAAATTGAGACATTATTGTTATTATCCACGTTTTACAAAAGATGCTAACTATTAGCTATAAGATGCACAACTGACAAGTGTCAAGGCTGGAGTGTGAACTGGTGGAATCTGGCTTCAGACTCCACTCTGTTAACTACTGTAATCTATGAGGAAAAGTCAAGCGAAGTGAGGTGGAGTGAACTGGCCAAAGCTCTCTAAGGGAAGCAGAATTTCACTTCTGTTCTCTTGACTCCTTGTCTGGTGTTTTCACAGCTTTCCCCCAGTCTCCCCCCCCCCCACCATTAGTTTTTTTTCCCCACAGTAAGGGGCTGTATAAGAGGTTGGAATCCTTTCTGGATGGCCTCCAATGGAAATCTACTTAACAGTAAAGAGCCAGAGGGAAGCTTGTGTGTATTGGTTCCCAGGGTCTTAAGCTTTATCTTTCTTGCCACTACTGCTACTGCTTCCATTCCGGCGGGGTCCTCAACCCTCTTAGATGGCTGCCTTCATTCACCTAGCCACTGAAGAATCACAGCTGTGCCCTCTTTTCATAATCCCCAAAGCTCCCAAACCAATATTCACTTGAATGAGCTTCTATCACTCTGTACACATACACACCAGAAGCTACTCCTGGGTGAGATGAATGAAATTGTTCTTTGTTGCTATGACAAGTTCACAGGCAGCCAAGATTTCCCTATCCCATTTAGAAATAGAGGCAGGAAGTTACTAACATCTATATAAGTACTGAAAATTAACTGATTTCGCGTGAGATGCCCTTGAGGTACCCAGGCCTCCAGCCAACTTAATTCCCATTGGCCCCCCCTCAGCCTCAGTACCTTAGACTTTTTGCCAAAGCTGCTTGCTCATCTGTAAGACCTCTTGCTGTGACAAAGATAACTGACTGTATAAATTAGAAGTGGGACCTCTAGCAGGCACAATGAGAGCTAAATAATCCCACAATCTAAGGGAATGTTTCACACCTATTTTGCCAAAGTGGGTAGTGTCAATGAATGAGGGTACTCTTTTACCAGTCAGAATCCCCATTTCTGTGTTACCATATTATACTTATTTTTTTTCTTTCTTCTTTTTTTGCCTTTCCACTCATTTAATCATGTGGACTCATTGAAAGCAAGCAAGAAGTAAATAATGAAACTTCATTCTTATGTTTACATCAGGTTTTGAATTTTTACTATATGTTTAAACAGGAGTTTTTATTTTTTTAATTTTTAAAAATTTTTATTGGAGTATAGTTGATTTATAATGTTGTGTTAGTTTCAGGTGTACAGCAAAGTGAATCAGTTATACATATATCCACTCTTTTTTAGATTCTTTTCCCATATAGGCAGTTACAGAGTATTGAGTAGAGTTCCCTGTGCTATACAGTAGGTCCTTATTAGTATTATACTTATTTCTTGTTCTTAAAAGGGTTATTTCCTTCCCAAATATTCCCCAGGAGAAAATATGGAGCCAGTAAATATTGCAACCCTCCATATTTCATTTCAGTGAAATTCATATTACAGCATTTTGTCCTATAAAACTATCAAATCTTAGATTAGGCTCATCCTCAAGAATTGATATGTCCCTTCCTTGAAAATCTGGCTAGAGAGTTTACTGTGACTTTGTTTTAATCTCCTGTACCCTGACTACACTGCTCTCATGGCATTTTACACATATATAAATGTAAACTATAACATAAAAATGTCTGGGTTCATTTTCTGGCTATGAAATGTGAAGAAGAGTAGTTATACTAAATTAAAAAATATATTTAATAAAAATAAATTTAAAATAATTTAATTAAAATTAAATAATTAACTATATATTTGTAACTTAGTAATACTAATTTTGTTCACATTTCACAGCCAGAAATTTAACCCAATTATTAATTTTGAGTGTTATTAGTGGAGTTTTATTAGAATTAGCTTTCTCAGAGCAACCAGTCGAAGGAAAACATTCAGGTTTTCAATTTGTCCTTCTGTCTCAATTAGTCAAGACTTATAAACATTATAGTCTATATCCCCCAAAGTGTTGAAAAGTAAAATAGAAGTCTAAAACATGTACAGAATTGATAATTCAGCAATGGTCAATCTGTTGAAAATATTTTCACTAATGAGAGAAACTTTACCCATGTTAGAGCCATTCAAATAGTTGGACCAGCTATGTTCCAGAGCTCTGTGGAAGAATCAGAAAGCCATCGGAAAAGAGTTGTCATATAAATAATATTTACTCCTCAAATGTGTAGAGAACTTTCTAGTTTCCAAATATTTTCATGTCTCATTTGATCCTCACCAAAACCAAAACAGAAGATTTTACTTTTAGCAATGTGACTTCGAGGCATTCTGAGAGCTAGTCACACCGACACATTACGATAGAACCAGTCTATCGATCTCCTCGGGGGCAGTGCTGTGTATCCCAAGTGCCTAGCACAGGGTGTAGCAAATATTTTGTTTGGTAAGTATCTGCTGAGTGAATGAATCAAAGACCTGTCCTTAGATGGAAGCCCCAAGATTGGTTTGCCTTCTCTGTCCATCACCTCTGTAGGGGTTTGTGGGTGAATATAACTCATTGACAGAGGCCACCTACTTAGTGCATGGTAAAGTTGCAAAAAACATGGCCATTATGAAAAAAAAAGTCAGTAATTGCTTTATGTCTGTATCCCTGAGCTCTTCACCCTAGCCAATTGTGGTCGCTCAGTATCCTGCCAGTGCCCAGGCTGGGCTTTTCGGGGGGCAGTGTCTCATAGCTCTGTAGAGAGCTCAGATGATAATCTTCAAAGCTTATTGCTAAGAGAATGATTCTGACATGGTCTTTATCTTGCGTTCGGCTTTCTAAATTAGTCTTGCTCCTTGTGATGTGGGCTGATTTCCCCTGGGATGGCCATTGCTTACCTTGTCCCATTTAGCGATGACAGTGTTCCTGGCCTTAGCCCATGACCCCAAGGACTGACTCAGCAATTTTCTGCTATCTCACCTGAACGCTCTGAGTTGTGGTTTATGTAGTAACTGATTTCTCTCTTTAAGAGTAACATTTTAGGGCTTCCCTGGTGGCGCAGTGGTTGAGAGTCCGCCTGCCGATGCAGGGGACACGGGTTCGTGCCCCGGTCCGGGAAGATCCCACATGCCGCGGAGCCGCTGGGCCCGTGAGCCATGGCCGCTGAGCCTGCACGTCCGGAGCCTGTGCTCCGCAACGGGAGAGGCCACAACAGTGAGAGGCCTGCGTACCACTAAAAAAAAAAAAAAAAAAGAGTAACATTTTAAAGCCTCATTCTAAAGGAGGAGGCTTTCCTGCTTGGAGGAGAAACTTAAAATAGTTCCATTTGTGAGGCAGCAGGAAGCTTCCTGGGAAACAGTACAAAGCATTTTCCAGGTGTGGCCATCACAGAGGTGTGCTGCTCAGATCTCCCTTCAAGAGAACTTGCTGCAGGGCTCAGAGTAGCCGACAGCCTCTAACTGCTGTCTTTGGATTCACCATGGTACTTTCTTCAAGGCTATACTTCCCCCAGGGACTCCTCCAGTTAAGGACCGATAACAACAGGGGTCCCAGAGCCAGGGCATCTTTGTCAGATGTGGGCCTCCTCTAATGAGCAACCTTTGCCTGGAGTCTTCTCATTGTTCAGGTTGAGAATTTCTCAGTACTATGTTGCGGTCAGAAAATTGTGTCAGTCTAAAGGCTTTTCCTATTTATTCTGCCCCTTCCCCGTTTATCAATATATCTCTTGCATGTTTAATCTCATCTCTACATCTACTTCTCAGAGAACCCAGATTGACATGGGACAGGGGGCAGGAGTGGTCTGAGAAAAAAGATGGTAAGATGAGTTTTGAGCCTGGCTCACTCATTGCCTGGCTGGCAAGATCACTGCCTTCCTGGGTGAAACATGAGGTAAGGATAAGCCTTAGCACCACATGATAGCCTGGTGACTGAAGATTTCATCAATGATGACCTCAGAGAATGTACCGGTAGAGAGGAATGCACTAGCTAGAGTGAAGATTCAGGCACTTGAAGGATTTGGTAGGGGTGTGTGTGTGTGTGTGTGTGTGTGTGTGTGTGTGTGTGTGTGTGGCGGTGCAATGCCTACAAGAACAGTACAATTGACTACGTATCATTAAATTGTATTGCCACTGTCGACTGAAAAAAAAATTCACAACCTAACAGTTGAGAGTTATGTTTTATTTGGTGGACAAATCAGAGGACTTAAGCCTGGGGTGCAGCATCTCAGATAATGCTGAGAGACTGTTCTGAAGAGGCAAGGGGGCAGGGGGAGCCAGGATATATAGGAGTTTTTGCAACAAAAGACCAGGTAGTTGGAACATCAAAAGATTACTGTTAATGAAAGAAAACTAGATGTCTCAAGTTAAGGAATTTAGCGCTTTTCTGTGTATGGGAAGATGCCAGAGTCTGGGCTCACTGAAATCATTCCTTTGATATGCACCTCAGCCCTCTGGGGCCAGTATCCTGTGTTTTCTCATCCTGCGTTTCCTCAGGGCTCACCATAGGGAGTGGCTGCTGTCTGATGGCTGTTGATGGCAGGTATTCTTTGTTTCCTTCCTGAGTTCCCTCAGGGCTCACCAGCTCACCATCAGTGGTGGCTGCAATCGCTGATTACTGTGACATCCTTTGTTTACTGATATGGCAGGAAATATTTTAGTTCTCACCATCCTCAAGAAGGATTTACTGAGGGTAGTTAAGAAATAGTTATGGTCTAAGGGTGTGAGTTAGAGAAACTTTCTGATAGCTTACGAAGGCGCCTTTTCCTACAGTGGAGGAGCAAACAGCTAAAGACAGACTCAAGAGTTAATAGCTGAAGTTCCAGAGCTCCAGAGACATTTTTATGCTTATTCAGGGCTAGTTT
Source organism: Orcinus orca (assembly GCF_937001465.1). Classification (NCBI taxonomy): domain Eukaryota; kingdom Metazoa; phylum Chordata; class Mammalia; order Artiodactyla; family Delphinidae; genus Orcinus; species Orcinus orca. The sequence goes on from NC_064580.1 coordinate 125,373,494, forward strand.
GTTATGCTAAGGTCAGAACCCTGGTTAAAAAAATCCTTGAACCCTGAAGTATGAAAGGAGGATGTCTCTCTAGGTGTATGCCCCTTTGAATTTGGGCTCTGAAGACATCCCTGAAACAACAGAGCTTGTAGAGGGATCCCAGTACTCCCTAATATGAACTAGCAACCTCCTCCCTTCTCTGCAGAAGACTCTGCAGAGTCTCAGACCTCGTTCCCACAGGCAAGAGGTGATCCCCTTAGGAACAGCCCCCATCTACTTTCTTGGTTGTCAGGCCAATAATTAGGATTAAGTCCCAGCAAGACACAGCTAGGGAAGTTTTGAAATTGATAAAAGAGGAAAGAGATTACCACCCAAAGGAGCTGCAAGAATTAGCTGGTATGTAGTAGCAGGAGCTAAGAGAGTACCCTTGGGATTGGACTTTGAAGGTACTTGATCAACAGGTTCAGATCATAATACCAGATAAGAATCCATTGACTTGGGGCATGGGGGCATTTTTTTTCCGAACATAGAATTTAACACTTTTGAAAGGACCTCAGTGGATGGAGCAAAGTTGCTGTTAGCATGGCTCTTTAGAGACCAGGAGAAAGCAATGGCACACATAGAGTGAAGTGGAAATTCCCAAGTTTCTCTGGCAAATGAGAATGAAGGAATAAAAAAGGCTTAGGGAAGTGAGCATGCTTGAACAGAAGTAATATGTGATGCCAGGAGACTTTCCAGAAGATTATGTTCCACAGAAGGGCCCAGATGACCCACAGAAATGTGTTCATGAGACGACACCGATAAGTCTTGGCTCTCTTCTGCAGGCCAGGGCTGATGGTTATAGAGGTGGTCACAGAGATGAGCTTTTTTAATATTCAAGGGAATGATGAGACCCCCAAATAACAGAGGTCAAGCGGTGGTGCTTAATCACCAGAAGCCAGGATGATAAAATTACTCCAATGACCACCAAGTTTGGAGAAGCAGACAAGGGGGCTTGACCTACATGGAGCTGTAGAGGTTAATAGAGCATGGTGAAACTAAGAACAAAACAGAAGGTAGACAAAAGGGTGTTGCTTAATATCTACAACCAGAAAAAACGGCAAGAATGGAGGAACAGGAGGCTGATGGTCACTGGCCCAATAAAAATTCATGATCCCTTGCTCAGTGCCTGAATCTGAGCCAGTTTCAGATGTAGAACTCATTAACTGAAGAGTTTGAAGTATCTTTAGGAGTAATGACCATGCCACACAATGGCCGTGTATATTGTAATGATTTTTCCAGGCCTTGCCCACATGAACCTGTGGCCATTTACTTGGATAAATTTACAATGAGGAAAGGGGAATACTCAACATTTTGTGGAGTATTAGGCACACGTTCTGAATAGACATTAATTTCGGGAGACCCAAGATATCATCATGGTCCCCCTGCTAGAGTGTGGGTTTATAAGCCAGGAAATCAATGAACTACTGGCTAATGTCTGGATTACAACGGATCTTCTAAGTGTCCATAACCACCCAAGTGTTCATTTCTCGCATGATTGAAGCTGACATATTTGGTAGTTGTAGTAATATCCACGTGGTATACTTGGCTTATTAAGAGGTATCACAGAGAGGAATACCAAGTTGATGCTTCCAAAACTTCCCCCCCATCCTGAAGCCAAGATAGTAAACAAAAACAATATTGCATCCCTAGGAGGAACAGAGGATGGTAGAGAAAGGTGTGGTCGCTATTATATCATATATCTGTTTAATTTGACATTCTGTTGGAGGATCTAAAACCTGTGCTGAGTGTGAGGTGGGACTTCCTCTCTGCTCTCTGACTGTTAGAGGTGGGGTCTGCTCCCCAGCTGTTGGAGTAGAAGCCCTGAGGGTCGGGCTCCATCAGTCTCTGTTCCCCTTGAGTGTGTGCCCTGCCCCCAAAGGAGGAGAGTGCTGAAGTAAGTGAGGGCCATGTGCTCATAAAAGTCTGATATACCCCCTGTGTAGGTGTCAGTGGCCTCACTCAATTGCAGCCCCAGGTCCTGTCTTTTTCCCTTTGTGTAGTCCCAGATCTAGTTCAAGGCTGTGGCATGCAGTGGGTGGGGCCAGGGATCAGGGCGTTGTGGCTGCAGGAATTGAGGTGGCTGTGCTGCCGCCGGAGATCTGAGCTACCTCTGTGGCAGTCTTCTCCCATGACCCATCTGCCTCAGATGTACTGCCAAGCTGTGGTGTGGGATGGCCAGGGCCAGAGGGCTTGATCTGCTGGGAGACAGTCGGGTGCCACCCAAGTAACTGCCCACAATGGCTAACACTGCCCCACCCAAACCATGTCCCAAGCCACTGAGCTTTCTCTGCCTAGCTAGACCAAGTCTTTTCCCAGGGCCCAGCTGGTCCAGATCCCACACCAGGCTGTGGTGTGGAGTGAGTGGGGCCTGGGTGTTCACTCCACTCAGTTTGAGGAGTCTGGTTAAGCACGCATGCATATCTCTCTCTGGCCTGTTTGTTGGCAAGCCAGTACCTGTGCACTCTTGTGGGTAGAGTCGAGGCTTCTCTAGCCCTCGTATCTAGCCCAGCTCTTCTCCCAGCAGCCATGTCTCCTCCATATAGGAACCCAGGACTGGGACGCTGAGTCTGTGGCTGGGCCTGCTCGCTCACCAGGGTGAAGGCCTGCCCATGCAGAACTTCTCTTCCTTTCAGATCCCTCCCAGGGGTAGAGGTCCCGATCCTATGCCTTTTTTCAGTCCTACTCAGTTATGTGGAAATCTTTCTTGCAACTTTGGTTGTATAGGACTTCTTCTGCCAGTTTCAAGTTTTCCATGAGAATTGTTCCACATGTAAATGTATTTTGGATGTGTTCGTGATAGGAGGTGAGCTCCACGTCCTCTTACTCCACCATCTTGATTGCTTTGGAAGATCCCACTAGAGGCTCATCTATATGCTCTCTATAAGCATCCCAATTTAAATATAAAGACAGTTAAAATTCAAAGAATTGAAAAGATATATCATGCTAATGCTAATCTAAAGAAAGTTGGAGTGACCCTGTTAATATCAAACTATGTAAACCTTGGGATGGTATATTACCAGGAGTAAAGAGGGGCATTACATAATGATGAAAAGGTCAGATCACTAAGAACACATTAACAATCCTAAATATGTATGCAACAAACAAAATAGCTTCCAAATATATGAAGCAAAAACTGTCAGAACTGAAAGAAGAAATAGACAAATCCACAATAATAATTGGATACTTTAATATTCCCCTTTCAGCAACTGATAGAACTACTAGACATTGAATCAATAATGATATGTAAGACCTGAATGACACTATCAAGCATCATGTCCCAATTGAGATTTCTAGAACACTCCACCTAACAACAGCAGGAAACGCTTTATTTTCAAGTGGGAAAGGAACATCCAACAATACCCTGTGGGCCACAAAACAAACCTCAACAAATTAAAAGAATTGAAATTATATAAAATGTGTACTTTCACCATAATAGAATTTAACTAGAAATCATTTACAAACATATATGGAAAATTGCCAAATATTCCGAAATTTTACTGCATATACCTGAGTAACCAATGGGTCAAGAAAGAAGTCAAAAGGACAACTAATAATATTTTGAATTGAATGTAAATGAAAGCATAACATACTAATATTTGTGGAATGCACCTAAAGCAGTGCTCACAGTGAAATTTATAGCATTAAATGCATATATGAGTAAAGAAGGAATGTCTCAAATTATAATATAAGGATCTATCTCTAAAAATTCATCAAAATTGAACAAATTTTATTGAAAGCTAGCATGAGAAACTAAATAAAAAGAGCAATAATTAATGAAACGAAAACCAGAAAAGCCACAGAGAAATTCAATAAAACTAGAATCTGATTCCTTAAGAAGATCTATAAAATTGATAAATCTATAGCCTTTCCTACCTTCAGACTCTTAAGTCATATAACCATTGAAAGCTTATAGACTTTCTGATCTAGAGCCATCAAATCTCACACAACATAAACATCTGACTAGGGGACCCCCTTCACAGTGGATGAGGTGTGGAGATGGGTTCATGACCATGTTATCTACTGACCATATCACATAACTTCACTATCTGGTTTGGATAAGAAAAGCCTATTGAAGCTACAGCTAAAGTTATGCTTTGGAAGAACTACTCTGGGAAGTGGGATGCCATCCTCCAGGATTCAGTATACACATGATTCAGAGACTTGTGTATGGTGCTGTGTCTGTAATAGGAATAATATAGTCAGCCCTCCACATCCATAGTTTCTATTGATATATCCATGGATTCAACCAACCGTAGATCGAAAATATTTGAAAAAAAATTCCAGAAAGTTCCTAAAAGCAAAACTTGAATTTACTGCGTGCCAGCAACTATTTACATAGCATTTACATTGTATTTACAATTATTTACATAGCATGTACATTGTATTAGGTATTATAAGTAATCTAGAGATGACTTGGAGTATGCGGGAGGATGTGTATAGGTTATATGCAAATACTATGCCATTTCATACAAGGGACTTGAGCATTAATGGATTTCGGTACCTGCAGGGGGTTCTGGATCCAGTCCCCCATGGATACCAAGGGAAGGCTGTAAACGGATCTGGAGCCAAATAGTGTTACCAAGCAAAGGCTTGCTGCCCGATATGCATAGAAGCCAATACGATGGCACCAGCCTTTGAGAAAATAAAAGCTTTGTTGTAAGGTTGACAGGCAAGGAGACAGGAGGCAGGGCTCAAATCTGTCTCCCTGTTAACGAGGTGAGGTGGATATTTAAAGGTTCAGGTTTTGGGACAGTGAAGAAAGGGAAAAATGTGGTTGGTTACAAAGTTTAAGGAAGTGATGGATTCTTATGTGCAGGTGCAGGCAGACTTCATATTCCTTCATTGGTCACATGTGTAAATTTGGGGGAAGGTAGTATGAAGCACGTGGTATAAATTCGGGCTGTGACATCAAAAGGTCCCCCATAGGACAAGTCAGTCTATTCTGTGCAGACTCCAGTCAGCCATATTAGTTCCAACTGGTTTCAGCCCATTTTGTTGTGTTATAAGCAGAGGGGATTTAAACAAGCTGCCTCCTTATCTGCAGTCCTGTAAAATGAGCTCAAGAATTTCTGTTAGTCACCCATTTCTTTAACCCTATGGGACACAGTTTCAATACCCCTCACTATCCCGCTTGATGACCCACGGGGGCACTTGTGATTCCTTTTTCTACACGTCTAGGTTCTGTGAGGTTAGAGCTCATGGTTCTATTCTTGCTATAAGACACAGTAAGGGTACCAATGACATAAAAGGTATGGCTGATGCTTGGAGATCTTGAATTCCATCTTGGCACGGGTAATGATGATCCGCATCAGCAAGAAGAGGTAAAACTGATTTTATGTAATGGGGACCAGGAAGAGTATGTGTGAACCTGGTGATCTGCTTTTATCTTTTGGTAGCCTTGCTCCCGTATAACAACAAATGAACATATGCAGCAACCTTGGCCTGAAAAATGTATAAATACCACAGTCTTCGGACCTCAGGAATAAATGTTTGGTTCACACTATGAGATAAGAAAGATCCATAGAGGTGATTGTTGAGGGTGAGAGGAATTTTGCAGGAATAGTTGAAGAGGGAGAAGATGAATTACCTTTGTGACCCTGAGACTAACTGCAGTGATGGGAGATATGTAGTTCATTCCACTGACTTACTTCTTCTCAGGGAAGAGAAGCCCATGGAAGCCATTTAGAAGGGTATTCCTCAAATGTGCAAGAAGTGGATGTGGGACAAAATGGGTGAACTGTGGTGGCCATAATAGCATATAGCTCCCTCCTCTGCAGAGAGCACATTTGATTGATAGTGTCCAGTTCCTGCCTCTTTGGATTTGCTGTGCTACTCTCATTGAGATCACATTTCTCCAGGGCTGCTCCCAGACAATAACTGACCATGGAAGGTATCGTAGAGGCAGACCTTTTCTTCCCCGTATAGGATTTTTCCAGTGAACAATATCTCATTAACCTGGCTTATAATGTCTCAGAACTGTACTTGAGTCTGAAGTTCTTCCTAACCAATTCTTCCTTGCATTTCTCGTTTCCCAGGTATCACACCTGCATTGCAATCTGAGGGCTCTCCCCATCTATTCCTGCTTCTTCATCCTTCACAAGTGTATCTCTCAATAAATATCATGTACATCTAATCCCACCTTGGAGTCTGTTCTTGGTGGTCCCAGATGTACATACCAGATTCTGAAAGATCTGGACATTAGTATTTAAATAAGATAACAGGTAAAGTGCCCAGAGTGATGCTTGGCATATAGTGGACACTCAATAATTCATTCCTTCTCACTCAGCAAATGTTTATTAATCATTTCGTGTGGGCTAAACACTGTCCCGGGCAGTATGGATACAATGGTAAATAAGATAGAAATAACTCTTCCTTGCTTCCATAGACACCAGAGTTTGGTATAGTATACAGATAAATAAGTAGACAATTACAACGCATGCAATATTGTTATGTTAGGAAAAGACAGGGTGCTCAGGGAGCATAGAACAGAGCACCTGACCCAGAGCTTATGGGTCAGGGTAATATATCCAGAGGAAATGGTATGTAAGCTGAGCCCAGAAGGGTGTTACCTATATGAGGAGGGTGGGGAATATTTTAGACAGAAAATGGAGCTTATACAAAAGCTTCATGATGAGAGAAAAAGAGCAGGAAGCCGTGGTTGGGCTTTAGCATTATTCCTTCTGCAGTTTCTCTCGCCGGATCTTTCTTGTTTTGTCCCTCAGGAAGTTCAAACATTCTATTGCCTCATTCCTAGCAATGGAAGGTCCCCAAACTACCTGCCTGGACCTGAACCTATGTTGACAATCGTTTTACTTAATAGCGTTAGTAATTGTATTTATTAACCTTCAAATCAGTAAAACTGCTATAAAAAGCTGACACTGTGCTCACCCCTGCATACCTGGAGATTCCTCTTTTCCGTGACGCAGGGACAAGGTTATCCACTTCCCTTAGCCTTCTTGCAGAAATTTTCGGGTAGGAGTCATTCAGCACATTATATTAAAAACCATTACAACAGCATTTTTGAGGAAATAAATCCCAAAAGGATTTCTTAAGGAAACACAAAGACCAAGGATTTATTTGCCAGTGCTAGGTAATGAGTGCTACTCATAGACTCGAATAAATCTTGTTACAAAAGAAATTGATTACCTCATTTGTCCTTTCATTCACCAGATTCTATACCTTAAATTATTTTCCTATGAGATTAGTTGGATGAATGTATAAAGTGGAATAGTATATATATGTGTATGAATATAAATGTATATATATGTATGTAAAATATATATAATGAAACATACACTCTTGATTATATATATTATATATATATATACACACACATATACATATTCATATACATATGCACACACAATTCCAATCTGGGTCTAGTCGTGTGGTTGTTTTGGTTATGTGTTATTGATCAGCTGTCTTCTGTGCCTCATGCTAATCTGCATTTTGATACTATCTGCATTGGTGTGACTTTTTTTTTTTTTTTTTGCGGTACGCGGGCCTCTCACCGCTGCGGCCTCTCCCGCTGCGGAGCACAGGCCCCGGACGTGCAGGCCCAGTGGCCATGGCTCACGGGCCCAGCCGCTCCGTGGCACGTGGGATCCTCCCGCACCGGGGCACGAACCCGCGTGCCCCGCATCGGCAGGCGGACTCCCAACCACTGCGCCACCAGGGAAGCCCTGGTGTGACTTTATATCACCTTTTTCCTGTATTGGTGGCAGGGAATTCTTGGTCATGCCTGCAGTTACCTGAGGTCATACGTTGATTGCAAAGTCTTTATCATCTTGATTTGTATTGCTAATGTTGGTTTTCCTCCAGTGGATACTCTCTAAAATTCAAGGTCAATTTTGAGCACTCTTTGTTATTCACTGTCTCCATTTTTTTCTGTGTAAATGGGAAGGTTTTATTAATTCCTGAATTATTTTGAGGAAGAGAATTCTTAGCAGTTTTGGTTTAACCTGAAAAAAAGAAAATTTCCCATTGTAAAGAAATTATGGAAATGAAGATCCTCCATCTTTCACCAGACACTCTCTCTCCTGACTACAAACATCTAATGGTTTCTACTTTAGCTGTTTTCTGCCGACCACGGGTAGGCCACATATACTTGACACAGGCAAATTTATGAAGCAGAAAGGGGGACAGAACAGATTTGTTTGGCTCAGTCTGTAAAAGCCATCTAACAGCCCTTATTCTTTCCCAAAGTCACCCTAGAGATACACTACAGGAGCACCTCTTAAATTAATGACCACTATGAGGATGTATTATTTTGAATTATCCTAAATATAATTGTATGATTTTATACTGCTTCTCTAATCAATGGAAACTTTATATAGAAAACTTTAGAAAACTTTATATAACAAAACTTTATATAACAAATAAACTTTAGAAAACTTTATATAACAAAAACGCATTCAAAAAGTATCAGCGTCTGGGGGACTTCCCTGGTGGCGCAGTGGTTAAGAATCCTCCTGCCAATGCAGAGGATACGGGTTCGATCCTTGGTCCGGGAAGATCCCTCATGCCGTGGAGAAACAAAGCCCGTGTGCCACAACTAGTGAGCCTGCACTCTAGAGCCCGCAAGCCACAACTACTGAGCCCGTGTGCCACAACTACGGAATCCCGCATGCCTAGAGCCTGTGCTCTGCAACAAGAGAAGCCACTGCAATGAGAAGCCCGCACACCACAAGGAAGAGTAGCCCCCGCTCGCCGCAACTAGAGAAAGCCTGCGTGCAGCAATGAAGACCCAATGCAGCCAAAAATAAATAGGTTTATTAAAAAAAAAAGTATCAGTGTCTGTACACCTAACACTTAACACAACCTCTGGTATATAATAGATTGTTGGGAAATTTTGCTCAATGAATGAATGTAAAACAATAAATCTTCATATTTTATATTCCCTGGGCTATAACTCTTTGCATATACATATATCTCATTTCCCTCACTGGATTGTGAGCTTACAGATCATGAGACAGAGATGTTCTTTGCTCTGTTCCCAGTACAGAGGACAATGCCAGGAACCTAATAGGTGTGCAAAGAATGTGGGTGGAGTGGATAGTTGCACAAATGAGTGGAAGACTGAAAAAATAAATCGATGAATATCCTTACAGTTGTCTTATTGTGAGTTAAACATACTGTTTGGATCCACCTAAAATAATTGGGCATGATGAGGTTAGAAGCTATGAATATAATCACCCATTATAAAAATTTTTAAAGAAAAATTGAGTCTGAATTGCATTGTTTTGGTTTACAGCCATACTGCAAAGGTTTTCTGTTACCCAAGACTTACAGTTTACACAGGGTCCACAGAAGTGGGACAAGTGGATCACTGTTTCAGAGCTACTCATTTTTCCCCCTTTCCAAATATTTGACCATCTAGAAAGACTCTTATCCAGAATGATTATTTCAGGGTCCACATAAGAAAACAATTTTGAAATAATAGACAAGGGAAAGAGACATTATATATGTCAACATAGGTCTTTCACTCAAAAGAATTGTGACATAAACCTTATACCTATATGAAGATTAAATCAAATGTTTCATAAATTTAAATGTAAAATTATAAAACTTTAGAAGATAGCATATAAGGAAAATTTCATAGTCTAGGGATAGGGAAAGAGTTCTTAGACTTGACATCAAAAACATGGCCCATAAAAGAAAAAAAAACGATAAATTGAACTTCATAAATAAATAAATAAAACTTTTGCTCTATGAAACATCCTGCAAAGAGAATAGAAAACCAAGTTACAGACTAGGTGAAAGTACTTGTAATCCACATATCTTGCAAATTACTTGTATCCAGAATATATTAAAAAATCTCTCAAACTCACAGAAAAATAACAACCCAATTAGAAAATGGACAAAAGACATGAAGAGACATTTCACCAAAGAGAACATACAGATGACAAATAAGCACATTAAAAGATGTACAACATTACTAGCTATTAAGGAAATGGAAATAATGGCCATAATGAGATGACACTCACTACACCTAAGAGCTAAATTTTTTTAAAAAAGCATGCCAATACCACTTACTGTTGAGGATGTGGAGAAACTGAATCTCATACATTGCTGGTGGGAATGTAGAATACGATAGCCATTCTGGAAAATAATTTGGCAAGTTCTTTATTTATTTATTCTTCGGTACGTGGGCCTCTCACTGTTGCGGCCTCTCCCGTTGCAGAGCACAGGCTCCGGGCACGCAGGATCAGCGGCCAGGGCTCAGGGACCCAGCCGCTCCGTGGCATGTGGGATCTTCCCGCGCCGGGACGCGAACCCATGTCCCATGCATCGGCAGGCAGACTCTCAACCACTGCGCCACCAGGGAAGCCCGGCAAGTTCTTAGATAAAGCTAAACATAACAATTACTACACGATCCAGCAACTGCACTCCAAGACGACTCTTATCCTGGAGAAATGAAAATTTATGTCTACACAAAAATCTGTAGATGAATGTTCCTAGCTGTTTTATTCATAACTGCCCCAAACTAGAAACAATTCAGTCGTTTAGCAATGGATGAGTAATTAAACTATATGGTACATCCATACCATGGCATAAAATTAACAAAAAGAAATAAACTATTGATACAACAACTTGGATGGATCTCAGGCGCATTTTGCTGTGCGAAAAAAGTCAGTCTTGAAAGGTCCGTGGCATAATAAAAGTATGTATTTGGTATTTGTCCCCAGTTCCTGGCGCAGAATTTCTAAAACCCTTGGAATTTCCTGAGCAATAGGGAATGCATTTTGTTATTCATAACAAGCCCTTTTCAATCACACTTGCATTTATGCTGATGAGGTGACTTAGCATGGGGGCCCTAGATAGCCTTGGGGTGGGATTGGTCACCAGAAAAAGTGATTAGAGGGTTGGAGATTGAGCTCTATAAAAATTCTTCAACAGTGAGATTCAGAGAGCTTCTGGGTGGGTGAAGACTTTGAGGTGCTAGGAGGGAGAAGCTCTTCACCTTCTCCAGCCCTCACCCCTCACCCTATGCATTTGGTTCCATTTGAGTAGTATCCTTTATAAGAAATTGGTAAATGTAAATAAAGTGTTATTCTGAGTTCTATGAGCCATTCCAGCAAATTATTGAAAATGAAGGGTTGGTCCTGGACACCCCCAAATTTGTAGTTGGTCGGGCAAAAGTTTAGGTAGCCTGGCACCCCCTTTGTGGCTGGCATCTGTAGTGGGGGTGGTCTTCTGGGAATGAGCTCTTTAACTTATGGGATCTGATGCTAAGTCCAGGTAGATAGTGTCAGAATTTAATTCAATTGTTGGACACCCAGATGGTGAGTCATGCATGCCTCCATTTATAGAACATTCTCAAATGATAAAATTATGGAGCTAGAGGAACATTCATGGCTTCCAGGATCAGGGGGGTGGTTGTGACTATACAGGGGTAGCATGAGGGCAATTTTCGTGGTGATTGAATAGTTCTGTGTCTTTATTGCCATGGTGGACTTTACACAGAGTTACACATGACGAATTGACAAAGTAGTATACTCACACTTACACACATGTTAATTTCCTGGTTTTGATATTGTGCTATAATTATATAAGATGTAACCGTGGGGAGGGGCTTGGATGGTGTGAAGGTTGTGGCTGCATGGGACCTCTCTGTACTACCATTCTATCTTTGTAACTTCCTGTGAATCTGCAATTATTTCAAAATAAAAAGGTGAAAAAATCCCTCATAGTCACCATTGACTCCTCCATCACCCTTTCCACCACTGGCATCTAATTACCAAGTCTTATGCATGTCGTTATTTATATTTTTCCTCCATCCTCACTACTACTGTCTCAGTACAGGCTACCATAATTTCTTTCCTCGGTTATTACCATACCTTTCTAACTGGCTCTAGGCTTCCATTCAGGCCCTTTCCAATCAAATCCCCATTCTGGTGAAATGGTATTTCAAAAATATGTATATCCTCATAGCATGCTTTCTCATAAACTTCTTAAGATTCTTAATTGCCTACAGAATTGTGTCAGTTTCTTCGCAGCATGGCATTTAAGGTATCTCACAGCTTCCCTTTAAGCCTCATTTCCCACTCCACTGCACCAGGGGTCTTTTGTTACTAGCACACCAGGCTAATCATCCTTTCATAATCATACCCTAAACATTTGCTCAGGCTACCTCTTTTACCTAGATTCCCCTCCTTTTACTCTCACAAGCATGCTGAAAACCCAGACTTCAGCTTCTGGTCAAATATACTATTCTCTGTGATGTTTTCTTGGTTACTCAAATTTTAATTTTATTTTCAAATTAGCATTCATTTCTTTATTTAATATAGGAAACTGAGTATATTTTAGTCACTGTGCTGTAATAAACACATATGTTCCCTGACTCCAAGTAAGTCATATTTTAAAAAAAATTATTTGCACTCTGTCCTGTTTCACAAAGCATAATTAAGCATTTCTGTAAAGGTATTTATTGCAAAAAAATATCAAAATACTATGGTTGGAGCAAAGGGACTATTTGATTAGAATAGTAATAGTTGGAGTAAAATTAATATTTAAAGTGAATTGACTTCAGAGCTCTGGTAATAAAAGATGGTTTGTAAATTTGATGTCTTTTACTATCATTTTGACTGGGGGTGCTTGATGCAGATATGTTAATAGATAAATTATAATGCAATCTGGTAAATGATCTAATAGAGTTATATAAGAGGAAAGAAGCTGGAGGGGGTGAGTTACTACCTAAGAAAATCAGGATGTGTTTCTGGTTATAGAAGGCTGAATTGTTCTTTGCAAAGGGTAGGGGATGGGTAGAGAGTTTAAAAGCAGAGGGAATGATGTGCATAATGGCACGGTTATAAAAGGGGAGTAAGACAAATTCAGTGTAGCGTGATCATAGGGTCCATATAGGTAAAGTGACAGGTATGGCTGGAGTTAAAACAAGGGAGAGGTTCGCTCTTGGCTGTTACCTCCTTATATACCAAATAAGGAGTTTTTATTTTATCCTTAACTTGTGTTCATGTAAGCTGTGTTTTAACTCCGTGATAACATTTACAATACTCTTGTGTTATACCTAGTTGAATTCCTCTCCTTGCAAGACTGTGGAATCTTCAAAGGCAATGAACATTTCCCACTGATCTTTGTATACCCAACAATTAAAACTCACAGATGTAGAAGACAAACTTATGGTTACCAGGGGGTAAGGGGGGGAAGGATAAATTGGGGGATTGGGAATGACATATACACACTATTATATATAAAATAGATAACTAATAAGGACCTATTGCATAGCACAGGGAACTCTGCTCAGTACTCTGTAATGGCCTATGTAGGAAAAGAATGTAAAAAAGAGTGGATATATGTATATGTATAACTGATTCACTTTGCTGTACACCTGAAACTAATACAACATTGTAAATCAACTATACTCCAATAAAAATTAAAAAAACAACTCTATTGATAATGCAGAGTCTGTGATTATTGACTGGCTAAAGCAGAGTGAGCTCTGGTTCAGCTCAAGTCCATGGTTTTTCTCCCCTTTGTTTATAAGCACTTTTTTTTTTTTTTTTTTTTGCGGTACGCGGGCCTCTCACTGTTGTGGCCTCTCCCGTTGCGGAGCACAGGCCCCGGACGCGCAGGCTCAGTGGCCATGGCTCACGAGCCCAGCCGCTCTGCGGCATGTGGGATCTTCCCGGACCGGGGCACGAACCTGTGTCCTCTGCATCGGCAGGCGGACTCTCAACCACTGCGCCACCAGGGAAACCCAAGCACTTTGTTTTACTGTCTGATTCAGGAATGCGCACTGTCTGTATTAGTGAATGGTAGACAGTGGTAAGATAATAAGCATCTTCACCCGTGCTGCAAACTTCCAGCTCTGCTGTGTCGCAAACACGATCCTGGTAGTTGCTATGGTAGAGAAAAGTTTCCTGCTGCAGAGCTTGTTTTTGAAACTATTTTTACAGATTACTTAGAAACTGAAATTAAATATTATTTATAACGATTATTTGTATTGCAGAACTAAAAGGGTCCATGTAGACCATCTAGTCTAACCATCCAATATTTTAAAATTTGAAACTGAGTCCAAAAGAGGTTAAAAAAAATCACCTGAGTTCATGCATTTAGAGATTCTGAGTTAGGACCAAAACCCAGGACTCCTAACACTGTCCATTGCTTACTTTTAACACAAAGACTATGTTCCCTCCACTTTTTTCAGGGGAAAGCATTGCCATTTAAGATGTCACACTATTAACGATTCTTTAACCAGTGAATCAAAATCCCCCCAAATACAGACTTTTTTAATTGGCTGAATGGCAGTCAACATTCTATTTTATAATCTTCACCCTTCATTTTTTCAAAACAAATGAAAAATATCTACAAATAAGGATTCATATCACTTCAGAAAAATATATAATCAAACTTTTACTGCCCATCTAAAATTATGTGGTACTTACATGGGTGTCATTTTATATTAATAATTTCCCCTACTTAAAAATCTAAAATATCAAATTATATATTTTTAACTTACACTCCTCTTTCCAAAAAAAGGTTTTCGTGTGTGTGTTTGTCATTTAAAAGGCACTAAACGGTTAAGTTCAGTTACCCAGGAAATCAGCTGATTTATTACGAGGATCTGGTACTAAAGGAAATTAGGTGGTGCTCAAAGGAAAATCTACATAAATCCAAGAGTCAGTGTGGTTTGTGTGTGTTACCTAGTTCACGTGTAAATTGTAACTAAGTGTTGGACTCACATCAAGAAGTGATTAAAGATCACTAAGTAACACAGTTAGAAATAGCCCTAATACAGTAAAAGAGGACAGAAGATAGCTGGGAAAATTAAGAACAGAAGATGGAAGATTAAAACATGACAGTATGTCATCTTGTTCCATGGATCTTGGATGGAAGCTGGTCGTTTACTTGGCCCAGAAGTCCTGGGTAGAAGCTTGAGGTCTCTGGTAGGGATCGTCACTCAGAGTAATCCTTGTGGAGTTTGAATACAGATTTCTCTTAGCAATCCTTTTCTGACTTGAATCCAATGGCTGGCATTCTATAATATTCTCTTTGAGCCTCTCTAAAGATTTAGTCTCTTGAGCTATAATAGGGGTTAGGATCTTAGTGAGGGCTTAGAGATGAAGTACCAGACCTCAGGATTAGCTAGAACATTTTCTTTAGCCTCCACCTTATCCCCTTTTGTATGTGCCCCTCCCTTAATAATAGCCACCTACTTAGTAAGCATTAGAGCAATCAAAATTTCTGTTATCTTTTGACCACTCTTAATTGGGGTAACTGCTGAAGACAGGAACGTTAGCTGCTTCCGAAGCATTCCAAAATCGTGAACAAACCCCCAAACCCTATCTGCTACTAATGTATTTATTTACCCTCTTACCTCTAGCTAAGCAACAATCTCTTATGAGCACAGTGAGTTCTGCCATGTAGGAATATTTTGCTAATGGAAAATAGTATTTGGTTTGTGTGCTATAGGAAAGCAGAGACTGACTAATTATGACTCTGAAGTCTCAAACAAATCTACATCTCTGCCCAGTGGGTTTTCTGACTACAAGGTTCAGAGTGTTAACAGGACTGGTACAAAATCTGATGAGTCCTTTTTCTAATAGGCTTCTAACTATTCTGTAGCTTATGGTTTATGCGGGTATTGTATGAGTTTGGGTAGAGGTTTAGATAGGGCAGTCTGAACTTTCATGGGTTCAGTCCCAATAATCCTACCTATATCAGATTATTTTGCCCACAAAAAAGTCTCATACCACTTTGAGATCTTCCATTTGGGTTTGATTTATACACAAGGGTAGCAGTAAATCAGTGTGTCTAAATTAGCTATGATCTTATCATGAATAAAGGAGTTTTCAAGGATTTTGAGGAAGAGATGATCAGGAGATCCTTTTACCTGGCAACAGTAAATCCCTTTCTATCAAGTTCGGGAATGTGGTATCATAGAAGAGAAAATAATGTGTGTTTTTTTGGCTAAAGATCTGAGGATGATTATTATGGACCAGAACATGGGGAATGTCCATGAATTATTAGAGATACCCCCCAGCTGAGAAGTTTGTTGACTGCAAGGGAGATGTGTAACAGTGTTAGGCTTAAGGTTTATATTATAGTGCTCACCTTATTCAGGTTGTCCTTTAATGTTCTGAGAAATGTCTTCTTGTGTGTTTAAGGGTAAGGACAGGAAATTTGGTATTTTATTTCCCTTTGGAGCATCTTTGTTGATTAATCATATTACATTTTTTTCCTTTGTTTTCTTAGCTAACACAGGATAATTTTTTTCCAATATCTTTTCAGTTTAGAATTTGTAACAAGTGTCTGTTTTGAGAGACTACCTCCTTCCAGTGTGTAATGACTGGAGTGGGAGCATCATTCTTTTCTATATGGCCATCAATTTATTTTGAGTCATACTCTGTCTCTAGTCTAAGGCCCTTTCAAAATGTTCAGAGAGATGTTGGAGATGTGTAAAGGAGGCTCTTTCCCATTCAAATATTTGCTTGCCTTTAAATTCCTTCCCAACTTCTGGCTTAAAATACTTCACAAAAAGCGAGGTGAGAAATGAGAACATTTATGCTTCAGAGTTTATTCTGAACACTGTAAATGTGTTAAGATGCTTACCTTTGAAGTCTCCAATGGACACATTCTTTTCTTTTCTTCCAGGACTGAATCAGAGTCCAATCTATTTTCATAAGAAAGACTGAAGATAGGCTACAAAAGACACTGTCCAATATTTAAAGCTTTTCTAAACTTCTCTGGGAATGGATTAGGCCAAAGACTTGAATGGATAATGTCACAATTTAAGATTAGATGATCCCTACAGACTCTTTCACACAGACTTTGTGTAAAGAAGTGCTGAACTTCACCTAAAAGTTGCAAAAATTAATGGTTTACATACATTTGTAAAAAACGGATTTGAAGTTTTTCCATAAGAAGAAAACTTAAGACCACTTATTTGAAGACAAAGATGAAGTCTCACTTTCTAACTTGCTTTCTCATTAGTTCCTTCCAAAGTAAGATATTAAAGATGTGAATGATATTTTTCTCATAATGAGTCATCTCAGGACATTGTGTAGCTTGTGAAAAGTACAAAGGGAGAAGACATTTTAACTTTAACAGCTTTATTTTCTGTCTAACCCTCCCTAATTGAATGCTTTTCTCTTCTTGTTTTATTAAGACAAAGTACAAATCAGCACAGCTATTCAGTTTCCAATATTTTAAGATGTGACTTAACAGAAAGTATTTTGCATAGGGTTGTGTATGTATTGTGTATATACTCCAAGTTAATGTCTTTGAGTTATGTTTGAAAGAAAAGTGAATAACACAAAAATTAATAATATTCTTAGTTATAACCCTAATGAGATGAGTACAGACGGTCCCCAACTTACATTGGTTCGACTTACAATTTTTCAACTTTACCATGATGCGAAAGCAATACACATTCAGTAGAAAACATATGTCTTGGGATGCTGGGCAGCAGCAGTGAGCCAGAGCTCCCAGTCAGCCACGTGATCACGAGGCTAATTGACCGATACACTTACAACCATTCTGTACCCATGCAGCCATTCTGTTTTTCACTTTCAGTACAGTACTCAACAAATTACATGAGATATTCAACACTTCACTATAAGACAGGCTTTGCGTTAGATGATTTTGTCCAACTGTAGGTTAATGTTTAAGTGTTCTGAGCACGTTTAAGTTAGGCTAGGCTGAGCTATGATGTTTGGCAGGTTAAGTGTATTAAATGCATTTTTGACTTACTGTATTTTCAACTTAAGATGAGTTTATCAGGAAGTAACCCCATTGTAAGTTGAGGAAGATCTGAACTGGCATTGGTGTTGAGTGCCACTTTGTACTTTCCCTGTGTGTTCTGTGTATTATAGTAACCGACCCTCAAATCACTGAACTGCTCTTAGAAAGAAAGAAAGAAAGGATGAAAGAAAACGAAGGGGAGCAGAATAGGCCATCCCAAAATATGCCTCTTTATCATAAGGATTATTTTGAGCTGATTATTTCCAAGAAAGAGCAGACACAGGAAAAACCCTAAAAATCAGTAGAAGTTGCCCTTTTATAAGGGATATTTACATGTATAAGGGAAATCTCCGTTTGTAAGGGTGTTGCCCTCTCTGTACCAGGAGGAGAGGGATGAAAAGGAGTCTAGGAACTCTTAACAATGGAGAAGGCTTGAACTTAAATCTGCGTAACAACCTTACCCTAGTTCACTGTGCTCTTCCTGGTCACCTCTCATAACTGGCTCCCCCACTCCCAGTATCTTCTTTTGTCTTTAGCTGGGGATGGTATTTAAGGTGGTGGCTTGGGCCATTTCAGGGGTTACTCACTTTTTCTGGGTCTCTCCCATGTGTAAGGAGAAATACGTGGTATTAAACTTCTGTTTGTTTTTCTCCTGTTAATCTGTCTTTTATTACAGCAGGTATCAGCTAAGAACCTACAAGGGTGGAGGGAAAATTATTTTTCTTACTCTATAAAGGGAAGGAAGGAAGGAAAAAAGGAAAAGCAATAAAGCTTGGCATTGTGCAGCTATTTTTATAAAATCACACACAGAAAAATATGTAATGCAACTGAATGGAATAAATTTCAAAATCCTGAGTTAGTATTACTAATGGGCAGAGTGGCACAGTGAACAAGTATCAGTATCAGATTATTTCCTTTATTGGTCCTCATGCCATTCATATTACTGAATAAATTGTTAACCTATTAATCAATCAATTGTGATTAAAATTATCAAATGATTTTTTTCCTCCACACTAATTAAAAACTGCTGGGTGAAACACTTCCATCCAGGAAAGTAACACTCTAAAAATATTATCAAATAATTTAGCTAGGCTATTTCTAGGTATTAAATTATAGGTCAAGCATTCAAAGTGAATTTTAGATTAAAATAAAGCATATTTTCCAAGTAATAACATTCATTTCTTATTTTTAAAATTTTTTATTTTAGGAATTGGAGTAGTTTCAGAGTTTTTATCTCCATTACTTGTCTTTTATCTTTTCTAATCACATGAATACATTGTTTGACCACTAGAAAATTAAATATTTTAAAATTCTTTTAAGAATTTGGTTTAAAAATTGACTGATGGCATATTATTTTTATGAAGAAGCAACCTGGCCTATCATAACTTAAAAACACACACACACAAAGAATGGCAGAACAATTTTATAAATCTTTTATCTGATATGGGACTTGAATCTAGACAATATAAAGATAATATAAAGAATTCTACAAGTCAATAATAGAAAGAAAAGTAACCCAATTCAAATATATGCAAAGGATTAGAAGTGTAAGTGTATACACAGATATACAAATGTCCACTCAACACATGAAAAGGTGTCCAACATCACTGGTCATCAGGAAAATTTGAGTGAAAACCATAGTGAGATATCACTTCACACACATTAGGACTGCCATAATTAAAATGATAGATAATACGGTTTGATGAGGGTATGGAAAAATTGTAACCCTCATATACTGCCAGTAACAATGTAAAATGGCACAGCTTCTGTGGAAAATAGTTTGGTGGTTCCTGAAAAAGTTAAAAATGGAGTTACTATGTGACCAAGCAATTTCACTTCTAGGTATATTTCCAAGGGAAATGAAAACTTATGATTTATATATAAAAACTTATACACAAATGTTCATAACAGCATTATTCATAATAAAAAAAATGGAAACAACACAAATGTCTGTTCAATGGACAAATAAAATGTGGCACATCCGTATAGTGTAATGTTGTTCATCCATAAAAAGGAATGAGGTACTGGTACACGCTATACCCTTAATGAACTTTGGAAATACGATAAGTGAAAGAAGTCACAGAAGACCGCTGGTTATATAATTTCATTTATGTAAAATGTTCAAAACAGGCAAATTTACGCAGGCAGAAAGTGTGTTATTGGTTGTCTAGTGTTGTGTAGTTTTGGGGGAAATAGACAGCGACTGCTGATGAGGCTGGAGTTTCTCTTTAGTGTGATGAAAATGTTCTAAAATTGATTGTGGTGTGGATGTACAACTCTGTGAATATACTAAAGTCATTGAGTTGTACACTTTAAGTGAGTGAATTGCATGTATGTGCATCGTTTCTCAATAAGTGGTTATAATTTATTGTGTGTGTACTGTGGCGGGCAGAAAAGTGGCTCCCCAAATATATCCATGTCCTAATCCCTGGGATCTGTGACTGTATCACTTACATGGCAAAAGTGCCACTGAAGGTATAATTAAGTTAAAGATCTTGAGATAGGGATTATTCTGGATTATCCTTGTGAGCCCAGCGTAACCACAAGGATCCTTAAAGATGGAAGATCAGAGGCTGAAATCCAAAGAGTGATGCAATGTTAGCTTTGAAGGTGGAGGAAGGGGCCACAAACCGAGCAACTGAGGCAACCTCTAGAAGCTGGAAAAGCCGAGGAACAGATTGCCTCCTCGAGCCTCCAGAAAGAATGCATCTCTGACGGCACCTTGATTTTAGCCCAGTTAAGACCCATTTCAGACTTCTGACCTCAAAAACTATAAAAGAATACATTTATGTTGCGTTATACCACTGTGTGTGGTAATTTGTTACATCATCAATAGGAGACTGATGCAGATGCTATGTGCCAGTTTCTGTGCTGTGTTCTGGTGATACTGTGGGGGCAAGTTACCATAATAAGCTTTCTGCCTTCATGGTGCTTACAGTCTAGTAGTGACCACAAATAATTTGGAACTGGTAAAAACATTTCTTCTTCTTCTCAAGAACAATGGTCTAGTTTGAAATAGCTACTAGATCAGAGGTTCCAAAACTTTTAGGGCTCAGGGACTTTCTACAGTCTTAAAATTATTAAGAACCCCAACGAGCCTTTGTTTATGGGATTTTTCTCTTTCGATATTTACTATATAGGAAATTCAAACAGAAAAAAAAACATTTTGAAGTCAGGTTCAGTGGGGTATTTACATTCAGTTAGCTACATCCTTTAGAATGAATAGTTCTGAGAGTTTTGACAAATGCAAGCATTCATATAAACAGCACCACTAAAAGATAGGTATAGAACATTTCCATTACTCCAAAAAGTTTTTCTGCTGCCCCTTTGTATTCAATTTTTCCTTCCACCCCCAGTCTTTGGTAATCGGTAATATGTTGTCTATCTTTATAATTTTTATTGTTCACAATGCCATGTAAATGGAACGATACATTGTTTTCTATCACTTGGCACAATGCATCTAATATTCATCTATATTTTTGTAAGACATAAATTTACTATGTTAAAGTTCTATAGGTTGTAAGTATGACATAGATATTACTGGACTAAAATCAAGCTATCAGTGGGGATCTGCTCCTTTCTGGAGGCTCTAGGGGATCAGCCATTTTTGTGCCTTTTCTAGCTTCTAGAAGCCATATCCATTCCTTGTCTTGTGGTCCTGTTCCTCCATCTTCTAAGCCAGCAACACTGGATCTCTCTTACCCTATCGTCACAGTTCTCTCTGGCTGCTACCAGGAAATGTTTTCTGCTTTTAAGTATCGATGATATTAGATTGGCCTGCCTGGATAATCTTGGATAATTTCCCTATTTCAAGGTCCTTAACCTTATTCACATGTGAAAGTTCCTTTTATGATATAAGATAACATATTCACAGGTTCCAAGGATTAGGACATGAACATCTTTAGAGGGTCATGTTTCCTGCCTACCACAAGTTCCTGTTTATTGCTGATTATGCTATTGTATTGATATACCACAATTGATTTAGCCAATTACCAGTTGATGGGCATTTGAGTTTCCACTTTGGGCTTATTATGAATAAAACTCCAATTAACATTCTGTGGATCTGCGTTTTCACCTCAATTGGGCAAATACTTAGATAATAGCTACATAATGATATTTTATTTTATTTTTTTAAATTAATTAATTTATTTCTGGCTGTGTTGGGTCTTTGTTGATGTGCGTGGGCTTTCTCTAGTTGTGGCGAATGGGGGCTACTCTTCATTGTAGAGTACAGGCTCTAGGCGCACAGGCTTCGGTAGTTGCAGTGCGCAGGCTTATCACTGTGGTGTTTTTTCTTGTTGTGGAGCACGGGCTCTAGGTGCATGGGCTTCAGTAGTTGTGGCACGTGAGCTCAGTAGTTGTGGCTTGCGGGCTCTAGAGCGCAGGCTCAGTAGTTGTGGCTCATGGAGTTAGTTGTTCCGCGGCTTGTGGGATCTTCCCAGACCAGGGCTTGAACCTGTGTGCCCTGCATTGGCAGGCGGATTCTTAACCACTGCGCCACCAGGGAAGCCCCATAATGATATTTAAAAATATCACCGATCATCAGAAGGGAGTTTAAGTATTAGGAACTTTCAAGCTTACTGTGGTGGATGCAAATTTTCCAAAATTTTAATTTTCACTAAAAACTTTGAATTTTATCATTGGTAGTCTTTTTTCTTGAAGTGACAGCATGATTTGTTCATCTCCAAGGAACTGTTTGCTAAATATCCATATCTGACAAAGGCATAGTTTGTAAGCTGTTATTATCAAGTGAAAATGGTATGTCATGAAAAACTGGTTAATTTGGCTTGAAACTTAACCAATCACACAAGTGCTTTTCCTTAAGACAACCATCTTACTTCCATATATAATAGAAGTGTTTTATGTGTACTCCTCATGTATCATACAGAATATTAAAAATTCATGGCCTCGGGCTTCCCTGGTGGCGCAGTGGTTGGGAGTCCGCCTGCTGATGCAGGGGACACGGGTTCGTGCCCCGGTCTGGGAAGATCCCACATGCCGCTGGGCCTGTGCGTCCAGAGCCTGTGCTCTGCAACAGGAGAGGCCAGAGAAGTGAGAGGCCCACGTACTGCAAAAAAAAAAAAAAAAAAAAAAAAAAAAATCATGGCCTCATGGTCAAGGCTTAATAATTTCCCTTGCTTCTTCAGGGATATATATATATATATATATATATTTTTTTTTTTTTGGTACACGGGCCTCTCACTGTTGTGGCCTCTCCCGTTGCGGAGCACAGGCTCCGGACGCGCAAGCTCAGCAGCCCAGCTGCTCCGCGGCATGTGGGATCCTCCCAGACTGGGGCAGGAACCCGCATCCCCTGCATCAGCAGGCAGACTCCCAACCACTGCGCCACCAGGGAAGCCCCAAGGATATTCTTAAATGAAACTGACTTTCTTTTTGGAGCCACTGCCTTGATTCATGCTGAGGCAGCAGCAGTTTGTCCACCCCAATGAAAATGGCAAATAATGCCTTACTATTACTGAGAACATAGTTTTGACTTCACAGACCCCTCGAAAGGGTCTTAGGGATCCAAAGACGTCTATGACCACACACTGAGAATAACTGCTATGGATCAATCATTGTCCATAGACCCCTTAAAGGTAAAGGTTACTTTTTTTTTTTTTTTGCGGTACGCGGGCCTCTCACTGTTATGGTCTCTCCCGTTGCGGAGCACAGGCTCCGGACGCGCAGGCTCAGCGGCCATGGCTCACGGGCCTAGCCGCTCCGCGGCATGTGGGATCTTCCCGGACCGGGGCACGAACCCGTGTCCCCTGCATCGGCAGGTGGACTCTCAACCACTGCGCCACCAGGGAAGCCCAAGGTTACTTTTTTAAGGAAAAAAGCTTAGAGAATTTATTTGGAAAGTAGGAAATAAAAAGCATGATTTCAATATTTATGTAGAATAAGAACAAAAGTAGGAAAAGTTAAACCACAGAAAAGAAGGCAGACAGTACTGAAGTTGGCTTAATGGTCATAAAGAAGTTACTTTCAAAAAGTAATGAAACACTCCGATTGACAAGTACAGAGAAACATCAGTGTACTAAAAATGTCTAATCTGTATTGTATATATTTGGCATTTCCAGTATCTACTTTAGTAACTGAGATGACATTAGGGTGATTTTATTCATTAAACATGATTAAGCTACCATTTACTGAAAAATTCAATGTAAAAAATGTGATCGGTGAGGTAATGTTACTATCTCTATTTTATAGATGAGGAATTTTTAGTTCTGGGAAGTTAATCAATTTCATAATATGAAGTGAAGTCAAAGTTTAAAGCCAGGTCTGTCTTAATTGAAGAGCTGGGATCTTTCTTTTATATCATGCATTCCTCCCATAATATAAATAGTAACTCTGGAAATGAAGCGGGGATAATAATAGAAGTCAGTAGTTACATGCACATATCAACATATTTCTATTCCATTTTATATATAAAATATTGAATTGCACATTTTATATGAGACTCAGCCTCAATGAGCCTTTCTATGGATGTTACTTTAAATTTCTCTCATGATATCTAGTTCAGTTTGAAACCTGAGGCTTCTAATAACTGTCATTTGATTTATCCAGTCACGAATTAGTGAACTCGAAATCAATTAATTTTTGTCACTGTTCTATCCTTAATCTTTCAAGTGTTTCTTAAGTAATTTCCTTGTAATTTATTTAGTTTATGGAAATTGCTGGTGGTGGAATTATGTTTGAGATCTCCCCCAAGGAGAACTTCATTAAAGTTAAGAACTGAGTTTGAAAAAAATTATTTACCTTGTTCAGAGACATGTTGGGGCTAAATTTTCCATGCCTTCAGTTCATGTCTGGGCAACTATGGCCATGTACTTCTGACACTGGCAGAATTGGGTATAACATAAATGTTTGGTTGAGCCAATGTTTTGTGCTTCTTTATGATGTCCCCGCATAGAGCAAAGTCAGTATTACTACAATTCATTATTCATGGATCTATGCAAACAGGCTACTGTGTATCATAGTGAATGTTTCATTCATGCCACTCTGGGCTTAAGACACAGGGTGAGGAGTTGGATGGATCAACTGAAATGACTTCCTTCCATGCTGAACACTCTAAACCAACTACAGCCTTGAGTTTCTCAGCCTATTTCTATGACTGTCACTTTCCTCTGTATCTACTGTTATCTGATTTTATTCATACCCTAAATGTGGACAGAACACAGAGCAAGGAATAGGATGACTTGAGATGTGGAGAACACTGTAATCTAGGGTACATCTTTTCTCCTTTCTGGACCTCAGTTTCCTTAGCTGCAAAAGGAAGGGATTGGGTAAAATGAACTTAAGCCCTTTCAAGCTCTGTCTCTGTGAGTGTGAAGGAAAAGTAAGGAAACGTGTGGTATAATATTCACCTACAGAATTAATCTAACTAGAGTCTAAGGAATGATACTGTAAAATTACTCTCTTTTGATAACCCTGGTCAGAATTGTGTGGTCCACTTCATGGTAAGGTCATAGAGAGACATCATTATCCTTTGAGGTTACTCATAGAGCGATTCTATATAATATGTTGAATCCAGCTAGCTATATCTAGAATACCACCAACATGAGGGATCAGTTCAGTGGATGAAAACATCAGCTTAACATTACTTTAAAAATATGGTTACTCCCCCAAATTATCTGAATGGATTGATTTGTCCCTCTTTAATAGTTCTACTAACCTGATAAAGATGTAATCTCAAATTGGAAGCATCAATAAGAGCATCAAAATATTTAATGGTATTTTTTAATTCACAAAAGCTCATAAAAGAGTCTATAATATAGGAAATATGAGGACATTAAAGTGACTTTGAGCCAAAAGTCTGAAACAGATTAAATTATATTCAAAGGTTATGCTAACCAAATCGAGTCACTATTTAGAATATTGTCCTTCTACATTGTGCAGTCTTGGCTGCTAAAAACAGTGATTAAAACACACTGTTACTGCACTGATCCAGCAAATGCCCGATTGGCCCTGTGCATGCTGGGCCTTACTGCACAGCACAGTGAGTGCCTACAGTTGCCCAAAAGGCCATTTAATAATGCGCCAGGCAGGCCTGGTTAGAGTTATTACATGACTGTGGAAAGCTCATTCTTAATGAGCTTAGCAAGGAGGCATTTTTAGAACTATAATCAGTGCTTTGAAAAATATTTGTATTTGTAATAGTCTGTTCCGTATGGAAAGAAAAACTGCTTAGAGAGAAATCCAAAGGTAAATGGCTACCCGTGTTGAGGATCTCAACTGGAATATGGGAGAATGGCTACTATCTCAGGTTCCTGGGGTTGGGCGGGGAGGGGTTCTTGATATTCGACTTTTCTCACTCTCTACTTAGCCAGAGCATTAGAAAAAAAAAAGGTACAACATGGCTCTGGTAGGAACAAGGATCTCAGCACTAAGTCAGGGAATTTCAGGGAGGTAGGAAGGTGGGAACATAATACTCCCTTGAAATGGTTTCTACACAAGGGAAGTACTGAATTAATCATACTCCACACACTGGTTCAAAGAGGGCATTTCCAGTTGTCTTTGTGGACTTACATTCTCAGGAAAACAGATCACAGAACTGCTGCAGATTACTGTGAAAAATTTAAGAGAAGAAATTTGAGTATGTGGAAGAGTTTATTCCATAAGGCTACTAAATTCTGAATCAAAACACAAGAAGCATTACAAAGAACAAGGTTAATCTATAATCAGTGTATATAGATACACAGAAGCATGAGCCTAATACAATCAAGTCTGTGCTTTCAAATTTTGATGGAAATATTGCCTTTTGAAGCCATCAATGTTGTTAGCATGCTCTGCAGTGCTGTGGATGACTTTGGCATTGACTACTGGCATATATGTACCAAGAGAAATGTGAATGTTGTCACAAATTCATATTTGTGAGTTACAACATTAAGCTGTATATTGTAAAATATATAGAAGCCAGACTCTTCCTTCTAAGAATGTAATGCCTAAGGATGAGGATTGTGACTAAAGGGACAATGTATAGACTTAGTTGTCTAAAAAGAAAAATACAGAGTGCTACATAGTGTTTAACAGGGAGAATGACTTGTTCTGGAGTATCAGTGAAGATCTGCTCTGTTACAGGAAGCTGACGTATATGGAATACACAATGTTCTCTGACTTCTGGTTGGGTTTGGCCAATGGGGATACTCTGGCAAAATAGAGGAAGAGAGGATAGAAAGGTAGATACATTTATTCCTCTAGCTCCCTCCTCACATGACTGTCTTGGGTTGGTTTTGTCCCTTGACTATCCATCACTGTACTTCTCCATCTTGCTCTTACTATACAATCCTCTCCCTCCTTATCTCCTGCTCTAGTGGTGTTAGTTGCCCTAGGGTACTGCAGTCTCTTGAAGTTTCCCTACATGTGTCCACATCTTTGTAAATAGTGTCTTAGTTAAGCCCTCCTTTAATTATTCTAGTTTGGGCATGCCATCTGTTTCTTGCTGAGTCCCTGACTAATAGATGCTCTATTAAGGGTATTTAAACTGGGACGAGGAGGATGCCTAGGGGCTTCATTGGCAGAGAGAGTTGTGTGTGAAGGCATAGGAAGCAGATCAGTAATGGAGAATACTGCCAGCAGGGAACCAGCATATACAGAGTCTTCAAGGCAGGAAAGAGACTGGTACGTTTTAGGCATCAAAGAAATGTCAGTATGGCTGAAGGCAAGAGAGCTGAGGGAAGAGTGATATGAGTAAACCAGAGAGAGTAGACCAGGGTTAGGAGTTTGATTCTATAAGGATTATAACCAGCTGGTTTGTACCTCAGAGGAGGAGGTAACTTTATGAGTGAATGAGTAATTGATTGTTCTCATATTATCACTAGAAAGCACAAAAGAAAATGTTCTCATTTTCCAACCCCAAGTTATAAAGGGTCAGAGAAAAGAACTGGACTCATTTTGAGAGGGTTGTAGATAAAAGATGTTATCTTTGGGGAAAGTGGTATTTCACTTTAAGGTTGGAGGTGGAGAATGCTGGAGGAGATTGCTAACTGTGTTGTCAGAGTGAATGACATCAGAATGTCAGGAATGGTAGGAATGGTAGGAATGAGGTTGGTTACATAGCACATGAAGGTCATAGCAGTGTGAAGACCCGGGGAAAAATAGAGTAGAGCTCTCTTGGAGTTCCTAATTTGGATGATGGTAATGAACAACAGACAGGTGAGAAATGGTAGAATTAGTCCTAAACTAGGCCAGACCTCAAGAGGTTTGATAACTGGCAAGAATGATTTGGACTGGATCTCATTGGTTACTACTTTGTTTTACTATAAAACCAGCGAACAGTATAGAATGGATGCCAATAAGATCTAGGATACCTGGTGTAAATGAGGAGGCACAGCTTCCCTTGCCCCCTACTCTCTCACAGAGGATTTCCCAGAGTTTGGAGTTTGGTGGCCTAGTTAGTTTGACTGTAGTGAACCACAGTGGTCGAAGGCAGGCTTTGAAGCGTTACCAAAGTATAGTAAGATTGATTTATGATGTTTTGCCATTTTAGCTGCTTTAGCATTTGCTGGAGAGCCAGGTAGAATTATGAATGGCTTGCCAAAATGGGACAGCGATTGTCCAGCGGCCTTTCAAAATATATCAGTGTGTAGTCTTTTTATTTGTTATTCTCAACCAATCACACAGCGCCTTATGAACTAAACATCTATTCCATGGTAATAACATGGATAGCTAGACAATTTAGAAGAGAAATTCAGTTTTTTAGAATATAATTTATTATTGCCACCTACTTAATAAGAAAGTAAGGATAGTATTCAATAATTTGATCAATTAGCTTTTTCTTTTTCTTTTTTTTTTTTTTTTGCGGTACACGGGCCTCTCCCTGCTGTGGCCTCTCCCATTGCGGAGCACAGGCTCCGGACACACAGACCCAGCGGCCATGGCTCACGGGCCCAGCCGCTCCACGGCATGTGGGATCCCCCCAGACCGGGGCACGAACCCGTGTCCCCTGCATCAGCAGGCGGACTCTCAACCGCTGCACCACCAGGGAAGCCCTAACTTTTCCTTAAAGCCCAGGAAAACTGGGAAGATCCCACTATGCCGCAGAGCGGCTGGGCCCGTGAGCCATGGCCGCTGGGCCTGTGCGTCCGGAGCCTGTGCTCCGCAATGGGAGAGGCCACAGCAGGGAGAGGCCCGCGTACCGCAAAAAAAAAAAAAAAAAAGAAAATAACAAATAACTTTTCAGCATTGCTGAAAAGGTCACAATTGTGGTACTGTCCTGTTTGTCTCCAGACAGAGAAATCTAGTATTATTTCTCAAGCTTTCCTTACTTTGATACCAAGTTTTGATCTTGATGAGATAAAATTTGAGTGTGCTTTAATATAATAATTATTTTGTATGCAATAAGTTATGCTTATGTTTTTTCTATGTGATTATTGTCATTACTCTTAAGTTTCAAGTCTTTTGTTATCTTATGGTTTTGTTTTGTGTGTGTGTGTTTGAATATTTTATCTATCTATCTATCTATTTATTTATTTATTTATTTATTTGCGGTATGCGGGCCTCTCACTGTTGTGGCTTCTCCCGTTGCGGAGCACAGGCTCCGGACGTGCAGGCTCAGCGGCCATGGCTCGCGGGCCCAGCCGCTCCGCGGCATGTGGGATCCTCCCGGACTGGGGCACGAACCCGTGTCCCCTGCATCGGCAGGCGGACTCTCAACCACTGCGCCACCAGGGAAGCCCCTATCTATTTATTTTTAAAATCATTTTTAATTGGAGTATAGTTAATTTACAAGGTTGTCCTAGTTTCAGGTGTATTTATGGTTTCATTTTTTAACTCTGTGATACAACTGGAATTCATGTTTTGAAAGGCGATTCCAATTTGATATTTTTGCTGAAATGTTGACAATTTGTCTAAGCAGTGCTCATGCAATGATCTCCCCTTTCTACATTGATTACTGATGGTCTTTTTAATCATCTATTAAATAAATTCCTGGGCTCAGATATCTTTTCATTTTTATTCATTTTCAAACTCTTCTTATGCTAGTTCCTCACTCTGTTCATTATTATAGCTTCATGTTATCATATCAGGTAGAGATAACTCCCTGCTGTTAGTCTCCTTTATGGAATTCTTTTAGCTCTTCTTACAGTTGAAATTTAGAATAGTTTTGACAGATTTAAAGAAAATAATCTTGTCAAGTTTTTATTGTGATTGTGCTAAATGCATGTAGTAATTTGGAAATATTTGGCATCCTTACAATATTCAGTTATCTTTTCAGAAATCATGAAATCTTTCTTCATGTTTTCAAGTCTTCTTTTACGTTTAGTAATACCATTTTGTACTTTTTGTCATAATATGATATATGAATATTATGTCATAATATTCCTTCCCAGTTTCTTACTAAGGAATATTTTGTTGTTGTTATTTCCAGTGGGAATAGAACTGTCCTAGAAATATTTTATTTATTCTTCCAAATGTTGCACAGTTAAAGATACTGAAGGATATATCATTTCTTTCTCTGTCTACTAGAAGAATCAAACAAAGTATTTGTGCGTACATTAGAACATTATATGGTTGAATATACTTCAGCAGTTCATTGGTTTTCTGAGGAAGTATTTTACATTCTCCCTGCAACAGTGGTTTCACTTTTTAAAATACAAATATACTGTGAAGTTAACAGGAACATGAAAAAAAAAATCTTAAAGAGGAACAGAATGTCTCTCTGTCATTAACAGACTTAATCTAACTCCTTGGTGTGACAGTAATATATCTTTGCCAGGAGAAAAGCAAAGGTCCTATTATTCATTCTCTTGACAAATATTTAGAGAGTGCCTTCTGCTATGCACCTGCTACTTCTAGAGTGAGGTGCTGGGGACAAAAAAGAAGGGTCATACAAATTTGAGTAGAATGTAGTTGCCACAGATATGGAGTCAGAATCTAGTGGACGAGACAGAAGCACAAGTAATATATGATACGATGTGTGGTGTTTTTCATAGAGGTAATCCAATGTGCTTTGGGATTGTCATGAAGGGAAGTATTAGTTTTGAATGGAGGAAGATCTTATATATTGATGTGACATTTGAAGGGGACTTCTAAGGTTGAGTAGAAATTTAACAGGCTGAACCTAATATGAGTGAGATTTAAAAGTAGAGAGTATTGATGCATTCGTTTGCTCAACAAATATGTATTGAGTGCATTCCATGTGTGCCAGGCACTGGAGATATAACAATGCAAAAAACTGGACAAAACCCAAGCCCTCATTAACCTCATATTCTGATGAGGGTGACTCACATTAAACAAATATGTAATATTTTGGGTAGTAAATATTCTATAAAGAGAAGTAAACAAGATAGTGGAAAGAGCACTGGGGTAGGTGTGTGTATAGGTCACTATTTTAGACAAGAGTGGTCGTGCAAGGACTCTCTAAATAAAGTAAAGGAGCAATGAAAGCAAAGATCTGGGGGAAGAGCGTTAGTGGACAGAAGGGATATCAAGTGAAAGGCTGATAGAAGAAAGCTTGGGAGTATATTCAGAGGATAGTAATCAGATCAGTAATTGCTTTATGGTAGTTTGGGGAGAGAATAAGAAGGGTCTTGTATGCCACACCAAACAGTTTTAATTTTTTCTCAGCTTTACTGTCATATAATTGACACATAACATTTTCTAAATTTAAGGTATACAATGTATTGATTAGGTACACTTATATATTGCAAAAAATCACCACCATATAACATTAGCTAACACCTGCCTCATGCCACCTAATTACCATTTCTTTTCTGTGGTGAGAACATTTAAGATCTACCCTCTTAGCAATTTTCAATTACATAGTACAGGATTATTAACAATAATCACTATGCTTTATATTAGATCCCAAGAACTTTTTCATCTTTTAACTGGAAGTTTGTATCCTTTGACCAACATCTCCCTTTTTCCCTCACCCCCAAGCCCCTGGTAACCAGCATTCTAGTTTCTGTTTCTATGAGTTTGGCTTTTGTAGATTTTACATATAAGTGACATCGTAGAGTATTTGTCTTTCTCTGTCTGACTTATTTCACTAAGCATAGTGTCTTCTAAGTCCATCCATATTCTCACAAATGGCAGGAATTCCTTTCTTATGGCTGTATAATATTGTACTGTATATATATACTGCATCTTCTTTATCCATTCATCTATTGATAGACACTTAGGTTGTTTCTATGTCTTTGCTATTGTGAATAATGCTGCAATGAACATGGGAGTAGAGATAGCTCTTTGAGATCTCATTTTCATTTCCTTTGGATATATACCCAGAAGTGGGATTGCTGAGTCATATGGTGGTTCTATTTTTAATTGATTAAGGAACCTCCATACTGTTTTCCATTGTGACTGCACCAACTTATGGTCCCACCAACAGTTCATGAATGTTCGTTTTTCCACACATCCTGACCAACATTTGTTATCTTTTGTCTTTTAGATGATAGCTGTTCTTACAGGTATGAGGTAATATCTCACTGTGGGTTTTTTTTTTTTTTTTTTTTTTTTGCGGTACGCGGGCCTCTTACTGTTGTGGCCTCTCCCGTTGCGGAGCACAGGCTCCGGACATGCAGGATCACAGCCATGGCTCACGGGCCCAGCCGCTCCGCGGCATGTGGGATCTTCCCGGACCGGGGCACGAACCCGTGTCCCCTGCATCGGCAGGCGGACTCTCAACCACTGCACCACCAGGGAAGCCCCTCATTGTGGTTTTGATTTGCATTCCCCTGATAATTAGTGATGTTGAGCACCTTTTCATTAATTTTAAGTAATGGGAGCTATGACTTGTTTAAAAGTAAAGTTTATTGGAATCCTGGTTGATAATTTGAAAGATGATATAGAAGAAGAAAAGAAGGGAGGCAAGAAATCAAGCTAGGAAGAGAGTACATAACATTGGCTAAGATGCTTTTGGCCTAAATTAGGACAATGGCTGTGGTGTGGGAGAGGAAGGGGTAGATTTGAATGTTATGCAGAAAAATTGGATAAGAATGTAGGCAGTATGAGAGCAAGGATTTTTGTTTGCTTCTATTTTGTTCATTGCAATATTCCCAAGCATCTAGAATACTGTTTGGCACATGATAGGTGTTCAATAACTATCTATTGGATGAATGACATATGTGGTGGCTGACTAATTGTTTTGGAGGAAAATTAATGAGAAGTATGTTTGAGGGAGTAGCAGAAGATGACACTGAGGTTTTCTAGTCGTGTGATAAGGTGAAAGATGCTGCCGTCGGTAAAGGTAGGCAAATCTGAGAATAGATGAACTAGGAATGTGAAGGGGCTGAGGAGGGAAAATTGTGCCTTATATCTTTTGGGGTGAAATTGCTTGGAACTGGTTGGAATTTCTCATAATCTGAGTACATTCTGTGATTCCATTGTACATCTCTAGCATGCCTAGCTGCAGTATTTCTTTCAGCATGGGCAATTTTACCTGGATAACCCTGTGATTTGCTGAGGACCATCTTAAGGTGGAGTGTAAAGAAGCAGAATAATGAGCATAAGTGGCAAGCTAAGGAGATGAACATTCCTTCCACACATTGGTGATGGTTACAAAGCTGAGAAAGAGAAATAAGCACCTCTAAAATGTTGGCTTTTATCCACTATGAAAACAAAATAATGTGTTTAGCTATCAAATGAGATTCCCCTGTTGATAGGCAAGGCTCCAATCCCAAGGAGGACTCAACAGCCCACTTGCATGCCAGAGTAAATGTAAGGAGAAGTTAAGGCTAATCATGCTATGTAGACGCCTTCCCCTCTAGTTTCCATAAGCCTGAGACACCTGTTAATCTCCCCACTAAGTACATCTACTTGATGTTGGATTTACTGGGAGGAGATTACGCACTGAGCTCAGAGAATAATTTAACACTTTCCACTTAGGGTTAACAATTCCTCCTGAAGAGAAACTAAAATTGTGAAAGGAAGAACCTTGGAAAGTGATTAGATCTTTCCAACCAACTTTACCTCCCCCAGTTCTTTCTCAACCAGGCACTTCTTGCCTTTGTCACACTGGGGAAAAATCTTTTAGAATTACAGTTTTATAAACAATAGCAATAAGAGATACAACTGTTGCCGAAGAAAAGCATTTTTTTCCTAAGGTATATTACTGTGTAAACTTTGATCTTTACAGATATGATGGTATGGCATCTTCTGGAGGCAGAGCAGTGGGGAAAGTGGTATGTCAGGAAGGAGAGGTGGCAGTGGAGGAGAGAGCCAATGTACAGCCTAGACAGCACCATGGCTCTGTGCTGCCCAGGCAGCTTCCCAGGCCAGCGATTCAGGCAACAGACTCCTCTGGAAACCATAAGAATACAGTACCCCCTCAAGCTTCTCCTCAGTTCCAAGGACTCCCAGGGTTTATCAAAATTCCCCGAGACAATTCACTCAAACTTTACCGTCCATTGCCAAGTTTGAACAAAGACAACCATCAAGACCATACCCAATCACCAGTCGTAAGCTATAGTCCCTTACAGCCAAGATGGTTACACTCGATGCAAGAGAACATGATGGAGTGTAAAACAACCAACTCTTATCCAGTGATGCAAGTGAGAAAGTCCCAGGTAGAGGAGGAATCCTGCAACAAATGGAAATAAATGAGAAGACCATGTGTAGAGAAAAAAATGTCAATTCGGAGAGCACCTCAAGCCACTCCAGATCCAGTGCCTGAGAGAAGAAAAACAGCTCCCGTTAACCCTGCATATACAGTTCGAAAATCACGTGTGCCCAATACGGTCCACACACGGCCATACAGGGACAGGGTGATTCACTTATTGGCACTGAAGGACTACAAGAAACCTGAACTACTTGCTTGACTTCAGAAAGACGGCATCACCCCAAATGACGAGAACTCCCTTGAAAAACTTCTGCAGGAAGTAGCCCATCTGAATACTCAGGATTTTTCATATTCCTTAAAAGGTTATGTTTTTAAAGAGTTCCAAAGTGACTGGCCTGGATACAGTTACCTAGACAGGCAGTCATTGGAGTTAGTGCTTTTCACAAAAACAGGTCTATGTCAGAATGCTCCTGGCACCAACCACCCAGAATCTTCTGTAGATTCTAGTATAGATAAAACATCATCTCCTTCTCAGGAACAGCTTTCCAATTCAGCTGTTATTGATTTTTCAAGGAAGAAAAAAGCTAGAATATCTCACCTGACAACTAGAGTACAGTCAGCATCAAAAGGTCGTTTGGATAACACCAGTGAAAAGTCCACCACCCACTGAAGCTACTGCCAATCCTATCACTCCCCCATTGCCCACAATCCGCCTTCCCATTTCAAATCCTCCTCAACCTGTCCATTCCAACTGCAGTTCTTGTAACGTTGCAGAAGGACCTGAGACTCAACACCCATATATTGACAGTTTTAGTCAAAACAGTAGAATCTTTGAGCACCAGCAGGGTAAACATGCTTCTTTGCCAACATTAGCCTCTATTTCAGTTCAAGTGAAGTGTCTGAAGCTCGTGGAGAAAAAACATTTGATATCTGATGAGAAGTTCTAACATACATTTATGGAACATAAAGCAAAGAACCAAGAGTACTATATTAAGATTATGGAGAAACAGAAGATAGATTGTGAAAGACAAGGTGAAGGTGCAAACCTAATTCAAGAGAAGAAGTTAAAAAGGTTTGCACTCCCTCTGGGAAGACTTGTTCAACATCTGAGCTTCCAGATTATTTGACTAACTATGTCACTATAGTTTCCTCTGAGCAACATCAGCATTATAAGCAGGAATTTACAGTAGAATATGAGGAATATAAGGCCTTGTATGCCAAGATGCTGACTTTATCTAACATATTTGTTCACCTAAAATCAGAAAGGAAGCACCTATCTCCAGGCTCAAAAGAATATCAGGATATTGATTTAAAAAATCTCACTAGAATACCAGAAGCTGAAACAGAAGGATCCCACTTATTGTGTAGAAAAAACATAGATGCCAATATCTTTACAAAAAGCTGGTTCACATTAAAAACATGATAAATAATTATGACCAGCAGCGAGTGGAGTCATAGCATGAGAACAGTGCTAGGACTAGAGTAAATAAATATAAGCTTATTTATTTAAAATTCCAAATCACTTGCTCTAAGGTTATAAAGGGATGAAGCTTCTCTGTTGAAGCAGTACTACTATTGTATTTTAATTTTTCTTTCTTTTTGTTTTTATGTTTATTTTAATTTTTATGTTTATTTTATTTTTTTAGATTTGTTTGTTTATTATTACTTTACGTTGATTTATGTTTTTTATGTTGTTTTTTGTTTTTAAGTTTCTTTTTATTTATTATTATTTACTTTTCATTTCATTTTGTCTTGCTTTTCTGTACTTTCGAAACTGCTTCAACTCTTCCCTTCTACCTACAAAATTTGTTTTCATTCCCTTTTTAAAACATACTGAGGATCCAGTGTCTTTGAATCAAAATTGTGCACATTTAAAAAATAAAAGCCTGTAATGAGTTACATGAAGTGCTTCTGAATAAACACTCTTTGTTTTATACTTACGCAAATTCTTCCTTGAAACATAGATATTTGGAAATTTGTACAAAATACTATGATTCTTCATTCAGTACACATTTTCATTTCATTAAGTTTATTTGTTGATCATGCTTGAAACTTGTTTTTATCTTAGGGAACACAAGTTATGTGGTCAAACATGCAAAGGTTTTGAACTAACAATTACAACCGTGTTGTCTCTGCAAAGTACTGCCATGTGAAACAGGAAGTATTATGTTTACAAATTTAAGTTTTTAAATGTTTTCCACAATTTGAGTATTGTCTTTAGTAAATGTTTGTTTCTACCACCCAAAAGAAAGTTAGTACATACCAGAGAATGACAGTTATGTACAATAGGAAGCCTAATGATAAAATGAACACTTAAGGACTTGAAAACCAACTTAGGAAATAGAACATTCCCAAGTCCGTTGCAGCTACCTTTGTTCTCTTATCTATCCTGTGCCCCTGCCTCCCCCAAATTACATTTATCTTTCCTTTGCTATTCTTTTAAAATACTTCTGCTATACTTATAAGCATCCTTAAACAGTATATGGTCCTCTTTCTTAATCTTCGTGAAAATGATGTCACATTGTATGTAGTAGTCATCTTGACTTTTTCAGCCAACCTTATGCTTCTAGGATTTATTTATGCTGATGTGTAAATCAGTAGCTTATTTATTTTTTGGCTTATATGTTGGGTCATCATATGCCCTCAGCATAATTTAGTTGTCCATTCGCTTGTCATTAGAGATTGGGTTGTTTCTCAATTTTTTTTTTGTTATTACAATGTTGCTGTGAACATTTTTTACACATTTACCCCTTTCCACCATCTGTGCTCTTATTTTCATTCTGTTTTCAACTCCATAGGAACTCATTATTGTTTTTGTATGATAGATATTTATTTAGATTTACATGAATTTTCCATTGGTTTTCAGGCTCTTCTCTATTTTCCTATTTTTTTTCTTGATAGAATTGTATTTTATTGAACAATAATAATACATAGTAATCATCATTATTAAATCAACTTCCTTTTCAATATAAACCAAGTGCTTCTAACCTTTTAAGAAAACCCCTTGGGCTTCCCTGGTGGTGCAGTGGTTAAGAATCCACCAATGCAGGGGACACAGGTTCGAGCCCTGGTCCGGGAAGATCCCACATGCCGCAGAGCAACTAAGCCCATGTGCCACAACTACTGAGCCTGTGCTCTAGAGCCCACGGGCCATGACTACTGAGCCCACCCACCACAACTACTGAAGCCCACACACCTAGAGCCCATGCTCCACAACAAGAGAAGCCACTGCAATGAGAAGCCCGTGCGCTGCAACGAAGAGTAGCCCCCGCTCGCCGCAGCTAGAGAAAGCCAGCTCGCAGCTACGAAGACCCAATGCAGCCAAAAATAAAATAAATTAATAATAAAAAAGGAAACCCCTTTATTTTAATAATGCTCAGCAGATATTTGTGCTACTTAGCAATATTTGTAGTTTTCTTCCTTCTGGGCCCAGAATCTTTGATATCAGTCATGACCAAAGGACTTGTTTGGACCAATGAAATGTGATTGGAAGTGATAGGCATCACTTCAGGGCAGAAACAGGTAAGAATCTGTGTGCAGTTCTCCATCTTCCCTGCAGTGGATGCTGGTGATGCCTCTCCCAGCTCCCTTATTTTCTTATTTCTCACTGAGATGATTTTCTTTCTTCTTGAAAAGTTCCTTTTATTCTTTTATGTGGGTCTGCTGGCCGTGAATCCTCTCAGTTTTTTTAGTATGCATATGCTTTTTTTTGTGTGTGTGTGTGTTTTTTTTTGTGTGTGTGTTTTTTTTTTTTTTTTGTATATGCTTTTAATTGGTCTTTACTTTTGAAGAAAATGTTAACTATTGAATTGAAGAATTCCAAGTTGGTGGTTATTTTCATTGGCAGTACCAGCATACATCTGAGATATTACAGGTTTGGTTCCAGACCATTGCAATAAAGCGAATATTGCAATAAAGCAAGTCACATCAATTTTTGGTTTCCCTGAGATTCAAACCCAGTTCTGTCTAACTTAAGACATCTACATGAGGAAGTCTAAGCAGTCATGCTACTGAGAGAGATTCCAAGTGAGCAGGTAATCAGAAGAGTTAACAACACTCTTTGCCCTTCTAATGCATTGTGGCAGGAGACTAGGTTTTCAATTCATAACTGGAATTGAATCCTGACTCTGCCACTTTCTGTGTAACTTTGGAGAAGTTACGTGATAGCCTTGGAGATTGTTTTTTCCTATCTGTATGTTGGTGATAATAATACCTCATAGACTGATTGTGTCTAGTACAAGGTAAGCACTCAATGAAAAAGAGCTGATCTTGTTATGATTACTTTTCCCTGTTAGATGTGGGCAACAAAAATGGGCACATATGTATTACAAATCAGTGGGCAGCAGGATTAGCTTCAAGGCTATCTGCAGAACAAGGAATATTTACTATGGCTTGGGGTCCATAGGGAAACATTTGAGTTAGCAACATGGAAAAGATGGACTGTTTGATGAATTCAGGTGCATGAGGTCTCTGAAGTCAGTATATATTTGTGGAAGAAAGCTTCCCCTAGGCTATACAGATAAAATAAGAAAAGCAGATCTTGTCCTAGTTCATGACCAAAACCTAAGCACAGCATACCAGCCAGGCATTTTCTTACAGTGTCACATCACCTCTTAGAAGCAGTATGAGAAGGTTGACAGTCCAGTTGGTTGGTGACTCAGGGGACCAGCATTCTATTTTCTTTTGCTGAGTTTCCTCAAGCAAGACATTTAACAGGGATATGTTGATATGACAGTATAGTGATAACCACATTAGGTGGAAGAGCTAGTATAGATGCATTAGCTCTGTGAGGTGGCACAAGGGATATACCATTGATAGTAGTGGTAGCTGCAGCTGTGAGATAAGAGACTATAACTGCTAAGGATCACAATATAGAGAAGAGAGTCAATGACTTGTTCTGCCCTGGGAAAGGCACCTACATTTAGGGTTTAAGAGAAGGAGCAGAAGCCAGCAGAATGGCCAGATAAGGAGAATGAAAACTTCAATGGCTAGGATCCAAGCAAGAGATACAGAGAAGTCAAGATACTTAAGTTCAACTCCCCACAGAGCAGCATGAAGATGCAGAACTATGGAGATCCTGCATAACTCTGTTAGGAGCGCTGATGCCTCTGCAACATAAATCAAAATCATACATTGATTTCACTTCCAGAGACATCCAAGATACTTAATCCAAAAGGTATGAAATATCTGAATTCCACATGAAATTTTCAGTAATTTACAGTAAGTCCCCTACATATGAACAAGTTCTGTTCTGACAGCATGTTCATAAGTCCAATTTGTTCGTAAGTCCAACAAAGTTAGCCTAGGTACCCAACTAACACAGTCGGCTATATAGTACTGTACTGTAATGGGTTTATAATACTTTTCACTCAAATAATACATAAAAATCAAACACAAAATAAAGAAAACATTTTTAATCTTACAGTACAGTACCTTGAAAAGTACAGTAGTACAGTACAACAGCTGGCATACAGGGGCTGGCATCGTGGGAACAGGCAAGAAGAGTTACTGACTGGAGAAGGGAGAGGAGGTGGGAGATGGTAGAGCTGAAGGAGCGTTAGCAGTAGGAGACGAAGGGCAAGCTGCAATTTCACTCACGCCTGACGTGGATGGCACAGGTTCTGGTTCCTTGCTGGATTCAATTCTATCTACCCTCTTGAAAAAATGATCCAGTGATGTCTGGGTAGTAGCTTTTTTTTCTTGTCGATGACACGGTAGCACTGGATTGCATTCTGAACAGCTGCTGCAACCTTCGTGCACCGTTCTATGTTCAGGTCCTATGCCTCAAAAACTAACAGTGCCTTCTCAAATAAAGAAAGTCCCCTTGCCATTTCCTGTGTCGTGAATCTCTATGGTTCTTCAGTTACTTCTTCTTTCTCTTGTCTCTCTTCCTCCATTCTCTGCGCACATTTACATCTTTGAAAGTTCGCAACTTGAAGGTTCTGTATGTAGGGGACTCGCTGTAGTGGATGATAAATGACTATTCTTAGGCGGATTAGATACTTATGTAGTAAGAACCTGGAATGTTTTGTGACATTATCACCTCTATCTGAAGGATATAAACACGTGGAATATTCAACTGTTCATTTTTCTTCTGGTAGATTAAGAAATGTTTCTCAGAGTAGGTGATTTTGATGGCCAAAGTGAAATTTATTTGATGTCCAGAATGTGTGTGCTGTGCTGGTTTTATATTACATAATGATAATCAATTTAAGTGGGTGATGAATCTGCTCTGTTTATCTTTTAAGTTTCAACAAACTTTCACTTCATGCTTTTTTTAAAATAAATTTATTTATTTTATTTTATTTTTGGCTGTGTTGGGTCTTTGTTGCTACACACGGGCTTTCTCTAGTTGTGGCGAGTGGCAGCTACTCTTTGTTGCGGTGTGTGGGCTTCTCATTGCAGTGGCTTCTCTTGTTGCGGAGCACGGGCTCTAGGCACGCGGGCTCAGTAGTTGTGACCTGCGGGCTCTAGAGCGCAGGCTCAGTAGTTGTGGCTCATGGGCTTAGTTGCTCCGTGGCATGTGGGATCTTCCTGCACCAGGGCCCGAACCCATTTCCCCTGCACTGGCAGGCAGATTCTTAACCACTGTGCCACCAGGGAAGTCCCTCACTTCATATTTTTGATTAAGAAATTGTTGCTAAATTTTGGCACTATCATCTGTATGGTTTTCACTATCACCAGTACAGACTATTTTTGTTGTTGTTGCTGGTGTTATATTATTGTAATGAAGTAATATATCAGAAGTGCTGAGGCCTGAGTGTGAAACGAAAAAGTATTGTTATCTAATTTACAGGAAAGAATTTTGAGATAGTTGCAAGATATACACCTTATATATATACTCTGTGGGTCGCTAGTCACATATTTGCTGTTTTCATTTTAATTTCTTTCCCCTTAAAACGAGGTACTTTTAACATTGGTCAAACATATTGCTTCTCCTATGTTTTGTAATCCTTTAAAGCATTTGAACAATATGCATGCTCTTTTTAGTCTAAGCCAACGCTTCCTGTGCAAAATATAACATTAGAATTTACAAGTTAGTTAATTACTTCTTAATTTCATTTGGAGTAATCTTTGATCGTAAACACAATGCATTTTTTTTCTCTTTGCACAAACACGAGTCTTTCCCAGGTATAGATGAGGTTTAGAGTGGCACTTCTTTGTTAACCCAACAAGCTATCCCTTCACTGGAAAGTCTGTCCTCCTCTCAAGAAGATGAGATATCAAAACGCG
Source organism: Orcinus orca (assembly GCF_937001465.1). NCBI lineage: Eukaryota > Metazoa > Chordata > Mammalia > Artiodactyla > Delphinidae > Orcinus > Orcinus orca. Next base: position 125,414,949 of record NC_064580.1, read on the forward strand.
ACTTAGAATCACCCTTCTCAGATCCATGTCCTTGTCTGCCATTTGTCTAATTGGGTGCTTACTTGACACAAAATTGGCTTTTCTCATTCATTAAAGGTGTGGAACCTGAAAAGCGTGTTTCTGCATTTGCTTTTCACAACATCTCAAATTAACCTCCACTCAAAAATAAAATAGAAGAGAAATAGTGATGGTCTCACCTACCTGTTTCAGTAAGACTTTTTCTCAAATAATGAGTGACTTTCAAATTGAAACCAAGTAATCTGTCACGACTAGTTCAGGAAGAATTTGTAATCACTGTCTTGAATCTTCTTATGTCTGCACTAGCTTTATTTAATAGGGGTAATTCAGCTCTGGTAGAGAGATGATAATTGGTAACCTATGCTTCCCATGAAGCCATCAGAGAAAGTTGGTTACCTGGATACGATAGACATCTGAAACCTTTTCATCTGTTTTTCACAACAAAAGCGTATGTAAACAGTAAAAACATTTTGAACAGCTAAGCACTGTAAATTGTGTCTTTATTGGGCTTCTGATGGTATAGTGGAAGCAGCCAGTGTGCTTGGGTTTATTCCTCTTAAAAGTACTTTTAAAATGACCACAATTTATAGGATCCTGTATATGTGGTTAATTCCCTAAGAAGAGATTAATCAAGTCAGTAGAAGATGAATAAAATATGCTACACAATGTTATCATTTTCTGTAAGAGATCTCCATGGGACATAAAACTTTTGATACAGATCTGTAAAACTTGAAAGATAGATCTATGCAATCAATTATTTAATAGTACTGTGGCTTGGGGTTTATAGAGAAACACTTGAATTAGCAACACAGAAGAAAATCAAATGGACTGTTTGATGAACTCAAGTGCCCGAGGTCTCTGAAGGCAACCCAAAAATGAGAAGGAAAACTTCACTTACTCTATACAGATAGAAGAATAAAAACAGGTTTTGTTGTAGTTTGTGACCAAAACTTCAGCAAATACTTCCAGCCAGGCATTTCTCACAGTGTCACATTGTCTCTTGGAAGCTGTGCGATGAGGTTGACAGTCCAGTTGACTGGGAAGCCCAGAGACCAGCATTCTATTACCTTTGCCGGATTTTCTCAAGTCATTTACCTTGCCTCTGTTTCAGCTTATTCTGAAATGCGTTTGAAAATAACTGCTGTTTCTAAGACATTTTTTTTTTCTCCTGGCACACCCTTTCATTAAAGGTGAAGCTAGGGATAGATAGGTTTCTAACTTCCCATCTAGTAGGGATGGAGTCTTACCTCCTGCCTCCCATGTGGTCATGGCCATTTAAAAACAAGTCTCTATGTCAGGTGTGTCATTCAACTACGGCCTGTATTCCAACTCCAGACAGCTGCCTATTTTTTATGGCCTATGAGCTATGAATAATTTTCACATTTTAACTGGTAACATTTTAAATGGTTACCTAAGTACCTAAATAATATCCTCAATTTTGCCTCTTTGGTCTACAAAGCCTAAAATATTTGCCATTTGGCTCCTTTGAACTGTATTGAATGTTTCGGTGCTCTTCCATGAGGGCAATTCATTATATCGAGCTTATTAGTGGAGAGTCTTTGAGACATGGTGAAAATCTTTTACAGATGAGGAAATCAAAACCCAGAGAAATAAAGTGATTTGCTTAATTTAGGGTTTCTTAATCTCAACACTGTTGACATCTTGAGCTGGATAATTCCTTGTCATGGGGGTGGGTGTGGCCTGCACATTGTGGAATGTCAAGCAGCCTCTCTGGCCTCTATTCATTAGATCCCAGTAGCAAACCCCTAGTTATGATTATGAAAAATGTTTCCAAGTATTGCTAACTGTCCCCTGGGGGCAAAATAGGCCTCAATTGCGAACCACTGGCGCAAGTCACACAGCAGGATAGCGGCAAGAGTTAGGAATGGAGTTCCAGGCCTCCTGACTCCTACTCTGATGTTATTCAGCTACATCACCTTGCACGTGAATTGGTACTTTGAGTGAGGGTAGATATCAAGCTAGCACCCTTAGTTTGCCAAGAGAGAACCTCCTCTAGAGTTTGGTTCATCACATTTCACTGTTATATTGTCCCACACCAGAAAAAATGAAAACATGCAAATAGAAAAAGGGCAAGTTGACAAATGTGAGTGATTTATTGAAAAGAGCCCTGATTGTTTACAATTACTAACATGTAGTGTGTGCATCTCATTAATGACGAATATACTTAGCAGTGTATGTCTGACAAAATTAGTCATTGCAGTAAATACTCATTTCAGTATGCAAAAGTCAGATTCAATAGCTACATCATGAATACCTTCAAGTTATAAATTTCATCCGTGCTAATAATAGTTCAGTAGCTTCATAAAATGCACACGATATTTTAACAATATTTATATTCAACATTTATATTCTATTTATGTTTATATTATACAATATTATATATTATGTTGTATTATATATTATGTACATTATATATTATATAATTACAATATTGTATTATATATTATGTATATCATATATATATTTATATTCAAATTATATGTCAAACTTTTTAAGGTTTGGCAGACGACCTGTGTATCCAGGGGATGAGAATATGACACTCTGTAGGGCAACAATGTAAAAGGACTGAATGATGTGATAAATTAATATTGATTCCAGTGGAAAGATTTTTACTATATCTTAACTGAAAAGTAGGTATTAATACAGTATTATGATGGTGGTCCAGTGGTTAAGACTCCCAGCTTCCACTGTGGGCGGCACGGGTTCGATCCCTGGTTGGGGAACTAAGATCCTGCATGCTGCACGGCGTGGCCAAAAAAGAAATTAAAAGAAGTATTATGATGGCGCATACCAACTGGTGGCGCAGTGGTTGAGAGTCCGCCTGCTGATGCAGGGGACACGGGTTCGTGCCCCGGTCCGGGAAGATCCCATGTGCCGCGGAGCGGCTGGGCCTGTGAGCCATGGCTGCTGAGCCTGCGCGTCCGGAGCCTGTGCTCTGCAACGGGAGAGACCACAACAGTGAGAGGCCCGCGTACCGCAAAAAAAAAATTATGATGTAATCAATGTTCATGTAATGTCTGACAGCAATATTGAGATGGTAAGGATGTGTCTTGGTGGTAAGGATAATGGCTTCTCTTTAGAATTTTTTCCTTCTATCTATGGTTTCTAACTTATCCACAATGTATTATTTTTATATTATAAATATAAGGTTCTATGGAGAGAACTAAAGTGGGGTAGAGGAGGATGGGGAGTGCCAGTCGGCGATGGAATTCCAAGTTTAATCAGGGTGGCCAGGGAAAACCTCACTGAGAAGGTGGCTTTGAACAAGACTTCAAGGAGGCATTGGAGTATGTCATGCAGCTAGCTGGAGAAATAGCGTTCTTAGGCATAGGGAAGGGCAAATGCAACAGCCACAAATGAGAAATACGTTTCTGAAATGCTTGAATGACATCAGGAACAATAGTGTTTCTGAAACAAAATGAGTAAGTAGTTGTGGAAGAGAGAACACACCTAGATCACGTAAAGCCTTCTAGCCATTGTAAGGAGTTTGGTTTTCCTGAGTGAGATGAAGGGATACTGGAAGGTTTCATATGGAGAAATGCTATGATCTACTTAGTTTTAGAAACATTGCTCTGGCTGCTGTGTTTGGAATATACTATAAGGGACAAGAATCAAAAGAGGGACAGCAGTTAGGATGGTACCAAACTTATCCAGACAAAACATAGTGACAGCTAGGTTGAAAACAGGATTAGTGTTAGAAGTGGGGAAAATAATTAAATTCTGGATATTTTGAAGGTATAGCAAATACACTTTTCCTAATGGTTGGATGAGGGGTGTGAGAGAGTTAATAATGTCTCTAAGTTTTTGGCTTGAGAAAGGTGATGGATGGAGCAAAGATGGGGAAACCTGTGTAAGAAACAGACTTGGGGGAAAGATAGGAACATGGTTTGGTACAAGTTATGTTTGAGATGCCATTATTTATCCAAGAGTATATATGAGTTTTGCTTTCAGAGGACAGGTCCAGGATGGAGATATGTATTTTGTAGTTATCTGTGTATAGTTATATTTAAAGCTGCAAGGATGGACAGGATCACTAAATAAGTGAAAGAACATTCTAGGAATGAGCCCTGAGGTACTCCCACCCTTGAAAGTTTAGTGAGATGAGGAGGAATTGGCTAAGGAGACTGAGGAGAAATGGCCAGTGGCATAGAAAGGATGCTAGGAGAGTGTGGTGTCATGGAAGCAAAGTTAAGAGACTGCAAAGGGAGATGATCAAGTGTGTCAAATGCTGCTGATAGGGCAAATAAGATGAGGAGTGAGACAGCGACTGGGTTTAAATACATGGAGGTTATTTGTTACATTGACTGGAATGGGCCCAAGAAAGTATGGGAGGAGAGCAATGGGAAACCTCGAGTGCAAGCAAGTCATTTGAGAAATTTTGGGGTTAAGGGAAACAGAGAAGAAGGGCTGTAGGTACAAGTAGAGGTAGGGTCAGAAGTGGTTTAAGATAATAGGAGAAATTATAGCATGTTTGTGTGCTGATGGGAAAAAGCCAACAGAAAGGAAAATTATGATTCTGGAAAGAGGGAGAATTGAAAGAGTGATGTTCTTTTCCTTAGTGTCTTGGGTAAAAGTGGAGGAGGTGACCTTGGAGTGGAACATGGACAATGTGCCATTATTAACAGGAAGAAAGGCAGAGCTTATGTGCACATTTATGGGATGTATATAATCTAGATTCTTATAACTTGTGAGGCTCTTTTCTGAACTCATCTGTCTGTCTGTCTCTCTCTCTCCCCTCCTTTATTTTCTTTTTTTCAAGCAATGCCATCAGCTGAGTAAAGGTTGAGAAGGAAGTGTTGGATATTTGAAGTGCAAGGGTAACGCACAAAATAAGTTTCTATGACAATAGAGGAAGGATTGAATTATAGAAATATCTTAAAATTGCCTGGCAGCATTAAGGGCCTGGCCTAACTTCAAAAGGTGTAGAATGGTAATCTTTCTAGTTTTCCGGGAGTGTAGGAAAACCGGATATTAATAAACAGTTATAATGTCTAAGATACTGATAGACTGTGAAATTTAAGCTAGAGGGAAATGAGGACATGAGAGGGCAAGGTATAGCGAGAAGTTACTAAGGGTAACGGGCCTTGGTGGGGAGGGGATAATTGGAGTTGGGGAGCTGGACGAAGTGAACTAACTGAAAATATAGGGTGTGTAGACAAAATGGGATGTTTGAAGTTGAAATCATGGAGTGGTTACATCTTTGGTTCTGACAGGGTCTTGGGTATACCCATGGGAGTAAGGTGATAAGATAGGGTGGAAGACAAGAACATTTGGGAAGAGGAAGTCAAATAAATGAACTTTCAGGGTGTTTGAAGCATCATCCGTGTGGATAATGAAATTATCAAGAATTATGGTTGGAGTAGTATTGGAGAGAGTGACAGTTAGCCAAGAGATAAAATCTCCAGGAATGATGGAGAGTGACACTGAAGTCCACAAATGGTTGCAACAGGGAGTGGTGTAGTCTGATAATATGATATTCAAAGCAAGGAGATTTAGGGATGGAGGAAAGGGAATAGAATTAAAACATTTTATAGATCGTTTGAGTGGGAGGGGGCGTGGCCATTTCCAAGGTCATTACAAAGGCAGAATGTTGACTGTTATCTGATGTCATCATCCTCCTCTAAATAACTAAAGCCAGAGGGTTAATTTTATTCACAGTTACCAAATTGTAACATTTCTTCAGATAATTAATTGATTGTTCAGCAGTCATCCATGAGTGACCTGGAAATGATTCACTAAGTGTGGAGATTTTCCTCAAAGTAGAAATATAAAAATGGAAACTGGGGGGCTTCCCTGGTGGCGCAGTGGTTGAGAGTGCACCTGCCGATGCAGGGGACACGGGTTCGTGCCCCGGTCTGGGAAGATCCCACATGCCGCGGAGCAGCTGTGCCCGTGAGCCATGGCCGCTGAGCCTGCGCGTCCGGAGCCTGTTGCTCCGCAACAGGAGAGGCCACAACAGTGAGAGGCCCTTGTACCGCAAAACAAACAAACAAAAAAAACGGAAACTGGGAATCATTAGTTTAGCTGAAGAATTTGGAAATCCAAGGGAAAGTAATTCAATCAAGATCACACTGTTAATAAGCAGCAGAGCCAACAATAGAATAGAACTGAGGTTTCTGAGTTAAGGTTGGCAGATTTAGCCAAAAAGCAAAATAAAACAAAATAAGAGCCACAATAGCAGCAACAATGACAAACAAAAAAGAAAATTGGATGACCTGCTAAATTTGGATTTCAGATAAACAATGATTTTTTTTTTTTTTTTTTTTTTTTTTTTTTAGTATTAGTATCTCTCAAATATTGCCACGGAGCATTCTTATATTTATGTGTTGGCAACCCTGTCCTGACTCAGTTCACTTGCTTTGTCTGCCTCTGTTGCTGGTACTAGATAGTCTAGTTGTATAGGTTATATGGGGGAGGGTTGTTATAATATAAAAAACAATTGTTTGTGTTTCCTTTGTCCTTAAGCCTGATACACTTATGGAGGCAATTAAAACAGAAAATCAGATAAGCCAAACAGATGCTGTGGTAGGTAAAGTCTTTGTTTAAAGGCTGCATCATCAGACTAAGTTTGCATCTCTTATACGGACTGCTTCTCGTTTCTCCTTCTGATATTCTAACAATTTAAGAGCTTCCTGCCAAGAATAGTTGCAATTTCTGGGAGAAAGAGAAATTTTATTGGAAGGTCAGTCAAGTATACTAATCTTTACCATTTTCCTTGCCATGGTTGTTTGTATTTATTTAGAACCATATTATTAGCATAAACAGATATTATTTAAAACCAAGGACAATAAATGGTCACCAACTGACATTGGTTTCTATTAAACATTTTCCTGAAACTATTGCCTGGTCTCTTTCAGTGACAGACCCTTTGGTTCCACAACTATTCAAATATTTCTAAATGACTTACCACATCATTAGAGATTACAACTCTCTCCTGGACAAAATCGATCCATTTAAATAGGAAATGATTTTTTCCCAGATTAACACAACATTAACATTTCAAATTCTTGACTAAAAATGTCAGCCTTTCACATTTTAGATGAACAGACTTGTAGTTACCAAAATGATGAGGTGGCCAAACAAATAGTGGTTGGTCTCTTGTTATTTTCCACAAATGGCATTTTAAAAATAGATATGAAAAACATTATTTCCTTGCTATTAGTTTGGCTCTGTTCCTATGCTCTACTTAATTTGAATTGGGATTAATCAGTTATTAGGCATTCTTTTTCTAAAATTCTCCCACAAATTCTCAATGTTTAAAGACATGAGATAATGTTTTAGTTTCTTAAGATATTGTAAAAATGGTGATCATTTACAAATATAAGAAAATCTCACATAAAGAAATATTTGCATATTAATTAGCAAGTTGAAAACCTCCGTAAAAATGAATTAGTGCCTAAATTTCCCAGTGGTACTAACTTAGGGTTTTAGAAATTGATATTAGCTTTCCTAAGTTGGTAATAATTTTCCCTTTACTCCTAAGTGTATGTATTGTATCATTTATTTCTCATAATGAAGCTGTGCAATTATTTTGGATGTCAAAACCAAAGCTCAGAAAGTTAAGTAACTTGCTCAATATCATGTAGGTGGCAGAGCTGGCATACAAATTCCAAAGCTTGTGATCTGTCTGCTGTGGAGTTACACAAACGTTTGAAAAAGAACTCAGTACTGGTAGGTGATGTGTTTTGCAAGATGCTTTCTGATTATTCTGAAAAAAATCATTATTCCCATAGACAATAACTTATTTGTATAATGCATTACCATTCTCAAAGTACTTTTATTTATACTACCATATGTACTACATACATAGGATAAATACTTACACTAACTCAATTTCATTTTAAACTCATATCAACCATCAGAGCTAGATATGGTCAGTATATATTTAGTTCAATGTTACTAATAAAATGGCCAAGATATTAAGTGATGTTGGCAAGGTCATAGATGATGCAACAGAGTGGGGATCATATCCAGATCTCTTGTTCCTGAGGTCTTTTACCACATCATGCTGATAAGGTCCTTTGGATGCCATCCTCACTTTACTTGTGTTCTGACAGATTGCACTGGGCATCCTTCTTTTGCAGATACCCTCATTCTTCCACTTGCTTTCTGCTACCCCAGGCTGGGCCTCCCTTCCATGGTGATGCCCACCTTACATTAGTCAGGCTCAGACACCTTTCTCTGGGCCACCGTAGCTTCTTCCAGACTCCAGGCATTGGGAACCTGCCTTGCTTGGGTCAACTAATATCTTTAGGACTGAACTGTTCTGGAAAAGAAGGAGAAAAGGAACATCTCTTAAGGGATATGATCCCTGAAAGAAGGGAATCACACATGAACAGCCTCACTGTTACCTCTGTAGTTTGCTGAAAACACTTCCCAGTTGGCTGAAAGCAAGAGGCAGCCTTACTGGACGAATTTGTAACAAGTCAAAAGTTTGTGGATGTCAGAGTGAATGGATACTGAGGGGAAAAATCTTCAGAGAGGAGAGAACTATAGAATGGGGAATCTTCCAATATGTGTTTCTCATAAAAGACATAGTTGGCTCACTGCAGACCTGCACAAAAGCAGGGCTAGGCTCCAAAGAACCAAGCAGAAGTTAGCAACTAGGAGGCTAACGACCTGAACAGAGACTCCAGCTGCTCTGTTTCAAGACATTCTCTTTCCATAATTATTTGTCTAATTTTTCTTCCCATGTGGAAGAAATAGTATATGCCTTTTACCCCTCCCATCAACCTCTGGATTTCTTAGACCATATTAATGTGATATAGCTATAAGTACTCTTATTACAATCCAATAATTATTTTTTTATTATATGTCTCTTTAATAATTATTTTTACATTGACATAGAGTTTTATTTTAACATCTTTATTAGAGTATAATTGCTTTACAATGGTGTGCCAGTTTCTGCTTTATAACAAAGTGAATCAGTTATAATTATACATATGTCCCCATATCTCTTCCCTCTTGCGTCTCCCTGCCTCCCACCCTCCCTATCCCACCCTTCTAGGTGGTCACAAAACACTGAGCTGATCTCCCTGTGCTATGAGGCTGCTTCCCACTAGCTATCTATTTTACGTTTGGTAGTGTATATATGTCCATGCCACTCTCTCACTTTGTCCCAGCTTACCCTTCCCCCTCCCCGTATCCTCAAGTCCATTCTCTAGTAGGTCTGCATCTTTATATTCCCATCTTGCCCCCTAGGTTCTTCTCACCATTTTCTTTTTCCTTTTTTTTTTTTTTTAAGATTCCATATATATGTGTTAGCATACAGTACTTGTTTTTCTCTTTCTGACTTACTTCACTCTGTATGACAGTCCTAGGTCTATCCACCTCTCTACAAATAACTCAATTACATTTCTTTTTATGGCTGAGTAATATTCCATTGTATATATATGCCACATCTTCTTTATCCATTCATCTTTTGATGGACACTTAGGTTGCTTCCATGCCCTGGCTATTGTAAATAGAGCTGCAATGAACATTTTGGTACATGACCCTTTTTAAATTATGGTTTTCTCAGGGTATATGCCCAGTAGTGGGATTGCTGGGTCATATGGTAGTTCTATTTGTAGTTTTTTAAGGAACCTCCATACTGTTCTCCATAGTGGCTGTATCAATTTACATTCCCACCAACAGTGCAAGAGGGTTCCCTTTTCTCCACACCCTCTCCAACATTTATTGTTTGTAGATTTTTTTGATGATGGCCATTCTGACCGCTGTGAGATGATATCTCATTGTAGTTTTGATTTGCATTTCTCTAATGATTAATGATGTTAGCATTTGTTGTAAAGCTGGTTTGGTGGTGCTGAATTCTCTTAGCTTTTGCTTGTGTGTAAAGCTTTTAATTCTCTGTGAAATCTGAATGAGATCCTTGCTGGCTAGAGTAATATTGGTTGTAGGTTTTTCTCTTTCATCACTTTAAATACGTCCAGCCACTCCCTTCTGGCTTGCAGAGTTTCTGCTGAAAGATCAGCTGTTAACCTTATGGGGATTCCCTTATGTGTTACTTGTTTTTCCCTTGCTGCTTTTAATATTTGTTCTTTGTATTTACTTTTTGATAGTTGGATTAATATGTGTCTTGGCATGTTTCTCCTTGGATTTATCCTGTATGGGACTCTCTGTGCTTCCTGGACTTGATTAACTATTTCCTTTCCTATATTAGGGAAGTTTTCAACTATAATCTCTTCAAATATCTTCTCAGTCCCTTTCTTTTTCTCTTCTTCTTCTGGGACCCCTATAATTTGACTGTTGGTTCGTTTAATATTGTCCCAGAGGTCTCTGAGCCTGTCCTCAATTCTTTTCATTCTTTTTTCTTTATTCTGCTCTGAAGTAGTTATTTCCACTATTTTATCTTCCAGGTCACTTATCCATTCTTCTGCCTCATTTATTCTGCTATTGATTCCTTTTGGAGAATTTTTAATTTCATTTATTGTGTTGTTCATCATTGCTTGTTTTGTCTTTAGTTCTTCTAGGTCCTTGTTAAATGTTTCTTGCATTTTCTCTATTCTATTTCCAAGATTTTGGATCATCTTTCCTATCATTACTCTGAATTCTTTTTCAGGTAGACTGCCTATTATTTCCTCTTCATTTGTTAGGTCTGGTGGGTTTTGCCTTGCTCCTTCATGTGCTGTGTGCTTCTCTGTCTTCTCATTTTGCTTAACTTACTGTGTTTGGGGTCTCCTTTTCGCAGGCTGCCCATTCGTAGTTTCCATTGTTTCTGGTGTTTGCCCCCAGTGGCTAAGGTTGGTTCAGTGGGTTGTGTAGGCTTACTGCTGGCGGGGACTAGTGCCTGTGTTCTGGTGGGTGAGGCTGGATCTTGTCTTTCTGGTGGGCAGGTCCACATCTGGTGGTTTGTTTTGGGGTGTCTGTAGCCTTATTATGATTTTAGACAGCCTCTGTGCTAATGGATGGGGTTGTGTTCCTGTTTTGCTAGTTGTTTGGCATAGGTTGTCCAGCACTGTGGCTTGCTGGTCGTTGAGTGGAGCTGGGTCTTGGCGTTGAGATGGAGATCTCTGGGAGATTTGTGCCATTTGATATCACGTGGAGCTGGGAGGTCTCTTGTGGACCAGTGTCCTGAACTTGGCTCTCCCACCTCAGAGGCACAGCTCTGATGCCTGGCTGGAGCACCAAGAGCCTGTTTTCCACATGGCTCAGAATAAAAGGGAGAGAAAGAAAGAAAGAAAGAAAGAAAGGGAGGGAGAGAGAGAGAGAGATAGAGAGAGAGAGAGATAGAGAGAGAGAGAGAGAGGGAGAGAGGGAGAGAGGGAGAGAAAGAGAAAGGAGATAAAATAAAGTTATTAAAATAAAACATAAAATAATTATTAAGAAAAAAAATTTTTTAAGTAATAAAGAAAAAAAACCGGACAGAACCCTAGGACAAATGGTAAAAGCAAAGCTATACAGACAAAGTCATACACAGAAGCATACACATACACACTCACAAACAGAGAAAAAGAGGGAAAAAAATATATATCGTTGTACCCAAAGTCCCCCTCCTCAATTTGGCACAATTCGTTGTCTATTCAGGTATTCCACATATGCAGGGTACATCAAGTTGATTGTGGAGATTTAAACCGCTGCTGCTGAGGCTGCTGAGAGGCATTTCCCTTTCTCTTTTTTGTTCGCTCTGCTCCTGGGGCTGAGCTTTGGATTTAGACCCGTCTGTGCTTGTAGGTCGTCTGAGGGCATCTCTTCTTCGCTCAGACAGGACGGGGTTAAAGGAGCAGCTGCTTCAGGGACCCGGCTCACTCAGGCCGGGCGCGGGGGGGGGGGGGGGGGGGGGGAGGGGCACGGAGGGGGGGAGGGAGGGGCACGGAGGGAGGGGCGGGCCTGCGGCGGCAGAGGCCAGCGTGACGTTGCGCCGGCGTGACGTTGCGCCGGCGCGACGTTGCTCCAGCCTGAGGCACGCCGAGCGTTCTCCCGCGGAAGTTGTCCCTGGATCCCGGGACCCTGGCAGTGGCGGGCTGCACAGGCTCCCCGGAAGGGAGGTGTGGATAGTGACCTGTGCCCACACACAGGCTTCTTGGGGGCGGCAGCAGCAGCCTTGGCGTCTCATGCCTGTCTCTGGGGTCCGCGCTTTTAGCCGCGGCTTGCGCCCGTCTCTGGAGCTCCTTAAAGCAGCGCTCTCAATCCCCTCTCCTCACGCACCAGGTACGTGGGGTTTTTTTTTGCCTTTTGGGAGGTCTGAGGTCTTCTGCCAGCCTTCAGTAGGTATTCTGCAGGAGTTGTTCCATGTGTAGATGTATTTCTGATGTATTTGCGGGGAGGAAGGTGATCTCCGCGTCTTACTCTTCCGCCATCTTGAAGCTCCTTCAAGTTGTACTCACTCACTGCCCGGGGAGAAATTCCAACGGCAGGTATTGATGACACATCCTCTTCTTTAGCAGGTGGCAGACTGGCAACTCGTGACTGTAGGTAAGAGGCCTCAGTTCCTTGCCACATCGATCTCTCCTTAGGGCTGCTTCAGTGTCCTCATGACACGGCAGCTCGCTTACCCCAGGATGAGTGATGTGGCCCGCGGTCCCAAGGACTGTCATGGCTTCGGCTCCAGAGCCAGCAGCCTCAGTGAGGCCGCCCTCCTCTCGGGCTCCAGGGCAGTTCAGTGATGGAGGAGGGAAGAGACCCCGAGCCAGGCGTTTCAGCTCTGTGGAAACGCGGGCTCCATTCTCTGACATAGAGTCTTATAAATAATTTAAATTTAAGTTTGAAGACTAACTATAAATCTCGATGGCACTTGATAATGGTGAACTCTCTGTGCTGTTCTCTGTGTGTGGTGGGTTAAGCATTTGAGGTAAATTATCTTAAAATCATGATTCTGTATCCATGGGTCATTTATTCTAAGTGTTTTTTTTTCATGTAATAAAAGTCACCCTGATTGGAATAATGGCAAATGACATGACCAAACAGTTCAGAAAGGGAGAAACACAAATAACCAGGAAGAATATGCAAAATGTTCAAGTTCAGTAATTATCACTGGAATGAAACTTAAAACAACAGTTATCACGTTTAAAACATCAGAAAATATAAAGAAGAATACCCAGAGTTGGCATGGGTGTGAGAAAATGGGTCATTTTATACATTGCTAAGGGAAATGTAGATTTGTATAAGTTTTTAGAGGGACTATGTGACATATATCAACAATTTTAATTTGTTCATATCCATTTTTCTGGTGGGATTGTTATAAATATTGCTGCTATAGACATAGTTTATTTAACATGTACCCTTGGTTCAAGAGTCTCTTCTAGGATAGCAGTTCTCAAACACTGGTCTTAGGAACTCTTTAAATTCTTAAAAATAATTGAGGACTCCAAAGCGATATACACACACCCACACACACACACACACACACACACATATATATGCACACATATATGTACACAGATACATATGTATATATATATATACATGTGTACACCAGATTAGACAGTAAAATTGAGAAATAGATATTTCATTTGAAAATAATAAACCCATTACATAGTATAATAACATATTTTAATAAAAAGTAAGCATATTTTCAAAGCAAAAAATAGTGGGAAGAGTGGCATTCTTTTACATTTTGCCAATATCTTTTAATGTCTAGATTAAGAGCAGCCAATTAGGTTCACATATCTTTTTCTGTATTCAGTCTATTGCAATATGTCACTTTGGTTGAAGTAAGTTTTTGTAATATATGCATTTGAAACAATAAACTTTAATAAGACTTAAACCCAAATTTTGATATGCAGTATTTTTATTAACATTCAGTTTTAAATATTTTATAATTTTATTATTATTTAATTTTTGATCTATGGTTTATTTAGACCAGTGATGTCCTCAAAATAAAAATTCAAATTAAGTTTTCCAAAATCACCAGGTGGGGAATTCCCTGGCAGTCTGGTGGTTAGGACTTGGTGCTTTCACTGCCGAGGGCCCGGGTTTGATCCCTGGTTGGGGAAGTAAGATCCCACAAGCCATGTAGTTTGGCCAAAAAGAAAAAAAAGAAGCACCAGGTGCCCATATGAAAAATGTAGTTTTTATGTTCATTTATTTTCATGGTTCCCATTTTTCCTTGTTAATTCCATACTTTCTCATTCGTTATTTGATGCTTTTAAGAAGGTGTGGGACATTTCATTTCACAGTATGTATGTGTATCAAGTTATCACATTGTACACCTTAAACATACATATATCATATATCAATAATATATCAGTTATGCTAGGAGGAAAAAGGAGGCATGGTGGCAGGGAATATGGTCTGTGTGGGTAGATCCAGCTTCTTTAGTTGCTGAAATGTTGGACTGAATAACCTAGCCCACAGTTGCTACAAAAAGAAATACCTTTACTATCTTTTTAATTATTAGTGTTTTTTTCTTTTAAATTTTAGAAGTTCTATTTGGCTCTTTTATAAATCCCAATAATCTTTTTAAAAAGAATATCTTCTGTTTAATGTGTTTCATTTTTATCTTTTATTTATTTAAATATAAATACACTAAATTTTATATTTTATATTAGATAATTCTATTAGGTACAGATTCTGGGCTGTCTGTAGAGATTATTGTTTCTGCTGATTCTGGCTGGAGGTAGATTATTTTCTGTTATGTTATGTATTGGGGGATTGAAAACTCATGTAGAGTCCAGTTCTTTCTGTGGAGATCCTAGATAGTGTGAGTTGAGGATCCATATCTCTAGAAAAGTTTAGCATTTGTTTCTTCCAAGAATACCAGATTGCTACTCAACTGAGACCACCTGATGTTAATTTCTTGTCTTTTTCCCGCATATCACAGAGGGAATGTAAATTCAAGTCCCCTCACCTGTGTAAGGATTGTGCTAATGCTATGACTTTTCATAGGATACTTCTTTTTCACCTAGACTCCAATATGAGACAAAATTTTCTTTATTATCTTCCTTTATCATCTTGTGGATTTTTCCCCCTAGTCCCTCTTCTTACTCAAGGTGTAGCCTTTTGAGAATCCCAAATTTATGCAGGGTGTTTTAGTTTGAATTTCTTACTTATGGGGCTCAAGGCTTGAATACTTTCCTTCACTTTGCTGGATAATAAAAAGCCTCTTGGTTACCCAGATAGACAGACACCTGCAGAGAGCAACGACAGTTATGACTTTGGCATCTGTTTAGTGTGCTGGTTCTCAGCTACTTCAGTTCTTCATTAATATCTTGTAAAATCAGATATACATTAAGAAGTTGTGTTTGATATTTTATCTGGCCTATATAGCTGTTTTATATTGGAGTGATTTTTAAGTTATCTAATATACTTCCAGAAAGAGCAGTGTCATAAAAATCTTTAGAAAGTTGCTATTATGAGTATATTTTTCAAGGTTCTGATGAAGAGAATGCCTTCTCAGCTCCTTCTGGGGTTATAGAATAGGTACACATGGGAAGGGCACGCAAAGCAAATCTTTTTCATTGGGTTCATTCCTCTACGTTATACAGAGGAATTTCTAGCATTTCAATTATACTTAGTATGACTACTATTACTAAGAAGTTTTATTCAACTAACTGAGAAACAATCTTAGGTTCCTGCTAGCCTATCTGAAAAAATCCCCTTGTATTGATAATTTTATTTTTAACCCAATATAAAAATGCTTTTCCTTGCTTGGTTGATCGTATTCAGAAACCATCCTCATAATTAATGTATAGATTTATTTGGATACAGATCAGAAAAGTCCAGTAATCCATGTTCTATATGACTTCTGCTCTAGCATTAAGCTTTTAAATTAATCTCCCGAGAGAATGCTGGGATCTGCCTCTATTATTAGTCCAGGAGACAACAATGGATAGGGTTAGAGGTAAGAGGAGTACTGGCTTGTACTCAGGAGCTAACTCAAGGACAGTGTTAGTATCTGCAAGCAAGAGTATATAGACAATACTTACATTCACTAAGAGAGGCAGGGATATTTTGGCTGTGGGTTTTTGGGTTTGGGAATACTCTGAGACCTCTGTATCCACTGATATTACCGGTTCCTATTATCTATATCCAACTTGTTTCTGTTCAGTGCCATAACTTTCCCAATAGAGAATTGGTGAGGCTGTGTATTTAACTGCAATTGTGATTTGGCAACTTGTGGGGTCACATTAAGTATAGGGTTTTCCTCTTAGTGCTATAAATGCAAGAGACAATAGATTCATTTAGCATCATGGCCATATAAATCCTTGCCTTGATCCTAGAATTTAGGGATTTGAAAATCTTGTTCTTTTTCTATAACGTGTCCAGAGCTGTTGGAAGCAGCCACCTCCACCCCATGGTCCTTGAATTTCTGCTTATGTCCTAAAAAGTGACAACCACTCGCCCCAAATTTTACCTTCAATGATTACCACATTCTAGATGCCTAGATGCCTGATTTAATAATCTGCTTTGTCATTGTATGCCATGGGCTACTAGATGATTATCTGTAAATATTAATAGGATCTTTCACTGCATTCAGTCCACACCAAGCAAAACAATTAATCCTAGCTTTTCCTATATCCCTGGGTATTTGTGACATGCAACACACTCACTGTACTGCTCTCAGTATCAGTTGATGTTCTTGGTTGCAAACAACAGAAACCAACTCTAGTTGACTTAAGCAAACTGGTCAAAGGCATTGAAAGTATACCACTTATCTTACAGAATTGACTGAGGGATAGAGAAGCAGCCTTAAAATATACATAGGAAACAAGGAGACTAGGGTTTGCCTTCAAGTGTTTTCCGCTGACAGCAGAAAACAAACTAAAAAAAGTAACAAATGACAAGTATAGTGAATAAAAACAAGATTTTAAGTCCTAGTATATGTCAACAGGAATTGGTCAAGCAGTGAAGCAAGTTGTTTTAAGAAGGTAACCATGAGCATCAGGAGAACCAATCCAGAAAGGATATTAGCATATGTACAAAGTAATCAGATATAGGACACAAGATAGGAACTCAATCCAACTTGGAAAGAGACAAATAGGAATGCACTTCCCACAAGTTAGCAGGTTCTTGTGAACAGTGTATTAGGGCTATGGCTATAACCAAATGGCAAAGCTTTGCAAGCTTATGTTCTCTTCTAAGAATACCACTCTACTTTGTATGGAAAGATAAGTGGTTGCATGCTGAAAGTCAGAGGTAGTCTGCTTGATACCTCTCTTGGGACTCCAGCAGTTGCCCACAGCAGATACAAAAATGGAATAGCAAGAGGTTAGGTTAAGTTAGATCAGAACCATAACTTGGTTTTGATATGAAAACTTTCTTTATTACAAAGGAGCATGAAAGCACTAAGAGTTTTTATTGTATTAGGGGCAAAGCTCTGGCATTTTGGCTTTTAAATTTCATAGTCTTCCTTTCTAGCTAAGTTCTTCAAAACACATTCAAGCACTTACCCCTTAATAATTACTACCTCCTTTCCCATTTGAACTCTCTTTACCTAATTAGGTAATACCCTTAATATCTGTCATTCTCAGCACCATAATCCCAGCAATTAACCTGGAGAGGGAAAAACAGGTGAAACTGTGCTCCCTTTTCTTCTTTTGTCCACTTGAACAGTTTGGTCCAATTAGAAGAGACCTTTGGGAGAAATGGTTATTCTTTGAGCTCAAAACATAATATTTGAATAGTATAGCATTGGGGGATAATAATAATTATTTCTCAACAGCTATGAACTTAATCCTCTAAAGGGCAAATATAAAACCTGTTTTTAATTGGAATATTATTTTCAGGAAGCAAAACTGAAAACCAGGTTAAGTTTAAAATCTGATTTTGAAAGCATCATTCCTGTTTCAATCTGCCAGTTTTGATATATAGGCTTGCCTGAACATTCTGTTTGACTTTTTCAGTGTTCACTTCAAATGTCATCTTTTGTAAGATTGATATTAAAAATTTAACTTCCTTCTTGTCAAAATGATAAAAACATTTGTAAACAATAACTCAAGATTTGTCAGCTTTATCCAAAAGCAAAATTAGGATAAGGTCAGTGATTTGAGGTTTTATCTCCCTGTTGTATTTTAGGTCTTTGGAGAAGGATAATTGGAAAAGTTTAGTTTTCTCTAGGGATAGTCAAATCTAAGGATTAAAAATTGTATGCCATAGCACTTATCATACTGTATTGGAATTACATGTGAGCTGTTTGGAAAGAAGGTGTGGAAACTAACCTCCAGTGTGGCTCCCAGTGATCCTTGCATCTTGTATTGATGCCCCTATGTTATCCTCTCCCATAGAGAATCAGGACCTAATAAAAACACAAGGCTAATAAAAACAACATTAGCCTTTATAGATAATTTTGTAACCTTGTATTTACTCAACATTATGATTTTAGGAATTATCCGTGTTGATTCAAGTAAATCTAGTTCATTGATTTTCAGTGCCATGTATTGGTCAATATATACTAATATCACAGTTAATTTACTCATTCCTCTATTATAGATTTCTTAGATTTTTCCCTCGTTTTGGATATTCAGCCTCATTGAAACATGAATCTCATTTTCATATTTGTACCTTAAATTGTTATTGTAAGACCCTTTAACCTTTGTTAGTCTGACAGGTGAGAAATTGTATCTCAGTATTGTTTCAATTTTGTATGTTTCCGAATAATAAGGCTTTGAATGTATCATTTTTTAATGGCCATTCAGAAATTTTTTGTGACTTTCTTTAATTTTTGTTGGAGTATAGTTGATTTACAATGTGGTGTTAGTTTCTGCTGTACAGCAAAGTGAATCAGTTATACATATACAGTAAGTCCCCTACATATGAACCTTCAAGTTGCAAACTTTCAAAGATGCAAACATGCGTTCCCACGTCCAATCACCTAAGTTAGTTCAGGTGTCTGGTGTACATTGCCACGTGTGTACATCCTCTACAAGTAGTTGTGCTTTTATGTAGTTTACTGTACAGTACTGTATAGAGTACAATAGTACAGTATCTTTATTTGAAGCCCAAGATGTCGGGAAGCAAGCGTAAAAGCAGTGGTGGTGTAGCAGTCCAGTGCTACCATGTCATCTATGATGAGAAAGAAAGAGCTACTACCCAGACATCACTGGATCATTTTTTCAAAAGGGTAGGTAGAATTGAATCCAGCAAGGAACCAGAACCTGTGCCATCAACATCAGTCATGAGTGAAATTGCAGCTTGCCCTCCATTTCCTATTGCTGACGATCCTTCAGCTCTGCCATCTCCCACCTCCTTTCTCTCCTCCAGTCAGTAACTCTTCTTGCCTGTTCACTCAATGCCAGCCCCTTATGCCAGCTGTTGTACTGTACTGCTGTACTTTTCAAGGGACTGTACTGTAAGATTAAAAATGTTTTCTTTATATTTTTGTGTTTGTTTTTACTGTATTATCTGTGTGAAAAGTATTATAAACTTATTACAGTACAGTGCTATATAGCTAATTGTGTTAGTTGGGTACCTAGGCTAACTTTGTTGGACTTACAAACAAATTGGACTTATGAACGTGCTCTTGGAATGGAACTCATTCGTATGTAGGGACTTACTGTACATATATCCACTCTCTTAGATTCTTTTCTCATATAGGTCGTTACAGAGTATTGAATAGAGTTCCCTGTGGTATACAGTAGGTCCTTATTATCTATTTTATATATAATGACTTTCTTTATCATACACTTTGAGCTGTTTTTTTTTAAGTCTTTACTGCTTTTTATATTATTGATGGAACTAGTTTTTTAAAAAATTTTTATTGGAGTATAGGTACTTTACAATGTTGTGTTAGTTTCTACTGTACAGCAAAGTGAATCAGCTATACGTATACATATATCCCCTCTTTTTTGGATTTCCTTCCCATTTAGGTCACTGCAGAGCACTGAGTAGAGTTCCCTGTGCTATACAGTAGGTTCTCATTAGTTATCTATTTTATGCATAGTATAAATAGTGTATATATGTCAATCCCAATCACAGACATAGAGAACAAAACGTATGGATTCCAAGGGGGAAGTGGGGGTGGGATGAATTGATCTATTTTTAATGGGATGTTTGGTTTTTTCTTATTTATTTTTGGAACTCTTTGTATATTTTAGATAGTAATCTTTTGTTGTTTATATCATTTGCAAATTTAATCTCCTGATCTGTGAGTTGTCACTTTTAATGGCATGTATTCATAAACAGAAGTTTCACATTTTTTAAAAAATTTATTTATTTTTGGCTGTGTTGGGTCTTCGTTGCTGCACGGGGGCTTTCTCTTGTTGTGGTGCGCGGGCTTCGCACTGCGGTGGCCTCTCTTGTTGCAGGGCATGGGGCTCTAGGCGTGTGGGCTCAATAGTTGTGGCTCTTGGGCTCCAGAGCACAGGCTCAGCAGTTGGGGTGCACGGGCCTAGTTGCTCCGTGGCATGTGGGATCTTCCCGGACCAGAGCTCGAACCCGTGTCCCCTGCATTGGCAGGCAGACTCTCAACCACTGTGCCACCAGGGAAGCCCAAAGTCTCACATTTTTATGTAGTGTTATGTATCAATATTTCCTTTGTATGATTTTTTAGTATCTTGTTTAAGAAATTCTCTACTGTGAAACAATAAATATGAAGATATTCGCCTATATTTTCTTCTGGATTTCACAGTTTTAATTTTCATATTTGTCTTTAATCTATTTAGAATTTATCTTGATATATGATGTGAAGTAGTGATCTAATTTTATCTTTTCCCATATGAATAACGAATTATCCAAAAGTCATTATTGAATGGTCCTTGCTTTTACTATTGATTTGAAGGATATAGTAATACACAAATTTCCAAATGCACATGCAGATCTATTTCTACCTTCATTATTTCATTGCATGTGTCTTTGTCTTCCTATTTTTGAATGAATATCTCACTGTTTAAATTGCTATAGATATATACTGTCTTGAATCTTAGTCGGGAGAGTTCTCTTTTTTCTTCTTTGAAATTAGGCTATTTTTGGCCCTTTATTCTTTGAATAAATTAGAAAAATTTCATCTGCAAGTATCAGAGGAGATAAATGTACATGATTTAAGCATACTTTTCACATATAACCAGAATTCTAGATGTAGGTAGCTGCTGGCGTTGTCTCAGTAGCTCAGCAATGTCAGAGCTGGTGCCTCTATGAGTCCCTTGGTCTTTTCCTCAAGGGTGGAATATGTCTGCCCACAGCTTCCAATATCATTTTCAAGACAGGGAGAAGTGGGGAGGGGTGCCCCCTGTGATGTGTCTCACTGGAAATCAAAAGCCTTACCAGAGCCCTTGTTAGATTTCTCTATATATACCATTGGCCAAAACAGAATCTCATGTTCAACCCTTGCTGCAAGGGAGTCTGGGAAAGGGATGTTTGGATTTTCCATTCTCTACTGAGAAAGCAGGCAAGGGAAAATGCCATGAATAGTCTGTCCTGCTTTTCCACACTAATTATTGGATCAGCTTTTCAGCCTGTGAGAAAACCTGTTGGGTGTTTTGATCGGGATTCAGAGATTGAATTTATGGTTTAATTTGAGGAGAAATGGCACATATTTATTCTCATTCTAGAACATAGATATCTTATTTATGTCTTCTCATGTTTTTCAATAAAATTTATGATTTTCTTTATAAGGAACTTGAACTTTTATTTCTAATATTCATTCCTAGTTATCTTACTGTCTTGCTGCTAATGTAATGGCATATTTAAAATATATTTGTTTTACCTTTTATTGATGGACAGGAATACTACTGATTCCTGTCTATTAGAATGTAAATTTCATGAGGGAAGGAATTCTTTTGTTCACTACTGGGTCCTCAGTGCCTAGAACCATGCCTGGCACATAGTTTGTGTTTAATAAATATTTGTTGAATGAATGAATGAAATGATTGATCTAGTATCTAGGAACTTTTGAAGCTCTTTTTAATATAAAATGCTTTTTTGTAAATTCTCTTGTAGAAACTTTCCTGTGAATGATGATACCTTTGCTTCTTCCTTTCTAAATCTAATACAGTCAGCCTTCCATGGCTGTGGGTTCTGCATCTGCTGATATGGAGGGCTGACTGTATTTCTTTTTCTTTTTGTCTTATGTTATTGAGGATCTCCAGTATTATGTTGCTAATGATAATATTAGACCTTCTTCTCTTGTTTATGATTTAGAAGGGAGTGTTCCTATAGTTTCACCATTGAGGATGACGTTTACTACAGATTTTTGGTAGATACCCTTATGTTTAGGATGTTCTTTCCATTCTCAGTTTGATGTTGTTTTTTAAAATCAGTTATCTATTGATACAATTCAAAGATTTTTTTCTGTTAATATGGTAAGGCATTGAATTAACTTAATAGATTTTCTGTTGTTGTCTTTGTATTCCTGGGCTGAAATATATTTGGCCATGATATATTATTTTTTACACATTGATGGAATCACTTTGCTAGTATTTAGAGTTTTAGGTCTATCTAATTATAATTGGGATTTACTTATAATTTTTTGTTCCTCCTGTAGTCCTTGTCTGTCCTTGAGGTTTGTTCTAGCCTCATAAAATGAGTTGGAGGAGTTTCCTCTGTGTGCATGTGTGGGGCTGAAGTAGTTCACTGTAATACTCATAATTGCTAGAATATATTGTTCTTCTTTGGGTTGATCATATTATCCAGAGGAATGTTGGCAGTCATACCAACAGCAATGTCAGTGAGTGGGTGGGTTAGGGGCATATATTCTCAGCTGTGAATTTTCTAAGAACCAAGATGGTGAAGTGGCCCATCATTTTTACCTTTTAATATGTGTAGTGTTTGAAGTTATGGGCTCTGGAAGCAGACTGTCTTCTTAATTCCCAGCTTTGTCACCTAATAGATTTGCATCTTAGTCAAATGACTTAAACTTACTATATCACAATTTCTTCATATGTGATACAGAGAATATTATAGTACATAACTCACGAAGTGGTTGTGAAGATTAAATAAGCTGACACAATTAAAATGCTGTAATAGCCTCTGGCACATAATAATTACTCAGTGAATGTTAGTTCTCCTTCTCCACCTCTTTGACTTCTTTTCTTCTTCCTTCCCATCTTCGCTCCCTCTGCTTTTCCCCCATTTTTAGTATAGTGTGCCTATTATCAGTTGTGCCTGGTATTACACAGTCTCTTTGCTTTAGCATCTCCAGAGAGTATACTCTTCTGCCAGGCTGATGGAGGTTTTATCACCTACTTTTTGTGAAATAGGTTTATGGACCTACTTCTTTTACTGACTTTTAGTTAACTTTCAGTTTTCAGTTCCACCCATTTACTCTTACTTTCAATCCTGAAGCATTCTGGGATTCTGTGGCTCAAATAAACTGGCTTCTTGGCTTTCTGTATTGCTGGTAGCTCAAATCATCTATTCCCATTCTATATGCTTTCCAACTTTCAAAATTTTGTTGCCTCCTCTCTCTTTTGTTATATGTTTATATCTTTTCAACTTAAAAAAAAAATCTAGTTTTGGGGACTTCCCTTGTGGTCCAGTGGTTACGACTCCGCTTTCCAATGCAGGGGGTGCAGGTTCAATCCCTGGTCGGGGATCCCATGTGCTGAGTGGTGCGGCCAAAAAAGTTTTACTTTTGAATAAGTAATACATTTAATATAGCTAACAA
This sequence comes from Orcinus orca, assembly GCF_937001465.1. Lineage (NCBI taxonomy): Eukaryota > Metazoa > Chordata > Mammalia > Artiodactyla > Delphinidae > Orcinus > Orcinus orca. The sequence goes on from NC_064580.1 coordinate 125,438,467, forward strand.
TAGTAGAGTGATTCAATAAAAACTCTCATTTCTCTTCTATACACACACATAGATTGCTACTTTTATTAGCTTGTTGTCCATAATTCCAGAGTTTTATTAACCAAAAATAAGCAACTATGAATGTATGTTCTTATTTTTATTTCTATTATGGAAAAGGTAGCATACATTCTAAGTATTATACTATACTATTGGACGTTGCCTTTTCTTTTTAAATCTCACATGGTATACTGAAGAGCTTTCTGTATAGGTATACAGAGAGCTCACTCATTGAATTGCTGAAGAGTACTCCATTGTATGATTGTACCACAGTTTATTTAATTATTCCCTATGGATGAACACTTGGATTGTTTCTTATTTTCCACATTATAAATAACAAAGCAGTGAATAAACATACTTTTTTGATGTCTAATTCCTGCATGCATAAATCCCCAGAGGAAAGATCCCTTCATCAAAGGGTAAATGCATTTGTCATTTGAATAGATACTTACAAATTGCCCTTCAGGGGAATTTTACTATTTTGCACTTCCATCAGCAATGCATGGGTGAATGCATGTTTCCCTAGGACTTGACAATAGAGTTATCAAACTTGTAGATTATTTGGCAATCTGATAGGTAAATTATATTACCTCAACAAAATTTTAATTTCTAATTTGTATTTATCTTATTTTGAGTGACACTGACCACATTTTTTATGTTTAATGGCAATTTGTAATTTCTGTAACCTGTTTATTCATGTCCTTTCCTCATTTTTATTGACTTATCAGTGTCTTTAATACTACTTTAGGGAGATAAAAGCTTTGTATGTAATATAATTTTCAGGTTATTTCCAAGTATGTCATTATCATTTGATATTGATAATTTTTTTCTATGCAGAAGTTAACAGGTGTTTTAGTAGCCTACTTCACTGATCTTTGATGACTTCTGGATTCAGAGGCATTAGGAAGGCTTTCTCCACTTTAAAGTTGTAAAGAAATTTGCCATTTTTTCTTTTATATTCTCATCGTTTTCTTTGAAATATTTGGCACATGTATAGTTGATCGTGGCATTTGATGAAAGAAGTGGATTCAATTTCTTTTCTTCATATAGCTGCATAACTATTTCAAAACCATTTACTAAAAAGTCATTTTTCAAACTGATATTTGATGCCATTTCCATGTATATCTTTGTGTATTTCTGGAACTTTCATTCTGTTACATTGTTTTGTTTGTATGTTCTCTATATGATTTTTCATCAATGAGGCTTTATATAATGTTTTATTATCTGGTAGGGTTAGTTTCCCCTCATTGATCTCCCTTTTCAGGACTTTTCTGTACTGCTGTTTTAAGTTTTTATATGAATATTACAGTCATATTAATTAACAGTCCTCTATACAGGAATGCCGTATTTATGATAGTCAGTCTTCTCTCTTAATAACATATTATGGCAAGGGTATTATATAAAAGTTTAATTATAGATTATATATAATTATAATAAAGATAATCCTTAAAATAATACATAACTTCCTATTAGAGGACTACAGTTAAAAAAATAACAAGAGGTCATCAGGAGGACTTCCCTGGCAGTCCAGTGGGTGAGACTCCACACTCCCAGTACCAGGGGTCTTGGGGTTTGATCCCTCGTCAGGAAACTAGATCCCACATGCATGCCGCAACTAAGAGTTTGCATGCCGCAACTAAGAGTCCACATGCCACAACTAAAGATCCCGCATGCCACAACTAAGACCCAGCACAGCCAAAATAAATAAACATTTAAAAAAAAATAACAAGAGGTCACATAGTAAGACACACATATAGAACAAATGCCAAGCATATCTGTCATGTTATTAAATTTAATTGGGCTTAATTCACTCGTTAAGATAAAAAAAATTACATTGTGTCATAAAACCAATCCAACTGTATAATGTACATGATATTATTTTTTAAAAAATGTTATTTGAAAGGTTAAAATTAAAAGGATGGGCAAATATATACTAAGTAAGTAGAAAAAACTCAAGTCTCAATTAAATTCAGTGTAATTTGAGCCTTCAAAACATTAAATAAGACAAAGAAGTACGACTTATATTGCTAAAAAATGTAATTAACAGGAAAGTTTTTTTTTTTGTGTGTGTGTGTGTGTGCATTTTCCTGAAAATGTTCTTTATACCTTCATTCTTGCATAAAATCTCAGCTGGGTATAGAATTTTAGGAAGCCAGTTATTTTCCCTCATCTCTTTAAAAATGTATTCTTGATTATCAATCATTGTTTTCTGACACTGTTAGTGCCATTGAGATAGCTGCTATTAGTTTATCATTCCTTTGTAAATAAACTCTTTTTTCCAGTTGCTTTTCAGTTTTTCTACTTGTTTCTGATATGCTATATTATGTTAAATGTGGATTTATTTTTATTTATCCTACCAGGACTACCTATTTTGTTTCTGCCTTCCAAAAACATCATTTATTTCACCAATTCAGGGAAGAAAAATCATTCATTCTTTCTATTCTCTGTTTCTGGCATTTGATTAGAAGTATGTTTATTTTCTGATTCTCTCCTCTATGTCTCTTAACTTCTTCGTTTACTTGTTTTCTCCCCATTATGTATTCTGGGTAACTGAATCATGTGTAGTTTCCCATTTAGTGTTTTTTGTTTATCTATGTTTGATAAGTTTTTAATGTTAATTATTATATTTTTCCCATTTAAAAGATCAATTTGATTGTTTTCCTTATCTGCCTGTTATTCTTCAGTGAGATTCTATATTACAGTGGGTAAGAACACAGATTCTGTAGCCAAACTGTTTTCACCATTTACTGTGAGAACTCAGTCAATTCACTCGCTTCTCCTCTTGATTTCTCCATTACTTCAGCCATGAAATTAGGATGCAGGTGGTTTCCTGATGTAGCTAATCTCTTGGTTTATTCACTGTACCCTCCTTGTCTTTCAGCTCTTTTATCCCTTATGTAACCAATTTCCTAATTAAATTACCTTTATTTTCAATAATAGTTTCTGTTTTCTTGGATGGACTCAGCTCCTTCTGGGTTTTTAATCCCCTATTTGTTTTTATCACAGGAAATTTCCATTTCTTTCTTGTAAATTCAGCAATGCATTGCTTATAAAATTGTCTTATTCTGTTTAGTATTTCTGGATTTCTCTCATGAAAGGATTTTCAGGTTACTTTTTTTGGGCATTACGCCAGACCTGTGCAGTTATACTATATATTAGTTACCAAAGGGAGTTACTGTCATGTTATCATCAGTGTATTAGGCTCATGGAAATAAAAGGCAAATGCTTAATATATACATAATAACACTTGGTTTCTTTCTCAAGTTTAATGAATTGTTTTCTTAGGACTTACATGATTTAAATTTCTAAAGTAAATTGCTTGGCAAGTAAATCAAAGGTAACTGGTTGACTGATAGAGATGGAGGAATAATTAATATTATTAAGCTGGGATAATAGCACAACAAATGGCACAGAGTTAATTTTTTATTTACCTAGAATAGAAAAGAGTTGACTAAATTATAGATCTTATGTAACTGAGAATTGTAATCATTTTTGACCACTAGGAATTGTTAAATGTGATATGGATTTTTGTATTCATAGACATTTCAGGCCATACTTTCAGTGCAAAAATTAATCATTTTATAAAAAATATTTATTGAGCAAATATAATGTGTCAGGTACTGTTTTAGGTGTCAATGATGCACTGATGAATTATATGGATAAAAATCTCTGCCTTTGTGTGTGTGTATTTTAGAGAAGAAAAACAAATAGAGCAGGGTAAGGAATATTGGGATTATTGAGAAGGGGGAGTTGGAATATTAGGTGGGGTTACCAGTGTGGGCCTTGCTGAGAAAATTACATTTAAGCAAAGACTTGAAAGAGGTAAAGGAGTAAAAGCCGTGGAGATATCTAGGAGAAAAACCTCCTACGCATAGTGAAGAGACAAGTCAAATACCTGGATATGAGCACATGCCTGGTATGTTCAGAAATGGTAATACTGAATTGTCTTTAAGTTCTTTTAAATGGATAGCCTCATACAATTCATGAAAAGTAAAGACTGACTCTGCAGATTTGGTCATAAAGGAAGTTTGTTTACATATACAACTGATGAAATAAAATTCATATTTTATATCAAGATGAGAAAAATTTAAACATAAAATTTTTCTTTGCCCTTTGGATCTCCTCCCTCCCATTTAATGTATATTTGGGCACCTGCATTAACCAGACCTCCTTGGGAGACACCATTCCTTCTTAATTTCATCAAGGGTCGCAGCTCCTTAGGAGATAACCTTTCTTCTTAATCTTGTAAGGGGCCATGATGACCCATGACTGACTACTCACTTTGTACATGTAGATCTGGATTGTGTAAACTGTCAATAATACATCCTTTGACGTATAACCTTTTGTCTCAAAAACTTATATAACTGTGCTTTGACCTCGAACAGGCAGGACAGTCCTCAGAGCTTTCTGAAAAACTGTCTCCCAGGTTATAATCCTCAGGTTGGCTCAAATAAAATTTTCCATTTCTTTCTTAAATCGACTATTGATTAATATTTTGTTGACACTATTAATAATTACTGCTGAAACTGTGGAGAATGGGTTGTGATTCTGACACAGTTACATATATATGAGAATTTTGTTAGAGTAATTGGGAATGAAGAACTCAAGAAGGAAAAAAGTAATTAACATGGATTGTACGTAATATCAGAGAAATTAGCAAGCTAATGAAATAAAATAAAAATGTCATCCTTCTTTAAAAATTTGTTTTCATTTAACTATAGTCAAGCTTATAAGGAATATGTATGGCTTCACACCACATTACTGCTCATCACTGGCCCACAGCTTTGTCCATTATCATGTCATGAGCATGAGGGGAAGCAGTAACCAGGGCAACCTAGGGTGGCACATGCAGAGTTTATCATGATCAAAACCTCTTTTTTACTTAGTTTCCAACTATGTTCCTTGCTATCTTGACTTCTATGGTCACATAAATATGGAAGTATAAAGTATCTTCTTCCTTGTCTTGCCTGAATCTTCATACCTTAATGACAAACATGTGTTTTTATTAATAAAGTCCTAGTTGTCTAATTCAACTTAGTACATGTTTTTACTAACACAAAAACATATTCAAGTATATTTGACATCATGATTATACCACTCTCCTGTCAATAAGATCTTCTCACTACATTTATGAACCTATACATTTTCCTTTTCCAGGAAAATAAGTTTTCTCTTCTGCTCAATACTATAGACAAGGGATTGGGGTTAGGCAATATAGACTCTACTACAATTTACATGAGTTACATTAACTAGTCATTCTGTGTATTCATTTAATCAGTAACCAATCCACATGACTATTTCAATACAGCCCAAATTTAGCCATCTTTTTCATAAGAACATGAAAAACTTGAATAAACTCCTCTCTAAAATTCAGATCCAGTATATTTCCATTAAGAGTTATGAGGGGAGACACAGACTCTTCATTGGTCTTTGGGCAAAGAAAAATAATAGTTATCCTAAAGACATGATGAGCAACCCAATTAACGGAGGAGCCGTGAGAGACTAGAGAAGAAGGTAGATGAATGCTATTTTGGGGAAACAATCAACAGGCTTGGGAATGAGGGTGATTTGCATGTGAGGGGGAAAGAGAAGGAAGAGTTAAAGGTGAAATCCAGGTTTCTGTCTGTATAATGAGGTGCACTGGGGACTGTGATCTCTCAGTCCCCAAACAATTCTCAAACTCAATTATTCTCATGTCCCAAATTCTAGTTTTCAGCAGCTTAGTGCCTGAGTTGACTAAGTAATCTAGTGAAATTCTGTTGCAGTTCATGTCTCAGCTGCCCTGCTCACAAAATGCACCCCTATCCATATGTAAGCTTAGAAATGTCACACTGCCAATAGTTTGCTTGATCACTAACCCTGTGTTTCTGAAAATATCCTTTATTTAAGACTTACGTGGACTCAAGGCACCTCCGGTCACCCAGAAAATGCCTTGGACTCAAGTGCTCAGTATGTTGGTATCAACAACTAACCAAAGAAAATAGGAAAAGGGGGAAAAGATATATACAGGATTTCTACCTTCAGGAGTTGGTGACTACCAGGTAGGCCTTTGTGTAATCACCAAATTAAAAATAATAACAACAACAAGAATTCCCAGTAAGTTACATCCCCTGTCATTGCAGCTCTCAGTAAGTAGGACAGTCAGCCTTAGCTTAACTAAGCAAGGAAGAAAATAACACACATATTGGATGTTGCTGCGCTGTACTAATTTAGAGCATATGTCAGTTGACAGTTTTGAAATATCCTTTAACTGTCTTTGTCTCCTTTAATATCATTTTTTTCCAAACTAAATTATTATGAAATATAGTTAACCTATTGCAGTATGTCCTAAACAATTCCTCATTTAAGTAGGAAATTTGTTTGACGTTAAATAAAATGTTCTGTCATTATTTTCTCAGATTTCAAAACATGATATTGGTAAATTTTATTAGATTCCAATTGGCATCATTGGATGATAATCATCGTGTGTGATTATCAACACACAAGAAGACAAATAACAAGCAAATAGTGGAAACACAGGGGAGATGCTCCATCTTTCCACTCAGTGCTGTATTTTTCCTCATTTTCAATTAGCACAAGCAATCTTCTTGATATAGTAGCAGTGCAACATGACTACATATGCTAAGTGATGTTGTGAATTCAGACTGTGATATTTCCCTTGGAGATTAAATTACTACCTTTGAAATTCTCCAGCTGAAGCAGCACGATTTTCCTTTCCACTGTGTTCTTGGCCTGGAATCCTTAGTGATGCAATTTCATCTTAGGGAAAGTGCATCTAAATGGCATCGTGGTACTCTCTGAGCTCTGCTTAAGTCCAGTATCAGCAATGATGATGAATGATTTTTGTTTTAGCCTGCCCTGCCATTCATCCAGCTGTCTTCAGGAACTACAGGCAGAAAGGGATTAGAACTACTAGTGACCTCTTTCCTTGATATCAGGCAGAGCAAATTGTCTTAGACAAAGACTTGAGTTCTGTTTTTGAGCTGGGATTTTTCTTCAGTTTGTTAAAGTTTGTGGTTAAAGATACTGTATCAGACTCATAACATTCTCTGATTTCCTCAGATATATCCCATCCTGCTAGACGAAGACTGGATCTGCAATATACTGAGTAGCCTGAAGGTAAATGAAAAGTTCCATTAATTATCTACACATTTGATTCACTCAGCTATTGTCATTTACTCATCCATCTAGAAATTTCAAGATGACAAAAATTTTCAGTTTTGATTTAATATTTTGGCTTCATTTAGATCCAGTCACTTTTTAAGTTCTCACTCACCATAAGGTTGTTATGAATTGCCCCCTTTTTTTAATAGAGGGAAAAGTAAAACATTAACAGCTTCTATATTTTCAGACAACACAATTCCGTATCAATATCAAAATCTGCATGTCCAACAAAAAGCAAAATATACACTTCAAAATCAGATTGGGTAGCCCTAAATGCCCTGTGGAGAGATTCCAGGGGAGTGTGATCCATGCAATTTCTGAATAATGCATATTAAATATGAGTAATAGTTACAAGACTTTGGGCAGTATGTAGCATACTTGTGGATAAATGCAAGTAAGATAATATTTAGAGGACATGGTGGTTATACCTAAGATTAGAATAAAGCTAAAATGGTTTTGAGGTCAAAACATTCCAATAATAGACACTTGGAAACCTTAGTCTCTCTGGTATTCATCCCAAATCGTGGGCATGTTTCTTTCTTATATGTTTGCAATGACTGAGGTTGCTTTATTCAGGAGTTCTCAAATTTATTATAACCACAGAATCTTGTTCCAGGGTTAGCAAACTTTTCCTGTAAAGGGCGCAATGTAATGCGCAAATATTTTCAACTTTGCTGGCCATGTAATCTCTGTTGCAACTATTCACCTCTGCCGTTGTAGCATGAAAGCAGTGATAATCAATACATAAATTAAAAATGGGCCTGGCTGTGTTTCAGTAAAACTTTATTTACAAAAATAGGTGATGGGCTGAAGTTGGACAGTAACTGGTAGTTTGTCAAACCCTGTTTCATTCCAATGAAATCTCACATCAAATCCCTATAAATTATAATAGTTATGAGTTGAAGTTCAAAAATACAGGTAGGTAAGGAATACCACATTCATTTTTTCTAATCATCTTCCAAATAAAAACTTCTGTAATACCACTTGGCAACAAATTTTATCTCAGTAATTCTTGGATTTTAGCCCTCCCCTCCCCTACGATCATACGTAGCAGCAAGACAAGGCAGTGGGTTGGACTAAGTGGGCCCCATTGTTCATATGTCATCTGTTTGTACTTGTTACCAGTAAAACTTCCATAAACAGGCCTCTTCATTCTTCACTCTGTGCTATTTGCTGCCATGCTTGAAGCACAGATATTGGTGGAAATACTGGGAACCTCCATAGGAGCACCATGCAGACATTACTTATAATGGCTTGCCATTTTAAAACCACTTCACTGATTTATTGACATATAAAAATCTGTACATATTTAATGTACACGACTCGATGAATTTGGGGATAAGTATATACCTGTAAAATCATCACCACCATCTTTGTCATAAACGTATCCATTGCCTCTCCGAGTTTCCTCCTGCTCCCTTTATCTAATCTCTTAGCAAATTTTAGGTATACAATACAGTTTCATTAGCTATAGACACTGTGCTCTACAGGAGATCTCCATACAAGTTATTTATCTTGTATGACTGAAACTTTGTACCCTTTGACCATGCCTCCCCATTTCCCCTTCCCCCCTAGCCCATGGCCTCAAGAGTTCTGAACTTAGAGTTTGACTGCAGGCAAGACAAACAGAACTTTGTGCCTTTTCATACTTCTGGGAATCTTTTCTTTTTGCCATGCTATTTTCACTATCATTCTCCCTAGAGCACTCCCTCTTCCCCAGCAAAAGTTCTTCAAATGGATCAGGATTTTACATAAGAAAAGAACCATGGCTTCAGCCTGTTTCTGCTTAATCCTTAAATTCACTTGAAAAGTGAATGCAATATATAGAAGTGACAAAACAATTTACTTTTTTAAACTTCAGTTTTAGAGCAGTTTTAGTTCACAACACTATTGAGAGGAAGGTATAGAGATTTCTCATATACACCATGTGCCATGCATAGCCTTCCTCATTAACAAAACCACTCACCAGAATGGTACTTTTTTTTTTTTTTAACCAAGGATGAACTTACACTGACACATCATAATCACCCAAAGTCCATTGTTTACCTTAGGGTTCATTCTTGGTGTTGTACATTCCGTGGCTTAGAAGAAATGTATAATGACATATATCCATCATTATAATATAATATAGAGTATTTTCACTACCCTAAAAATCCTTTGTGCTCTACCTGGCGACCACTGATCTTTTTATTGTCTCCAAAGTTTTGCCTTTTCCAAAATGTCTTATAGTTGGAATCATACAGTGTGTAGCCTTTTCAAATTGGCTTCTTTCACTTAGTAATATGCATTTAACTTTCCTCTATGTCTTTTCATGGCTTGATAACTCATTTCTTTTTAGTGCTGAATAATATTCTATTGTCTGGATGGATCACAGTTGATCTAACCTTTCACCTTCTGAAGGACATCTTGGTTATCTCCAGATTTTGACAAATATGAATGAAGCTGCTATAAACATTCATGTGCAGGTTTTTAAGTCTGTGGGTATAAGTCTTCAACTCCTTTGGATAAATACCAGGGAGCACAACTGCTGGAATGTGTGGTATGAGTATGCTTAGTTCTGTAAGAAACTGCCAAACCATCTTCCACAGTGGCTGTACCATTTTGCACTCCCATCAGTAATGAATGAGCATTTCTGCTGCTCAACAATTTTGCCAGCATTTGGTTGTCAGTGTATAGATTTTGGCCATTCTAATAGGTATGTGGTGGTATCTCGTTGTTTCGATGTTTTAATAAGTTATCTTACACAATGTGAAATATGGAAATAGAGTTTCTAGAATTGAAGTATCCAGAGGCTCTCTAGACCACTGACCTCTCAGCCAGCCCTGCTTACATAGAGGTTCCTAGACGTGTTCATAATCAATTGGTACATATCAAATTACCACAAACTTAGTGGTCTAAAACAATCCTCATTTATTAGTTCACAGTTTTGTAGATCAGATGTTCAGGCATCGTGTGGCTGGGTTCTCTGCTCAGGGTCTCACAAGGCTGTAATGAAGGCGTTGGTAGAGCTGTATTCCTTTCTGGATGCTCTGCTGAAGAATTCCCTTCCAAGCTCATTCAGGTTATTGGAAGAATTCAGTTCCCTGCAACTGTAGGGCCAAAGTCTCTATTTTCTCGCTGGCTATAATGTGGAGGTTTCTCTCAACATCTGGAGCATGGCTGCAACTCCTTGCGATGTGGTCCCCATATGCAGGTCACAAGGCTGTTTGCTTTTTTCCAGGAGCTAGTAGGAGTGTGTCTCCCTGACAGCTTGCTCTCTGAGCAATAAGATCCAGATAGAAAGGGCTAATGTGTGATTAGGTTGGGCCCATCTAGGCCACCTCCCTTTCTTAAAGTTAACTGTAAAATATAATATATATATTATAATATATAATATAACCTAAATACAGGACTGGGATCCCATCATGTTCAAAGTCTCAGAGATTCTATAGGACATGTATATGAGGGGATGGGAATCTTGGAAGACATCTTAGAATTCTGCCTATCATGCTAGGGCAAACACCAGGAACCCTAGAGTTCCTCAGATCTCAGTTTGAAAATCTCCACCTTATTCGATCATGGATCATTTTTGGCAAGGGTACTAACTTATCAGGGAAAATAGATGTTACTTTTCTCTAAAGTCTACTTTGTTCACCCTCAGTTGTCATTATCTCTTATTAATCCTCAAGAATAGCAAGTTTAGTTAGAAAACACATTTTTCCAGGATTCCTAAAAGTTAAAATTTCCTCTTAGTTTACTGAAATCAGCATCTTCTCTATGCTAAAGTGAAGTAAGACAGACAGATATCATATGATATCACTACATGTGGATTCTAGTAAAAATGATACAAATGAATTGATTTACAAAACAGAAATAGACTCACAGACATAGAAAACAAACTTATGGTTACCAAGAGGGAAAGGGGGGTAGGGTTAAATTGGAAGATTGGGATTGACATATGCACACTACTATATATAAAATAGATAACTAATAAGAACCTACTGTATAGCACAGGGAGCTCTACTCAGTACTCTGTAATGGCCTATATGGGAGAAGAATCTAAAAAAGAGTGGATATATATATAACTGATTCTCTTTGCTGTACAATGGAAACAAACACAACATTGTAAATCAACTATACTTCAATAAAAAATTTTTTTAATTAAAAAGAATGGAACGCATGGGTGCAACAACATTTAAGAAGAGGCTGAAGAAAATGGTCCCACATAAGCTCATGCTAAATAGTGGCCAGGAACAAGTGAAAGAAGCCAAATACGCCAAATATCAACATCATCAAGTACAACAGAGAGGTCAAGTGAGTGGGGCTCCATCTACCAGCAGTCAGAACTAGAAGGGTAATAGTGTCTTTCAAGAATCTGCCAGAGTTCAGTCATGAGAAGACTAGCTATCCTAGGTATTCTGAGCAAAAAGTGCTTTAATACAGGGAATTAGAGGCTTATGCAACTATTGAAAACCTGGGGTAGAAAAGAGGGCCATAGCTAATTTTTCAGGAAATCTGGAAGAAGAGGGGTTATAGGGACCTCATCACCAATAACTTCAACTGCCTTCAACCCTGAAGAAGATGACTAGTAGGCTGCCAATTTCTAAACCTCTGCCCACACATGCCACCAGAGAATAATGGCTTTTCTTTCTCGTCCACTTCCCAAATCTCATGTGAGCAGCTAGAAGAAGGAGAATATAATCCAGAATCATGGAGGCAGGTGATTCTGGAAAAGGCAGTTTCAGGATGATGGAGAGAGAAATGAGAAGGGGGTGGCCAAGTCGCCCAGTGGCAAAAGACATTGATCAAGAGGCAATTACTAACATTTTTGAGTCTCTTATATATGTTGGCACTCTCTTAGACACTTTATATGCCTTATTTCCTTTAATGTGAGGTAGGTATTATTATTCTTGTTGCACAGATAGCAAATCTGAGACCCAGTGGGTCAAGGTTGCTCAAGGTTACATGGTTAATAAATGCAAGAATGGTGATAGGAATCCAAGTCTGTCTTCAAAACCCCTGCATATTCCAACTGATTACCTACATTATATCCAATAAGGTAAAAGAAAACTGACAAAGTTACATAAAATGATGAAAGTTTCCAGTATCAAAATTTTAATACTGTATAATGGTCAAAGATATCTTGAACAATAACATGTACTCCATTCTGTATATTTATATTCTTGATAAGTACAAGCTTGAACATTAAATCCTTGTAAATGACAAGTGCACTCCGACAGGTCTTGCCTGTTCAGCCTACGCCACAGCTGGGACTACTGCAATTCATGTGACTTCTCCAGAAGGGCAGACCCACTAAGGTTACCCCAGTCCCTGCTTTACTGTAAAATCCTGGATCTCAGTAAACTTTTTTTAAAGGGTGCTTTTGTGATGGCACATATTTTGGTATAACTTGTTATTAAATCAGCTGCCAAAAAATTAGGATTGATTTCAGTCTTGAAAAAATCTTTATTGTAACCTCACCAAAATAAATACATGTCTCATTTATCCAGTTTAGCTGAATATATAGATTAAAATACGTTGTGTATCTGCAACTTGGCCACATTACATTAATTAGACTGTAGGCCCATGATCCCTTATTGAATTTGCTTGCTTATATTATTTTATTTATTTATTTTTTAACATCTTTATTGGGGTATAATTGCTTTACAATGGTGTGTTAGTTTCTGCTTTATAACAAAGTGAATCCGTTATACATATACGTATGTTCCCATGTCTCTTCCCTCTTGTGTCTCCCTCCCTCCCACCCTCCCTATCCCACCCCTCCAGGCGGTCACAAAGCACTGAGCCGATATCCCTGTGCCATGCGGCTGCTTCCCACTAGCTATCTACCTTACGTTTGTTAGTGAATATATGTCCATGCCTCTCTCCCGCCCTGTCACAGCTCACCCTTCCCCCTCCCCATATCCTCAAGTCCGTTCTCCAGTAGGTCTGTGTCTTTATTCCTGTCTTACCCCTAGGTTCTTCATGACACTTTTTTTTTCTTAAATTCCATATATATGTGTTAGCATATGGTATTTGTCTCTCTCTTTCTGACTTCACGCTGTATGACAGACTCTAGGTCTATCCACCTCATTACAAATAGCTCAATTTCGTTTCTTTTTATGGCTGAGTAATATTCCATTGTATATATGTGCCACATCTTCTTTATCCATTCGTCCGATGATGGGCACTTAGGTTGTTTCCATGTCCGGGCTATTGTAAATAGAGCTGCAATGAACATTTTGGTACATGACTCTTTTTGAATTTTGGTTTTCTCTCCTGCTTATATTATTAATACACAAACACAATGTTATTTTTGCTGTTGTAATTCTCAAAGCATCAAACTATTTGCATATCATTATTATTTTGATAATTTAATGACTTGCTTTTTAATGCATTTTTAATGGAACAGGAAACTTTTCATCCCAATATAAGTTATAGAAATCACAGCTAAAACTGTCTTTTAGTCAGATTGTGATACTGTTTTTCCTAAAAACTGCTTAATTTTCACAGCATTAGAACTATGCTTATATTTAGATTCCTCACTAGCTCTTTCAAAGTATATATTTCTATATTTCTATTGATAACAACAATTTAACCTTATAAGTTCAATGAACATTTAAATTCTCTCAATTTATATTGGAGATGAAGTTGCAGACTAATTCAAACTGAATTTTAAGGATTGGAGAGATCACTGGGATCAAAAAAACCCTTGAATTAAAACAAAAAGGAGTTGACATTGAATTAGACCTATTGGTAGAAACCCCACAGAATGAGGTGAGAACCTGAGCAGTTACATAAATTTAATTGCAATATATAATGTTTATCTATACAAAATAAATCACCATACAGAAGCCTAATAAACCATAAAAGTACATTAGGTTCCACTTGATAATTATAAATGATTTTACTTCATTTAATTTTCAAACTGATTTTGTTAATTTTGACTTAATTCTGCTTTGTATGTATAACAAACCTTCAATATCTCCTTTAATCAAAATCTGACAGCCCTATAGAGAAAAAAAGTGTGCATCAAATTCCTAATGAGTGCAATTTACAATATAAGGAGGAATAATCACATTCAGCACTTTCTTTCTAAGGAAATGACTTGGGAATTCCTTAGAAAGATCCAGTGATTTCTAAAACATGCAATGTATCACTATCTAGGCTTGTAAAGAAATAAAAGTAAAAGAGTTCCTGGTTATTCGGCAGCCTCAACTCCAGTAAAATCCCAGGTTATATTTAGCCCTGAAATTTTAAATTCCTATAAGTGTTAGTAACTTTTAAATATCTCTTTTTCATGTATTATTACTAGTATAAAAATAACTCATGTGATAATTGGAGAGATATTGCACATACTGAGTTTCATTTATGAGAATATTTTCACATTCTTTTAATTTTTTTAACATCTTTATTGGGGTATAATTGCTTTACAATGGTGTATTAGTTTCTGCTTTATAACAAAGTGAATCAGTTATACATATGTCCCCATATCTCTTCCCTCTTGCGTCTCCCTCCCTCCCACCCTCCCTATCCCACCCCTCCAGGCGGTCACAAAGCACCAAGCCAATATCCCTGTGCCATGTGGCTGCTTCCCACTAGCTATCTACCTTACGTTTGTTAGTGTATATATGTCCATGCCTCTCTCTCGCCCTGTCACAGCTCACCCTTCGCCCTCCCCATATCCTCAAGTCCATTCTCCAGTAGGTCTGTGTCTTTATTCCTGTCTTACCCCTAGGTTCTTCATGACTTTTTTTTTCTTAAATTCCATATATATGTGTTAGCATACGGTATTTATCTTTCTCTTTCTGACTTTTTAATTTGTTTTGACATGAATTATTGTCTTGAATAAGTCTTCAATCAAAGGATGACAATCTGCATCTTGCATTCTCTCCATCAAAAATAATTATTAAGTGTGACTTTTTTATACAGACATCTCAAACAACTCAATATCAAAAAAACGAACAATGCAATCAAAGGATGGGTAGAAGACCTAAATAGATATTTCTCCAAAGAAGACATCCAGGTGGCCAACAGGCACATGAGAAGATGCTCCACATCACTAATGTTAAGCGAAATGCAAATCAAAACTATAATGAGGTTTCACCTCACACCAGTCAGAATGGCCACCATCAAAAAGTCTACAAATAACAAATGCTGGAGAGGGTGTGGAGAAAAGGGAACCCTCCTACACTGTAGATGTGAATGTAAATTGGTGCAGCCACTATGGAAAACAGTCTACAGGATCCTTAAAAAAACTGAAAAGAGAGCTACCATATGATCCAGCAATCCCACTCCTGGGTATATATCCGGAAAAGATGAAAACTTTAATTCGAAAGGAAACACACACACCAATGTTCATAGCAGCACTATTTACAGTAGTCAAAATATGGAAGCAATCTAAATGTCCATCAACAGATAAATGGTTGAAGAAGATGTGGTGTGGGGACCTTCAAGATGGTGGAGGAGTAAGACATGGAGATCACCTTCCTTCCCACAAATACATCAAAAATACATCTACATGTGGAACAACTCCTACAGAACACCTACTGAAGGGTGGCAGAAGACCTCAGACCTCCCAAAAGGCAAGAAACTCCCCACGTACCTGGGTAGGGCAAAAGAAAAAAAGAAAAAACAGAGACAAAAGAATAAGGATGGGACCTTCACCTCTGGGAGGGAGCTGTGAAGGAGGAAAAGTTTCCACACACTAGGAAGGCCCTTCACTGGCGGAGATGGGAAGTGGGCAAGGGGGAAAATTCAGAGTCACCATGGAGAGCACAGCAACAGGGGTGCAGAGGGCAAAGCGGAGAGATTCCCGCCCAGAAGGTGCATGCCAACCAGCACTCACCAGCCTGAGAGGCTTGTCTCACCTACCAGGGCGGGTGGGGGCTGAGAGCTGAGGCACAGGCTTCGGAGGTCATATCTCAGGTAGAGGACTGGGGTTGGCTGTGTGAACACAGCCTGAAGGGGGCTAGTGCACCACAGCTAGCCAGGAGGGAGTGTGGGAAAAAGTCTGGACCTGCCTAAGAGGCAAGAGACCATTGTTTAGGGGTGCGCAAGGAGAGGGTATTCCATCCCTGTGTACCCACAGAGGGCAGAGCACCACCTAAATGAGCTCCAGAGACAGGCATGAGCCATGGGTATCAGCTTGGACCACAGAGATGGGCATGAAATGCTAATGCTGCTGCTGCAGTCACCAAGAATCCTATGTGCAAGCACAGGTAACTGTCCATACACAGCACCCCGGGAGCCTGTGCAGCCCTCCACTGCCAGGGTCCCGTGATCCAGGGACAACTTCCCCAGGAGAACACTTAGCATGCCTCAGGATGTTGCTTTGTCATGCTGGCCTCTGCCGCCGCAGGCTTGCCCCGCATTCCAATTATAACTACCGTACCCCTACTTCCCCATGGCCTGAATGAGCAAGAGCACCCTAATTAGCCGCTGCTTTAACCCCCTCCTGTCTGGGTGGGGAAGAGATACCTGAGAGTGGGTCCAAATCCAAAGCTGAACCCCGGGAGCTGTGCAAACAAAGAAGAGAAAGGGAAATCTCTCCATGCAGCCTCAGGAGCAGCGGATTACAGCTCCACAATCAACTTGATGTACCCTGCATCTGTGTAATACCTGAATAGACAACGAATCATTCCAAACTGAGGAGGTGGACTTTGAGAGCAAGATCTATGATTTTTTCCCCTTTTCCTCTTTTTGTGAGTGTGTATGTGTACGCTTCTGTGTGAGATTTTGTCTGTATAGCTTTGCTTCCACCATTTGTCCTAGAGTTCTATCTGTCCATTCTTCTCAAATGCTTGTGGAACATTCTCCAGGATAGATCATATCTTGGGTCACAAATCAAGCCTTGAATATTTAAGAAAACTGAAATCATATCAAGCATGTTTTCCAACCCCAACACCATGAGAGTAGATATCAATTAAGGGAAAAAATACTGTAAAAAATACAAACACAATGAGGCTAAACAGTATGCTACTAAATAACCAAGAGATCACTGAAGAAATCAAAGAGGAAATAAAAAAACACCTAGAAAAAAATGACAATGAAAACATGACGACCCAAAACATATGGGATGCAGCAAAAGCAGTTCTAAGAGGGAAGTTTATAGCAACACAGTCCTACCTCAAGAAACAAGAAACATCGCAAATAAACAACCTAACCTTACACCTAAAGCAATTAGAGAAAGAAGAGCAAAAAAAAAACCAAAACCAAAACCAAAACAAAACAAGAAAAAACCCCAAAGATAGTAGAAGGAAAGAAATCATACAGATCAGATCAGAAATAAATGAAAAAGAAATGAAGGAAACAATAGCTAAGACCAATAAAACTAAAAGCTGGTTCTTTGAGAAGATAAACAAAATTGATAAACCCTTAGCCAGACTCATCAAGAAAAAGAAGAGAGGAAGCAAATCAATAGAATTAGAAATGAGAAAGAAGTAACAACGGACACTGCAGAAATACAAAGGATCATGAGAGACTACTATAAGCAACTATATGAGAATAAAATGGACAACCATGAAGAAATGTACAAATTCTTAGAAAAGCACAACCTTCTGAAACTGAACCAGGAAGAGGTAGAAAATATAAACAGACCAATCACAAGCACTGAAATTGAGACTGTGATTAAAAATCCTCCAATAAACAAAAGCCCAGAACCAGATAGACGAATTCTGTCAAACATTTAGAGAAGAGCTAACACCTATCCTTCTCAAACTCTTCCAAAATATAGCAGAGGGAGGAACACTCCCAAACTCATTCTACAACGCCACCATCAGCCTGATACCAAAACCAGACAAAAGTGTCACAAAAAATGAAAACTACAGGCCAATATCACTGATGAGCATAGAAGCAAAAATCGTGAACAAAATACTAGCAAACAGAATCCAGCAGCACATTAAAAGGATCATACACCAAGATCAAGAGGGATTTATCCCAGTGATGCAAGGATTCTTCAATATACGCAAATCAATCAATGTGATACACCACATTAACAAATTAAGGAATAAAAACCGTGTTATCATCTCAATAATGCAGAAAAAGATTTCAACAAAATTCAGCACCCATCTATGATTAAAAACTCTCCGGAAAGTGGGTCTAGAGGGAACATACCTCAATATAATACAGGCCATGTATGACAAACCTACAGCAGACATCATACTCAATGGTGAAAAACTGAAACCTTTTCCACTAAGATCAGGAACAAGGCAAGGATGTTCACTCTTGCTACTCTTATTCAACATAGTTTTGTAAGTTCTAGCTGCAGCAATCAGAGAAGAAAAAGAAATAAAAGGAATACAAATTGGAAAAGAGTAAATAACACTCTCACTGTTTGCCAATGATATATTATACATAGACAATCCTAAAGATGCCACCAGAAAACTACTAGAACTAATCAATGAATTTGGTAAGGTTGCAGGATACAAAATTAATGCACAGAAATCTCTGACATTCTTATACACCAACAACAAAAAATCAGAAAGAGAAATTAAGGAAACACTCCCATTTACCATTGCAACAAAAAGAATAAAATACCTAGGAATTAACCTGCCTAAGGAGGCGAAAGACTTGTACTCAGAAAACTATAAAACAGTGATGAAATAAATCAAAGTTGACATAAACAGATGGAGACATTTACCATGTTCTTGGATTGGAATAATCAATATTGTGAAAATGACCATACTACCCAAAACAATCTACAGGTTCAATGCAATCCCTATCAAACTACCAATGGCATTCTTCACAGAATTAGAACGAAAAATTTTCCAATTCGTATGGAAACACAGAAGACCCCGAATAGCCAATGCAATCTTGAGAAAGAAAAACAGAGTTGGAGGAATCAGGCTCCCCAACTTCAAACTATACCACAAAGCTTCTGTAATCAAGACAGTATAGTACTGGCACAAAAACAGAAATATAGATCAATGGTACAGGATAGAATGTCCAGAGATAAACCCACAACATATGGGCACCTAATTTACAGCAAAGGAGGTAAGAACATACAATGGAGAAAAGACAGCCTCTTCAATAAGTGGTGCTGGGAAAACTGGACAGCTACATGTAAAAGAATGAAATTAGACCACTACCTAACACCATACATGAAAATAAACTCCGGATGCATTAAAGACTTAAATGTAAGACCAGACACTATGAAACTCTTAGAGGAAAACATAGGAAAAACACTCTTTGACATAAACCACTGCAAGGTCTTTTTTGACCCACCTTGTAGAGTAACAGAAATAAAAACAAAAATAAACAAATGGGACAATTAAACTTAAAAGCTTTTGCACAGCAAAGGAAACCATAAACAAGACAACCCTCAGAATGGGATAAAATACTTGCAAATGAAATAGCAGACAAAGGATTAATCTCCAAAATATACAAACAGCTCATGGAGCTCAATATCAAAAAAACAAACAATCCAGTTAAAAAATGGGTGGAAGACCTAAATAGACATTTCACCAAGGAAGACATACAGATGGCCAAGAGGCACATGAAAAGATACTCAACATCACTAATTATTAGAGAAATGGAAATCAAAACTACAGTGAGGTATCACCTCACGCCAGTCAGAATGGCCATTATCAAAAAATCTAGAAACAATAAATGCTGGAAAGGGTGTGGAGAAAAGGGAACCCTCCTGCACTGTTGGTGGGAATGTAAATTGATACAACCACTTTGGAAAATAGTATGGAGGTTACTTTAAAAACTAAAAATAGAGCTACCATATGACCCAGCAATCCCACTACTGGGCATATACCCTGAAAAAACCATAATTCAAAAAGAGACATGTACCACAATGTTTATTGCAGCACTATTTACAGTAGCCAGGACATGGAACCAACCTAAATGTCCATTGACAGATGAATGGATAAAGAAGATGTGGCACATGTATACAATGGAATATTACTCAGCCATTAAAAGAAACAAAATGGAGTTATTTTTAGTGATGTTGGTGGACCTAAAGTCTGTCATACAGAGTGAAATAAGTCAGAAAGAGAAAAACAAATACTGTATGGTAACGCACATATATGGAATCTTAAAAAAAATGGTGCTGATGAACCTATTTGCAGGACAGGAATAAAGAGGTAGACATAGAGAATGGCCTTGTGGACATGGGGTGGGAGGGGGAAGCTGAGGCGAAGTGAGAGTAGCATTGACATATAGACACTACCGAATGTAAAATAGTTGGCTGGTGGGAAGCAGCAGCATAGCACAGGGAGATCGGCTCAGTGCTTTGCAATGACCTAGAGGGGTGGGATAGGGAAAATGGGAGGGAGGCTCAAGAGGGAGGGTATATGGGGACATGTGTATGCATATGGCTGAGTTGCTTAGTTGTGCAACAGAAACTAACACAGTATTGTTAAGCAATTATACTCCAGTAAAGATCTATTAAAAGAAAACAATCCCTCCCATGACTCCCCAGCTCATTCAGAGTACCAGGCAAAGTCTTCACTATGACCTGAAAGGCTCAATCATCTGGCCCTCTTCCCTCCCTTACCTCTCTGAATTCTTCTATGACACTTGCTTCTCTTCCCTTCAACCATACTGATCTCCTAGCTATATTTTATTCTTATATTTGATTTTGTATTTAAAAAATTATTTTCAGTGCTCTGATTTAAATATGTTTCTTTTTCTAACTTCTTTAGCTAGTTCACTTTCATTTTTATTTTTTGAAAAAGGGCCACTTTGGCTACATCTAAAAGGTTGTTATTTTGTATTTGGTCCTTTCAGTATTATCTACTTTTACATGTTTTCTAATTTCTATCCTAATTTATTTTTTACATGAATGTGTTTTTGAATTTCCAAATGTATGTTTTAATGTCATCTTTTTATAACATCTCTAATTGGAGTGCATCAAGGTCAGAAAATCAATCTGGATGACACTAAATACATTGAAACTTGTTGCTGGGGTTGATACCATAATAGGAGGTTAACTTTTATAAATGTTTCACATATGTTTGAAAAGAATGAATTTTCTAATTTGGGCATATAGGAGTAAGCTTGGAAATTTTGTTCCTCAAACATTATCAGTCCATTTGTACTTACTGTGATTTCTAATATATTTGGATTTTCTATTTTATTTTTGAACTTATTTTCATTTATATCTTATCATCTTACAATATTTTCCTTGAGTTTCTTCCTTTCTTTCTGGCCTTTATTTTAATTAGTATTTTATTTCTCTCATTTCACTTTTTCTTCCTATCTACTGGTTCTGAAAATATACAATATATTTCTACCAGTTGTTACACTAGTAATTTTAAAGTGCCCTACTTATCTTGAGTTATACAGATAGTCATTTTCTTTACCATCCTTCTCAACAATACAATGTAAGGACTTTAAGTGCTTTAACTCTATTCATCATCCATCTGGGCTTGCTGTGATAAAATAATAACAGTCTCTGAAACATACTGAGTTTTAAGTGGAATTGACTGCTGGGTAAGGCATAGACAATCTGATCCAACGTGAAGGGTCAGGCTATGGGATGGGGTCTTCAGATTAACTGTCAAAGTGTATCTCAAGAATAGTGGGGATTTACATCTAAGCATGAAGGAGGGCTATCAGCCCTTGTGAAGACTGTCTCCCAGAACAAAGACAATGGTGAGCTTAGAAAGGTGAAGAGAGATAAATTCTAGTGGTCCTGTAAGCTCATGGGGAAGTAGCTCAGCTGGATCTAGAATTTGGCACTTGGTTGATGTCAGCATTTCTGGGTGCAAGGCCGTTCCCAGGGCTAACAGTATGAAGAATTTGGCCATTGGCATGCGTATTATCTTGCATTGTTCCTGGGCCTGCAGACCCCTGGATGTATTTCTTGTTGCTTAGAGAAAGTAGGTGTTCCCTAGCCTCTCTTTGGCCAACCTATAATTATGTTACATGATGGGGGGTAAGGGTGGGAATACTCCTCTCAGAGTACATTCAGTTGCAAGTCCAGACTGCTATCCAAAGAAGACCCCTCTCTTCAGCACAGTAAAAGAAACCATCAACAAAACGAATAGGCAACTTACTGAGTGAGAGAATATATTTGCAAATTATACATCTGATAAATAGTTAATATTCAAAATATATAAAGAACTCATACAGCTCAATAACAACAACAACAAAACAAACATACAACCAGATTGAAAAATGAGTAGAGGACCTGAATGGACATTTTTCCAAAGAGAAAAATAGTTTTCTTTGCTGTGCAGAACCTTTGATGTAGTTGCATTTATTTTCCTTTTGTTGCCGTTGCCTTTGGAGGAAGAGCCAAAAAAATATTGCCAAGAGCGAAGTCAAGGAGCTTACTGCCTATGTTTTCTTCTAAGAGTTTTATGGTTTCAGGTCTTACATTTAAGTCTTTAATCCATTTTAAGTTAATTTTTTTGTATGGTGTAAGACAGTGGTCGACTTTCATTCTTTTGCATGTGGCTGTTCAATTTTCCCATCACCATTTATCAAAGAGACTGTTACTTCTCCATTGTATGTTCTTGCCTCCTTTGCTGTAAATTAATTGACCATAAGTGCTTGGCTTTATTTCTGGGCTCTCTGTTCTTTTCCATTGATCTGTTGTTTGTTTTTATGCAAATACCATACTGTTTTGATTACTATAGGTTTGAAATATTATTTGAAATCAGGGAGTGTGATGCCTCAAGCTTTGTTCTTTTTTTCTCAGGATTGCTTTGGCTATCCAGGATCACCTGTGGGTCCATACAAATTTAAGGATTTTTTTGTTCTATTTCTGTGAAAAATCCCATTGGAATTTTGATAGGGATTGCATTGAATCTGTAGATTGCTTTGGGTCATATGGACATTACTATAATATTAATTATTCCAATCCATGAGTACAAAACATCTTTCCATTTATTTGTATCTTCTTCAGTTTCTTTCAACAATGTCGTATAGTTTTCAGTGTACAGGTCTTTCACCTCCTTGGTTAAAATTATTCTTGTGTATTTTATTCTTTTTGATGTATTGTAACTGGCACTGTTTTCTTAATTTCTATTTCATTGTTAGTGTAGAATGCAGCACATTTTAAAATTATTTTTTAAAACATTAAAAAAAATAAATTTATTTATTTATTTTTGGCTGTATTGGGTCTTCGTTGGTGCTTGCCGGCTTTCTCTAGTTCTGGCAAGCATGGGCTACTCTTCATGGCAGTGCGCTGGCTTCTCATTGTGGTGGCTTCTCTTGTTGCAGAGCATGGGCTCTAAGTGCGCGGGCTTCAGTAGTTGTGGCACATGGGCTCAGTAGTTGTGGCTCATGGGCTGTAGGGTGCAGGCTCTGTAGTTGTGGCACACAGGCTTAGTTGCTGTGGCATATGGGATCTTCCTGGACCAGGGCTCGGACCTGTGTCCCCTGTATTGGCAGGCGTATTCTTAACCAATGCACCGCCAGGGAAGTCCCTACACCACATATTTTTACACATTGATTTTTTTACCCTGCAACTTCACTGAATTTCTTTATTAGTTTTAACAGTTTTGGGGTGGCATCTTTAGGTTTTCCTATATATAAAATTATGTCAGCAGCAAATAGTGATAGTTTTATTTATTCCTTTCCAATTTGGATACTTATTATTTGGTTTTGCTGCCTAATTGCTGTGGCTAGGACTTCCAGTACTATGTTGAATAAACGTGGCAAGAGTGGGCATCCTTGTCTTAATCTTACGGGAAAAGTTCTCAGCTTTTTGCTGTTGAGTATGATGTCACCTGTGGGATTGTCATAAATGTCCTTTATTATGTGGAGGAACATTCAGTCTATACCACTTATTTGAGATTTTTTAAAATCATAAATGAATGTTTAATTTTTCAAATGCTTTTTCTGCATCTACTGAGACCATCATAGGATTTTTATCCTTTATTATGTTAATGTTGTGTTTTCATTGTAATTTGTTTCTAGGTATTTTTTGATTTCTTCAGTGATCTCTTGGTTATTAAGTAGTGTATTGTTTAGCCTCCATGTGTTTGTAATTTTTACAGATTTTTTCCTGTAATTGATATCTAGTCTCATGGCATGGTGGTCGGAAAAGATACTTGATACGATTTCAATTTTCTTAAATTTGCCAAGGCTTGATTTGTGACCCAAGATATGATCTATCCTGGAGAATGTTCAACGAGCCCTTGAGAAGAATGTGTATTCTGTTGTTTTTGGATGGAATGTCCTTTAAATATCAATTAAGTCCATCTCGTTTAATGTGTAATTTAAAGCTTGTTTCCTTATTTATTTTCATTTTGGATGATCTGTCCATTGGTGAAAGTGGGGTGTTAAAAGTCCCCTACTATGATTGTGTTACTGTTGATTTCCCTTTTATGGCTGTTAGTATTTGCCTTATGTATTGAGGTGCTCCTATGTTGGGTGCATAAATATTTACAATTGTTATATCTTCTTCTTGGATCGATCCCTTGATCATTATGTAGTGTCCTTCTTTGTCTCTTGTAATAGTCTTTGTTTTAAAGTCTATATTGTCTGATATGAGAATTGCTACTCCAGCTTTCTTTTGATTTCCGTTTGCATGGAATATCTTTTTCCATCCCCTTACTTTCAGTCTGTATGTGTCTCTAGGGCTGAAGTGGGTCTCTTGTAGACAGCATATATATGAGTCTTGTTTTTGAATGCATTCAGCCAGTCTATGTCTTTTGGTTGGAGCATTTAATCCATTTACATTTAAGGTAATCATCAATATGTATGTTCCTATTACTATTTTCTTAATTGTTTTGGGTTTGTTTTTTTAGGTCTTTTCCTTCTCTTGTGTTTCCTGCCTAGAGAAGTTCCTTTAGCATTTGTTGTAAAGCTGGTTTGTTGGTGCTGAATTCTCTTAACTTTTGCTTGTCTGTAAAGCTTTTAATTTCTCCATCAAATATGAATGAGATCCTTGCTGGGTAGAGTAATCTTGGTTGTAGGGTTTTCCCTTTCATTACTTTATATATGTCTCGCCACTCCCTTCTGGCTTGCAGAGTTTCTGCTGAAAGATCAGCTGTTAACCTTATGGGGATTTCCTTGTATGTTATTTGTTGTTTTTCCCTTGCTGCTTTTAATATTTTTTCTTTGTATTTAATTTTTGATAGTTTGATTAATATGTGTCTTGGCGTGTTTCTCCATGGATTTATCCTGTATGGGACTCTCTGCACTTTCTGGACTTTATTATCTATTTCCTTTCCTATATTAGGGAAGTTTTCAACTATAATCTCTTCAAATATTTTCTCAGTCCCTTTCTTTTTCTCTTCTTCTTCTGGGACCAGTATAATTCGAATGTTGGTGTGTTTAATGTTATCCCAGAGGTTTCTGATACTGTGCTCAATCCTTTTAATTCTTTTTCTTTATTCTGCTCTGTGGTAGTTATTTACACTATTTTATCTTCCAGGTCACTTATCCATTCTTCTGCATCAGTTATTCTGCTATTGATTCCTTGTAGAGAATTTTAAATTTCATTTATTGTGTTGTTCATCATTGTTAGTTTAATCTTTAGTTCTTCTAGGTCCTTGTTAAACGTTTTTTGTATTTTCTCCATTCTATTTCCAAGATTTCAGATCATCTTTACTATCATTACTCTGAATTCCTTTTCAGGTAGACTGCCTATTTCCTCTTCATTTGTTTGGTCTGGTGGGTTTTTACCTTGCTTCTTCATCTGCTGTGTGTTTCTTTCTCTTCTCATTTTGCTTAACTTACTGTGTTTGGGGTTTCCTTTTCACAGGCTGCAGGTTCATAGTTCCCGTTGTTTTTGGTGTCTGCCCTCAGTGTTTAAGGTTGGTTCAGTGGGATGTGTAGGCTTCCTGGTGGAGGAGATTGGTGCATGTGTTCTGGTGGATGAGACTGTAACTTGTCTTTCTGGTGGGCAGGTCTGTGTCCGGTGGTGTGTTTTGGGGTGTCTGTGACCTTATTGTCATTTTAGGCAACCTTTCTGCTAGTGCACGGGGTTTTATTACTGTCTTGCTAGTTGTTTGGCAAAGGGTTTCCAGCACTGTAGCTTGCTGGTCGTTGAGTGGAGCTGGTTATTGGTGTTGAGATGGAGATCTCTGGGAGATTTTTACCGTTTGACAATACGTGGAGCTGCGAGGTCTCTGGTGGACCAGTGTCCTGAACTTGGTTCTCCCACCTCAGAGACACAGGCCTGACACCCGGCCAGAGCACTAAGACCCTGTCAGCCACCCGGCTCAGAATAAAAGGGAGAAAAAAATAAATAAAAAAGAAAAAATAAAATAAAGTTATTAAAATAAAAAATAAATATTAAAAATAAAAAATAATTTAAAAAGAAGGAAAGAACGAGGAGTGCAACCAAACCAAAAAACCAATCCACCAATGATAACAAGTGCTAAAAACTATACTGTCAAAAAAAAAAAAAAAAAGACAACCCTAGGACAAATGGTAAAAGGAAAGCTATACAGACAGCATCACACACAGAAGCATACACATAGAAACTCACAAAAAAAGGAAAAGGAAAAAAAAATATATATATTGTTGTTCCCAAAGTCCACCACCTCAATTTTGGGATGATTCGTTGTCTGTTCAGGTATTCCACAGATGCAGGGTACACCAAGTTGATGTGGAGATTTAATCCGCTGCTCCTGAGGCTGCTGGGAGAGATTTCCCTTTCTCTTCTTTGTTTGCACAGCTCCCTGGGCTCAGCTTTGGATTTGGCCCCGCCTCTGCGTGTAGGTCGCTGGAGGGCGTCTATTTTTCACTCAGACAGGACAGGGTTAAAGGAGCAGCTGATTAGGGGGCTCTGGCTCACTCAGGCCGGGGGGGAGGGATGGGCACAGATTGCAGGGTGAGCCTGCGGCGGCAGAGGGCGGCATGACATTGCACCAGCCTGAGGTGCGCCGTGCGTTCTCTTGGGGGAGTTGTCCCTGGATCCCGGGACCCTGGCAGTGGCGGGCTGCACAGGCTCCCCAGAACGGGGTTGTGGAGAGTGACCTGTGCTCGCACACAGGCTTCTTGGTGGTGGCAGCAGCAGCCTTGGCGCCTCATGCCCGTCCCTGGGGTCCGTGCTGATAGCCGTGGCTCGTGCCAATTTCTGGAGCTCGTTAAGGCGGTGCTCTGAACCCCCTCTCCTTGCGCACCAGGAAACAAAGAGGTAAGAAAAGTCTCTTGCCTCTTCGCAGGTCCAGACTTTTCCCCGGACTCCCTCCCGGCTAGCCAGCCGTGGTGCACTAACCCCTTCAGACTATGTTCAAGCCGCCAACCCCAGTCCTCTCCCTGCGCACCGTCCGAAACCGAAACCCGAGCCTCAGAGCCTCAGCTCCCAGCCCCACCTGCCCTGGCAGGTGAGCAGACAAGCCTCTCGGGCTGGTGAGTGCCGGTCGGCACCGATCCTCTGTGCGGGAATCTCCCCGCTTTGCCCTCCGCACCCCTGTGGCTGTGCTCTCCTCCGCGGCTTCGAAGCTCCCCCCTCCGCCTCCCGCAGTCTCCACCCGCGAAGGGGCTTCCTAGTGTGTGGAAACTTTTCCTCCTTCACAGCTCCCTCCCACTGGTGCAGGTGCCTTCCCTATTCTTTTGTCTCTGTTTTTTCTTTTTTTCTTTTGCCCTACCCAGGTACGTGGGGGAGTTTCTTGCCTTTTGGGAGGTCTGAAGTCTTCTGCCAGCCTTCAGTAGGTGTTCTGTAGTAGTTGTTCCACGTGTAGATGTATTTCTGGTGTATCTGTGGGGAGGAAGGTGATCTCCGCGTCTTACTCTTCCGCCATCTTCAAGGTCCCCCCTCTGATATCTTTAAGTACCTTTTGTCTTATATACATGTCTTTTATGACATTTTTCACAAGTTTTAATAGTTTTTTGTTAGTGTCTGTCTTTCATGCTAAAAATAGGTAGGGAAATGACATTTCTACAACCACCATAATGCATATATGAAAGCATAGCTAATTGATGGTGCCGTAATTTTCTGCTGCAGCCTCAGAATCCACTTAAAAACAGCAAAAACCTTAAAACAAAGGAGGAATATTTTTAAATGTTTAAATGTTGATCTTTACATAACTCAATATTTACAATTAGGTCTTTCTGGAACCTGAACTAACTTTTCAAGCCCAGAAGAACTTCTAATAGTAAAATATTAATGAGTAAATTATCCTTTTTGCATGGAGTACCAAGAAATAGTCAATATAGGACTGGACTGTCAGTAATGACCTGATTAATATTTCTTATTACTGGTAAAAAAAAAATATATATATATGCTCTCCCCCTGATAAAGCAATTTCAGGATATGAGAAATCTATCTTTCTAAATATAAATCCAGGGCTGACAAATAATTTTTAAAATATATTTTTAAAAAATCAAATGTTTTCTGTAATATTGTACTTCCACATTTTATCTTATTTGCATCACAGTTAAATCATTTGGGGGTTGTATTGATGGGCCAGATTGTCAGAGCTTTGCCTTTCCATTATAAACAACCTTTAGAATGAAATCTCCTTTATTATATTTTTAATAAGGACCAAATGAGATTTATAGAATACATTTAAGAATTTTATAGTTGGGTCGGTTATTCTGCTTTTCTTTCCTTTTTTTGAAATTTAATATGTGAAAATTGATATTTTATAATCTTAAGGAAATCGATCAGACTGCATTTTTCAAACCTATTATCTTAGCGTGGCTTATAGTAATCCTTCACTTTAAAATCTCTTTTATGGGTATTTAATATGTTGGGATATTTTACATTCTTGCTTGAGTTCTTTCTCGATGGCAGTTATTGAAAAAAACAAATATATATATATAGTCACTGTGATTTAGGGGCCAGAAAACCAGTGTCCATGTGGGGGTAAATATAGACCACAGCTGCTTATTTTTACAAATAAAACTTCGTTGGAACATAGCTGTACACTTTTACTTACATAGTGTCTGTGGTTGCTTTTGTGCTAACACAACAGAAACCTATATAGCCTACAAAGCCTAAAGTATTTACTACCTGACCCCTTACAGAAAATGTTTACTGACCCAGTATTTTATAGATCAGAACAGTGAATCTCAGAGAAGTCCAGTAACCTGCCCAAATTCACACTAATATGTAACTGACAGAGCTGAGACTTAGATCCAGTCTCCCAGATTCTAGGACCCCTGCTTATAATGTATATATCATAATTCCTCATTATCTTATTGGGCTATTATTATATTATTACTCTCCTATTCTCACCAGTGGTCACAGCTTTTATCTTTTTCCCCCCAAATATTGGATATTTCATTTTATTTTCACTTTTTATAAGTCAAATCTCCAGTCAACACAACTGGTATTTGCAAACCTGCGCAACTTTTAGTTAGTTGCCACATGAAGTCTTAACAAAAATCTTCTAGATTTACCATAAAAAAGGAGCCTGCTGAGAAGATTGGCAATAGCAGAAACCAGAGTATATGAAGGCTCTGTCCTACGTGCATTTTTAAAATATGGCATTACCTAGAGTTTTTTTAATATATATTTATAGCTAGAGTTTTAATGACGTGTACAGTAGGAAAATAAATGAACACATAAAATGCTGTTAGAGAAATTTGAATCTCCCATTGAAAAATCGATTCCATTTTACAAAAACTAGCTCTTCCCACAAGACATTGTGGTTTACGGAGGCTAAATTTTAAAATCTGCTGTCTATATCCATAAATCTATGTATCTATCCAGTGATATATCTGCATCTTGGCATGGATGTCCATGGAGTGATCTGAAGAGTAAATGAGCTGCATAATGATGTGCATAGTGTGTTCTAATGTTTATAGGAAAATAAAATAAACACCCCATACAGGGCATTATAGTGGAATTTCTCTCCCTCCCCCGCCGACCCCCTCCTGCCTCTCCCTCTCCCTCTTTCTCCTTTCCTCTCTCTTTCTCTCTCTCTTTCTTTGTATATGACAGATATACTTCAGTGAAACCCATGAGGTAGATACTGGGGGTTAAAATGGGATGTAAAGAGAAAATTATGTAGTGGGAGATTATTAAATGTTGCATTATATGCAACATTTAAGGGTATAAGGTATCTTTCTATTTCTTATGACTGCACATGGCTTGACGATGATCTTAATTTTTAAATAAAATTAAAGCAAGTTTGTGGCATCATTTAAATGCTACTAAACTCTCAACAAAATAACAATCATAATATTAAAAAGAAATGTAATATTGATGTACACAAGAACATTGACTCTCTATGCTGAGTAACAGAAGCTGGATAAAAATGAGTACATACTGATTCCATTTATATAAAATGCTTGAACATGTAATCTATGGAGACAGCAAGCAAATCAGTGGTTATCTGAGGATGGGGGTGCAGAGAGGGACAAGAGGAAGCAATTGTCAGGGGGTAAGGGGAGACTTATGGGGGTGATGGGTATTTTCACACTTATAATTGTGGTAATGGTTTAACAAGTATACACATATGACCAAACTCATTCAGCGGTCACTTTAAGCATGTGCAATTTATTATATGTCAATTATACTTCAATAAAACCACTTAAAAGGATCGTCCCTTCAGAGAAAAAACAACAACAACTTTGGAAGGAATAGAGATAAAAGATGTTTGGAGGGGAGATGATGTTGTTTTAGAATTCTTTGTAGACAGTTGCCTGTACTGAGAGCAGACAGCTCTTACTTCCCTGCCCTTGGGAAGCCACTGCTCCACCTTAAGTTTCTTTAGAAAGTGGGCTGATCAGTGTTGAGTTTGTGGCTTCCATTCACCATTATTTTAGTCCTCAGGGTGCTTTCAATAACTTTTAGTAGGGTGAGATTTTTGGCCCTCTGGAGGACCTTTAGTCGCTGGCATCGTAGGGTGAGATGTAGCAAACACTTCTATGACGTAGGTGGCCTGGAAGTGATTTGTCTATTTCTTGGGATGATACTGCCACCTACACACCTCAAACCACATAGGTTCTGGCAATGTACACTTTGTCGTGCCCCTCGTCCAGCCCCCTACCCCAAAGACAGAAACGCCAAGCCCCTTTCCACCTTGCCTGTGGGTTCAAGTGTTAAGTAGGAAATTTATCTTCAGCACTCAGTCCTGACCCATTCCTTATCCCCACTGTCTGGTTAACTGTGATTCTGCCAGTGTCCCCCACAACCTTGCAGGACTCAATGTCCCTCCCTCCTCACACACCTGCCTCTTCCCTTCCTTCCCTGCTCCCACCATGAGAGAACTCGCAGAAACACACAGAAATTTTCACAAGTTGATTTTTATTTAATTAGCATCCGTGTACCCTGATGTTGTAAAATTCTGTGTCTACACAGTTGGCCATTTCTCAGACCTCAGACTTGGCAGATATTTCTGAGGTCTCTGGCCTCCCCCTGAGCTTTACTGGCTCACCAGCTCTTCGCTTGGAGGGGTGTTGCTGCATGGCACTCGGTTCTGCTCGGCCTCTTGGTTCTGCTCTGCATTATTCTGATGTTGATTTAGTGTCTCATCCAGCCTGTGAGAACAGCTGGAGAGTCTTTGTCTTGTAGCTTTCTTCTGCTGTTTTGTGGGGTTGACAGCTTTCTTAGAGGCTTTTTTATTCAGACTCCTTTGACGGGGTTTCCTCACGGTCCTGGCTGTCTTCAGCACCTGGAAGGACAACAGAGTGAGGTCAAAAGGACATTGGATTAGGGAGAAGAAGATGGGCTATTGATGGAAAGGGAGACTTCATGAGAAGGGGTCAGGGCTGAGGAGGGGTTTGTGCCAGGCAGGGAGAGGGTAGGATTCTTGGGGGAGAGGGAATCCATGAAGAAAACAGCTTGGGTAGGGTCATCTTACGTGGCCACCACGTCTAGGTCTGAGGTTATAGGGAGCCTCATCCACCCTCCTCCGTTTAGCTCTCGAGGGTTTTCGATCCATGTCTGTATCAGGCTCCAGTAGTCTTCGGCCCACCTCAGCTGTATTGAAGCCTACCAGTGGTCTACTCCGGGCCTACTGACCACGCTATATATACAGCTCCCCAGGACGATGAAGGGTCCGTACCCTCAGCCAATGGTGGCTAAGGAGGGACTTAGCCATCACAAAGCAGCCCTTGTGACACGTCTGTTGATGTAGCTCAGACATTTCAAAGAACCATTCCTGACACCTGGGGCGGGGTGGGGGGGGGATGATGATGAGGCGGGGTGGGGGGGGATGATGATGAGGCCAGGATGGCTCAGTTAGAGAGAAGAGTCTTCCCAAGCCGAACTGCCACCCCTCCTCATATCCCTATGTTCAGTTGTGGTGGTGCACATGATAGAGAACAAACCTTTCCTCCAAGCTATTCTCCAAGGCCACCCCTACTCAGTGGTTTATTCTGAGATCTCCCACCCTTAGTTATCAGCTAGCGTTTTGGATATCTTACTTATAATCCCTCCAAAAGCTGTATGGCTGAATTTAAATATTGGTGGAGATATGAATCATCTTACAAACTAACAAAAAGACAGCTCCCATGAATAAACATCTCCCTACCTAGAGCATCTGGCATTAAAGCCTGCTGATTTTGATTAAATTATCTTCTGCCCGCTCTGCAACTTAAAGGCAGGGATTAGAATTAACTGCCCACTCATGAAGGTTGCTTTTATTTTTTCTTTTATTCTATTCTTGGACTCTGGCCATATTGTCATCATTGAGTTTGACAAGGTTCTTTCTCCTACAGTTTTTCTATTTTTCTTTCATCCTAGAGTCCAACACTCATTTCCTTCCCACAATTAGGCACCTACTCGGATGTGTTTGAATCATGCCCTCGTATATGTTTGTACTCTTGCGAAACATATAGCCTTATGAAATGTGTGTGTGTGTGAATATGGTGCATTGTGCCATAGACCTCGTTCTGTTTCTTACCTTATGCTTTTAAGTTCAACTTATGTAGCTATATGTATCTCTAGCTAATTGTTTCTAACGCTGCATCATATTCCATTAGAACGAATATCCCAAGTATAACTTGTCCATTCCTTCCTCTTTTGAGGGACATCTATGTTGGCTCTCCACTCCACTGCCAGAAACATTGCTATGAGGAGCATTCTCACTCATGTCTCCCTATGGACTTCTGCATATATTTTTCTGTAATATACGCTCAGGAATAGAATTTCTAGGTCATAGATATCCTTAGTCCGTTTGAGCTGCTAGAACAGAATACCATAGACTGGTGGCTTAAGCAACAAACATTTACTCCTCACAGTTCTGGTGACTGAAAGGCCAAGATTAGGATGCCAGCATGGTTGGGTTCTGGTGAGGGCCCTCTTCCTGCTTATGTCCTCACATGGCCTAGCTCAGTGTGTACACACAAAGAGAGAGACAGCTATCTCCTGTGTCTTCCTCTTTTTCTAAGGGCATTAATCCCATCATAAGGCCCCCATCCTCATGACCTAATCCAACTTTAATTTTCTCCCAAAAGCCCCACCTCCAAATACCATCACATCTAGAGGGCTAGGGTTTCAGCATATGGATTTTGGAGGGACACAAACATTGTCTATAAGCAATATTTTTTTCTAAATACTGCCAGGTTGCTCTCCAGAGTGACAGTACCAGTCTATTTTCCCGATAGAATTATATTATTACTTGTTTCCCTGCATACTCATCAATACACAGTGTGGAAGCAGCTTCTGATATGACTCCCAATAATCCCAGCCTCCTGATGTTCACATGCTTGTGTAATCCACTCTCCTTGAGTGTGGGCTGTACCTAGTGTCCTGCTTCTAATGAGTTGAATCAATAGAAGCCAGCAAAAGTCATAGGATGTGATTAACATGATTAAGTTTCCTCTTGCTAGAACTTTGTTGCTGACGGTCTCTCTTGCCCCCTTGTTTTCTCATTCTGATGAAAGCATATTGTGTGGTGCTCAGTGAAGAGACTCGCATATCAAGGAACAGCTCCTGAGGACCTGAGGTTTTTAGTGCAACGACCCACAAGGAGCTGCGTGCTACCAACACCCAATTAGGGAAGCAGATCCTGCCCAACTGAGACTTGAGATGAGGTAGCCTCATAAGATATGCAGAGCCAGAGGACTAGCTAAGCTGCACCCATATTCTTGATCCAGAGAAACTCTAGGATAATAGATTCTGTTGTTTCAAGCCACTAAGTTTTGGGGTAAGTTTTTACACAGCAAGTGATAACAAAGACACTTAGTATTACCCGACTTTTAATTTTAAAAAACTCTGATTGGTAAATAGTGTAATCTCCTTTCACTTCTGTGATTACTAGTGATTCAGCTATTTAGATTTTCTATTCTTTAAATTGTTTCTTGGTTAATAATGTTTCTCATTCTATTGGATTTCTTCTCTTTTTCATGTTGGTTTTACCATTTCTCTGTATTTTATGGATACTAATTCTTTGTTAGTGAACTTTGATATGCTTTGGGTAATGTTCAATACTTGTGTTATCCTCTACATAGAGTTCCTGCACCATGTAGTATGTGGTGATATCTTTATCATATACCTTTTATTTTGAAGGGGTATTATTTCATTGATCATGGCCTCTAGTACTAGGTTGAATGTAGAGACAATATCAGACATGGATATCCTGAAATTTATGTGCCTAATGTGTTATAGTAATTAGGAGAAGGTTTTCTGGGTTTTATTTTGTTTTATTTGCTACAGAGACTACATCATGTTAAAGAAGTTTCCTGCTATTCTTAGGTTTTGGAAAGCACTTTGTAAAAACTCATGTGTCTTTACCAAATGCTTTTGATCTCCCCATTGAGATGATTATTTAAATTAAATGTTTTCCTTATCTTCTTAGGGTGGGGGATCACACAGACGTATTTTCCTATCTTAAATCAGTCTTCTCTTCCTAAGACAAATCTTACTTGATTATGATGCATTATCCTATGATCATATATTATTTTCCAGTTTTGTATCTATGTTCGTAAGGGAGATAGCCTTTAAATTTCATTGTATGATCCGTTCTATCTCAGCTATGAAACCAAGGTTTTTACGAGCCTTATAAGACGGGTTGGTAAGGTTTCTCTCATTTTTTATCTTCTGAAACAGCTTGTGTGAGAGGTGGAATTATCTGTTCCTTGAACATTTTGTACAATATATCTCTAAAGCTATATAGATCTAGGGCTTTCCTGTATGTGGAGCAGTGGACAAGGGTGAGTCTGATGACTGTTTTATTTCTGTAATAGTTAC
Organism: Orcinus orca; assembly: GCF_937001465.1. Taxonomy (NCBI): domain Eukaryota; kingdom Metazoa; phylum Chordata; class Mammalia; order Artiodactyla; family Delphinidae; genus Orcinus; species Orcinus orca. The sequence goes on from NC_064580.1 coordinate 125,473,646, forward strand.
AGGCATTTGGATTTGTGAGATGGGCTAATTAATAATACCCATTTCTTCCCTTTCCGAGTTTGGAACCTATTGGTAGATACGTATGCATCAGAGAGACATAGATAAAGCTGACTGCAAGTTGTGACTTTAGATCTCTAGCCAAGCCGACTTGCTAACAATTCACCCCTGAATTTGCTCCACTCCTTACTACGTGGCAGATCAGAATTCATCATTCAGCTGGTAGGTTGATCCTGTGAAAAGTGAGTGGATCCGAAGGGGCTGGGTGAAGCATGCCCCACTGCTGCTTACAATTTTACCAAAGAAATCCCTGTCTCTTCCTGGCGAGAAGTGAGTGAGGCTAAATGTGTTTAAAAGTTAGACCAGAGAGAATTCCCTGGTGGTCCAGTGGTTAGGACTCCATGCTTCCACTGCAGGGGGCACGGGTTCAGTCCCTGGTTGGGGAACTAAGATCCTACATGCCACACAGCGCTGCCAAAAATAAAGTAAAATAAAATAAAAAGTTATACTAGAACAAGTGAGAGTCTCCCAAACAATTGGCCTTTTCAGGTTTTTCTCTGCAAAATTTAGCCATTTATATTATTTCCCCCAGCAGTATGCTCATTCTTCTTGGGCTTCAAGCTTATTGGCATACACTAATTCATAATATTATTTCGTTACTTTTTAAATTGCTATAGTATTTTTACTTTTCTCATTCATATTTTGCTTTAGTCTTGGCTCTTTTTTTTTCCTGATGTCTCCCATGGTTTATCTTGTAAATCTTTTAAAGTAATCATTTCTTGATTTTATAATTATTCTTTATTTTTGGTCTGTATTTCCTCATTTGTTTATTTATATCTATTTCCTCCTTTATGGTTTCTTTCACATTTAGCCTGTTGCCCTTCATTCTAGCTTGTTAAATTGAACACAAAGCTTATTTGTCTTCAATATACTTTTTTGAATTCTGATAAACGTATTCAGAGCAGCAATTTTCTCACAGAGTTCTGTGTTAGCTACAAGTCACAAATCTTCTCCTGCTAATTCATGTTAGGAGTATCTCATTTTTATTATTTCTCCTTTAATCCAAGGATTATTAGGTAGTATGATTTTAGTTTCTAAGCATGTTAGGTGTTTAAGTTATCCTTTAAAAGACCTAATTTTATTATAGTCAAACAACACAGTCTGTAGGATATTAACTCATTAAAGTTTTCTGAGACTTTCTTTGTAAACTTGTACATGGTAAACTTTTGAGACTATTCCTTGAGTGCTGAAAATAATGTGTATCCTCTACTTGTGGAGGGTAAGTTTTCTCTATACCAGTTTGTGCTTATTAATTCTATTAGTCAGATCCTCTATCTTTGCTTTTTCTCTCCTTCTCCTTTGGTTTCTTGTTGCCTGGCATAATGATTTCCATCTCTTCCCCTTCACCCACCATAATTCTGATGAGGACCACACTTGGTCAGCAGTCAGTACCTCCTCCGCTGACTAATCTAGTTGGACAGTTGCCTGAGCCTAAAAACTTTTCCAGGTGTCCATCTGATGGCCCTAGGCTGAACCTTCACTGCGAAGTCCCGGAACATCTGCAAGAATTAGAAAAATGTATAGGTCTCTGGACCCCTAGTGAGTGGAGGGGAAATCCCCCTACATTTGTACTTGTGGGGAGTAGAACTGAAACATTTGAGATTTCCCCCAGCTCGGAAATTTTTAATCACAGTTGATTCTGATCTTTCACACCTTTACTTTTATTATTATAATGTGAGATTTTAGTGAACAGAAAGTGGGAGGCTTTGCTCTCTATTCAGGCAGTGGACATGTAACAACGGCTCAGTAAATGCTTGGATGAGTGAGTGAATGATCACATGAATAAACAAATAGGCACCCGTGAGAATACTGCTACTGGGAAGCACTAAATGTCAACTTTCACATCATCATCTATGATTATTGTGTTGAATAATCCTCATGTTGTTTAAATAAGCATTTCATTAAGACTAATACATATTTATACATGCCAGTAAGCCATTGGTGTTTCTTTCCTCTGATGTCCTTATTCATGTCCCTTTCCTTGGGCCTCTTTGTCCTTAATTTCTCTATCTGTATAAAGTAATTACTCTTTAATTGTGTGAAGGTCATACTGTATTATGTAAAATTACCTTTTGTTTGTCAAATGGATCTGTCTAAAATGGTACCCAGATTCCCATTTGTCTTTTGAGAAATGTGTTCATCATCTTTCTGGCATATAGACATCCTTAATTTTTTCTAGTAAGCTATATTTTTTTCTTTATGGCTTATAGTTGATATGGTTTTTTAAACATATTATTGTTTGGAGCAAGTATTAGAGATTTGAAGGCACTGAGGCTTATTGTTCTCTCTTGTAAAATCTTTCGCAAGCTCTTCTGGTATTACTGATATCTTTTTTTTTTTTTAATATTTCTTTTTTTTTTTAACATCTTCATTGGGGTATAATTGCTTTACAATGGTGTGTTAGTTTCTGCTTTACAACAAAGTGAATGAGTCATACATAAACATATGTTCCCATATGTCTTCCCTCTTGCGTCTCCCTCCCTCCCACCCTCCCTATCCCACCCCTCCAGGCTGTCACAAAGCACCGAGCCAATATCCCTGTGCCATGCGGCTGCTTCCCACTAGCTATCTACCTTACTACGTTTGTTAGTGTGTATATGTCCATGACTCTCTCTCGCCCTGTCACAGCTCACCCTTCCCCCTCCCCATAACCTCAAGTCCGTTCTCTAGGAGGTCTGCGTCTTTATTCCTACCTTACCCCTAGGTTCTTCATGACATTTTTTTTTCTTAAATTCCATATATATGTGTTAGCATACGGTATTTGTCTTTTTCTTTCTGACTTACTTCACTCTGTATGACAGACTCTAGGTCTATCCACCTCATTACAAATAGCTCAATTTCGTTTCTTTTTATGGCTGAGTAATATTCCATTGTATATATGTGCCACATCTTCTTTATCCATTCATCCGATGATGGACACTTAGGTTGTTTCCATCTCCGGGCTATTGTAAATAGAGTTGCAATGAACATTTTGGTACATGACTCTTTTTGAATTTTGGTTTTCTCAGGGTATATGCCCAGTAGTGGGATTGCTGGGTCATATGGTAGTTCTATTTGTAGCTCTTTAAGGAACCTCCATACTGTTCTCCATAGTGGCTGAACCAATTCACATTCCCACCAGCAGTGCAAGAGTGTTCCCTTTTCTCCACACCCTCTCCAGCATTTAGTGTTTCTAGATTTTTTGATGATGGCCATTCTGACTGGTGTGAGATGATATCTCATTGTAGTTTTGATTTGCATTTCTCTAATGATTAATGATGTTGAGCATTCTTTCATGTGTTTGTTGGCAGTCTGTATATCTTCTTTGGAGAAATGTCTAGTTAGGTCTTCTGCCCATTTTTGGATTGGGTTGTTTGTTTTTTTGTTATTGAGCTGCATGAGCTGCTTATAAATTTTGGAGATTAATCCTTTGTCGGTTGCTTCATTTGCAAATATTTTCTCCCATTCTGAGGGTTGTCTTTTGGTCTTGTTTATGGTTTCCTTTGCTGTGCAAAAGCTTTGAAGTTTCATTAGGTCCCATTTGTTTATTTTTGTTTTTATTTCCATTACTCTAGGAGGTGGGTCAGAAAGGATCTTGCTGTGATTTATGTCATAGAGTGTTCTGCCTATGTTTTCCTCTAAGAGTTTGATAGTTTCTGGCCTTACATTTAGGTCTTTAATCCATTTTGAGCTTATTTTTGTGTATGGTGTTAGGGAGTGATTTAATCTCATACTTTTACATGTACCTGTCCAGTTTTCCCAGCACCACTTATTGAAGAGGCTGTCCTTTCTCCTCTGTACATTCCTGCCACCTTTATCAAAGATAAGGTGTCCATATGTGCGTGGGTTTATCTCTGGGCTTTCTATCCTGTTCCATTGATCTATCTTTCTGTTTTTGTGCCAGTACCATACCATCTTGATAACTGTAGCTTTGTAGTATAGTCTGAAGTCAGGGAGCCTGATTCCTCCAGTTCCTTTTTTCGTTCTCAAGATTGCTTTGGCTATTCGGGGTCTTTTGTGTTTCCATACAAATTGCGAAATTTTTTGTTCTAGTTCTGTGAAAAATGCCAGTGGTAGTTTGATAGGGATTGCGTTGAATCTATAGATTGCTTTGGGTAGTAGAGTCATTTTCACAATGTTGATTCTTCCAATCCAAGAACATGGTATATCTCTCCATCTATTTGTATCATCTTTCATTTCTTTCATCAGTGTCTTATAATTTTCTGCATAGAGGTCTTTTGTCTCCTTAGGTAGGTTTATTCCTAGATATATTATTCTTTTTGTTGCAATGGTAAATGGGAGTGTTTTCTTGATTTCACTTTCAGATTTTTCATCATTAGTATATAAGAATGCCGGAGATTTCTGTGCATTAATTTTGTATCCTGCCACTTTACCAAATTCATTGATTAGCTCTAGTAGTTTTCTGGTAGCATCTTTAGGATTCTCTATGTATAGGATCATGTCATCTGCAAACAGTGACAGCTTTACTTCTTCTTTTCCGATTTGGATTCCTTTTATTTCCTTTTCTTCTCTGATTGCTGTGGCTAAAACTTCCAAAACTATGTTGAATAAGAGTGGTGAGAGTGGGCAACCTTGTCTTGTTCCTGATCTTAGTGGAAATGCTTTCAGTTTTTCACCCTTGAGGATGATGTTTGCTGTGGGCTTGTCATATATGGCCTTTATTATGTTGAGGAAAGTTCCCTCTATGCCTACTTTCTGCAGGGTTTTTATCATAAATGGGTGTTGAATTTTGTCAAAAGCTTTCTCTGCATCTATTGAGATGATCATATGGTTTTTCTCCTTCAATTTGTTAATATGGTGTATCACATTGATAGATTTGCGTGTATTGAAGAATCCTTGCATTCTTGGAATAAACCCCACTTGATCATGTTGTATGATCCTTTTAATGTGCTGTTGGATTCTGCTTGCTAGTATTTTGTTGAGGATTTTTGCATCTATGTTCATCAGTGATATTGGCCTGTAGTTTTCTTTCTTTGTGACATCCTTGTCTGGTTTTGGTATCAAGGTGATGGTGGCCTCGTAGAAGGAGTTTGGGAGTGTTCCTCCCTCTGCTATATTTTGGAAGAGTTTGAGAAGGATAGGTGTTAGCTCTTCTCTAAATGTTTGATCGAATTCGCCTGTGAAGCCATCTGGTCCTGGGCTTTTGTTTGTTGGAAGATTTTTAATCACAGTTTCAATTTCAGTGCTTGTGATTGGTCTGTTCATATTTTCTATTTCTTCCTGATTCAGTCTTGGAAGGTTGTGCATTTCTAAGAATTTGTCCATTTCTTCCAGATTGTCCATTTTATTTTCATAGAGTTGCTTGTAGTAATCTCTCATGATCTCTTTTATTTCTGCAGTGTCTGTTGTTACCTCTCCTTTTTCATTTCTAATTCTATTGATTTGAGTCTTCTCCCTTTTTTTCTTGATGAGTCTGGCTAGTGGTTTATCTATTTTGTTTATCTTCTCAAAGAACCAGCCTTTAGTTTTATTGATCTTTGCTATTGTTTCCTTCATTTCTTTTTCATTTATTTCTGATCTGATTTTATGATTTCTTTCCTTCTGCTAGCTTTGGGGTTTTTTTGTTCTTCTTTCTCTAATTGCTTGAGGTGCAAGGTTAGGTTGTTTATTCGAGATGTTTCCTGCTTCTTAAGGTGGGCTTGTATTGCTATAAACTTCCCCCTTAGAACTGCTTTTGCTGCATCCCACAGGTTTTGGGTCGTTGTGTCTCCATTGTCATTTGTTTCTAGGTATTTTTTGATTTCCTCTTTGATTTCTTCAGTGATCACTTCATTATTAAGTAGTGTATTGTTTAGCCTCCATGTGTTTGTATTTTTTACAGATCTTTTCCTGTAATTGATATCTAGTCTCATGGCGTTGTGGTCAGAAAAGATACTTGATACAATTTCAATTTTCTTAAATTTACCAAGACTTGATTTGTGACCCAAGATATGATCTATCCTGGAGAATGTTCCATGAGCACTTGAGAAAAATGTGTATTCTGTTGTTTTTGGATGGAGTGTCCTATAAATATCAATTAAGTCCATCTTGTTTAATGTATCATTTAAAGCTTGTGTTTCCTTATTTATTTTCATTTTGGATGATCTGTCCATGGGTGAAAGTGGGGTGTTTAAGTCCCCTACTATGAATGTGTTACTGTCCATTTCCCCTTTTATGGCTGTTAGTATTTGCCTTATGTATTGAGGTGCTCCTATGTTGGGTGCATAAATATTTACAATTGTTATATCTTCTTCTTGGATTGATCCCTTGATCATTATGTAGTGTCCTTCTTTGTCTCTTTTAATAGTCCTTATTTTAAAGTCTATTTTGTCTGATATGAGAATTGCTACTCCAGCTTTCTTTTGGTTTCCATTTGCATGGAATATCTTTTTCCATCCCCTTACTTTCAGTCTGTATGTGTCTCTAGGTCTGAAGTGGGTCTCTTGTAGACAGCATATATAAGGGTCTTGTTTTTGTATCCATTCAGCTAATCTGTGTCTTTTGGTGGGAGCATTTAGTCCATTTACATTTAAGGTAATGATCGATATGTATGTTCCTATTCCGATATTCTAAATTGTTTTGGGTTCGTTATTATAGGTCTTTTCCTTCTCTTGTGTTTCTTGCCTAGAGAAGTTCCCTTAGCATTTGTTGTAAAGCTGGTTTGGTGGTGCTGAACTCTCTCAGCTTTTGCTCGTCTGTAAAGGTTTTAATTTCTCCATCAAATCTGAATGAGATCCTTGCTGGGTAGAGTAGTCTTTGCTGCAGGTTTTTCTCCTTCATCACTTTCAGTATGTCCTGCCACTCCCTTCTGGCTTGTAGGGTTTCTGCTGAGAGATCAGCTGTTAACCTTATGGAGATTCCCTTATGTGTTATTTGTTGTTTTTCCCTTGCTGCTTTTAATATGCTTTCTTTGTATTTAATTTTTGACAGTTTGATTAATATGTGTCTTGGCGTATTTTTCCTTGAATTTATCCTGTATGGGACTCTCTGTGCTTCCTGGACTTGATTAACTATTTCCTTTCCCATATTAGGGAAGTTTTCAACTCTAATCTCTTCAAATATTTTCTCAGTCCCTTTCTTTTTCTCTTCTTTTTCTGGAACCCCTATAATTCGAATGTTGGTGCGTTTAATGTTGTCCCAGAGGTCTCTGAGACTGTCCTCAGTTCTTTTCATTCTTTTTTCTTTATTCTGCTCTGCAGTAGTTATTTCCACTATTTTATCTTCCAGGTCACTTATCCGTTCTTCTGCCTCAGTTATTCTGCTATTGATCCCATCTAGAGTACTTTTAATTTCATTTATTGTGTTGTTCATCGTTGCTTGTTTCATCTTTATTTCTTCTAGGTCCTTGTTAACTGTTTCTTGCATTTTGTCCATTCTATTTCCAAGATTTCGGATCATCCTTACTATCATTATTCTGAATTCTTTTTTCAGGTAGACTGGCTATTTCCTCTTCATTTGTTAGGTCTGGTGCATTTTTATCTTGCTCCTTTATCTGCTGTGTGTTTTTCTGTCTTCTAATTTTGCTTATCTTACTGTGTTTGGGGTCTCCTTTTTGCACACTGCAGGTTCGTAGTTCCCGCTGTTTTTGATGTCTGTCTCCAGTGGCTAAGTTTGGTTCAGTGGGTTGTGTAGGCTCCCTGGTAGAGGGGACTAGTGCCGTTGTTGTGGTGGATGAGGCTGGATCTTGTCTCTCTAGTGGGCAGGTTCACGTCTGGTGGTGTGTTTTGGGGTGTCTGTGGCCTTATTATGATTTTAGGCAGCCTCTCTGCTAATGGGTGGGGTTGTGTTCCTGTCTTGCTAGTTGTTTGGCATAGGTTGTCCAGCACTGTGGCTTGCTGGTCGTTGAGTGAAGCTGGGTGCTGGTGTTAAGATGGAGGTCTCTGGGAGATTTTTGCCGTTTGATATTATGTGGAGCTGGGAGGTCTCTTGTTGAGCAGTGTCCTGAAGTTGGCTCTCCTACCTCAGAGGCAGAGCCCTGACTCCTGGCTGGAGCATCAAGAGCCTTTCATCCACACGGCTCAGAATAAAAGGGAGAAAAAGTAGAGGGAATTAGTAGAAGTATGCGGAAAGAAAGAAGGAAAGTAGGGAAGGAAGGAAGGAAGAAAGAAAGAAAGAAGCAAAGAAGGAAAGAAGGGAAGAAGGAAAGAAAGGAGGGAGGGAGGAAGGAAGGAAGGAGGGAAAGAAGGAAAAAAGACAGAAAGAAAGAATATACAGTAAAAATAAAATAAAGTATAATAAAGTTATTGAATTAAAAAATTCTTATTTAGAAAAAAAAAAGGGACGGATAGAACCTTAGGACAAATGTTGGAAGCAAAGCTATACAGACAAAATCTTACACAGAAGCATACACATACACCCTCACTAAAAGAGGTAAAGGGGGAAAAATCATAAATCTTGCTGTCAGAGACCACCTCCTCAATTTGGGTGATTCGTTGTCTAAAGGAGGGAAGGAAGGAAGGAAAGAAAGAAAGAAAGAACGAAGGTAAAGTATAATAACGTTATTAAAATTAAAATTGATTATTAAGAAAAAAATTTTAAGAAAAAACCATGGACGGATAGAACCCTAGGACAAATGGTGGAAGCAAGACTATACAGACAATATCTCACACAGAAGCATACACATACACACTCACAAAAAGAGGAATAGGGAAAAAAATCATAGATCTTGCTCCTAAAGTCCACTTCCTTAATTTGGGATAATTGGTTGTCTATTCAGGTATTCCACAGATGCAGGGTATATCAAGTTGATTGTGGAGCTTTAATCCGCTGTTTCTGAGGCTGCTGGGAGAGATTTCCCTTTCTCTTCTTTGTTCTCACAGCTCCCAGGGGCTCAGCTTTGGATTTGGCCCTGCCTCTGCGTGTAGGTCGCTGGAGGGCGTCTGTTTTGTGCTCAGACAGGACGGGGTTAAAGGAGCCGCTGATTCGGGGGCGCACTCAGTCCGGCGGGGAGGGAGGGGCACGGAGTGCGGGGCGGGCCTGCGGCGGCAAAGTCCGGCGTGACTTTGCACCAGCCTGAGGCCCGCCGTGCATTCTCCCGGGGAAGTTGTCCCTGGATCCCGGGAACCTGGCAGTGGCGGGCTGCACAGGCTCCTGGGAAGGGGGGTGTGGGGAGTGACCTGTGCTCGCACACAGGCCCCTTGGTGGCGGCAGCAGCAGCCTTAGCGTTTCCTGCCCGTCTCTGGGGTCCGCGCTGTTAGCCGCGGCTCGCGCCCATCTCTGGTGCTCCTTTAAGCAGTGCTCTGAACCCCCTCTCCTTGCGCACCAGGAAACAAAGAGGTAAGAAAAGTCTCTTGCCTCTTTCGCAGGTGCAGACTTTCCCCCGGATTCCCTCCCGGCTAACCGTGGTGCACTAACCCCCTTCAGTCTGTGTTCACGCCGGCAACCCCAGTCCTCTCCCTGCGCTCCGACCGAAGCCCGAGCCTCAGCTCCCAGCCCCCGCCGCCCCGGCGTGGGAGCCGACAAGCCTCTCGTCCTGGTGAGTGCTGGTCGGCACCGATCCTCTGTGTGGGAATCTCTCCGCTTTGCCCTCTGCACCCCTATTGCTGCGCTCTCCTCCGTGGCTCTGAAGCTTCCACCCTGCCGCCACCTGCCATTTCCACCAGTGAAGGGGCTTACTAGCGTGTGGAAACTTTCCCTCCTACAGAGCTCCCTCCCACTGGTGCAGGTCCCATATCTATTCTTTTGTCTCTGTTATTTCTTTTTTCTTTTGCCCTTCGCAGGTACATGGGGAGTTTCTTGCCTTTTGGGAGGTCTGAGGTCTTCTGCCAGTGTTCAGTAGGTGTTCTGTAGGAGTTGTTCCACGTGTAGATGTACTTCTGATGTATCTGTGGGGAGGAGGGTGATCTCCACATCTTACTCTTCCGCCATCTTGAAGTTCTCTGCACATGGGTTTTGACAGGTCAGGTCTATGAGTCACACACTTCATTTTTACCCACATGCCATTGGCTAAAACTCAACTACCTAACTGTAAAAGCCCTAAGAAGTGTAGTATGGAAACAGTTTCATGTAGAAGAGGTGTGTCTCTGTCAGGACTAAACATGAATTTAATAATCTGGAATAATGAATGAAATAAAAAATTTACAATAACAGAAAATTTAACAACAATATTAGGGTTCTAAAATCCAGGTACACAAATATCAGATTCAAAGAAAGTTACAATAAGGAGGGCTTCATGCAAGAACAAGATAAAATGACTTAGGCCAACAGCTTGTGGCCTGGGTTTGATGTCAAAATATACTTAAGAGAAAAAATAATGACTCAAACATTATTGTACTTCCCTCTACCCCAGAACACTAAAAATCTAACAGTGACAAGGGAATAGCAAGTTTCTTTCTGTAGCAAACAGAGGAAACTCATTTTAGTATTTTAGCAAAATGTTAAGTACAGTGAAAAGTACTGTTGTGTCTTACAGTTTCAGTGAAAGGTTTTACTAAGGAAGACTCATAGTGGATCTGGAACTTCAACAGCAGAAAATTGTGAATCTCTTCCCTAACATTCTAACATTGACGTGACTTGGCTCTGAAGATTCCCAGCCTATGTTCAGTGTTTTTATATGCTCTGTAGAGATTTAGTCTATGGATCATTCAGCTACGGTTACAGATTCAAAGTTCATTTAATCATTAGTGCTGGTTTCCTCTGTGTATTGAGGTTTTTCCAAGGGAAGAAAGGAACACTTTGAATCAGATGTTTACCCAAAGAAGAGTGTACTGCAGGTTTGAAGTAAAAAAATAAGATTTTGGTTAAGCCCAAGAGGACTGGGAAATAATAAAGCATGATTTTAACCACACTAACTGGATCTCCATTTATTATAATGTTCTATGCTGGAAGTACATGATACAAAGATGAGTTAGACACACAAAAGCTTATCTGCCCTTCTTCTGTGCCTTGCCATCAGGCCATAGGCTGCATTTCCAGGTTCCTATGCTATAACCAGAAGGCAGAATCCTACAGACCCTGCCTTTAATAATCATCAAATCTAAACCCACCAGTATCTGCAGTTCAAGTAGAGAAACTTGTGTACCATGAAAAGTGTACAAATAAAACTGTGGAGAAAGAGGACTAAGAAGAAAGCACAGATGAAGCAGTACTGCAGTCTTGACAGACGGTATACAGAAACTAATGGCTATTTACCATAATTTTTGTTTTCCTCTTAGGCACATAGCTGAAATACATTTCTCAGTTGCACTTGCAGTTAGGTATGGCCATATGACCATATGACAGGATTATAGCCAATGTAACATGAGAGAAAATGGTGTCCTGGACCATAGAGATTTTTTTATGAGTTCTTCCTTGTTCTTTTCCTCTTCCATCAAACTTATGACAACCACCTAGATGCACTTTGAAGCCACATGTTGAATATGGCAGAGTGGCCATCAGGCTGGGTCCATTAGTGACTGTGGAACAGAATCTCTCTCAACAACCCTAAACCACCCTCAACAGTTAAATAAATGAGAAATGAACCTTTATTATGTTAAGCCACAGGGCTTTTTTTGTTTTTTACATATTCTGGTTCATTTAACACACACTACCTGATTCTAATGTAGAAATTGATGTCAGAAGAGAGGATCTACAGTAACAAAAATCTAAATCTATGAGTCATTGGCTTCATGGATAGGAAAAGATGTACTAGGCTGGGAAAGTAGACCCCCCCCCATGTTGTGTAAGGTCAAAACATTTGACAAAACTATCTTTTTCAGTACTTTTTAAGTTAAAAAAAAGATATATAGGCCTATATATCTAGGGTAAATGATCATCATGCGACAGAGTGCTAGTGCCAGTGTATTACTCTGAGTTAACAAGTACTTGCTACATTTAGCAAGGAGCCCAGGTATGAAATGATCTCATAGAACAGACCTGTGAACCAACCTGTTCCACTCATGCCAGGCTGATATGTAAGAAGGAAAACATTTCCTCTCATGTAAACTGCTGTATTTGAGTCTGTTGATTACATCAGCATAACCTTTACTTTAACTAATGGTGTGGGGGGAGGGGTGGAGAGCATGAACAAAGCCACAGAAGTAACTGAGGTGTACCAAGGAAATGTCAAGGCACTTTGCTTGTCTAGACCACGGGTTGGCAAACTATGGCTCGTGAGCCAAATTCAACTTGCTATATTTTTCTCCAGTAAAGTGTTATTGGGACACAGTCAGTTAGTCATTAATGTATTGTCTATAATAGATACTATCTATTGTATTGTTTATAACATGTTGAGTAGTTGCAACAGAGAGCATATGGTCTGCAGAGCAAACCTATTTACTAACTGGCCCTTTACAGAAAAAGTTTGCTGACCTCTGGTCTAGACTGTGTATTGTAAATAATGGAGGAGAAAGGGAAATAATGGCTAAGAATATTTGCTAAAGTCAATGTTGAAGGTCTTGCAAGTAAGAATGAATGGGGCAATGGGGAACTATTACAAGTATTTGGAAAGGTGTAGTGATGTCCTTAAATATTTCTAGAAATCACATTGTAAGATGACATTGACAAACTAGAGTGGCCAGAGGACAACATGGATGTAAGTAAAGGGTTTGAAACCAGGTCATAAGTGGGAATGGTTGGAGAATCTATAAATATTCAGCCTACAGAAGAGAAGATTTAAGGTATACAGTATGTAGGTATTCAAATATTTAAAAGCCTGACTGGTGGGAAAAAATCCAATTTATTTGTGAATATCCAATTCAGTATCTCATCAGAAGGCAGTGCTCCTCTAGTACAGATACTTGAGCAGAGAGCTAAATTGAGACTAGTACAAATATACTCTAAGAATGTCTAGCACAAAATCATGCCATCAATTTTTCATGTTTAAATTCCATGTTATAATTTTCCATGAATCCACTGTAATATAACTTTCATCATCACTGTGGCTGCTCCCCTGAATTTGCTTTTGCCAAGGTTACCACTAGGAATTTTGTTGAAAAATTCATTGAATACTTTTCAGGCATTTACACTATTCATGACCTGCTTTAAAAATCTTCCTGTCACTTTGATTTTGTAACGCTAACCTTGTTTTTTTCCTCTCTGTGGACATTTCATGTTAATCTCCTTCAAAGGCTCTTATTTAGTTGGCCTTCAATTACATACTAGTTTTACTCAAAGTTCTGCCATAAACTCTGTCTTCATTCTACCCCATCTCTACTGGTGGTGGCTTCATATTTCTAAAAGTAGATGCTAAAGCCATATCACATCATGTTTTCAAAGTCTTTTTAAAAATTTTTGAAGTTTTACAAACAACGCAATCCAAAAATGGGTAGAAGACCTAAATAGACATTTCTCCAAAGAAGATATACAAATTGCCAACAAACACATGAAAGGATGCTCAACATCACTAATTATTAGAGAATTGCAAATCAAAACTACAATGAGGTATCACCTCACACCAGTCAGAATGGCCATCATCAAAAAATCTACAAACAATAAATGCTTGAGAGGGTGTGGAGAAAAGGGAACCCTCTTGCACTGTTGGTGGGAATGTAAATTGATACAGCCACTATGGAACAGTATGGAGGTTCCTTAAAAAACTAAAAATAGAACTACCATACAACCCAGCAATCCCACTCCTGGGCATATACCCTGAGAAAAATCATAATTCAAAAAGAGTCATGTACTACAATGTTCATTGCAGCTCTATTAACAATAGCCAGGACATGGAAGCAGCCTAAGTGGCCATCGACAGATGAATGGATAAAGAAGATGTGGCACATATATACAATGGAATATTACTCAGCCATAAAAAGGAATGAAACTGAGTTATTTGTAGTGAGGTAGATGGACCTAGAGTCTGTCATACAGATTGAAGTAAGTCAGAAAGAGAAAAACAAATACCGTGTGCTAACACATATATATGGGATCTAAAAAAAAAGTTCTGAAGAACCTAGGGGGGACAGGAATAAAGATGAAGACGTAGAGAATGGACTTGAGGATGTGGGGAGGGGGAAGGGTAAGCTGGGATGAAGTGAGAGAGTGGCATGGACATATATACACTACCAAATGTAAAATTGATAGCTAGTGGGAAGCAGCCACATAGCACAGGGACATCAGCTAGGTGCTTTGTGACCACCTAGAGGGGTGGGATAGGGAGGGTGGGAGGGAGATGCAAGAGGGAGGAGATATGGCAATATATGTATATGTATAGCTGATTCACTTTGTTATAAAGCAGAAACTAACACACCATTGTAAAGCAATTATACTCCAATAAAGATGTTAAAAAAACATAAAAAAATAAAAGTTGAAAAGAAAAGAATTTATGAGGCTTTAGGATTAAGTTTTCAGAAAAGTTCATCTCAGTGACTGTTCATTTACAATTGAGTGCCCAATTGGCTCTGTCCTTGGTGCTGGAGATCCAACAGTGGGAAAAAAAGATACACGAGTATTTGACTCTTGTGAAATTTTCATTCAACTTGGAGGGGAAGAGAAATAAACAAAAATTAGGAAAAATATGAAAACTTCAGAGAGGGTCAAGTGCTATGAAGAAAATAGGCCATGGTAATTAATTAGGGAGTAGCTGGGGAAATGACTAATTTAGATAAGATGGTCAGTTATGATTTCTTTGACGCTTGAATAAGGAGAACCTAAGACTTTTGACCTAGGACCTGGATAATAAGAAAGGGCTAGTCAAGTGAATATCTGGGTGAATAGTATTGCCAGTGGATTGAATAGTGAGTCCAAAGACCTGAAGATGGGAATGAGTGTGGCATGTTGAAGGAAGAGAGAGATTAAAATGTAGTTAACATTGGGGAAAGTAATACTTGATGAGACTAGAAAAATAATTGGAGCCAGAGGATGTTGTGCCTACACATGTAGGCTACACGTGTAGTTTGAATTATATGTAAGTGCAATGAAAAGACATTGGGAGAGTTTTTAGCATGGTTGTAACATGATATCACATTGCCTGTGTTTTTCCATTTGGCAAATGATGCAAATTATATAACTTTTTACATTGCTGCAAGGAAATTTAGATCCACAGTAAATTCTTGACCACAGGATATGGATTAGTTTATGACTACATGTATATTTATTATCTTATTCTTTTTTATTTCTGCTGTGAATTTCATTTATATGTAGCTTGTATTGTAAAATTCCTCCAAGTATTTTTGAAGAACTGATAACACGAATCATATAATATGTTCTGATTTGACATAAGAGCATTGAACTTGGATTCGGTAACCTGCATGCTATGCTGGTTTTAACACTAAATTATGTGAATTTAGGATAATCATTTAAAGTCTTGGAGCCTTAATACCTTGATCCAAAAAATGAGGAAATTAACACTTATTTCTCTGCTTCTAAGGAATATTGTGTGGAGAAGACTGAGACTGGATATAGGCAGATAGTGTAAAGCTATAATTATTCAATACATATTTCTTAAGCTTTTCCTATGGGCCAAAAATTAGATATTAAAATTTGGGGATTTAAGATATACTTTTACAAAAAGGATCTGATAAAGTTATGTTAAATATAAAGTACCAAACATTTTTAATCCATGTATATTTCATATGGAAAAATAAATATTGGATGTCTTCTCAAGTTATGAATCCTTCCTAGACTTTTTTTTAATGAGGAGATTGAAAATCCTGACAAACTTGAAATTTGAATCAAGAACCATTCAAGTTCAATGCTGAAATTAGGAGGAAAGTTTGAACAAGTTCTCTGTATGCATACTCATCAGAATTACTGCTAATGGCTATGAGCAAAGTTTAGCTGATGAATTATTCAGTTTGATATCAATCTTGTCTGTTGCCACAGACTTTTGAAACAAAGAATGCTTTGCAACTCTTAAGAATATACCTTTAGGCAATGACGGAAATATTACTTGACATCCATAGTCCATGCTTTTAAAAATTATTTAAATTTAAGTAAATTGCCTAAGAAACTTTTAATTCCTATAACTTTTGCATAATTTATCTTACCTTTTTTAAAATCAAACCCTTGTGTGTGTGTTGCTATGAGATACTCTTAGCTCCATGTGTACATTATTTTAACCCTAGATAGAACTGACTTTATAATTATTAACACTACAGGGGTCACTAATGAGAGGACTCCATAAAAGTCAAGTGCTCCATGAATCACATTTTGGAAGCCACTGGATTACAGAAAACTACTACCTATGCACTGATTACAGCCTTCAGAACTGCAATGATTAATGTCTTTCCATTTTGTTCATATCAAAATTTAAGTACCTTTTCATGGCATTCCACAACTTAAGAAATCTGCTCTCCTCATACCTCCTTACACTTCCATAGAATTGCTTTGATCTCTCCACCTTTACTTTTCTCCCCATCAATAGCCACTTCTTGCCAACCTTAAAACTATGTACCATTGAAGACTCAATCTTCTCTAATATTATTTCACATGTCTGGAATACATAAATACATACATACTCCTTCCTCTGCAGTGATACAGGGCTTTGCCAACTCATTATTTATTCCATGTTTCTCCACAACCATCATGAAAAGGGGTTGTGGCCCTGGGGAAACAAGCAGTGAAGGCTGCCCAAGAATATCATCCGTAGAAGGAAGCTGCTCTGTAGATACTTCTCATCGGATCCCTAGGATAGACAGAAAAAACATTAAGGTGAAGCATCTATGCCATCACTCCAAATGAGTGGGATATAATGCAGCCACCCATGTTACTGTGTCCAAGAAATGGGCCTATTTCAATTATTGTAAATTCTTTGAAGATAGAGACTGTATTATTTATCTTCATATTCATATTTCTCTGCATATTATGTGGTACAAATGAGACCTTCCTACATACTTGTCGAAATGAATTGCAGTAGAGTTGTGAGACATTGCATACCATTTGTTTGTAATTTTTTCACAATATCACTGCTCATCTTTTTCATAGAAAGAAAACAAAAAGTTTTTTTTCCTGTAGGTAGACTAAGTGACAGAGGTCTCAAAATTTTCATGAAGAAATTGAAATGTATTTTTATAAAGCAATGTAGTATGCAGACAAAAATGATATTACTATAAACTTTTAGAATATCACTTATCAGAGAAACATTAGAAAGCAGTTTTGTAAAGCACAGGTTTGAGTTGGGACAGATCTAGATTCAGGTGCTAGTTTTTCCACTTACAGGCTGTGTGACCTGGACCTGGAGTTCAGCTTCTTTAGCTGTATAATGGACACAATAATGGTACCAACCCATGAATATTTAGCTAAGATAATGCATATGACATACCAAGCACTGTAAGACTTAGCAATAATTGCTGCTTTTAGAGGAAAATTAGGTATTGGGTAAAACACTAGGGTAGAAAACTTACTAGGTCCACTTTCACATTTAGCATTTAATTCTTAGAAAAGTTCTTAGAATCTGGGCTGGGCAGACAGAATCATGATCAATCTGACCACTACTACCTACTGCCTCCTACTCTTTATTTTTCAAGTCCTTTGACCTTAATGCAAAGTTTCAGAAAATTATTCTATCAAAAATTCCAAAATGTAGGAGAGAGAAACAGCCCTGGCATCCCATCCTTCCACCACTCTCAAGACATCTCAACAGAACAAGAGCTGCTTTTAATAAACCTCAAAATAGAGGACAGTATGGTGATCATTTTCAGCAGTATCATCTGGACCACAGAAAGTTCTGGTTACCCAGCAAAGACTGAAACCAAACTTAGTGCAAGAAACCAAATGGAGTGCCTCGTTGTTCGCAGTCAATGACAATTACATAATATTTGGGATACCTTTTTCTCCTCAGTGATCTGTGGCTTTGGTTTAGCACGAAAGTGAAAGAGTAATGGAACTATTAATCTTCATTACCCTAATAGTCCTCAAAGTCCTATTAGGGTAATGAAGATAGAAACTGTTCCATCTTCTTCACGTCATTATGGTCATTGACGACCTGAGAAGCAATATCAGCCCCTCTCCACATCGGTGCTCTCTTATTTCCAACTCTAAAATGGAGAGGATTTTCTGAAGGCAAGGGGTTATGGCTTTGAAATTGAGATTGATCTTTACTAGAAATTTTACACTCTAGCCTAAAACTGGCAGCAGAAACATGTCTCTCAAGGTATTCAAAACATACACCAGGGCTTCCCTGGTGGCGCAGTGGTTGAGAGTCCGCCTGCCGATGCAGGGGACGCCGGTTTGGGCCCCGGTCTGGGAAGATCCCACATGCCGCGGAGCGGCTGGGCCTGTGAGCCATGGCCACTGAGCCTGCGCATCCGGAGCCTGTGCTCCACAATGGGAGAGGCCACAACAGTGAGAGGCCCGTGTACCGCAAAAAAAAAAAACAAACATATTTTGGAAGAAGCTCCTTGGTAAATGTTTAAAATACATTTAGAAACTCACTTGGTGAGATTCTATAGCTTCAAATGTGATTATAAGCAGAGACCAGGGTTATACCTCAAAAACAAAACTCAACAAAAGTTTGGGCACTCAGTGGAAAAAGAGTATTCAGCTCCCAACATCCATAATGAATTGGGACATAGCACTGAGCAAATCTTAGGGAAATACTGAAACTTTCTCCCCACCCTCCCTCTCACTGCTACCAATTTTCGCTGTACAAGACATTTCTTCACCCAAAGCCTTAGAAACTATTCACTTGATTCTTCAGATCCATAATAATCTGCTTCTCATGCCCTTCAGAGTGAGCCTCAGCTGGCCCCTGAGTAATGAAAGACAGTGGTTTTCGAGTTTGGTTTCACATTAATATCATCTGAGGAGCTTTACAAAACCCCAGCGCCTCAGTTCTACCCCAGACCAATTAAATGAAAAGCTGAGGGTAGAACCCAGACGTAGGTATTTTTGAAAGCTCTTCAGGTGATTGTAGTATGTAGCCAGGTTTAAGAATCCCTGTAATACTGTACCTTCTGCAGGCCCCTGCCACTTCAGAGCCTTGAAGGAATATGTCCTGCTGCCCACCATCCCCAACTCCACCTACCCCAAGTTCCTGAACCAAAGAAGTCTGTGGAGGTCTCCAGAGTGCATGGTACCTTTTGCTATTGTTTTATTGTTCAGCCAAGATGAATGCCAGATGAGAGATAATTGCTGAATTGTCACAGGATATAGACCAGGACATAGACTCAAACATGTGGAATACACCCAGTGGCCAGAGCAGATGGATATGGAAGGAAGCCAAAACTTTCTCCAAAAGTGACAGCTGGGGTTGGATTTGGGAATCATCATCCAGCTTTGGTTAATATCAAGCTTGAAGATGATGATAAGCTCCCTCCGTCTCTAGGAAATAAAATCAGGGCCAGGATTATGATCAAGCAACTGAGGCACTCAACGAGGGCACAGAATTTTAGGAGCCATCAAAAACATCAGTAAATTGGACTTCCCTGGTGGTCCAGTGGTTATGACTCCGCGCTTCCACTGAAGAGGGCGTGGCTTTGATCCCTGATCAGAGAACTAGGATCCCGCATGCCATGTGGCGTGGCCAAAAAAAAAAAAATCAGTAAATCAAAATGCACATTATTCTAATGTAATATTTTAAAAATTTGAAATCAATGAAAAATCTATGATGGACAAAATTTTAAATAAATATGGGATCCAACCCTGCACTTGAATAACTCAGTCACTTCCCTCATCCTAACCCAGGCTCTGTCCGATCCTGTCATCCCAGTCCTGGCCCTGAGACAGACGCATCCAGGCCCCAAGCCCACCTAAAACCCAGAAGAGGATGCTACTCTTATTCAGGAGAAAGGTAATGGGACTCCTACCCCAGTACCTCATGAGGTGACTAGGCATGAAGTAAATTGTACGCTGAGCTTCTTTACCTACGGCTTGTCAGGAAAGCAACCATCCTTTACCCCCAAATAATCTAATGAAACCTCACCATGATCCTCCCAATATAAATCCAAAGCCGTGGAATGAGAAGAAAGGATGAGAAACCCTAGGGAAGGAATTTTCCCCAAAGCCCTGCTTGGTGTATTGGAAGGCAGTGGAAGAATGTGATTTAATGGATAGAAGGAGGCAGCTGTTTGCCTGTTGCTTGACTTTTTACAGTTAAACCTCTTGATAGCTCTGTCCCCAGATCAATAGTCCCTAAAATGATTCTCTAATGGTTAAATTTCAGGCATCCAGCAGCTTTGGGAGAGATGTAGGGATGGAAAATTTCCAAGTTCTCTCCATGGGGTACTCATTAAAATAATGACTTAAGAATGAATAAATGAGTGAATGGATGAATGGGTGGGCACCAGCTGTCTCTGCATTAGAATAAAATCTGTTGTCTACATTTTCAAGGTCACACAAAAAGATATGGTGGAGTCAGCAATGAGAACCCTGGCTTGTCAATTCCATGTTCATTATTGCTCAAAAAGTGTTATATGAAGTAAAATAAAATTACACCAGTACTATCAAGAAAAGTGTTAACAATAGATACATATTAGGAAAGAGGATTTTTGCTTTATATAATAGTTGGTTGGAAATGTAAAAGCATTTTTTATAATTAAATCTTTTCATATATTAAGAAAACTGAGATGCTGATTTAAAAAGTAGGAACTAAACAAAATCATGCCCATATACATCAAAAATTAGAAATTATGATATAAACATTAAAAATTGTAATCAAAGAAATACAAAACTAAATAGTTATATATACCATTTGTTACCTATTAAATTATAAAAGATACTGATGCTCAAGGATGACAAAGTTTTATGAAACAAGAACCAAATATTGCTGGCAGAACTATAAATTAGTACAAATTTTATAAACTTATGGAAAGAAACAGCAATCTATAGCAACCTTCAAAAATTTTCAAGAAGTATGACATAGAAATTATACTTTGGTGACTATATCATAAAGAAATAATCATAAATACAGACATATTAATAAATAATGATGACCCTCTCAGAGTTATTGTATAATAAGAAAAAGTAGAAAAATGTAAACATTTAACTGTAGGGAATGGAATAAAATAAATTAGAGCACATTCATGTGATCACATAAAATGCAGGCCTTTAAATTTTATTTGGAAAAATGTGGGAAAATGTTGATTATATAACGTAAATCAGAATAATACAGAACTGTATATCCAGTTTACTCTAAAAGAAAGACTGGAAAATTAGTGACCCTACGTGGAAAAGTTGTTATCTCTGATAGTATAAATATATGTTCTAAAGTATCAATAATGAGCTTATATAATTTTTATAATCAAACATATAAATAATACATAATTTAATTGGATCCTCATAAAGTAATGGATTCCTGGATCATTATACCTCTGTCTTTGTTTTCTCCATATAACCTGCTGTCACTTTTCCTATGAAAATGTTTTGTGAATTGTGGTTTTACTGCCTCTATGGAGGATAAAATATTATATCTTTTATAAAGCCATCGTTGAACTACTATCTATGATATTCTCCAATTTCCTGTATCAAAATTACATACACATGACATAATATTGCTTTTTTTAAGGTAAAATGGTTTGGCTCAGGCAAGTTTCTTTGGTTATACACTGACAAAGTTTATTAAAAATGATTACATCAACATGGGGATGTAGCTCAGTGGTAGAGCACCTGCTTTGCATGTATGAGGTCCTGGGTTCGATCCCCAGCATCTCCACTTGATTTCTCCTTGTTTAATTCTTGGAAAATATGGCTAGTGCAAGTGAAGATCTAAATTTAAAAAATTATTACATCGAGATAAATATAATTAACACTGCTGTACGTTATATACGGAAGTTAAGAGAGAAAATCCAAGGAAAAAATTTGTTTTTTCTACTTCTGTAATGTTGTATCTATATGAGGTGATGGATGTTCACTGAACTTTTTGTTTGTTTGTTTGTTTGGGTTTTCTTTGGCCACACTGCATGGCATGTGGGATCTTAGTTCCCCAACCAGGGATGGAACCCACTCCCCCTGCATTGGAAGCACGGAGTTTTAACCACTGGATGGCCAGGTAAGTCCCAGATGTTTACTAAACTTATTGTGATAATCATTTCATGATATATATAAGTCAAACCATTGTGCTGTACACCTTAAACTTATACAGTGCTGTAGGTCAATTATATCTCAATAAAACTGGAAGAAAAATATTTTTTGAGCATCTACTATGTGCCTTGTACTATGTTTGGCACTGGGCATTTAATGGTAAACAAGGCATAATTAATTCTTGATATAATCAATTTTAAAGCCTATTTGAGGAGTAGATAATAAGAAAAAAAACACAAAAATAAGCAAATAATAAAAAAAGTGTTGAGAAAGAATAACCAGTTGTTGTTGAGACAGGGGAAACCTACTTCAGTACTTTACACTGGATTTCCAGGAAAGACATCAGGGAATGTGTGGTATTTGTACTGAGAACAGAATGACAAACAGAAGTCTGCCATGCAAAGATCCAAAAACAGACCATTGCAGGCAAAAAGAACTGCTAGTGTAAAGACCATGAGGTAAAAAGTGATTGCATATTCCAACACTATCAAGGAATCCAAGGCTGGAGTGGTTGATGAGTTATGGGGAAGAGCATACAGATATGGTTGGAAAGAGAGGTAAGGGCCAGATCATACAGGATATTGTAGCTGCTGTTAGGAGTTGGAATTTTTTGTTAAAATTGGTAAGGAAGCACTGGAAGTTTTTAAACACATAGAAGAAATTTGATGTATTCTTTTTAAGTCACTTTGTCTCTTGTAGGGTAGGTGAATTGTAGCAGGAAAAGAGAAAGGGAACAATTTAGGAGGCTCTCAAGTGACCCAAATGTGATATGATTATGGCTTAGACTAAGGTGGAGAAGTGGAAATGAGAAAAGTAGATGGTTTTAAGGAATATTATTGGAGGGAAATCCAACAGTGTCTGTTGATGGATTGGAAGTATTCTGAGCCCAATTTGGTGGGGTTGGGGAACAAGTTGCCCTGAGCTATCTTCTTAGCAGGTCTTGGTGGCTTACCTGGTGATGTAACCCAAACCTTCATTCTTGAGTGCTCTGAGACCTGAGTCTGGGGATGCTGCACTTGTTTATTCACAGTTACAATGGGGCAAGAGAGTACCAGGAGGTACCAGGAGAACACCTGGGATCCACATGTAATCCTCTTGGCCTCAGTGGGGAAAAAGAATCCCTGCCTTAGCCTGATGATCAGGACCGCTTGTACATGCCAGTATGGTGACTCTTCCTTTTACCTGCTGGTCCTTGGACATAATGAATACAAAGGGTCCTGGTGGCAGCCGTAGCTTGCCATTACTTATGTCCCCTGGCAAGAGTGCGGCTCCTTTGTGAACTAGACCCTCCAACCCCACAGAGCCCTGAATGATGAGGACAGGAAGCACACAATTCCCCAGTGGGTCATTGAGAGTGGTGGTGTGAGGCCAAACTTGCTGCCAAACCCTTGGATTCCAGATACATGTACCTTCATAAGGGAGACACAGTGCCATATAGAGGCCCCTGATTTAATAAATGCAGTCTAGTACACTGCATTGCAAAGGATGACATCCCATCCTTTCAGAGGATTTCTTTTGACCTGGCACTTTAGTTGTATCTTTAGAAGGTAGTTCCAGTGTTCTACACAGCCAGCTGTTTCTGGATGGTGTTGTATGTGATGTGGCCAGTGGAACCTATGGTCATGGGCCCACTCCTGCACATCCTTTTCTGTGAAATGGATACTCTGGTTAGATGCTATGTTGTGTGTGGGATACCAGGCCTATGGACCAGGAATTCCATAAGCCCACAGATAGTGGCTAAGATTCTATAAGAAGAAAAGCAAACTCATGTCTGGATGAGTATCTGTTCTTATGAAAATGAAATGCTGGCCCTTCCAGAATAGACAGGCCCAATGTCATCACCTTGCCACAATGTGGCCATTTGATCTCCCTGTGGAATGGTGTCATACCAGGTGCTCAGCATTGGTCTACGTTGCTGACACGTTGGACATTCAGAGATAGCAATAGCTATGTCAGTGGAAGTCCATGTTGTTGGGTTCACATGTACCTCCATGTCTGCCACCATGGACACTCCATTCAAATGCCCATTATGCTACTTCTGGGATGGCTGATGAGAAAGGCCAGTAATGTCAACTGACTGAGTCATTTCATCAACATGGTTTTCAGTGCCTCTCTGTGATGAATACTTCCTGGTGAGCATTAATGTGTGATATAAATGTTTTCATACTTCATGCCCACTCCCGTATGTCTATCCACATGCTTCTTCCTTAAACCTCTTTGTCTTTGTCTTCTAGACTTTGTCTTTCCAAGCCCCAGATTAGAAAGCTAGTCCATTGACCCCTACCCAGGAATCTATATGTTCTCACCTTAGGCCCCTTATCCCTCTACACAAAGTAGATAACCAGGTGCACATCTTACCCTTGGGATGATTTTGCTCTACTCTATCTTGTAAGGTTAGCCACTGTGAATGTGGCTATGTTGCCACTGTCCGTTTTTGCTTTTCATTCCCATAGCATGCTGGCTCATCCATAAAACAAGTTCGGAGTTTTCCTCTTCTTTTTTTTTTTTTTTTTTGCGGTACGCGGGCCTCTCACTGTTGTGGCTTCTCCCGTTGCAGAGCACAGGCTCCGGACGCGTAGGCCCAGTGGCCATGGCTCACGGGCCCAGCCGCTCCACGGCATGTGGGATCTTCCCGGACCGGGACACGAACCCACATCCCCTGCATCGGCAGGCGGACTCTCAACCATTGCACCACCAGGGAAGCCCAGTTTTCCTCTTCTTCCAGTCAGTCATGCAGGAGTCCCTTGCAAGCCGAGGACGGGCACTGGTGCAACTCTTTTGGGTAACAAAAGTTCTAGGCTACCAGTTCATGCGGCTAACTTGTGCCCTCTTGTCTTGCTTGGGTCGATTGCAGGATGTACATTTCCATTCCATGATGGACTGCTTCTAGGTGTGTCTGAGAGTATAATTTGTTGAGTCCAACAGAAGGGACAGTTCCGAATGCATCTTCACTTGGTGACCCATGGTCAAGTGTTCTGTTTCTACCAGAGCTCAGTAATACTCCAAGAGTTGTTTCTTAAAAGTCATATACTTTTCGGGCTTCCCTGGTGGCGCAGTGGTTGAGAGTCTGCCTGCTGATGCAGGGGACGTGGGTTCGTGCCCCGGTGCGGGAGGATCCCACATGCCACGGAGCGGCTGGGCCCGTGAGCCATGGCCGCTGAGCCTGTGCGTCCGGAGCTTGTGCTCCGCAACGGGAGAGGCCACAACAGTGAGAGGCCTGCATACCACACACACACACACAAAAGTCATATACTTTTCTATGGATGGCATAGCCTTATTCCAGAATCCCAAGGGCTTATATTGTGAATATCCCATTGGAGCATATGCTCCAAACTGCATCCTTTCCCAGTACTTGTATCTTCAACACTATAGGGTTTATTTAATTTTGTGGCTCAAGTGACAAGGATAATGGCACTCTGGCTTGGAGGGGACATCCCAACATGTCCCTGAACACTGGAAATGTAAAACTTTCACTGAATTTTCAGGTCCCTAAAATTTATTAGGGTTTATCTCCCACCCTCTGGAGTACATGTGCCTTAACAGGACCTTCAGTCTATTTGTCACTTCTTTCCTGCCCTGTCACATCAGCATGATGTTATCAATGCAGTGGATCAGTGTGATGTTCTATGGTCCAGATTCTTCAGACTATATTGTAACAGTGCAAGAAAATTAACATAGCCGTGACACATTATAAATGAATGCTGTTGATCCCACATAAATGAAAATTATTTCTGATACTCTTTGCTAATTAGAATGTAAAAATACATTCATTAAATCAATGGTGGCATGGAATGCATCAGAGGCTTTATTAGTATGTCCTAGCAAAGGTATCATGTCCAGCACAGTGCCTGCAATCAGGATTACTACTTGTGATTGTGTACAGTCATTCTTCATGATCCATCCATTTTCTTCAGGTTCCAGATTGAAAAATTAAACAGAGATATAAAGGCTACCACTCCTCTATCCTTTTATTTTTTATTATTTTAAAAAAAATTTGGAATAAAATTTATAGTTGATTTACAATGTTGTGTTAGTTTCTGCTGTACAGCAAATTGAATCAGTTACACATATACATATATCCACTCTTTTTTAGATTCTTTTCTGATATAGGCCATTACAGAATTGAGTAGAGTTCCCTGTGCTATACAGTAGGTCCTTATTCGTTATCTATTTTATATATAGTAGTATGTATATGTCAATCCCAATTTATCCCTCCCCCTTTACCCCCGGTAGCCATAAGTTTGTTTTGTACATCTGTAACTCTATTTCTGTTTTGTAGATAAATTAATTTATACCCTTTTTTTAGATTCCACATATAAGTGATATCGTATGGTGTTTGTCTTTCTCTTTCTGACTTACTTCACTCAGTATGATAATCTCTAGGTCCGTCCATGTTGCTGCAAATGGCACTATTTCATTCTTTTTAATGGCTGAGTAGTATTCCATGTATATATATGCCATATCTTCTTTATCTAGATTTTTAATGGTGTCACTGATCTCAGCCATACCCTCTGTCGTGATGGTAAGATATTGTTCTGATTTAGTATCATTTTCAGATGATTTCAGGGGTTTCCATTTGGTCTTCCCTAATATTGATAGTTCTTACTTCACAGGCCAGGGACACAATGTAGGGCTTACTCCAACTTTCAAGTATATCAATTTCAGTTGTGCATGTGGGGACTGGAAAAATGTTTGTAGACCCAGTGAGCCCATTGTGAGCCATACCTTAGCCAGTATTCTATTTATTTGGCTTTGTAGACCCAGTGAGCCCATTGTGAGCCATACTTTAGCCAGTATTCTATTTGTTATTTGGCTTCTAAGTTACCAGTCTAGTGGGAGAAGAGAGTGTGATGACACTGAGGGTCTCCATGTATCAATGTCCACTGTGATTAGTAGTACTATAAATGTCTTATCATTACCCTTTTCTCACTGTACAGTCACCTAAGTCAAAGACCCTAGGTCCTTTGGGGGAAAGACTTTGAGAATCATCATGGGATATATATTGCCATGGTATTTAGGGGTCTTCTTCCTAGGGACCTGTCCATCTCTTCAGTCACTGGATTCCAGATCTGAACATTGATTCAGGTCTAAGCAAGAGATCATGACTTTTTATTGAGTCAACTACACTCAGCCTCTTGCTTCTCCATATTATTTTTAAAAATTTTTACTTATAGATATTAAGTGGTACCTTTGTTGGTTGCTTGTCTACTTTGCCTCTAGAGATGCTGTGCTCAACTTATTTCTCTGACTCCCTATGGGTCAAGCCCCCTTGGCTGCCCTTCAGACCTTGTTGGTCATCACGGTATTTGTGGTATCATGGGTTCTAGCATTTAAGTGCTGCAACCTGATCTCTGTTGTTTTTAGGCCCCATCATCCTCATGGATATTAATAAGTTAAGCTCCATGACTGCCTTTTCTACCATCATTCCTGGCTTGCAAAATAAAATAAGCATTCAATTCCTTAGTGATGCTGGAGCTCTTCTCTCAGCACATTCCTGATGGCCTTGGCAAATAGTATGTCCACTTGGGCCTTCCCTGGATCATAAGACTCTGATCTTCCAGATTCACATGCCCAGTTCTAACAGCCTTTTTTCCTTCCTCCACTGTTTTCCAGTGCTAATCGGGTATTTCCATTAAGTATTGACCATAGCTTTTTCCTGGCTTCTGATAGCCCCCCCCAACAGCAAGTTTGCTCTATCCTCTGGGACCTGGCGAGAGTGTCCCATGTCCAAGTCAGTATCCTCAAGTTAACAAATTATTGCCTATCCAGTCTCACATTCTGGTCCTCTTGATCAAGTACTTTCAAAATCCAATTTTAGGGGTATGACCCTGGCCCCTGCTGATTATTTTAGTTCTTCACGCATATATCTTCCCTTCCTTATAGACCTAGCATATCCCCAGTCAGGTTATACTGGGATTTAAGTCTGGTTATGGGACTAGCAGCCAAGAGAGGAGGTGGGAGCAGATCCTGAGGGAGGTACCAGTTGCCTTGTGAATCTTACAACATAGCAGATGTACTAGTTCTTTTGGGGGGAGGTATGAGCTACCTTTGCAACCCTAGAAGTTCTAGGTGTCAAGTAGTTGCATACCTCAGGGTATATCTTCATGCCATGTGTCAGGACTCCAGGACTCTGATCTTTGCATAACTGACCATCTTTGGCTAACCACTGAAACATTTCTGGATCTCTGGTACTTTCACACTTGGGTCTTCAACCCGATGTTCCCCTATGTCTGCTCTTGCACTATATGTGATAAGGGCCACTTTATATGCTACCACCAATCAACAAGGGTCTCTGACTCTCACACTAAGCTATTAATTGCTTCTTAACATCTTTCATTCTCTCACTGTCCTTCTGCAGTCGTTGGATACAACTTAGCATTAACCAGCCAACTGCTATTTTGTGCACATGTACAATATTCTCCAAATACCTACATCATTACACTAACACAAAAGTCTCCTGCACTGGGATATTTTCCCAAATCACCTGCTGAGAAATATTTTGCAATTGAGTCATCAACTTGTGCTAGGGACTACCTATGCCTTACCTACCAAACAGACCCCACCTTTTCATCTGCTGGGCAATGGATAAGCCAATACCGAAACCTCATCTTCTTGCCTGTTTCTCAGACTACCCTATTTTTGGTACCACTTTTATTAATCTGGGTCCTCTAAAAGGCAGAGTCCAAGATAGCATTAAACATGCATGGATTTTACTAGGGTAAACACTTGTGAGAAGAAATGAGGAAGGAGCTAAGAAAGGCTGAGAGATACCAGTGTAGGTTTGCCCTAGAGTGGAGGAAAGAAGGAACAAAGGAAGTTTGAGTTTAAGCTCGTCAGACAGTGCAGCCTAAGGAATGTTGAGCAAGGTCATAAGGGAATTCTTAAGCCAAAGTTATCTATCAGAGGAATCCTGTATCCCCCATAAATATGCCTGCTTTAATAATCCTGTTGCACTCAGCCATTGGCTGGGAGCTGTCTGTGAAAAGTAAAGCCTCTGCACAAGTACGTGGATGGATTTCAGAGCTCAACATCTGAGCACTTGGTCAATTACACTCCTTGTAATTAGATGTCTGGGAGGAGCATTTTCATGGCTGCCATTATTGAGAAGGTTGGAGTGATGGAGAAAAGACTTGGGAGGATGAAAAGGAAATAAGCAGTCCTGTGTTGAATGTTGAATATTACTTTTGAGATAAACATTAGATATTCAATTAGCGATATAGGTAGACAATGGAATATTTGAGTTTGGAATTCAAAAGAGAGATGTGGACTATACATATACCTTTGAGATTTGTGAATGTAACTGATGCTTAAAGCCATGGGAATAAATGAGATCACTTATGGAAAAAAAAAAACAGAGGGAAATGTGGCCAAAGATAGAGTTGAGAGGAATTCCAACCTTTATAAGGAGGAGGAAAAAATAACAGACGGTGAAAAAGAGTAAGCAGTGAGGTAGAGGGAAAACCAAGACAGTACATTGTCAAAGAGGTTGAGAGAGGAGTGTGTTTCCAAAAAGAGGATGTGATTTCCTGTGCACCTGGTTCTGAAAGATCAAGTAAGAATAGAGAAAAAAGGGTCCTCAAATTTTATAGTTCACTATGGCTCCTTTATTTCCTTCACTATCAAGAAACTCAGGGCCTATTTCTGTGCCCACTTATGACTGTGAGCAGCTATTTACTAAGTACTTAATCTATGCCAAGCATTTAGCAACATATATTGACCTGCCACAAAATAAGCAGCATCTCCTGAAGCTGAAGACCATCTTAAACTACCAGCAGTCTCCAACCTTCAGGAGACACGTGTTGTAGTAGATAGAAGCAAAAGGCCATATGGTAAGACAAAGGAAGAGGCACATAACTCAGCTTTAACAGCTGAAAGGGAGCAGGGTCAGGGAAGACTTCCTGGAAGAGGCAAAACGTGAACTGAGTATTAAGATGGTCTCTGTCTAATCTTGTCTCATTTTGCACTATTTAAGTGTGACTAAGCCTTAAGTCATTTTGAAAGTAATCATGACACACATTATACCTGAAACAATCTCTCTAGCACCTTTTGAGTGTAGACAGTTAGATTATATGTGCAGTAAGTACAGTGGTTTCCTGAGATGGCACCAGGATGTTTGGTGCTGGCTTGGATCTTATTTTCATGGGCCATTTTTTTTTGTTTCATCAAAAACTTATTTTAAGGCAGTATGGTCAATGTCAAAATAGTCACTCCCACTGTTTCCTTCAGGAGCCTTTCACTTGGCACCACGGTGAAATGTCTCCTCACCCCAAGCTGTTCCTCCTAAAGGAAGTTAAAAATAAAAAGGAAAGTGGTTATTGAGGAAGATTCATTTTAGGAGGAAAAATAGGATCCCAATAGTGTGAACTGTGTAAACTGGGCACTGCACTGGTTTCTTTAAATGATGGACACTTACATAAGTGCCTGGAGGTCACAGGAAAATGAGTTGTTCTGTTTGTATAACTAAATGCTACCTAACCTTCAACTTCCCCCTCTTCCTTCAAACAGTTAAAAGAAGGAAGAAAGAAAGATTAATTTATTATCAACAGTTCTTGCCATATTATTTCTCAGAATAATTTTGAAAGTTATTGCTTATGAAATACAAATGTTTATCTTATATATTTCAAGTAAGAAACATAGCAAGGATGTTTACTGAGGACCAGAAACCTGGAGTATTACGGGTCCTTTTCCAACCTCCCGTCAAAACCTCTCCTATAGAGCTATACTCTATACTCTAAGTATTTGGAAATCCCTGTGATCTCTATCCAACCTTCACATACCCTGCCTGAAGACTTCTATACCTGCCTACCATTTCTTAGATGTAACCTTAGGTCTGAAATGATTGTGGAAGTCATCAGCTTCCCCAGCGTTGGAGAACTGTAGATTGTAAACTTTGTTCTCCATTAGACTGGTTCAGGTTCCCCTCTTTTTAGCTATCGCGGCACCCGGCCCAATGCACTCTTCTTCCTGCATTCCATCTGTTCGCTTCTTGGGATTCATCACAGAATTTTAGCTCTTGGTATTTGCCACAGGAATACCAGATCCACGAGGGCAGGGGATGTTTCTTATTCACAACTTTATCCATTTCATCTAACACAATCTGAGTACATATCATTCATTCAGTAAATATTTAGTAAATATTGGAATAGAAAAAAAGGAAGAAACTTAATTAGGATTCATCCAGTAAGACTTCCTATCCCTGTCCATACGGAGATTTGTCTGAATTTGACACTTATTGCCATTTTTTAGACATAAGTCTAAATCTCTAAGGTTCCCATCACCTAGTTATTCAATCATGTACTAAACCAGGTACTGCTGTGAAAGGATATGCAGCTGTAATTAGGTTGGTCATCAGATGATCTTAAGAGGAGAGCCTGAATTATCCAGGTGGCCTGAATGTAATCACATGATATAAGTAGGAGAGGAAGGCCAAAGAAAGTCAGAGATGCATCAAAGGAAGAGGCAGGAGAGACGCGGCAGAAGGGTAAGTCAAAAATATTCCAAAAGTGAGAAGGATTTGATGTGCCATTGCTGGTTTTGAGATGTAGGGGGCTATGTGTAAGAATGAAGAAACTTTTCTGTTCCTGGTTGGCTGAGTTGTGTTTGTTTGTTTGTTTTTAAATCATGATAGGCATTGGATTTTATCAAATGTTTGTTCTACAATGGCTATGTGGTTTTTCTTCTTAACCTTGTTGATATGGTGCATTACATTAATTGACCTTTCAATGTTGAACTAGTTTTGCATACCTAGAATAAAAGCAACTTGCTCATGGTAATTATTCTTTGCCACGTTCGATTTTCAAATATTTTGTTGATGAATTTGGCAGCTTTGTTTGAGATATTGACCTACAGTTTTTCTTCCTTTTCCTTTTTTTCTTTCTGCGATATTAGGGTAACCCTAGCTTCATAAGGTTAGGGAGTGATTCTTCTTCAACTTTCTGGAAGAAATTGTGTAAATTTGCAGTCTATTCCTCTTTAAATATCTGGTAGAAATCTCCTGTAAACCATCTGGGCCTGGAGATCTCTTTGCAGGAGTTCTTTAATTGCAAATCAACTTCTTTAATGGTTAGAGGACTACTCCAATTGCCTGTTTCATCTTGGTTGAATTTCAGTAGTTTGTGAGTTTGTGGTTTGCAAGAAGTTTATCCATTTCTCCTCAGTTTCCAATTTATGTGCGTGTGTAGATTTGTTTATAACATTCCCTTATTATCATTTATATTATCCTTATGACTGCAGGATCTGCAGTGATATTACTTTTTCCATTCTTGATGTTGGAATTCTATCTTTTAAAAAATTGTTGGGCTTCCCTGGTGGCGCAGTGGTTGAGAGTCCGCCTGCCGATGTGGGGGATATGGGTTCATGCCGCGGTCCGCGAAGATCCCACATGCTGCGGAGCGGCTGCGCCCGTGAGCCATGGCCGCTGACCCTGCGCGTCCGGAGCCTGTTGCTCCGCAACGGGAGAGGCCACGGCAGTGAGAGGCCCGCGTACTGAAAAAAAAAAAAAAAAATTGTAGGTCTCTTTAGAGGTTTGTCAATTTTACTGATATTTTTTAAAAAACAGCTTTTTTGTTTCATTGACTTTTCTCCATAACTCTTAATTTTCAATGCACTAATTTCTGCTCCTTTTGTTTACTTTCTTCTATTTGCATAGAATTTATTTTGCTCTTACTTTCCTAATTTCTCAACGTAGGAAATTACTGATTTGAGTGTTTCTTCCTTTCTAATCCAAGGATTTAGTGTTGCAAATTTACCTGTGTGCACTGCTTTAGCTGCCTCCTATGTAATTTGATATATTGTATTTCGTTATCACTGAGCTCTATGTATTTCTATTTTCTTTAAGAATTATTCTTTGACCCAGGGATTATTTAGAAGTGTTGTTTAATTTTCAAGTCTTCAGAGTTTTTTCAGTTGTCTTTGACTTCTATTTTGATTCCACTGTGGTTGGAGAACACACACTATATGCCTTTCGGATCTGTTGATTGCTTTTTTCTCATTTGTGTTGTAATTGTTTTTTCCGGGTTCTTGGGATGATGGGTAATTTTTATTTTTGTATCCTGGCTTTTTGAGATGTTGCTATAAACTGAATGTTTGTATCCCCTGGAAGTTCATATGTTGAAACCTATCCCCTACGTGATGGTATTTGGAGGTGAGGTCTTTGGGAAGTGATGAGGACATAAGGGCAGAGCAGGATATATGCCCTTATTAAAGAGGCCCCAGAGAGATCACTCGCCCTTTCCTCCATGTGAGAACACAGTGAAAAGACTGCCGTCTATAACCCAGGTAAGCAGGCCCTTACCAGACACCAGATCTGCTGGCACCTTGATCTTGGACTTCCTGGCCTCCAGAAAGGTGAGAAATTCTTATTGTTTATAAGCCCCCTAATCTATGGTATCCTGTCATAGCAGTCTGAACAGACTAAGAAAGATGTCGAATTCTAATACTTTGGATCATATTTAATATTTACTCTTAGCAGGGAATTTCCCTGTTAAGGTGCAGTTCAAGGTTCTGGTGGGTGTGTGGGTTCAACTTCCCCCTGGGCGTCACCAACACCTCTGCAGCAAAAGTGGAGTCCTGACTCATAGAGCCTCATTACACATGGATGGAGTGGAAATTCCGCTCACCCCTTGGCCTAGACCCCTTCACAGAAGCTGGGCACCAACTCACAATGCCCTGTTCCTTCTTTGTGGTGTAAGCTCAACTCCACACTGGGCTCATGCCACCGAGGGAGGGGGAAGTAAAGTTGTTAAGCTCCCCTTGCAACACCTCCTTATACCTCACTGATGCTGCTTGGGTGTGGGTACTCTGTCTCTTATCCACTGGCACAAGGGTAGGGAGAAGCACAGGCATGCTGCCTAGCACTGCCTCATACCACATTGTTCAGTCTGTCTGTTGCCACCAGTTGGGTGTGGATGTTAAGTTCCCCATTGGGCCCCACTGACACCAGCAGTGGGGGACATCATCGTGTCCACTCTACTCACACCAGCTGTTGAGTCTTGTTGCTGCCAATTCAGGGTCGATGTTCAGCTACCTGCTGGATCCTGCTGACACCTGGGACAGGCGGGAGGGAAGAAGAGTGCTCATTTGCTCTGACTCGTGAATCCTCACGAAGTCTCCTTGCTGCTAGGTGGGAATTGAGGCTTAGCTTGCTGAATTTTGCTGACAGAGTATTACCTAATTCTACTGCGTAGGGGTTGGAAGATCAGCTCCTTACTCAACTGCACCTACACTAACTTAGCCGGGCAATCAGACCATCACCTGCTTCTCTAAGAATGGGCTGGATCATCAAATCTCTTTGTTTCACCAATACTGCATCACTGGGTGAACCAGGACACTTGCTGGCTGTTTCTGTGCTGTGTGGGGAAATGTTGGGAATATCGGCTTCCTGCTTAGGTGAGCTGAAACCAGAGAGGGGGTGTGCGTTTGCCATTGGTGTCTGGCTGGAGCCAGATGGGTATTGTCAAAAAGATTTTCTGTTCTTAAGCCATTACATTTCAAGTCCTTTGGCTTGGAGGAACAGGCTTTTTAAAAATCATTTTTATCTGTGCCTGTTATTTGGGTTGAAGGCTTAAGTGCCCTGTTTAGGATACATGGAAACAATAAGGAAACCGAGTGAACACACTGCCATGTCATTCCTCAAGTCTCAAAGCCTCTATGCAATCTTCTTTCAACCTTTTAAAGACTTTTAGAGCCTTCCATTTTCCTTTTGTTGTGGGATTTTTAGTTGTCAGAGGGGAGACCTGGAATATGGGGATCTTGGCTAGGACCACAAGCCTGTCACGGCTCCTGTCATAATCCTTGATTTTAATATCCCCATGAATGATCTTCCCAATACCCAGGCCTCAGTTTCTTAACTTCTTCACCAAAGGATCTTGTTCTCCACCCCACCTTCGCCACTCACTCCCATAATGCTATCCTAGAGAGTGTCATTGCCAGTCAACTGCCACCCCTCCATAAACTCCATTTCATTAATCTCAATCTGTGACCAACAACTCCTGTTTTTTCAGGTCACCCTCTCTACTGCACACTTTTAACCACATTTAGCCCCCATTGGGACCTCTAATCCATTGATCCTGCCACCTTTTTCTTATCCTTCACCCACCTCATGTTCTTATTTCCCTCATTCCTCCTCGTCAATTCCAAGGTCAGTCATTATAATCACTTACATGCTTATACACTCAAATTTCTTTTTCCCCTTGCCCTCTCTAGCCATCAAGGAAAAAACAAAATCCTGTTTAACTTAGACTATTCTCCACCTACACTCATGCAGCTGAACATGGCTGGTGGAAAACACTTAATCATGCCAATGGAACTCACTTAAAAGTCATAACACCTGTCCTCAAGTGCACTTTTAATGCTGCCTGGAAGTACTACCACTTTTCCATATGCTACTTCCCTATACGTATTCCTACCTCACCAAGAAAAGACAAGCAATCAGAAGGCACCTTCCACAAGCCCCCAGCATCATTATCAAACTCCCTGCATCTGTCTCTCTTTTCTCCCGTTACTACAGTTGACCTTCTTTACTAGAGTAATTCCCATTCCCCTTCACTTAGCTGAAGACATACTTCCAGAAATTCTTCCCTCTCTTGAATTATCTTTCTCATTATTACATATTTCCCTTCAGCATAAAATATGCTATAATATCTGTCATGTTTACCAAACCTTCCTTGAGACTCTATATCTCCCTCCAGCTTTTTCCAAATTGCTCTGTTCCCCCTTATATTAAAACTTCTTGAAATCATTATTTATACTTGCTGTCTACAATTTCTCTTCCTCTCAACCTGACTAGAGTGGGTTCAGGAGGGAAATCACTTGAACTTGCTCCTGTTATGGAGACCAATAGTACATATCTGTCTGTATTCACAATCCTCATTATGAAAGTTTTCAAACTCATAGAAAAGCTCAAAGAATAATAAACATATGTGACTAAACTCACACTGAACAAATGTTAACATTTGCAGTTTTGGCTTTGGATTTTTATATATTAAAAAACAGGGCTTCCCTGGTGGCGCAGTGGTTGAGAGTCCACCTGCCGATGCAGGGGACACGGGTTCATGCCCCGGTCCGGGAGGATCCCACGTGCTGCGGAGCGGCTGGGCCCGTGAGCCATGGCCGCTGGGCCTGCGTGTCCGGAACCTGTGCTCCGCAATGGGAGAGGCCACAACAGTGAGAGGCCTGCATACCACAAACAAAAAAAAAAAAAAAGTAGATACACAGTTGAAACCTACTTTATTACCATCCCTGATCCCTTTCTTCATCTCTGTCCAGATTTAACGGCTCTCCTGAAGCTAGATGTGCCTTCTTATCCACATTTTTAAATACATGTATTATATAGGCATTTATACATAGAACAAATAATCCTATATGTGGTTTATGGCTAAAATTTACATAAATGTGTTACTGGGTATTCTGCATATTAGATTTTTGCAAAAATGTTCAATTAGTATGAAATTTGCCTGTGATTTTCCTTTCTTAGATGATCCTTACCTGGTTTTGTATGGAGGTTGAATTGGCTTCATAAAATGAGTCTGGCAGCTCTTCATGATCTCTACTCTTAAACTCTAACCTGTACAAATTATTTATCCTTAGAATGTTCATTAACAATAACCTGGTGCTTTATTACAGATTTTTTAATACTAATGAAATTTTCCAATGATTATAGGTCTCATGGTTTTCTATTTCTCCTTGAGTCAGTGTTGATAGTTCACCTTTTTCTAGAGAACAGCTTGTTCTCTTGCTGCTCTTTCCTAGATGTCCATTTGTTATGAGGACAAATTATCAGGGCTACTTCTGAGAACCCTTTACCTGAGTTACTTTTTCTCTTCCCATTTTCCTCCCACATTATCATCACTCAGGTGTTTTTAGCTTAGTCGTGTTTGATCTTAAAGCCTTTGTATATTTATTGGAAATCTGTAATTTCCATTAATACTTACTGTCTATAGAGTTACTTAAGTTAATTTATATTGGGCTTATCACTGGTTAATGGAAAAGTTTCCTGTCAGATATAACATGGCTAAAGTTTCTGGATTAACAGTGAATAATATGTAATTAACCTCTGATATATAGAGAAACAAATGTATGTGTGGGTAAGGGAATACTCAATTAAAACAAAATTATGTACATATGTATAATACACACAGAATTCATCAGCATTACTATCAATTTGTGCAACTCAGATTAAGATATAATCAGTATCTTTTCACTATGTAAATACATCATGAAAACGTAAACACTTATGCAATGTACATTCATACCATCCTTTCAGAAGGCAATTTATATCTACTAAAACATTTGTTATAGAATATATTACAAGAGAATAGTTGAAAAGATGGACTAAATAGCTCTATGCTGCTTATACAATAAAGTGAACAAAAATTAAATATAGAACAAATTAAATTTTAGAATCATTTTCACTCCAGAATGATAAAGAACTTGTTAAATTATTCATTATTAAGGTTATATAGAAAAACAGGAAGGTGTTCATGAAATGTTATTGAACATATTTATCTTTTTACATTCTTGCAACTATTTAAATATATATATATATATATAGAGAGAGAGAGAGAGAGAGAGAGAGAGAGAGAGCGAGCGAGCAAGAGCATATGGGTGAAAACTAGATGTAAGCCCATGGAAATAAAATTGCATTGGATAGGAGGGTTTATAAGTACTTTGGTAGGGATTGCCACTTAATATAAAGGGTTGCCTTAATTAAGTTTTGGGCTATTAGCCAACCAAGAAGTTACATTTTTAGTTCAGTCTTCCTTGAGCCTCTAAGAGGTTTAATTTCAGGTGAAACCCAAGTTTATATTTTTAAATAATTCTATACTTATAGGAAAGCCTATTTCTGTACTCTCTTCAGTTACAACAGTCTGTCAGTCTCCTCTTGAACCAGTAACATACTTCCTTAATTACTGCAGCTTCATAATAAATTTTAATATCTAGTAGGGCTGATATGCCCAATCACTCTCCTTTCTCAGAATTTTGCTGGGTAATCTGTACTGTTTATTTTCCACATAAATTTTACTCTCATTTTGTCAAGTTCCCAAATTGTTTAAATTTCAAGTGCTATTGCATAAAATTTGTAGTGTAATTTGGAAGAATTAGCACTATTGCTATGTGGTATCTCCCTAACCAAAAGCAAAATATGCTTCTCTATTTATTCATGTCTTCTTTTATGTCTCTTACCTGAGTTTTATAGCTTTCTTCATACAGTATCTGTGCATTTCATATTGAGTTTACTTCTGTGTGTTTCACATTTTGTGGATGTTAGAAATTGGAGGTTTATTTAAATTTTAAGCTAGTTATTGCTTATCAATTGTAAAACTGTTGATTTCTGTGTATTGGTTAAGAAGACACTTTGATGAACACTTTTGTAGTAGTAGATTTAGTTTATTCTTTGGATTTGCTGAAAGACAAATCCTATCATCTGCAAGTGATATTAATTCAGATTATTTTTCTAATTCAGTTTCCATACTTCAATTTTAATCAGTCCTTGATCCCTTGATCTCAGTAAAATCCTGTTGATCACTAAAGTCACTGAATTGTAGAACACATGTTATTGATGTCACCACAGAGTGGCCATTAATTAAGCAGGCCATATGGTGTGCTAGAGTAGGCCAGACAGTCCTGGGTTTATGGCCAAGGATTTCTGAAACCCTATACTGCACACAAACTCTAAGATCTTATTGTGATTCTTCAATAGAGATGAAAAGCACACTGAACATGCCAATTTAACACTTAAGTGTCCTCATTTTCTATATGGTAAAAATAAAATCTTAGTGAAATATTAGTAGCTTAAAACCTGTTTAGTAAAACTTTGATATGACATCAAAAGCACAGGTAACAGAAGCAGCATAAATTAAGTAGGACTACATCAACTTTAAAAACTGCTTAGCATAGGAAAAAAATCTAGAGTGAAAAGGCAACCTATGGAATGGGAGAAAATATTTGCAAGCAGTGTATCTGATAACAAATCAAATAACCTAATTAAAAATTAGGCAAAGGGCTTGAATAGACATATCTCCAAAGAAGATATACAAATGGCCAACAAGCACATAAAAGTATGCTCAGCATCACTAAGCATCAGGGAAATAGAATCAGAACTACAATGAGATGACCTCAGACACTCTCAGACACACCAGATATCAGTGGATAAAGGAAATGTGGTATAAAGAAAATGTAGTATATATACAAACACTGGGATGTTACTCAGCTTTAAAGAAAGCTTGTCACATGCCACAACATGGATGAACCTTTAGAACATTATGCTAAGTGAAATAAACCAATCGCAAAAGGACCAATACTGTATGAATCCACCTATGAGGCATCTAAAGTAGTCAAATTCACGGAAACAAAGTAGAATGGTGGCTGCCAGGGGCTGGGGAGAGGGAAATAGGGAATTGTTGTTCAACAGATACAGAGTTTCAGTCATGCAAGATGAAAATTCTTGATCTATTGTCCAATAATGTGCATAGTTAACAATTTTTAATGTACAACTAGAAGTTGTTGGGCTTCCCTGGTGGCACAGTGGTTGAGAGTCAGCCTGCTGATGCAGGGGACGCAGGCTCGTGCCCCGGTCTGGGAAGATCCCACATGCCGCGGAGCGGCTGGGCCCGTGAGCCATGGCCACTGAGCCTGCGCGTCCGGAGCCTGTGCTCCGCAACAGGAGAGGCCCGTGTACCACACACACAAAAAATAAATAAAAACTAGAAGTTGTTAAAAGGGTAAATTTATGTGTTTTTACCACAATAAAAAAATGCAGTAAAAGAAGCCATTTTTATGGAGGAATGGAAACTTTTCTCCATGACACTCACTCTGAAATCATTGGTGGGCTCGTTGTTTCCTTAACTAATGGCCAAATAGACAAATGGAGCCCATGTGGAAGGGAGCTAGCCAACTGCATTGGCAAGAAGAAAATAAACAGGAGTTTCAAACATTATTTTCACTATGATTAAAAAACATTCAAGGATCATTAAATATAATGAACCACCTCCTCTAGAAATGGTCTTCTCTTGGCTAACGTGATATCATACTCCAGATTTCTCGACTTCATCAAACCTTTATCTGTCTTTCACTGATTTTTTTTCTTTTTCTGTGTCACTATTCAAATGCTCCAGGGCTACATCTTGAGCCCTCTTCATACTTTATGCTCTCTATCCTTAAGTGATCTTATCCATCTCCTTTGCTTCAGATACCATCTATATGCTAATGGACGCCTAAAGTTATCTCTGTGCTTTATCTCTTCACTGAGTTACAGATTCAAATCCAAAAGGCTTCTCAAAGGTCTCCACTTGCACGCTTTATAGGGATCTCAAAAATCTACTCAGTTAATAAAGCCAGAAATCTGAGTCATCCGCTCTTTCTCATTCTCACTTTCAGTCCATCGAGAAATCATGTTTGTTCTATTTCCCAAACTCACCTTCTGTCAACTCTCTATCATTGTCAGCATACTAGTGCAAGCTGTAATGGTTTCAGATCTAGACGGGTCAATGTACCCATGCCTATGGTGTACCATCATTAACTACTTCAATTATTCCTTTTAACCATTCTCTATCAGTAGCCATCTCCCCCACATCATTATTCTCTACCACTGCAATGCATTTTTTTCTTCATAGTAATTGTTTTTATTACCCCTTTCTCACTGGGTCTTAAGTTTTGCGTGGACAGAATCTACATATGTTTTGCTCAGCTTTAAAGCCTCAACATCTAGCACTGTGCCTGGGTCATAGTAAGTGTTAAATGAACAGCTGTTGATTAAAACAATAAATACTTGAGCACTTACAATATTATAACAACTGTGGGTGGTACTTCATATGTTATCTTCACCATAATGCTATGAAGTAGTCATGGAAAGAAATTTCCATTTTTAAAATGAGTGAACTGAAATTAATGTCATATGTCCACAGCCACACAGCTATAAAATATAATCTTGAAATTGAGACTTATTTGTGTTTGGTTGCAAAGCAGTTTAGAATGTACCACACTGGTATAGGATAAAACACCAGAAGTCTAGAAACAAGGTTTTGGTTTGGCAACTACCATTATACTACTTTTGTGATCTTGGGCAAGATGTGTAATCTTTCATGGCTTTCATTTTCTCAAGTACTGTAATGAATCTGAACAATTATAAAGTAGTCAAATTTTATATGAACAATAACATTTATATGGTTTTATATCTTCCAGTATTTCTCTAATGCTATTCGTACTCAAGGAATGATGTCCTCTCAGCTTTATTTCATGATCCACTCTAGTAATATTGAAGATTGGAAATTGGACAATAGATAGACAATTGTAGTATGTTTCTGGTCCTATCAATTCCCCTTTTCATTGGAAGTTAAGGGTTTCATTTTGAACATGTAGAGAACCTTAGTTGTTTTGTTCCTTCAGATGCAAGTTTTTCATCAGGATACCCAGGTCAAAATGTACTCATATGAACAGAAAAAATCTATTAACACAAATTATATTAGAAAACAACATATATGGGCTTTTGTAAATCACCCAACATATAAATAACAGCACAATCTTTATAATTTTTATAAAGAGTTTAGTGTGACCATCAAATGTATTTGCAGCCCCCAGTGATGTTGCTCATCATGTCAGTACTGCTAACTACTTCTCTCTCTAAGGCACGAATCAGAAAATATGGTTAGCATGGCTCTTTTCTGAATCAGAGCAGAGAAAAGAAAGCCACAACCCAGAGAGGCAAATTAAGATACTAACTAAGCCACATGAAGGATGTCATTAACAAGGCACTAAAACACTAAAGGTTACAACTTGGATTTAAAAATTTTTACCTAACCTCTGATTT
Organism: Orcinus orca; assembly: GCF_937001465.1. NCBI lineage: Eukaryota > Metazoa > Chordata > Mammalia > Artiodactyla > Delphinidae > Orcinus > Orcinus orca. Next base: position 125,515,359 of record NC_064580.1, read on the forward strand.
TTCTGGTTATAGTAGAAAATATAGTAGAATATGACAGATTAAACAACACTATTAACTCTGCTCCTATCCTATCCAAGTTCCGCTAAAATTAGAATAAAGGAAAAAAATATTCAAATACAGAAATATGGATAATATGGGTGAGAACATAATCCTGAAAATGAATTGTTTAAAAGTTAAGCAAGACGGAGAGGTACGTGGTTACTGAATTAGCGTAACAAACACAGGTGAAAACCCTGTCTAGCAGCACAGGCTGCAAACAAGTTATCTTTCTTAGATCTGTAAGTTTCTCCACAGAAAAATGCTTCAGCCTCCTGTTTGGGGATCCAAACATAACACTGAAGATAGTCATCAGACTATAGGGGAAGAGAGCAAAAGAAGAAGGGAACGAAAAAGAACCACAGCAACCCCAAACAATGAACAAAATGGCAATAAGTACACACCTATCAATTACTTTAAATGTAAATGGACTAAATGCTCCAATCAAAAGACACAGGGTAGCTGAATGGATACAAAAATAAGACCCATATATATTGGCTACAAGAGACTCTGTTGAGACCTAAAGACACACACAGACTAAAAGCGAAAGGACCTTATACTTTTTTTTCTTATTTTTTAAATATTTTTTTAACATCTTTATTGGAGTATAACTGCTTTACAGTGGTGTGTTAGTTTTTGCTTCATAACAAAGTGAATCAGCTATAGATATACATATATCCCCATATCTCCTCCCTCTTGCATCTCCCTCCCATCCTCCCGATCTCATCCCTCTAGGTGGTCACAAATCACTGAGCTGATCTCCCTGTGCTATGCAGCTGCTTCCCACTAGCTATCTATTTTACGTTTGGTAGTGTATATATATATATATATATCCATGCCAGTGTCTCACTTCGTCCCAGCTGACCCTTCCCCCTCCCCGTGTCCTCAAGTCCATTCTCTACATCTGCATCTTTATTCCTCTCCTGCCCCTAGGATCTTCAGAACCATTATTTATTTATTTTATATTCCATATATATGTGTTAGCATATGGTATTTGTTTTTCTCTTTCTGAGTTACTTCACTCTGTATGACAGACTCTGGGTCCAACCACCTCACTACAAATAACTCAATTTCGTTTCTTTTTTAGGCTGAGTAATATTCCATTGTATATATGTGCCACATCTTCTTTATCCATTCATCTGTTGATGGACACTTAGGTTGCTTCCATGTCCTGGCTATTGTAAATAGAGCTGCATTGAACAGTGTGGTACATGACTTTTTGAATTATGGTTTTCTCAGGGTATATGCCCAGTAGTGGGATTGCTGGGTCGTATGGTAGTTCTATTTTTATTTTTTTAAGGAACCTCCATACTGTTCTCCATAGTGGCTGTATCAACTTACATTCCAACCAACAGTGCAAGAGTGTTCCATTTTCTCCACACCCTCTCCAGCATTTATTGTTTCTAGATTTTTTGATGATGGCCATTGTGACTGCTGTGAGGTGACACCTCACTGTACTCTGGATTTGCATTTCTCTAATGTATAGGGATGTTGAGCATCCTTTCATATGTTTGTTGGCAATCTGTATATCTTCTTTGGAGAAATGTCTAGTTACATCTTCTGCCCATTTTTGGATTGGGTTGTTTGTTTTTTTTTTTGATATTGAGCTGCAGGAGCTGCTTGTAAATTTTGGAGATTAATCCTTTGTCAGTTGCTTCATTTGCAAATATTTTCTCCCATTCTGAGGGTTGTCTTTTCATCTTGTTTATGGTTTCGTTTGCTGTACAAAAGCTTTGAAGTTTCATTAGGTCCCATTTGTTTATTTTTGTTTTTATTTCCATTTCTCTAGGAGGTGGGTCAAAAAGGATCTTGCTGTGATGTATGTCGTATAGTGTTCTGCCTATGTTTTCCTCTAAGAGTTTGATAGTGTCTGGCCTTACATTTAGGTCTTTAATCCATTTCGAGTTTATTTTTGTGTATGGTGTTAGGGAGTGTTCTAATTTCATTCTTTTACATGTAGCTGTCCAGTTTTCCCAGTAACATTTATTGAAGAGGCTGTCTTCTCCATTGTATATTCTTGCCTCCTTTATCAAAAATAAGGTGACCATATGTGCATGGGTTTATCTCTGGGCTTTCTATCCTGTTCCATTGATCTATATTTCTGTTTTTGTGCCAGTACCATACTGTCTTGGTTACTCTAGCTTTGTAGTATAGTCTGAAGTCAGGGTGCCTGATTCCTCCAGCTCCGTTTTTCTTTCTCAAGATTGCTTTTGCTATGTGGTGTCTTTCGTGTTTCCATACAAATTTTGCAATTTTTTGTTCTAGTTCTGTGAAAAATGCCATTGGTAGTTTGACAGGGATTGCATTGAATCTGTAGATTGCTCTGGGTAGTATAGTCATTTTCACAATGTTGATTCTTCCAATCCAAGAACATGGTATATCTCTCCATCTGTTTGTATCATCTTTAATTTCCATCAGTGTCTTATAGTTTTCTGCATACAGGTATTTTGTCTCCTTGGGTAGGTTTATTCCTAGGTATTTTATTCTTTTTCTTGCAATGGTAAATGGGAGTGTTTTGAAAGTACCTTATACTTAAGGGAACTAGAAAAAGAACAAAGCCCAAAGTTAGTAGAGGAAAAGAAATAATAAATATCAGAGCAGTAGTCAAAACAGTGTGGCACTGGCACAAAAACAGACATATGGATCAATGGAACAGAACAGAGAGCCTAGAAATAAACGCACGCACCCATGGTCAATTAATTTTCGACAAAGGAGGCAAGAATGTCCAATGGAGAAGAGACACCACCTTCAGCAAGTGGTGTTGGGAAAGCTGAACAGCCATGTGTAAATCGATGAAATTAGAACACTCCCTCATGCCATACACAGAAATAAATTCATATTTAAGTCTTCAAGTCATTTTAAGGCATGATACCATAAAACTCCTAGAAGAGAATTTAGGCAAAACCCTCTCTGACATAAATTTTACAAGTGTTTTCCTAAGTCAGTCTCCCAAGGCAATGGAAGTAAAAGCAAGAATAAACAAATGGTACCTAATTAAACTTACAAGATTTTGCACAGCAAAGGAAACCATCAACAAAAGACAGCCTATGGAATAGGAGAAAATATTTACAAATGATATGACCAGCAAGGGGTTAATATGCAAGATGTATAAGCAACTCATACAACTCAACATCAGAAAACAAACACAATCAAAAAGGAGCAGAAGACCTGAATAGACATAGCCATGTTGCCTTCCAAAATGTTAATACTACTTTAAACTCTTATCAACATGTTTTTGTAAGCAAAATAGTTGGTTAATAATGCTATGTTCTCGAATTTGAATGTTACATCACTGATTTGACAATCTGTAGAGTCATTTTTGTTCTTTCTGGTTTTGGATGCAAATTTTTATTCCAGCACTTTTATTTGGCTTGCTTATACTCTTCTGATATCTTATCCATTTTTCTTTAATACTCTGCACATTGAAATGACTTTTCCACCTTAGTCTCTTGTGCATTTATTTCATTTTATCACTTATCTAAGTTCCTTTTTTCTTGATTTAAAGTGATTATAGAAAGCAGGTGATCTCTAAAATTTTCTTATTAATTAGATGAAGTATTTCTCTAGCATAGGTGTGTTTTCTTTATCCCTTGACCATGAAATCTTTTCAAAGGCTCATTATTGTTTCTCTTTCATTAATTTTGAAATAATGAGTTTCATTCACATATCTGGTTTTCCATTAAACAATAGAGATTGTCTCTCTTTGATTACCCTTAGGTTCTACTTGGATGCTCCTAGCATCCTTTCTCTTTGATATTACATTGGAGTTTTACTTGAGATACTTAGCTGCTTACCATTATTTCTGAAGTCTGGTATACTTTAATAGCATGGTACTGCTAGACTGAGGAGGAGGTATCTTATTTCCCTCTTGCCTGGTTATCTGATTCTACAAAGGGATATTAACTTCTAGGGCCCAGCTATCTGATTCCACAAAGGAATATTAATATCTGAATACTTTGAAATAGTCCATAATTTTTCCCTCAAAGAAAGCCATGAAAGACAAACTACAACACAGATTGCCTTTTTTCCAGGATTTGTCATGTCAACACATTTGCAGAAAAAACTTTTAGCTTGAGAATGCTGTAAGACATATCCTGTATGTTCTGCTGTCTATTTCATGGCATTCCAAAAACATAAAAAATGGGGACATGTTAATGGTCATGATGGAGGCTAAAAGAAAAAAAGCCGTATGCTTCTTCAGAAAGCAGTTCTGATATCATAGACCAGGGAGTTGCCTACTTTATTTGCGCAAAGTTCCTTAGTCAGTGGATGTGTACTTAATGGAATGTAACTGGGAATCTCTTCCTGTCTTATCTGTTGTCCTGTATTATGTATGAGTCCCCCATGCCTCTTTTATTTGTGGAATTTTTTCTGGGCTCTTTCAGGACCTGAATTAATATTCTTCACTTGCATTTCTAATATAGCTTTAGATATCTTTATGTGATTCTATAAATAGTTTATTTCAGAATTGGGGACTTACTTGGCTGTCATCTTTATATAAAAGTCAAGGGAAATTATTTTGCAGTCAACACATAATGCATGATATCACTGCAAACATTACCATTGTTATAAAATACTTCCTGGACCAGAAGCAGGGAAAGAAAGTTTATGGAGAAACAAGTTTATGGTTAGAGCCTCACCTATGATCTTAGGATATCTAAAGAAGTTTTTTGGAACTTGGCAAAAGGATAGACAAATTTTCTTGGGTCCCATCTAAGACCCATTCAAGTGGTGTCTGTTCTGGACTATCATGTCTCCTTTTTATTGATATATCAGGGTTTTACAGCTTATAGCCATTAGTTAGTCAAGATACCTTTTTTATTGCCATCCTTCAGATAAAGAATCTGCTCACCAAAAAATAATATAGTCTGTATTTTGATTGAATAATTTGCAGGCCATCTCAAAGTAAAGTCCTGGTTTGTCGGAAAATTCTGTTTTTCAAGATAAACTGAAATACTGTGCTTAGAAATTTTGGTTTATAAAATTTAGTTTCTTACAATTGCAGAAATTCTGTTTAAATAGAGGCTTGGATGACCTGCACACACAAAAGAAGTGGCTTCCTTGGTGTCATTGTACTTTCATCACAGGAGCAACTTTTTTTCTACTCTAGGCTGACCTGAGTCTCCTGTTTGCTTTGAGAACATTTACTCTCTGTGGTAGAGGGTTAAGATATTTCCTTAGTTCCTGATTTTGGAGTTCTCCTTAGTTCATTTTAAGTAGCACCATTCTCTATCAGGGCTTCCCTGGTAGCGCAGTGGTTAAGAATCCGCCTACCAAGGCAGGTGACACGGGTTCGAGCCCTGGTCCGGGAACATCCCACACGCTGTGGAGTAGCTAAGCCTGTGCGCCACAGCTACTAAGCCTCGCTCTAGAGCCCGTGAGCCCCAACTACTGAATCCTGCATGCCTAGAGCCTGGGCTCCTCAACAAGAGAAGCCACTGCAGTTAGAAGCCCGCGTACTGCAATAAAGAGCAGCCCCCGCTCGCTGCAACTGAAGAAAGACCGCATGCAGCAACAAAGACCCAATGCAGCCAAAAATAAAATAAATAAATTTAAAAACGTTACCTATCAGAGTATATGTGAATTCTCAGACAACTTTGGAAACTAAGGAGGTATGAGTTTAGGTATTCTGCCTGCTAGTTATATTTTAGAGACAGCCACAGCATTTTATTTTTAATTATAGTATATATCAAATCCTCAGTTTTATTCAGGACATTACAGTAAAGAGACATATGTTGGGTTTATAGGTGTGGTATAATCTTATATTAGGCTTTTATAAATACTGTCTACTAAAGGGGCACACACTGCAAACATTTTCAAAATCTGCCAAGGGGCAACTAATTCACTTTCTTAAAGCTGACTGAGTACTTTAGAATAGAAGCAGATGGCCACTCATTAAACTGCAGGTGTTGGCACCAGAGAATACCTTGCACAAGTGCATACAGAGAGTAATCAGTGGTATGTATACCACAAGTCAGTCGAGCTGTACTCTATCTAAGCACCAAAGACTTTGGCGATGCTGCCATTTTCTCCTGGCCTGTAGTTGGAGCTATAGAAACATTTTTTTACAGCTAGTTTGTACCAGTGGCTTTCTGCATATGTCAACTAATACAGTAACTCAAAGTAATTATTACTCTTGGCAGGTAGAATATTTTCTCTTTGATAATATTAAATAAGAATACATATATCATCTATCATCACAGATGTAAATCAAATTTAACATTTTGGAAAATAATAAGCTTATAATAGCAAAAAGTTCCATAATAGTATTATTTGGCACTATTCTAAGCAGTTTGCAAACACTAACTCACTTAATCTTTATAATAACCCAGTAAGGTAGGGGCTATTTTAGTCTGTTAAATACAGATGAGAAAATCAAGGCAGAGAGAGAAATTTAGTAGTGAGGGTGAGATTTATACCCAGGCACTCTGGCTTGAGTTTGTACTTAACCATGACATTTTGCTGCCTCTTGAAATCAAAACTGAGCCATTGATATAAATCATTGTTGAATTGTAACTTTTATCATTAATTAAACAAATTGGATTTATTTTTCATGCTACATTTTTTATATTACTTGCATATATTCACTAAACATCACAAAATAATAGTTATTATTATTATCTATATAATAAGAATGTAGAGAATGTGAACCTAGTAGAAAAACGTGAGCAATAACATTGGCTCCACAGCACCCAGGATATTAGATACTGGATGGAGATGTCTTCTTTCTTGATCCCACTTTAATGGATTCTGTTTCATTATCCCTTTTTAATATTCTTGCTTCTGATATCAAGATACTAACATATCCTATTTTTAATGCACTGTCAAAAGCATCACTTATTAATAGAGATTTATATAGTGACTTATGGTTTACAGAGTACTTTCATTCTAATTTTTTTCCATTTTTCTTCATAACAACCTTATTTTGATAGATGGGACAAATGTCTTTTCAGGTGAAGGCAACTGAGTTAGCATTTGAACCAAGGGTTGGACTAATTTCACTTGCCATATCCTTCCACAGTATCCTTCACAAAATAACTGGCTGCCTCTCTTCATAGCTTTCCTTTTCACCTCTTCCCTCATGGAATGGAATGATGTAACCCTGCTTACTTTGTGTATTGATATTTAAATAATCTTGCAGGAGATATACTTGAATTTCTGATTGTATTAACTGTATGTTTAAAGTACACTTTATTTACAGCATATTATTTGGCCACACATCAAAGTGCCTTGTGTGTGGGTAGTGTTCATGAAATACATGAATGAGTGAGTGGATGTATGAATGAATGGCAGTTCAAGTTGTTATCATACATGCTTTTCAGCTAATGCTAAGTATTGAAGGGGCCCAAATCACTATTTCACCTCTTGAAATGTTAATTCTTACGCCTTTGGCCAGCTACCTCAGTTGTTTCCAAGTTTACGAATTACCTTTGTTCCTTCTCTTCAAATTGCTCTGAATTTTAAAAAATTGAAGTATGCAAAATGATAGATACATCTATAGTACCACAAAATGTCAACTACACTCTCATTTGTACATCATCTACTCAAATGATCTGGTTGACCTTTTTTTTTAGTGTATATGATCTCACTAAAATTAGGTTAGAAATGATGCCTACTCTTCTCAGGAATTTTTACAGCACTTCAAAATAATAGAAGGTATAGATGCTGGCACAGTGTGCTTCTGACCATAGTTAGTTAATACTAATCTGTGACGAATGATTACAGATAGCTTAAAATGTAAAACAAAAGTACTTCATAGAAAATGCCAAGATTTCAAAAAGTTCTTTATTGCCTGCAGTTAGGCAAGAGTCAACATAGATTTGGATCTAACTTCCAAGAGCTTTCTTTCTCTTTTTTTTATTGTAAATTAAAAAAAAAATTATTGACATATAGTTGATTTACAATGTTATGTTAATTTCTGCTGTACAGCAAAGTGACACAGTTTATATATATATATACACACATATATAGATACATATTATATATATATGTATCTATATATGTGTGTATATATATATATATACTTTTTCATATTCTCCATGCTGGTTTATCAAAGGATATTGAATATAGTTCCCTGTGTTATACAGTAGGACCTTGTTGCTTATCCATTGTATATATTAGTTTGCATCTACTAATCTAAACTCCCAATCCTTCTCTTCCCCTCTCCCCTCCCACTTGGCAACCACAAGTCTGTTCTCTATGTCCAAGGGCTTTCTTGAGATGGAACTCAAACTATAGATACATGTGATTTAGATATAAATTTCTCAATGAAATATTATTGATTATATGTAAATCATGAGGAAATGCTTAACCTTTAGATAGAAGATTAACAAGTGAAAGTATTTAATTTCTTCATTTTTAGTTACCATTAGAATGAAATCAGTGAGTCTGACAGATGCCAGCTTTGCTTTCCATTTCTGCTATTGCATATGAGAGATGTTAAATCCTTCCACACTATGTTACCTTTTTGTATCTGTTTTTTCATTTTTCACCAAATACTTCTAATAAATGAGAAAGTTATTGGATCAAGGCAAATTAAATTAAAAACTAATTTATTGTGTATGCATTTATTATCACAATATAATACACGCTTTAGATACCCTGTCACCCTATACGCAGCCTAGAAGTTCCAGCATTATATTGAATGATTCTCCTACTTTATTCTGGATTTATGATGCTTGAATTTGAAATAAATGACAAAAATAACTGGATTTGTAGTAGACTGATCCTGACTCATTGAGCCCCCATTTTCCCAGCTGCAAAGTGGGGCTTTCCTATGTGTATCACAGGATTTTTATGAGAAGAAAATAAGTGCCAAGAATAACTTAAGCTCTAAAGTGCTATGAAAATGTGATGTCACTATTTAAAAGTAAAATGGTAATAAGACAACTTTAACTCCTCCAAATCAAAGATCTCATATATATATTTTTTTAATATGTTAGCACCTTCAGAGCTAAAACTTTTTTCTTTAATTTTTTTTCTTTTCTTTTTCTTTTTTTTTGTTTGGCTGCATTGGGGGTTTGTTGCTGCATGCGGGCTTTCTCTAGTTGTGGCCAGCTGGGGCTATTCTTCATTGTGGTGCACAGGCTTCTCTTTTGTGGTGGCTTCTCTCATTGCAGAGCACGGGCTCTAGGTGCACAGGCTTCAGTAGTTGTGGCACGTGGGTCCTACAGTGCGAGGGCTTCAATAGTTGCAGCATGTGGGCTCAGTAGTTGTGGCTCATGGGCTCTAGAGTGAAGGCTTAGTAGTTGTGACACACGGGCTTAGTTGCTCTGTGGCATGTGGGATCTTCCCGGACCAGGGATCGAACCTGTGTATCCTGCATTGGCAGGCAGATTCTTAACCACTGCGCTACCAGGGAAGTCCCAAAGATCTCACATTTTTAAGAGTAGTTTTATCAAGTTTTCTTTTCTAATCATAACAGTATTTTATAACATAAGTAGGTTCCACTTACACCCCTATATTTATAAATCACATTGATATCATTTTATTATTTAGAAGACAGTGGTAAAGTTTGAGTTGCTAATCAACCACTTACCTCAGTGCTTGTGAGTTCAGTCTCTAGACTCCAAGAGAAGTGTGTTCAAGTTCTAGCTCTGCATTCCTCATCTTTGTAACCTTGGGCAAGTTACTATACCCACCTTGAACCTCAGCTTTTTCATCTGTAAAATAGGACTAATAGTAGGGCTGTTTTATATCTTGATAACATGTAGGCAAACTAATTCAATACCTGAGTCAAAGTAAGTGCTTCATAGATGTTAGTTACTGATTTTTTTTTTACATTTGGATTAACTGGGAGGAAAGTTTTGTGTTAAAGATGATGGTCAAGCAAAGGGCCCACTATTTCAAGACTATTTCTGTCTTTTTCTGTCTATTCAATACAAATTTTTATTGTTAATTATGAGAGAACTATGGGAGAAGAGATGAATAACTTAATTACTTCAAGGAATAAAATTGCATAAAACTTAATTTGCACTTGATGAACATTAAAAAGTCATCATTCAATTAGTCAATAAATTACTTAATTCAACAGGTATTAAGGGTCTACTATGTGCCATGGATGACTTTAGACACCGGAGACATAGCAGTAGACAAAACAAGTCCCTGCTTTCAAATAACTTGAATCCTAGTGGTGGGATATGACCAAATAAACAAGTAAACATATAGTGAATAAAATGGTAATTACTAGAGAGAAAATTTAAGCAGGGTAAAGGGAAGTTATAGAATGCTTGAGGCTGGGGGAGTGCTATTTATGTTTTTAATTGCACTGAGTCCATGCCTCACCAGGAAGGTGAAATTTGAGCAGAGTCTGAAAGGAAGTGAGGAAGCTTATACCTGGGGGAGAGCACTCTAGTTAGAAGGAACAAGTGCAAAGGCTCTGTGTTGAGAATATTCTGGAATGTTAGAGGAACACAAGGTGACTGCTTGTCTTGGAGTGGACCAAACAAGGGATACCGGTGTCTTAGCAGGTGAGAATAGAATAGCAAGTATAGACAACTTTTCACGAGATTTGTCATAAAAAGGGGCAGAGAAATGAAGCAATGACTGGTGAGTGAAGTTAGGTCAAAAGAGTTTTTAAGTTATTATAGGAGAAATAATTGAACTTTCCCATGCTGATGGGAATGCTCCAGTGGGGAAGAATCATTGGTGTGAAGAGCGAAGGAAAAACTGTGGCAAGTAAGTTCTTGAGTAAGTAGGGCAAGATGGAGTATAGTGTACAAGGCGAGGAAGCAAAGATATTTGAAGGTACAAAATATCTCCACGAGTGGGCAGGAAAGAAGTCACATCCATTCTGAACTTCTGAACTCTGCTAGTTGCTGGAGGTTCGGGCATGTAGACCGCATCCTGAAGGATGAATAGAAATTTACCTTATGGAGAAACCTTGGAAAGAATATCCTAGGCAAAAGGGACACCATGTGGAAAGATATGGAGACACGAATGAACATTATGTTTTGGAGGAAATACAATCTTTGAACTGTTTAAAGCAAATAGTATGAATGGGAATGTGGCAGGAGATAAAACTATAAGAATTGGCAAGGTCATGACATATAGGGAATTGGACATTTTTGGAAGTTTAAAAAGTACACCCTGCTTGTCTTTTAGCAAAACTCATCATTGAAATAACATAGGTTTCTATTTGTAATGTTATCTTTGGAACTCAGCACATTCTTTCCTGTATCTATCATTGTGTGATTTTATAGCATAGTAAGAGTCTTGAGATCAGATGATAAACATAGGTTTGAACCTAGGTTCTATCACTACCTGTGAGAGCTGTGAGCCGCTATATTTTCTCATCTGTAAAATGAGAAAAATTATAGTTCCAGTATGACCTACATTATAAATTTATGAGGAATCAATGGGATTATACAGATAAAGTCTGAGGCAGTGCCTGGCCCACAGAAGTGATATAAATAGTTCTTACTATGTCTAATACCTATACTTCAGTAGCAGTAAACAGATCAATTGCATACTCAGCTTCAATGTGGACTCCTTAGGTGCGTTTATTTCAGTGGGAGTCACCGTGTTGTTGATTAAAAAAAAAAAAAAGAAGGTATTACCATCTAAAGACCAGTAAAGCCAAGTTGCAGTTCTGCAATTACAAAAAAGGAATGGGACTTAATGTCTGAAGCTATTCATTTAATTCTCAGTTTGTTCATGAGTCATGTACTCTCAGAGTATCGTGTTATTAACTGGAGTTGTAACCAGATCAATAAAACTGAAGTTTCAAGGAACCTGGGTCATCAGGGAAAAAGCTTTGTTTTTACTAAAAGTTTCATTTTGATGGTCATCACTGCCATAACTTTCTAGTTGCACTATTTTTGGTATGTTTGATACAGTCAATTCTAGTTGCCTCCAGAAAAAACACCAATGATATATGCTATGCTACTGAGAGCTGCCAATGTTGCAAAACTAAATACAGTTGCTAAAACATGTATTTTGAGAATTCATGCATCAAATCCGAGCAAAACTGAATGACAGGAAATAATCAATTAGAAATTATCCACAAAAGAGTGCTTTATTTTTACATATTCTCATTATCTTTTTCATTTTAACCATATTTTGTTTACTCACATGACTTTGCATCTTTGGGTTATAACTTTCTTATAAAATTTATTTCCTCAATTTTCATTGAAGAAAACAAAATTGTTGCTTGACACTGTAGTGTACAGTTAAATAACTTTATATCAAAAAGGATTTAAAGTTGTCAACACTAAAAAACTTATGTTAAATCAATAGCATGATAGGCATATTTCAAAAGCCTACTAGGAAGGAAAATATACTTACATGTATCTTCTGAATAAATGATTAATTTTTTATTAATTTTAATGATGGTATCGAATATTATATAATGTTAATTAGACGGTGCTTAACATCAGAGTAAAATATTAAATCTAATGCTCAAATTTAGATGTTTTATTCACTTCTAATACTTTGGTACTCTCATACCATCTCTTTAATAAATCATTCCAGGATCTTTATAACAAATGGTGTCAATATTGCTGGGATAAATTTGGTAGAAAGTACATTTTTCTTCTGGAAAATTAGAATAACATAAGTCTAGAAACTTTCAATATCTCATTTTCCTTGATTATTCAAATATCGCCTACAATAATTAGGCTAACTCATGTATATGGTCTTTCAGTCCCTTGAGATATGATTTGATTAGGCCAAGAGATGCCTTAAGAATAACTCTGTACCATCTTACAATCTTTTTAATCATCTTTAATTTTTTTTTCAGAACAAGCAACACTTACCTCAATAGAGAATACAAAATTAAAATAGAAAGTGATGTGTTTCTACTTCTACTTGCCTTCCATGAGAACAGTACCATCAGCTCCAAGCAAAGGCGTCTTCCTTATTTGGCAAATGAGGTTGTCCCAGTAAATTGTAGAGAGCAAGATTAAAACAAAGGTCAATGCCTTGGGAATATCATTGTTTAAGAAATGGATGAAAAGTCCACAAATAGGATGTAGAGACAAATGAGAGGTAGCAGGGACTGAGAAAGCTGTTGACTTTTTGTCATCAGGGGTCAGAAAATTTTTTTTTTTTCTGTACAGGGCCAGATGGTAAATACTTTACCCTTTGCAGGCCCATATGGTCTCTGCCACAACTATTCAACTTGGCCATTGTAGCCCAAACAAAGTCATGTACAATACCGGAAGAATGGGTATGGCTGTGGGAATAAAACTTCACATACAGGTTGAATTTGGCCCCTGGGCTATCGTTTGCTGACCTCTAAGGTAGACCGTAAATTTGTAGTGATATTAGAGAAAATCCTAGTTGTCTCTGAATGTCTCTTTTCACTTTCTTTAGTAGTAGAAACCCTGATTTTTATTTGGCCATGTAGATATCCAGAATAAATACTACATTTTAGACTACTTTGCACTTAGGTTTGGACATATTACTAAGTTTTTGCCAACAGGGTGTAAGTAGAAATGTGATGAGAAGCTTTCTGGACATGTTCTTAAATGGAGAAGGCACAACCTATTTGCCCAACCTTCTTCCTGCTGGCTGAAGTGCAGACATAATGGCTAGAGCTTAAGTAGCCATCTTGAACCACGAGGTTGAATTTATGGGTTTAGATTAGGAATGATTACCTCTAGATTTCATTTATATGAGACAAAGATAAACTTGCTTAAGCCACCTTGTTGTTGTCTGGGTCACCTGACAACATAATGCATTTATAATGCATTATAAATAGAGAGGGTAAATAGTTGGCTTGTTCCAAGGTTTGGCATGTGTAAAGCAGGCACGGGGGGAGTGTAACAGCACAAGGGAGTTAAAGAGGATATCTTTGTGTGTGTATATGTATGTACATATATATGCATATATATATATACATATATATATGTATGCTGCAAGTCAGAAAAATTTTCTTACATTGTGTTCTTCTTCACAATTTTAACCAACCTTCTTTTTTGCTTCTCAAGTCATTCATTTCTATTTTATCTTGATATTAGCTGACATTTTTCTTTTCTAGCTTCCTCTTTCTCTTGTGTATAAGGACCTATAGGACTAGTTTTTGTTCTATAGGCATCCCCCACAGAATGTCTTCCTGTTAAGGTTTTTCCATAGAATACTGTTTGGCTTTTAATACCCAAACTGCATGGACTGTATATATTTCTCAATTCAATGTTTCCCCCCCACCCCCGGCCACTACTTTTATCGGAAAATCTTGTATTTAGGTCACACAAACTCTTTACAATATTTTTAACATCTTTTGAATTGCATTCCAGACATAATTTGTAGAATGTCAGAGTCACATGTCAAAATCTTTAACACTACACCAAGTGTCAACAAAGGGGATATGAGTCATGAAAGTTCTTTGTGCAAAGAGAGGCCATGTAACAGTATATACAGCAGCTATTTAAAACCGTTTTAATTGTTTGGTAATCAGCAAGTCAGGTTTTAAGCATTTCACACACCACATGATAACAGATATTTATGTTTTACCATTTTTAATCACTTTGAAGGAAGTTGGTTAGGAGCTTGGGGTTGATATGAAATAGATTATATTGTTTTCCATTTGAAATGATGGAAAATAGTTCCTGGTTAGCGTTTTCAGGCCAAATTATTTTTAAGAATAGATTACTGGCATAAAGTAAGAGATGTCTGTACTTGAAGCCTCTTCATATCACAATGGTCCCTTGAACTGGGATTTAGTCTAATCAGTGTTGGATCTCCTTATCCTTCCATTTGCAAACTCACCCATTATTTCCGGATTTTGTGGTTGAAGTTCCAGTAAATCTCTGTCTTGCTACTATAGATCTAGTATTATTTCACCTGAAATTGTCTTTATCTACATAATGTCCATAAAAACAGTTGAAATGTAGCGAGTTCAGTCAGGCTTCAGTGTGTTGTTGATTACTTGCTAAATAGCTGGTTGACTTTATTTACTTGCTTTTCACTGAAATGAGTATGTGTATAAAACCTAAAATATTGACAGTGCTGCCAGTGAAACCCATCTTTAATCTGAGGTGTGGTGTAATGCAGCCAATAACTTCTTGTGAACAAGACGGGAATGGAGGAGATGCTGCTAATATGTCTACTGTCAGAGCATATGAAACACCACAGTACTGCTACTCAAAGTTCTTGTTTGTGTGAATTACATGAGACAATGCTAGAAACGGACTCAACTCCCAGTGAAGAATAAAATGAGAAAAAAAAATCTTTCCATTCAATTCTTAGTTCTCTTTGTGTTGGATATCAGATATATAATAAACTATAATAAATCTACTAAGGAGAAAATGGCCCTCAAAGTACTATTTTTGTTTTAGCTAAAAAAAGTCTTTCACTTTCTTAGTTCCTTCACACTAGGATCAAATACAAAACAAAAATCCTGGTGTCTTAGGTGACTTTGAAGGCAAAAAGAAAATGCTGGTTCCTAAAAATAATTCAGAGAAATGCAAAAGCATAGAATCAGCAATTAATACAGTATTTAAAGATGATCCTGTCTCACTATTATGAATATGAGACATAAGTTATCAGTTTTTGTGCAGAGACTCCTTGTATCACTAGTTTAGTTCTATAACTACTTGAACACTGTTTCCTTTAAAAAAAATTATAATAATTTCTAAAGCCCAGGTCAGTGTGCAGGCTACTCCAAAACATACAAATTAAATCATTAGAGAAATTCTTATCTGAGAGTCAGGAAATAATTTCAAACTCCCACATGGAGAGCACAGTATACTTACTGTAGATTTCAATGGCATTCTCCTTTTTCCAGGTGAGATTAATAGAACTTAATTTCTGTCTTTAAAGGTGTTGCAGTTGTTGTTATTATTATTATTGAATATGAAGCTACAGCAATTCTTTTTTATCGTTATAACATTTATTCTTTCCCCAGGGAGTGGAAAAATGTCCATGAAGATTTACATATGCTTTTATTTCTATTTTTGTTCCTTTGAGAATCTGGCAGTCTCTAAGGGAATCTTTAGTAGAAAGCCAGAATGTTGTTTAAAATCTTACTATAAAAAAAGATCATTATTATTGGGTTGGTATGTAAATATCTACATAATATCACATCTTATCTTTATGAGGGTTTTTCCTCAGACACTTTGTTTTATATTTTCTTAGGTTAGAAAAATGGTAGGCCAAATAATTCAAAATATTTTAGTCAGATTGGTGGACATCCTGAGCATAAACAACCAGTGTCATGAAGTACACCTATTAATAGCCCCAAGAAGAAGTCTAAGGAAGCCAGGTAAATTTCTGATCAAGGAGTCAGTGATGTTGATTTAAAAATGTCCCTTCTCTATTCCAACAGATTTTTGGCATTACTGTCTATTGACTTAATATGAAAGGTTAGAGTGGAGGTTAAGAAAGTCAAGAACCCAAGATGACTCCTAGAATACCTCAGGATATTACTTAAGGAAAAAAAAATCCATCAGAGCTTATTCTCTGGCTGTGCACACCCTCTCCATTGTTAACACCCTGACTGTGGTCTGTAGTCCATTTTGAATCAGTTTGTGTATATGGTGTGAGGTAGGGTTTGAGGTTGTTTTTTTCTTTTTTTTAATCTTTTGCTATACAGATACCCAGAGGATCGAGCACTACTTACTGAAAAGGCTTCCCTTTCTCCATTGAATTACCTTGGCAACTTTATTAAAATATTTGCATGTACATGGCTGGTTCTAGTTTTGTAACCTCTATTCTGATTCAGTGATTTTTTTTTATTTTCCTCTCTCTCTGGACATCACTAACACATTGTCTTGGTTACTGCAGTTTGATAGTAAGTCTTCAAGCTGTATAAGTCCTCCAACTCTTCTTTTTCAAGAATTCTAGGTTATTTTACCTGAATTTCATTCTAACAAAATTTTAGAAGCAACTTGTCAATTTCTATAAAGCTTCTGGATTTTGGGGGGATGGTGGTGGTGTTGAATCTATAGATTAATTTGGGGAGAATTGATCTCTGATTATTTTGAGTTTCCAACGCATGGACACATTGTACCTTTTCCAATTACTTAACTCTTCTTTCTATCTGGTATCAGTTTCAAGGACGGTTAAAGTACTTTTTAGTGCAGGTCTGCTGGTGGTATTTTTTTCAGCTGTTGCTTATCTGAAAGTGTCTTTAGTCTCAAACATTTTTGGATGATATTTTTTGCTATGTATACAATATGGATTAACACCGTTTTAGTGTTTTTTATTGAAATATAGTTGATTTACAGTATTGTGTTAGTTTCATGTACAGTATAGTCATTCAATCTCGATACTTTCGCAGATAATATTTCATTATAGTTCATTACAAGATAATGGGTATATTTCCTTGTGCTATACAGTAAATCCTTGTTGCTTACCTATTTTATAGATAGTAGTTTCTAATAATTACATACCTCTGATTTGTCCCTCTTCCCTTTGGTAACCACAAGTTTGTTTTCTATGTCCATGAGGCTGTTTCTGTTTTGTATATACTTCTGTATTTTTTAGATTCCACATATAAGTAATAGCATATAGTATTTGTCTTTGTCTGACTTATTTCTCTAAGCATAATATTCTCTAGGTCCATCCACACTGCTGCAAATGGCAGGATATCATTTTTTTATGGCTGAGTAATATTTCATTGTATATATACCACATCTTAATCCAATCATCTGTTGATGGGCACTTAGGTTGCTTCCATGTCTTGGCTATTGTAAATAGTGCTGCTATGAACATTAGGGTACATGTAAAACTGTTACTATTTGCAGATGACATGATACTATATAGAGAGAACCCTAAAGTCTCCACCCCAAAACTATTAGAACTAATAAATGAATTCAGCAAGGTTGCAGAATACAAGATTAACATACAGAAATTTGTTGCATT
The DNA here is from genome assembly GCF_937001465.1 of Orcinus orca. Classification (NCBI taxonomy): domain Eukaryota; kingdom Metazoa; phylum Chordata; class Mammalia; order Artiodactyla; family Delphinidae; genus Orcinus; species Orcinus orca. The sequence continues at coordinate 125,533,200 of NC_064580.1, forward strand.
TCTATACACTAATAACAAAATATCAGAAAGAGAAAGTAAAAAATCCATTTAAAATTGTATCAAGAAAATAAAATGCCTAGGAATAAACTTAAACAAGGAGGGGAAAGATCTATACTCTGAAAACTACAAAACGTTGAAGGAAATTGAAGATACTTCAAAGAAATGGAAAGATATCCCATGTTCTTGGATTGGAAAATTAGTATTGTTAAAAAGGGCTATACCACTCAAATCAATCTATAGATTTAATACAATCCCTATCAAAATACCCAGGACATTTTTTATAGAGCTAGAACAAATAATCCTAAAATTTATATGGAGACACAAAGACCTGAATTGCCAAAGCAATCCTGAGAAAAGAGAACAAAGCTGGAGGTATGGCTCTTCCAGACTTCAGACACTATTACAAAGCTACAGCAATCAAAACAGTGTGATACTGGCACAAAAGCAGACACATAGAAAAATGGAACAGAATAGAGAGCCCAGAAATAAACCCGTGCACTTATGGTCAATTAATCTACAACAAAGGAGGCAAGAATGTACAAAGGAGAAAAGACAGTCTCTTCAAGTGGTGCTGGTAAACTGGACAGCAACATGTAAAAAAAAAATTAGAACATTCTCTCACACCATATTAAAAAAAAAACAAAACAAAACTCAAAGTGGTTTAAAAACCTAAATGTAAGACCTGAAACCATAAAATTCCTAGAAGAGAACATAGGCACAACACTCTTTGACATAAATTGTAGCATGCTTTCTTCAATCTGTATCCTAAGGCAAAAGAAATAAAAGCAAAAATAGGATCTCTGGTGGGGGGGGGGTGAATTGGGAGATGGGGATTGACATATATGCACTATTGATACTATGTATAAAATAGGTAACTAGGGCTTCCCTGGTGGTGCAGTGGTTGAGAGTCCGCCTGCTGATGCAGGGGACACGGGTTCGTGCCTCGGTCTGGGAAGATCCCACATGGCGCAGAGCGGCTGGACCCGTGAGCCATGGCTGCTGAGCCTGCACGTCCGGAGCCTGTGCTCCACAATGGGAGAGGCCACAACAGTGAGAGGCCCATGTACCACAAAAAAGAAAAAAAAAAAGGTAACTAATGAAAACCTACTGTATAGCACAGGGAACTCTATTCAATGCTCTGTGGTGACTTAAATGGGAAGAAAATCCAAAAAAGAGGGGATATATGTATATGTATAGCTGATTCACTTTGCTGTACAGTAGAAACTAACACAACATTGTAAAGCAACTATACTCCAATAAAAAAATAAACATAAAAAAATTATTAATAATAATTAAATTAAAAAATTGAACCTAATTAAACTTAAGTTTTTGCACAACAAAGGAAACCACCAACAAAATGAAAAGACAACCTATGGAATGGGAGAGAATATTTGAAAATGATGTGACTGACAAGGTGTTAATATCCAAAATATACAAACAGTTCATACAACTCAATATCAAAAACAAAACAAAACAACCCAATAAAAAATGGGCAGAAGCCTTGAATAGACATTTTTCCAAAGAAGACAAACAGATGGCTAACAGGTACATGAAAAGATGTTCAACATCTCTAATTATTAGAGAAATGCAAATTAAAACTGCAATGAAATATCACCTCATACCTGTCAGGGTGGCTATCATCAAAAAGTCTACAAATAACAAATGTTGGTGAGGATGTAGAGAAAAGGGAACCCTTGTAGACTGTTGGTGGGATTGCAGATTGGTGCAGCCACTATGGAAAACAGTATGGAGGTTCCTCAAGAAACTAAAAATAGAACTACCATATGATCCAGCAATTCCACTCCTGGGCATATATCCAGAAAAAAAGAAACTACTAACTCAAAAATATAAATACCCTTTTACTTGTAGTATTTAGATATGTCCTTTCTTTTTCCTTTGATATCCTTTATTATGAATGATGATTGAGACATAATTTATACTTTTGTTCCCTGAATGTCTTTTTTCCCTCTGATTGTCTTCAAGTTTTTGTCTTTTACTTTGGTTTTTATCAGTTTGACTGCAGTGTGCTTAGGTGTGGTTTTCTTTGTATTTATCTTGGTTAAATTTCAGCGAACGTCTTGCATCTGAAAGTAGTTTGATTTTTACCAAATTGTGAATTTTCAACCATTATTTCTTCCAGTAATTTTTCTCCCCTTTTTCTCTTCTTCTGAGTTTACAATGACATGTGTTACACTGCTTAATATTTTGTGTACAGTTCATAGACTGTCTTTCTTTGCTGTTGCTTTTCTTCAAATTTGACAAATTCTGTGGCTTTGTACTCAAGCTACTGACTGTCATTAATACACTTTTAAAACTTGCTCAATTATCTTTTTAATATTTCAGATATTGAACTTTTCCATTCTAGAATTTATATTTGGCAGTTTTTAAACTGAAGTATAGGTAATTTATAATATATTAGTTTGAGGTGTACAGCATAGTGACTCAATATTTTTGCAGATTATATTACATGTAAAGTAATTATAAAATATTGATTGTATTCCCTGTGCTGTACAATATATCCTTATGTCTTTTTTATACATAATATTTTGTACCTCTTAATCCCCTACTCCCATCTTGCTCTTCCCTCAGCTAGTAACCACTAGTTTCTCTATATCTGAGTCTGTTTCTCATTTGTTATATTTGTTCATTTGTTTCATTTTTTAGATTTTACATGTGAGTGATAACATACAGTATTTGTCTTTCTCTTTCTGACTTATTTCACTAAGCATAATACTCTTATACCTTTAAAATCTCAATCTGCATTGCATCTGTTTAGTAGAGGCTGCTATTGCCTCTCACATTGACAACTGCAAAGACTATCTGGTCTCCTTGATCTCGTTCTCTCCACTTTCCCATGCTGTATTCCTTGCATAGTGCGCAATAGCCTTTATCATACCCTAGCTTACAAACTTTCAATGGTTTGTTAGCGATCTTAAAATTTCATATGCCTTATCTTGGTTTACAAAGCCCTGGACAAATTGTGAGTCTCCAACTTTCCCCTGTACTCATGGTCTATCCACATTGGCTTTTTAAAGAAATACTTTAGCACAGTTCCAATTTTTACTTCAGAACTATCTGAAGACTCAGCCAGAAACACACTGTTGGTGTCATTGTTTCTTTTACTTCTTCTCTTGAAAAATGTCAAACTTGCAGTAAGGTTTTAAGTCTAGTACAAAGAACTCTCGTATATTAGTTGTCCAGAGACCTTATTCAACTTTTACCATCTGTCCCAATGGTATCATTTATAGGAAAAGGATTCTAAGATCATGAGTTTCATCCAGTTGTTATGGCTTTTTTGTTTCTTTAAATCTAGAACAGCTTATTTCTGAATCTTCCCTTGAGTTTGATCACCTTGATACTTTTAAGGAGTACAGGCCACTCATTTTGTAGTATGTCTCTCAGATTGGATTTTCCCACTGTTTTCTTATTCTTAGATTTAGGTTATGCATATTTGGCCAGGGTCTCTGTCATAAAGTTTCTTCTTATTGCAAATAAAGTGGCAAATATCTATTTGTCTTATTATTGGTGGTGTTAACTTTTATCATTTGATTAGTCACATCATTAAGATGGAGGATGCCAGTTTTCTCCACTGTAGAGTTAGCTTTCCGTATTTTATGGGTAGATACTTCCAGACCATATAAAATCTCACTTTTTATTAAAATTTTACCCAGTAATTTGAACATTTATTGCTATTTTATGCTTGAATTATTACTATAATTGTTGCCAGATGTTCATTTTGTAATCCCATTGTTCCTTTTACATTTACTAGTTGTTCACATTGTACTATAAGGAAGAGCTTTTTCCGTCTCCATTTCTGTATTCACTTATATTTTTTATCAGTGTGGACTCATGAATTCTATGGGTTATAATTCATTATTATCACTATTTATTATCACTATCACTATAGATCCTAGATTTAGCCCGTCTCTCTTTAAGCTGGCTTTTGACATGCCTTTTTGAAATGCCCATACCTCCAATGGCAGCTGTCTGAGACTACCCAAGAGATGACCCCCTGGATTCTACATCTAGTTGGTCATAACCCCCAGTAGTATGCCAACTCATTCTACTCTGTACAAGCTGAGAGATTCTCCTCCCTACAGGTTTCCTACTATGTGAGAGTATATATGTGTTTCATTTTCCTATTCTTTGGGGGATATAACAGTGCTGTAAACATGCTCAAATGCACATCTAGAGCATGCTCAAACACTGTCCCATTTTGGTACCTTCATTGCAACTGGAACACTTTTCACTCCATTCTTTTTTTTTAATATTAGTCATTCTCTGTATTTACATTTTATAATTTCTATATATCACTTTTATTAAAGTTTTATTACTTTACTCAACATAGTACTTGGCATACAAAAAAAGAGTTTGAGAAGAGAGGAATTATGCTGTGTAATAAACAGTTCCGAGGACTAAAATTCTTCCTTGATTCTTTTCCGGTAAAAACTTTAATATGTGTATGTGTGTGTTTTAGAATCCAGTTAGTCACTGAATTACACATGAATAATTACTATTTGAATACAAGTTATATTAAAACATTAACTCCCTAATAAATGTACGATTGATGAGGCCTATTAATTCTCCCACCCATGTTTTTTGGTCTGTTCCATTATCCAAAGAAGTTACTACTAACCACCAATTGCTATGGTACAGTAGTGATGTTATTGGTGCTTTCCTAGTAAAGAAATTTGTATTGATTCTTCCAGTGCAGAACAAACACTACATATGCTAGAAAACTGTCAAGGTGAAGGGCCTGTTTGTGGCATTTGCTCCATTCTTGGCAAGATTATATTATACCCATCTGCCACCTGAGATTTGTCAAAGGATTCCTTGAACCCTACATTTAAAAATAGTCCTTGAGGGCTTCCCTGGTGGCACAGTGGTTGAGAATCTGCCTGCTAATGCAGGGGACACAGGTTCGAGCCCTGGTCTGGGAGGATCCCACATGCCGCTGAGCAACTAGGCCCGTGAGCCACAGCTACTGCGCCTGCGTGTCTGGAGCCTGTGCTCCGCAACAAGAGAGGCCGCGACAGTGAGAGGCCCGTGCACTGCGATGAAGACTGGCCCCCGCTTGCCACACTAGAGAAAGCCCTCGCACAGAAACCAAGACCCAACACAGCAAAAAGAAATAAATTAATAAACTCCTACCCCCAACATCTAGAAAAAAAATAGTCCTTGATATCATACTTATATTAGCAACTTCATTTATTTTATGACCTCAGCACAAATTTTAATTGTAACTTATGTGCTTGTTTATTTTCTATTTCCCTCACTATACTATATATTTGGTAGAATTAATTACTGAATTGGCTGTGTATTCATTTCTGTATCTCTACCAACTAGCATAGTATCTAAACACATAGGAGGCTCTCAATAAATATCTATTAAATGAATAAAATTGTAAATTGAGGAAAATAACCCTCAGTTTAATGGGTTGCATAACTAGCAAGTTCATTTAATTTGTTTTATATTCCCATTTATCCTTGGTATCTACTCTGTTACATTACCTAGTAAAAACTCAGTTAAATATTATTTGACATAGCTTGCATGTCCTTAGAATTGCCACTATTTCAGTTTTAGAACCTCTGTAAGACTAAGGTAATCTATAAAGAACCACATTATGTCCATGTTAAAGACACCATATTCAAAACTCAAATGTTTTGTTTCTACAGCTGTATTAGTTTGTTAGGGCTGCCATAAGAAAATACCACAAATAGGTGGTTTAGATGACAGAAATTTCTCACAGTTCTGGAGGCTGGAAATCCAAGACTAAGGTGTTGGCAGGTTTGCTTTCTCTTGAGGCCTCTCTCCTTGGTTTGTGGACGGCCACCTCCTCGTTGCATCCTCACATGGACTTTTCTCTGCGTGCACGCATCCCCAATATCTCTTCCTCTTCTCATATGGGCCCAAGTTACGTTGGATTACAGCCCCACTCTTATGACCTCATTTAACCTTAATTATTTCTATAAAGGTCCTATCTCCAAATACAGCCGCATTGGGGATTAGGGCTTCAGCATATGAATTCTTTGGGACACAATTTAGTCCTTAACAGTGGCTGCTTTTGTTTTATGACGTTTTCAATATCATGCCTATGCAGAAAATCATATTGATTTTTCCCAGTTCTTTGGTCAGATGAACAAAAAAACCTCCATAACACTCAGGTGGAGATGAAGGAACATTTAAATTGTTTTCAGTATTTTACATTTGGTTGGTGGTTCTTCCTGTTGCTGAGTGCAAGGAGAGTCTTCTACCACATCCTCAATTTTTTCAAACATCCCTAAATATAATTAAGGATTTTTTTTCTGTTTAGTTTATTCATTAAAAAAATTCTGACAAAAGTTCACAGATAATGTTAGCTAGTATTATGACTTTTCTCCTAAGCTGGCCAGATTACTTAAAAAATTACTAAGCCGGGCTTCCCTGGTGGCGCAGTGGTTGAGAGTCCGCCTGCCGATGCAGGGGACACGGGTTCGTGCCATGGTCCGGGAAGATCCCACGTGCCATGGAGCAGCTGTGCCCGTGAGCCATGGCCGCTGAGCCTGCGCGTCCGGAGCCTGTGCTCTGCAACGGGAGAGGCCACAGCAGTGAGAGGCCCGCGTACCGCAAAAAAAAAAAAAAAAAAAAAAAATTACTAAGCCAGTAGGCTCAGCTATTTATTTGAATGACATGCATTAAGAAAATAATTATACACTTTGAGTCTTTGCAAGATGTTTTGGCAGGAAATACTTGAGTGACTACTAATGTGTACAGGATTTCCTTTTGTGTTGGTGAAAATGTTCTAAACTTAGGTTTTGGTAATGGTTGCACAACTTTGTGAATATAGTAAAAATCACTGAATTGCACTTTAAAGGGGTAAATTTGATGGTGTGAATTATCTCAGTAAATGTGTTTAAAAGGGCAATACCTAAATTAACCTATTTGTTATCATTGTCAACTAGTGACATTTATCTAATATACTGATTCAGATTAGACTTATCTCATTTTATGGAATTATTTTTCCATGTTTTAGATCTTAAGTTTCTCACTTATTCTATATCCAGTCCTCACCCCTTTGTGAACAGAATCTAAAAAGTTTTAAAAAAATTTCCATTTACTTTAATTGGGAAAATTAAAATGCAGATCAGTTATGACATCAGAATTTGGAATGCTAGTCATAATTGAAAATCCAGAGGAAAAGAAAAGCTAACATATGAAGGAGTCTCCAACTTTTTGAAACTAAGAAAACTGATTTTCTTGGCTGAAAAGATATAGACCAAATCCCTAAAGTTCAACCATAACATCTAAAAACATCTTTTTCTGTCAGCTATCCCATGTCAGAAAATGTGCTATGAAAAAGAAGTAACTTTTTATAATAAGCATATCTTCTAGTACTATCCCTAAATCTATAAGGGATTTTAAATGAGTAACCATTGCTCACTGCTCATGTTTATAATTCAGTGTGTGCGTCTCGATCAGGCTTTTTCTATGACAAAAATAATGCTCTTAACTCATGGTGAGATTTAAGCACTAAAATTCAGAGAACAATGAGTTTCAAGTTTGTTTTCTAGAATTTCTTTCACTACTTTACTTGCTTTGTCCTGGTCAAGTAAAACATGTTCTGACATACGTATTGCACTTTAATATCAAGCTGTGTTTAAATTTTTAGTTGTAAATGATCTTTGAAAGAAGCATTTTAAATAAAACTAATAGCAACTGATGTTTACCAATAGTCAAAGTTGCCTAAATTTTCTCTTTATGGTAATGGCGGAAAACCCTAAATCTGGAAGTTACAGCTCTGTCTTCCTCTTGAGCAAAGTAGTAAATGCAGCTCGTGTGTACTCTCTGAATCCAATAGGTTGATTTTTTTTAATGTTTAACAATTTTCTCAGTAACTTATTTATTCCAAAATATCTACATTTCCTTCTCTTGCCTCATGCAAAGAGAGTCTATGATTTCCCATCCAAGTAAGGTTTGGCTATTTTGAATGAACTTTTTTTCACAAACTTGAATTGTAGTCTATTCCTCTTTGTTTTCTCTCTGAATGATACATAAGCTTGGGAAAATGTTGCTGGATTTCTCTGAGCATAAAATGCAGAGATTCCCAGAGTTCTCAGAGCTTGGTAACAATGCCTACTTCAGTCTGGCAGTGTGCCTGAGGGGCTAAGGGCCCAAGGCTGCCTTTGAAAGGAAAGACCTAGAGAAGCCAAGGAAGAAGAGAATCAGTCTATAGTTTAAATGGGGTTCCAGTTTGATCAGTTATGCTAGCCTACTGTGTCTACATGTGGTCACAGAATCTACTGAAAAGCTGATTAATCTAAAATAATAATCAGTTTTTGTCTGGCCAATCACATTAGCCATGAAATAGATCTCATTAAGTCACTATTAAAATGCATCTAATTCAGACCCACTGCAGGTTATCGTGAGGAAAATGGCATTTGAAAAAAAGGTTCTTCAAGCTGCTATGTGAAGGATGGATGGGAGGGGAGAGTGAGGGAGTCTTCTTTTTCCATGGCTGGCCCCATCAGTGAATAGCCTTCTCAAGCTACTTTCTGCAGATGTACTGTTTCACATTCTTCTTTTTTTCTACCACAACTAATTAATTATTAATGCAAGTAATAGCTTCACCTCTCAATTCAGCCCCTTAGAGAACCCAGCCTCATGGCCCTGAATATGCAGGGCTCCTTGGTAGGAAATCATATTAATGCCGATTTAGGGCTTGCAGCTTGGAGGATAAATCAGATCCTCTTTGGATTTGTTCACTCCACTTGGGCCAATAGCCTGCCTCCTCTCTTGACTGGTAACAATTCCCTGATTTGTGTTTAAAGTTTGCTACTCTACTCTAACATAAAGATATTTCTGAAAGTTCAGAAACAGGGTTTCCTTTTTGTTGCATCTGAAGTGCCATTTCCTTTAGCAAATCACAGAATGTTAGGACTGGAAGGAAATCTTAGAAATCACCTATTCCTGCACTGTACAGAAAAAATAAATCTTCAGAGAGAAGGATGGAAAGTTAGGTGCATCAAGATACGAAGGTCTTGTTTTGTTCATACTCAACAGTTTGTACTTTGTCCTGAAAGTAATCAAAGGTGATTGAGTGTTATAGTGTTTGTTTTGGCGGGGAGTAGGTCAGAGCTCAGAAAGATCATTCTGGCAGGAGTTTCAAGGGTATTTATTGGGAGAGGGTAAAACTAGAGGCTGAGGGGAGCAGTTAAGGGTCTGTTATACTATTCCTGGTGAAAAATAATGAAGGACTGAGCTAGGTCTGAGTGTCAGTATGAAGACCAGAACATAGATAAGAGCTATTGAAAAGAGAGAATTGGCAGGGTCTTGTGAATGATCGAATGTGGTGGGTGTGGGAGAAAGAGAAGCTGAATGTTATTGATTGATGGGCAAGCTGAGTAGTCATATGAGCCATTCAGTGTGATAAGGACTTACAGGCTGGAGACTTATGAACATGTTTGGCAATGTGGGTAATAATATTAACAGTAATGCTAGTAATGCTAATACCATTGGAAAATGTCTAATAGATGTGGAATTAACAGAGTTCATCAATAACAGATATGTTTGATTTATCCTCTGATCCTATAAATTATCAAATACGTTTGTCTTCTCTGTATGTTCTTTCAATGTGTTTTAAGAGACAGCAGTATTAGGGGCTTCCCTGATGGCGCAGTGGTTGAGAGTCTGCCTGCCAATGCAGGGGACACAGGTTCGAGCCCTGGTCTGGGAAGATTCCACATGCCGTGGAGCAACTAAGTGCATGCGCCACAACTACCGAGTCTGTGCTCTAGAGCCTGTGAGCCACAACTGCTGAGCCTGCACTCTAGAGCCTGTGAGCCACAACTACTGAGCCCACACACCACAACTACTGGAGCCCATACTCCACAACAAGAGAAGCCACCACAGTGAGAAGCCTGTGCACCACAATGAAGAGTAGCCCCTGCTCACCACAGCTAGAGAAAGCCCACGCAGCAACGAAGACCCAACGCAGCCAAAAAAAAAAACAAACGAATGACTTTGAAAAAAAAAAAAAAAAAGACACAGCAGTATTAGAAAGCTATTTAGTTCCATTTCTGCCATGACCTTTAGCAAGTCATTTCATCTCTCTGAACCTAAGTTCCTCATCTAGACATGGAGATAATAAAACAGGCTTACCTTAACTTAGTGTATGAATCATATAAAACTGATATGGGAAAGTATTTTGAAAACCTAAAAAGTTAGTACACATGCAAAAAACTTTTTTTTTTTTTTTTTTTGCGGTACGTGGGCCTCTCACTGTTGTGGCCTCTCCCGTTGCGGAGCGCAGGCTCCGGACGCGCAGGCTCAGTGGCCATGGCTCACTGGCCCAGGCGCTCTGCGCCATGTGGGATCTTCCCAGACCGGGGCACGAACACGTGTCCCCTGCATCGGCAGACGGACTCTCAACCACTGCGCCACCAGGGAAGCCCCAACAAACTATCTTTTAAGAAGAGAATTGAAGGTTATGTATATTCCTATTATAAAAATTTGACTTTAAGTGATCTCCCCCTTGTATACTCTTTGTGCATTGTGGAAATCCTCAAATATATTCAAAACTTTGGCAAAACATTGGCATTCTGTCAGCTGACTGTGAATGTTTCTAAGAAAGAGCATCCCTGCATTTTCATTGGAGGATTCAGTTATCATCTAGGAAACCACTGTGGGACTGCTTTGACATCCAGGAGTTTCCTTGAGTGATCTCTATGCCAGGGAAGGTATTTGTGCTGAGATAAAGAGGAGGGCATGAAATATGTAATTTTGTGGGGAAATTGCTTGCAACTATAAATTCTTTTGGTTCAATCTTATACTGTCAGGAACCCGAATGGTGGTAAGGCCTCTTCCCCCCACCCCCAAGTCAATAGGCTTGACTGGCATAATTAGGAACTACTCATAAATTTCTCAGAAAAATCTTTCTAGCTGTGATAGCTTTCATTTTGACCTGCAGTAGAATTAGAATAACATTTAGAAGATGCATCCAAATACTGTGTGTTATAGGTTTGCTATGTGTTGGCTTCTATTCCTGTGAACTGTAAGGTGATCACGTGCAAGAAAGACATAAAATCTTAGATTTATAAGAGGAATATCAGAGGCCAAGGCTTTAAAAAATTGGTATATCTGTACAGAAAAATGAGTCCCTTGGAAGTCCTTTTAAATTAGAAGCCCTTTATTTTTACTTGAGTTATTTAAATAATGGTCCTAAAGCAAAGATAGAAAGTTCCCTCTCTGCAGAAAGCTTAATTGGAAACAGTGCTGGCCTCAGTGCCACAAACTTGATAAGGTCATACCTGGGATTCCTTCTACCTCTAAAATTCTGAGTCTTACATCTTCTCAGAATTCCTAAAATCCTCTTCTTTTTGATTTTTGTGAAGAATAGTACAACAAAGTAGACAGTTCTCTATAATGAGGTGAGGCTCAGTCCTCGATAAAACTAAAAATTCTCCGTGTTGGCATGGAAGAGAGGAAATAAAACATTTAAAGAGAGCTCATTCTCTGCTACGGACAGGCATTTTCAATAACTACATATTTAGCCATTATTGCTTTCTATGTCTTCTGTCTAGTATTAGGACCAAATAGATAATTCATTTGTCTTCAGGTGGATATTCAGGTGCTATAGATACTTAAAAACCATCTGGGGAGGAAAGCTATGATCATGTAATAAAGATGCCCTGAGCAGTGTTATCATATGGTATTTTTGGCCAAAGGCATAAAGAAGTATAGTGATTGGGCTATAGTGACACAGTCTGTTTTTCTACATTGTATTTCTACTTGATTAAAGCATTTCTTTCCAATTTGTTATTTCCAGGTTTGTTTTGTTTTTGTTCACAAAGAAAGCATAATAATAAATAGACTAGCATCTCTGTCTTTCTAGCCTCTGTGGGACACGGCTTCATTAGCTAAATAAAAAATGTAAAGTAAAAAAAAAGAAGTAAAAAATATTAATCATCACATTCCTGCTGTGTCTTTCTCCATTACTATATTGTTCTGGTCAGTAGTTGGTGCTCCTGCCTATGTTCATTTTGCATACAGGTCTCTCATTTTGCCAGCTAATTGTGAAGAAATGTAGGTGAAAAATTTCCCACTAATTAACCTTTGCCATGTACAACATTGACCTCAGTCCTTCTGGCCTATAGTAGTACAGCCCAGGGATGCTGGTTAGAAGTAGGAAAGGACAGTTAGAAAACAATGTGTATGATGTCCAATGACCCAGAAGAAGCAGTTATGCCAGTGTCAGCACTATGTGAATTACGTGTGGCTAACTGTCCAAACAGTCACACTGAAATTGATTCAATGTAGTGTGGATAATGAGAAAGGCACTGCCGTAGGCTCTTCAAGGGATACCAAGAGGTATAAAGCAAAATCTGGGTTCTTGTAGAGCTCGCAATCTAACAAAAATCAGACAGACAACTATAGGGCAGTGGTCCCCAACCTTTCTGGCACCAGGGACTGGTTTCATGGAAGACAATTTTTCCACAGAGGTGTGGGGGGAATGATTCAGACGGTAATGCGAGCGATGTGGAGCGGCAGATGAAGCTTCGCACTTTCCCACCTGCCACTCACCTTCTGCTGTGAGGCCCGGTTCCTAACAGGCCACAGACTGGTACCAACCTGTCCACAGCCCAGGGGTTGGGGACCCCTGGTCTAGGGAAAGGACATAGGGAAATTAGCTTTGACATGGGTCATATCATTGTTCTTCTGTGTGTATTTGACTGATGTCTCTTATGTCCCAACAAAAGTTTTCCCAAGGTAGAGGAATCCACTTCTAGTCAAGGGAATGTGTGCAGCTCCTATATTGTCCAGGCCTGCTCTCCAGTTTCATCAGTGATCCAAGTTACAATGAGACAACACAGTTACAAAGGCTTCAATAAAGAACAAATTTAGAGTTTTGAGACAAGTCTTAAGGGTTGCGAAGGATTTTGACAGGCACAGATAATGACAAAGGGAGAAGGAGATCAATGGGTAAGAATGAATAGCATTAAGAAATGGAGTGTCGCCAGATATTGAAGAATGAGGGAGGGTTCTGGGAATTGCAAGTGATCTAATTTGGCCGCAGCAGCAGGAGATGAGCTTTTGTAGTTAGGGAGTTAACATCATTCGTGAGAGCTTAAACAGGAATCCTGTCAGGAGTATAGAAGGTGGATTAAGAGTAAGGAGAGCCTAGAGGCATGGAGAGTGAGTGTAATAAGAGAAAAGAAATGCAAGCCTGTGCTGGTACAGGGGCTATGGGAATGGGGATGAGGGGCAGATGTTAAAGGCATGATGAAGGATCTGTGATGACTGGATCCAAGATGCCTTTGAAAGAGAATGTTGAAGACAGAGCTGATTTATTTTGGTGAATTTTTTCATGGCCATAATTTTTTTGTTGGCTTGTTTTGGTTAGTTCTCTTATTGATGTATTTTTCCATTGTCATGGAGATTGTTCTATACTTTTGGAGATTATATAGTGAGTTTATACATGTCTATTGTATACATCTAGCTTAATCATAAAATCTTTAAGATATATAAATGTGAAATGTCATTTATATGGACATAAGACTTTCCAGTTAAAAGTAATTCTTCTCTTCTCCAACTTTTCTTTTCACCTGACAGAAGGAATGATAGAGGATTTTATAAAGGTGCTATTACAAGGACATAAAAATTGGTGGGATGCTTTGTTCTTATCTTGGTAAATACTAAAATGACTCTGCTTTACATTTCCCAAAGATATGTATGTTATAGTTAATTAGCCTGATCTCATACTCGTTCAGAAGTCTTTAAAGCAGTCATCTAATATGAGATATAAAGGGTCCGGGCTCACAGCCATCTATCAACTCCTCAAGACCCAAGTAATGGATGTTATCAGAGAACACTTAGACAATGCCATCACTACAGAGTCTCTCTAAAACAAGCACTAAGAGAAATCCCTCAACTTGTATTCATCATCTATTCCTCTGTGTCCATATTTCTCATTTAGAGTAGATGCTCGCACCATCTACCAAAGACACAAGTCAGAATCAATGAAGAAATTCCATTCCCTTCACAATCAATGAGTCACCAATTTGTCAAACTTTCTTAATATCTCTGGAATATATCCATACTTTTCCATACCCAGTGTTCTTCCTTACTTCTGAATATCATTTTCTGTACAACCTTCACATCCATACTCATCTCGTCCTCCTCTTGTCCCTTCTCTGTATTATATTGATTTCATTTAAAATGCATGTTATTTAAAATAAAATGCTGATTATATAGGAAATAGCTAATTGTTTTTAAGAAATTAGAAAATACAGCAACCTTTCTCAAAGCATTCAGTGAAAGAATTAAGCCCAATAGGAAATGATTGGAATAACTTTTCTCAGTTTTCCAAGGACAGTACATAGTAACTACCATTCTGGAAGAATAAAAGAAATGTTTTAGAACAGGGCTAAGAAATTGCAGCCTGCAGGCCAAACCTGGCCTGCTGACTGTTTTTGTAAATAAAGTTTTATTAGAACAAGCTATGCCCATTAATTTTATGAGTCTTTATGCCATTGTCTGTGGCTGCTTTCACAATGGCAGAGTTGAGTAATCGTTGTGACAGAGACCATATGACCTGCAAGATCTACAATAATTACTATCTGGCCCTTTACTGAAAAAGGTGGCTCACTCCCACTTCAGAAAATTGAGGTTGAATACTGTTTAGTGAGCTGACTGAGAGGAGCTGTCACTCAGGAAAGCTTAAAGAGAATATAAAAATCTCACATAATCATACAACCCAAATATAACCACTACTATCATTTTAATACACTTGCAGAAAAGCATTTTTATATGCTCACCTATATAATGCTAACATAGCATTAATAGCATTGAGATCACAGTATTAACCCAATTTTATCAAATTAACGGTATTGTATTTACCATATAACTTTGGGATCATAGTACTTATCAAATTTTATGTAACTATGTTATTAGATATTCTTCAATTATAATTGCTGGATCCTGTTCCATCATAGAATTTAGCAATTCTGTTAATGTTGGGTACTAAAGTGATTTCTATGTTTTTATAAACACATTGTGTTTTAAAAATTTATATAGGAGACTTTTATCAAATATTTTAAAACTTTGTCAAATGCAGTGTGGTATCCTAAATCGGATCCTGGAAAAAGGATATTAGTGGAAAAACTGATGACATATGAATGCAGTCTGTAATTTAGTTAATAGTGTTATACAAATGTTAATCTTTTAGTTTTGGAAAATATGATTATACAAGAAGTTAACTTTAGGGGAACCTTGGTGAAGAGGATACAGGAACTCTGTGCTATCTATGAATCTTATCTGTAAACCTACAATTATCCTAAAATACAAAACTTGAAATTAAAAATCTTACTTGGTCAAAGCTGTCAACTTTGGGGGGAAATTTTAAGGAAGTATAGCTTACAGGAAAGTGCCCAAGTCATAAATGTGTAGCTTGATTAATTTTCAAAAATTTAACACATGCATGTAACCACCACCCAGATCAAGAACAACATTAACAGTATCACAAAAGCCCCCCAGTGCTCCCTCCTGGTCACTACCCTCGGCTAATGCTAACACTATCCTGATTTCTAACAGAAAATATCGATTTTGCCAGCTTTTGCAGTTTATAAAATGGAATCACGTAGCATATTTTTGTGTCTGGAATCTTTTGATCAACACTGTGAGACTTGTCCATATCATTGTGTTATAGTTTGTTCGTTCTTATTGCTATATAGTATTCCATTGTATAAATATAGTGCAATTTATTCATATGTTGAACTATTAAAATGCATTTGAGTAAGTTGCAGTTTGGGGCTATTAAAAATACTGCTATGAATATCCATGTACAAATATCTTTTGGTTAACATATGTACATGTTTTGTAGGGTATCCATGTAGAACTAGTACTTCTGGGTCAGAGAGTATGCATTTGTTTGGCATCAGTGGCTATCTCTAATGAATAACGAAAAATAGCTTTCTAAAGTACTTGTACCATGTAATCATAATGGC
This sequence comes from Orcinus orca, assembly GCF_937001465.1. NCBI lineage: Eukaryota > Metazoa > Chordata > Mammalia > Artiodactyla > Delphinidae > Orcinus > Orcinus orca. The sequence continues at coordinate 125,549,180 of NC_064580.1, forward strand.
ATCAGAATTTTCTATGACAATACTGTGATATAGAAGACAACTGAAAATGCCCTAATACTTCCAAGGTTAAGTACTTCTAACCTGGAATTGTCTACTTAGCCAAACACTCACACAAATGTGAAGGTAGATTTAATCCATTTTCAAATGTACACATCTCAAATAATTTCATTTCACAGACCCTTTGTCAGGACACATTCCCTTGACTAGAAGTGGATTCCATGGAGCTCAATATCAAAGGAACAAACAACCCAATCCAAAAATGGGCAGAAGAGCTAAATAGACATTTCTCCAAAGATGATATACAGATTACCAACAGACACATGAAAGGATGCTGAACATCACTAATCTTTAGAGAAATACAAATCAAAACTACAATGAGGTATCACCTCACACCCATCAGAATGGCCATCATTAAAATATCTACAAACAACAAATGCTGGAGAGGGTGTGGAGAAAAGGGAGCCCTCTTACACTGTTGGTGGGTATGTAAATTGATACAGCCACTATGGAGAACAGGATGGAGGTCCCTTAAAAAGCTACAAATAGAACTACCATACGACCCAGCAATCCCATTACTGGGTATATACCCTGAGAACACCGTAGTTCAAAAAAAGTCATGTACCCCAGTGTTCATTGCAGCTCTGTTTACAATAGCCAGGACATGGAAGCCACTTAAGTGTCCATCGACAGATGAATGGATAAAGAAGATGTGGCACATATATAGAATGGAATATTGCTCAGCCATAAAAAGAAACGAAATTAAGGTATTTGTAGTGAGGTGGATGGACCTAGAGTCTATTATACAGAGTGAAGTAAGTCAGAAAGAGAAAAACAAATACCGTACGCTAACACTTATATACGGAATGTAAAAAAAAAAATGGTTCTGAAGAATCTAGGGGCAGGACAGGAATAAATACGCAGATGTAGAGAATGGACTTGAGTACATGTGGAGTGGGAATGGTAAGCTGGGAAGAAGTGAGAGAGTGGTATTGACATATATACACTACCAAATGTAAAATAGCTAGAGAGAAGCAGCTGCATAGCACAGGGAGATCAGCTAGGTGCTTTGTGACCACCTAGAGGGGTGGGATAGGGAGAGTGAGAAGGAGATGCAAAAGGGAGGGTATATGGGGATATATGTGTACGTATAGCTGATTCACTTTGTTATACAGCAGCAACTAACACAACAATGTAAAGCAATTATACTCCAATAACGTTGTTAAAAAAAAGAAATAATGCCAATTACAGCAACGTGAATGAACATAGAGATCATCATATTATGTGAAGTAAATAGGAGAGAGTGAGACAAATACTCTATTACAATGTATATGTGGAATCTAAAAAATCAAACGAATGTATGTAACAAAACAGACTCACAGATATAGAGAACAATTTAGTGGTTATCAGTGGGAATAGGGAGGGGGGAGAGGGGCAAGGTAGTTGTATGGGATTAAGAGAGACAAGCTGCTATGTATAAAATAAGCAACAAGGATATATTGTATAGCACAGGGAAATACAGTCATTATTTTGCAATATCTTTAAGCGAAGTATAACCTATAAAAATATTGAATCACTGTGTTGTACACTGAAACTAATATAATGTTATAAATCAACTATACCTCTATAAAAATTACATTTCATTTTTTTTAAAAAATTACCATTTCTGTTTTTGTGCTACTATCACAAGTATCTTGGATTTTTACTACTGTTGAACATTTAGGTTATTTATATTTCTTTTTTTCTATTTGAAGCAATATTTGATGAAAAAGCTTTTTACTTAACTTTGAATGTTATTGTGAGGGCACAGTTCTATCTAGGAGAGAACTGCCTGTTTATTCATAATGCACATTTTAAAGAGTTTTGATTTTTTTTTTTTTTTTTTTTTTTTGCTGTACGCGGGCCTCTCACTGTTGTGGTCTGTCCCGTTGCGGAGCACAGGCTCCGGACGCGCAGGCTCAGCGGCCATGGCTCACGGGCCCAGCTGCTCCGCGGCATGTGGGATCTTCCCGGACCGAGGCACGAACCCGTGTCCCCTGCATTGGCAGGTGGACTCTCAACCAGTGTGCCACCAGGGAAGCCCACACATTTTAAAGATTTTAAAAAACATGTTAGAAACTTATACTCCAGAAGATTTGAAGCCATTTTTTCTAACATATACGAGCATGCCAACAGTGATATTATTTTTTCTTATATTTGCTAAGTTCAAGAGGGCAACTGTTTTATTTTTCTATGGAATAATTATGGTCTTTATGTCAGCTGGATCTGAATTTGAATCTTAGCTCTGCTGCTTATTTACTCCGTGTCCGTGGGCAAGTTAGTTAAACACTCTAAGTTCAAGTTTCCCTATTTGTAAAATGGGACCAGTAGTGGTAGCTAACTCTTAAGGCTGCTTATGAGGATTGAATGAGATCACAGAAGTAAAAAGCTGAGTACAGGGCCAGGGGGCCAGTAACTACGTAAAGTAGCTGGGTAACATCATATGGAATAAATTCCTTGATATTCAGTTTACTAAATGAGCAATTCCCTGCAAAGTAGAAGACAAGTAACTGAAACCTGACCTACATTGGTTCACTACAGGCTTTACATTGCCAGAAGGAGGAAGGCCCAAGTTCACAAAAAAGACTGTCTTTTGGGAAGAAAAGAGAGGCATAAGTGAAGTCAGGGGCAGGGGAGATATGGCGACAGAGTCGAGAGGGAAAGGCCACTGCATTTAGCCTGCTACTGCCAAATACAACAGCAAGAGGCAGGACCAGGAGAAGTTAGAACTTAATAATTTGGCAAATTTGTCTTCTGTTAGGCTGGATTTCAATGAATTGCCTTCCAGCAAATGAGCCTGCTCCCAGGACTCAATGACTGTATACTATTTGTGCTTAAATTTGCATTTAATGATGTGGAAATTTAAACTTCAACTACAATTTTTCTTGATCACATGTTTCTCAAATTGCAAATAAGTGTGCTTATTATAACATATGAAACAACATACTCCATCTGTATGGTCCCACCCCCAAACCCATGGTAACTGCTCTACTTTTCTCCATGTTCATATGGATATACACACATATACTTGTATACACACAACACTCATAGGCATATACACATTTTGTTTTTTATCATTCTATGCTTTAAACATGGGATCATATATTAATATGTTTCTTTCTGTCTTTGTTTTTCTTACTTAGCAAAACTTCACAAAATTCCACTGAGTCAACTTTTAAAAATTATGCATAGTAGTCCATGGTATTAGTGTATGCTAAATCATTTAGTTATTTCCCTCATTTAGAGAGTGGAAGGTCATTCCCAGCTTTGCAATCCCATGAGAAAAGCTGCAGTAAATGGCTTTGTGTATTTATTTAGGTGCTGGAACCTTTATTTCTGTGCAACAGGGTGATTAACATCTTTGTTATGTTTTTTCACTAGATACAAGTATGTATTCTTTTGCAATTTGCAAAACACCTAAAAAGATAGGCTTTTATTTTAAAATGTTACTCATCATCATGAGTGTGTTAGATGGGGCTCCTGAGAAACAGACTCCAGGAGGGAAATTTGCATTCGGGAGGTTGACTGGGGAGGATATACAGTAGGAAACAGCACCTGTGAGGGAGGAAGGGTGGGGGCGGGATTGAGCAGAGGGAAAAGGTGAGTCGTGATGCAGTTGTAACAGATTCCTCATCTGATCCGACAAGCAGGTCTGATGCTGAGATGGCCCTTCACAGTGGTCCAAAATTGAGGCTAGGGGCCAGGGCCTTTGTACTTTTGTACTGCTCCATCATTTGATGCTGACTGCCCTTGGGGAAGAGATACAGCCTTGAGTGAGGCAACTCTTTTAGACCAAGGGCAATGATCAGAGAGGATTGCAGCTGTGAGCCATCCGCAGCCAACACACCTGGAAGCTGGGGAAATAAGTTCCTTGGTCCTGAAGAGGTATCTAGGCAGTGCACCATGGTATTCCCCACAGCCAGTAATTAAAAGTTCAAATGAAAACAAATAATACTTAACATTCACTGAATGCTAGATGGAGGCCAATCAGTCAAAAATCAGTTGGCTGGAAGCCAATGTTTTTAAATGACCAATTCACTAAATAACGGAGGATTGCTGGGTCAAAGAGTAGGTATCTTTTTATTTAAAAGATGATGCCTGGTTTCTCAAACAGGTGTATGACTTGCATTTCCATCCACAAGGTGAGAGACCCAGAACCAGTTTATCTTGCTTCGCTGCCAGCATTTCGGTTAACTGTTTAGTAGAGTCAGGTGTGAGGCAGCAGGGAATGGCCTAACCTCTGTTAGACTGAGCATGTTAGACTTGCTCAACTTAAAGATCTTGAAATTCAGTTCTTTAAAAACTACTATGTTGGCCAAATAAAACATCTGCAGGATTTGACACAAGAGCTGCTAGATTTGACCTCTGTGGTTTAAAAGGAATATATATCGTGGAACAGAAAACTGCATAGCCAAGTGAACGGAGACTTTCCTGTTCACTAACAAGGGAGAGAAAGACTGAGTCGTGCAATCTCCTGTGATGCTGGTTTTGATTTGGGGCAGGATTAGAGTTTGGAGAGTATTGAGATCTTATGAACAACCAGTATTTTATTTTTAAAAAAAAGGTTTTCCCGCAAATCTATGGAGCAGATATGTTATGATAGAACAGACACTTTCTGTTTAAATGCATTCAAATTATGCCTTTAGTAGCACTCTTCAATTAGAAAATTCTGTAGTAGAAGCACAGCTTTTCTGCCCCCCACCACTGTCTTTTTAAAATGGAAATTCACTTACCATACTTACTGAATGCTTACTATATGTTAAGTGCCATGCTAGGACTTGGAGTTCAGTAGTGAATTAGAGGCAAAGACCTTGTATATAGTGGGGGAGACAAAAAATCAAAACAAGAGAATAAAAAAGCAATTACAAGTTGGAATAATTGCTGTGAAGGAAACAAGCAAAATATTGAGAGACAACGTTGAAAAGTTAGCATGTCACATTCTGCTATGGAGGATGGGCAGAGCAAGTAATAATGCCAGGGAGAGAGAGAGAGAATGGCTTGGTCATAAGAACATAGGTTCTGGAGCCCGTCTCGATTTTGTCATTGACTGGCTTCATGAACTTGGACAAGCCATTTAACAGCTTCCTGGCTTGATTTTCTTATTTTTAAAGTGGTGTTACCAGTGTATACCTCAGAGAGTTGCGAGAATTAAATGTTTCCAAATGTAAAGATCTTAGGATGCTGCCTGGCACATAGTAAGAGTTCAATAAGTTAGCTTTCCTTATTATAATTTAGAGTTGCTTGTATGAATTAACTCACCAACCAAGAATGAAATTGTAAAATGAAATGCAAAGCAAGGCAGCATTTGAAAGAGGTTGCATGTATTTATTGTACAGGGATGGTGCTTTCTGCTGTCCCATTTATCATTGCCGTCCTTGTACTTTTTGCTATAGAAATAACTAACTAAAATTTCTAGGACACACAATGCTGTTTCAAGCCTCTATGGTGTTCACCGAGCCTGGAGTGCCTTTCTTGCCTCCATTTTTCTTACCTCTAACCTTGTGAGTCTTCTTTTAAATTCAAGGTCAGCTATCACCTTTTGCAGGAAGCCATAGCTGCCTCTCTTTCCTCCCACATAGTCTATCATACCTTCTTCTGTATTGAGGCCTGCACATTGCAGAGAGTGGAATTCTGTGCTCTGACACTGATCTGTTTCCATGGCTTTCTCCCATAAGAAGCCATGGGCGTCTCAAGGACAGGGACTTTGTGTCACACCCATCTCCCTATCTTCACAATTTAACACAGTGACTAATGCATATAGGCTTTCAATAATTATTTGTTGAATGAATGAGTGGATAAATGAATATTTTCATTGGCATGTTTCATAACCGTTTTTGGTTAACTTTCAGCAATTACACAGATAAGTAGGTGAATTAGTACTGCAGTAAAGAGAGAAGAAGGCAATCAAATTGCCTATGAGAAATAGTAGTACCTAATGTTGATTGCTAGCTCTTTTACATACCATGTTTAATCTGCTTAACAACCCTATTACATAATTTTGATTATGATCCATGTTTTCAGAAATAGAAAATGAGGCTTGAAGAAGTTAAGCTCTTGTCCCAGATCATAAGCTAATAAGTGCTGGAGCCAAATACCTCTCCCAAATTATTTCTTCCTTTGTTACACTATTTGAGCTTTTGCTAGCTACAGTAACATTGTTTTAGAATCATGATATTTGAAATTTATTATGATAAATACAATGACAGAAATATTAAAGTTTTTACGGTAAAATAAATTTGAGAATACTATAGCTTCCCCTTGAGATGTACAATATACTTTAGCATGTTAAAAACTCTAAAAAGTCCTGTAATAAAGGACTTAACTACTTTCTTACACAGCTTCAATTGATGACATTTTTTTCAGGAGAACACTAAAAAGGGGTTCTGGTCACCAATTCCACTGTTGGGGATGTCCCCACACATCCAACAAGCAATTCTTTGACACCAGCAGGGTGTCCTACAATTTAACTTAATTCTGACACTACCCAAAAATAGCATCATATCCCACAAGTTAAGGGCTCAGTCCTACAAGGCTGACCTCCCTTTCAGATGCCAGTGGAAAGCATAGGTTATCACCTGTGTTTCTAACCAACTGGCTATAAATCAGAGGTTCCCTCTTCGGTTTCAATTATTTTGCTACAGTGGCTCACGGAACTCAGAAAGATTTTACTTACTTGATCACCAGTTGAGTATAAAAAGGTATAACTCAGGAACAGCCAGACAGAAGAGATGTGTAGGACAAGGCATGAGGAAGGGGCATGGGGCTTGCATGCCATCTCTAGATGCAACCTTCTCCCAGCACCTCCATATGTACACCATCATATAAGCTCTCTGAACCAGGTCTGTTTGGGTTTTTATGAAGGCGTCATCACCTAGGCGTGATTGATTAAATCATTGACCATTGGTAGTTGATTCAACCTCCAGCACACACACCCCCGGAGAAATCAGGGGGTGGACTTAAATTTCCACCCTCCATTCATGGTTGGTTCCCCTGGCACCCGGCCCCCATCCTCAGGTGCTTTCCAAAAGTCACCTCATTAACATAAGCCCAGTAGTGGGGGGAAGGAGCTGTTGTAAATAACAAGACACCCTTTTCACATTCATGGCTCTGATGCATTTGCAGGAGCTGAGAACAAGAGACCAGATATTATAACAAAAGGTGCTCCCATTGCTCTTATCGCTCAGGAAATTCCAAGGGTTTTGGGAGCTGTGAGCCAGGAACTGTAGATGAAGACCAACTATGTATGAGAAATATATGATCAAAAGATATATTTCTTATAATATTGCAAATACCAATTGATATTCAACAAAGCTAGGATTCTGAGGAATACACTTTGGAAAGTGCTCACTAATCTACAGGAATAAAGCATAGAGTTTAGTCTCAGAGGGTCCTGTTTAAAATATGCTGAGTCTGTTTAGTTCCTAAACTCTTCTAGAGTCAAGAATGTTCCTGCTAAATGGAATCCTTTAAATAAGAATAACGCAGGAATAAGATCATGCTGTATGCAAAGAGGAGATGATACTTGATGTAAACCCAATTTTTGTGTTCAGTGCTATCTGCAGAACTTTATCTGCAAAGAGAAAAAAGATGCTTACCACATCATGTGATTGGTGACGGTGATAAGAGCTCACTGATGGGGCTTCCCTGGTGGCACAGTGGTTGAGAGTCCGCCTGCTGATGCAGGGGACACAGGTTCGTGCCCCGGTCTGGGAAGATCGCACATGCCGTGGAGCGGCTGGGCCCGTGAGCCATGGCCGCTGAGCCTGCGCGTCCGGAGCCTGTGCTCCGCAACGGGAGAGGCCACAACAGTGAGAAGCCCGCGTACAGCAAAAAACAAACAAACAAACAAATCTCATTGATGTTTTTAGTATTCATTAGTATCTTTTATTCTTTAAATTGGAATACTGGTCTATATCTCCACAAAGAACTACATAGTTTATCTTAGGCTGCATGTACATGGGACAAATGAGAGTTAAAAATCACTTAGAAAAATTCCATTAATGAAGAGAGTGAATCAGTGAAAATTTTGTAATTTGGAGACCTCTGAATTTCCTGATGAACTATTTTTTTTTTTTTTTTTTTTGCGATATGCGGGCCTCTCAACTAAGCAGTTGCCTAAATTAGACTGGAATTTTTTGGTTTATATCTCTATAACTATTATTTCATTCTTTTATACTATAGGTCTTTGTGTCTATATTTGTATATAAATGTCATAATATATTTTGTCTAATAGATTATAACATTTTTCGATCCTTCACAGCACATAGCCCAGGGTTCTTTTTTTTCCCATTTTATTTCCATATAGTATAAATGTCTTAATCTTTCTTTGCCTCAATTTTATCATCTATAAAATGGAAAAGGGCACATACCTCTTAGGTTTGTTGTAAGGATTAAATGAGAAATAAGTGAGTACATAGTTTAGGTCAGTGACTACCGCATAAATGGTTAATAAGATTTAGCTATATAAAGCTGTATATATTTTTTTCCAGTGAATGCATTTGGATTTTGATAGTCCCATTAAAAAAAAAACCTGACATTTTAAAGCACAACAGGAAAATAGAGCTATTGCTGCAATAGAAGAAAGGGAAGCCCAGAGAAGGGTGTCACCAGTGTCCAATATTAGACACTGACTAGTGAGTCCATTCATTTTCATGTGAATGTTTTCCCACTTTCCCACCCTTCCACCCTGGAGGTTGATAAAAGAGTTAAGGAGTGGGAAGATGGCAGAGCTAACCATCTTTGAAACTATTTTTTACATTTATTTAACATTTAAACAAGAGTTGGAGAAAGCGGGATAAGAGACCATTTATTTAGAAGTAAAACTGCATTTTATCAATATAGAAATAAACCACATTTGTTTTCTCAAAATCAAGGTAAAAATTTGTTTAAATAGTCACCATAATGTGAAGCGTAGCATGTCAATTGCAAGAACACATTTTTTTAAACATCTTTATTGTAGTATAAATGCTTTACAATGGTGTGTTAGTTTCTGCTTTATAATAAAGTGAATCAGCTATACAAATACATATATCCCCATATCCGAGAACACATTTTGGTTATCCAACTCAGTGGCAGCTTCGGCTAAGAAAATATTTTATGTAGATCTTTTAAAGGCATTTTTTCCCTCCCTCAGAGGCATATTGAAATTTATCATTAATCTAGAAGAAGAATTATGTTATTCTTGATTTAATATGCTGCTTAGCTCATTAAGCCATACTTTAAATTTATAAAGGCTGATAGTACTTACACATCCAAGTAAGCAGAATGCTCACTTTCATGTTTTATAAATTACCTGTGGAAAACTGAGTTTCTCCTTGACCTTGCCTTTTTTTGATAGACCAATTGCATAGGCCCCTAACCGGACATTTTCAGCCCTGAAATCCCTGACCTCCCTCCTCTCCCTGAATCTCTTTTGCTTTGGGAATGTTTAACCTACATCATGCTGCCCGGCTTATCTTTGTTTTAACACTGTCATTAAGAAATATCAACTCTTTAGATTAACTAGAACTCTTCAAAAAGATTTACTGTCACTTCTGTGGTTTTTCTCCTTTGATGGGAAGGCAGATAAGATAGAGGCAAGGAAGAAAAGTGAGATCCGTATACAAAACAATACCTTAGCTTTTTTTCTCATTTCCATTTTTCTCTGAGTTGTATTTACAGTTTGTATTTCTGGAAAGCCTTTTTCATTACATGCTGCATAAACATGAAGAATGTAGAGTGGTATCCATGCTGTTTATGGTTGGTTTGCTCTTTATGCTTATGTTTTCTTGCCCTTGGCAAGAAATAAAAAGTGATTTTGCAGTTTTCTTCACTGCCTTTTTATGAGTATAAAAAAGTACTTGTTCTTAATATTTTTCATAGATCTTTTAGTAGTGCAGTTGTCAAATAAAACCTCTCCTCTCTGGGTTGTTGATTTTATGGTCCCAACCAGAAGGTGGGTAATTTCAATCACTCGATAGCGTATTAGGATTAAAGCAAAAAGGATCTTTGCATGTTTTCCAGTGTGCATTTTACATGAAACAAAGCAGAATGGATGCAAGCCTTGATCAATTCCTGGTGTTTTCCTTGTCCACCGAAGCTTCTGTTAGAGCTCTTAAGGAGTTTTAAAAAAAATCTAGGCACAGAGGCTGTCATCTGCTATTGCCAAAGAACAGGCAGCCCAAAGCAAATGCCAAGAGTTTTATTGGGTTCTTTTTCTCAATTTGTTATTGCATCTGGTCTTGTTCATTGCACTACATGTCAGCTGATGCAGAGAGAGGTGACTGAAACATCTAGGTTCCAAATGGCAAAGTGGGAGGCTATCCGAAAGCATTTTATGTGTTTGTATTTGTTTCCTGAAGTTTAATGAACACAGAAGGCAGCAAGGGTTGACATAAAGCAGGCTGCAGTATTGGCTGATGGGGAACGCTTACTGCTCTGTTTTATTAGTACCAAGTGGCAGGACCACCAGAAAGGTGATGCCCATCTTTCCAACAAGTTGAAATATAATTGAGTGCCTTCTGCTGCTATATATTTCCTTTGTACTATCTTGAATTCTGCTTGGGTCCTCATCTTTGTTTGTGCGATTAGAATTCATTGTCACTCACTGTTCTTCAAACTGCAGTTCAGTGGTTACCCTCCACCTCAGACTAGGGGATGCCCAATAAAGAAGGAGGATGAGTCGTCTCTACAGCATAAAGGGACAAGAATATATCGGAGTTATGCTATAGACCATATAATTGCCCACGTATACCGGGGATGGGGTGGGGTTAGAAGTGATGTACAAAAACTGAAGCTCTGGGGAAAATGGACATAATGACTCTTTATCTGCCTGGATGAGGTGGACACCCAGTGGTTACATTCTTGATGATTCACATTGCGTGTTGTGGATTCCATGTGAAAATTCTCCAGGGACAATTGGCATGTGTTTCCAATGTTTAATTCAAATTTACTTACAAGATGGTTGGGGCAGCCCCGCTCGCAGTGGCCAGTCTGGGCGGAGGTGTTCGCGCGAGGAGAGCGTGCTCCCGGCGTCTGATATGGCGGCAGCCGCGGCGACTGCAGCGACGAAAGGGAATGGGGGCGGCGGGGCCCGGGCCGGGGCCGGCGAAGCCAGCGGCTCGCGAAAGAAAAAGGGCCCGGGGCCTCTGGCCACGGCGTACCTGGTCATCTACAATGTGGTGATGACCGCGGGGTGGCTCGTTATAGCTGTTGGTCTGGTCAGAGCATACCTGGCTAAGGGTAGCTATCATAGCCTTTATTATTCCATTGAAAAGCCTTTGAAATTCTTCCAAACTGGAGCCTTATTGGAGATTTTACATTGTGCAGTAGGAATTGTTCCATCTTCTGTTGTCCTGACTTCTTTCCAGGTGATGTCAAGAGTTTTTTTAATATGGGCAGTGACACATAGCGTCAAAGAGGTACAGAGTGAAGACAGTGTCCTCCTGTTTGTTATTGCCTGGACAATCACGGAAATTATCCGTTACTCCTTTTATACATTCAGTCTATTAAACCATCTGCCGTACCTCATCAAATGGGCCAGGTACACGCTTTTCATTGTGCTGTACCCAATGGGAGTGTCAGGAGAATTGCTCACAATATATGCCGCTTTGCCCTTTGTCAGACAGTCTGGCCTATACTCCATCAGTTTACCTAACAAATACAATTTCTCTTTTGACTATTACGCGTTCCTAATTCTGATAATGATCTCCTACATTCCAATTTTTCCCCAGTTATACTTCCACATGATACACCAGAGAAGAAAGGTCCTTTCTCATACTGAAGAACACAAGAAATTTGAATAATTCCTGCTTCCTGCACACCCCCAGAAACAAACTTTCCAATGACAAAAGATGCTGCAGACTTTTTCTGTTCCCAGTACGTTTCATAGAAAATAAGTAAGAACTTTTTTTAAAATACTAAAAAAAAACCAAAACAAAACAAAAACCAAAATCCAGTGTCACGTGGGCCTGGGATTTTATAAAAAACAAAACAAAAGCTGTTACATAAAACATCCTTGCTGGTCCATCTCAGCATGTTCTTTCCACCAGAAGTTCCCAGTACTTATGATGGCGCTGGAAAGGGATTTGGCGTTTTTTATCCTCCTGTTTCCTTCATGTGTCTGATAAATAAAGATCTGTAATACTAAATACTTGAGCGTTACAGTCTGAGTAATGAAGTTGTGCCCGCTCAGTGCCCAGCTTGCAGCAGCTATCTTGCAGTCTGTAGTGTGTTTAGCATTCCCTCTCAAAGTGCTTGACTGCATGCTGGAAGCCATTTGTCCTCTGGAATGCTCTGAAGTTATGGCTGGGACCTTCCCGCCTATCTAGTGAATGACTTATACAATGTATATATGTCTGTGAAACTTTGGAGTAGTGCCTATAATCAGAAAACAGCTAGAACCCTTTTGTTTGTTTTCAGTCGAGTCATTACTGCCTGCCACTACGAAGTGTGCCTGAATTTAATAAGTATGTGTATATTGTAGAGAAGCTACTTTATCTGGGGCTCAGCCTCAATCATATTTTAACAAAATGACAGTTCTCAGAAAGGGAAAGCTCAGTCACTAGTCAGCGACAAGTACCTTTCACAGTACCATTCTCAGAACACCCTTGAGCAAGGTGTTTGCCAAGAGCAATTCTTACTTAGGGACCTGACGCCAGTCTAGTTGCACAGGAGTAAAGAATCCATTAACGAAAGCACACGGAAGGCGTTACTCTAAAAATGGAGTCTGGAAGAACAGTCAGGAATGGGTTCATATGCCCTTATTATTTTACCTTCACACTTTCATTCATCTCTTCTGTTTGGATACTTTTCCTAATTATGGTCCTGTGTAATTCCCACCAAGTTGTAAGTCCAGAGGCAGTGAAATGTTCCAGTTGGGCAGTCATGAGCTAAAAGTAGTATTGTCCCCACATTTTGGATCAGCCAAGAAATACTTTGGACATATGGACATTGTCTAATTAACATCATGTCGCCATACTTTAATTGCTAAACTGTGCATTTAAGGCTCTTCAGGAAAGGGTTGGATAAAAATGTAAAGCCCAAGTTTAGATGTGCATTAGATTTTAAACACAGAGTGTTCTTTGTGCAAACTTCACCCCCGTTTTTTTTAATTGGTTGATCTGTAAAAGTCTAGCTAACTGACTGATTATCAATTAAAATATAATTGCTAATATTAGAAGTGTCGTAATGGAAAACTAATTTTTAAATGCTTATTTTCATAGAAGCTTGAAAATTAAGATGAAAATGAGAAGAAAATATGCAGCCTATAATTTAATGCAGGTAGATGTGTAATAAATTATTTTTGAATTAAACATTAAAATTCTGCTTCTTAAAGTTAGCACTCTTAACTTGGGCGTGTTGAGATTAGAATCTATTCTTGTATTTGATAAATAAAATATGTGGGAAAGATTAAAAAAAAAAAAAAAAAAAGATGGTTGGGGCAGACGTCACTATCTTTTTGTGGGCTCAACTCTAAGTGATTATTTTAAAAGATGCTCCAGGAAAATCAAAGCAGGAATTTGGGGCAGTGATCCTAAACTCAGATCCTTATCTAAATGTCCAGACTTTGGGTGTGAGCAGGGTTGTCATACTGTAAAATACCTAGGCAGCGACTCAGAATAGCTCTTTTCTCATCACAGTGATGGATATGTTAATTAACTTGATTGTGATAATCATCTCACAATATATAGGATATCAAATCATCACATTGTATACCTTAAATATATACAATATTTATGTATTATATTTTATATATTTATATAATTTATATATTATATAATTATGTCTCAATAAAACCAGAAAATAATTTCAGCTCATATTTAGTGATTTTTAACCTTAAAGTGAAAAATAATGGTGAATTATGATGTTAACTGTAACCTCTCTATAATTGAATGACAAATTTTGCCGAATATTGTTTTATTTTTATTTTCTCCTAAAAATAATTAAACATCTTCTGTGCTTCAATATACACGGTACTTCATTTAATCCTATAAGCCAGTCACTTTTTAAATTTAGATTCACAGATGTCAAATAACTTTAAATATTTTTCAGATTTCTGTCTTACATATTAATGTCTACATGAGCATACGAATTCCTGGGTGCTGGGTTGAGTTCTGTGATCAATCAGCATTCTTCCCAGAAGTACCAGATACATCAAGAACAGTGAGCCATCAGAACAGAGATGGCCAAACCTGGGACCTGTTGGCATTAGGGTTCAGGGTCTCTTATCTATGTTTCATATCAGGTGTTTTTGCTTTTTCCTATTTTAGATATTAGGGCTCAACATATATTTTGAAAAAAATATCGAACTAATAGTTGGTTAAGATTCATAATGCCTCTCATCTCCAGAAACATAGCAAGGGGGTGCTGAAACCTGTGCTTAGTAGTATTTGCATTTACCCCTGGCTAGGGTTTTAGGGTATAGTTTTAGGCCAAACCTTATTAATGTGCAGCCTAAGTCATTTCAGGTATGAAGATCAAACGCTCAAAAGAGCAAAGACCTAGGCAGGCACTGCAGGTTCATTTGGAATAAATTGCTTTATACATCATTTTATTTGCACCATTTCAATCCTCATAGTTACGTTGTATAGAGCTGTCTAGTTTAGCCAAAATATTTCAAAACTCAGTATTGAAGAATGAGCTCATGAATCTGTGTTTTTTTTTGTATCCTGAGATTGGCTATAAAGAGCTTAGTACTTTTTAATCACTTCTTTCTTTGTGGGAACAAGTATCAATTTGGACTATAAACGGGATCCATACCTGATGACTTGGCAGATTTGCTGAAATGTTGTGCATATTTATCTGAGGGTCAGCATGGCAAGAACTCATCTTCCAGATGATATTTAAGAGATTTAAATTACTTATAAATTACAACATGCCTAATTCTAAAAGGATTAAGATAAATATGAAAATATTTCTTGATAAGGGCAGTTAAAATGCAAAAAAATAAGAGTACGCACAAATACAAATTCATATACATGTGAGAACCTATTTTAAAAGAGGGCAGAGAGAATCAGGTTGGACTCTGGAATGAATGAAGTACAGAAACTGAGCAATCAATTTAGCAGCCCAAACAAGAAGCAGGACCCACTGGATAATGTTGTGTGATTTTCTGGTGAAAAGACGCAAAGCTACCCAAACACCTGTTTTCTTGACACTGAATTCTAAGAAGGACATGTAGGGGGATCCTTATCTTCAGATTCAGTTTTTAAATAAATACAGCAACACTCTTCAAATGGATACATCTCAAATGGATTCTCCAGAAATGGTGAATGTCACATCAAATCAGATTTGAGTGGAGTCATCTCTGTGGACCACAAGGCAAACTTGTCCGGTGCAAATATGGCTGATGGAACAACATGAAACCAGTGCTTAGAGTACCTGGAGGAAGGAGTCCATGAGATCTTCTGGTACTTTCTCTCGTGCTGTGAGCCAAGGGTTCAAATTTAAGTTTGTCTTGATTAATAAGGAAGGAAGGATGGGGGAGGGAACAAAAATCCAATAAGCCGTACAGGATAAGAGAAATGGAAACTCTGCATTTCTGTCCCAAGGGTCAGTATTTCTCTATAAAACTTGAGGCCCTAAGCCTTGAAAGGTCTGCTGGGGCCCAGGGTAGGCCACCCCAAAATGTGCCTCAAGGACATATTGATTATTTTGAATTAAAGTTATTTAATAAACAGCCAATGCAGGAGAGGCACTCTGACCTGCTTTATGTCTCCCTGAAATCAGGAAATAAATCTCTCATGAAAGGTGCTCTCCCTGCATCTGGAGGTAGAAGGACACCCTTATCACCAAAGATAGGGAATTGGGGCCAAGAAACCTATATATACAAACTACCCCAAGCCCAAACTCTGTTTAGAGTTTTCACTAATAAGGTACCCAAACCTAAGTTTCTTGGTCCTGTCAATTCCTCACAATTGTATTCTTTTCTTTTCTAAAAAGTATAAAAGCTGCCTACTTTGGCCACTTCTGAGGTTCCAAATGGGCCCTCCATATGCATGAATTAAAATTTGTTTTGCCTTGCATCAATTTTACTGTTAGTCCAGCCACAAGAACTCAAGAGAGGGAAGGGGGAAATTTCCTCCCTGACAGATCCCAGAGATGGGTTTGACTGTAGTTTGAGGACGAAAAGCCCTTTTCCGGCAGAGCATGGGAAAAAGGGTGATTTGCAAAGCAACATTAAGGATTGAAGCTGAGATTAAGAACCAAACAGACAGTAGACTAGAAACATTAATCCAAAAGGACTGTGGAGAGAGTCATTAACTAGTGAAAGTTGACTAGATAAACACATGGTAGGTCAGGGGAGAACAATCAGGTGCAGAACAGAGTGTGCTAGGCATTCTCTGGAAATATTGCTAGGCAAACTTGCAAATTTACATGGAGTTCACTGGTATTTCCCATATATGGGCCACTGACTCAAAGAGAATCAGTTTGGTTCATATACCACACATTAAAAATACACAGTAGTTTAACTGTATATTTTCCCTTCTAGACTGTGAACTCCATGAGGAAAGAGACAGCTTGTCTTATTTGCTGCTAAACATCCATTAGGAGGCACATGGCTTGACAATTAGAAGAAAACAAAAATGTTTGAAGGACAGAATTAACGTGCCTATGTTTTCTCATTTAATAATGGCTATTTATAAGGGGGAGGTGGCATTATCCCTATGTTATGGTTGAGGATGTAAGACTGAAAGTTGAGATAACTTACACATCCTACAGCTCTTTATCCACTTAATAAGTAGCAGTGCCATCATTTGAACGCAGGTCTGCTTTAAGTAAAAGCCCATTAAGCAACACTGTCTCCTTACCAAGCAAACATTTACAGACTAGGCACAGGGCACTGATTGCAATGTTAGATATTGGAGATACTGCAGAGAAAAGTAAGATGTGGTCCTCAGCTTCCCAAACAGAAAAGCAGAGGGTCATACAAAAGTAAAACACAGAGCTTTTTTAAAGATCTAAAGATACGAAAAAATCACAATAGATGACAGCACAAACATTTAACCCTCATGA
The DNA here is from genome assembly GCF_937001465.1 of Orcinus orca. Lineage (NCBI taxonomy): Eukaryota > Metazoa > Chordata > Mammalia > Artiodactyla > Delphinidae > Orcinus > Orcinus orca. The sequence goes on from NC_064580.1 coordinate 125,566,211, forward strand.
GAGAGGATCAGAAGTTTTTGATGAGATGCTTACAAGATAGACATTAGAAGAATTTAAGGAATCTGATAGCTCATGTGGACATGGGAGGTGTGGTAGGCAGAATTTTGGCCCCTGTGGCCTTCTCTCTCTCTTCTTTCTCAGTAATATGTTGAATTGCAGGCCAAAATGGACTTTGCAGATGTAATTAACATTCTTATCAGTGACTTTAAAATAGGGAATTTATCCTGGATCATCTGGCCAGGCCCAGTAATAAGTATATGAGCTCACTTTTTGATCTCCATTTTGTTTACTGCATTTTGTTTTTCTGATTATGTTAGCTATATTGGTGAGTAATGCATAAATATATTTCTTATTTGTCTTTACAAAGAATCAGCTTTCGTTTTGTTAATTCTCTCATATTTTGTTTTCTGTCTCATTTGCTTTGCCCTTAATTGTATTTTAAACCTTTTCAGATTTGTTCTGTGATATTTTTTTCAAGCTGAATTAGTTGAATGGTTTTTTAATTTTTTCCACATAGTCTAATAAAAATATTCAAAACTGTAAATTTCTCTGTAAGTTGTGCTTTAGATATATTCCACAGTTTTGACAGATACTACTTCTATTGTTCTTAAGGTCAAAGGATCTCATCATGTACATTAGAATTTATTAGTTAATGCGTGGTTTATTTGGTGTATTTTTCCTCAAGACACAAGATTTTTATCACGCCTTTATTATTATTCTAAGAATTTTTTTTGTTTTAGTTATGTATTGCTACATAAGACAACCATTTTTATTATGTTGAAGATTGCTGTGGGACATCAATTTAGACAAGTCACAGGAGGAATGGTTTGTCTTTGCTCCACAATATTTGAGGCCTCAGATTGGAAGACTCAATGACTGGGGCTGGGACGGTAGACTGTAGTGACTACACATGGGCTCTCTATTTGGCTTAGGCTTCTCACATCATGATAGCTGGGTTCCAAGAGGAAGTATCCAGAGAGCAAGTATTCTAAGGGACCTAGAGACTCAGAATCTGCTTGACTTTTTTATGACTCAGTCGAAAGGCACACAGAGTGGCATCTGTGAGACTCTTTGCTGAAGCCATCCCAATCTAGCCCAGATTCAAGGAGAGGGGAAATAGCACTCACCTCTCGAATGAAGGAGTCCCTAATAATCTGTGGTCATGTTTAAAACCTGCCTCAGTCGTACCATGTTCAAAGAACTTGTTTCTGTGTACTGTTAAATCTTATGGTTTATATGTGCCTCATTTATTTCCCCATACGTTTATTTACAACAGTTTTCTATTTTTAAGTATATCTTTTAAAAAGCAGGATATCTTTGGTATTTTTTGTTTATTCAATATTAGAGACTCTTTTGATTGCCCCACATTAATATAGCAGGTACAGATCCATGTGTCCAGGTTTGAACACTCTTTGGGTTGTGCTTTTATTTATTTCATTGCTTTTTCCATATGTATTTTGTTTTATGAGGGCTCTGAGTGGTCTCAGACTAGTGCCAGGACAGTAACTAGACATCTAGGTTTGTAAGTGCAATTGAGAGGTGCCTCCCAGCTCCAAGTCTGACTTAGCCCACCTTGATCACATCGATATCTTGGGGCTCTCCAGGACAGTGTGAAGGAAATTAGTGGCTACAAAGAGAATCATCTACCCCAGCTTATCCCCCTGCCTTGGGTTCTTCACCCTCCAATTTCCATTAGTCATTTCCCCTCCATTCTTAGACCCAAACACTTTCTATATGTCTCTAAGGATTTCTCACACTTTTGTTTCAGGTGTGGAGTGTAGGATCGTGTTCTGTCAATATCTTGACTTCTTCGTTGCCTCTGGTTGGGTTTGGAGAGGAAACCCATGTTAGTTTGACATCTTGTCTCAAAGTTTTTGGTTTCGTAAAAGTATATTCATCTGATGTTTTAAAAACATACATAAATGCAATGGTGTATTACACATTTGCTCTTCAGCTTAGAAAATCTAGTCATTATAAATGAGGGGAACTCTCCCTTGTGCATAGCACTTCGTGGATTTTATAGCATCATCATCTTCATTATTTCAATGCTCAGAACAACACTATGACATAGTTGTAGACGAATAAACTGAGAAGTTAAGTGACTTGCCTATAAATGTAGCTAATAAGAAACATTGATGAAGTTCAAATTCAGATCCTCTGACTCCACAAATTTCTTTCTACTATACCCTCTCAATACTAAGTTTAAGATCATTTCTCTGAGTCACAAAAACAGAGGCACAGATAGATTGCATGTTGAGTGAAGACATTTTTTAAAATAATTTTTAAAATATTTAATGTAAGTATAGCTATTATGCGTGACAGAAAAGACCAGCTTAAAATGATGGATTGACTATGTAGGTTTAGAAAACCAATGACAAAATAGGCATCCATCTGGTGTGCACATTTATTTTTTAAATTGAGATTTTTTGTTCAACTTTATTTTTACACAATTTCAAATTTATGGAAAGTTGCAAGTATAGTACTAGGAATTTCCTTTATTCTTCACCAAATTCACCAATATTTCATCACATTTTCTTGCTTTCACTCATTCATTCGTTTTCTTTCTCTCTCTCCCTCTGTGTAAATAATACATATAGTATGTAAATATATAGTATTTATTCCCCCAAAACCATTTAAGGGATAAGTCACACATATTATGAATCATTGACCTAAATCCCTAAATACCTTAGGATGTATTTCCCAGAACAATAAACCACAGTAATACCAAAATTGGGAGATTTAACTTTGATATAATAATATTCTCTAATTTAGGAATCTGCAAACCTTAGGTCTCAGGTCAAACATGGACAACTGCTGCTTGTTGTGAATAAACTTTACCGGAACACAACCACATTTTGTCTATGACTGTTTCTGGGCTACAACAATACAATTGAATAGTTACAACAGGTACCATGTGACCCACAAGTCTACAAATATTTAATATTTGATCCTTTACAGAAAAAATTTTCTGATCCTTCTAGAATCCATAGTCAAATTTGACCTTGTCTAAATAATAACCTTCGTAGTTGCATTTCCTCATTCACGACCCACCTAAGATCATTCATTGTATTTAGTTACGTTTCTTTAATCTGCTTCAGTCTACAACAGTTCCTCGTCCTTTCTTTGTATTTAATGACGTTGAAATTTTTGAAGAATAAAGACCACTTATTTTGTAGAATATCTCTTTATATTGGTTTATCTGATATTTCCTCACGATAGATTTAAGTTGTACATTTGTGACAGGAATAACACTGAAAAGATGCTGTGTTCTTCTTAGTGCACCTTATCAGTAGGTATATTAGATGTCAATTTCTCTTTTGTTAGTGATATTCATCTTAATCACTTAAGTTGGTGTTTGCTAAGTTCTTCCAACATGAAGTTACTATTTTGCCATATTGACATATAATTTTTTGGAGCATCAGCTGAGACTTTATAAATATCTCGTTCTGAACGAATTATCACTATGATGGTTAAAAAGTGATTTTTAAAAGTCCCATATGCATATTTTAATATCTTGGTAGGATGATGAAGCTCAGGCCTGTGCCCACAAAGTGCAGGAGAAATGTTTAAGGCCAATACTCACTAGAAGCCAGGATTCACACAGAATGCTGAGCCTTATCTTCAGTGCCTTTTTGAGTCTGAATAATGGATGTGGTATTGAAAACAGGGAACATTGTTTGGCTGACAGAATATTTATGGAGTAAAGTACTACAGGAGTGCTCAGGATAAGTTCTGAATAATATTCTTTCAGAAAATGCAGTATAGAGATTCAAATGTAAAACTATAAGATGAATAAGAAATTTCCATCAATTCAAAATGGTTCAATATAAGGCATAACTGTCTGCATGCCAGAAAGAAACAGGCCACAACATACAGGTTTGGGTGACAGTGATTTGTGGCAGCTGTCCACAGCCAAATATTTCACTTGTGTGTGGCTGTGAGAAACAAGTCCATTGGGCTGAGCTTAGACACAGTCTCCATGCCCTCGGTTAAGGGCAATCACTTAGACTGCCACTTTCAAAATGACTTTCTCAGGTAGTGGTAGCTGACATACCAAATGTATGAAACTTCTGATTTGACTCGAGATAAAGTCAAAACGAAGGTCATATCATCATCCTCAAAGTCAGACTTTGTTCAGGAAGTAATTAGAAGAAGGATGATTAGGGAAGCAGGAACAGAACATTTTCTTCCAAGTGTTATTGCCTTAGCATTGATTGATGTTTCTGTTCTGTCCACTCTGATTTTAAAAAAAGGATGAGTTGAAGGACTGATTTTGAGTATATTCATTTTCAATTTCCGTTCAGTGTTGGCTTGGAATAGAGCAAATAGTGAAATGATAATGGTAAAGACAAAGAAGGGTAGCAAATGTTTTTCTAGATGGTACCAGAGGGATTTCCCAATACAGCACAAAGGAAGTAGTAGGAAAGAAATCTCACAACATATTTTATGTGATTGAAGTATCAATCTCTAGGTCTCCCCATTTAGACATTTACATAAAACGTTGCAAATAGTCTTGTAAATACTGGTTTTTAGGCAATCCTATGTGTAATTTTAAGAAATTTTATTTTTAGAGTATGTCAGGAAGCTATAATTTTGGGGTAGTAATAATGATAGAATAAGTTGGCTTCAGTTATAGTATCCTAAAAAGGCATCGAATAATCACACTCTCATTATAATGTACAAATACAAGCCCTCTAAGAGAACAAAGATTAAGTGAAAGAAAAGAAAAATTATACCAGTGTTGAACCTTACCATATCTTGTCATACACATATGAAGATAAGAGCTAATGTTTGCTGAGTTGTTACTCACATTCAACTGAATCCCATGTGTGAACTGATTTATAAATCTGTACATTCCATGGTAGGTTCTCTTCTACTGCTATTCACCACAAAAATCTTCGTTTAGCTTCTCTGCAAAGTTGTTGATGTTTTGAAGGATATATTACCTATATACATCTGGATCATTAGCTTCGTAATTCTCCAAGATGGAGATTTGTTAGGAAGTTAATTTTAAGTGGCAAAATGTCTAAATTATTTTAAGATTGGAAATATCTCTCCACTTCCAATCATTGAAAGTTTGCTTTTCACAATGCAATAATATATTCATTCAAAATATGTTTGAGAGCTTACTGTGGAACAGAAATTTTTCTTAAAAGCTGGGGAATATATTGTATGTATTGAGGGTATTCAGGGAAGGTTTTAGGGTCACATAGTCTGAAGTGAGAAGTGGCGAGAAAGGAAGGTTTTAAAACTAATTCAACAACTGCTATTTGGTATTAAGATTTCCATGAAAAAGCTACTTATGATGACACTTTAAAAGAAATAGTCTTCCTGTGGAAAAATAGTTAGGTTTCCAAAATGTAGATATTAATAGTTTATGAAGACTCAAGGGTATTGTATATTGCTATTTATCTTGATTTGTACCAGGATGACATAAATAGGCACCAAGTCCCAGCCAGAATTTTCTGTGGGAAAAGGGAAACACAGGAAGTGCTATAGATTATTTTTTAAATTATGGTGATTTGAAGGACTGTATCTGCAGACAGATTGCCTGAATTCCAATCCTGGCTCTGCCATCCACTACTTGTGTGATCTTGGGTAAATATGAGAAAACGTAAAACCTCTCTGCAGTTTCCTACTCAATAAGGTTACTGGAGGATTAAATAAATGTATGTAAAATATCGGGTTGGCCAAACCCGAACAAACTTTTGGCCAACCCAATATTTATAAAAGTGGCACATAGTAAGTACTTAGGTACTAATATTACTATTAAATAAGCGAAAACTGTACATATGAGAAAATCCAGACTAAAGAATTTTCATCATTAAAGAAGAATGAATGAAAATAAGTGAAGATGCAATTCAAAAAGTTAAAAATACAAACAGAACAAAAGGAACCATGAGAAATGAATTGTTAAATTTAGCAACATAAATTATTGGATTGAAAATATAGATTAAAATCAATCCAAGCCTTGGCACATGGTAAAGATAATCAAAATGGACAATTTGTTTATGAATCAGAGAAAACACAAGATATGCTATCAGAAATTTGGAAGGGAATAAAATTATTCATAATGGTGGTGATAACTGATAACAAAAAATTATCTTGTCAGTTGCTTCTGGAAAAAGTAGTTTCTTTGTTAGGAGACCAAAACCAAGTAAAAAGACCAAGTCATGTAGTTGAATCATGGTTGCCGTGTATTTCTCTGAGGGGATGGTGATGTGAGCAGCCGGCTGACACTTGGTGAAGAAGATGGCAAAGAGGGGCTTCCCTGGTGGCGCAGTGGTTGAGAGTCCGCCTGCCGATGCAGGGGACACGGGTTCGTGCCCCGGTCCAGGAAGATCCCACGTGCCGCGGAGCGGCTGGGCCCGTGAGCCATGGCCGCTGAGCCTGTGCGTCCGGAGCCTGTGCTCTGCAACGGGAGAGGCCACAACAGTGAGAGGCCTGCGTACAGCAAAAAAAAAAAAAAAAAAAAAAAAGATGGCAAAGAGGTGAGGGAATAGGAAGCAAAGTTTAAGTGACAGTACTTGGAATAGAAACTTGAACTTGCCAAGCTTGGCAAGTTTTTGCTTCCTAACATATTCTTATGTATTTTCTCCCTGAATTCTGAAAAAAAAACATATTACTTTTCAAAATGCCAGCCTGGCTCAGCTAGATTAAGGGAAAAAAGGAATAGGGTTGCACCAGAGATTGAGGGGCAGAATCACTCTTCTGGGAAATGGATATGATGGCAGAGCCCTTGTGTACTGTTGGTAGGACTATAAATTAGTGCAGCCAATATGGAAAACAATATGAAGGTTTCTCAAAAAATTAACAATAGAATTACTATATGATCCAGCAATTCTATTTCAGGATATATACACAAAAGGGTCTGTAATCAGAGTCTTGAAGATACATTTGTATACCCATGCTCATAGCAGCAGTATTCACAATAGGCAAATGATGGAACCACCCAAGTATTTGTTGATAGATAAATGGTTAAAAATCTGGCCTATACATGCAATGGGATATTATTTAGCCTTAAAAAAAGGAAGGAAATTCTGACACATTCTTACAGCATGGGTGAACCTTGAGGGCATTATACTAAATGAATAAGTCAGTCACAAAAAGACAAATACTGTATGATTCCATTTATATGAGGTAGCTGGAGTTGCTAAATTCATAGACAGAAAGTTGAATGGAGGCAGGGGGATTGAGGAGTTGTTTAATGGGTATAGAGTTTCAGTTTTACAAGATGAAAACAGTTTTTTGAGATTGCTTGCATAAATGGATTTAATATTACTGAAATGCACACTTAAAATGGTTAAGATGACAAATTTTGTTACGTGTATTTTACCACAATTAAAAATAAAAAGCAGGAATGACTATATTAGTATCTGGTAAAGTAGACATCATAGCAAAGAGAGCTACTAAGGGCAAAGAGGAATATTACATTATTATAAAAGCATCAATCCACCACAAAGATATAACTGTCCTGAATATGTATCAACCAAACAGCAGAGTTTCCAAATACACAAAGCAAAAACTGACAGAACTGAAAGAAGACATTGACTAAGCCACAGTTATACTTGGACTTCAAACACCTAACACTCAGCAACTGATAGAACCACTAGGCAGAAAGTCAGCAAAGATTGAATAACTGAACAAAACAGTGACCAACAGGATCTAATTTATATATAGAAGAGTCAACAACAACAGAGTACACACTTGTTTCAAGAGTCCTCAGAGCATATATTGATACCAAGATAATGTACATCCTGGGCCATAAAATGAGCCTCAACAAATTTAAGAGATTGAAATACTACAGAACATATTTTCTGAGCATAACGGAATCAAACTAGAAATATGTAAATATGAAAGACAACAGGAAAATCTCTAAACAATTGGAAATTAAACACACTTATAAATAATCCATGGGTCAAGGACAAAGTCGCAAGGAAAATTTTTTTAAAAAGACATTGAGCTGAATGAAAATGAAAAGACATATCAAAATATGTGGAATGCAGCTAACGTACCACTAAGAGAGCAATTTATAGCATTAAATGCTTACATTAGAAAGAAGGAAAGGTCTCAAATCAGAGACCTAAGTTCTTACTTAAAGAAGATAGGAAAAAAAGAAAATAAACCCAAAGCAAGGAAGTAAATAAAGAGCAGAAATCAACAAAATTGAAAGGAAGAATAAAATAGTTTTTCCCCATTGATTTTCTCTATTCAAAACAATCAATGAAATTGACAAAACTTTGGAAAGACTGACAGAGAAAATTAGAGAAAACAACGACAAATATCAGGGATGAAACAGGGACTGTCATCACAGATCCTGCAGTCAGTTAAATGGATAATAAGTGGATATTCTTGTTAACTCATAAATGTGAAAAATTACAAGAAATGAATCAATTCTTTGAAATACCACAAATTACCACCCCCCCAAAAGGTTATATAGGCAATGTAATTAGTCCTATAACCAATAAAGAGATTGAATTTGTAGTTTAAGTTCTGAAAAAGAAATACCCATGTCCCCATGATTTCACTGGAAAATTCTACCAAACAGAGATTATACATTGACATTTACTCTTTATCACAAAATCAAAGAGGGTGAGGACATTTCACATCTCATTTTATGAAGCCAGGATTACCCTGATATCAAAACTACAAAGAGAGTACAAGAAGAAAGTGGAAAGAGTCACCATACCTGGTATTAAGGTTTACTATGCAGTCACAATAATGAAGACAGCATGGTGTTTGCTGAGGGATGACACATATATCAATGGAACAGAATAAAGAACCCAGAAATAGACTCAAACCAATATTCCTAACTATTTTAGACAAAAATGAAAAAGCAATTCAAGGAGTAAGAGTACCCTTTTTAACAAATTGTCCTGGAGCAATCGGACATCCATAGTTTAAAAACAAAACAAAACAACAACAAAAAAACCTTGGCCCAAATCTCATACCTTATACAGAAATGAAAAAATATCACACATTGAAATGTAAAACTATATAATCTTAGAGAAGATGTTTGGTACCTAAGACCAGGTGAAAAGTCCTTAGACACCAAAAGCATGATCCATAAAAGGAAAAAATTGATAAACTGGACCTCATGAAAATTATGACTTTTGCTTTGTGAAACATGCTATAATGATGATGAAGCATAAGCTACAGACTGGGAAAAAATATAAATCACATTACCTGACAAAGGACTTGTATCTGAAACATATAAAGAGCTCTTGACATTCAACAGTGAAAAAATTTAAAAATCCAATTAGAAAATGGGCTATAGCAGTGGCCCACGATAAGCAGATGGGTTGGACCTATATGGCTCCTTTATTCCTGGGGTTATCATTTCATTGCTAAAAATGACGTAAACAGAAACCAGACCGAAAAACTCCTAATAAGAGTACAAGAACTGAAGAAGGAGATGCAATGGCTTAAAAAGGAACAGGCCAACAACAACAAGAATTCAAATATTAGAGAAAATTCTTCAGGAACTGGAAGTGCTAAGTGTGCTCTTTTTTTTTTTTTTTTTTTTTTTTTTTTTAAATTTCAGTGCTCATGGCCAAAGACATGCAGCCCTAACATTAGTCTGTCTGGTCTGGACTAGGGATACCAAGGCTTTGCCAGTCAGGAGAACACAATACAACTGAACAGAAACTGAGGCTTAACCAAGACTAGACTAGGAGAAAACAGGCAGACCTCCAACCCTCACTGATGTGGGTGAACAAACAAAGACATTAAATGATTTTGGACAGGTGATTTCTCTTGACCTTTGATTTTACTTTCCAAGGGGCAGGGATTCAGAGGATTTTAATTTGAAAGGGGTCAACGATGCTGCTAAAGAGATTCATTATGCCCACATTTCCAATCAGGTGCTCCCTCCAGACTTCTCTCTACTGGCCTGGGCCCCTGTAGAACCCAGCTTCAGTGCTAGGTTCAGCTATCATGAGCAGACTTACTGCCATTTTCCCTTTGTGCTGATTTAGATATTGTAACCATGAATTATACAGCTCAGAAATATGACGACACATAAGATTTTAGGAACTTGTGTAAAATACATGTAGCCAACAGAGTGATTAATTTTCAGTGGACTACTCTCTCTGCTCAAGTACAGCTAGGAGTCCAGAGCCTGGGTGAGGGGAAAGGACAAGAACCTTTCTAGTTATGTCAATGTGAAGTGAGTGGCCAGGTGTTCCTTTATCGTCAAGTCTGCTGTACGATGGCTGTCTTTTTCTGATTGCCAAAGGAATGGAGAAGCCAGAGATTATTGATAAATCTGCTGAACATAGAGAAATATCCCCAGAAACCTCACTATGGTATGGCTGTAGAATTTTCTCTTGTCTTATATGACTTTAAGTTTGAAAATATCAACTGGATCTAGGATTGGGAGGTTCAGGAGTTCAGTGCTACCCACCACCGACAGCTATAGGCTAAATACACTGTTAAAACTTACATGTTGTATAGTATACTAGAAGGACTGGACTCTGTTGCCATACCCTGTGGGAAAGGACCAAAAATGGATGGAGTGATAGAATAAAGAAAAGTTAATAACTCTGTCATAAGGCAGACCATTGCATTTGTAGTAGGAGTGGAAATGTACATTATAAGCCCCTAATAGATCATCCTAAATGTCAAGTATAGGAATCCTGATCCAGCATCTTGTAAGTAGGGGATGCATCGAGCATCCACGTTTATTTCATGAAGAGTAAACAAAAGCCTAAAGGGACTGTAATGACACACAGAGGAAGAAAATATTATATATAGAAGACAACAAAGAGGCTCTGTGTTTATACAGAAACTAAAACATCATTTAACCACAGAAAAACTCACCAGGGTCTAGGAGGCAACAACCAGCTAGTGGTAGGTGGGTGTAGAAAGGAAATAATATACATGCTATATATATAATTGCAAGAAGTCCTAGAAATTCAGATGATCAGCTATTAACAAAAGCCCATAAGGTCATAGTAAGGAAGGTCTTGCTGCTTAAATAAGCAACAATTTGTTCTTTTATCCCTATCATAAAAGATTGAGATTTTTAATAAGCAGTCGTAAAATGGAGATGTATTTCTGTGCACCTGGAAACCTGTGCCTTGTGTTCAAATTCATGAAAGCCTGATTTTGTCAGTGTTAAAAAAAATAGGCTATATAGACACGAATAGAAATCTTAGTGAAGAGGATATACAGATGGCAAATGAGCACATAAAAAGATGTTCAACATTTACCATCAGGGAATTGCAAATGAAAAGTTCAATGAGATATCACTATACATGAACCAGAATCACTTAAAACAATTTTTTAAATGATAACACCAAATGCTGGTGAGAGTGCAAAAGACCTGGTGGGACTGTAAACTAGTATAGCCACTCTGGAGAGAAGTATGGAACTTTTTTACAAAACTGAATATGCCATTACCATATGACCCAGCAATTGTACTCGTGGGCATTTATCTCAGAGAAATGAAAACTTTAAGTTCATAGAAAAACTTATACAGGAACGATCATATCAGCCTTATTCGTAATAGTCAAAAAATAAAAACAACGAAAATGTCCTTCAATAAATGAATGGTTAAACTGTGGTACATCCATACCATAGAATACTACTCACCAGTAAAGAAAGCAAAAAAAAAAAATTGATACACACAACCACTTGAATATATGTCAAGGGATTTATGCTGAATGTAAAAAGCCAATCACAAAAGGTTATATGTTGAATGATTCTATTTATTTAACATTCTAATGGCAGCATTATAGACATGAAGAACAAACTACTGATTCCAGGGGTCATGGAGAGAGGGAGATAGTTGTGATTATAAATGAGTAGCATGACAGATCCTTGTGATGGAAACTTTCTGTATCTTGACTGTAGTGGTGATAATCACAGGAAATTACACAGGTGATAAAATTGCATAGAACCATACACACACGCACACAGACTTGTGCATGTAAAACTGGAAAAATTGAATATGGTAAACGGATCAAAACAATTTCAGTTTCCTGATTGTGATATTGTCCTATAGATATGCAACATGTTACCACTGAGAGAAACTAGGTTAAGGGTATAAGGTATCTTACTATTTCTTATGACTGCACATGGCTTGACAATGATCTTAATTTTTAAATAAAATTAAAGCAAGTTTGTGGCATCATTTAAATGCTACTAAACTCTCAACAAAATAACAATCATAATATTAAAAAGAAATGTAATATTGATGTACACAAGAACATTGACTCTCTATGCTGAGTAACAGAAGCTGGATAAAAATGAGTACATACTGATTCCATTTATATAAAATGCCAGAACATGTAATCTATGGAGACAGCAAGCAAATCAGTGGTTATCTGAGGATGGGGGTGCAGAGAGGGACAAGAGGAAGCAATTGTCAGGGGGTAAGGGGAGACTTATGGGGGTGATGGGTATTTTCACACTTATAATTGTGGTAATGGTTTAACAAGTATACACATATGACCAAACTCATTCAGTGGTCACTTTAAGCATGTGCAATTTATTATATGTCAATTATACTTCAATAAAACCACTTAAAAGGATCGTCTCTTCAGAGAAAAAACAACAACAACTTTGGAAGGAATAGAGATAAAAGATGTTTGGAGGGGAGATGATGTTGTTTTAGAATTCTTTGTAGACAGTTGCCTGTACTGAGAGCAGACAGCTCTTACTTCCCTGCCCTTGGGAAGCCACTGCTCCACCTTAAGTTTCTTTAGAAAGTGGGCTGATCAGTGTTGAGTTTGTGGCTTCCATTCACCATTATTTTAGTCCTCAGGGTGCTTTCAATAACTTTTAGTAGGGTGAGATTTTTGGCCCTCTGGAGGACCTTTAGTCGCTGGCATCGTAGGGTGAGATGTAGCAAACACTTGTATGACGTAGGTGGCCTGGAAGTGATTTGTCTATTTCTTGGGATGATACTGCCACCTACACACCTCAAACCACATAGGTTCTGGCAATGTACACTTTGTCGTGCCCCTCGTCCAGCCCCCTACCCCAAAGACAGAAACGCCAAGCCCCTTTCCACCTTGCCTGTGGGTTCAAGTGTTAAGTAGGAAATTTATCTTCAGCACTCAGTCCTGACCCATTCCTTATCCCCACTGTCTGGTTAACTGTGATTCTGCCAGTGTCCCCCCCAACCTTGCAGGACTCAATGTCCCTCCCTCCTCACACACCTGCCTCTTCCCTTCCTTCCCTGCTCCCACCATGAGAGAACTGGCAGAAACACACAGAAATTTTCACAAGTTGATTTTTATTTAATTAGCATCCGTGTACCCTGATGCTATAAAATTCCGTGTCTACACAGTTGGCCATTTCTCAGACCTCAGACTTGGCAGATATTTCTGAGGTCTCTGGCCTCCCCCTGAGCTTTACTGGCTCACCATCTCTTCGCTTGGAGGGGTGTTGCTGCACGGCACTTGGTTCTGTGTGGCCTCTTGGTTCTGCTCGGCCTCTTGGTTCTGCTCTGCATTATTTTGATGTTGATTCAGCGTCTCATCCAGCCTGTGAGAACAGCTGGAGAGTGTTTGTCTTGTAGCTTTCTTCTGCTGTTTTGTGGGGTGGACAGCTTTCGTAGAGGCTTTTTTATTCAGACTCCTTTGACGGGGTTTCGTCACGGTCCTGGCTGTCTTCAGCACCTGGAAGGACAACAGAGTGAGGTCAAAAGGACATTGGATTAGGGAGAAGAAGATGGGCTATTGATGGAAAGGGAGACTTCATGAGAAGGGGTCAGGGCTGAGGAGGGGGTTTGTGCCAGGCAGGGAGAGGGTAGGATTCTTGGGGGAGAGGGAATCCATGAAGAAAACAGCTTGGGTAGGGTCATCTTACGTGGCCACCACGTCTAGGTCTGAGGTTATAGGGAGCCTCATCCACCCTCCTCCGTCTGGCTCTCGAGGGTTTTCGATCCATGTCTGTATCAGGCTCTCGTAGTCTTCGGCACACCTCAGCTGTATTGAAGCCTACCAGTGGTCTACTCCGGGCCTACTGACCACGCTATATATACAGCTCCCCAGGACGATGAAGGGTCCGTACCCTTAGCCAATGGTGGCTAAGGAGGGACTTAGCCATCACAAAGCAGCCCTTGTGACACGTCTGTTGATGTAGCTCAGACATTTCAAAGAACCATTCCTGACACCTGGGGCGGGGTGGGGGGGGGGATGATGATGAGGCCAGGATGGCTCGGTTAGAGAGAAGAGTCTTCCCAAGCCGAACTGCCACCCCTCCTCATATCCCTATGTTCAGTTGTGGTGGTGCACATGGTAGAGAACAAACCTTTCCTCCAAGCTATTCTCCAAGGCCACCCCTACTCAGTGGTTTATTCTGAGATCTCCCACCCTTAGTTACCAGCTAGTGTTTTGGATATCTTACTTAAAATCCCTCCAAAAGCTGTATGGCTGAATTTAAATATTGGTGGAGATATGAATCATCTTACAAACTAACAAAAAGACAGCTCCCATGAATAAACATCTCCCTACCTAGAGCATCTGGCATTAAAGCCTGCTGATTTTGATTAAATTATCTTCTGCCCGCTTTGCAACTTAAAGGCAGGGATTAGAATTAACTGCCCACTCATGAAGGTTGCTTTTATTTTTTCTTTTATTCTGTTCTTGGACTCTGGCCATATTGTCATCATTGAGTTTGACAAGGTTCTTTCTCCTACAGTTTTTCTATTTTTCTTTCATCCTAGAGTCCAACACTCATTTCCTTCCCACAATTAGGCACCTACTCGGATGTGTTTGAATCATGCCCTCGTATATGTTTGTACTCTTGCGAAACATATAGCCTTATGAAATATGTGTGTGTGTGAATATGGTGCATTGTGCCATAGACCTCGTTCTGTTTCTTACCTTATGCTTTTAAGTTCAACTTATGTAGCTATATGTATCTCTAGCTAATTGTTTCTAATGCTGCATCATATTCCATTAGAACGAATATCCCAAGTATAACTTGTCCATTCCTTCCTCTTTTGAGGGACATCTATGTTGGCTCTCCACTCCACTGCCAGAAACATTGCTATGAGGAGCATTCTCATTCATGTCTCCCTATGGACTTCTGCATATATTTTTCTGTAATATACGCTCAGGAATAGAATTTCTAGGTCATAGATATCCTTAGTCCGTTTGAGCTGCTAGAACAGAATACCATAGACTGGTGGCTTAAGCAACAAACATTTACTCCTCACAGTTCTGGTGGCTGAAGGGCCAAGATTAGGATGCCAGCATGGTTGGGTTCTGGTGAGGGCCCTCTTCCTGCTTATGTCCTCACATGGCCTAGCTCAGTGTGTACACACAAAGAGAGAGACAGCTATCTCCTGTGTCTTCCTCTTTTTCTAAGGGCATTAATGCCATCATAAGGCCCCCATCCTCATGACCTAATCCAACTTTAATTTTCTCCCAAAAGCCCCACCTCCAAATACCATCACATCTAGAGGGCTAGGGTTTCAGCATATGGATTTTGGAGGGACACAAACATTGTCTATAAGCAATATTTTTTTCTAAATACTTCCAGGTTGCTCTCCAGAGTGACAGTACCAGTCTATTTTCCCGATAGAATTATATTATTACTTGTTTCCCTGCATACTCATCAATACACAGTGTGGAAGCAGCTTCTGATATGACTCCCAATAATCCCAGCCTCCTGATGTTCACATGCTTGTGTAATCCACTCTCCTTGAGTGTGGGCTGTACCTAGTGTCCTGCTTCTAATGAGTTGAATCAATAGAAGCCAGCAAAAGTCATAGGATGTGATCAACATGATTAAGTTTCCTCTTGCTAGAACTTTGTTGCTGACGGTCTCTCTTGCCCCCTTGTTTTCTCATTCTGATGAAAGCATATTGTGTGGTGCTCAGTGAAGAGACTCGCATATCAAGGAACAGCTCCTGAGGACCTGAGGTTTTTAGTGCAACGACCCACAAGGAGCTGCGTGCTACCAACACCCAATTAGGGAAGCAGATCCTTCCCAACTGAGACTTGAGATGAGGTAGCCTTAGAAGATATGCAGAGCCAGAGGACTAGCTAAGCTGCACCCATATTCTTGATCCATAGAAACTCTGAGATAATAGATTCAAGCCACTAAGTTTTGGGGTAAGTTTTTACACAGCAAGTGATAACAAAGACACTTAGTATTACCCGACTTTTTATTTAAAAAAAGTCTGATTGGTAAATAGTGTAATCTCCTTTCACTTCTGTGATTACTAGTGATTCAGCTATTTAGATTTTCTATTCTTTAAATTGTTTCTTGATTAATAATGTTTCTCATTCTATTGGATTTCTTCTCTTTTTCATGTTGGTTTTACCATTCCTTTGTATTTTATGGATACTAATTCTTTGTTAGTGAACTTTGATATGCTTTGGGTAATGTTCAATACTTGTGTTATCCTCCACATAGAGTTCCTGCACCATGTGGTATGTGGTGATATCTTTATCATATACCTTTTATTTTGAAGGGGTATTATTTCATTGATCATGGCCTCTAGTACTAGGTTGAATGTAGAGACAGTATCAGACATGGATATCCTGAAATTTATGTGCCTAATGTGTTATAGTAATTAGGAGAAGGTTTTCTGGGTTTTATTTTGTTTTATTTGCTACAGAGACTACATCATGTTAAAGAAGTTTCCTGCTATTCTTAGGTTTTGGAAAGCACTTTGTAAAAACTCATGTGTCTTTACCAAATGCTTTTGATCTCCCCATTGAGATGATTATTTAAATTAAATGTTTTCCTTATCTTCTTAGGGTGGGGGATCACACAGACGTATTTTCCTATCTTAAATCAGTCTTCTCTTCCTAAGACAAATCTTACTTGATTATGATGCATTATCCTATGATCATATATTATTTTCCAGTTTTGTATCTATGTTCATAAGGGAGATAGCCTTTACATTTCATTGTATGATCCATTCTATCTCAGCTATGAAACCAAGGTTTACACGAGCCTTATAAGACGGGTTGGTAAGGTTTCTCTCATTTTTTATCTTCTGAAACAGCTTGTGTGAGAGGTGGAATTATCTGTTCCTTGAACATTTTGTACAATATATCTCTAAAGCTATATAGATCTAGGGCTTTCCTGTATGTGGAGCAGTGGACAAGGGTGAGTCTGATGACTGTTTTATTTCTGTAATAGTTACAGGCATTTGGATTTGTGAGATGGGCTAATTAATAATACCCATTTCTTCCCTTTCCGAGTTTGGAACCTATTGGTAGATACGTATGCATCAGAGAGACATAGATAAAGCTGACTGCAAGTTGTGACTTTAGATCTCTAGCCAAGCCGACTTGCTAACAATTCACCCCTGAATTTGCTCCACTCCTTACTACGTGGCAGATCAGAATTCATCATTCAGCTGGTAGGTTGATCCTGTGAAAAGTGAGTGGATCCGAAGGGGCTGGGTGAAGCATGCCCCACTGCTGCTTACAATTTTACCAAAGAAATCCCTGTCTCTTCCTGGCGAGAAGTGAGTGAGGCTAAATGTGTTTAAAAGTTAGACCAGAGAGAATTCCCTGGTGGTCCAGTGGTTAGGACTCCATGCTTCCACTGCAGGGGGCACGGGTTCAGTCCCTGGTTGGGGAACTAAGATCCTACATGCCACACAGCGCTGCCAAAAATAAAGTAAAATAAAATAAAAAGTTATACTAGAACAAGTGAGAGTCTCCCAAACAATTGGCCTTTTCAGGTTTTTCTCTGCAAAATTTAGCCATTTATATTATTTCCCCCAGCAGTATGCTCATTCTTCTTGGGCTTCAAGCTTATTGGCATACACTAATTCATAATATTATTTCGTTACTTTTTAAATTGCTATAGTATTTTTACTTTTCTCATTCATATTTTGCTTTAGTCTTGGCTCTTTTTTTTTCCTGATGTCTCCCATGGTTTATCTTGTAAATCTTTTAAAGTAATCATTTCTTGATTTTATAATTATTCTTTATTTCTGGTCTGTATTTCCTCATTTGTTTGTTTATATCTATTTCCTCCTTTATGGTTTCTTTCACATTTAGTCTGTTGCCCTTCATTCTAGCTTGTTAAATTGAACACAAAGCTTATTTGTCTTCAATATACTTTTTTGAATTCTGATAAACGTATTCAGAGCAGCAATTTTCTCACAGAGTTCTGTGTTAGCTACAAGTCACAAATCTTCTCCTGCTAATTCATGTTAGGAGTATCTCATTTTTATTATTTCTCCTTTCATCCAAGGATTATTAGGTAGTATGATTTTAGTTTCTAAGCATGTTAGGTGTTTAAGCTATCCTTTAAAAGACCTAATTTTATTATAGTCAAACAACACAGTCTGTAGGATATTAACTCATGAAAGTTTTCTGAGACTTTCTTTGTAAACTTGTACATGGTAAACTTTTGAGACTATTCCTTGAGTGCTTGAAAATAATGTGTATCCTCTACTTGTGGAGGGTAAGTTTTCTCTATACCAGTTTGTGCTTATTAATTCTATTAGTCAGATCCTCTATCTTTGCTTTTTCTCTCCTTCTCCTTTGGTTTCTTGTTGCCTGGCATAATGATTTCCATCTCTTCCCCTTCACCCACCATAATTCTGATGAGGACCACACTTGGTCAGCAGTCAGTACCTCCTCCGCTGACTAATCTAGTTGGACAGTTGCCTGAGCCTAAAAACTTTTCCAGGTGTCCATCTGATGGCCCTAGGCTGAACCTTCACTGCGAAGTCCCGGAACATCTGCAAGAATTAGAAAAATGTATAGGTCTCTGGACCCCTAGTGAGTGGAGGGGAAATCCCCCTACATTTGTGCTTGTGGGGAGTAGAACTGAAACATTTGAGACTTCCCCCAGCTCGGAAATTTTTAATCACAGTTGATTCTGATCTTTCACACCTTTACTTTTATTATTATAATGTGAGATTTTAGTGAACAGAAAGTGGGAGGCTTTGCTCTCTATTCAGGCAGTGGACATGTAACAACGGCTCAGTAAATGCTTGGATGAGTGAGTGAATGATCACATGAATAAACAACTAGGCACCCGTGAGAATACTGCTACTGGGAAGCACTAAATGTCAACTTTCACATCATCATCTATGATTATTGTGTTGAATAATCCTCATGTTGTTTAAATAAGCATTTCATTAAGACTAATACATATTTATACATGCCAGTAAGCCATTGGTGTTTCTTTCCTCTGATGTCCTTATTCATGTCCCTTTCCTTGGGCCTCTTTGTCCTTAATTTCTCTATCTGTATAAAGTAATTACTCTTTAATTGTGTGAAGGTCATACTGTATTATGTAAAATTACCTTTTGTTTGTCAAATGGATCTGTCTAAAATGGTACCCAGATTCCCATTTGTCTTTTGAGAAATGTGTTCATCATCTTTCTGGCATATAGACATCCTTAATTTTTTTCTAGTAAGCTGTATTTTTTTCTTTATGGCTTATAGTTGATATGGTTTTTTAAACATATTATTGTTTGGCGCAAGTATTAGAGATTGGAAGGCACTGAGGCTTATTGTTCTCTCTTGTAAAATCTTTAGCAAGCTCTTCTGGTATTTCTGATATCTTTAAGTGCCTTTTGTCTTACATACATGTCTTTTATGACATTTTTCACAAGTTTTAATAGTTTATTGTTAGTGTCTGTCTTTCATGCTAAAAATAGGTAGGGAAATGACATTTCTACAACCACCATAATGCATATATGAAAGCATAGCTAATTGATGGTGCCGTAATTTTCTGCTGCGGCCTCAGAATCCACTTAAAAACTGCAAAAACCTTAAAACAAAGGAGGAATATTTTTAAATGTTTAAATGTTGATCTTTACGTAACTCAATGTTTATAATTAGGTCTTTCTGGAACCTGAACTAACTTTTCAAGCCCAGAAGAACTTCTAATAGTAAAATATTAATGAGTAAATTATCCTTTTTGCATGGAGTACCAAGAAATAGTCAATATAGGACTGGACTGTCAGTAATGACCTGATTAATATTTCTTATTACTGGTAAAAAATATATATATATATGCTCTCCCCCTGATAAAGCAATTTCAGGATATGAGAAATCTATCTTTCTAAATATAAATCCAGGGCTGACAAACAATTTTTAAAATATATTTTTAAAAAATCAAATGTTTTCTGTAATATTGTACTTCCACATTTTATCTTATTTGCATCACAGTTAAATCATTTGGGGGTTGTATTGATGAGCCAGATTGTCAGAGCTTTGCCTTTCCGTTATAAACAACCTTTAGAATGAAATCTCCTTTATTATATTTTTAATAAGGACCAAATGAGACTTATAGAATACATTTAATAATTTTATAGTTGGGTCGGTTATTCTGCTTTTCTTTCCTTTTTTTGAAATTTAATATGTGAAAATTGGTATTTTATAATCTTAAGGAAATCGATCGGACTGCATTTTTCAAACCTATTATCTTAGCGTTGCTTATAGTAATCCTTCACTTTAAAATCTCTTTTATGGGTATTTAATATGTTGGGATATTTTACATTCTTGCTTGAGTTCTTTCTCGATGGCAGTTATTGAAAAAAACAAATATATATATATAGTCACTGTGATTTAGGGGCCAGAAAACCAGTGTCCATGTGGGGGTAAATATAGACCACAGCTGCTTATTTTTACAAATAAAACTTTGTTGGAACATAGCTGTACACTTTTACTTACATAGTGTCTGTGGTTGCTTTTGTGCTAACACAACAGAAACCTATATTGCCTACAAAGCCTAAAGTATTTACTACCTGACCCCTTACAGAAAATGTTTACTGACCCAGTATTTTATAGATCAGAACAGTGAATCTCAGAGAAGTCCAGTAACCTGCCCAAATTCACACTAATATGTAACTGACAGAGCTGAGACTTAGATCCAGTCTCCCAGATTCTAGGACCCCTGCTTATAATGTATATATCATAATTCCTCATTATCTTATTGGGCTATTATTATATTATTACTCTCCTATTCTCACCAGTGGTCACAGCTTTTATCTTTTTCCCCCCAAATATGGGATATTTCATTTTATTTTCACTTTTTATAAGTCAAATCTCCAGTCAACACAACTGGTATTTGCAAACCTGTGCAACTTTTAGTTAGTTGCCACATGAAGTCTTAACAAAAATCTTCTAGATTTACCATAAAAAAGGAGCCTGCTGAGAAGATTGGCAATAGCAGAAACCAGAGTATATGAAGGCTCTGTCCTACGTGCATTTTTAAAATATGGCATTACCTAGAGTTTTTTAATATATATTTATAGCTAGAGTTTTAATGACGTGTACAGTAGGAAAATAAATGAACACATAAAATGCTGTTAGAGAAATTTGAATCTCCCATTGAAAAATCGATTCCATTTTACAAAAACTAGCTCTTCCCACAAGACATTGTGGTTTACAGAGGCTAAATTTTAAAATCTGCTGTCTATATCCATAAATCTATGTATCTATCCAGTGATATATATGCATCTTGGCATGGATGTCCATGGAGTGATCTGAAGAGTAAATGAGCTGCATAATGATGTGCATAGTGTGTTCTAATGTTTATAGGAAAATAAAATAAACACCCCATACAGGGCATTATAGTGGAATTTCTCTCCCTCCCCCGCCGACCCCCTCCTTCCTCTCCCTCTCCCTCTTTCTCCTTTCCTCTCTCTTTCTCTCTCTCTTTCTTTGTATATGACAGATATACTTCAGTGAAACCCATGAGGTAGATACTGGGGGTTAAAATGGGATGTAAAGAGAAAATTATGTAGTGGGAGATTATTGTTGCATTATATGCCTTACAAACCACTACTGCATATCAACGCTTAAGCTATGATATATTACTTTATATATAAAAATTTCAATAGAAAAATATATTTTCCAAATCACTTTCTTGGGGGTAATAGCAAGTCTTTCAGGTTCTGCAAATCCTAAATTTCTCCACACATGGAAATGTGATAAATAGAACCTAATCTTATCTCTTTGGTTATTGTAATGATAGAGTGTTTTGAAATTTTCTTTTCCCACTGCAGTCTCTGTTGCTCCAGTATCTTTTTTTTTTCCGCTTGTTTCTGTATTATTCTTCGTTTTTATTGCTTGATGTTTTCCTCAGATGCATGGTAATCCTTGATTGCTTATGATTAAAGATGTGGGAATAAAATGATGTTGGAAGTTCTGAGTGTATGGGTGTAATTGGTTGACTGAATTTTACTGTAGAATTATCTGCATGCAATTTTTAAATCAAGGAATGCCACATATTTGTATCTTTATGTCATTCTTTTGTGTCTGATGAAGTTTAACTGAAAAGAGACTTCTAATCTGCTGTCTAGATGGTAAAAATCTGGCTGCCAGCGATTTGGGAGCAACACTCAATGAGAATGGAGGAAGGAGAGCCTGGAATTCTCAGCATTCAATATGCACATGGTCCATGGTCACTTACCATGCCTGTTTTTTAGGACCCATACCCGCAACTGTGCCAGGTATTTCCAGAGAATAAATCTCCAGGTATCTGCTGGAGTAGGAGAAAGAGTTCCCTAGAGCATAGACTAAATAAGGAGATCTAGAAATGTGACTGTTTTACCCTACCCCTTATTTGAGCCTCTCCCTTTTATGCCGAATTTCTTAAGTACCTGGAGCTAATATTTCCTGAATCTTTGAGGATTCTGTAATATACATCTGGTTGGTTCTCAGCTTTTCCTAAGTGCTGTTTGAAATTCAGTTTTCTTAGTTCTGCTAAGTTAATTATCACTGGTTCATTTGCTTTCCAACTTCCAGAATGCTGTTGCTGTTTTATTCGCTCCTGTTCTCTCTGTCCTTGTGGATCTTAGTGGAGTTTTCAGAGCAAGTGAAATTTGATGTATATATTCAGTCTACCATCTTATTTTCTTATGCCTCTGAAGTAAAGCACTAGGGATTTATACATTTGTGAAACCTGGAGTAGTCTTCATGGCAGAGGTTCAGATATATAAACTACATTTAATTTGGAAATGAGCTACATCTGAATTCTTCAAGGAATTAAATCAAAATATATATGCAATGAAAGAAAATAGTTTTTTATTGTTCCCAGTTTGTCATTTAGCCTTCATTGAAATTGTGAAGGCTAAAAATATTTATTTTAGGGCTTCCCTGGTGGTGCAGTGGTTAAGAATCCACCTGCCAGTGCAGGGGGCATGGGTTCGAGTCCTGGTCTGGGAAGATCCCACATGCTGCAGAGCAACTAAGCCTGTGCACCACAACTACTGAGCCTGCGCTCTAGAGCCCGCAAGCCACAACTACTAAAGCCTGCAAGCCACAACTACTGAAGCCCGCACGCCTAGAGCCCGTGCTCCACAACAAGACAAGCCACCACATTGAGAAGCCCACGCACCACAACGAAGAGTAGCCCCCGCTCGCCGCAACTAATGAAAGCCCACACACAGCAATGAAGACCCAACACAGCCAAAACCCCCCCAAAAATACCACATTTATTTTATATAGGCTCTATTCTTCTGATAGCAAGTAAACAGCCTGGCTTCCTATTTATTAGGTTTGAAAAACAGTTTAAAAACTTTTAGTCCCTTTTCTGGCAATAGGCTTGTCACTTGGAACAGTTCCAAGTGTGGTAGGTATGATGGTTACTTGGTAATAATGTCATGTCTTGCCATAAATTGAGTTTATTAGCATAGTTTGAAACCAAGAGAAGAACGAAGTTAAAGGGGCCTGGCTGTACAGTGTGACTGAACAGGACAAGGGGCACAAGTGTACAATATCAAAAGGAAATTGTGTTCTGTTGGAATGAAATGAGATGGAAAATACATTCTGAACTGCAAGGGAGTAATGACAGAGTTTTTGCCATCATTGTGCTTGTTTTCTCCAGTAACACACTGCTGTTGGACTGATGCTAGTATTTAGGTATCAAAATGATATTTCAACCTGTCACAGGCTTTTAACAAATTACATTTAACACAACATTAGAAATTAATGAAATTACTTTTCAGAATGGGTATTCCATCCCTAAAGTCCACAAAAGATATGTGCCTACTGTATGGAGAGCAGTTCTTTAGAAGAAATAGAAATAAAACTAGAAGCTAAAATTAAAGTTCCTAATCTGAAAGAGCTTAAAATATAGGTCAGGTCCTAGAGACACAGCCTATATCCATATATGTATATCATTTCAATGTGAGAGAAAACCATGAGGAAGCATATAGGAAAATTAAAGTCAGTAGAAGGATAGTGGATCAATTTTTAAATGACGGCTATAAATTGGCCTTATGTTTTGCAATTTTATTCATTCATTTACCAGTGTTGTTCATGCTGGATTCTCTGCTTGGTGGCTGGAATATAGACCTGAAAATATTAATCATTACTACTGTCTACTGAATGCTTACTATGCAACAGGACTTGTGGTAGGCAGACTATTAATATGCCCTTTCTTATTTATTCCTCACAAGAACTTTGAGTGACAGTCATTATTATCCCTGATGACTTTTCTAATATTTATCAGTTAGGGTCTCCATAAGAAACAAAGAACCTATTCAGATTAGGATCATTTGTGGAGGAGGGTAGGTTTTTATAAAGGAACTGATTATAAAGGTGTGGGTAGGATAAAGAGGAAGCTCAAAGAATACTGCAGGAAGCGGTTAGTAGTGGCAAAATTGTTACCACCCCCAGTGTGAAAGGACCTGGGCAGGGTAGGGGACTGTGTAAAGCTGGACTCCTGAAGAGGAACAGTGACAGTCTGTCTAGGGACACAACCAGTCTGGTATTAGCCACCTAGCTGAAAGGTCACCAGGGGAATAAATGCTTTGATTTCACTGCCCTCCCTCCTTCAGTCTCCTCCTTGGGGTTTTTTGTTGATCAAATTCAACCCCAAACTAGGTGAGCCTGTTTATGCATTTCCTATCAGTCAGCCCACTGTGAAGAAAGTTGGATGGAGGAGGGTGGAAAATAGTTATGGAGGGATGCACATATCCAGTACATAAGGCCACACAATAAATAACAGTTACAGAATTTGAACCCAGGTATAAATGGTTCCATTGTCCATGGGTTTTTCATGAAGCATTTCAATCTTACACAGTTCTGCCTTGATAAGATCATAATTTGGTGGGAGAGGCATTCTTGTTAACTACAATACTCCCACAAATGAAATAAGCTAGGTTACGAAGATAAATTAGTGATTTTAAGACACACCTACCTCTAGCTTATAAAATTCCAAAAGTTTACATTTTGCTGTGACTCTAGATTTTGCCAGGATCCTGGAGTCTACTTTAGTCTGAAGCTTCTAGAGCACTGTGACCCAGAGATAAATTAGACATCTCAAAGAGCTCAGTTTAGTATGATATATATATATGTCATATGTCTATATATACATATATACATACATATACACATACACATACATATGATATATGAGTATTATATATATATGCATATATATGTATGTATATATATGTGTGTATAAACACACACACACAAACACCTAACTACAACACAAGTGTCCCTATCTCTAGAAATTGCAAGAACAATGCCCTGTGTATCACGGAGGAGGAAACTATTAGAATATGACTGAAGGCTGGAGAAATAAGGAAAGGTTTTATAGAAGTGACATTAAAATAGGAACAAGAGAATCAGGAAGTACTCAAGGTTAACTAAATCTGAAATTCTAGAACCTTTATCAGGAAAGGTCAACTCCCAGGGCATGACTAACCTATCTTTTACCTTGCAAATCTGGGACTAAAGTCTGATCTCCAAGAATTTGGTCTACTGGGGAGGGGGGCCCAGGTGGAAGAATACGGAGAATTGACTATGCATCAGGCCTATTCTAAGGTAAAGCAAAATTCTAGTGGGGGCTTTTACTGCTTTTGGCAACATTTTCTCATCTTTCATTGAAAGTATTAATATGTTTTTCTTCTGGCAAAGCCTATTTGTCATCAAGATAAAGTTTTTTTCCCCTAAAACATATTTTAGTGAACTTTATGAAACTAAAATGAAAGTAGAGGTGGAAATGCAATCTTCATTCAAGGCAGAGTACAATCTTTATCACCACATTTCATTATTCATACAAAATCTTACTTTAATTTTCCTTCAATATGTTCTTGGAATTCATCCAAAAGGTGAGAGTTTAATACAGATATTAGCAGCATCAATACTTATGAATCAAACGGAAAAGGAATTCTTCTTTGATTCACTTCTAAGTCTTTGGCTAACTTATTAGCATCTCTTAATTATGGCAGAGCAAAACCGAAAGCATATAAGCAAAATACATGCTAAAAATTCTAAGCTCTGTCACTCAATGAATACGTCATTTAATTGTTCTCTGGGAATACGTTTACTTTCTTTTTTTTTAAACATCTTTATTGGAGTATAATTGCTTTACAATGGTGTGTCAGTTTCTGCTTTATAACAAAGTGAATCAGTTATACATATACATATGTTGCCATATCTCTTCCCTCTTGCGTCTCCCTCCCTCCCACCCTCCCTATCCCACCCCTCTAGGTGGTCACAAAGCACCGAGCTGATCTCCCTGTGCTATGCGGCTGCTTCCCACTAGCTGTACATTCTACGTTTGGTCTATGGTGTTAGGGAGTGTTCTAATGTCATTCTTTTACAGGTAGCTGTCCAGTTTTCCCAGCACCACCTATTGAAGAGGCTCTCTTTTCTCCATGGTATATTCTTGCCTCCTCTATCAAAGATAAGGTGACCATATGTGTGTGGGTTTCCCTCTGGGCTTTCTATCCTGTTCCATTGATCTATATTGCTGTTTTTGTGCCAGTACCATACTGTCTCGATTACTGTAGCTTTGTAGTATAGTCTGAAGTCAGGAAACCTGATTCCTCCAGCTCCATTTTTTCTTTCTCAAGATTGCTTTGGCTATTTGGGGTCTTTTGTGTTTCTATACAAATTGTGAAATTTTTTGTTCTAGTTCTGTGAAAAATGCCATTGGTAATTTGATAGGGATTGCCTTGAATCTGTAGATTGCTCTGGGTAGTATAGTCATTTTCACAATGTTGATTCTTCTAATCCAAGAAAATGGTATACCTCTCCATCTGTTTGTATCGTCTTTAATTTCTTTCATCAGTGTCTTATAGTTTTCTGCATAAGGTCTTTTGTCTGCTTAGGTAGGTTTATTCCTAGGTATTTTATTCTTTTTGTTGCAATGGTAAATGGGAGTGTTTCCTTAATTTCTCTGTCACATTTTTCATCGTTAGTGTATAGGAATGCCAGAGATTTCTGTGCATTAATTTTGTGTCCTGCAACCTTACCAAATTCATTGATTAGCTCTAGTAGTTTTCTGGTAGCATCTTTAGGATTCTCTATGTATAGTATCATGTCATCTGCAAACAGTGACAGCTTTACTTCTTCTTTTCTGATTTGGATTCCTTTTATTTCTTTTTCTTCTCTAATTGCTGTGGCTAAAACTTCCAAAACTATGTTGAATAATAGTGGTGAGAGTGGGCAACCTTGTCTTCCTCCCTATCTTAGTGGAAATGGTTTCAGTTTTTCACCACTGAGGATGATGTTGGCTGTGGGTTTGTCATATATGGCCTTTATTATGTTGAGGTAAGTTCCCTCTATGCCTACATTCTGGAGGGTTTTTATCATAAATGGGTATTGAATTTTGTTGAAAGCTGTTCCTGCATCTATTGAGATGATCATATAGTTTTTATCCTTCAATTTGTTAATGTGGTGTATCACATTGATTAATTTGTGTATATTGAAGAACCCTTGCATTCCTGGGATAAACCCCATGTGATCATGGTGTGTGATCCTTTTAATGTGCTGTTGGATTCTGTTTGCTAGTATTTTGTTGAGGATTCTTGCATCTATGTTCATCAGTGATATTGGCCTGTAGTTTTCTTTCTTTGTGACACCTTTGTCAGGTTTTGCTATCAGGGTGATGGTGGTCTCATAGAATGAGTTTGGATGGTTCCTCTTTCTGCTCTATTTTGGAAGAGTTTGAGAAGGATAGGTGTTAGCTCGTCTCTAAATGTTTGATCGAATTCGCCTGTGAAGCCATCTGGTCCTGGGCTTTTGTTTGTTGGAAGAGTTTTAATCACAGTCTCAATTTCAGTGCTTGTGATTGGTCTATTTATGTTTTCTATATCTTCCTGGTTCAGTCTCAGAAGGCTGTGCTTTTCCCAGAGTTTGTCCGTTTCTTCCAGGTTGCCGATATTATTGGCATATAGTTGCTTGTAGTAATCTCTCATAATCCTTTGTATTTCTGTAGTGTCAGTTGTTACTTCTGATTTTTCATTTCTAATTCTATTTGTTGAGTCTTCTCCCTTTTTTTTTTTGATGAGTCTGGTAATGGTTTATCAATTTTCTTTATCTTCTCAAAGAACCAGCTTTTTAGTTTTATTGATCTTTGCTATTGTTTCCTTCATTTCTTTTTCATTTATTTCTGATCTGCTCTTTACGATTTCTTTCCTTCTGCTAACTTTGGGGATTTTTTGTTCTTCTTTCTCTAATTGCTTTAGGTGTAAGTTTAGGTTGTTTATTTGTGATGTTTCTTTGTTTCTTATTTCTTGAGGTAGGATTGTATTGCTGTAAACTTCCCTATTAGAACTGCTTTTGCTGCATCCCATAGTTGTTGTGTCAGCATGTTTTCATTGTCATTTGTGTCTAGGTATTTTTTGATTTCCTCTTTGATTTCTTCAGTAATCTCTTGGTTATTAAGCAGTGTATTGTTTAGCCTCCATGTGTTTGTATTTTTTTACAGATTTTTCCCTGTAATTGATATCTAGTCTCCTAGCGTTGTGGTCGGAAAAGATACTTGATACGATTTCAATTTTCTAAAATTTACCAAGGCTTGTTTTGTGACCCATGATATGTTCTATCATGATGAACGTTCCATGAGCACATGGGAAGAAAGTTTATTCTGTTTTCCTGGGATGGAATGTCATATAAGTATCAATTAAGTCCATCTTCTTTAATGTATCATTTAAAGCTTGTGTTTTCCTATTTATTTTCATTTTGGATGATCTGTCCATTGGTGAAAGTGGGGTGTTAAAGTCCCCTAGTATGATTGTGTTACTGTCGATTTCCTGTTCATGGCTGTTAGCATTTGCCTTATGTATTGTGCCCCTATGTTGACTGCATAAATATTTACAATTGTTATATCTTCTTCTTGGATTGATCCCTTGATTATTATGTAGTGTCCTTCTTTGTCTCTTGTAATAGTCTTTATTTAAAGTCTATTTTATGTGATATGAGAATTGCTACTCCAGCATTCTTTTGATTTCCATTTGCATGGAATATCTTTTTCCATCCCCCCACTTTCAGTCTGTATGTGTCCCCAGGTCTGAAGTGGATCTCTTGTAGACAGCATATATATGGGTCTTGTTTTTGGATCCATTCAGCTAGTGTATGTCTTTTGGTTGGAACGTTTAATTCATTTAATTTAAGGTAATTATTGATATGTATGTTCCTATTACCATTTTCTTAATTGTTTTGGGCTTGGTATTGTAAGTCTTTTCCTTCTCTTGTGTTTCCTGCCTAGAGAAGTTCTTTTAGCATTTGTTGTAAAGCTGGTTTGGTAGTGTTGAATTCTCTTAGCTTTCTCTTGTCTGTAAAGCTTTTAATTTCTCTGTCGAATCTGAATGAGATCATTGCTGGGTAGAGTAACCTTGATTATAGGTTTTCCCCTTTCATCACTTTAAATATGTTCTGCCACTCCCTTCTGGCTTGCAGAGTTTCTGCTGAAAGATCAGCTGTTAACCTTACGGGAATTCCCTCATATTATTTGTTGTCTTTCCCTTGCTGCTTTTAATATTTTTTCTTTGTATTTAATGTTTGATAGTTTGATTAATATGTGTCTTGGCGTGTTTCTCCTTGGATTTATCCTGTATGGGACTCTGTGCACTTCCTGGACTTGATATATATTTCCTTCCCCATATTAGGGAAGTTTTCAACTATAATCTCTTCAAATATTTTCTCAGTCCCTTTCTTTTTCTCTTTTTCTTCTGGGATCCCTGTAATTCGAATGTTGGTGCATTTAATGTTGTTCCAGTGGTCTCTGAGACTTTCCTCAATTCTTTTCATTCTCTTTTCTTTATTCTTCTCTGCAGTAATTGTTTCCACTATTTTATCTTCCAGGTCACTTATCCATTCTTCTGCCTCAGGTATTCTGTTATTGATTCCTTCTAGAGAATTTTTAATTTCCTTTATTTTGTTTTTCATCATTGTTTGCTCTTTAGTTCTTCTAGTTCCTTGTTAAACATTTCTAGTATTTTCTCCATTCTATTTCCAAGATTTTGGATCATCTTTACTATCATTACTCTGAATTGTTTTTCAGGTAGACTGCCTTAGGAATAGGTTTTAAATAATGAGAATATTTCTCTCCCAGTCCTTTCCAATATTACTGTACTTAACAATAGCAGAAACCAACCTGCAGCCTTAGTAGTAGTATCTAAATAAATATGAAAGCTTCTGGAAACTTACTAGGAAAATAGACTCAAATTATTTTCCATGTACCTTTACAGTGGGCACAATTTTTAAGATGACTAGTTCAATACTTAACCACTTACTGTTGGGTAACTGAACCTCTGTGAAGGGAAGTGACTTTACCAAGATCATCTTGTTTGTTTTGTTGCCCTTTATTTCCAGAATTTAATATAGTGATCTGTCTAACCATCCTGGTTCATAGTTATGCAACCAGCTTAAATTCCTCCTTCTAAAACAAATCTACTCTGCCACCTCCATAGCAGGATGTATTGATTCCACATGAGGAATGTGCGTTAAATTCAGTGCCTCATTGCCTTTCCCTCTATTACTGCTCTAGTTCAAGCTACCATCATGTCTTTTTATACAATTTTGATGAATCCCTTTCAGCTACCAGGAAGGGTCAACATTTAAAAATATAAAGCACAAAGATAATATTAATTCAATCTCAACTATCCAAGCTCCTCTTTAACTGCTCACTTAACACCCAATCCAACCAGCCAATCCAACTATACATCCAACTGTCTAGCAAAATGTAGTTCTCTTTCTTCCCCAAACCTGCAAATCTTACACACTTTCAAAACATACTGTTCTCTCTACCTAGGAGGCTTTTACTCTTTCTTGCCTACTGAATATCTGTTCCATCTTTTGAGATGCTGCTCATATGTAATTTCTTCTTCAAAATCCTCTCTGCTACCCAGAGCAATGAAGCCCTGCCTTCTCTGTTTGCTCACAGCATTATGCACAAAGTTGTACCATAAGCCTTTTCTTTTGTTGCAATATCCTTGAAGGCAGGGGATGTGTATTACTCAACTTTATATTTCTCATGTCTACTGCCATGACTGGAACATAATAGAAGCTTTGATATTTGCAGAATGAATCATTTAATGAATTAATTACAGTCAAGGTCTAGTTGTCAAGGTCAACCTATATGAATATATTAATAAGTGGTAGCTCTCTGTTGCCATTTCCATCAGTATTAACGTCTGATACAAATGGATTAATTGGCCCTGGGGGAGTTTGGTCTTTAGGTTGCAGCTTTGGGGGGCATCCCTTCATTTAACAGTCTCTCATAGGGAGTTGCCAATTGATAGTAGCCAATGGAGTAAGAGAATAATAAATGTCTTTCCAGTAAAATGAATTTTGATGTGCAAGGCATACAGGTGTCAACAAATTGCAGACTTACCACATTATTGCATACCTCACCTTTGGATAATGTAAGGAGGATCTGGGGAGTCTCTTCTGGGCTCACCTGAGGCTGCTTATCTTGGTCTTTCAATCCGAGAGATATTAAGGGTAAAAACCTCATTCTCAAGGTGTGCTTTCTGACCTTTTAAGCATTTCCCTGTCATAATGTCCAGGGAGTTAGGGAGGGCAATATTTGAGACTCAGGATTAGCTGTAGGTCTTGCCATCTGTACATAATGATTTTTGGATAAATTTTTTCATGACTCAATTCTGTAATGAATGGAAAAGTTTACTAGATATATTAAACCATATTGTGACACCCACTTACTGCTTTCTTCTTCAAATGTGACTGAATAGAAAGGACTAAATAAATATTGTTTTATTC
The DNA here is from genome assembly GCF_937001465.1 of Orcinus orca. Taxonomy (NCBI): domain Eukaryota; kingdom Metazoa; phylum Chordata; class Mammalia; order Artiodactyla; family Delphinidae; genus Orcinus; species Orcinus orca. The sequence goes on from NC_064580.1 coordinate 125,598,124, forward strand.
AAAATTTGTACATTCAGTTATTGCTGGAGCATGGCGAGGTCATTCCTTCACTCACTGCTGATTTATTAATATTTTGAACCCCTACAGTATACCAAATGTTGGACCTGCACTGGATATACAGTGATGTACAGGACTGACTGTTGGTCCCTCCCATCCTAGAACTTACAGTCTATTGAGAAAAGCAATACATGTTTATTAGGCATCCATTATGTGCCCAGAACTCCTCTTAGCAATCGGGGTAATTTTTTAAAAAAATGAAGAGGTACAAAGCATACTATAATGCCTTCAAGGAGCTTGCAGTTTGGAAGGAAAAGTGAGTTAAGACACTGATCTTCATTGGTTAAATAAAGAACCATTTTATATATGCTGTGCTTCCCGAAACAGCCTCAGCCATTGTGTCAACTTTTGTGTGTCTCCCTAGATTCCTGGTACCCGTAAAAATCCATTTCTGTTCACTAAATAGAATGTTTCTTTGTGTTGCTACTCCTCACATGAAGCTGTATCTGGTATCTATTAGGGCTTGTCTTCAGACTGTACTATGAACAACATCATGTCTGAATCATGATGGTAATATAGGGGATGAGAAATATGTCTTAAAATTCTGTTTATAATTAAATAATCTTGATTAGAACAAGAAAGGATACAGCAGGCATCAGCCTCTGAATTCAGGATTTTCTTATTCTGAATATTGTCATTTTCTCTCCCTTTTAAAAAGAAAAATGCAGGCTGTCTAATGTTCAGAACTTGGAGAATGAAAATATTTGATTTAAAATAGATTGGATATCATTTTGCTTGGGTAAGCACTAACTGGCCAAATAAATGCTTGATGTCTGACCTTGCCATATCTTGTTTTCCCAAGTAAACTAAATGAATTAGACAATGAAATATGAGTTTCCCATTTCTGCTGCACTTGAACCTTTGAGGGGAGGTACCAGTGAGAAGATAGCCTTCCCCTGTCTTCTGGATGGGATGGCACGATGAAGAGGGCCATATTTTACTACTTCAGGTGATGCTTCAAGTTTCATTTTCACTCTGTCTCGTATTCTCCTATACAAAGAAGCAAATAAACAAAATTCGGGGGCCCAGCCGTGAAATGTTGGCCTAGGAGAGGTCACCAATGTAATATCCATTCTCTGACACATGAGCTCTGAGGAAGTTTACAGTTTATGAAAATCTTCTATTTTGAGATCAGAGTAGCAATTAGGAGGATGGAGAGTTGGTACCATTTGCCTTTTCTTTTGGTTTATTATTATTATTATTCTTGCACCTTATAAATAAGTTTTCCCAGATTTATTTTTTAGTGAATGAGGTCAAAAGTATTTACGGTTGAACTGTGGATGGACTTAGGGAAATTGAAATAGATAGCTGTAAATTAGGTGATATCTGGAAGCAATCCAAACAGGATAGATACCTGTCAACTCCCTCAATTTTCTTCTGGAAGATATTCACGAGAGTGGCATCTTTGAAATTTGCAGCATTTCTGAATTATAGTGCAGGCACATTTCATTATCATAGCTTTGTCTAGAAAATTTCACTCTAGAGAAAATAGCCAGATTTTTTGTGTGTGAGGAGTGTTCCTCTGTCAATACATTTTTCCAGTCGATAGTGCCAAAAATCAGCAAAGGGAAAATCCTTGGCTTCTGTGTATTTAACTAGAGCTGTTGTGTTCATCCATTTGGTGCAGCTCCCCTATTCAGGAAAACAGCATTTACCTACCTCTCCCCAGTCTCTAAAACCTTTGGCTCTGGTTGGTTTTTGACGCAGAGGAGCTCTGGAAAGCGGGCTAGCCTTTTCCTGTTCCGCAGACCCCACCATGTGCTCGCCTCTCCTACAGATTTCCAGACCCTTCACCATTTGTCTTGTAACTAAGAGTATGATGGGTTCGCTGGGCGGGGGGAAAAAAGAGGATCTCAATATCTCCCAAATTACTTTTGGGTTGACTTTATGATATACCAGTTTGGACTAAATAGAAAGTTGTGATGTCAATTTAACAAGGAAAACTAAATTTTGCTTCAATCCGGATAATATCAGTGAATAACAAATTGCTTTTTTTGCCTTTCAAATGCCTTATACAAAACAAAACAATTTGTTTTTGTAACATTAGAATCTACATAGGAGGGCAGTGTCATCTTTAGTGTGTAAATATCATGACTTTGTTCAGTTGAAGTGCTTTATGAAGGAATACATTTGTTACTTCATTGACCAAAAAGATTTTTATTTTTACTTGTAGTATTAATTTGGGGTTAGGGATCGAGAATTAAAATTCTCTTACGGATTTTGTTAACTTCCTGAGCACACATCAAAATATGGCATTAGGCAGAATTTATAGATACATAGTTTATAAAACATTTCCAGAGAGAAGAAAAGTTTTCCTAAATAAAACAGAGCACTTTAATTATGAGAGATTGGCATCGATTTTAATAACTGAAAGATGTTGATGCTCAATTGAAAATATTAGTAAAGAAATTTTTACTTGGTTCAGCTTGGGTACAAAAAATTGTCATGTAGCAATTAAGAGTGATGGTAACAAAGTCTTTGAAAGGGAAGGGTTTATGTATTTTAATAAATGATACACAATTATACCCATACTTGGAGGCTATAAAATTTCTCTAATAAAAGATTACAGGTATGGTGGTAGAAATTTTGGACTCCTCATTTTGCCAGCTGTGGTCTTTCACTTAATTACTTTTTATTAATTTAAAATAAAATGAACTTATTCATGAGTATGTAACTATCCAGAAACAGTTTTTGTTACCAATTATGTATGAAAGAGCTATCAGAACTTCTTTTTAATCTCATATAACATTTAGTGATGCAAGAAACATTCCATTAGGGAATAATGAAATCGTACCTGGATCCTCTAACTTCCTTACTAACACTATACTTGTAAGAAGATACACACAATTTGTCATGTATGACAAAGGAGCAATTTGGTTTTAAAACACATTGATCAAAACAAAAAAAAATCAAAGAGAATGTATATGAGGCTTAGAGAGTTTTCTGAAGACTTAAAAATCGTGCTCATATCTTTAAAACTAGAAGGTAGAATGACCCTGAAAACTTCAGATTTTTCCATTCTATTCATATCCCTGGAAATGTACCTGAAAAAATTACTAGTATGTTTCTATGGTTAATTAGCAGGCACTGAATGGGGGTCCAAGGAGCACTCAAACATGACCACAATATCCTCAGCCTTCTTGCATGTTCTAGATTAAACAAATAAATGTCAAGGCCTGCCATGCAGTGAAACTATCTAATAAAATGAACATATATAAGTGGCAGGATTTAGAAATGGATAAAGTCTAATCTACCTCGTTTTGAACATGAGGAAACAGCCCAGAGAATTGAAGATGGGGTTTGCTCAAGGTCACCCAGTGAGTCAGTATCAAATCTGAAGCTAATCCAGGTTTACTGACTGCCCAAACTGGGGTCTTGGCAAGAGCACATGTTCTGCTTCAGGTGATGTTTTTGTAGCCAATGTTGCCTGGCTGCTTGCTGCGATGCTGCTTGTTTTCTATTCAGATTTTCATCATTCACCTTGATAAGGTACCTCAGATGTCTCACTGTGCAATTAGCAAACAGTGGTCCACAGCCTGACTATGAATCCATAGTATTGCTTGTGCACAGAGAGTCTCACCTTGGCATCAAGAAATAACTTTCCCTTAATCGTGCATGATGTTAACTTGATTAGTTTGGCTCAACACACAACTATTTTCCCCATGCCATTTTCCATGGCCTTCACTTAACCTGCACTCCAGACATGCTGGCCGACTTGACAGTTCTTGGGCTGCCATTTTCATGCCATTGTGTCATTGCTCCAGCAGTTCTCAAGCCGTAATGTCTTCTCCACAATCACTTTTCTGTATTCCCGAATTCTTTCTCACTGAAAATAAGGGAAAACAACACAAATGACCCAGCAACAATATGCACAAAAAACATGAACAGTTCATTTATAGAAGAGGAAATGCAACTTGTCAATAAACATAAAAATGTTCAACCTCATTAATACCAAAGTGCAAAGGAAAATGAAATGCCATTTCTCATCTTGGAGATCAGCAAAAATATGTTTGCTAATCACTATTAATGAAAAGGGGGGGGAATAAGCACCCCCATGAACTGTTGGTAAGTGTGTATATTTATATATCCTCTCTGGGTGAGCAATTTGGCATTATTTGTCAAAATGAAAAATGCATGAACTATTTAAATCTAGCAAAGACAATTCTAGAACTCAGAAATATTCCCGTGTACATTAGAGCATTGTGCTTATGTGTATATACGTGTGTGTATTCATGCAAAAATGTATACATGCGTGTGGCTTAGGTCAGTTAAGTATTAACTACACACAGGATAATTCAAACTTTATGTGGAAATATCAGTTCCTCGCACTTAGGTGGTACTTTATAGAATCCAAAACACGTTCTTATTTATTTTCTCATTGGAAACTCAGGAAATGGTATCTTCTAGGCATTTTTAAAACAAAGTAAGTTTATATTCTGTTACATTCACGTGAAGTGATTTTTAGGAAAGGGAGCTGGTTAGGAGGACCCAAAGAAATACTGCTTGCGCAACTGGCTGTCTAAACCTTCACGTGGGTGGTGGGGGTGAGGGAGGATGGAAGAGGATGCAAGATGGTGGAACAGGCTAGAAGACAAGGGCTGTGAATGAACAAGACAGGAAATAGACAAAAGCAGTCCCTTAGGATCACCCACTTCTTTGTCAGACATTTCCTCTCATTCATAAAGAAATTTCCCAGCTGCCTGTTTTGTTTTGAAAATGATTACCTCCCAGGTACCCTTCCTCAGACCCAAGGAGCTAGACATCTGCAGAGAACCTTAAAATCAGTACCCATTCCAAAGACAGCATGGCCTGTATTTATTCTGAATGATTCTGTACATTACATGTGAACGTGTGTCATTTAATTTAATTTAATTTCATTTCATTTTTGTCTATCTCCAACTGATTAAAGGAAAGCAACATCCAGGGAATGAGCTAAATTTGAACGTTTATGCTTGATAAAATATTCAATATGCCAGTAGCTGAAGTTTTCTTTTTTCCTGAACTCAGAACAGTGCTGTGAAATCATCCTTCCATCTTTTCTAAATATCTTATTGCAAAGAAACTCTTGCCAAAACACACAACCACCAACTTTCCTCTAATTAGCCCTGACGGAATTGTTTTTAAAGTTTTAATTTCCAGGACACAGATGTAAGCTTAAGTTCTAATAATGAAAGACATGGGTTTCTTTTTTAACTTTTTATTTCCTTTGCTGACAAATGGGAAAACCCACTGTTTTCTTCAAGGATAATTTTCCAAAGGCAGAGGAGGGGTTGGAAAGCAATTGAGTTCTTCTCATGAATGGAGATCGTAAAACACAAAGACAAAACATTTAGGCCTGCCTCAGAAAATAATGCCAGGTTTATGCATGAGCTCAGAGCAGTCAGAATCACCTGCATACATGTACATGTATGTGCACCTATGTGAGCACATACATTTAACACCAGTGGTGAATAGAAGAGAGGATAAAAAAATCTGTGCTAACAAGAGGCAAGTGGCTCAGTACTATAGTGTTGATAACATACCAAACACAAAGTAGGAACTGCAGAATTGGAGGATTCTGGCAGAGCACTTACTTTTTGAGAGACAGAAAGAGGAAGAGAGAAATTAGCAGTCAGGGTTATAAGATCCAGATGCCAGCTTCAGGCTGAACCTTAGATACGGGCAGAGATTCTTAATTGTCTATCCAATAAACTTTCTCTTCTGATTCCGTATTATGCCACAATTTTATTTTGGATAGCAACATGACCAACTAAAAAATATTTTCCATTCTCTTTGCAAGAAGTTGTCATGTGACAGTTCTGGCAAATGAAATAGCAGTCAAAGTCATTGGGTAGCGTTTCTGAACAAAACCGTCAAAGGGATCTGAGTCTGCTGGCACACAGATTTTTGCCCCTCCCCACTCTTTCTTCCCCCTTTCTTTCCAAAGGGAAACAAGATGGTTATAGCTGCAGTAACCATCAATGAGATCGTGAGCTGACCTTGTGGATAGGGGACCAACTATGGGAAGCAGACCAGAAAGAAAGCAGCAGCCTAGGACATTGACTTTACAGAGCTGCTGCACGAGCCCCAGACTGCCTACCTGTAGACTTTGGAAAAAGAAAAATAACATACCATTTGTTTAATCCTCTGTGTTTCAGTTTTCTGTTATTAGCAACTGAATGCAATCCCCAGCTGATTCAGAGAGATGTTTGAACCAGATAAGGTTTGCTAATTGAAGACTCTTCCAATTCTGAGAATGTGGGGCGCTGAAAGTGTCCCTCTACTTCCACTAAAACCCACTAAGTAACACCAATCAAAATTCAGGGAGGCAGGCAAATCACCCATGTACACCAGAAGAAAGTCAACAACAGCCATACCCAACAGTAATACTTCCCAGAAAGAAATGGCCATGTACGCATGCCAGCAACCTTCGGTACTCAGAATTTTCCAGGACAAAATAATTTCTTTGAACCTATATTTACCAGACCAGTTTCCAAATGGATGAAATTGATGTGGAATAAACTGTTCCAGGATTGCTCTGAACAGTAGCACAGAGAAATGATGGCAAAGCAGAAATCAAAATTAACTCAAAGCTAGTTAGTCCTCAAATGAACTTGCCCCTGGCCTTGGTTGGTTCTTGCCCCTACACATCTCTACAGCCTAAATTTCATCATACCCTCTTCCCCCTTCCCTCCCAACACACCTTTGTCTTTAGCCACGTGAAGCTACATGTAATTAATAAAACCTCATGCTATTTATCACCTCTATCTTTTCACACAAGCAGTTTCTCTGCTAGCCTGCCCTTTCCCTCTTTGCCCCCCTCTTCCATATAACTCATATTTGCTTTTCCGGACTCAGCTCTTATTCTGCTTCTTCCTGAAAGCCTTCTGTTTCTATCCTTCACATCCTATCTTCACATATAGTGGATGCTGTGTCTCCTTCATTTGCTACCCAGGCTTACCACTCTCACAGGCCTTAGCACAGTGAGCCATCACTGTCTCCTTATTTCTTCTCAAGTTGCTGGGAGCATGAACTATGGATGACCCATTTCTGATTACTAAGCCTTAACACAATACCTAGTCCTTAGTACTCATTCAATATTTGTTGAATAAATGGATGTCATAAAATATTTTAAAATGCTTTTGATATTTTCCCACATTCACAGTGCTTGTCTAGAATTGATGTTCAGTAAAATATGTCCTTAGGATAATTTGTAAAATATGTCCTTAGGGTAATTTGCTGACATAAAGCCAGGAACTAACCAAGCTTCACCATGATGCTGGATAAACTCTAAGATGATTTAGGGTTGAACACATAGAGGGATAATAATTTAATGTAGACCTTTCTTCTACATTCTAATATTTATGGCAAATTATTCTGGCGGTTTATAAATTCCCCCTATTTATTTTTCACATGTGTTTCTGTATTTCAGGCCAAGCAGGCTTTGTGGTGTGAACAAATTTATCATTAGGGATTGGAAGAAGATGCCAGTTAAAGAGTTGAGCATACACATATTTATTCATTTATAGTGCATTGAGGAGGCTGGTCTTCTTGCAGGAAATTGGCAGATTCAGTGTAACACTCTAGAGGGATGAGAAAAGAGTACCTGACATTAGCCCAACAGCACACATGGTGGACTTAACTAACTTGTCACAGCACTCTTTTACACAGAACCTATGTGTTCCCTCAGAATCTTTCCTAACATAAATCTTCAATCAGTCATTAACAATTAGAGTCAGCCTGTAGAATAAAAGCTCTTTGTTACATTTGGGTTAAATAAGGGATTATGGGGTTTGGGAATCAAGAGAATTATTAACCTGTAGATATGAATGGTATGTCTTTATCATGGCACACTTAAGTGTGTAAAAATTAAGTAGAATGAGACAAGGTAGACCACAGATTGGTCCTGAGAGATATAATTCACAGGTTTCTCTGTGTCAGCTAGAGGCATCTGTTTTCAGAATTAGGTGTGCATCAGAATCACTGGGAGGGCTTATTAAACCACAGATTGCTGTTACATCCCCAGAGTTTTTGATTTAGTAGGTCTGGGGTGGAGACTAAGAATTTGCATTTATAACAAATTTCCAGGGGTTGATGACCCTGCTCCTACAGAGAACAAGCTTTGAGAACCACTACCATTGGTATTTCAGTTAAGGTGATTCCAGTCCGTATTTGGAAAAAGTTTAGGAGATTGCAGAAAGAAGTGAATACCCTGCAAGGCTAAACTCTGTGCTCAGCCTAGGGACAATATAAAGACATAGAAGGCATGTCCCCTCTCCTCAAAGAATGAAGTGTCTTTAGACATCTAAGACAGACTCTCCCTGGGTGATTTCATTCACACCCATAGCCTGACTGCCATTTCTGTACTGAATATTGGCAAATACGTATTTCTACTTTGGTTCACCCTCCTGAAAATCAGACTCATGTATCTAAATGCTCACTGACTTTCCCATCTGGATTGTTCGGTATATATCTTCCAAATCAGAGATGGCAAATAGGTTTATCTCCTGTGCCAACCAAAATTGATAGTAGCTGTGCTGAATTGAGAAGGATCCTGAAACCAGGTGAAGAATAAAAAAAAAACAAAAACAAAAACACTGATTAATTTGTTTGACTGCCAGGGACATAGGAGCATTTGGTGTTGTCATCTGAGTAGGAAACTATAAACATCCCCTGACCCAAATCCTCCCGTCCTCCTTTTCCTCTTTCTCTTCCATCCATGAATTCAGTGAAGAGATTGGAAGGTGCCTTTTGTTCCCTTTAGGGCTAGAACCACAGCAAGTATATTCCTGGGCAAACAGACTCACTCTTACATAGTATTTAATGCAAACCATCTTGCTTTAGAATTCCTCATTCCCATCTCCTTTTACTGCTGTTTTTTTTGTTTGTTTGTTTTTCAAAAGTATCTGCTCTCTCTGGGTTATGTCAAAAGGGTATTTATGAGCTTTTTAATAGTGAATTCTGATATCAACTCTGGATACATCTTTATAGTCTTGCCTTCAAATTAATAACCAGTGATGAATTCTGAAAACCCATGATTTTCATCTCTACTAAATAAGCTCTGCATTGTATGAGCATAATATTCTCTGATAATGGTACCACATCAACCAAGAAACTTACTCCTTCCTTTCTCTTTCTCACCAAATCAGGTTGCAGGCTTCAGTAATGTTTATTACCTATCTTCTCCATTTCTGCCACCATCATATTATATCACTGACTTTCTTGGTCCTTCTTGGCTACAGTCTCTTTCTCAACCAAAAATATGATCATCGATGCTCACTCCCAACCTATTTAAAACTCTTAAATTACTGTCCATTGCCTACAGTACTTCTTAAAAGGCCTATAATTCTGTAGAACATATGACACTTATTCTGGCTCATTAGGGGTGAGTTTCCTAGGCATGGAAGATGAAATATTTTATTCTAGGCCAAGTAAACTTGATGAGGTTGGGTAGGGGAAAATACTCACGTGTCTAATAAAATGGTACTACTGTAAGGGCAATGGTGCCCTTGTCTCCACTTCAACCAGAGTTGATTCTTTGATCTATTTCATATATTGGATCCTGCATAAGTTTCCCCTTGGGAAGAAACACTCTTAAGAAATTCTGTAAATCTTTGGGGTATAAGACAAATCTCCAAATATATTAGGTAGTCAAGACTGTCCATGATCTAGTCCCCACCTACCTTTTCAGCATCTTATCTTACTATATTGTCTCATGTTCCTTTTAAAATAAATATAAATCCTTTCCAACACCCTTTTCCCCATGTCTTCACCTCTGTACATGTCGTTCTTTCTACCTAGAACACCATTTTTCATCTGTTATGGCCCAGAGCAAGTATCAACTTCTAGGTTAAGTCAGACACAACTTAGATCATCTGTGCTCCTATGGTGCTTTGCAAATGCTGCAAACACTCCCTTGACTCAGACACTTAAATCTCCTGGAGGTGGCAGCATCTTTGATTGCCCCAAGTCCCACCACCTTACCTGACATAGGGTAGCTGCTGCTCAGTACATGCATTAAAATGAATGAACATGAAAATAAAATTTTATTAAGCATGTAATAAACAATGCTGATTTACATTCATATCATTTGATGTTTGATACATTATATTTCAGTGCCATGCAGTGGTAGAGGTGGTACCAAACTAACGGGCATTACATCCTGGCTATACACTTCATTGGCTTTATAGCTTTGGGCAAGTTCCATAACCTCTCCATACTGCAGTTTCTTCATTAATAAGCAGATAGTAGCTACCTCAAAGGAATGAACTCTTTGACACATGTAAATCACTTAGCAGAGCACCCAGCTCATCATAAGCACTCAGTATGTTAGCTAATACTATTATCTAATTTGATTGTTACATTGACTTAACATTCATTAAGTATATTTTAGTCTCTCATTTCAACAATTGAGAATCTTCAGGACTTATCCAAGTCTCTCAGCTTTTTATACAATCCTATGTTAATCAAGAAAATAGCCAATGAAATGAATAGATTTTTATGCTATATTTAGAATTTTTGAGTGATGAAGATATTTTCAAAAATAATTCCGGTTACTAAGGCTATGTTTATTGTGTTCTATATTGCAGCTCATGGACATTTGTTTAAAAATCCAGTATAGAAGAAAAAGTCATTATACCTAGTCACTCATTTCAGTTTTTGAATTGCCTCCTAATTGCCTGTTTAAGCTTGATTTTAATTAGGGTATACCTTGCAACCAATAAAAATGGATAAGTGTTCAGTACAATGACTTGACAAGTTTTTGAACCCCTGTAACTACATTGCAAAGGATGGTTTCTAAGACCTTGAGAAAGACAGACTGAGTTGCAGGAGATACATCCACATCTCAGAGGGACAGAGGAAGGGTTCCAGTTGTAAGCTCTTTGTGGTGAATGCTCTAAGAAAGAGGGGCTGGGTTGAGGCCTATTGTCTGGCTTGGGCTGGAGCAGACAGAAAATTCTTTTGACAGCCCTGAGTTTTTTACAAAAAAGGAACCCAGAGAGAGGGGTTTGGGTCACCCAGGGAAGGAGCCTTAGGCTGCTGGAAGCCATGTTAGGGTTGGTCATGTCTCTTAGTGCAGGGGTGCTGAGAGTTCTTTTGTACTTCTGACTTGCCTCTTAGTGTTCCTAATGGTATCTTTTGATGAAAATATACTTTTAATTTTTATGAAGTCCAGTAATACTCTTTTTCTTTTCTGTTTGAGGGGTGTGTGCATGTTCGTGTGTGTTCCTGTCTTAGGTATCTTTGCCTACCCTAAGGTTACAAAATATCCTCAAATATTTTCTTCTGGGAGATTTATACTTCTGGGTTTAACATTCAGGTCTATGATCCATGTCAAATTTATTTTTGTGTACGGATTGAGATTGCTGTTCTGGTGCATATTTTTCCCATGTAAACATACAATTCCCCAGTACCATTATTTTAAAACAGACATACCTTCCCCCCATTGAATTATCTTGACATCTTGGTATAAAGTCACTTGGCTATATGTGTGTGAGTCTATTTCTGAACTATTATGTTCCATTGATCTGTTATTTATCGTTAATCCAATACCACACTGTCTTAATTGCTGCAGCTTTAGAGTAAGCCTTGAAATCTAGTAGGTTGAATCTTCTATATTTTTCAACATCATTTTGGACCTGTTAGCTCTTTTGCATTCTCAGATATTATTTTTTAAAAATTCATCCCAAAATTTTGACAAGGGTTGCATCACAGGCAAATTTTGGAAGAATGATATCCTGTTAATACTGAGACTTTCACTACATGTAAGTTTTCCATATTTATTTCACTATTCTTTAATATCTCTTAACGATGTTTGTAGTTTCCAGTGTACTGTTGTTACACATCTTCTTTAGCCAATTTCTTAAATATTTGATATCTTTTGGTGTTATTAAAAATGGTAATTTCATTTTTATTTTCCAATTGTTTGTTAAAGTACATAGAACTAAAATAGAAATAAAATAGAAATTTTATGTTGACTTCATATCAGCTGCTTTGCTAAATGAGCTCTGTACAGGTGTTTTAATTTTTAAATTTTGATTATTGAAAAATCTTTTAGACTCCATAAAATTTTTATACATAACAAATTTTCTATGAATAACAAGAATTTTACAACCATTTTTCCAATCCTTAATTCTTTTAATTCTTGTTTTGCCTTATTGCACTGGAGAGAAGCCTAGTATAATGTTGCATAAAAATGGTGAGAGCAAACTTCTGTGCTGTGTTCCCGATCTTAGGGGAAAAGGGCTTAATTTTTTACAGTTAAATTTTTAATTACAATTTATAATGCAAAATTTAATGTTCATTGTAGATTTTTCATAGATGACATAAAATTGAGGAATTTTATTCTGTTCATTGTCTGCATGGCCTGTAGTGTTGTTCCCAATTTAATTTCCAAATTGCATAATTTGTGTCTTTTTTTTCTTAATGTGACTAGAGATTTATCAATTTTATTGAGTCTCTCAAAAAATCAGCTTTAATTTCATTGGTTCTCACTCTATTTTTTTATTTTCAATTTGTTGATCTCTGCTCTTCATTACATCCGTTTGCTTTCTTTAAATTTAAGTTTCTTATATTTTCTACTGTTTTAATGTGAAAGCTATGGTCATTGATTTGAGACATTTCTTACTTTCTAATACGAGTATTTACACCTCAAATTCCATTTAAGACGTTCTTTAGCTGCATTCACATAGTTTGATATACATTGTTTTGATTTTATTCAAGTCTAAATATTTTCTGTTTTCTCTTGTAATTTCTTCTTTGACCCTGGGTTATTTATTAATATTACAATATTTTAGTATTTGCCATGTATCATTCTGTAATTTCTTTCTAGGTTAATTCTACTTTGGTCAGAGAAAGTTTATATTATTCAGTTATTTCACATTTGTTAATGTTTCTTTTATGTGAAATGAATGTCTTAAAGATTTCTTTTTCTTTTTTTTCAGCAGTTTGTTGTGTCTTGGTGTGGTTAGTTTTGGTATTTGTCTTGCTTGGTGTTCCCTCAATTTCTTGGATACATGGATTGGTTTCTTTCATTAATTTTGGAAAATTCTCAGACATTTTCCCTTTTATGTAAAATTGACCCTTGAACAATGCAGGGGTTAGGGGCACTGACCCAAGCAGTATGATCTTGAGTCCAAGCTCATACTGCTTGCTGCACAAAAGGGCAATTAATTGCGAGATAAGTTGTTGGGGTGAGGAATAACGACTTTATTCAGAAAGCCAGCAGACCAAGAAGATGGTGGACTAGTGCCCCAAAGAACTACATTGCTGGGGTTTGGATGCTAGTTTCTTTAATAGAACAAAGAGGGGAAAGTGAGGAGGTAAGTGAAAAAGGTAATAAATTGTTGCAGATATTTCCTGGTTTCAGCCAGACTCCTGGAGAGGATGTGTTAATGTCTTTTTTCCTGCAGCCGTTCACAGGCATGGTCAGGATATTTCCTGTGAACTAAACAAAGGTATTTTAGCTTAAAGCTCAGGCATGGGGAGGCAGGGTTCCTGGAGATGGACCATTATGTATACTTTAAATTACAGGCAACATCCCTTTAGCGATTACCTTGTAGCAAAAGCAATAGAAAACAAAGGTTAAAGTAAAAGAAACAGATCCAATATGGAGTCAGATTTGCTCTTCCCTATTACACATGCAGTTGAAAATCCATATGTAACTTTACAGTCAGCTCTCATATCTGCAGTTACTCCATATCCGCAGTTCCGCATTCGAGGATTCAACCGACCATAGATCGAGTAGTACTGGTTTTCAATAGTACTATAGTACTATTGAAAAAATCTGCATATAAGTGGACCTGCACAGTTCAAATCATGTTGTTCAAGGGTCAACTGTAATTATTCTACCCCATACCATTTTTCTTTTCTCCTTCTGTAATTCCAATTACACATATTTCAGAGTATTTAATATTGTCCCACAGCTTTTGGATACTTTTTCCGTCCCCCCACAACACTCTTTTTTTCCCTTTTTTTTTTTTGTTTTACCATCTTTATTGGACTATAATTGTTTTACAGTGTTGTGTTAGTTTCTAATTTATAACAGAGTGAATCAGCTCTATGTATACATATATCCCCATATCCCCTCCCTCTTGTGTCTCCATCCCAACCTCCGTATCCCGCCCCGCTAGGTGGACACAAAGCACTGAGCTGATCTCCCTGTGCTATGCGGCTGCTTCCCACTAGCTATCTATTTTACATTTGGTAGTGTATATATGACCATGCCACTCTCTCACTTTGTCCCAGCTTACCCATGCCCCTACCCAAGTCCTCAACTCCATTCTCTAGTACGTCTGCATTTTATTCCTGTCCTGCCCCTAGGTTCTTCATGACCTTTTTTTTTTTTTGATTCCATATATATGTGTTAGCTTATGGTATTTGTTTTTCTCTTTCGGACTTAACTTCACTCTGTATGACAGATTCTAGGTCCATCCACCTCACTACAAATAACTCAATTACGTTTCCTTTTATGGCTGAGTAATATTCCATTGTATGTATGTGCCACATCTTCTTTATCCATTCAACTGTCGATGGACACTTAGGTTGCTTCCATGTCCTGGCTATTGTAAATAGAGCTGCATTGAACAGTGTGGTACATGACTCTTTTTTTTTTTTTTAAACATCTTTATTGGGGTATAATTGCTTTACAATGGTGTGTTAGTTTCTGCTTTATAACAAAGTGAATCAGTCATACACATGACTCTTTTTGAATTATGGTTTTCTCAGGGTATATGCCCAGTAGTGGGATTGCTGGGTCGTATGGTAGTTCTATTTTTAGTTTTTTAAGGAACCCTCATACTGTTCTCCATAGTGGCGGTATGAATTTACATTCCCACCAACAGTGCAAGAGGGTTCCCTTTTCTCCACACCCTCTCCAGCATTTATTGTTTGTAGATTTTTGATGATGGCCATTCTGACTGGTGTGAGGTGATACCTCATTGTAGTTTTGATTTGCATTTCTCTAATGATTAGTGATGTTGAGCATTCTTTCACGTGTTTGTTGGCGATCTGTATATCTTCTTTGGAAAAATGTCTATTTAGGTCTTCTGCCCATTTTTGGATTGGGTTGTTTGTTTTTTTGATATTGAGCTGCATGAGCTCCTTGTAAATTTTGGAGAATAATCCTTTGTCAGTTGCTTCATTTTCTCCCATTCTGAGTGTTCTCTTTTGGTCTTGTTTATGTTTTCCTTTGCTGTGCAAAAGCTTTTAAGTTTCATTAGGTCCCATTTGTTTATTTTTGTTTTTATTTCCATTTCTCTAGGAGGTGGGTCAGAAAGGATCTTGCTGTGGTTTATGTCAGAGTGCTCTGCCTATGTTTTCCTCTGAGAGTTTTATAGTGTCTGGCCTTACATTTATGTCTTTAATTCATTTTGAGTTTATTTTTGTGTATGGTATTAGGGAGTGTTCTAATTTCATTCTTTTACATGCAGCTGTCCAGTTTACCCAGCACCACTTACTGAAGAGGCTGGCTTTTCTCCACTGTATATTCTTGTCTCCTTTATCAAAGATAAGGTGACCATTTGTGCATGGCTTTATCTCTGGGCTTTCTGTCCTGTTCCATTGATCTACATTTCTGTGTTTTTGCGAGTATCATACTATCTTGATTACTGTAGCTTTGTAGCATAGTCTGAAGACAGGGAGCATGTTTCCTCCAGCTCCATTTTTTGTTCTCAAGATTGCTTTGGCTATTCGGGGTCTTTTGTGTTTCCATATAAATTCTGCAATTTCTTGTTCTAGTTCTGTGAAAAATGCCACTGGTAGTTTGATAGAGATTGCATTGAATCTGTAGACTGCTTTGGATAGTATGGACATTATCACAATATTGATTCTTCCAATCCAAGAACATTGTATATCTCTCCATCTATTTGTATCATCTTTAATTTCTTTCCTCAGTGTCATATAATTTTCTGCACACAGGTTATTTGTCTCATTAGGTAGGTTTATTCCTAGATATTTTATTCTTTTAGATGCAGTGGTAAATGGGAGTGTTTTCTTAATTTCATTTTGAGATTTATCATCATTACTGTATAGGAATGCAAGAGATTTCTGTGCATTAATTTTGTACCCTCCTACTTTACCAAATTCATTGATTAGCTCTAGTAGTTTTCTGCTAGCATCTTTAGGATTCTCTATGTATAGTATCATGTCATCTGCAAACAGTGACAGCTTTACTTCTTCTTTTCTGATTTGGATTCCTTTTATTTCTTTTTCTTCTCTGATTGCTGTGGCTAAAACTTCCAAATCTATGTTGAATAATAGTGATGAGAGTGGGTAACCTTGCCTTGTTCCTGATCTTAGTGGAAATGGTTCCAGTTTTTCACCATTGAGGACGATGTTGGCTGTGGGTTTGTCATATATGGCCTTCATTATGTTGAGGAAAGTTCCTTCTGTTCGTACTTTCTGCAGGGTTTTTATCATAAATGGGTGTTGAATTTTTTCGAAAGCTTTTTCTGCATCTATTGAGATGATTATATGGTTTTTCTCCTTCAGTTTGTTAATATGGTGTATCACATTGATTGATTTGCGTATATTGAAAAATCCTTGCATTCCTGGAATAAACCCCACTTGATCATGGTGTATGATCCTTTTAATGTGCTGTTGGATTCTGTTTGCTAGTATTTTGTTGAGGATTTTTGCATCTATGTTCATCAGTGATATTGGCCTGTAGTTTTCTTTCTTTGTGACATCTTTGTCTGGTTTTGGAATCAGGGTGATGTTGGCCTCGTAGAATGAGTTTGGGAGTGTTCCTCTTTCTGCACTACTTTGGAAGAGTTTGAGTAGGAAAGGTGTTAGCTCGTCTCTAAATGTTTGATAGAATTCACCTGTGAAGCCATCTGGACCTGGGCTTTTGTTTGTTGGAAGATTTTAAATCACAGTTTCAATTTCAGTGCTTGTGATTGGTCTGTTCATATTTTCTATTTCTTCCTGGTTCATTCTCAGAAGGTCATGCATTTCTAAGAATTCTTCCATTTCTTCCAGGTTGTCCATTTTATTGGCATAGAGTTGTGTGTAGTAATCTCTTATGATCCTTTGTATTTCTGCAGTGTCAGTTGTTACTTCACTGTTTTTCACTTCTGTTGATTTGAGTCTTCTCCCTCTTTTTCTTGATGAGTCTGGCTAATGGTTTATCAATTTTGTTTATCTTCTCAAATAACCAGCTTTTAGTTTTGTTGATGTTTGCTGTCATTTCCTTCATTTCTTTTTCCTTTATTTCTAATCTGATCTTTATGATTTCTTTCCTTCTGGTAACTTCGGGGTTTTTTTGTTCTTCTTTCTCTAATTGCTTTAGGTGTAAGGTTAGGTTTTTTATTTGAGATGTTTCTTGTTTCTTAAGGTAGGATTGTATTGCTATAAACTTCCCTCGTAGAATTGCTTTTGCTGCATCCCTTAGGTTTTGGGTTGTTGTGTTTTCATTGTCATTTTTTTCTAGATATATTTTGATTTCATCTCTGATTTCTTCAGCGATCTCTTGGATACTAATTAGTGTGTTGTTTAGCCTCCATGTGTTTGTATTTTTACATATTTTTTCCTGTCATTGATATCTAGTCTCATAGCGTTGTAGTCGGAAAAGTTACTTCATACGATTTCAGTTTTCTTAAAATTACTAAGGCTTGATTTGTGACCCAAGATATGATCTATCCTGGAGAATGTTCCATGAGCACTTGAGAAGAATGTGTATTCTGTTGTTTTTGGATGCAGTGTCCTATAAATATCAATTAAGTCCATCATGTTTAATGTATCATTTAAAGCTTGTGTTTCCTTATTTATTTTCATTTTGGATGATTTGTCCATTGGTGAAAGTGGGGTGTTAAAGTCCCCTACTATGAATGTGTTACTGTCGATTTCCCCTTTTATGGGTGTTACTATTTGCTTTATGTATTGAGGTGCTCCTATGTTGGGTGCGTAAATATTTACAATAGTTATATCTTCTTCTTGGATCGATCCCTTGATCATTATGTAGTGTCCTTCTTTGTCTCTTCTAATAGTTTTTATTTTAAAGTCTATTTTGTCTGATATGATAATTGCTACTCCAGCTTTCTTTTGATTTCCATTTGCATGAAATAGGTTTTTCCATCCCCTCCCTTTCAGTCTGTATGTGTCCCTAGGTCTGAAGTGGGTCTCCTGTAGACAGTATATATATATATGGGTCTTGTTTTTGTCTCCATTCAGCCAGTCTATGTCTTTTGGTTGGAGCATTTTATCCATTTACATTTAAGGTAATTATCGATATGTACATTCCTATTACTTTTTTTTTTTTTTTTTTTTTTTTGCGGTACGTGGGCCTCTCACTGTTGTGGCCTCTCCTGTTGCGGAGCACAGGCTACGGACATGCAGGCTCAGCGGCCATGGCTCATGGGCCTAGCCGCTCCGCGGCACGTGAGGTCTTCCCTGACTGGGGCACGAAGCTGTATCCCCTGCATCGGCAGGCGGACTCTCAACTACTGTGCCACCAGGGAAGCCCCCTATTACCATTTTTTAAATTGTTTTGTGTTTGTTATTGTAGGTCTTTTCCGTCTTTTGTGTTTCCTGCCTAGAGAAGTTCCTTTAGCATTTGTTGGAAAGCTTTTTTGGTTGTGCTGAATTCTCTTAGCTTTTGCTTGTCTGTAAAGGTTTTAATTTCTCCTTCAAATCTGAATGAGATCCTTGCTGAGTAGTGTAATCTTGGTTATAGGATTTTCTCCTTCATCACTTTAAATATGTGCTGCCACTCCCTTCTGGTTTGTAGTTTCTGCTGAAAGATCAGCTGTTAACTGTATGGGGATTCCCTTGTGTGTTATTTATTGTTTTTTCCTTTCTGCTTTTAATATTTTTTCTTGTATTTAATTTTTGATAGTTTGATTAATATGTGTCTTGGTGTGTTTTTCCTTGGATTTATCCAGTATGGGACTCTCTGAGCTTCCTGGACTTACTTCCTTTCCCATATTAGGGTAGTTTTCAACTATAATCTCATCAAATATTTTCTCAGTCCCTTTCTTTTTCTATTCTTCGTCTGGGACCCCTATAATTCGAATGTTGGTGTGTTTAATGTTGTCCCAGAGGTCTCTGAGACTGCCCTCAATTCTTTTCATTCTTTTATCTTTATTCTGCTCTGCAGTAGTTATTTCTACTGTCTTATGTTCCAGGTCACATATCCGTTCTTCTGCCTCAGTTATTCTGCTATTGATCCCATCTAGAGTATTTTTAATTTCATTTATTGTGTTGTTCATCACTGTTTGTTTGCTCTTTAGTTCTTCTACGTCCTTGTTTAACTTTTCTTGTATTTTCTCCATTCTATTTCCAGGATTTTGGATCATCTTTACTATCATTTTTTTGAATTCTTTTTCAGGTAGACTGCCTATTTCCTATTCATTTTTTAGGTGTGGTGGGTTTTTGCCTTGGTCGGTCATCTGCTTTGTGTTTCTCTGTCTTCTCATTTTGCTTAAATTACTGAGTTTGGTGTCTCCTTTTTGCAGGCTGCAGGTTCATAGTTCCTGTTGTTTTTGGTGTCTGTTCCCAGTGGCTACGGTTGGTTCAGTGGGCTGTGTAGGCTTCCTGGTGGAGGGGAGTAGTGACTGTGTTCTGGTGGATGCGGCTGGGTCTTGTCTTTCTGGTGGGCTGGTCTACATCTGGTGGTGTGTTTTGGGGTGTCTGTGGCCTTATTATGATTTTAGGCAGCCTCTCTGCTAATGGATGGGGTTGTGTTTCTGTCTTGCTTGTTGTTTGGCATAGCGTGTCCAGCACTGTATCTTCCTGATCATTGAGTGGAGCTGGGTGTTGGTGTGGAGATGGAGATCTCTGGGAGATTTTCACCGTTTGACATTACATGGATCTGGGAGGTCTCTTGTGGACCCGTGTCCTGAACTTGGCTCTCCCACCTCAGAGGCACAGCCCTGACACCTTGTTGGAGCACCAAGAGCCTGTCTTCCACAAGGCTCAGAATAAAAGGGAGAAGAAAAAGAAAGAAAGAAAGAAGAAGATAAAATAAAATAAAATAAAGTACCATGTAATAAAGTAAAGTTATTAAAATAAAAAATAATTATTAAAAAAATTTTTTAAGTAATAAAAAAAGAAAGAAAGAAGAGAG
Organism: Orcinus orca; assembly: GCF_937001465.1. NCBI lineage: Eukaryota > Metazoa > Chordata > Mammalia > Artiodactyla > Delphinidae > Orcinus > Orcinus orca. Next base: position 125,618,225 of record NC_064580.1, read on the forward strand.
CAACCAAACCAATAAACAAATCTACCAATTATAACAAGTGCTAAAAACTATACTAAAAAAAATTGGACAGACAGAACTGTAGGACAAATGGTAAAAGCAAAGATATACAGACAACATCACACACAGAAGCATACACATACACACTCACAAAACGAGAAAAAGGGAAAAAAATATATGTATCGTTGCTCCCAAAATCCACCTCCTTACTTTGGGATGATATGTTGTGTATTCAGGTATTCCTCAGATGCAGGGTACGTACATCACGTTGATTATGGAGGTTTAATCCGCTGCTCCTGAGGCTGCTGGGAGTGATTTCCCTTTCTCTTCTTTGTTCGCACAGCTCCTGGGGTTCACCTTTGGATTTGGCCCCGCCTCTGCGTGAAGGTCGCCTGAGGGGGTCTGTTCTTTGCTCAGACAGGACGGGGTTAAAGGAGCCGCTGATTCGGGGGCTCTGGCTCACTCAGGCCGGGAGGAGGGAGGGGCACGGAGTGCAGGGTGGGCCTGCGGCGGCAGAGGCCAGCATGACGTTACACCTGCCTGAGGCGTGCCGTGCGTTCACCCAGGGAAGTTGTCCCTGGATCCCGGGACCCTGGCAGTGGCGGGCTGCACAGGCTCCCGGGAGGGGAGGTGTGGAGAGTGACCTGTGCTCGCACACAGGTTTCTTGTTGACGACAGCAGCAGCCTTACCGTCTCATGCCTGTCTCTGGGGTCCACGCTGTTAGCCGCGGCTCGCCCCCGTTTCTGGAGCTCCTTTAAGCAGCGCTCTTAATCCCCTCTCCTCGCGCACCAGGAAATAAAGAGGTAAGAAAAAGTCTCTTGTCCGTTTGGCAGGTCCAGACTTTTCCCGGACTCCCTCCTGGCTAGCCGGGGGCGGGTGAGCAGACAAGGCTCTCGGGCTGGTGAGTGCTGGTCGGCCCCGATCCTCTGTGCGGGAATCTCTCCGCTTTGCCCCCCGCACCCCTGTTGCTGTGCTCTCCAACGCAGCTCCGAAGCTTCTCCCCTCCGCCACCTGCAGTCTCCACCCGCGAAGGGGCTTCTAGTGTGTGGAAACCTTTCCTCCTTCACAGCTCCCTCCCACTGGTGCAGGCCCTGCCCCTATTCTTTTTTCTCTGTTTTTTTTTTTTTTTCCTTTGCCCTACCCAGTTACGTGGGGAGTGTATTGCCTTTTGGGAGGTCTGAGGTCTTCTGCCAGTGTTCAGTAGGTGTTCTGTAGGAGTTTTTCCACATGTAGATGTATTTCTGATGTATTTGTTGGGAGGAAGGTGATCTCCACGTCTTACTCTTCCACCATCTTGAAGCTCCTCCCCTTTTTTCCCTTTTTGTGTGTACTTTTTTGTAATTTCTGTTGACCTGTCTTCAAGTTCACCAAGTCTTTAATTGGCTGCATTAAGTCTCCTGATGAGACTGACAAAGGAGTTTTTCATCTACCTGTTTGTGTTTTTTATTCTCCATTTCCACTTGATCATTTATTATAGTTTCCATATTCCTATTGAAATTTTCCATATAATCATGCATATAGTTTACCTTTTCAGTTAGGGACTTGCTAATCAAAGTTGTTTTTTGTTTTAATTTTCTAGTTTGGTAGACCGAACAACTGAATCATATCTGGTTCTGGTTCTGTTGATTGCTTAGTTGATAATGTTTTCACTTGCTGCTTTGTTTCATAATTTTTTGTTAAATGTTGTGCATTTTATTTAGGACAGTTGGAAATAACATTTATATTATGTATGCCCAGAAATGAGCATGTCTCTCTTTTGCTTGCTCTTCAGTGTGGAAGACTATCTGTATACTAAGTCATTGACCTGAGTAGGGGTTTATTGTTGCTATGATGACCTTCAGTGCACCATAGTCTTCAAATTCTTCCAGTGTTACTTCATATTTAGAGTACAAGCTGGGTTTCCAGAGGATTTCCTTAATGTCTGCTCCTCCTTCTGCTGAAGGTCTTTCATGTATGCCTCAAAGAAAGTCCCTTTTAACACTCTCTCAGCAGAAGATTGTTGTTGCTCAAAGCTCGCTAACCTGATGATAGAGGGTGGAGGATGTTCTCTGATATTCTGGCTCAATCTCAGTTGCCGGCAGGTTATCTGTCTCCTTTAGTCTCATTGTGAGACCTTCTCATTGATCCTATTCCTTCCTCTGCAGTAGGGTGTCTCTATTGTTCTGAGACAAGGGTGTGTTCCTGTCCTTCCTCTAGGTATAGAGAGATTTTTCTGTTTCTTTCTCCCAGATAAAATTGGTCTTCACTTATACCTGAGAGTGACAGGGCTTATTGTCATTTCCCCAGTGAATTAAGACTTGTATTCCATACGGGCAATAGAGGAGGATGATTCCTACGGAGCTCCATAACTATTATCTCCTTTTTCTTGGTCTGATGACAAAGGAGGATTTCTCATCCTGTGCCCTGCCTCCAGTCTTTCTCATGAGAAATCTGAGACAAGAATCTGCAAATGTCTTTTCTTTGACTTACTTATGAAGGATATGTTTGCTGAAGACAGCCTAGGTTAAGTTTATTTCTGCCTGTACTTTAAACATATTTACCCATTGTCCTCTGTCGTCCGTTATTTATGTTGAAAAGTCAACTGTCATTTGTATCCCTGTTCCCATGTCTGTAATCTCTGGCCACTCTTAAGAGTTGTAGTTTGCAACTCATTTTCAGTAGTTTCTCCTTTGTGGAAAATCTTGCCAGTGTCAGTAAGGTAGGAAAGAAAAGATACAATTGCAGCAATAAATTGTCATTCCCAAAATCTCTGCGATGATAGCAGGGACCTTTCACCTATGTGATGGTAGGGTTTCCTGAGGATGATTCATCTTTCTCCTCACACAACGTCCCCTTTCTCTGAGAGAATGATTCATTTGCTGAGAGCAGTATGCCTTGTCCCACCCTTCCTAGTATATTTCTCTACCCCTAACCCTTACACATTGCCCTCACTCTGGCCACAGAAGAGGCCCCTTCTTGACCTTTTTAATCATGGTCCTAGATTGAAAATGCGAAAAGCTCAAACATAAATCTGCAACATATACCATCATAGTGTTACTTCTATCAGAAAACTGGCCACATATCACACTTAGAAACCAGGACAGGAATACGTTTATGCAGTACATTTTTTTTCACCTCATATGATAATTTCTCTTTTAACGTACAGGATTACTTGCAACTCATAAGGTCTGGTGGTTCCTTAGTCACAATTTAACATGAAACAACTGGGCAGATTTTCCTTAATAGTCCAGGGCAAGAGCAGTAGTGAGTGATTGTATGCTTTCCTTAGGTTGACGTTGATGTGAAATGAATTGCTGTCTCCAGAGAATACGTATATGCCGGTTGAATGGGGCCCAGGTCCTCAACTCTTACAAATACCAGACTGTATTGAAGGGAAGAAGGCCCCAGTAGTTTATTCTCACCCAACCCGTTTGGATCCCAGTCCTCTGTCTATATCAGGGTTCAGGGAGTTCCTCGAGTTTCCTTGCTCCCGCCCAGGCAGGGTGGGGCTTGTGTCCAGTTGAGGGTTCTCCCTCCACTGGGCGGGGGTCTGCGCTTGTATGGCCAGGGCATGGTATGCAGTGCATTTTTTAAAATGATTTTTGGAAATAACAATTTTGGTGTGCCTACTCTTTCCAACCTAACATTTATTTTGGAACAACCTATTCAATGACTTCACTTCCACAGTAAATTCACGCTTACCTGAGTAGCATTAACTCCATGACCTGGCACACCTCTGGAAAGGCTCCAACTAGCATCAAGCCCACAGCTGCATTTCAGCACGGCTGCCTGCTGGTCTAAGGGGGAGCAGCCCACTCCACGATGCCTGGGGCCCCATGCTTGAGGCTACAGAACTAAACTCTCATTTTGCCTTTCATGTTCCTCTATGAAAGTTGCAGAGCACAACTTGTTGACCCCCTGATATTAGGGAAGTGAAAAATAGTGAAAAATTTTCTAAGTGAAAGGCATCTGAGGATAAAAAAAAAAAAGCCCTGTTACAACAGTAGACTAGTATTTTGATTGCAAAGGCCAGAGGCCCTGCCACATTCTAATTGACACACTCTCAAATTAGACGTCTTTGCTGGATTATATAACTGCATTAATTCACCACTTCATCTTAAAATGAGTTCATTTTTGGTGAAAGATTCATGAAGGGATTAAATAGAAGTGACAACACAAAACTAAGCAAACCTTACAGTCCCAATTGCAATGCTCAAAACTAGGCCAAAGGGGAAAATACCATATGTTTAATACCATCAAAAGACTCCCTTAATTGACCAGAGGTTTTGTTTATTTTGTTTCATTTTGGTTTCTTTGGTAAAAGTAACTTTCTGAGTTTGTCTAGATGCTCACCTTTTCTTCTGCTCTTCTAGGAGATTTAGGAGGAAGTAAACAAGGATTAGGGGCCTTAGTACATTTTAAATATCTCAGGAGACATCTTCTACCTATGGTTCAGTCTGGAAAAGTTAGAAACCAGGAAATTAAAAGGGGTTTTTGAGAAATCCTTTTATTGTCCCTCTTAAACATTATCTCCAAATGCATCTTCCTTAAGTCCCTGATAAGGCAAGGTGGTTTTTCTGCACTTACTGGACAAAGTGGGTATGGCTGAAATTAAGAGCAGGGGAAGGAAATACATCAAGCTTAAAACGTACAGGAAGGAAACAGGGCAAGGCTTTTGGTAAATACTTGAAAAGATTGTCCCTCAGTTTGAGCTTTAATTTAAGCAGAAGTTCAAATTCAGTGAGGGTTCCTTGACCCATATTTGTGAAGGAACTGGTAGAGACTCATACAGACCTACAAGAAGAAAAATTCTCATGAAATGTTGGCAACAGTATCCTCTGCTGCCATCAACTTCTGTGTGCACTGCTGGGTTGACAGCAAAAAGGCAGTGAAAAGATAATTTGCTTTTTGCCACTCTTATTTGAGGTACATATGACTTAAGGTACCTGTATTTTTCATCAATATTTGTGGTCCTCATATCTTTTACTGCTATCTGAAACCAATTACAGAGCTGAGAATGGTTTTGTGTTTAGTTGCAGCATTCTAAAAGAGGTAACGCCACTCATACTGTTTTACCATCTCAATTTAAAATACTCTAGTGATAGTGTCAGTAGTAAATATTTCTCCTTGGAAAAATGGCTTGAAAATGAATTTTCAGTAAAACTTTCAGAGTTAGGAGAAAAGCTTAATGTAAATGTGTAAATTTAAAATGGTCAAGCAGCTGGTGATGATCAACCAATTATTCTTTAGATATGCAATTACTAGTCCTTCCACTTAGAGTTAAGCATTAAAAGATTATAGTCCCTGGGCTTCCCTGGTGGTGCAGTGGTTGAGAGTCCGCCTGCCAATGCAGGGGACACGGGCTCGTGCCCCGGTCTGGGAAGATCCCACATGCCGCGGAGTGGCTGGGCCCGTGAGCCATGGCCGCTGAGCCTGCGCGTCCAGAGCCTGTGCTCCGCAGCGGGAGAGGCCACAACAATGAGAGGCCCGCATACCGCAAAAAAAAAAAAAAAAAAAAAAAGATTATAGTCCCACCTTCTACTTAGAAGAGATGGTTTTATGATCCTATGAAAATGGAAAATCCTTAGTAGAGCAAAACTAAATAAAACAAAATTAAAATGGGCTTGGAAAAAATGATTGGAGTTTAGAATTTCGAATATATATATAAGGGACTTCAAAAGTTGAAGAAAAGTGGTCTCAAATGAAATTTGTCTCAAATGTTTTGGCTTTCAGAAAAATAAAACTTTTGAATTGGTCTTTATCTTAATTAAATATCAGTTACTATAAATAGCTAGTTGAACTTTAAAAAATTTCCTTCAAACAAATTTATAAATTAATATTTCATAAGGTTATTTAAAAATTTTAAACATTCAGGTCTGTATTAATCTTCCATGTACATTTGCAAATGTATATAAATTCTCTTAAAGGGTTTATCCCTGAATGCGGAAAAATAGCTTAACTCCAATTTAAATGTTACAGCAGGTTTAAAAAAATCAATAGCTCATAGGAACATTTTCTAAATTAAAAACTGTAAGTCTCTTTGAAAGTATAAAATCTTATATTCTAAATATTACTTGGTCTGATTCTTATTCTGTGCCCTGAATCAAGGCTTTATCCAGGGAACACAATGCAAATAGGAATGAGTTTGCAATTTTGATATGCTTTAAAAATGAATGAAATCTGGATAAGGTTAAAAAAATGAGTGTATTTTAGGTTCTAAAATGTTGAGGTCAAATAGCAGTTTTCTGAATTAAATTCAAATTGCATTCAGTGGCCCTTCTGAGCTGCAGCCCTTCCACCTGCTTCCCACATTCCAGTTACAATCAATTCATTTCTTTCTGTTCTGTGAAGCAGTTCCTCCTAGTGTCTTCCTAGGACAGAACATCCTTTCAGTGTAGGAAGCCCTTGTCAAGAAGCATTCCCAAATTAACGCCATTTCTCCCATTTAGATCCTTCTTCTCCGTTGACTCAATTTGCTTCAAAATGGCTTCCTGTAACAACAATTTACTTGGTGCCAATTATGTGCAATATTTTTATAACTACACTATGAGATCACAAGAAATAATCCTATCTTTCCACTATATCCAAGTGCCACATCCTCCATAAAGCTTTCTCTGTTCATCTATTTAGAATTACATCCTGCATTTTTTTTTCATTCTCATAGTTACTTTGCACCTCTTGTTAATGTATATTTAATTCTGCTGTGTGTTATGGTTGTTTGCATGTGTGACCCAAGTGTTTTGGGGGTTATATTTATGAAGTCAAAGTAACAAGAGTAAGCTATATTTTGCTGGTTTGTCCTTTTTTTAACCTACTGATTTCAATTCCAGACCTCTACAAATATCCTTCCCTCGATTATATCTGAAAGGATCGATGAAGTAGTTTATGGGTGCTTATAAACGAGACCTCTGTTTCTATATGATAGCTACCATATGACTTCCTCTTCCTCTCTGGCTTTTCTGCCGTCAATCACCACTGCTGCTGACATGTTACAGGCTGCTCCATGTTTTCCAGAGTCCTCATTATTCTTGCGTTTTCATGTTCATAGCTTCTTCAGTTTCTTCTTGTAGCCTCCTCTAACCCAGAGCTCAGAAATGAATTTACTGAAATAGGCTAGAGAGTCAGCATGGAGACAAGCACTCTGCTATCATTGTGTATGTAGAGTTCTGGAATTCTGTTCCAACTAGACTGAAATTCAAGCCCAGCCATGTCTAAATTCAGGAAATAGTATGGCTTATACAGAAACTGGGACCGCTAATACACAACCTTATCCCCCATAGCCTTTGAACTTTATGAGAGAGAGGACACTGTCTTCTGCATCTCCACATTCACCAGCAACCAGCACAGTATTTGGCATACTGTGCATGTTCAATAAATCTAGGTTGAATAAATGCATTCTCTCTGATAATACCTAATGTAAAATTATACATACAATAGATTCCTATTACGTATCTTTAATTAACACATAGATATAATAGTCACACCATACAATATGATGCCTTTTAGTTAAGAAATTAATATTTTAAGACAGAAAATTATAGTTTTGTTATAAATGCTGGAGATATTGTCTCCATACTGCAGTTTTGAAACCCACATCATTCTTAAGTTATTATATTTTTTCTTCACTTTCCAAGAGTTTTGACTAGAAAGCAAAGTGATCTACATTTTCTTTCTCTGTCCTCACATCTTATCCACTCTAAAGCCCACTGTAATTTGACTTGTGCCTTAACTATAACATGAAAATTGTGCTTGCCAAGGCCACCAAAATTATTCTAGTTGCTAATCCTAACAAGGCTTCATCCCTTGCCTTATTTGAACCCTTAACGGGAGTTGGCTAAGTTAACAACAATCTGTTCTTAAAAACTTGTTTCTTGGCATGAAGGATTCTACATTCTCCTATTGTTTGTTTCCTATTCTTCTAGTCTCTTTCTATCTCCTTCTTTGCCCATCTTTAAATATTAACACTTTTGTCTCAGGTCCTTTTCATCTTTCCAAATATTCTTCTGGTTTCTATTACCATGCATATACTGAAAAATACAAAATTTCCCACTCAGTTCTCTCTTCTGTATTTCAGACGTGATGGTCCAAATGCTACTGGCACTTCAGGCATACCACATTTCTTTAAGCTGCTCAAATATGCCATACTCTCTCTCCTACTAATTTTGCACATGATGTTTCTTAAGCCTGAGATGTGCTTACCCAGATAACTTTCCACCTCCTTTCTGTCTTAGTTTGCTACCAAATAATCTGTCAGCTTTTAGCTTAGATGACACTATCCCCATAAGATTGTGAATTACTTTCAGTTCACAATATATGCCATGTTCTCCCTTGCTTTGGGGTCTTGTAATATATATGAGGTATGAAATGAATTGTACCAACTTTTTGGAGCAAAAATGCATTTTTTAAGTTTTCTAATTCAAATTAAGTCTGATTTCAAAACCTGTCCTGGCTACTAGGAAATTCATTGTCAGTCATTACTTGAGCCCCTTTCCGTGGGGTTTAAAATAATGCCAGGTTTACTTTGTGCTGAAAAACCATGAGAGGGACCCTGTTTTTAGCTACTGTGGTCATCCTACAAATGCTCATTATCTAAATTCATATGGCCCATTTCATATGGAAAGCACCAATATTTCTATGACAAGAACAGGTAAAGGGATCTTCACCGTAGCTGTCAAGGCCAAGGGGCTAGTGATCATTCCTGACTACGTGCTATGCCACCCGAACTCCATCCATGTATGCGTATACCACTTAATCAGAGGTTCCATCACCTCTCAGGGGTGCTGTATTGGGGAGAGATATCAGTCCCCTAGCATTTATACAAACCCTAATCTCTGGTTCTATCCAATGTTTCTAAGAAAAGTAACCATCTCCCTGGATTAAGGCTGTTTACTATTCCTTCACTCAAAGAACTAGCCTCCATCCTCTCCTGCTCTGAAAACATTCATCATAATCCCTGTTGGAAGGCTTGACTGGAGAAATGTATAGAGATGCAGTGAGCTCACTTGTGTATAAACAGATATGGGCCCTGTTCTTCCAGAGCTGGGGGAAGGAGGAGTTTTATTTTTCACTTGTCCTGATATGTCCACAGGAGCCAAGAAATCAGGATGCCAATCACTCCCTACCCCCATGTACACACCTAATTATTCACACTGCTAGACCGGCTGACTTCTACTGATCCTTCAGGCCCCAGTTTAAATGTCTCTTTTTTCCAATAATCCTTCCAGGATCTACAAAAGTTTGGTTTCCTTCCTATGAGCTTCCATAATCCCCTGTACATCCTACATTATATACTGTATATACGCCTCTGTATTGGAACTGCCTTTTTGGTTGTCTGTCTGTCCCATTAGAGTGTGAGTTCCATGAGGGCAGGAGGTATTTTTGGTTCCCTAATTATCCTCATGCTACCAAAACATATAGCATATTAATCAAATATTTGACAAATTTCTCAGATGATATGTTACTGAATCACCTTCATGTGGAGTCCATAATGAAGCCCTTGTCAGTAACTTTTGACCAAGTGCAATTTTAGATTTATATAAATAGGGGAGATCCACTTTTCATTCACCTACTTTCTCAGTGTATCTATTAATATCTACTTTTCTCTCTGTTGTGGTTTCTCTGGCTTTGATTATCCTCATTCTATCTTTTTTTTCTTTAGACAGAGCCCTAGATTTTATACAAGGTCTCCAGAGGAATTGGGAGAAGTTTTAGGGTTCACAACTCAACTTGACCCCTTTTCAACCAGGGTGCAGTTGAGGAAACACATTTTTCTTCACCAGGTACTTTTAACAGGTCCCAGACCCCATTATCCACCAATGACATGTCCTCACTCCACTTACTTCCTAGAGAAATGCCACTTTCAAAATGCGTTCCACAGTCCTTTCAAGAATCTGCAGAATTGATACAAATAAAATCAAGCCACTAAATATCTTGTGCTTAACCATTTTCCTGAGCTCTAAACTTAGAGTGGACAAGTAGTTGGTTCTCCCCTGATAAGCTATTAACCAGCTGTGACCTTTAGCAAAGTCATCTCAAATCCTTGATGCTCAGTTTTCTCCTCTACGAAATGGGATAATAATAGTCCATACCCCATAGGGTTGCTATGAGGACTTAATGAGATTACAACTAAAATCGAGCACTTAGCGTAGACCTGGTACACAGTAAAAGGCCAGTGCGTTGTAATTATGTAGTAATGATTTGCTCCAACTTTTCATTTCAGAGATAAAGCCTGTAAGTTCCTTTTGAAGATGCCCATGGTGAGAACTCAGTGACTGAGGCATTTAAAAAGTACCATAATTTACCCTTAGAGGAGTGACAGCAAATTCTCCAAAACATTTTCCCAGGAACTGGGATCTGAGAAGGGGAGGCCCATGTCATTCTTTCTGGCCCAATAATAGCTTGAATCAATTATCTGCAATGCTAAGAATGTATTTTTACTCTAAGTGTTTTTACCTTAAATTCATGTCAATGCACAATAACTTGAATATATAATTCAGCACAGTATCCAAGAAATAAGGAAATGTATCCAGTGAGTGATTCCAACTGGACTGGTCTTACAGTGAGACATGGGGGCAGGGGGACAGGAATCATAAGTATCTTTAAGAAGAATCAATATATAGGGCTCTACAGTCAATCATCTCAATTACATGATTCCAGTGTTTGCAAATACACCTTTACTGTAGTTTATCGGCCTTTGATCTTATGTGATATTCTTACAGATTCTCAAACAATTGCCAAATATCAAGGGCCATCCATGGAAGGTGATCAAGAGGCTTAGTCAATAACCAGTATTGATTTTAATAATGTTATTTACAATGACTATCTTTTACGGAGTGACTTTTATGAGCCAAGTTTGGTAATCAGTTTTGTATGGCCATTACATCTAATCTTTATAATAATTTCATGATGTAGCTATAATCATCACCATTTTACAGATGAGGAAAGAGAGGTTCAAAGAGGTTCATAAGTTTCCCACAGTCATATAGCATGTAAGGGTCTAAGCCTTAACTCAAGTCTGTCACTGTAGCCATGCTCTTTCTAGCAGTGCACATTGTTTCTTGTTTTGGGACCAAGCAGGCCTTAGTTGATGGTCGCTGAAACTGCTCTGCCCAATGCAATCAAACTCTGATGTAAAAACAAAACAAAAAACCAACAAGAAAAGTACAAATGAGAATATTCAGAATATCCCAAAATTATATGTTTATGCCAGAATTTTCTTTTGCCTTTTTTTTGCTTTGCAAATACATTATTCAACAGTGCTACCTTTTAAGATTTGTTATGCAGTCTCCTCAGGAGTATTTAAGGATTTTTTGAACAGGAGCTTTATCCACGTTGTCATCATTGTATCTCAGTCCCCTCAAGCAAATGGTCACATTGAAAGGATGGTACAGATGACTAAAGATGCCCTGCAGCAAACTGCTGGAGGAGCCTGACCAAGGGGACTCTGCCAGGCTTCTGATCTCTGCACATCAATGGTAGAAACAGTCTGAAAATCTTGTTAATCAAGAGGCATCCCAATACTTGTTTCATACATTATGAAGGAGACTTAGATGAGAACTTAAAACACAAACATGAATGTTCCCTGGCTTGTGCTCTGATTGCACTTATTCCTTCATTTCAACCAGAACAGCTGATTTTGGGGTTGGGGGAGGGACTAAATACCTTATCTCAGGTATTCCCAGCTTCAGCCCCTCAGAGAGGCTATACATGAAGTACACAGCCTCCTCATTTAAAATAGTCCTCTCCTCCTCTAGTAAGCCATCACATCAACTGGGTTCATTTTCATGAAAGAATAATTGCTAGCAGAAAATTGGGGGGGGGCGTGTTTCTGTTCATTTTAATTTTACTTTATATTGCTTGGCTCTCCCTAATCAAACGCTAGCTGCATCAGAACGATACCTTATTTGTATGTCTCTTCACTGTCTCCCTAGTTCCTAAGGAGTTGCCTGGAACACAGTGGGAGTGTAATAAGGAAGTACTGATGAAAGGGAAGCCTGCAGAAGTTCAAGCGTGTGCTGTAAGGTACAGAGTAGAGGAGCTGGGTATGGGTGGCATTCCCAGGTTGGATAGTTATCAAGGTCTTCATTCCAGAAAGGACTTGATCTAAGCAAAACCATCAGAAGTGTATCCTCTACAGCCACCTGGATTTAATTTTTCAGACACATCTAAAGTCTACCCATGGCCACTAAGTGAAGAAAGTTCTCTGTTCAAAGAAGCCCTAGAACTTGCACTCTCACTTTTAGAACACAAAGGAAGGCTTCCAGAAGGTTTAAGAGATTGTTAGCCAAGGGGGAGAAGATTCTACATTTCTAAAGAGGCACAGTCCATAATTAATTTAATATTTCATCAAAAACAGTGTTTACCATAACTCAGACAATATTTTATGTGCCAAAGTGTCTAGGTTTGCATCAGTGATGACTAAAAACTGACAAAACTGAAAGCTCAAAGCTCTCCAATGGATCTCCAGTACACCTCTTACCCTGGCATTTAAAGCCCTAGATGATCTGGCTCCTTCATGCCTCTCTGACCTGATCTCCTATGATCCCTTCTCACTCACTCCACTCCATATACACTGGCTTCCTTCTTACCACTGAAAACACCAAGGTCTTTCCCAATCTAAGGAAGTTGTGCTTTCTTTTTTCTCTGCCTGGGAAGTACTCCCTTTGTCTCTACCCCACACCACTCATATTTTTGCATGGCCGATTCCTTCTCCATAATTAAGGCCTCCATTCAAACATTACATCACTGTACCTAACTGGCACAGTTTAATAACTCAATGTTAAGTAGCCATCCAATAATTCTCTATTATATTTCCATCCTCTATTTCTCTGCAAAATGTGTTGCTATTTGATATTTTTCTTATTTATGTATTTACTTGTTTATTGTTATCCTTACCTACTAGAATGTGAGCTCTGTGAGGGAAGGGCCCTTATTGGTCTGCCAGGGATCATTTCTGACTTTCCTGCTGTATCCTCAATATCTAAAATACGGCTTGGTACATAGTAGGTTCTCAACATATATTTGTTAAGTGCTGAATGAATAGACATTTATCAAATTATGAAACCAGTGAGTATATAATTACATATGTGCTGAGAAGTGCTATGAAGGAGAAACTTAGGGAGATAAAGAAAAATGCTGGTAATGCAAGATAGAAGGAGGTGACTTTAGGTAGAGGAGTTACTCAAGTGCTCTCTATGGAAGTGATGTAATAAGTTCAAATCTAGCAGATGAGAAGGATGAGACATAAGGCATGTGGTGGGAAGAGTTTTTGATATTTTTCTATTTCTTTTGTTGTATAATTATTTTTTGCTTTTTGGTTTTAAATAATTATAGCTTTGCAGAAAGTTGCCAAGATTCTAAAGAGATTTCCTGTGTATCCTTCATTCAGTTTTCCCCAATGATTGCATGGGGAAACTGGACCTAACTAGGAAAATAACAATGGTACAATGTTGACGTATAGTCCTACACAATTTCATCACATGTATAGATTTGTGTAACCACTACCACAATCAAAATACAGAACGATTTCATCATCACAAATATCTCCCTTTAGTTTTGCTTGTCACTTTGATTTCTTACAGTCGTGTGCTTTGGTGATTTAGGGTAAGGTCACTACAAAATTGTTTCTGTCCCATAAAGGACTGTGAAGAAAATGTATCCATTCATCCCTTGTTCAACTACTTCCAATAAGGCAGGATTTGCCAGGGGATTTTGAAAGCAAGTTATTCCCTTGGGTCAGACAAACTGTGGCTTGAATCATTTAGAAGATGTTCAAAATAGCATGGGTTAGAGTAATAATTCTATGGTTCACCTTCAATTCTTGCTGCCCTAAAATCAGCGGAGTCTTTCTTTACTACAAGGTCAGATGCAAATTGTTTCTCTTTTGTGTGAAACAAATAGATTTCATAAAACCTAACCTGAAAGTGTGCTAAGAGAATTAATTCCATTTAGAATAGCTTCTGCCTTCAGATCACCTGGATTTTTCCATTTGTTTTATTATTTTTTTCTTTTTCTATCATAGTCTCATTTGGGGACTGCATTTTAAAAAGACTTTAGAAAAACCTGACTTTTCTTTCTTGATCTACACTGATCACCTCATTACCATTATTTTTTTTTCCTCAATAACAAGGCTTGTAATTCTACTAAGCATGGGAACTAAAACCAGCAAAGGAACATTTTCCATGAGACAGTTATTTACCTGACAATTCTGACCAACTGTCAGCCCACACTGCCTCCTTGTCCCTAGAGAAAATGTAAGCAAAGTGCCCCATGCACAATGCTTCCCAAGCTATGGGCAGATGCTCTCTTTCAGAGACTCTAAAAAACATCTTGAAATTATGTCACCAAAAGCAGTTCAATTGCCAGTGGACCAGCTGCCGTTTTGTGTAGACAAATTTATCAGAGGGTTGAATGCTGAGAATAACCTCAAGGATGGGGACATTGTAATTATGAATTCGAAATGGAAGAATTCACAACTAAATATATCATCATAACAGAATGCATTTTGAATCTGTGTCCTCTGCTCCCCTAGGATTAAATACCACTATAACCCAAATAGGCAATTTATCTGCAGTGTCAGCCTCTAAAATAATTGTGTTGAGTATCCTTGATTTTTCCTAAGTTAAAACTCAGGGGCACGCACATACACTTCTAGAATTTGAGGACAGATGCAAAGTGGACATAGGCAAAAATTTCTCACCCTAAAGATTCAAAAATCACTTCTCTGACCATTTTCACTTATATATTGCACATTATTAGCAAGTGTTCTAAAATTCTGTGTATTGGTGAGATTTCCAGTTGTCATTCGGAAGGCTGGATTAAATAAGGATTAGCACACAAAACATCAACAATGATAAGTCATTGAAGTTCCAATGGAAAGATCCAATGTTCTACTGCATTTTTGGCAGAATTAGCAACCTTTACATCTGACATTAAAAATTCATCAGCTCGGGCTTCCCTGGTGGCGCAGTGGTTGAGAGTCCGCCTGCCGATGCAGGGGACACGGGTTCATGCCCCGGTCCGGGAAGATCCCACATGCCGCGGAGCGGCTGGGCCCGTGAGCCATGGCCGCTGGACCTGTGCGTCCGGAGCCTGTGCTCCGCAATGGGAGAGGCCACAACAGTGAGAGGCCCGCGTACTGCAAAAAAAAAAAAAATATATATATATATATATATATATATATCAGCTTTCACAGTTAAATAGGAATAATTTGATCATTTAAAGCTGTCTGCACCATATGACACTGTCTTTTATAATCATCTTTCTAAGAATAAGAGACTTTCAATGAAAAACAAGTCATATGTGTCAGCTGAATTATGCTCTTTCTTTGTTGGTATATTCTCACAGTTTTATTTTCTAGTTCCTTTTTACATAAACTTCCACCAATGTTCAGTTATTAGCTATATCCTTTCTTCTCTTCTCATCCCTGAGATATTTCATCCATTGCTGTGTGTTAAGTACCATGTATGTGGTGATGATTCTGAAATATTCACTTCTAGCCCTGCTCATTTCCCTGAATCCCAGACCCAAACACTGAACTACCAGCTGCACTTTTTAATTCATATATCCAGCGATCATCAAAACTTGTCTCCAAACCTTAATTCATCCCCGAACCACCCCTTTCCCAACCACTAAGCTCCTTAGCACCATAAATGTTATTATCAAAACAGATTATAACCTTCTCATCCTTCATTCTACATACACATGCAGTTAGCAAATAAATCCTTTTGGGTTGTCTTGATCTCCACTTCTTTTTTTTTTTTTTTCCCCAAAGCCACTTCTCAAAATCAGACTCTACTCCTTTCCTGGCAGGTTGCAGTAGTCTCGTAACTTTCTAATTTTAGTCTCTAAGCTATCATTCTTTACACAGCTTTTTGATTTATCTTCTTAAAACACAGATCTCATCAGGCTGCAGTTCTGTTCTTTTATTTATGCTCCTTAGTGCACATGTTCTAATGCAAAACCTCATGTAGTCTTATCTGTCTTACAAACCACAATTCAACTGTTTTTTCCTCCATAAAGTCTTCCCATATCCCACAACAATACATAATCTCTCACTCTCTTTCATGTGATACTTTTAAACTTGGTTAAACTTTTTATTAATTCTTGTAAAACATGAAGAAGTTTCCTGACTTAGTGTTATGTGTGAGGCAAGAGGGTTGCCCTGGTGAACAATGCAGATTAGCTTCTTACTCCTTCAAAGTCTGGCATTCTACTGGTGAGATAAATAAACAAAGGAGCCCACTTTGGAAGATCCTACAATGTTGTAAAGTGCTATGACTGGGGTAAGAGCAGGGGGGCAACTTTATTTATTTATTTATTTATAATTGAAGTATAGTTGATTTACAATGTTGTGTTAGTTTCACAGCAAAGTGATTCAGTTATATATATACACACACACACACACACACACACACACACATTCTTTTTCATATTCTTTTCCTTTATCGTTTATCACAGGATATTGAATATAGTTCCCTGTGCTATATAGTAGGTCCTTGTTGGTTATCTATTTTATACATAGTGGTATATATCTGTTAATCCCAAACTCCTAAATTTATCCCTTCCCCACCCCCTTTCCCCTTTCATAACCATAGGTTTGTTTTCTATGTCTGAGAGTCCACTTGTTTCACAAATATGTTCATTTGTGTCATATTTTAGGTTCCACATATAAGTGATATCATGTGGCATTTGTCTTTCTGACTTACTTCATTTAGCACGATCATCTCTAGTTCCAACGTTGTTGCTGCAAATGGTATTATTTCATTCTTTTTCATGGCTAAGTAGTATTCTATTGTATATATGTACCACATCTTCTTTATCCATTCCTCTGTCAATGGACATTTAGGTTGCTTCCATGTCTTGGCTATTGTAAATAGTGCTGCTATGAACATTGTGGTGCATGTATCTTTTCAAATTAGACCTTTCTCTGGATATATGCCCAGAAGTAGGATTGCTAGATCATATGGCAACTCTATTTTTAGTATTTAAAGGAACCTCCATACTGTTCTCCATAGTGGCTGCACCGATTTACATTCCCACCAACAGTGTAGGAGGGTTCCCTTTTCTACACACTGTCTCCGGCATTTATTGTTTGTAGACTTTTTGATGATGGCCATTCTGACTGCTGAGGTGATACCTCATTGTAGTTTTGATTTACATTTCTCTAATAACTAGCGATGTTGAGCATCTTTTCATGTACCTTTTGGCCAACTTTAGATCAGATCATCAGGAAAAGCCTTTGTGAGGAAGTAACATCTGAGCTGAGACCTGAATGATAAGCAGAAGCTGGCCATGTGAAAGTAGGAATAAAAAGCATTTCAGATAGAGACAACAGCAAGTAAAACTCCCTGAAGGTGAGGAAAAATATTTGAGGGCCAGCAAAGGACTACATACCCGAAGTGCAGTGAGTTGATATTTGGATACTTACCCAACATTTACTATGTGCAAAGTGCTGAACAAAACAAATGTTTCTTGCTCTCAAGGGGGTGTCAGTGTAATGGACCAGACTTACACCGGCCCAACAATAACACAAATATATACTAACATTGTGATGACTGCTATAGAGGAGATGTAAAGGGGGGCACTCTAAGGTGCTTGTGAGGTAACAAAATGGAGATTTTTCATTAAATTATCACATCTGTGGAGGTCAGAGGAGAGGCCTGGGCTGAAGATATTAGTCGGTCCTCAACATATAGGCAAGTAATTGAAGTTTTGGTTAAAGAAAGGGCTCAAGGCTAAGGGCTGAGGAAATCCAACATTATCAGTTAGATTATAAATCTAACATTAATATTAAACATTAATAATCAGATAAAACCAACAAAGAACACCCAAAAAGGGGAAGCCAGGGAGCTTGGAGGAGAACCAGAGTAGCAGAAGCTGATAGAAATAAGAGCTCCAACAAAGAGAGAGTTAAGAACTGGCCAGTGCTCTTGAGCAGTCAACTCACAGAAGATCTGAAAAAGTAGCTACGGATTGTGCAACAAGGAAGTCATTGGTAAAGCTTTGAGAAATCAGTATTGGTGTAGTGGTGGGGACAAAAGAGAAACTAGGGTGAGTTAAGGAGTAATGGGAGGCAATGAAGGGGACACATGATTTATAGATACTTCCTCCAGTAGCTTGACTTTAAGTAGCGGTAGAGTTTGGCAATTAAAAAAGCCTTAGGGCTTCCCTGGTGGCGCAGTGGTTGAGAGTCCGCCTGCTGATGCAGGGGACACGGGTTCGTGTGCCGGTCCGGGAAGGTCCCACATGCCGCGGAGCGGCTGGACCCGTGAGCCATGGCCGCTGAGACTGAGCGTCCGGAGCCTGTGCTCCACGACGGGAGAGGCCACAACAGTGAGAGGCCCGCGTACCGCCAAAAAAAAAAAAAAAAAAGAAAAAAGCCTTAATTAAAGTGATCCCAATATCGTTTGGGTAGTTATGGATTTAAACCTCTTTTTCCTTCTCTTAATTATGTGTTGTTAGATTGCCACCATTATTTTTATTTTCAACTACTATAAAACAGGTGGGTTAGACTCAATACATTTTTAAAGGCCTTGAGTTACTATTCAAAGTGTCTGGGTTAGGCTTAGTGGCATGTTGAGTATACTCCGTGCTACCTCTGGTAGAAACCTGCATTCTAAATCTGTTCTGAACGTATAAAGAGGTAGGCGATCTGGAAGGGAATTGTCCACCAACCTCTCAGTGAATGTTAACTTTGGCTTTAGGAGAAATTCCTAGATTTTGCAGTGATTTCAAATGAGACCCAGCAGACTCCTGAAGGCAATCACCTGAAGACACCTGCTCTCAAGCACAGATCTTCACCAATAGCCCCGCACCCAGGGCTTTTATTATCATCAGTTACACAGATGCACATAATGTGTTGGAGATGTAAATAATTATATTTCCCTCAGGAATTTACTTTGTGATACACACATGTTCACATTCAAATATACAGTTTTGAAAAATTATAACAATAAGTTATCCATAATCACATTTGTAATAGTCTCTGGTGCGCTAAGTCCACTATAGCAAAAACATCTGTGCATCCTTACCTCACAGAATGGAAGAGATGGAATAGACCACAGAGATCTCGCTGTCCTTTAAAGATGCTGAATCATTTTGCCTGGATCCATGGTAGAAGACATATTACCGTAAAATACTTAAAATTTTTCTACTTATTAGATGAGGAAACTACTGTGGATTGTTCTTTTCCATAAAGAATGTCTGGAAGTAACCCCTAAGTCTTTTTCCCAGTTCCTGGACATTATATCAGTATCATGGAATCTATATCATTGTCTGTAGCCCTACTATACACACAATTTGGATAAGTTCTCCGAAGTAATTTCATAATACTTATTTGGAAACATATTCCCATTTCTAAGTACTTTTAGGAAATTATGACGAAAAATGCTTTAATCAGAAAGTTATACAAAACCTTAAACAGAAAGCAAGACATCAATCAGGTTAAACTTTGGATAGCCTGTATATAGACACCAAGAAGTAAAATGGTGATATTTGTCTGAGAAACCCATTTAACTTACCATCTTTACCATTTAATTCCTATTTGAGTGTGAGTATGCAGCCACTTCCTGAGACTTTCATATTCTACTGAAGGCCCCTTTTCTGCTGCGTTCATATTCTGAGTATTCCCTGGACTTCACTATGTGCACCAAGCCTTAGACATGGCTAGACACTTTCTCTCTCAGCTCCACTTCAGTCAGTCCATCATCTATCCTCTCTATCGCGACCAGTGTCACTAGCTCAGTCCTTATTTATGGCTAGTCAAACACAAAGGTATACATCAGCTCTCCTGAGTTCTGAAAGCGTGGCTTCTGAATACTAAAGGGAAAATCCACTGGGAAAAGATAACGTTAATTGTAATTGTGTACATTGTGCTGAATAAGTCACAAGGCAAACAGCACAGTAGCTCCTTCTCCACTGGCGTTTATAGTCTAGGATACAGAGTACACATACACACACATATATATAAATATCAATGTGTATGTATATATAAATGTGTATAAATATAAAATCTTATATGGTAACACAAATCAGAACTGGAGAATAACACTAAAACCTGATGCATGTAAAGGCGAAGTGTAATACGATTTGAAGATCAAATGGAAAGAAACAATGAGTAGAGAATTCATTCACAAAAGAGAAGTGAGACTGCTTGAAAAATAACGGGCTTCCCTGGTGGTGCAGTGGTTAATAATCCGCCTGCCAATGCAGGGGACACGGGTTTGATCCCTGGTCCGGGAAGATCCCACATGCCGCGGAGCAAGTAAGCCCGTGCACCACAACTACTGAGCCTGTGCTCTAGAGCCCACGAGCCACAACTACTGAAGCCCGCACACCTAGAGCCCGTGCTCTGCAAGAAGAGAAGCCGCTGTGATGAGAAGCCCGCGCACCGCAACGAAGAGTAGCCCCTGTTCACCGCAACTAGAGAAAGCCGCGTGTAGCAACGAAGACCAAACACAGCCAAAATAAATAAAGAAAGAAAGAAATAGAAAAAAAAAATTTTAAGTAAAAATAAGATGCACACTTTACTCCTTTTTAAAATCAATATATTATGTTTTTAGAAAAGTTTGATATTTACCCCAAAAAATTAAGCAGATAGCACAGGGATTTCCCATATCCCCTCTTTTCCTCTATTATTAACGTGTTGCATTAGTGTGGTACATTTTGAACAATTAATGAAAACATAATACCCGATACACTTTTATTAACAAAAGTCCATGGTTTATATTGGGGTTGTCTTTTCCTGTTTTACATTCTATGTGTTTTGACAAATGCATAATGTCATGCATCCACCATTGTATCAGATATAATAGTTTCACCACCTCAAAAAAATCCCTTTTGTTTCACCTATTCATCTCCATTTCACTCTTAAAACTATCACTAGTATATTAATTATTGTTTCAAGTTCAAATGAGATCAGTGTTTCAAGCCAATTGAATTTGTTGATGCAAAGCAAAATTATAACATCGATGCATTTTCTTCCGTATTTTAATATATTTAAAAGGGTGTAAAATAAGTTTTAAATAAGTAATATTTTTAAGAGTATACAGAAGGCACACAAAAATGAGAGAGAATTTCAGTTAATCACTAGATATATAAGACAAATTTATTTTTCTGAGTTGCTATGACTAACAACCCACAGAAACACGTTTTGCAGGTATTCTATGCAGACACCATCTAAGGTCTCTCTTTGATATTTCTGCCTTATTTTCAAAAATCATTAGCATACTAGAATTCATTAAGTTAGAAGGATTACTGAAGTAATTAACACATATCGTAAATCTAAAATATTAAATTATCACGTTTATCATCCGTTTTTGAGAGGATGGTTTAGACTCAATTGAATTGTGAATTTCTTGAGCAGGTGATCTAGTTGTATTCTCTCTCTTTTTCAGGTTAAACATTTGTAGCAACAAGTCTAACTAGAATTTCAAGACAATTCACTTTGCTATTAAATTCATATGACCAAACTTTGTTGTATTAGGCATAACTCAATTCACAGTAGCGTATTTTGCATCTTTGATATAAGTGAGGATCTTTGATTTATATGAAACATGAAGCAGAAAGAGCAATTTATTAGCAGCTTCTGATGAAAATTTAGAAAATGTATTTCATTCTTTCCAATGGAAACATATTTTTTCAGTCAATATTAGAAATCCTCCAATGGCTGAATGATTGTGAATTCAATAACTGCACTCGTACACATACCGCACAGGACAAATTTGGAGTAAAGAAATAAAATGACCTACAGAATCATCTTTGTAACCCACCTCCAAGTTCTGCCAAATGTATTCTGACAACAGCTTGATAATGTTTTCAATTTGCCCAGATGTACAGGCAGTTCAATTTAAACTATTCAATTTTACCAATTCAACTGACTATTTTGTACTCAATACAGTTTTTTTTATGCCAAGAGGGAAAACAGATGTACAATGACAATGTGCAGTTTAAGATATAGGACTTCCTTTAGGTTTTAAGTTTTTAATTTTATTATTTTTGTATCTCCTCTAGAAAAATTTATTGAAGTCTAGTTGATTTACAGTGTTGTGTTAGTTTCAGGTGTACAGCAAAGTGATTCAGTTATACACATATATATCTATTATTTTTCAGATTCTTTTCCCTTATAGGTTATTACAAGATATTGAATATGGTTCCCTGTGCTATACAGTAGGCCCTTGTTGCTTATCTATTTTATGTATAGTAGTGTGTATCTGTTAATCCCAAACTCCTAATTTATCCCTCCCCCAACTGACCCCTTTGGTAACCGTAAGTTTGTTTTCTATGTCTGTGAGTCTATTTCTGTTTTGTATATAAGTTCATTTATATCATTTGTTTAGGTTTTAAGTTTTTTAAAGTGACGGTAAGAAATGAATACAAAACCATGTCTTAAAAGAGTTGAATTATACCTATCTTTTATAGTTTAAAAATGTTTACCCCCTTATAGTCATAAGTGAAGCATGAGAATGGGAATTATCATTCATGCAAATAATGACACATATCATTTCATCCAAGGGCAAGGAAGTGTTGTTTTCTTAAGAATACAAAAATCCCCTCCTAGCTTTTGAGAGGGGCAGAGTTTCTGTGTCAAGTTTGATTTTGAATTGCTCCCTTTTTTCAGAACATGAATGTTTAAGGAACACCCAACCACTGTATTGGCAAAACTAGGAAATACCTCTTTTCATTTTTGGACCTCCTCCTAGTGCCAGTTTTTTTTTTTTTTTAAATCTCATATAAGTAATGCCACTGATGTCATGAAGAAAAAATATAAGGTTTTCCATCATAAGCCTTTCATGCTTGTTCCTTCTCCCCACTCCCCTCCCTCCCTCCCTCTCTCTCTTTCTCTGACACACCCAAACACACACATATTTATGGCCACCCTGAAGAATCAGATGTTAAGATTAGCCATCAGACATTTTCAAAATTACCCACAGATGTTTGACTTGGGTGCACTGGGGACTTTACTGAAAAATGTAATCTATCCCTCTATGCTTCAGAACAAAAATATGGTCCAAATTTCACTAAGGTGGAAAAGTGATTCAGTGTTTTTTTTGTGCGGGTGCTCTCAAATATCCCATACCAAGTACTGTACTGGCTTCAAGTCTTTCAATGTGAACATCTCTGCTATATTTCTCCTATGTTAGAAATAAATATATATGTCTATAAGTTTTATATTTCAGCAGATTTTCTTGAATTTCTATCCATTAATTATTCATTAATCCAAATAGTTGAGTATCTACTATTTGCCAGGCTCTGTGAATGTGGTAGTGATACACAATTAAATATGACATTGGCCCTCCCCTTATGGAGAAAACAATCAAGTGAAGAAGAAAGACACATAAGCAAATAACTGCCCTACAATGTGACACTCAAAACATCACCACTGTGCAGTTCCCTCAGTACTCGTGGCAGCCTTGGGAATCAAAAAAATACTGTGTTTAGGGCGAAGACTAGTCTGATTTGTAGACAAAGGGAATGTTCTGTTGGATGAATAACAGGCTGAGAATTTACAGTGATAGCCGAAGCCACTCTGATATCTCATATAACCTTTTCCTTCTAAACCAATTTTAACAATAATTATAATGTCAACCTGTATCTCATTACAAGCAGTTGAAACACTGAAAAATGGCTCAGTGCTCCTTTTGTGTGTGCTGAAATATCCATACCATGTCTAAGTATCAGAGGCAGCCCAGGAGTCTTGTCAGGCTTAGAAATATTTTGGCAGTAAACCCCAGTGTCTATGAGAAATGTTTGGGTATTTTGTCAATTTTGTATGAGTACAGAAGGGAGAAAAATTTCACACTGCCTGGAGGAATCTGGTACATTCACAGAGGAAGGGACTGTTCAGTTATCAATTCAACAAATGTTTATTGAATACCTACTATGAACAAAGCAGAGAGAGAGAGTTAGTTATACAAAGATGAATCAGAGAGAAACTGAAAACAAAGGGAAAATCGAAAACAATAACATGATATTCCCAATACAATTGCATCAATGACCATATTAAATTTTAATGGAATAAACTCACAAATTAAAAGGCAGAGATTGTCAAAATCAATACAATAGCAGAACACAACTATGAGCTATCTACAAGAGACACACTTTAAATAGAAAGATACAGGAAGGTTGAAAATAAATGGATATAAAAAGATATGCCACACAAATTGTAACCCCATGAAGGATGCAGTGGCTATATTAGTATCAGATTTCAAGGAAAAAAGTATTTCCAGGATGAAAAGAAGCAACGAAACATAATGGCCTCAAGCTAACCATGCTATGATTTCTTCAATGCCAGAGCTGCCATTTCCCAAAGCATATTCTGAGCAACACTACCCCATTAAGACAATCAGGAAAGAAAGGGTTTCCTGCTCAAGTAATTTTGGGACACACTTGCTTTTTATTTTGCTCCCATCCTCTTTGGACATTTATGATAAATAAGAATGAGATGTCAAGTGAATTAAGGACTCTGAGATATTCTATAGCCAAGAAAATTAATTACCTCTGTTTAACCTGCCTTTTTCCAAACCTATGTAACCACGGAAACTTTTGTTAATTTATTTTCACGTAACACCTATTAACATCCCCTAGAATAAAACTTGGGGGAAAAATAAGTTTCTTGAGAGATCTGCATCCACATCACTCAGCATAGTGCCTGGAATATTCTGAACTATCAATGAATATTTGGTGAACAAATGTACTGATACACACAGAGATAAATAGAGACAGTGTTTTATAGAATTGTAGTTACCATTGCTTCGAGATTTTATTTTATTTTATTTTTTTTTATTTATTTATTTTTGCGGTACGCGGGCCTCTCACTGTTGTGGCCTCTCCCGTTACGGAGCACAGGCTCTGGACACACAGGCTCAGCGGCCATGGCTCACGGGCCCAGCCGCTCCACGGCATGTGGAATCTTCCCAGACCGGGGCACAAACCCGTGTCCCCTGCATTGGCAGGCGGACTCTCAACCACTGTGCCAACAGGGAAGCCCATCTTGAGATTTTAAAAAGCCCAATGAGTGTCCCAAAGGTTCTGTAGTGTATACAGCTCATTGACAAGATAAAAGGAAGACAGCATTGCTATATTTTTTTTGAATTTATTTTATAGAAGTATAATTGATTTACAATGTTGTGTTAATTTCTGCTGTACAGCAAAGTTATTCAGTTATACATATATATACACATTCTTTTTCATATGCTTTTCCATTATGGTTTATCACAGGATATTGAATATAGTTCCCTGTGCTCTACAGTAGGACCCTGTTGTTTATCCATTCTATAGATAATAGTTTGCATCTGCTAATCCCAAACTCCCAATCCATCCCTCCCCCATCCCCCCCTTGGTAACCACAAGTCTGTTCTCTGTGTCTGTGGGTCTGTTTCATAGATAAGTTCATTTGTGTCATATTTCAGATTCCACGTATAAGTGATATCATTTGTCTTTCTGACTTACTTCACTTAGTATGATAATCTCTAGGTCCACCCATGTTGCTGCAAAGGACAGTATTTCATTCTTTTTAATGGCTGAGTAGTATTCCATTGTATATATGTATACTACATCTTCTTTATCCATTCATCTGTCAATGGACATGT
Organism: Orcinus orca; assembly: GCF_937001465.1. Lineage (NCBI taxonomy): Eukaryota > Metazoa > Chordata > Mammalia > Artiodactyla > Delphinidae > Orcinus > Orcinus orca. The sequence continues at coordinate 125,643,791 of NC_064580.1, forward strand.
AGGTCTCCACATCTTGGCTATTGTGAATAGTGGACAGCATTGCTGTATTGAACCCCCTTCCCTGCTAAGGGAAGCTGACCATCCTATCCTACAAGACCAAGATAAGACTTGTGATTAAGGCATCTTCTCTCTTTGACATATCCCAGAAAGTCAATCAAACAAGGTCATTAACCAAGGAGACTGAAAAAGGTGAAGCCCATTTTACCAACTGCTGTGATAATTTGGGTTTTCTCAGAGACTACTAAATATGAATCTGGGTGCAGGTGTCCAATGCTAAACAAGAGAAATGTATCAAATAGTTCATAAGAGCAAATTTTTAAAAATACAGTCCTTGGAGATTGAAGAGTCAAGAAGAGAGCAAAGGAAAAGAGTGAACCTGAACAGATTCCAGCAACAAAGGGCCAAACCGGTTTATAGCTGAGTGCTTGTGTGTGGGCACAGTTAAAATAAGTCATTTAAATGCACCAAGGTGGGGTGTGGAATAAACATAAGGCTTCTTACACCATAACATATTAGATTATAATAAAATATTTTTGAAGAAAGGTGTTAACCACAGAGACTGTATGGAACCTCACTTCTGGAGAAAACTGGCTGTATGAAATCTAAGTACACTTTAAAAAGTCCCTCTAGGTTATGCCTAATGGGAGAACTTTTAATGGAGAGCATGTGAGCTTTGAAAACTGTCTTTTTAAGATGGAAGGCCAACTACAATAAGAATAAATCTCTGATTAGGAATTATGGGCCAAAAGTAACAGTACTTAACAAGCTTGTCCTTCCTGACCACAGTAGCGATGATTAATAATAGGCAGAGGACATCAACAATTAAATTACTGTCAGTGAGGTAAAGACAGTTTCACCATTACAAAATGCAACAAGGGCAAAGGATAGTAGTGGGTTTCTGGCTTACCAAAAAGGAAAAAAAAAATCTAAATGCAATCAGGTCCAGGCTTTGGGAGGAAGAAAGCAGGGATTGATCCCTTCACGCCACTGTGGGAGTTAAGAAGAGGATTTGTTAGGCAGGTGAGGAAGAAGTTCTTGTTACCTTTTGCTGTATATCAAAGAGAAACACCTTTTGGTGTAGGTTTGTCACTGAGCCTCAGAGCACAAGCAAAGATGAGGGGCTTTCCCTTTTATATTCCCCTTACCATCCTGAAGTCAGTTCTGCACAAGCTACTAGAGATAGAGGTGCATTCAGATGCCTTTCACTTGTTCATCTTTTCTCCTCGAGAACATGCTTTCAATGATAACCAATTAATGTGTTCAAGAGACTCTGTCCTTACTGCATTTCCCACCAGGGGGAAAACTATAAGTATTTATTGAGCACCTACTCTGTGACCAAGACTATTTGGGAATAGACTTAAGGCGTTATTTTATAATGATCTCCCACCTTTCTTAAAGATCTACACATGGTGATTGTTGCCGTTCAAAGGAGTGGGAAGGGAAATCTTGAATGAGACAGCTCACAACAGTGAATGTTTTGGAGCCTTTCTCGATGAACATCCAAGATAAGTAAATCATGGATAGATCTAATTCTCCACATTGTGGCTATTCACCTTTGTCATTATTAAGTTCAGAGCCAGGTGATGCAGATACTACAGGATCTTTAGATTTGGCTAATAGATGTCAACTCTTACAATAACAACAGCAATATTAATAGACAATCATTATGCCCTATTTTACTTATTTGTTGAGGGAGTAAAAATGTGTTTGCTAACAGCTGAAACTTAACTAATGTATTTCAGAAACTTTTTTAGAAAGACAACTAGATTTGGGAGGAAATGAAATTCTGTTAACCTTTAATGAAAGACAGAATTACTGGACACAGATCTCCTTATTCAGAGAAAATTGTAGCTCAGTGAAGTTCCACGACTTCTTAACAATAAAGATAGCATAGCAGGAACTCCAGAAGTGGCATATACAAGACCTACAATGCTGATAGAAACTTTGGTCAGCTCAGGAAAAGAATATGGAAGGTATTTTTGGAAGGCTTTATTTTGGAGCTATAGAGATGAATCACACACACGTCATATGGACCAAAAAAAAGGGCAAATTGCAGAACACATACAATTGGATACTGTTTTTTATGGAGTTTAAAAACATACAAAACAATGTGATGTATTTCTTAGGAATAAATAAATCTGTAGTAAAAGTACAGAGTAAAAAGACAATAATAAACACCAAAATCCATATAGTGGTCATTTTTGTAGGGGGTGGAGGTAACTGGTGCAGGGAATTTAACTGAATTGGCTTTTGTTTCCTAAACGGACTTTGGATTCATGGGTATTTATTGTGTTCATGGCTTTATATCATCAAATGGGCTCATACATGAGTTATTTTCAAATGTATACAAAAGTAGAGGCGCTAGTAAAATGAACTCCTGTATACTTATCTTGTGTATTCAACAGTTATCAAAATTTTGCCATATTTGCTTCATCTTTGTTCTTTTCTAAAATGTATTTTAAAGAAAATCCCAAACAACATGTCACTTTATTTCTATATGTTGCAGTATACATATTGACAAAATATGAGCTTTTAAAAAACGTAACAATGCCATCACTACTTTTACCCAAAATAATTCCTTAGTATCATGTATACCAAAAGACTATAAAGATACTTCCCCTAATTGTCTCAAAAATTCCTTTTTACAGTTAAGTTATTCAAGTCAAGATGCACTTAAGGTCCACATGTGATATTTAGTTGTTAGATCTCTCGTCTCTTTTAATCTAGGACGTTCTTCCCTGCCATTTATCTTTTCATGCTATTGACTTGTTGCTGTAACTGGGTCAGTTCCTCCATGCTGTTTACTCTTCACTGTTTTTTGTATGTCTTGAATATTGTATGCTTTTAAAAATATTTAAGATGCTATTATGTTGAAAAGGTTAAGTATGGCATTCCCACAGTTGTTGGTCTTTTGAGATGATAGAAATGGAGAAAAGTTGATTGTCTGGCACTATGCACTGTGTCTGTTTCAGAAGATGTGCCTGGATCTTCTCTGGCGAGGGAAAACACTGTGCCGTGAGTGGGCATATACTTAGATATTAGTAGATGAAAGATGCCTTTCCCAGAAGCACCAAATAGTCGGAATTTGGAAGAAATAGCACTTTGTGAATAGCAGATCCTCTACCTGTCCTTTTTCTAATGATAACTAATCTTTTGATATTGACAGAAAGAAAAGAATTATTTAAATTCACCAAATATTGCTTAACACCTAATATATGACAGGCAGTATTATATATGGGGGGTGGGATATTAATAGGATGATGATTATTTATTAATAATTAATAATCATAGCTGATATTTATATGAAAAATTAACTATATATCATTATTTAATCTAATCCTCCAAACAACCATATGAGGCACCGCTGCATTTCCTATTATACAAATGAGGCTCAGAGAGGTTAAGCAATCTGCCCAGTGTCTCACAGCTGGGAAGTGGTTGAAAAAGAATTATACCTGAAATCTATTTGGTTTGAACTCAGTCTATCTAATTCCAAAATAGAGACTTTTACACACTATACTATACTGTACTGCCTCAAATACAAGTGCAACTCCCATGTTGACTACAACAACTAGGACCCTCTACTTCATAGCGACCGTCTTAATTTGGCCCAAACTTCAATTTAATGCCTAGTACCACAAAAAAGCTCATTCTCTCCTTCTTGCGATTTTGCTTGACTTATTTCCACATGCTTCCCTGACTGAGATTCTCTGATATTTGCAGTTTTAATCAGCTATATTTGAATAACTGTGTATCTTTCAGCATTTCATCTTTCTGCTTAGGTCTTGTATACAGTTTTGTTCCTATGCCTACTCTGTCCCTCTTAACTTTGGGAATGAATAGCTACAAATACAGATGATATAGATATGGACATAGATATTGATATATATGTAAGCATTTTCCATTGTGTTCCTATCATTGGGTTTCCTTTTTGTCAGAAATAAGTAAGCTTGGCCAGTGTAAGGAGGTAGGGTTTATAGAGGGGAAAACACTTGGAGTCAGAAGCCCGGGCCTTTAGTCCTGGACCTGCCAATGTATATCTGGGAGACCTTGGAAACTTCACCTCTCTGAGTGCTGGGTTCTTTATGAATAAAGTAGGAAAATGAGAATTCCTGCAAAGGCTGTTGTGAGGTCTCTGAGGAGACAGACTTCATAGAATTCTAAGCTGTAAAGTGTTGCATAATTTTGAAGCCAGTGAAAAGAAGGGAGCTTAACCACTCTAATTAGACTTCCAGCAACTCTGCATTCACATGTCTCACTTTGATCCGTGGAGGCTCACCTCTACTTCATACAAACTGGAAACAGTAAATCAATACTATTTCTCACTGCTTTGACTAAGAAGAGTGAAATTTCTGCTTTAAGAGAGCTAGAAGTAGGATTATCATGTAAATACTATTAGCTGACAGCACCTCTTATTAACTTCCATACTAGGAATGGTGTATGTCTCACATTATACATTAATTTCCCCAACTAATTTATTTATACTTCCTTGAAAATATTGGTGCAAGCACGGAATGAGTGTGTGTGTGTGTGTGTGTAAATCTGGTAAATTGAGAAAATGTCAACTTGGAAAATAGACGCACAAGGAAAGCTTTATTAATGGCATTTACAAGGCTTTTTTCCTTATCAGTGTCAGTTTCTCAATCATAGGCAATAGAAGGTACTGTCATTTTAATCTTAAATTGCCTGTAAATAAAGCCATTTCAAATCTTAGGCTTTAAATAAACAGTATTGTACTAATACATTTTTTCTATATCAATTTCCTTGATACGTAATTTATGTAAAATACAGTACACCCATTTTAAGTGTACACTGTGAAGGAATTTGTCAAATACACCTGCATAATCACTACCACAATCAAGATATAGAATACTTCTTTCAGCTAAAAAGTTCCTTCCTGGGCCTTTGTGGTCAATTCCATCTCTTGACCAATGGCCCAGGCAACCAGTGATCTGCTTTCTGTCACTACAGATTAATTTTGCCTTTTCAAATTTTATATAAATAGTCATACTGTATGTCAAATTCTGTGACTGGCTTTATGCATTTAGCGTGACATTTTTGAGATTCATTCATATTGTTACATCAGTAGTTTACTTCTTTACTACTGTATTGTGTTGTTTGCATACATCATGAGTAGTTTTTCTATTCACCTATTGATAGTTCTTGAGTTGTTTCCATTTATTACCTATTATGAGTAAAGCTGACATGACATTGATTTACAGGGCTCTGCATGGATATACATTTCAAGTCTCCTGGATAAATACTTAGGAGTGAGATTGTATGTGTACAAGTATGAAGTATGTGTAGTCTTTTAAGAAAATGCCAGACTTTAAAAAAGTGGTTATACCACTTTATGCCCCCACCAACAAGGTATGAGAATTCTCATCACTCTATATCTTCAGTGATAACTACCATTTTTAGTGTTTTTAATTTTAGCCTAGTTCTAGTGGGTTTGTAATGGTATCCCATCATGGTTTTTAATGAATTTCTCTAATGACAAATGAACGTCTTTTCATATGCTTAGAAGCCATTCATATATATTCTTTTATGAAATATCTGCTTAAATAATTACTATTTTAACTTGGTTCCTTGCCTGCTTATTATTGAATTCTGTTTTTTAATATATTCTGTATATCAGTATACTGTTTAGGTATAAGTGTTTTACTTTTGTTTCATATTAAATAATCATCTACTTCAAGGTAGAATTTTATAGTTTTTGATTTTATGCTTTGGTATATCATCCGTTTCTAGTTGAGTTTTGTGTATATTGTGATGTGTAAGGGTCAAATTACAGTTTTTCATACGGGTCTCAAGTTGTTCCAGCACCATTTATTGAAAAGGCTACCATTTCCCACTGGCAACTTGGTTGAAAATCAGTTGAACATGTACATGTGGGTTTATTTCTAAACTTTCTATTCTGTTCATTTGAACTACTTAGCCATCCTTACACCAATAATATACCATCTTGATGATGGGAGCTTAACAGTAATTCTTGCATTCAGGCAGAATAGTACTCCAATTTGGTCCTCCCTTTGAAATGTTGTTTAGCAATTCTAGGTCCTTCAAATTTTCATATTAATTTTAGAGTCAGCTTGCACATTTCTACAAAAGTATTCTTTTTCTGGACATTGTAACAATTCATGTAGAGTAATCAACAAACCTCCAGTCTCCTTAGGAACACCTTAGGTAATGCGAAGGCCAATGGCTACTGAGTACTTTTCTAGCTTACAAATACTTATGATGACTTTAATCTCTACTAAGTATTTTGCAAGAGTTTTGAAATGATAACTGGGAGATTGGGTATGAAATATTTTTAAAACAGCCAAGTGTTTTGTGTGTATGTATGTGTATATGTGTGTGTATATGTATACACCACATACAAAGACAGGGAGAGAGTCAGACAGAGAGAAAGAGAGAATCAATCTTTTCAAAGAGTACATGTGAATATACTGCTGAAAGACCAGTCCTGTAGAATTTGTACCAGTTAACAAAGGGCCCATAGAAAATACACTGAAATGATGGGCATTCAAGTTTAGTAACACTTGATGGTAAGGGAAACTGTTATGCCTTTGGGCCAAATCTGTATCTCCGTGTGTGACATTGAGTTCAATTTCTCTGTGCTTCATCCTTCAGGAAAAATCACCTTAACTTACTTATGAATTCTTCTTGAAGGAATCCTAAAATTAAAAGAAATCCTATCATATTAATATGAACTGTTTCACATGTTCCGATTTTGTTCAATTTTCTTTATGTATAAATCACTAGTATTTCTTAGAGTTTAGGTTTAAGTACCCACTGTTATATGTCTTTATTCTCTCTCCTATAGGCCCCCTCCACTTACAAATTAGCCAAGAAAATTCCCATTTGTATTTTTTATGGTTCAGGTTCTGTTGGGATATGCCGTAATATCCTATTAGACACAAGTGGTGCAGTGACAAGGAAGATAAAGAGGTTCTGCTCTGTGCTTTGAATGCTGCTCTTTTTATTAAGAATGTGACAGTTCAGGCTTCCCTGGTGGCGCAGTGGTTGAGAGTCCGCCTGCCGATGCAGGGGACACGGGTTCGTGCCCTGGTCTGGGAAGATCCCACATGCCGCGGAGCGGCTAGGCCCGTGAGCCATGGCCGCTGAGCCTGTGCGTCCGGAGCCTGTGCTCCACAACGGGAGAGGCCACAACAGTGAGAGGCCCAGTTCGATGGACCTCTGAAACGTGAAAAGCCACTTCTAAAATCCTTTGCTTGCCCATTCTCTCTGATGTAAGATATATGTGTATGTTTTGGCTCTGAGCCAAAAGACTTAGCGCTGTCACGAAGTAAACTGACATTTCCATAGCCATCACCATATTGAAATGTATCGATGTAAATTTTTAAGCGAAGCTTCTGTAACCCTATCTATCTTGTCATTCTTTAGTAGAAGAGTCTTGTTCCTAAAGGATGATGTTAAGTTCTACACAGCAGATGGAGTTCATGAGCAAACTCGCTCTTGTGAGGACCAAGGCTAAGGCCCTACTTTATTGTGTGAAATTAGCCATTTGACAAAGTAGAGTGCATGCAGAGTGTATCACAATCTCAGAGGTCTGTGCACTGTTTGGTGAGGAACTGTAGAGATAACCGGGAACATTCAGCTTAGAGACGACCTGTAGATAACATGATGATGGTCTTTACAAACTGTATGCGCGTCCATGTGGGAGAATGATTTGGAAATCAAAGGAGTTTATTTTCAGATACGACTAAAAGTTTTTTTGGTAATAATTAGAATAAAGCAAGGAGTTAGAATGCCATTATTAATGGACTGAGTATGGGATTTGTAGTCAGATAAAGAACCCGTATTATATCCAGGTCCCATCACTTACTAACTTTGTGACTTAAGACAAGTTACTTAAAATGTTTGAGCTTCAGATTCCTTGTCTGTAAAATGGCCTAACTGCTAGAGTTGTATTGTGAAAAGCATGTGACATAGTGTATGTGAAGCACCTGGAATGGTGCTCAGCTGATGGGACCTTCTTCCCTCTCTGTCACTGAAGGATTTCCAACTGAGTCAAATGCTCATGTGGGGAACTGAGGCAGGAACTTTCCCAGGCCTCATAAGAAACTGGACCAGATTATCTCTAAGGTTTCTTCCAACTCTGTAATTCAAATCAGTCAGTGTGAAATAATAATATGGTGTATATTTCTGTGCAAAAATATTCACCTCAGAATATTTGATGATCATTAAAATGGGTAACTATAGAATGTCACAAAAATATACTCACAAACTCAGATGATTAACAACACTAAAATCCGATCACGTTTCCTCTGTATATTTATTTTAATAATTTACGCTTGACTTGTGAGTTTAGGGTGAATGCCAGAATCCATTGGTATTCAGCACTTGCAGTCAGTCTCCAGCTTCAGGAAGTCATAAAGTTTAAGGCACACAGTATTAGGTCTGCTCAATTGTCCATCTGACTATTCTGACAGCAGCAAAAAGATTTGGTATGTGAAGAAATGCAAGTTGCCTTCATAAGGTTAGGAACCAAGTTTGACTCTCCTTATTCAGCTATTTTATATCTTACATCAGTGAATTGATCTAAACTTTTGCTGATCCTTTCTACACTTTTAGTCTATAAAACATTTTCATGACCAATGTCTCCAGTGCAAAGTAGTACTTTCCTTTTTTATCTACAAAAATGGCCTGCTTTCAGAATGTCCCTGGTCCTGATATTAGATTAATATGTGGATTTTAGTGGAAAACACCTCTATATTTTTTTTCGATCAAAATCAATCCTTATAGATTTCTGTTTGACATTCCAGACAGAAGATTCCAAACCATTTCCAATCAGGCTGTGTTTCTGCATCTTCATGCAACATATGCTGTGTGGATAGTCATGATTTTTTTCAAGATTAAGTTTCTCTTCTTTTTTTGGCCTCTGGATTTCCTGACACTGTTTAGTATTTTTGTGGCTTCTTTGGCTGCCCCTATTTCCAATCGTTTATCAAACATCTCTGCTGGGATGCCCTGTAGGAACCTCAGTGGTCAAATTCAGCACACCCAAGCTGAGTTCGTCTCTCTGATCTGCCTAAACCTGCTCCTCCCTCTGTATTCCCTTTCCATCGTCCTTATGACAGAATCCTAGGATCATCTGCAACTACTCCACATATTTACCCACATAGTTCTCATTTCTGCTGCTCTTCATTCCTTTCTATAGATTCAAGTTACCATCCAGCATCATTTCACATTTTGTGTAAGACAGATCTGGTAGCAATGAACTTGATTCTTTCTTTGCCATCTCAAATCTGCTATTGAGACCATATAGTGAACTTTTCTTTTCTGTTATTGCTCCTTTTAACTATGTCTCCTTTGGACCAAGTGTTATTTTTTTAAATTAAAATGACTGAATTTTTAATAACTCCATTTTAAATTTATTTATTTTTTTTGTTGGTTCATGATTTCTTACATTTTTAATGGTTGCTGTCCCTTTCCTTTATCTCTTTGGACATTCTAAAAATACTTAGAGATAATTTTGAGATTCTTCTATTATTTGCACCCTATTGACAGTGAATTTATTTGACAATTAAGTCTGTTACCATCTTTCTTAGAGTGTTCTTTGTGTCCTTTGGAATTTTCATTTTCAGACACATTTTCAGTAGCTTTTCTTTTGCCCACCCCATCCCTCTGTTTAACCATCCTTATCTAAGCAGCTTTGTGGTTGCCTCCCCCTGGGCTCTGACTACCCAGGGGTCACGGCTCTTCCATCTCAGAGAGAGAATGGGGAATTGGCAGGTACTGTCACTAAAACAATGAGATATGTGCCCCCTTTCTTAGACCCTGAGGATTTCTTTGTTTCCTCCAACCACATGTGTACAAGCTTTATATAAAATCAAAGAATTAAGCACTGGCTACAGCCTTTTTCAGCCTCCTTTCACAGGAAGTTCACTCTGCCAGGGACCCTGATTTCATTCAGTGAACTTGACTGAGATTTCTAGCAGCATATTCAATGTTCTCCTTCCTGTTCCCCTGTAGGCACTTAACTCCCAGCTTCCTTGATCTGCTTGAAGACCTATAGCTAGCTCAGCAGGGCCAGGGTTTCAAGACTACATAGCATTATATGTGTTTGTAATGTTTCTGGTTCACAGATATTTTTATATTATTTTTCAGCGTGCTATTTTAAATTCTATGTATTTATTTTTTCAAATCTAACTTGAACTTGGACTGAAATCACAAAATGGTCATACCATAGAAGTGTCTTTCAAATCTGACCCCTTCTCTCCATATCCACTGCTACATCACATCTCAACAGTGCTATTGTAGCTGCCTTCCAACTGCTCTCCCTGTACGTAAATATCTTCTATTCCCACCTAACCTCCAAGAGCTACTTGGAGTATTCTTTCTAAAACACAGTGTTTTGCTGCCTTAAACATACTTGTAAGAAAAATCCAAATGTGTTAGCATGGACTACAAGTACCTTCACTTTCTTGCCTTGGTTCTTCACTGTCTTATCTTAGTTTCACTTCCAGTGAAACCTTCCTCTAGCTCCATAAAATATTTGTTGCCCCCACTGAAATTTTTACTGTCCACAGCTCTTACATAATTCCTTTACCCCTGTGACACTGTGTTGATCTGAAATCCTCCAGGATTTTTCCAACTGAAATCCTTCCTCCAGTTGGAAAAATGCCTCATCCTGGCTAAATATAACTCATTTCATAAAATTTTCTCTAAACACCTCAAGCAATGTTAAGTGTTTCTTTTTCTCCATTCATAGTATTTTTCATACCTTTAACATGATACTTGGCACACTGCATTCTAATTATCCTTTTACATATTTGCCTCCTGTAACATCTTTGCAAAGCAAATACGATTTTTCTTAACATGATGGAAAGTTTTAAATGAACAACAAATTTCTTTCCTCATAAATTTGATAAGGAAGTAAGTAGTCAGTTATTTTTACCTCCATGTTTACCTAGAAACCATTATAACTCAAAACACGGTGGAAAAGATTATTCTTTACTTTTGTAATGATGTCATAATTGAGAGTTGCATGCATGATCAAGAACTTGGCACCCAGGGACTTTCCTGTAGGTCCAACCACCAAGTTAGGTGGTTAAGATTTCGCCTTCCAATGCAGGGCAATGATCATTGGGCAACGATCTCTGGTTGGGGAGCTAAGATCCCACATGCCCCACGGCCAAAAGACCAAAACATAAAACAGAAACAATATTGTAACAAATTCAATAAAGACTTTAAAAATAGTCGACATCAAAAAAAGTCTTAAAAAAAAAAACTTGGTACTCAATAGTCAGAGCAATAACTATCATTATGTCCTGAATGTAAAAGTAGAGCTATAAGCTTTCATGTGTGTATCAAATGGTAAAATCACACTCTAAGTTTTATTAGACAGGCATCAGCATACAGCTAAAGTTGACTATACAAGGAGGCCCAGCACACCATAAAGGTTTATTCAATACATAAAATTTACAACTCTACTTTGGTCATTTATTTGAACAATATTTATAGGTAAGCTATGATAAACCTAACCTAAGCATTTAATTAAGAATTATATTATTTTCTGCCTTAGAATTTAAAAGCTATCAAAGGATAACCAACTCATTGATCTTTACAGAATGTCTTCTGTCTCCATAGTTAAATTTACCAGAGACTCAAAAGAATACAGTCAGTCATTCCATCTTTTGGAGCAATACTCCAAGTAGTTGGTAAGATAAGATGTGTTCTCAGTGATGATAATGGTTATTCATTGAGTAATTCATTTATTTATTTAGCAAATACTTATTGAATGTTTAGTGCATGCCATAAAGTGCCCTAGGTTCTGGGGTAGGACAGTAAACAGAAGAGTTACAAACAAATCCCTGCCATCGTGGAGCTGACCCTCTAGTGGAGGAGGGGAGGTGGCAAATGATGAATGAATAAATGGTTATGTTACTACACAACAAAAAAATAATAAGATGGTGATGAGCACTGTAGAGAAAAGTATAGCAAAGAAGTAGGTAAGGCAAGTCACAGAGGATTGGGGGGGATGATTTGGCATTTTAAATAGAAATGCCAGGAAGACCCTTACTGAGAAGGTGACATTATAGCAAAGTTGGAAGTCTTGGAGGGAACCAGTTATATGGATTTCTGGGGTAAGAGTGTCCAACAAAGGGAAGAGCAGTACAAAGACCTGCTTTATTTTAATTTTTCTAGCAATTATTACGACCTAATATACTGTACTTTTCTTATTTATCTTATTATCTCCTTTCTCCACTAGAATAAAAATTCCATAGAGGCAGAAAATTGAATCTGTTGTTTCTTTTTCACTGCTACATCCCTAACATCTAAAACAGTGCCTGGTATATGGCAGGCACATAGTAAACACATGATAACTATTTATTGAATGAATGAACTGTGATATGTGTTATAATATCTGCTATGTTCTCTATTTGATAAAACCTTAAATTTTTCTCATTTTCTCTTGATGCATCTCTTCTCCCTCACACTGCATCCAGAAAGGGTCTTGGGTATTAGTCCTTGAACTCGTTCTTTTCTTCTCGGCACTTACTCCCTAAGTAATCTCATCCAGTCCCATTATCTTAGAAGCATGTATATATTCTTGACTCCCAATATGTATCTTCGGCTCCAGTCTCTCCCCCAGACTCCTAATTCATGTATCTAATCAACTACTTGACATTTTCATTTGGATGGCTAACAAACATCCCCAAGTTAGGATATCTATAATCAAACTCTTGATTCTTCTCACACACGATTCTCTACCAGTAAAAAGGACCTCCTTTTCTCAGGTTTCCCCCAGCCAAATTGGCATCATCCTTGACTCCTCTTTCTTTCCTACCTTGCATCCAACCTAACAGCACATAATGTTGCCTCTAATTCTAATCCAAGAAAACATAATCCCATGTGAGGGCCAGGGAAGGAGTAGTCCATTTGAAAATGGACGAAAGGTCAAAAGTGCTTCTTCTTGAAGACATGTACAAGCTTTCACTAGGATTTAAAAGATTTCCAATGAAATTTCATAGAGAACACAAATACTAAGCAGAGGCTTGTGGAAGATGACAGTGTAAAATATGTCTTAACACCAAGGGCTGGAGCCATGGCTCATGGACTTGTTGCTTGTTTACATTTGCTAGGCGGCCCACACTTGCTTTGAATTTGTACCTGAGACGTATCGAAAGTATTAAGTGATTGGATCAGAATTCTACCCTGGATCACAATTCCACTGTCTCTGTGTTGAATGTCCAAACCAGACTCTGTTTCCTTTATGTTAATCTTTCTGTCCATCTAGTGATCTGTTCTTCCATCCAACCATCCTCTATCTAGCTACTATTTAGTTAATGTTTACTGGTGCAATCAGATACAGAGAAGCTCAGTGTAGTGAGGACACACTATATAGACAGATATTTACCAGATCTTGGGGATACCAAGGTGAACAAGGCATAGAATTGGTGAATAAAATAGACACTATTCTTATACTCAAGGCACTCAGAATCTAAAGAAGAAAGCAGACTAATAAACAAGCACTTAAAGTTCAATGTGGTAAGTGCTGATGATAAACATAGGGTGTTATGGGAGCACAAAGACAGGTCTCCTAACCCAGTCTGGAGATACAGGAAAGACGTTTGAGAAGTAGGATGGCTAGAAATTGGAAGTTAGCCAGGGTGGAGACAGATATTGCAGCAAGTAGAAGAAATCTATAAAGACCTAGAGTTAAGAGAGAATATATTGGGGAAATAAAAGTAGTCCACTGGAAAGAATGCTGACACTTCCTTTGTTAAGGGTTTGGGGTTTGTCAAAAAATCAAAAACATGGGCAAAATAGTGAGAATTAAAACTAAACTAGGCAGGTACTGTAAGTGGAGGTCTACTGCAATGACTTGGAAGGCAGTTGCCATGCTCAATGTTTTAGCTTTGTTTCAATAGTTTCTTATGAGCTATTTTGAAATGAGTTCATATTTAGGGCTTACTAAACATCTGAGGTCATGCTAACATTTTGTCCTTAGCTCAAAGCAAAAGGTACCTAGAGAAGAACTTACCCTTTAGATTTGAAACTGAGAGGCATTATAAAAGGAATTTAATCTGTGTTTCTCATATATTTACTCTTAGTCAAAATGTTGTTTAATAAAAGCTGTTTAATTCTCCAGAAGACTTACTAGCTGCTGGTAGGCTTTTTAGAGAAGACTCACTGATTTTGTAGGATCATGCAAGATTCAGTCAGGGATTTGCAGCTTTTTCCTGATTCTACCACTGACTCACTTCAGGCCTATCTTTAAACCTTCGTCCTGTATGAGGTCAAAATCTTTTTTCTTACAAAGAGAACAAAATTTGGAGCTTCTAGAAGTGACTGCTCCGTTGATACAGGTATCAGTAATTTATTCAGAAAGTTGGACGTTCAGATTGCTCATGAATAGAGGTGACTTACAGAGTACGAGCTAAGTTCTAACCTGGAAAACTGAGCTAGCAGTAAAGGAACTCTCCAAAAATTCAGCCAGCCCTAGGAGACGCATGTTGTAATCTGACAAACAGATAAATTAGATAGTAGTTGGCCCTGGAATTTGTAATTGTTTGGCAGTTTTGACATCCAAGATTTCAAACCATAGTGAAAAGTCCCTGAGTACTGGGCTGGGGGCACAGTCTAAGGCTCAGTCGTGAAATCACAACAGGGGAACAGCAAAGACCAAACAAAATTCCAGCCTTAAGGAATGAGGCAAAACTGGGAATGAGGAAAGTTGGTGAGAGCAGTGATTTGGTAACAACATGGACATATACTAATATCCTCTAAAGAAACCAGATCCAAAGATTATTTATCAGTGAGGAAGATTTGGAGAGCAAAATTAGAAATCAATCGTGGTAAGTGGGCAACCAGTTCCCAGGTCTGCTAATTTCTGATTCTGGGGCAGTATATTAGTCAGGGTTCTCCAGAGAAAGAGAAACAACAGGCTATGTGTGTGGATGTATATGTGTGTGTGTATACACATACATATGTGCATATATATGTATGTGTGTGTGTGTGTGTATAGAGAGACAGAGACACAGGGAAGAGCTGCAAGAGTCTGCTGATGTAAATGTTAATCTCATCTAAAAAACACTTCCCAGAAACATCCAGAATTATGGTTAACCAACTATATGGGCACAATAGCCCAGTCAAATTGACACACAAAATTAATCATCATAGGCAGTGACTTAGATTTTAAGGGCCTTCTAAATAGTTAATGGGGACGAGGATAAAAACTTTAGAATCCATCTAATTGATTTTAAGGAAAGTACCTTACCTTTCTAGTTGATGTAGCTTTATTATCAATAGACATAACAGGAATCATTTTGAAAAACCCCTGTGTATCACTCCCTAGTTCTAATCAACCACTAGTACACTTTCTATCTCTCTCTATATTCCTATTGTGGATTTTCATATGAATTTAATCATATAATATGTGGTCTTTTGTGACTGGCTTCTTTCGCTTAGCATTATGTTTCAGGGTTCATCAGAGTTGTAGCATATATCATTACTGCAGTCCTTTTTATGGCCAAATAATATTCCATTGTATGGATATACCAATTTTTGTTTATCCATTTGTCTGTTGATAGGCATTTGGGTTGTTTCTAAATTTGGTCATTATAAATAATGCTGTCATAAACATTTGTGTATAAGTTTTTGCATGGACATGTTTTCATTCCTCTTGGGTCTATACCTAGGAGTAGAATTCCTGGGTTATACGGTAACTCTACATTTAATCATTTCAGGAGTTGCTAGACCATTTTTCAGTTTTTGCACCATTTTACATTCCCACCTACAGTGTATGAGGGCTCCAGTTGCTCAGCAACATAACATTGCTATACTTATTACTTTACCATCTGTCATCATTTCCTTAGCCCATTACAGCTTTATTCCCATCCACTTCTTTGTAGTGTTTTTGGTAAACATATTACACATATATTGCATTTCTATATGTAATAGGCCCAACAATATGCTATATGCATATTATTTTATACAATTGCTTTAAAATCAATTAAGATAAGAGAGGAGAAAAATATGCATTTACATTGTCTTTTATAATTACGTGGTTATATTTACCAGTGCACTTTGTTTGTTCCTATGGATTTCAATTGTCATCTGGGATCATTTGTTTTCAAACTAAAGAATTTTCTTTATAATTACTTGTAAGGCAAGTCTGCTAGCAACATATTCAACATTTTTTTCCGTTATTTTGTTTTTATTTGTGATTAGTAACTTTGTTGGTTATAGGATTCTTGGTTGGCAGAGTTTTTTCTTTGAGCACTTATCCCACTGCCTGTTGGCCTATGTTGTTTCTGCTTAGAATTCAGCTGTTAATCTTATTGGGGTTCCCTTGTAAGTGACATGTCATTTATCTCCTGATTCTTTCAAGATATTTTCCTTGTCTTTGACTTTCAGCACTTTTACTATGATGTGTCTGTTTGTGGGTCTGTTTGTGTTTATACTACTTAGAAGTTGTTAAGCTTCCTAAATGTGTAGATTACTGTTTTTCAGTAAATCTGGGACAGGTTCAGCCATCAGTTCTTTTCAGTAGTATTTCTTCTTGCTCTCTTTCCTCTTCTTTTGGTAATCCCATTATGTGTGTGCTGGTATGTTTAATGATGTCTGACACTTCTCTTAGTGCCTGTTCATTTTTCTTCCTCCATTTTTCCTCCCTATTTTTTGGCTTCCATAATCTCTATTGATCTATATTCATGTCTAATAATTCTCTCTTCTGCCAGTTCAAATCTACTGGTGAGACCCTCTAGTGGATTTTTATTTCAATTATTGTAATACTTTTCAACTCCAAAATTTCCATTGGTTCTATTTTTAAATTTCTATCCCTTTATTGATAGTCTCTATTTGATTTGCCATCTCATCATACCTTCTTCCTTCACTCCTTTAATCATGTTTATTTTTAGTTCAGTGAGCATATGTATAATGGCTGCATTGACATTTTTCTGTTTAATCTGACATCTAGTAACTCTCACAGACAGTTTTTGTTGCCTCCTTTTCCCCCAGTGTCTGAGTCATACTTTACTATTTCTTTGCATGCCTTGTAAATTTTGTTGGAAACTGGACATTTTAGATAATGTTGTAATTGGTCCCCCACTCTGGGAAATACTATTGTTACTTGTTTGTATAGTCATGGAATGTGTTATTTTAGAGAGATCTATTCTCCTCACTCCCACACACACAGTGTTAAGCCTCTACTATTGCTTCTCTGAGTGTCACAGCTTTGACTATGCCCACAGTAACCCTGTAATGACAGCAGTATGGGTAGGGCCCTCATACCGTCTTTCCTTAAACACACTTAGCTATTAAACTTTACTAATTACAGGCTAAGGTTGCTGCATTGTTTTCAACAACACCCTGGAGCATAACTTAACACACACACACACACACACAAACATTGTGAAACAATAACCACAAAAAAACTAATTCAAAATTTTACAATATTGAATATATCAAAGGACAAGATATAATTCACCTGTGCTTTTGTAATGCTGTTTAAACCCTCCAGACCCTGCATTCATCACAGAGAAATGTGTAGGCAAATAGATTACAGCAAAGATTACTTAGATCCATACCTTCTAATGAAAAAAAAAACCACTGAGAAACCTATGTACTATACAATGAATAACAACTTGCTATTCTCCATCCAGTGCCTAACAATAATTTCTCTCCATTCCTCCTTTTACTGTTGCTGTTCTTCATGACCATTATTGCTACTTCTTGTGACCTATATGCTGCGTCCTACACCCTAACTTTCCTGGTAATTAGAATTGGAAACCGGAGAACATCATATAAGTGATGTTTGACCCAGGAGAACACCAGGGCCATTTCATCACTTAGTGCATTAAGTGTATAGCCTGAAGGAGTCGTCATGGGAATCCATCTTTCACATTCAGAATACTCTCAAACAGAAAAGAAAATTTTACCGGCAAATATTAGTTAATCCCTGAAGTGATCCCATTGCAGGAGGAGACTGCAGATGATGGTGCTGTGTGCAGCTGTTTTACATGTACTCCTTTATCCTGTCTCTACATCCCAGGTATAGAGAATCTTTAGATTCTTCCTTCTCTCTGTCAACTGAATTCAGTCTCTAGTTGCAGCCCCACTGCTTCCTATCTGCTTCTTTTCCTCATTTGTTTGAATTAACTGTCCCTCAACACCTGTTTTGCCCTGGAATGTTGTGCTTCAGGTTTTACTTAGCTTCATGTGAATACTATCAGTCTCTGATAATAGTAGTAATTGCAACTAATATTTATTAAGCTCATATTATCATACTGAATCCTGCTTCTAACACTGTGTCGTAGGAACTATTATTACCTCATTTTCACATAAGGAAATGGAGGCTTATAAAGCTTAAATCACTTCTCCAGTGTCACGGACTGTCAAGTGACAAAGTAGGAATTTGAAGACAGGTCTATATAACCTGAGAGCCTCATTCTCTTAACAAATATTAATGCTTAATCTAGTGATTCCACCTTCTCACCTGTTCCTACTTTCAGGTCTTAAAGCATCAACCCAGGTTGCAATCCTCTGCCTTCCACCATCTTTCTCTCCCCACTTATTTATGATTGACATTCAGAAGAATAGTTTTCAAAAACTTGACTAGGAGTCAAATAAAGGAATATGCAGTGCCTGGAGGAGGAAGTGGAATGTAGAAGGATTTTCTTCAATTCTTCTAATATGTTTCCAAGCTGAGGAAAGAGTACCAGGATAGTGGGGAGAGACTGAAGATATAGGAAGAGTATAATTGATGGAGCAAGTTACCTCTTCCTACAAAAATTATAATTCTGTGGTTCTGGGAATGACTAGAGAGTTCTTGTTTGAGCTGTTCCAATATGAAACCAGCTGCAGGCCCATTAGCATGGCATTTTGATGAAACAAATTTATAAGAAAAAATATATAAAGCAAGCTATTTAAAGATGGCTTATTTGAAATGATGCCAACATTAACTTAATAGCAATTTTAAATGGTAAAAAAGTGAAAGATTTTAAGGAGTTTTAGAACTATTATTGTACTTACTATAATATATCGCTTTGCCAAAAATATTCTTGAAACTGAGCAATTTAAGAAGCTGTTTTGGAAACTAATGGCAAGGATTTTCTATTAAAAGTTTCATTTTCATTTTTTTTCCATTAAAATCTCAAGTAAATACATAGCCAAACATAGAATATTACTTATCAGAAGACACATCTCACAGTATAATAAAACCTTAGATGAGACTTTGGCACACAAAGTGAATTTAATTCCATTATTGAGGATTCTTTCATTTCTTTCTTTAAAGTAAGATCTCAAATCTCATTCATTTAGTGAATAACATTCAACTGACAGCCACAAAGCTGTCCATTCACTAGAATAACAGATCAGATATTTTTCTTTGGTCTTTCAAATCAGTCAGATAGCTAGTTAACCTTTTAACCTCCTTTTTCTTTATTGAACAAAGCAAATCCAACAGCCATTCATGTCACATAGTGTCAGGAGTTATACCGGGAACTATTACCTTCTCCATATCTTTTGTTCCCTCCTCTTCATCTTTAACCAGTCAGCAGTTCACAATTGCATTTTCTTGCAAGCTAATGGTCCTGTCACACTCAAGGACTAGATTTTCTGGGGACAATAAAAATAAAAAGTAGCTTTAGATTATCTTTCAGGAAAAATAGAGAATACATAAATACAGTATTTTGCATATAATTTCAAGGGGATAAAAATCTATCTGCAGTTTATCCATGAATCTTCAATGAGTAATTTAAGAATTCTCTATAGCCCCTTTTATGTTGACAGTCCAGAATGAGAAAACAGAGGAAAAAAAGGAAGGCAATTAACAATGATAAAATAACATATTTCTGATAACTGAAGGATATGAGCTCCTAGAGTGAAAGGGGCAATTAATGTCAAGCAAAAGGAAGGAAAATGCCTGAAACTAGGAGACATCATCAAGAAATTTCAGGGTACTAAGGAAAAAGGGAAAACTGTAAAAGCTTCCTCTAGCAGTCAGTATGCTTTGAACCAGAGGAGAAAAATTCTCACTCAAACCTGCTTAAATAATAAGCAAACTAACTCTCTTACTAAATAAAAGATTGAGGATTGTATAGAAGTAGAGTGGGTTCTAGTAATAGTATCAAAAGTTTGATTGAAGTCGTGAAGGACCCCAGTTCCATCTGCCTCCTCCTTCTTCCTTCGGATCTCCCTAAATTTGGTTTCCTTAATGTTCACAAGATAGTTGACAGTAGCAATGAAGGCTACAAATTTTATAGTTCACATTCAGAAGGAGAGTGAGAACCCTCTCTACCAATATACTCTAAGTCCTTTCCTTCAGTTTGCTGAGGTTATTAATGTCACATGCCCATTTCTGGGCCTATATTGGCAGACAGAGAATACCATTTGCTGATTGTCTTAAACTAACCAGGATACTCTTATGAAACTGGGGATGGGATAAATACCTGAACAAATTTTGGGTGAATGATGTTGGATAGGCAGCAACATCTATTGCAATTTCAGGTGAAAAAAGAGGTAACATTAGAGGGTGAGGAGTCTGAATGGTTTTGGATTTCTCAACAAGAACAGTGAAAGATAAAACAGACTAGAAGAGTACTTTCAAAATGGTTAAAAAA
This sequence comes from Orcinus orca, assembly GCF_937001465.1. Taxonomy (NCBI): domain Eukaryota; kingdom Metazoa; phylum Chordata; class Mammalia; order Artiodactyla; family Delphinidae; genus Orcinus; species Orcinus orca. Next base: position 125,664,385 of record NC_064580.1, read on the forward strand.
TAATTTATCGTGTAAAATTCTATCCTCATTCTATCTTGGTTGAAAAAGCTATGATACAATATATAATTTTTCAATATTTGAAGTCTGAAAAGTTTATCTCCTAGGTATTATTTTCAGAAAAATTTTAAAGAATGAACTCCACCAAAGTAAAAGGTACACCAAGAATGAGGGAGAAATGAGATTCAAGAAACAGTGAATCCATATCAAAATATCAGAGGCATTTTTACAGAACCAGAACAAAGAATTTCAAAATTTGTATGGGAACAAAAAAGTCCCCAAATAGCTAAAACAATCTGGAGAAAGAAAAACAGAGCTGGAGGAATCATGCAGCTCAACTTCAGACTATACTACAAAGCTACAGTAAACAAAACAGTATGGTATTGGCACAAAACCAGAAATATAGATCAATGGAACAGGAGAGAAAGCCCAGAAATAAACCCATGCACCTATGGTCACCTAATCTATGACAAAGGAGGCAAGAATATACAGTGGAGAAAAGACAGTCTCTTCAATGACTGTTGCTGGGAAAACTGAACAGCTACAAGTAAAAGAATGAACTTAGAACATTCTCTAATACCATATACAAAAATAAACAAAATGGATTAAAGACCTAAATGGGAGACCAGATACTGTTAAAACTCCTAGAGGAAAACATAGGCAGAATACTCTTTGACATAAATCGCAGCAATATTTTTTTGGATTCATCTCCTAGATAATGGAAATAAAAGCAAAAATAAACAAATGGGAGATAATTAAACTTAAAAGCTTTTGCACATCAAAGGAAACCATAAACAAAATGAAAAGACAACCTATAGAATGGGAGAAAATATTTGCAAATGATGCAACTGACAAGGGGTTCATATCTAAAATATACAAACAGCGCATGCAACTCAATATCCAAAAACCGTACAACCCAATCAAAAAATGGGCAGAAGACCTAAATAGAAATTTCTGCAAAGAAGACATACAGATGGCCAACAGGCACATGAAAAGATGCTCAGCATCACGAATTAATAGAGAAATGTAAATGAAAACTACAGTGAGGTATCACCTCACAATGGTCAGAATGGCCATCATCAAAAAATCTACAAATAACAAATGCTGAAGAGAGTTTGGAGAAAAGGGAACCCTCTTACACTGTTGGTGGGAATGTACATTGGTGCAGCCACTATGGAAAACAGTACGGAGCTTCCTTAAAAAATTAAAACTACCCTATGACCAGCATATATCCGGAGAAAACCATAATTCAAAAAAAATACATGCACCCCAATGCTCATAGCAGCACTGTTTACAATAGCAAAGACACGGAAGCAACCTAAATGTCCATTGACAGATGAATGGGTAAAGATGTGGTACAGATATACAATGGAATATTAGTCATAAAAAGAATGAAATAATGCCATTTGCAGCAATGTGGATGGATCTAGAGATTATCATACTAAGTGAAGTAAGTCAAAGACAAATATCATGTGATATCACTTATATGTAGAATCTAAAAAAATGATACAAATGAACTTATATACAAAACAGAAATAAACTCATAGACATAAAAAACAAACTTATGGTTACCAAAAGGAAAAGGCAGGGAGGGATAATTTAGGAATTTGGGAGTAACACATACATACTACTATACATAAAATAGATAACCAACAAGGTCCTACTGTATAGCACAGGGAACTATACTCAATATCTTGTAATAACCTGTATGGGAAAAAGAATCTGAAAAAGAATAGATATATGTATATGTATAACTGAATCACTTTGCTATACACCTGAAACTAACACAACATTGTAAATCAACTACACTTCAATAAAAAGTTTGTTTTGGGGAAAAAATAAGAAACAGTGAATTCATATTGGACAGACCCAAAAGAAGCTTCCAGAACGACAAATGTGCAATAGGCCTAAAGAGTAACCAGTCCAAATTAGAAGAGGAGACTCTCAGGCCCCCAAAAGGAAGACTCTAGGAAAATAAGAGGAATAAAAATTTGCTGGATGAAATTTATCTTATGGAAGAGGAATCTAGAGATTTTACGTTGCATAAAGAAAGAGTAAAAAGCATATGCATAAGTAAGAAAAAATGAAGACAGAAATTCTTACCTCCGGGAAAAATGGAAAGTTGTATAAAAGAGGAAATACAGTCACAGTACATTACCTGGTTCTGCAGGGAATACATTTTATGGAATAACAAATAATAAACATATTACTGGTGTCTCTGAGTGAGACCAATAAATAGCTCCTTCTCTTTCCTACCTGGAGTATGAGAAAATTGAGAAAGACCAGCAGATTGGAGGCCAGAATATCACTATTACTACTTGTAGATGCGGAAGATATAGCTTAGTGAAGAGCAAAATGACCCTCCTAACTAAATCACAGGCAAGCTTGCCCACCCACCCATAGCAACTCATAGCAAATGCCATCAAACAAAAACTTGTTTACATAGTAATTTTACACTATGACAGACGAACCCAGTAGATCAATGAAGTACTGATGTTAATTTATTAAAGGAAAATGCCAATATCAGTGATGAAGACATTAATTAGTTATTTATATTTTTATATAACTGCATATAAATATAATACTGGTTTTATTTTGTTTTTGGTTTGCCAATTTTGAATACTCTTGTGTTTGATTTTGAATGCTGGAGAGCTGGAGCAGGACAGTGGTTGGTGAATATTTCCTGACTCTCCTGTGGGAAGGAAAACCTGAGGGTTTACAGGAGGAAGAAACAGCAAGGCCAGGCCTCAAAGAGGAAAGAGAGAGAGGTGAAAATGCAGTATGTCTAGAGCTAGATACCATGTACCTGTTCTAATTGATGAGCTTTCACCTCAGAGATTCTAATTGGAGAGATAAGACATGTTGTTTATTTTGTTCATCTTGATGGCTGACACAGGCTCTGTGATTGATTCAGCTGTTACTAGTGGTATTGCTTGTAAATGCAGCAAAATCTCATTAATTTTGATCTAACTGATTTCTGTATTTACAAAACTAAAACTGTGAGGCTTTGGCCAGGAAAAGAACATTGGCAGTGCTCAAGTGGCAGTGCTTGATTATTAGTAGATATCAGGAGAGACCCATCGGTCAGCACCATTCAATCTTGCTGTGTGTGGCAATGTCTACATGCTATGCAGAATCCCGTCCTGCACTCTCATCCTACACTGTGAGAGAGAGACAGAGAGAAGAGGAAGAGAGAGAGAGAGAAGAGGAAGAAAGAGAGAGAAAATAGATATGATTGAAATAAACCATAAACAGCTTTGGTGATAACTACATACAGTATTGTGACAGAAAAAAAGAAAAGTGAGGTCTTAAAAAAGGTAGAAGTTCTGGGCTTCCCTGGTGGCGCAGTGGTTGAGAGTCCGCCTGCCGATGCAGGGGACACGGGTTCGTGCCCAGGTCTGGGAAGATCCCACATGCCGCAGAGCAGCTGGGCCCGTGAGCCATGGCCGCTGAGCCCGCGCATCTGGAGCCTGTGCTCTGCAACGGGAGAGGCCACAACAGTGAGAGGCCCGCATACCGCAAAAAAAAAAAAAAAAAAAAAAGGTAGAAGTTCTCTTTACAGAATTTCATGGTATATTTACTAAAAAAACAACAAAAAATACAATTACTCCATATATTTTACATTTGAAAATGCCTATAGAGAAGCACCTTTGAAGAAATCTGTCCTTAACTAACTGCAACCCTCTTTTTTCTTTTCTCTCTGATGTGGCCTCTGGAAGCTTTTACAGATTATCTTGGCCCATGAAGGCAGAAGATGGCAAGGCAAAATGGCTTTCCTTTACTCCTTTGGGAGTACTAAGGTATTCCCAAACTCTGAAAACTCATGGGTTCTATGGCAGAGTCTATTTCCATTCAAGTTAATTGAAGAAACTTTTGATGCTATTTGCCTTTTCTAGTTACAGAATATTCACTGAATCCAGTGCTAGACATTAAAGTGTTTTATTTTCAATATCCTAGTTTATTAGTTAATTCAGTAAGTATTTACTACTCTCCTGTTATGTGTCAGGCACAGTTCTAGGCACAGTGAACACAGAAATGAAAAAAGCAAAGTCCTTGCCTTCCTGGAGTTTACATTTCAACCAGAGAACCTGATGAGAAAAGGAGTGTTCAATACCCTCTACCAGTCTTTTGTTTCATAATTTGCTGGTCATTTATTATGACTCAGTCCAGTTCCATGTTTTCTAACAGCATTTTCAGATATAATTTACATACCATACAATTCACCCATTTAAAGTGTACCATTCAATGGATTTTAGTATATGTACAGAGTTGTGTAACAATCATTACAGTCAACTTAAAAACATTTTCATCATCCTGAAATGAAACCTCATACACTTTATCAGTCATCCATCTACCTCCCTCCATAATCCCAGTCCTAGGCAACCACTCATTATTTTCTGTCTCTATGGATTTGTCTATTAGGACCATTTCATATAAATGGAATTATACAATGTGTGCTTCTTTCACTTAGCATGATGTTTTCTAGGTTCATCCATATTGTAGCATGTATCAGTACTTCATTCCTTTTTAAAGCTGAATTATATTCCATTATATAGATAGAACACAGTTTATTGGTCCATTCACCAACTGCTGGACAGTTAAGCTCTTTCCACTTTTTGGCTATTAACGAATAATGCTGCTACGAACACTCATGTTTACATATTGTATAGACATACATTTTTATTTCTCTTGGGTATACAGAGTAGAATGCTGGGTCATACAGCAACTCTATGTTTAACTTTTTGGGGAACTGCCAGAATCCAGTCCCACTTGAAATTCCAATCATATATCCTTTTCAAATATCCTCCTTTCTCCCAGGACCGACTAAACTATGGCTCTGTTAACTTGGAGTCAAGGAGAGAAATATCTCCAGGCTTGTTCTGGTTCAGTCTAATGTCAGAGGCCCTGATAAGGGCCAAGGATTCCTGTGCCCCAGGTTTCCCACCCTCCATGTTGCCTGAAGCCACAGTAACCATTGGGGTCTTTGGAGGTCACTGAGGGCTCAAGGGCCTGGAATGAGGGGTGCCCCCATTTTCTTCATCCCTGAAAACAGCTCTACTATAGCTCTTCACAGTCCCCCCAAGGCATGGGATACTCCAGTGAACCTCCCCCTTCAGAAGTTTCAGGAAAGAAGCAAGTACTAATCTCTACATATGGGCACTCTCAAACTTCAAGGATGTGTATCCAGCAACCTCTTCTTCTCCCCAAGAACAAGAGAAGAAGAGGGCTGTATACAAAACAATCTCAAGAAGGAAGAACAGAGCTGGAGGAATTACACTCCCTGACTTCAGACTATACTACAAAGCTACAGTAATCATGGTTTTGGCACAAACAGACACATAGAAAAATGGGACAGAATCGGGATTTCCGTGGTGGTGCAGTGGTTAAGAATCCACCTGCCAATGCAGGGGACATGGGTTCGAGCCCTGGTCCAGGAAGATCTCACATGCTGCAGAGCAACTAAACCCGTGAGCCACAACTGCTGACCCTGCGCTCTGGAGCCAGCAAGCCACAGCTACTGAGCCTGCGTGCCACAGCTACTGAAGCTCACATGCGTAGTGAAGCTCACATGCGTAGAGTCCATGGTATGCAACAAGAGAAACCACTGCAACGAGGAGCCCGTGCACCGCAATGAAGAGCAGCCCCCACTCGCTGCAACTAGAGAAAGCCCACATGCAGCAATGAAGACCCAATCCAGCCATAAATAAATAAATAAATAGATAGATAGAAAGAAAGAAAGAAAGAAAATAAAAGAAAAATGGGACAGAATAGATCATCCAGAAATGAACCCATGCACTCATGGTCAATTAATCTACCACAAAGCAGGCAAGAATATACAATGGAGAGAAGACAGTCTCTTCAGTAAGTAGTTCTGGGAAAACTGGACAGCTGTATGTAAAAGAATGAAATTAGAACATTATCTAACACAATACACAAAAATAAATTGAAAATGGGATAAAGACCTAAATGGAAGACCAGATACTATAAAACCCCTAGAGGAAAACATAGGCAGAACACTCTTTGACACAAATCGCAGCAATATTTTTTTGGATCTGTTTCCTAAAGTAAAGGAAATAAAGCAAAAATAAACAAATGATACCTAATTAAACTTAAAAGCTTTTGCACAGCAAAGGAAACCATCAACAAAACAAAAAGGCAACCTACTGAATGGGAGAAAATATTTGCAAATGATATTACTGATATGGGATTAATATCCAACATATATGAACAACTCATACAACTCAACAGCAAACAAACAACCTGATTAAAAGTTGGGCAGGAGAACTGAACAGACATTTTTCTAAAGAGGAAATGCAGATGGCCAACAGGCACATGAAAAGATGCTTAACATCACTAATCATCGGGGAAATGCAAATCAAAACTACAGTGAGATGTCCCCTCACACCTGTCAGAATGGATATCATCAAAAAGACCACAAATAAAACTGGACAGCTACATGTAAAAGAATGAAATTAGAACACTCCCTAACACCATACACAAAAATAAACTCAAAATGGATTAAAGACCTAAATGTAAGGCCATACACTATAAAACTCTTAGAGGAAAACATAGACAGAACACTCTATGGCATAAATAACAGCAATATCCTTTTTTGACCCACCTCCTAGAGAAATGGAAATAAGAACAAAAATAAACAAATGGGACCTAATGAAACTTCAAAGCTTTTGCACAGCAAAGGAAACCATAAACACGGTGAAAAGACAACCCACAGAATGGGAGAAAATATTTGCAAACAAAGATACTGACAAAGGATTAATCTCCAAAATATACAAGCAGCTCATGCAGCTCAATATCAAAAAAAAAAACAACCCACTCCAAAGATGGGCAGAATACCTAAATAGATATTTCTCCAAAGAAGATACACAGATTGCCAACAAACACATGAAAGAATGCTCAACATCACTAATCATTAGAGAAATGCAAATCAAAACTACAATGAGGTATCACCACACAGCAGTCAGAATGGCCATCATCAAAAAATCTAGAAACAATAAATGCTGGAGAGGGTGTGGAGAAAAGGGAACCCTCTTGCACTGTTGGTGGGAATGTAAATTGATAGAGCCACTATGGAGAACAGTATGGAGGTTCCTTAAAAAACTAAAAATAGAACTAAGTATCATACGACCCAGCAATCCCACTACTGGGCATATACCCTGAGAAAACCATAAATCGAAAAGAATCATGTAACACAATGTTCATTGCAGCTCTATTTACAATAGCCAGGACATGGAAGCAACCTAAGTGTCCATCGACAGATGAATGGGTAAAGAAGATGTGGCACATATATACAATGGAATATTACTCAGCCATAAAAAGAAACAAAATTGAGTTATTATTTGTAGTGAGGTGGATGGACCTAGAGTCTGTCATACAGAGTGAAGTAAGTCAGAAAGAGAAAAATACTGTAAGCTAACACATATATATGGAATCTAAAAAAAAAAAAAAACTGAAGAAGAAACTACGGGCAGGACAGGAATAAAGACGTAGAGAATGGACTTGAGGACAAGGGGAGGGGGAAGGGTAAGCTGGGATGAACTGAGAGAGTGGCATGGACATATATACACTACCAAATGTAAAATAGATGGCTAATGGGAAGCAGCCACATAGAACAGGGAGATCAGCTCGGTGCTTTGTGTTCACCTAGAGGGGTGGGATAGGGAGGGAGGGAGGGAGGGAGGGAGGGAGACACAAGAGGGAGGAGATATGGGGATATATGTATACATATAGCTGATTAACTTTGTTATACAGCAGAAACTAACACACCATTGTAAAGCAATTATACTCCAATAAAGATGTTAAAAAAAAAAGCATGAAATTTTGCCATTTGCAGCAACATGGATGGACTTGGAGGGTATTATGCTAGGTCAAATAAGTTAGAGAAAGACAAATACTGTATGATATCTCTTATATGTGGAATCTAAAAAATACAACAAACTAGTGAATATAACAAAAAGCACCAGATATAGAGAAGCAGACAGATATAGAGAAGAAACTAGTGGTTACCAGTCCGGGGAGGGGAGGAGCAAGCTAGGGGTAGGGGATTAACAGCTACAAACTATTGGGTGTAAGACAGGCTACAGGGATGTATTGTACAACATGGAAAATACAGCCAATAGTTTGTAATTAACTGTAAATGGAGTGTAACCTTTAAAAGTTTTATAAAATAGTAGAAGGAAAAAAAGTCTCACACTTTTACCAATCTTTTCAGAGAGATAAAGTTAGTTTTATCCTCACTTTACTAATAAAACCTATCTGAGGAGCAGAGAGGACAAATGTTTTTGTCCAAGGGCAAATTCCAAGGAGGCAGAATCTGACTCACTGTAATGTGATGGGCAGTTCCTGTAACGGTAATAACCACACTGTACAGTCAAGTATTCGGCCTACTCTTCTCTGGTGTTTCTCTAGCGTTGTGAAGTTTCTCTCTGTGCAGCTCATTCCTCTCCAATACTCTACTTACAAATTCTAGCCACTTTGGATTCCTCAATCCCTGATGGCTGTCTCAACTCAGCAAAGCCCCAGGACTCTGCTTGGTTTCCCTCTTCTGCACTGCGACCTTGAACATGCCTTTAGGAGACAGGGTGTGCGAACTATAGGGCTCATCTTGTTTGATTTCCCTTTCTCAGAAATCACAGTCCTGCACTACCAGTTGTGCAATGTCTTAAAATCACTTATTCATATATTTTTCTCTGGTTTTCCAGTTTTTATGACAGAAGGGCAATGCCTATATCAATTAGCACTTCATGGATGGAAGTGTAAATTCTGGCATCCTATACTTTTTAAAAAATCCTACTTTAGATTTTATAGATTTTTTTCTTACATGACATTGCTAATTTGCGGATATGTTTTTTTTCCTGTAATTCATGTTACTAGTGAATACTAGCATTTATTACAATAAATGTATGGACATAGTGAGAATTATGTAAAATTTAACTTTTGGTATATTTACTCAACATTATTTGAATTTTCACACAATATAAATGTTTTCATAAAGATTATGTTATGTATACACTGATGTGTATAAAATTGATGGCTAATAAGAACCTGCAGTATAAAAAAAAACAACAACAAGAAAACAACTAATGCTAAACTTTCTTTGGGTTATTTGTATGGAAATATGTTAAGATAAATGTTTCAGACATTACATGAAATTTCTAAAAATCTTATATGTTCTGGTATAATGTTATAAGTCATAATTCTAGTTATTACTTTAAAATGTATATCCCAGAAATAACTAAATTTCCTTGTCAATTGCATTATTATGAACTTTCATCAAATCTTTAACCGTGGTCATTTTTAAGTCTTTTGTCATTTACAGACAGTTCTGGGTGTACTCTGATGCTTTTGCAAAAATGTTCCTATAAAAGGGTTTCATCTTCAAGGAATTCATGGAAAAGACTCTAACAAGTACAGGTTTCTGGTAACTGAATATACTGCTGAACTGAATGAATAAGCATTTTCAGAACTCTGAGGGAAAACTGATGAATTCATAAAAGTGCCAACAAAAGATCAAGATGAAAAAAATTAATTACATGGGACTGAGTGAACTGATGAGGATGATTATAATTTTTGTGACTTTCTGTTTGAATAAAAAAAAATCCCACAAGGACTCAGGGGCAAAAAATATACAAATCAATTTTCACTGCAAAGTAAAGGAGCTGTTACAGTGGAGGATTGCTGGACTGAATGTCAGTATTACGACATAGTATGAGTGTGTTTCGTGTTTGCTAATTGCAACATTGTTGCTTTTGTTGTGGTCATCCATTTACAATGCTTGGTGTCAGTTGATTTATCTCTGGTAAAAATAAAATACAGTGTGTGTGTGTGTGTGTGAGTTGTGGAAAAAAAAAAAGCTGCAAAGTGCTCCATGTGCCTGTCTCTGACAGTGCCCCATGCCTTCTTCTCTGGGCTGTAAAGGTGGATGAATCAGCTCTTAGCATCAATCATTAAGAAACAATTAATGAAAGTGCTCATATATGATTAATGCTTTCTAAATAACATTCAACCAACACAGACTACCTCCATAACCTCTTGTTACGAATATCTGGTTCAAATATTATAGTGGTAGAATGTTATTCTTCACCACTAATATAAGCACATTCCCTCCTAGGGAATATAAAGCAATGAAATAAAAACTGCATTAGTGCCTGGCACTAGTAGGCATTCAAATATCTATTCAAAGAATAAAAAAGAAACACTGGTACCAGTCCAGCCCTATGAAAAGCTGACCATTGAAATTTATCGCACTTTCCATATGCATCCATTTTTCTCATCTTAAGATGGAGAAAATAAAGTCTGCCATCATCTTCATCTCTCAGAGGTGTCATGAAATTGAGATCATATATGAAGTATTTTATCTCAATATATAGATTTAAGCTATTGCTTTTTTCTTTTCTATTATGGTTTATTACAAGATATTGAATATAGTTTCCTGTGCTATACAGTAGGTCCTTGTTTATCTATTGTGTATATAGTAGTTTGTATCTGTTAATCCCAAACCCCTAATTTATCCCCCCTCCTTTCCCCTTTGGTAACTATAAGTTTGTTTTCAATGTCTGTGAGTCTGTTTCTGTTTTGTAAATAAGTTCATTTGTATCATATTTTAGATTCCACATATAAGTGATATCAAATGATATTTGTCTTTCTTTGAATTCATTCACTTAGTATAGTAATCTCGAGGTCCATCCATGTTGCTGCAAATGGTATTATTTCATTCTTTTTTATGGCTGAGTAATATTCCATTGTATATATGTACCACATCTTCTTTGTCCATTCCTCTGTTGATGGACATTTAGATTGCTTCCATGTCTTGACAACTGTAAACAGTGTTGCTGTGAACTTTGGGGTGCATGTATCTTTTCAAATTAGAGTTTTCTCTGAATATATGCCCAGGAGTGAGATTGCTAGATTATATGGTAACTCTATTTTTAATTTTTTGAGGAACCTCATACTGTTTTCCATAGTGGCTGCACCAATTTACATTCCCACCAACAGCGTAGGAGGGTTCCTTTTCCTAAGATATTATTTATATATGTATTTTCCATTAAGGCCCACATAGGTAAGGTGAGTTATCATCAGTGTGTTACACAGGGCATCAATGGAAATGGGAGCTGGCAGCGCTCAGGTCTTGGAGTTAAGCAGGGGGACCAAGGCCAGGTAGGCAGTAGGTAAGGTAGGGACGTGTGTGGGGGAAGCCTGAGAAGGAACAACTAGAGGGAAGCAGCATTCAGAGCTCAGGAGGTCTCACCAAGTGAATGGGAACTAGTCAGCGCTGGGAAGAGGGTAGAAGGCAAAGGACGCATCAAAGGTCGGCCACAGCAGGCAGGAGACTGGCAATCAGTGAGCACGAGCTAGTCCTGTTACAGGAGTTAGTTGCACTTGCCCTGATTTACCATGTCTGTGCCAGAATTCCATTGAGCTTTGCCCTGTAAGGTTTTGCTGACACGTGGAGCTGAAGGTTGAAGTCAAGAGAGAAGTGGTCACCATCCAATCAGCCCATGTTGCTTGTAGCTGTTGCCATGTTATAGGTGTGTGTTCATGACCCCATCTGCTGCTAACAGTGAGTCATTCTTGCAAATAAAATAAATATCAATACATTTACATGCATCATATACCTTATACAAATCCTGTGAGTGGTGTTACAAAAAATAACAGATTTGGGAAGCAAAACAAATGCTTAAGTTAGCAATTTCTTTATGTGATTCTGGTAGTGCTGTTAACCTTGCTGGGAGATATGACTGTTACCTTATTCAAATACTATCTACTAATGTTCACCCACGTTTATTCAGTGTTTGGGTATCCGCCATAGACTGTAGTTCTCTGTAATACCACTAAACGTAATATTTATTAATTATTAAATAAATTTGTTTCCTATATCCATAATTGTGAATAAAGAGTAGGAAGAATGTTGGCAGTATTTAAAGGAAAAAAAAAGATTATGTTAAAGGTTGAATAACAGCCAATCATATGTCTGTATACAAGTTTCTGAAATATGTGACTATTGAAGGCCATATTTGATGCTATTTATATTCTAGGTTCTCTGCTTACTAGTAGAGCCAATTTAAGCATCTTTGCTAGTCTGTTTCCTAATCTCAAAAATAAAGACAATATTATCCTTTATAGGATCACTGTGTAGATCAAATAAGATAATGCATGTAAAGCAAGGATTACCATAGAACTAGCTATCAACAAAACTTAATTTTATTATTAATGTTCCCGATATATGTACAAAGCACTACATAGCTTTGGATAAATTAATTTCATTATTTTTTAATGAACATCTTTGTGCCTGAGGGAAGGGAGGTGAATTAAGTGAGATAGGGCCAAATCCATAAGAACTTTGTTTACCATATTGAAGAATTACTGACCTGCTCATGAGGCTGAGTTATTTTTCATATATCCATATACATCAATCTGATACTGTTTAGAAGTACATTTAGCCTTTAAATTAATTTGCAGACAAACCAAATGTACATCAACTTATTAACGGACATCTTTTCAGGCTAACAAATTCTCATCTAGTAACATAAAATGTTTTTTTAACATCTTTATTGGAGTGTAATTGCTTTACAATGTTGTGTTACTTTCTGCTGTATAACAAAATTAATCAGCTATATGTATACCTATATCCCCATATCCCCTCCCTCTTGTGTCTCCCTCCCTCCCACCCTCCCTATCCCACACCTCTAGGTGGTTACAAAGCACTGAGCTGATCTCCCTGTTCTATGCGGCTGCTTCCCACTAGCTATCTAGTTTATGTTTGGTAGTGTATATATGTCCATGCCACTCAGTTCGTGCCACCTTACCCTTCCCCCTCCCTGTGTCCTCAAGTCCATTCTCTACATCTGCATCTTTATTCCTGTCCTGGCCCTAGATTCTTCAGGACTATATATATATATATATATATATATATATATATATATACACATATTTTTAGATTCCGTATATATGTGTTAGCATACGGTATTTGTTTTTCTCTTTCGAACTTACTTCACTGTGTATGACAGTCTCTAAGTCCATCCACATCACTACAAATAACTCAATTTCGTTTGTATTTATGGCTGAGTAATATTCCATTATATATTTGCCACATCATCTTTACCCATTCATCTGTTGATGGACACTTAGGTTGCTTCCATGTCCTGGCTATTGAAAATAGAGCTGCAATGAACATTGTGTTACATGACTCTTTTTGACTTATGGCCTTCTCAGGGTATATGCCCTTTAGTGGGATTGTTGGGTCATATGACAGTTCTACTTTTAGGTTTTTAAGGAACCTCCATACTGTTCTCCATAGTGGCTATATCAATTTACATTCCCACCAGCAGTGCAAGAGGGTTCCCTTTTCTCTACACCCTCTCCAGCATTTATTGTTTGTAGATTTTTGGATGAGGGCCATTCTGGAATGAGGTGATACCTCATTGTAGTTTTGACTTGCATTTCTCTAATGATTAGGGATGTTGAGCATCCTTTCATGTGTTTGTTGGCAGTCTGTATATCTTCTTTGGAGAAATGTCGATTTAGGTCTTCTGCCCATCTTTGGAGTGGGTTGTTTGATTTCTTGCTATTGAGCTGCATGAGCTGCTTGTAAATTTTGGAGATTAGTCCTTTGTCAGTTGCTTCATTTCCAAGTATTTTCTCCAATTCTGAGGGTTGGCTTTTCATCTTGTTTATGGTTTCCTTTGCTATGCAAAAGCTTTTAAATTTCATTAGGTCCCATTTGTTTATTTTTGTCCTTATTTCCATTCTCTAGGAGGTGGGTCAAAAAGGATCTTGCTGTGATTTATATCATAGAGAGTGCTGCCTATGTTTTCCTCTAAGAGTTTTATAGTGGCTAGCCTTACATTTAGGTCTTTATCCATTTGAGTTTATTTTTGTGTATGGTGGTAGGGAGTGTTCTAATTTCATACTTTTACATGTAGCTGTCCAGTTTTCCCAGCACCACTTTTTGAAGGGGCTGTCTTTTCTCCATTTTATATTCTTGCCTCCTTTATAAAAAATAAGGTGACAATATATGTGTGGGTTTATCTCTGGGCTTTCTCTCCTGTTCCATTGATCTGTATTTCTGTTTTTGTGCCAGTACCATACTGTCTTGATTACTGTAGCTTTGTAGTATAGTCTGAAGTCAGGGAGTCTGATTTCTCCAGCTCCGTTTTTTTCCCTCAAGACTGCTTTGGCTATTTGGGGTCTTTTGTGTTTCCACAGAAATTGTGAAATTTTTTGTTCTCCTTCTGTGAAAAACGCCATGGGTACTTTGATAGGGATTGCATTGAACCTGTACATTGCTCTGGGTAGTATAGTCATTTTCACAATGTTGATTCTTCCAATCCAAGAACATGGTATTTCTCTCCATCTGTTTGCATCATCTTTAATTGCTTTCATCAGTGTCTTATAGTTTTCTGCATACAGGTCTTTTGTCTGCGTAGGTAGGTTTATCCCTATATATTTTCTCCTTTTTGTTGTAATGGTAAATGGGAGTGTTTCCTTAATTTCTCAGATTTTTCAACATTAGTGTATAGGAATGCAAGAGATTTGTGTGCATTAATTTTGTATGCTACTACTTTACCAAATTCATTGATTAGCTCTAGAAGTTTTCTGGTAGCATCCTTAGGATTCTCTAAGGTATAGTATCATGTCACCTGCAAACAGTGACAGCTTTACTTCTTTTCTGATTTGGATTACTTAAATTTCTTTTTTTTTCTCTGAATGCTGTGTGCTTCCAAAACTATATTGAATAATAATGAGGAGAGTGGACAACCTTGTCTTGTTCCTTATGTTAGAGGAAATTCTTTCAGTTTTTCACCATTGAGAATGATGTTGGCTGTGGGTTTGTCATATATGGCCTTTATTAAGTTGAGGTAAGTTCCCTCTATGCCTACTTTCTGGAGTGTTTTTTTATCATAATTGGGCATTGAATTTTGTCGAAAGCTTTTTCTGCATCTATTGAGATGATCATATGGTTTTTCTCCTTCAATTTGTTAATATAGTGTATCACATTGATTGATTTGCATATATTGAAGAATCCTTGCATCCCTGGGATAAAACCCACTTGACCATGGTGTATGATCCTTTTAATGTGCTGTTGGATTCTGTTTGCTAGTATTTTGTTGAGGATTTTTGCATCTGTGTTCATCAGTGATATTGGCCTGTAGTTTTCTTTCTTTGTGACATCTTTGTCTGGTTTTGGTATCAGGGTGATGTTGGCCTCGTAGAATGAGTTTGGGAGTGTTCCTCCCTCTGCTATATTTTGGAAGAGTTTGAGGAGGATAGGTGTTAGCTCTTCTCTAAATGTTTGCTAGAATTCGCCTGTGAAGCCATCTGGTCCTGGGCTTTTGTTTGTTGGAAGAGTTTTAATCACAGTCTCAATTTCTGTGCTTGTGATTGGTCTCTTTATATTTTCTGTTTCTTCTGGGTTCAGTCTTGGAAGGTTGTGCTTTTCTAAGTATTTGTCTGTTTCCTCCAGGTTGTCCATGTTATTGGCATAGAGTTGCTTGTAGTAATCTCTCATGATCCTTTATATTTCTGTAGTATCAGTGGTTACTTCTCCTTTTTCATTTCTAATTTTATTGATTTGAGTCTTCTCCTTTTTTTTCTTTATGAGACTGGCTAATGGTTGATAAATTTTGTTTATCTTCTCAAAGAACCACCTTTTAGTTTTTTTGATCTTTGCTATTGTTTCCTTCATTTATTTTTCATTTATTTCTGATCTGATCTTTATGATTTCTTTCCTTCTGCTAACTTTGGGGATGTTGGCACTTCTTTCTCTAACTGATGTAGGTGTAAGGTTAGTTTGTTTATCTGAGTTGTTTCTTGTTTCTTGTTTCTTGAGGTAGGATTGTATTGCTATAAACTTCCCTCTTAGAACTGCTTTTGCTGCATCCCACAGGTTTTGGGTCATCGTGTTTTCGTTGTCATTTGTTTCTAGGTAGTTTTTGGTTTCCTCTTTGATTTCTTCTGTGATCTCTTGGTTATTTAGTAGTGTATTGTTTAGCCTTCATGTGTGTGTATTTTTTACAGATTATTTTCCTGTAATTGATATCTATTCTCATAGCGTTGTGGTCAGAAAAGGTACTTGATACAATTTCAATTTTCTTAAATTTACCAAGGCTTGCTTTGTGACCCAAGATATGATCTATCCTGGAGAATGTTCCATGAGCACTTGAGTAGAAAGTGTATTCTGTTGTTTTTGGATGGAATGCCGTATGAATATCAATTAATTCCATCTTGTTTAATGTAACATTTAAGGCTTGTGTTTCCTTATTTATTTTCTGTTTGGATGATCTGTCTATTGGTGAAAGTGGGTTGTTAAAGTCCCCTAGCATGATTGTGTTACTGTCAATTTCCCCTTTTATGGCTGTTAGCATTTGCCTTATGTATTGAGGTGCTCCTATGTTGGGTGCATATATATTTACAATTGTTATATCTTCTTCTTGGATTGATCCCTTGATTATTATGTAGTGTCCTTCCTTGTCTCTTGTAATAGTCTTTATTTTAAAGTTTATTTTGTCTGATATGAGAATTGCTACTCCAGCTTTCTCTTGATTTCCATTTGCACGGCATATCTTTTTCCATCCCCTCCCTTTCAGTCTGTTTGTGTCCCTAGGTCTGAAGTGGGTCTCTTGTAGACAGCATATATAATGGTATTGTTTTTGGATCCATTTAGCCAGTCTATGTCTTTTGGTTGGAGCATTTAATCCAGTTACATTTAAGGTAGTTATCGATATGTATGTTCCTATTACCATTTTCTTAATTGTTTTGGGTTTGTTATTGTAGGTTTTTTCCTTCTCTTGTGTTTCCTGCCTAGAGAAGTTCCTTTAGCATTTGTTGTAAAGCTGAGGTGGTGGTGCTGAATTCTCTTAGCTTTTACTTGTCTGTAATGGCTTTAATTTCTCCGTCGACTCTGAATGAGATCCTTGCTGGGTACAGTCATCTTGGGTGTAGGTTTTTCCCTTTCATCACTTTAAATATGTCTTGCCACTCCCTCCTGGCTTGCAGAGTTTCTGCTGAAAGATCAGCTGTTAACCTTATGGGGATTCCCTTCTATGTTTTTTGCTGTTTTTCCCTTGCTGCTTTTAATATTTTTTCTTTGTATTTAATTTTTGATAGTTTGATTAAAATGTGTCTTGGCATGATTATCCTTGAATTTATCCTGTATGGGACTCTGTGCTTCCTGGACTTGATTGCCTATTTCCTTTCCCATATTAGGGAAGTTTTCAACTATAATCTCTTCAAAAAGTTTCTCAGTCCCTTTATTTTCCCTTTTTCTTCTGGGACCCCTATAATTCGAATGTTGGTGTGTTTAATGTTGTCCCAGAGGTCTCTGAGACTGTGCTCAATCCTTTTCATTCTTTTTCTTTATTCTGCTCTGTGGTAGTTATTTCCACTATTTTATCTTCCAGGTCACTTATCTGTTCTTCTGCCTCAATTATTTTGCTATTGATTCCTTCTAGAGAATTTTTAATTTCATTTATTGTGTTGTTCATCATTGTTTGTTTGCTCTTTAGTTCTTCCACGTCCTTGTTAAATGTTTCTTGCCTTTATTCTATTTCCAAGATTTTGGATCATCTTTACTCTCATTACTCTGACTTCTTTTTCCGGTAGACTGCCTATTTCCTCTTCATTTGTTTGGTCTGATGGATTTCTGCCTTGCTCCTTCATCTGCTGTGTGCTTTTCTGTCTTCTTGTTTTGCTTAACTTACTGTGTTTGGGGTCTCCTTTTTGCAGGCTGCAGGTTCGTAGTTCCCGTTGTTTTTGGTGTCTGCCCCCAGTGGCTAAGGTTGGTTCAGTGGGTTGTGGAGGCTTCCTGCTGGAGGGGACTGGTGCCTGTGTTCTGGTGGATGTTGCTGGATCTTGTCTTTCTGGTGGGAAGGACCACGTCTGGTGTTGTGTTTTGGGGTGTCTGTGACCTTATTATGATTTTAGGCAGGCTCTCTGCTAATGGGTGGGATTGTGTTCCTGTCTTGCTAGTTGTTTGGCATAGGGTGTCCAGCACTGTGGCTTGCTGGTCTTTGAGTGGAGCTGCGTCTTAGTATTGAGATCAAGATCTCTGGGAGAGCTTTCACCATTTGATATTACATGGAGCCAGGACATCTCTGGTGGACAAATGTCCTGAACTTGTCTCTCCCACCTCAGAGGCACAGGCCTGACACCCAGCCAGAGCACCAAGATCCTGTCAGCCACACACCATGTGTTCTTTTAAGAGCACTCTTAAGTAACGTCCTGATTGTGTGGGGTACAATGGTGAGGGTAAACAGCCGTGGCAGGGCAGCAGGGTGAGCAGCCATAGAATATTTTATAGTTTTATCTTCCTATATTCATATTTTTCTTCAAAATATTTTCGTTTTCTAAAACTTTCACATTTTCTCTTAATTCTTCTCTTCAGTAGTTTGTATACGCTGTTGATATTGAGTGGCTTATCTGTTTTGAAATTGCATGTTGCTCTTTTACAGGGTAGCCATTGATTTTTATATTTTTGTTTTACAACTAACCACTTTACTGATCTTTTTAGTTTCAATAGCTTGTTAATCCTATTTATTATTACAGGCAAACATATCATTTATAAACACTGATAATTTCTTTTCTACCCTTCTAATAATTCTACCTTTGAACTCTGTTCCATTTCTTATTATTTTGTCTAATTCATTCTGAAATATATAACGTAGTAATGACATGACTACCATTTTCTTCCTGGATTTAATAAGAATGCCACTAGCATTTCCTCAGTAAAGTCATACTGACTATTGGTTTGAGATATACTCTGATACCCATTTTATATAAGAAGAAGTATTTTTGAATTAAACCCAAAAATGCAAATAGTATAAGAATATATAACAGGGAAACTGAAAAACTCTGGTAATACCACCCCCAGAGAAAAATATTTCGGTGCAGACTATGCATATTTTGTGAAAATTGATTTTTAAGTTAATACTCTTGGAGATTTTTACCTATAACTACATATATATCTACTTCATTCTTTCAAATTTTTCTATATTATTACATTCTATGGATATAACATAATACTTAGTGACCAGTTCATGGCTATTTTGGTTATTCTAATATTTAGTTATCACAAACAATGCTGCAATGAACATCCTTGTATATTTAGTTTTTACACGTGTATATAGTGCTTTTTTTGGGTACACTGAGGCAAAGAAGGTGAATAGATTTTTAAGTTTGAGTAATGCAAATTTGTTAATAATTTTAAAAAGTAATACTTCTCAAATTCTGCATTTTCTAAGTCTTGTAGTGTTGAGGTTCCTTACCTACTCACTTAATTGAATTCATTGCTTCTGGTGGATATGAGACACTACCTTGAAAAAAAAAAACTATAGCTCAGCTAGTGGTTTAATGCAAATGGAGATAATATTCTTTTAACCATGATGTTTGTTTTTGAGAGAGAGAGAGATTTTCAAAATCTGAAAACTTTCCTCTATATATGAAGAATAAACCTTGGATCTAAGCATAGAGGTTTACTATAAACTGTAGTGTAAAGAAGACAGAATATGACATAAGTTCCTATCGTACAAAAATGGGAAAAAAAAACTTGCTGTGAGGAACGTGGAAAGAGCCAAAAAGGGAGGGACTCTGTTGAATATAGTGTATGTATCATTGAAATAGTGTTTAATGCCCCCATCCCCTAAACCCTGGCCTTGTGTTTAAGTGGAAGTGGTAGGTGCATAGAGGGGGACAAAGTAGTATAATAATAATTTTTAAGAGACAGGGAAGAGCTGAAAGTATAAGTGTATGATTTTTTAAAAAAATCTTTTCCCCTCGGGAACTATGGAAGAAATAGCTTC
Source organism: Orcinus orca (assembly GCF_937001465.1). Taxonomy (NCBI): domain Eukaryota; kingdom Metazoa; phylum Chordata; class Mammalia; order Artiodactyla; family Delphinidae; genus Orcinus; species Orcinus orca. Next base: position 125,684,196 of record NC_064580.1, read on the forward strand.
ACACCTTCCCAATACAAAGCTGGAGTGGCTGTAATAGAGGAGGAATGGTGATTTCATGTACTTAGTAAAATGAGGGTCTGGAAAGGTCCCCTCCTCAATTTTCCCACAGTTTTCACCAGACGTAAAAGAGGTCCAGAGGATCCCATGACACAGACCCTGCATAGCAAGTAGAAGGTATGTAATAATTGAGTGTGTATGACTCTCTCTGGGATCAAGAGTCATGATCATGAGTGTACATTACAGAGGTTCCAGGGTGGATATCCCAAAGCTGAAGTCTAGATGGAGGATACCAGTGAGTATCAGGATCAGCCACATCAACAAGAACCAAGATGGGAAGCCTAGTAAGCAAGAATTGGCTGATTTTCCTAGAAATCCTTGTACGTTTCTCTATCAAGAGAAAACCCCGTGTTATATTAATTGCAGACACTGCAGCAGCAGATGAAGAAAAAAACAGAAAAAACCATATGCCCCAAACCAGAAGCAGTGAGCTCTATCTTAACCAGAGGTTAGTAGAGGAAGGTAACTCTTGATCCAGAAGTTCTCCTCTGGTGCTTCCATAATGCTATATAAATTTTCCCTTGTCCAGATACCACTCACAGAAACAGGAAGAGGAAGTGGAATAAACCTGGAAAGTTTGACCATTTAACTACAAAGGACCTAAGCTCACCTGAAACAGTAGTTTTTAAACCTTGGGGGATGTTCAGTTACTTAGAATGTGTAAATTTAATGTATGTTCCCAGAGGCTGCCACTCCTGAGACGGCTTAAGAGTTCAGAGCAAGTAGCACATGAGTGGTCATGTGTAAATTTTTACCATGTTCAAAACGTATTTCCAGGGACTTCCCTGGTGGTCCAGTGGTTAAGACTCTGCACTTCCACTGCAGGGGGCATGGGTTCCATCCTGGTCAGGGAACTAAGATTCCTCATGCCATGGCCAAAATAAATAAATAAATAAAAGTATTTCCAAATTGACCTCCAAAGGGTTGTGTCAATTTCATTCCTCTAGGAAAATGTGCAAGTGCTTCCTTCCACACTGAAACTGGAAGGGAAGGGAAAATGGTGGGGGGGGGGGGAGTCTACTAACTCCAAAATAGATGCAAAAAGAGAAAAGTGCAGCTAATTAGCTTGTGACACAGTGAGGTTGTACTCAACAATTCAAAGTTCCACAAACTGATTTACAAGGTAATGAATTTCAAGTTCTATGGCTCACTTAAAATCTATGAATTCACTAAAAACGATTGAAATTAATAACAACCTGGTTTGTTACTTTCCCTACATGACAAATAACTGCAGTCAATGATGTCAGATTTCTGAAAATGTTTAATTTTGGTAAAAAAAGGATAACTCTGCCTTTGTTATTTGTTTCCCCTTTCAAAACATTAATTAACAATACTCTCTTTTGCATTGACTGCACTTAAATAGGTGAGTATTAAAAATACACTCAGTATTCTCCAGGATAGGTCATACCTTGGGTCACAATCAAGCTTTTGTAAATTTAAGAAAATTGAAATTGTATCACTTATCTTTTCTGACCACAATGCTGTGAGACTAGGTATCAATTACAGGAAAAAATCTGTAAAAAATACAAACACATGGAGGCTAAACAATACACTACTAAATAACCAAGAGATCACTGAAGAAATCAAAGAGAAAATTAAAAATTACCTAGAAACAAATGACAATGAAAACAAAACCCAAAACCTATGGGATGCAGCAAAAGCAGTTCTAAGAGGGAGGTTTATAGCAAAACAATCTTACCTCAAGAAGCAAGAAACATATCAAATGAACAACCTAACCTCACACCTAAATCAATAAGAGAAAGAAGAACAAAAAAACCCCAAAGTTAGCAGAAGGAAAGAAATCATAAAGATTAGATCAGAAATAAATGAAAAAGAAATGAAGGAAACAATAGCAAAGATCAAGAAAACTAAAAGCTGGCTCTTTGAGAACATAAACAAAATGGATAAACCAGTATCAGACTCATCAAGAAAAACAGGGAGAAGACTGAGATCAATAGAATTAGGAATGAAAAGGAGAAGTAACAACAGACACTGCAGACATACAAAGGACCATGAGAGATTACTACAAGCAACTCTATGCCAATAAAATGGACAACCTGGAAGAAATGGACAAATTCTTAGAAAAGCACAACCTTCCAAGACCAAACCAGGAAGAAATAGAAAACATAAAGACTAATCACAAGCACAGATATTGAGACTGTGATTAAAACTCTTCCAACAAATAAAAGCGCAGGACCAGATGGCTTCACGGGCAAATTATATTAAACACTTAGAGAAGAGCTATCACCTATCCTTCTCAAACTCTTCCAAAGTATAGCAGAGGGAGGAACACTCCCAAACTCATTCTACGAGGCCACCATCACCCTGATACCAAAACCAGACAAAGATGTCACAAAGAAAGAAAATTACAGGTCAATATCACTGATGAACATAGATGCCAAAATCCTCAACAAAATACTAGCAAACAGAATCCAACAGCACATTAAAAGGATCATACACCATGATCAAGTGGGGTTTATCCCAGGAATGCAAGGATTCTTCAATATACGCAAATCAATCAATGTGATACACCATATTAACAAATTGAAGGAGAAAAACCATATGATCATCTCAGTAGATGCAGAAAAACATTTTGACAAAATTCAACACCCATTTATGATAAAAACGCTCCAGAAAGTAGGCATAGAGGGAAATTACCTCAACTTAATAAAGGCCATATATGAAAAACCCACCGCCAACATCGTTCTCAGTGGTGAAAAACTGAAAGCATTTCCTCTAAGATCAGGAACAAGACAGGCTTGTCCACTCTCACCACTGTTATTCACCATAGTTCTAGAAGTTTTAGCCTTAGCAATCAGAGAAGAAAAAGAAAGAAAAGGATCCAAATTGGAAAAGAAGAAGTAAAGCTTTCACTGTTTGCAGATGACATGATACTACACATAGAGAATCCTAAAGATGCTATCAGAATACTACTAGAGCTAATCAATGAATTTGGTAAACTAGTAGGATACAAAATTAATGCACAGAAATCTCTTGCATTCCTATACACCAATGATGAAAAATCTGAAAGAGAAATTAAGGAAACACTCCCATTTACCACTGCAACAAAAAGAAAAAAAAAAACCTGGGAATAAAGCTACCTAAGCAGACAAAAGACCTGTATGCAGAAAACTGTAAGACCCTGATGAAAGAAATTAAAGATGATGCAAACATTTGGAGAGATATACCATGTTCTTGGGTTGGAAGGACCATCATTGTGAACATGACTATACTACCCAAAGCAATCTACAGCTTCAATGCAATCCCTATCAAACTACTAATGGCATTTTTCACAGAATGAGAACAAAAAATTTCACAATTTGTATCGAAACACAAAAGACCCCGAATAGCCAAAGCAATCTTGAGAAAGAAAAACAGAGCTGGGGGAATCAGACTCCCAGACTTCATACTATATTACAAAGCTACAGTAATCAAGACAGTATGGTCCTGGCACAAAAACAGAAATATAGATCAATGGAACAGAATAGACAGCCCAGAGATAAACCCACACACATATGGTCACCTTATTTTTTTTTTTTTTTTTTTTTTAACATCTTTATTGGGGTATAATTGCTTTACAATGGTGTGTTAGTTTCTGCTTTATAACAAAGTGAATCAGTCATATATAAACATATGTTCCCATATGTCTTCCCTGTTGCGTCTCCCTCCCTCCCACCCTCCCCATCCCACCCCTCCAGGCTGTCACAAAGCACCGAGCCAATATCCCTGTGCCATGCGGCTGCTTCCCACTAGCTATCTACCTTACTGCGTTTGTTAGTGTGTATATGCCCATGACTCTCTCTCGCCCTGTCACAGCTCACCCTTCCCCCTCCCCATAACCTCAAGTCCGTTCTCTAAGAGGTCTGCGTCTTTATTCCTGCTTTACCACTAGGTTCTTCATGACATTTTTTTCTTAAATTCCATATATATGTGTTAGCATACGGTATTTGTCTTTTTCTTTCTGACTTACTTCACTCTGTATGACAGACTCTAGGTCTATCCACCTCATTACAAATAGCTCAATTTCGTTTCTTTTTATGGCTGAGTATGGTCACCTTATTTTTGATAAAGGAGGCAAGAATGTACAATGGAGAAAAGACAGCCTTTTCAGTAAGTGGTGCTGGGAAAACTGGACAGCTACATGTAAAAGAATGAAATTAGAACACTCCCTACCACCATACAGAAAAATAAACCCAAAATGGATTAAAGAGCTAAATATAAGGCCAGAAACTATCAAATTCTTAGAGGGAAACATAGGCAGACCACTCTATGACATAAATCACAGCAAGATCCTTTTTGACCCACCTCCTAGAGAATGGAAATAAGAACAAAAATAAACAAATGAGACCTAATGAAACTTAAAAGCTTTTGCACAGCAAAGGAAAACATAAACAGGACCAAAAGACAACCCTCAGAATGATGAGAAAATATTTGGAAATGAAGCAACTGACAAAGGACTAATCTCCAAAATTTACAAGCAGCTCATGCAGCTCAATATCAAAAAAACAAACAACCCAATCCAAAAATGGGCAGAAGACGTAAATCGACATTTCTCCAAAGAAGATATATAGATTGCCAACAAACACATGAAAGGATGCTCAACATCCCTATACATTAGAGAAATGCAAATCCAGAGTACAGTGAGGTGTCACCTCACAGCAGTCACAATGGCCATCATCAAAAAATCTAGAAACAATAAATGCTGGAGAGGGTGTGGAGAAAACGGAATACTCTTGCACTGTTGGTTGGAATGTAAGTTGATACAGCCACTATGGAGAACAGTATGGAGGTTCCTTAAAAACCTAAAAATAGAACTGCCATACGACCCAACAATCCCACTGCTGGGCATATACCCTGAGAAGGCCATAAGTCAAAAAGAGTCATGTTACACAATGTTCATTGCAGCTCTATTTACAATAGCCAGGACATGGAAGCAACCTTAGTGTCCATTGACAGATGAATGGATAAAGAAGATGTGGCACATATGTACAATGGAATATTACTCAGCCATAAAAGGAAACGAAATTGAGTTATTTTTAGTGAGGTGGATGGACTTAGAGTCTGTCATACAGAGTGAAGTAAGTCAGAAAGAGAAAAACAAATACCATATGCTAACGCATATATATGGAATCTAAAAAAAAAAAAAAAAGGTTCTGAAGAATCTAGGGGCAGGAAAGGAATAAAGATGCAGACGTAAAGAATGGACTTGAGGACACGGGGAGGGGGAAGGGTAAAGCTGGGACGAAGTGAGAGAGTGGCATGAATATACACACATTACCAAATGTAAAATTGATAGCTAGTGATAGTAGCCGCATAGAACAGGGAGATCAGCTCAGTGCTTTGTGACCTCCTAGAGGAGTGGGATAGGGAGGATTGGAGGGAGATGCAAGAGAGCGGGGATATTGGGTTGTATGTATATATATAGCTGATTCACTTTGTTATAAAACAGAAACTAACACACCATTGTAAAGCAGTTATACTCCAATAAAGATGTTTGAAAAAAAATTCAATATGTTCAAAGCATTTTCTTTTTCTATTTATTTCCATTTTATTTTCCTCAGAGAATCTTTGTCTGTATCATGCTGCATATATTTTATATGTAACAGTGCATTCTTCATGATATGACATACCCTTCTTTAAAATGCAAGTAATAGAAGTAAATGACATTAAAGAATGTGTAGCTGCTAAAAATCCAAATTTTGGGGGCTTTTTTCCTTTAGGATTTTCATGCACCAAACTAAAATAGGCCTAAGATCAATAATGGTAATTAAAAAGCAATAGGATGACTTCCCTGGTGGTGCAGTGGTTAAGAATACACCTGCCAATGCAGGGGACACGGGTTCGAGCTCTGGTCCGGGGAGATCCCACATGCCATGGAACAACTAAGCCTGTGCACCACAAGTACTGAGCCTGAGCTCTACAGCCTGTGAGCCACAACTACTGAGCCCTCATGCCACAACTACTGAAGCCCACACACCTAGAGGTCGTGCTCCATAAGAAGAGAGGCCACTGTGATGAGAAGCCCGCCCACAGCGACGAAGAGTAGCCCCTGCTCGCCGCAAGAGAAAGCCTGCCCGGCAGCAACACAGACACAATGCAGCCAAAATCAATCAATAAATAAATATTTTAAAAGTAATAGGAAAGAAGTTCTGGTAAGACGTTACTTCTGTAAATGTTTGAAAATCTAGAGCATTTTCTTGTTCTTTATTCTTTTCAGCCTTTTCTCCTCAAGAAAGTATTTGCTTTTCCTTCCATCTTATTCAATTGTGACAATGTATTTTTTAAAAGTTGATAACTTTCAAATTTTAGGCAAAACTTTTATGGCAATTTCCAATTAAACTTGTCATAGCTGTTGACATTGCTACATGCATTATTTCAATCAATGAGTTAGTCAAGGAAAAATGGCAAGTATATTATAAAACTTGCTGGACCCTCTTTACAAACTCCTGTTACTATCTTTGAAAAGCCTAGTATTTTGCTACTCAAATGCCGCTAGATACAAAAGAAGACAGAGCTGTTATATTTTTACGAAGGCTGATTTGTTTTGGTAAATGATTTTAACTTAAATTCTTAATATCCTGGATGTTGCTTTATTGCCATTTTCTTTCTGATAACTGAAGTTCTCTCACATAATTCTGCCTGTTTCAAGTCAGAAGGGGTATATTTTAAATGCCCTTGTAGTATTAGAAATATGTGCTACTATTCATGAAAGGCAAGAAAAATGGCAGTGAATAAATGTGAACCTATTTGAGAAACTAGAAGGACTCAGAGCCCAAGTCCTGCGGTGTCTAATTGAAGGAGAGATTATCCAATCTGCTGCACATAAACAATCCTGGACAAAGTTCCATTTGCATATGCTAAGTGAATTTTTGGAAAGAAGGAAGTATATGATCAGAAGGAGCTGGTGTCATGTGTGGAAAGTTCAGTGGACTTGGGATCAGAAAACTTATAACTGTCGGCATACCTCTTTCTACATCACCTTAGACAACTTAATGTCTCTCAGCCTCATTTTTGTCATATACAAAACAGTAGTGCCTCTACCTCCTAAATTGGACAGCTTATGGTACACGGCCTCACAGATATTTGATATATTGTTATATGTGAAAATGATTCAAGAAGGAATTATGAAAACATTAAAAATTGTTCTAATAGAAATTCATCACTTCAATCTCATTAAAAAATAGTTGGCATTGTTCAGTCAAATCTCTTAAAGATTTTTCTTCCTTATAACTGCAGAATGAGGTGCCATAAAGTTTGGCTAGTGTTACACTGGGTTTAGTGATGCCAAGGCGTTGTCCCTGCCTTAGGTGGTTCTGAAATACTTAAAACTATGAATTTCTCAGAGGCCAGTGTTTATTTTCAGTTTTCCCCAAACTTGAATGATATCTGAATCTCACTGCAAGGAAAATATCTCCTCAGACCCAAGGTGATGACTTATTTTTAATGGCTAGTTAAATAAGCACAATCATAAAAGCTAAGAATAAACTTCTCATCTTCATATTTACATCTACATATTTACAAATTAAATAAAACCATATTCACATAGCCAATAAAATTCAAATTCACAATATTAATTTCATATTCAACATGGCTATACTACTTTGTGTCTTGTGGCAACTCAATTTCTTACAACTTTTCTCCATTCGAACTTCTGTGAAATTTTAAAGTAGACTGTGTGACACAATTTGGTTTATGCTTGGCTCAAATGCATTATTTTAATACTCGGTATACCTCCCTTTTTCCATGAATCCACAACTAAAATATCATACAATTAATAAAATTGCGTGACATGGCTTAGTTCCAGAGTATTTCATCTAGTTGATCCAGAATGTGATTATAATTTTGTAGATCATGAAAATGGAAAAACACAAAATAAAAATTTCTTAGAGAAAATTTGCAGACCCACAATAATATATCTCTGGCCTGCCAAGAGTTCACAGATTGTCATTTGAAATACTATGACAGATAGTAATGGTTTAATTGTGTAAACTTAAGAAACATGTATTACGTGTTTTGGAAACTGCTTCAAAACATCAGGGCATTATTTAGCTTTCTATGGTTTCATAATGTCATCTATCAAAATAACAGAGAACAAGTGATTTCTGTTCCCTTCTCTGTCTCATGTTTGGTAGCCACCCTGCAGATAAAACCTTTTCTCTCCACCTTGACTCACAATATCCCACAGCAGTTACACCTTGTACTGTAACACATTACAAAGATTTAAATTACACAAATTTTCTGCTTTTAATTGCAGCCCTCCTCTCTCACTACGAAGTTGACCATATAAAACCTGTGTAAATCTGAGTAATGAGAATGAGAAACAGCAACTAAACTATGCTCAGAAGCATCCCTCTCTTTGATGACTAAGGACTAAAGAAGTAAAATCTTGTGGGTCTGACCTGACATCCTCTTCAAAGTGAGTTTTCTTTCCCAGAAGGTGATTCAGTCTATCCTGCAAATCGACCCTGCGGGCTGGTCTCACCAGTCTTCCAGATATGGCCAGGCATATTTGAATCCTAGAAAGAATACAATGTTGATCAACTGGGTCCCCATCTTTCACAACAAGAGAAAGAAGAGGTACTTAACTGTTGCTGCATTTTGGAAAACCAACTATTGTGTTACGTACTAACACAGGTGACTGACTCCCTGGGATGATTCATGGTCTCTCCTAGAAAATTGTTTGAATAGAAAAATGCAATGGGGATACCTCTAAGAATTCCTAACTACACTGATATTCCAGAAACATCCATAAGCTAGGTTCCTGCCCCCCAGTCTTTGACTTTGTGTCTGCCATGCAGCATGTTAGGTCGTATGTAATCAGTGTTCTCTCTCATCCATTCTTGTATGTTTCTGGGTAACTCCTTTAGACCACCTGCTCTGTCTCCGTGTTTTAAAAAATGTTTATTTTATATTGGAGTATAGTTGACTTACAATGTTGTGTTAGTTTCAGGTGTACAGCAAACTGATTCAGTTATACATATATCTTTTTCAAATTCTTTTCCCATTTAGGTTACTACAGAATACTGAGTAGAGTTCCCTCTGCTATACAGTATGTACTGATCGGTTATCTATTTTAAATATAGTAGTGTGTATAATGTCAATCCAAATCTCCCAATTTATCCTTCCCTCTGCCCTTCCCCTTTGGTAACCATAAGTTTGTTTTCTATGTCTGTGAGTCTGTTTCTGTTTTGTAAATAAGTTCATTTGTATCATTATTTTAGATTCCTCATATAAGAGGTATCATATGATATTTGTCTTTCTCTGTCTGACTTACTTCACTTAGTATGATAGTCTCCAGGTCCATCCATCTTGTTGCAAATGGCATTGTTTCATTCTTTTTAATGGCTGAGTAATATTCCATTCTATATATGTACCATATCTTCTTACCCACTCATCTGTCGATGGACATTTATGTTGCTTCCACGTCCTGGCTCTTGTAAATAGTGCTGCAATGAACATGGGGGTGCATGTATCCTTTCAAACCATGACTTTCTCTGGATATATGCCCAGGAGTGGGATTGCTGGATTACATGATAGCTTGATTTTTAGTTTTTTAAGGAACCTGTACCAATTTACATTCTCACCAACAGGGTAGGAGGGTTCCCTTTTCTCCACACCCTCTCCAGCATTTATTGTTTGTAGATTTTTTTGATATGGCCATTCAGATTGGTGTGAGGTGGTACTTCATTATAGTTTTGATTTGCATTTCTTGAATAATTAGCAATGTTAAGCATCTTTTCATGTGCCTCTTGGCCATCTGTATGTCTTCTTTGGAGAAATGTCTATTTAGGTCTTCTGCCCATTTTTTGATTAGGTTGTTTGTCTTTTGATATTGAGCTTTATGAGCTGTTTGTAAATTTTAGAAATTAATCCATTGTCAGTTGCATCATTTGCTAAAATTTTCTCCCATTGTGTGGGTTGCCTTTTTGTTTTGTTTATGGTTTGCTTTGCTGTGCAAAAGCTTCTGAGTTTGATTAGGTCCCATTTGTTTATTTTTGTTTTTATTTCCATTACTCTAGGAGTCAGATCAAAAAAAGATATTGTTGTGATTTATAGTCAGAGTGTTCTTCCTATGTTTTCCTCTAAGAGTTTCATACTATTAGGTCTTGTATTTAGGTCTTTTAGCCATTTTGAGTTTACTTTTGGTTACGATGTTAAGGAATGTTCGAATTTCATTCTTTTACATGTAGCTGTCCAGTTTTCCTAGCACCATTTATTGAAGAGACTGTCTTTCCTCCATTGTATAGTCTTACCACCTTTGTTGTAGATTAATTGACCATAGGTGCATGGGTTTATCTCTGAGCTTTCTATCCTGTTCCATTAATCTATATTTCTGTTTTTGTGCCAGGACCATAATGTTTTGATGACTGTAGCTTTATAGTATAGTCTGAAGTCAGGGAGCCTGATTCCTCCAGCTCCATTTTTCTTTCTCAAGATTGCTTTGGCTATTCGGGGTCTTTTGTGTCTCCATACAAATTTTAAGATTTTTTTGTTCTAGTTCTGTGAAAAATACCATTGGTAATTTGATAGGGATTGCATTGAATCTGTAGATCACATTGGGTAATACAGTCATTTTTACAATATTGATTCTTCCAATCCAAGAATATGGTATATCTTTCCATCCATCTGTTTGTGTCATCTTTGATTTCTTTCATCAGCATCTTACAGTTTTCGGAGTACAGGTTTTTTGCCTCCTTAGGTAGGTTTATTCCTGTGTATTTTATTCTTTTTGATGTAATGGTAAATGTGATTGTTTCCTTAATTTCTTTCTAATCTTTCGTTGTTAGTGTATAGAAATGCAACAGATTTCTGTGTATTAATTTTGTATCCTGCAACTTTACTGAATTCATTGATGAGCTGTAGTAGTTTTCTGGTAGCATCTTTAGGACTTTCTATGTATAGTATGTCATCTGCAAACAGTGACAGTTTTACTTCTTCTTTTCCAACTTGGATTCCCTTTATTTCTTTTTCTTCACCTATTCCTGTGGCTAGGACTTCTAAAACTATGTTGAATAAAAGTGGCGAGAGTGGATCATCCTTGTCTTGTTCCTGATCTTAGAGGAAATGCTTTCAGCTTTTCACTGTTGAGTATGATGTTAGCTGTAGGTTTGTCACATATGGCCTTTATTATGTTGAGGTATGTTCCCTCTAGGCCCACTTTCTGGAGAGTTTATAATCATAAATGGGTGCTAAATTTGTCAAAAGCTTTTTCTGCATCTATTGAGATGATCATACGCTTTTTATTCTTCAATTTGTTGATGTGGTGCATCACACTGATTGATTTGCGGATACTGAAAAATTCTTGCATCCCTGGGATAAATCACACTTGATCGTGGTGTATGATCCTTTTAATGTGCTGTTGGATTCTGTTTGCTAGTATTTTGTTCAGGATTTTTGCATCTATGTTCACCAGTGATATTGGCCTGTAATTTTCCTTTTTTTGTGGTATCTTTATGTGGTTTTGGTATCAGGGTGATGGTGGCCTCATAGAATGAGTTTGGGAGTGTTCCTTCCTCTGCAGTTTTTGGAATATTTTCAGAAGGATAGGTGTTAACTCTCTTCTAAATGTTTGATAGAATTCGTCTCTAAAGGCCCTGTGGTACTGGACTCCCAGCACTGGAGCCTACAGGCTGTTGGGTGGGGCTGGGTCTTGGTGAGAAAATGGCAGGCTCCAGGAGGGCTCATGCCAATGAGTATCCCACAGAACTACTGCCACCAGTGTCTTTGTCCCCATAGTGAGCCACAGCTGCCCTCACCTCCACAGGAGATCCTCCAATACCAGCAGGTAGGTCTGACCCAGGCTCAGGAGGTCACTGCTTTTTCCCCGGGTCCTGGTGCACACAAGACTCTGTGTGTACCCTCCAAGAGTGGAGTTTCTGTTTCCCCCAGTCCTTAGGAATTCCTGTGATCAAACCCTGTTGGCCTTCAAAGCCAGATACTCTGGGGGCTCCTCCTGCAGATGCCAGATCCCCAGGCTGGGGAGCCTGATGTGGGGCTCAGAAGTTTCACTCATGTAGGAGAACCTCTGCAATATAATTCTTTTCCAGTTTGTCGGTCGCCCACCTGGCATGATATTATCATGATTGTGCCCCTCCTACCATCTCTTTGTGGCTTCTTCTTTGTCTTTGGTTGTAGGATATCATTTTTGGTAGGTCCCAGTGTTTTTTTGTCAGTGGTTGTTCAGCAGTTAGTTTTGATTTTGGTGTTTTCATGAGAAGAGGTGACCTCATGTCCTTCTACTCCATCATCTTGCCTCTGCCCTCGTCACTCTGTCTCCTTTTAATGCCCTAACTAAAAACTAGATAGACTGACTTACTATTCTGCAGTATACCACATGCTATGTTCTGAATTTTTGTGTCCCCCGCCAAAATTTATTTGTTGAAATCCTAACCCCCCAAAGGTGATGGTATTAGTAGGTCGGTACTTTTGGAGATGGTTACATCATGAGGGTGGATTTACCTGTAGCCCACCCCTTGGAAAGATTGAAGGAAAAGGTTTCAAACAAAAATAAATTGTTGGGTTGGAAAGAAATCTAATAGGTACCGAATACAGTATGCAATTTTGGTGCAAAGATGGCTTGCTGAGAGTGGTGAAATGAGTACTGAGCTAGGGCACAGGATGGCTGTACCATCCAGGAGGAAGCAATGGAGCAGGCCATAGTACAGTGTCCATAGAATGAGGTGGTGACCTTAGAAATTGTCATTCATTTAGCTCCTAATAGCTACAACATTGCTATGAAGTAGGCATTATTACACCAATTTTATAAGTAAAGAAAATACTCAAAATTTTAAGTTCTTTACCACTACCAGTAAATGAAAGGAAAAGAGTGTCAATGTCTGCCTGTGCCAATGCCTGTTCCTTATACTCTACTGCTTAGAAGGCATCATCAAGGCCAGATGAGATTCAGTGAAGTGCTGGTAACAGAATGTCCATTGAGAAAATCCCAGTGGTGAGAGAATCTACAACTAATGGTTGAGGAGGCTTATAGAACTGAACTTTAGTTCTGTTTCCAGATCTGTATATTCTCATAGACCATTTAGCTTATGCTTATGAATGAAGGATGCAGACTCCAGACTCAAGGGCTAAATAGGATATAAAGTATAATCATAATGCTAATTAAAGGCAGTATCTGTCATTTGATATACTCCCCAAAGCTTTGTTTTACACATCATGCTATTTCAACATTGGTATTTTGAAAATCTGTATGTTCTACCATAGTTCCTCATAATTCAGCCTTCTGATTCACACATAATCACAGGCACTTTGCCTTGTTCTGAAAAACATACATCTAAAAAACATGGATTGGGCTTCCCTGGTGGCGCAGTGGTTGAGAGTCCGCCTGCCGATGCAGGGGACACGGGTTCGTGCCCCGGTCTGGGAAGATCCTACATGCCGCGGAGCGGCTGGGCCCGTGAGCCATGGCCACTGAGCCTGCGCGTCCGGAGCCTGTGCTCCGCAATGGGAGAGGCCACAACAGTAAGAGGCCTGCGGGGCTGTGTTACGTGCTGGGTATACACAAATTCACTCTAATGGAAAAACTACTATCCTCATAAAACTGCTAACAAAAGATCAAGATCAACAAGAATTAATTACATAGGACTGAATGAACTGATATGATTATAATATTTATGACTTTTTATCTGAAATAATACTTGTATTTTAATCTTTGTTTTCAAGATATAAGGAAAACTTTCCTCTTATGCTATCTTACAGCAATTTGGCAAATTACACCTTTGTAAGATAAAATTGAAACATTTATCTTTTTCTCCCTACATGATCCTTCCAGAATTCAGAAACTTGAGAATTCTTACTTTCATGGCAATATAGTTATTTACGTAAGTTCATTAAGAATCTGTTCTCTTTGTAACGGGACACAATTGGAAACACTGGTTATATTACCAAGACTTTGATTGGAATGTCATATTTGAGACAGATATGAATTGACTCAAATATGACCAGACAGCTTCAAGGAGCTAAGATTGACTTTATGAAGCCAATAAAGCCCCTTGGCAAAAACATCCTGGTACCTTGCTTACAGTGTTCCCAACAACCTTACCGGTTAAGAAGGTCGTCCTGGCAGGTGTAAGAACCTCAGGATATTTTAGGGATCTTGAGAGGAAAGTCACCCATATCTATAGGCATTACAGGTGAGTCTGATGGAAAATTCTTGACTTGGTTTCCTGGCCTCAAGAGGCATTTAAAAGTTCAATCTGGAAATTCCATATTAAAAATTCCAATGAAGCAGATTTAAAGGAACCTATGTGGTCAATCACTATTCTTGCTGGACTTATGTAAAAAATGGGCCAAGTTTTTTTAACCTATACTTATTTTGCAAACAAATTAGCTTTTCTAAGCTATCTTTGGTAATTAACGGTGATTTTAGAGAAAAAAATTGTTTTAATATAAATTATAATACACACTTGTGGATATTAGATTCTAGATCTGTTAATTGTGTTTGAGGTTTTGGTTTTTTAACCTGTAAACTGGACTGGATCCTGAAATCTTCTAGTTTCCTCAAATATTTGGCTACAACTCTCCAAACATTTTTTATTTTTCTCCCTCTTTTAACAGCATCATTGCGAACTAAAGCTGCCCTTTTCCTGAAGCCCTGTAAACTGAAGCTGAACAACTTGATATAAACTTAAGAGAAATCACCACAGTAGCCCATGTTTAGACAATCTTCACGTCGGTTGATATGTAAGCCACTCAGAAGGTTTACCTGAACACCCAATGACATCACCGAAGACATTTCAAACTGCAGAAGATGCTTTGATCCTGACATCTAGAAATCTTGATTGGCTCCCCACCAAGCTCAGAAACTGGTTTATAATTTGCTCCATATATTAACCTTTGTTTTCTCTTGTTTCCATAGAAATGCCTCTTATTAAATACCTGACTGCTTGCTTACACAATATAGGCCTAACTTTGAGAGCCCACCTGCATCACCACATCCTAAAATGAATTTAAGTGGACAGATCTATTTTCAGGACTTAGAGTCTAGTTCAATGAGCTGAACAATCTACAAACTCAGCCTCTGGACTATGAAACTTCTTGGAGAAGTTTCAAAGATGTGACTGCAGGGGAGAAATATTTGTAACCTGAAAATGTGTCTTTTTGGCATGAGGATTAATTTAGGCTAAGTATTTTTAAGAAAAAGAAGGTTCAGGAAGTTTTTCTTTTCACCTACCCCTTAGCTGCCTAAATAATTTAAAGGGTCTGTTCCAGAATAGAGCTATCACCAGAAATATCTGCAAAGAATATGGGCTAAATGTGGTGGGGGAAATTTGGCAGGGTCTAGACATGAGAGTCCAGTCTGTGCTCCATTGTCTCTTCATGGCTCAGCAAATATTTGTTTACCAAACAAACATTTGCTTTTCCACCTCTATGTGACTTGCCTTCCTCCCCTTTGAAGTCCCAAACCACTATCCCATACATCCTCTTTTATCTTTAGCTGAAGATAGTATTTGAGGTGAGGGTTTTGGCCATTTTGTTGAGTTACTCAGTTTTCCTGGGTCTCACCCACGTATATATGTTATTAAACTTTTGTTTGATTTTCTCCTGTTAATCTGTCTCATGTCAGTTTAGTTCTTAGACCAGCCAGAAGAACTAGAAAGGTTAGAGGAAAATTTATTCCTCCTTGACAAACCTTCCTAAATAAATGAATAAATAATTGACTAACCAGAGAGCAAATAATTCACACTATATAAATAAAAATGAATGGTAAAAATATACTTAATTATAAATATTTGGAAAATTTAAGACCAAATATATCAGTTATATCAATAAATATGAATAGGATTAACTAATATCTAAAAATAAACATATTTTTTCCAATTTGCCCACAAATTAAGACCCAATTATATACTTTAAGCAAGAGAAATGTCTAGAAAAAGCTAACATGAACAAACTACAACCTACCATTATCAAGCAAGAAGGGAGAAATAGCACAAATAAAAAAATAATAAATGGCAAAGGAGAAACAACATTGATAAGGGAGAAATATTGTAAGAAAATCACAAGACACAATTTCACAGAATTCTAAACAAATGCATTCACTTACACCTAGATATAAAAACAACTTAAAACCCACAGCCAACACAATATTCAACAGTGAAAAGCCAAAAGCCTTCCCACTAAATTCAGGAACAAGACAAAGATGCCCACTCTTGCCACTTCCATTTAACATAGTGTTGGAAGTCCTAGCCACAGCAATCAGAAAAGAAAAAGAAATAAAAGATATCAAAATTAGAAGGGACGAGGTAAAACTGTCACTATTTGCAGATGACATGATACCCTGTACAGAGAACCCTAAAGTCACTACCCCAAAACTATTAGAACTAATAAATGAATTCAGCAATGTTGCAAGATACAAGATTAACATACAGAAATCTGTTGCATTTCTATACACTAAGAATGAAATACCAAAAAGACACAGTAAAAAAAAATCCCATTTAAAATCATATCAAAAAAATAAAATGCCTAGGAATAAACTCAACCAGGAGGGGAAAGACCTATACTCTGAAAACTATAAAACACTGAAGGAAATTGAAGATGATTAAAAGCAATGGGAAGATATGCTATGTTCTTGGATTGGAAGAATTAGTATTGTTAAAAAGGGCCATAGCACTCAAATCAATCTACAGTTTTAATGCAATCCCTATCAAAATACCCATGACATTTTTCACAGAACCAGAAGAAATAATCCTACAATTTAAATGGAACTACAAAAGACCTGAATTGTCAAAGCAATCTTGAGAAAAGAGAGCAAAACTGGAGGTATCACCCTCCCAGACTTCAGACTATACTACAAAGCTACAGTAATCAAGACAGTGTGGTACTGGCACCAAAACAGACACATAGATCAATGGAACAGAATAGAGAGCCCTGAACTAAACCCAGACACCTATGGTCAATTAATCTATGACAAAGGGGGTGAGAATATACAATGGAGGACAGTCTCTTCAACAGTGGTGCTGGGAAAACTGGACAGCTACATGTAAATCAGTGAAGTTAGAACACTCCCTCACACTATATACAAAAATAAACTCAAAATTGTTTAAAGACCTAAATGTAAGACCTGAAACCATAAAACTCCTAGAAGAGAACATAGGCAAAATACTCTTTGACATAAATCATAGTGATGTGTTCTTGGATCAGTCTCCTAAGGTAAAAGAAATAAAAGCAAAAATAAACAAATGGGGCTTAATTAAACTTAAAATCTTTTGCATATCAAAGGAGACCATTGGAAAAATGAAAAAGCCTATGGAATGGGAGAAAATATTTGCAAATGATGCAACCAACAAGGGGTTCATATCCAAAATATACAAATAACTCTACAACTCAATATCAAAAAAACAACCCAATCAAAAAATAGGCAGAAGACCTGAATAGACATTTTTTCACAAAGACATACAGATGGCCAATAGGCACATGAAAAGATGCTCAACATCACTAATTAGTAGAGAAATGCAAATCTAAACCACAATGAGGTATCACCTCACACCTGTCAGAATGGCTATCACCAAAAAGTCTACAATTTTGAAATTTTGGAGAGGATGTAGAGGAAAGGGAACGCTTGTACACTGTTGGTGGGAATGTAATTTGGTGTAGCCATTATGGAGAACAGCATGGCGGTTCCTTAAATAACTAAAAGTAGAAGTATCATGATCCAGCAATTCCATTCCTGGGTATGTATCTGCAAAAAACCCCAAAACACTCATTCGAAAAGATACATGTGCCCCAATGTTCATAGCAGCGCTATTTACAATAGCCAAGACATGGAAGCAACCCAAGTGCCCATCAACAGAAGATTGGATCAAGAATATGTGGTGTATATACACAATGGAATATTAGCCATAAAAAAGAATGAATTGCTGCCATGTGCATCAACACAGATGGACCTAGAGAATATTATGCTTAGTGAAATAAATCACACAAAGAGAAATACTGTATGATATCACTTAAATGTGGAATCTGAAAAATAATACAAATGAATATATATGTAAGACAGAAATGGACCAACAGATATAGAAAATAAATTTGTGGTTACCAAAGGGGAGAGCGAAGGCAGGGGTGTGGGATTAGGGTATGGGATTAAGAAATACAAACTTCTGGGCTTCCCTGGTGGCGCAGTGGTTGGGAGTCCGCCTGCCGATGCAGGGGACACGGGTTCGTGCCCCGGTCCGGGAGGATCCCACATGCCGCGGAGCGGCTGGGCCCGTGAGCCGTGGCCGCTGGGCCTGTGCGTCTGGAGCCTGTGCTCCGCAGCAGGAGAGGCCGCAGCGGTGAGAGGCCCGCATACCGCAAAAAAAAAAAAAAAAAAGATACAAACTTCTATATATAAAATAGATAACCATCAAGGATATACTGTATAGCATGAAGAATTATACACATTACCTTGTAATAATCTATTATGGAATATAATCTGCCAAAATAACTAATCACTATGTTGTAAACCCAAAACTAACATAATATTATAAATCAACTATACTTCAATTAAAAAAACACACATCACATAGAATGATGAAACTGAACTAACCCCAAGTTTTCTCTTTCTTTCAAATCACTGCTATTATTGTTTATTCAGCATCTACTGTTTAAATTCAGGGATAAAAAAATAAATAAATAAATTCAGGGATATATGTATTATATATATTTCCACAGGGATTTCAGACTGGATGTGTAATAGAAGCAAGCTTTAACAATTCCAAACCATTAAGAATTCAGCTTTATAAAGGAACAGGGATAGCTAAATCAGCCTGTGTCTCAGGCCAATTACATAACAGGGAACGCTCCGAATTAACTTCCTTGTAGAATACATGTTTATTAAAGTATAAGTATTAAAATGTGGTCATATGAACCTTACATATACATTATCAAAACATATCACAACAATATTTAGAACCTAAGATCACCCTAACATTTCCCACCATGGTATCTGTGGAGAAAGAGTAGGGAATCTGGACCTTGACCCTCAGTCACTGGAAGCAGTCAGCCCAGAGAAACACTTTTATCCATTGCCAGTGTTAACAGCAAAAACTGAGTAAGGAGGTCTGCATTTTGTCACTCCCCACCTCAATATGAGGCAATGGAAGGCAAGTATCTCTCACCTTTTCAACTAGAAGGGGGAGATCTCAGAGAAGAGCTGGAAAAAAGAATTCTTTAAAACTCTAAGAATATACTAGGCAGACCCCTGACCAACTCACACATAAAGCTTTAGAATAAGCATGTCAAAAAGTTTCAGAACTGAAAGTCTGGAATACCACCCCAAGTTTCCAGAGGGCCATCCATGTAGCATAAAAATGAAGCACACCAGAATAGCACTGCAAGGCTCTAAAAACTAAATGTCATTTGAACCACAGCCCACAAAAGTAGGCCAGGACCCATGTGCTAAACCTAAACTTGGTGACTGCCTGCTGAAATAGAAGATTTAAATTGGATCCAGAGTTTCCTAACATCATACCCAAAATGTCCAGGACACAAACAAAAATCTCTCATCATACCATAAACTAGGAAAATCACAACTTGAATGAAAAAACGCAATCAACAGATGTCAACACCAAGATGAATCAGATACTGTAATTATCTGAAAAGAATTTTGACTCCACAGTGATAAAAATGTTTAAGAAATCAATTATGAATCCTTTTGCAACAAATGAAAACAAAATTTTATCAAAGTTACAAAACAGAACCAAGTGAAAAATTAGAAACATGAAATATACAATAACCAAAATTAAAAAAAAAAAAAACTTACTGGGAGGGCTCAACAGTAGAGATGACAGAGGAAATAATCAGTGAATCTAAAGATAGATAAATAAAATTTCCAAACGTGAAAATAGGAGAAAATGGACTGAAAGAAATAATGAACAGAGCCTCAAATACCTGTGGGACAGTAACAAGAGAGCTAGCACCTATGTCATTGATGTCACAGGAGAGGAGAAACAGTGTATAAATGGCTAAAGGAAGTTCTTCACACAAAAAAAGGAAATGAAATAGAAGGAATCCCGGATTATCAGGATGAAAGAAAGAACAATGGAAATATCAATAATATGAGTATATACAATATACTTTCCTCCTCTTGAGCTTACTGAATTATGTTAGCGATTGAATAAAATATTATAACACTGTGTAGTGCAGTTCTCAGTGTATGTGGAGAAGTATATTTAAGAAAAGAATGTTCTAAATAGAGAATTAAGGGAATTAAATGGAGGTAAGTTGTCTACACTTTACCTAGACTTCTTAAATGCTCATATCAGCAGACTATAAGTTACATATTTATAAAGTAATATTTGCAGAAACCACTAAATATTCTATACAAAGAAATAAACTAAAAAACTCAACAGATAAGTCAAAATTAAATTCTAAAATATGTTCAAGTGACCCATAAGAAAGTGTGAGAGGTGAAACAGGAATACAAAACTGAGGTACCAAACACAAAACAAATAAAAATGGCAGTCTTAAGCCCTAAATATACGAATGATAAAAATAAATAGTCTAAATATATGAATTAAAAGACAAAGATTGGCAGAATAGATGTTTTTAATGACCCAACTACATTTTATTTAAAAGAAGTAAACTCTAAATATAATGATATTTGTTGTTTGAAAGTCAAAGGATAGAAAGAGATACATGAGTTCAATTGAAATACCTAGCATCTTCCGAAGGTGATCAATGATGGACTTTTTGAATGTCATTTTAAACTCATAGATTTAAGCATATTTATATGTTTCTATAAAACATAGTTATTGCTTATTATTGATTAAATTGTACTATATCTGAGCAGCGGGGGCTTATTTAAGTTTATTCCTAAATTCTTTTAAGGGGACCCCAATATTCATTGAAATTTTC
Source organism: Orcinus orca (assembly GCF_937001465.1). NCBI lineage: Eukaryota > Metazoa > Chordata > Mammalia > Artiodactyla > Delphinidae > Orcinus > Orcinus orca. The sequence continues at coordinate 125,705,100 of NC_064580.1, forward strand.
CTGGATTTCCTGTATCTTGGGATTTCCGTGGAGCCTTTCTTGAGAAATATACTAGAGAAATTCAGACAAATTCTCCAAAATTATTGAAGAGATATCAGCTTATGGATTGTTGGTGATCATTAAATTTTACCTGTAAAACTTAACATTACATGATGTTTATAAGGGGTACAGAATACTATACAATTACTATAATATCTGACAATGTACATACAGAACAATCATTAAAATTTGGAATGAACAGGGAGTGTATATGAAAACTATAATAAAGTCCCCAACATGAAGCAACTATAGCACATGATTTTAAAAGGTAAAACATGCTTAAAAGTATAAAAATGCTAATATATCAAGGATAAAGCAGGAAAATTTCCCAGTTTTAGCATGCAAAATATATTTTTAAAAGCGGTCCTTGACATATATTCATAAGTTAAATATGAGATTTATCTAAAAGTATTAAGGAATCATAAAATATATAAATTTTAAAGAGGACACACACCTTCTCAAACATTTCATGCCCTATATAAAATCAAACCTATACATAGAGCTTGACTATATATTGAGGAAACATTCCTAAAGGACTCATTTATAGTTTCTAACTTATCAAAACTGACACACTTTGGTATTATTAAAATGAGTAGATCTTCATTTTCTTCTAATGAGTCATCTGCCAAGTTTAGCAAATATTTTGGATGATTATCTATTAGCCTTTACTAAGCAAACACCAAGTACTTGAGGCAAGACAAGATGTTGTTATTATTTGATGGATAAAATAGGAAGCATGTAAATCTGGGAAACTATTTCCTAAGTCTGATTCTTTACCAAATTATATGTATTTATATGGAAGTAATAATATGCAAGAACATGTGAGTTTGGGATTTCTTATTTATTGCTAATGAGGGTTTTTAGACTTGAAGATTATTGTTAGTATCTTTGTAGCCAAATTCAAATATCCTGGCAATGTGCAAGTCCTTCTATTAAAATACACTTCACAATTAATTTAATGGAAAGATTACTCAGTACTTAATTTTGAAACCAATGCCAGATTTTAAGAAAGCCTTCCTTTCTGAAGTTTGGCGCAAGTGCCATCTTTTGGCAGTTTTTTGGTGGCTTCTGGTCAATAAGTTGGTTCTCCTAGGTTCTAGTTGTATCCGAATTACTGAAAATTGTATTTTATTGTAGAATATAAACTTGGACCATCAGCCCTGTGTTCTAACATAAAAATTTATTGTAAATGTATTATTCTAAGAAATAAATCACAGTATTCTATAACAATAAGATTAATTAAATACTCAGTATGTGCTCATCACTATGTTTCACATGCATTATATATTTATTTTTTATAACCACCCATGAGTTTGATAATATAATACATTTTAAAGATCACCACTAGTATATGGAGTCACAGAGGCAAATTGACCAAAGTCACAAAGCTAATAAGTGACAGAGACTAGTCTTAAAATTAGATCTGTTGTTCATAAAAAAATATGCCCTTAAATACCATGATACTTTGTCTTTTAACAAGTAAATATGCTTTTTTAAAATGAAGACTTTTTTAGACCAGTTTTAGGTTCACAGCAAAATTGAGAGGAAGGTACAGAGAGAGTCTCCCTTATTCTCAATATCCCCCACCAGACTGGTACACTTGTTACAACTGTTGCACCTACGTTAACAAATCATAATCACGCAAAGTCGTTAGTTTACATTAAGGGTTAACTCTTAATGTTGTATATTCTATGGATTTAGACAAATGTATAATGACATTCATCCATCATTATGGTATCATACTGCATATTTTCATGCCCAAATAGTCCTCTGTGTTCCACCTATTCAACTCACACCCTCTCCCAACTCTTGGAAACCACTGATCTTCTTACTTTCTCTACAGTTCTGTGTTTTCCAGAATGTCATATAGTTGGAATCATACAGTATGTAGCATTTTAAGATTGGCTTCTTTCACTTAGTAATATGCATCTAAGCTTCCTCCATGTCATATCATGGCTTGATAGCTCATTTCTTTTTAGCACTGAATAATAATCCACTCTCTGGATGGATAACTGTTTATTTATCTGGAAGACATATTGATTGCTTCCAAGTTTTGGTAACTGTTAATAAAGCTGCTGTAAACATCTGTCTGCAGGTTTTGTGTAGACATAATTTTCAACTCTTTCAATACCAAGGAGCATGAATGCTGGATTGTATGTTAAGAGTATTTTTAGTTTTGCAAGAAACCACCAAACTGTCTTCCAAAGTGGCTGTACCATCTTGCATTCCCACCAGCAATGAATAAAAATTCCTGTTGCTCCACATCCTCACCAGCATTTGTTGTCAGTGTTATGGATTTTAGCCATTCTAATAGGTGTATAGTGGTATTTATTGTTTTAATTTGTATTTCCCTGATGGAAAATGATGTGGCAAATCTTTTCACATGCTTATTTGCCATCTGAATATCTTCTTCGGTGAGGTGTCTCTTAAGGTCCTTGGCCCATTTTTAAAGCAGATTGTTTCTTATTGTTGGATTTTAAGACTTCTTTGAATATTCCGGATAACAATCCTTTATCAGATGTGTCTTTTGCAACTCTGCTCACCCAGTCCATGGCTTGTCTTTTCATTCTCTTGACACTGTCTTTCAGAGAGCAGAAGTTTTTAGTTTTAATAAAGTCTAGCTTATTGATTCTTTCTTTCTGGATCATACATTTGGTGTTGTACGTGAAGTCATTACCATACCCAAGGTCATCTAGATTTTCTCCTGTGTTATCTTCCATGAGTTTTATAGGTTTGCATCTTATATTTAGGTCTGTGATCCATTTTGAGTTAATTTTTTGTGAAGGGCATAAGGCCTGTGCCTACATTCACTTTTTCCATGTGCATGTCCAATTGTTCCTGCACCATTTGTAGAAAATATTCTCCAAATATTTGGAAATTAAAGAACACATTTCTAAATAACACACAGGTCAAAGAAGTCTCAAGAGAAATTTAAAAGTACCTTAAAATAAATGAAAATACAACTTATCAAACTGCGTAGGATGCAGTGAAAGCAGTGGTTAGAGGGAAATTAATAGCATTAGTTTCATGTATTCAAATGGATGAAGGATCTAAAATCAATAATCTAATATTCCACCTTAAGAAATTACAGAAAGAAGAACAATTTAAGCCTAAAGCAAGCTGAAGAAAATAAATAATGATAATTATAGCAGAAATCAATGAAATTGAAAACAGTAAAACAATAGTGAATACCATGGAAATCCAAAGCAAATTCTTTGACAAGATCAATAAAGGTGATAAAGTTCAAGCCAAGCAACCAAGGAAAAAAGACAGAAGACATAATTACCAATATCAGAAACAGAGTTGGGTTAGCACTATTGATTGCATGGTCATTAAAAGGGTAATACTTCAATACAAAAATGACTCTATGCTCACAAATTTGTTAACATTGGTGAAACTGACCAACACCCTGAAAGACACAAACTACCAAAACTCACACAAGGAGCCATAAATAATATGAATATGCTTATATTTATTAAAATAATTCATAATTAATAAACATCCAAGAAAGAAAGCACCAGTCCTGTATGGTTTCACTGTTAAATTCTACCAAATATATAAAGAAGTCTTACAATTTCTCTATAATCTCTTCCATAAAATAGAACCAGAAGGAATAATTCCTAAATTATTATATAAGTCCAGGACTACCCTAAAGCTAAGGCCAGATAAATACACTACAAACTGATTCTAAAGTGTGTATCAAGAAGCAAAAGACCTACAATGCCAACACGTTACTTAAGAACAATTTAAGAGGAATAAAGTTGGATGACTCTCATCAGCAGATTACAAGTCTTGTTATAAAGCTACAATAATCAGAGCACTGAGATATTAGTGAAAGTGTAGACACAAAGGCCAAAGGAACAGAATAGAGAGCCCAGAAGGAGACCCATACAAATATAGTCAACTGGTCTCTGACAAAAGACCTAAGACAATTCAGTGGGAAAAGGATAGTCTTTTCAACAAATTGTGATGGACCAACTGGGCATTCACATGCAAAAAAATAAATCTAGATACAGAACTTACAACTTTCACAAAAATTACCTCAAAATAGATCATAGATCTAAATATAAAATTCAAAAAGATGAAGCTTCTACTAGAAAACAAAGATAAAATCTAAGTGGCTTTGGGTTTGGTTAAGTGTTTTCAAATACAACAGAAACGGTACAAAGAAAGGAAAATTGATAAGCTGGAATTTATTAAAATTAAAAACTTGTACTCTGTGAAAGACTGTTAAAAGTACAGAAAGACAAATCACAGACTGGGAGAAAAGATTTGCAAAACACATACCTGTGAAAGGATTTGTATCCAAAACAAATAACTTGATTAAAAAATGGAGAAAACCTGAATAGAATTGTTTTCCAAAGAATACATATGACTGGCCAATAGGTACATGAAAAGTTGCTCAACATTCCTAATCACCAGAGGAATGCAAATCAAAACCACAAAAAGATATCACCTCACACCTGTTGGAATGGCTATTATCAAAAAGACAAGAGGTAACAAGTTTTGTTGATGATTTGGAGAAATTGAAATAGTTGTAAACTATTGGTGGAAATATAAATTGGTACAGCCACTATTAAAAACAGTATGGAACTGGCACACCATTGTAAAGCAATTATACTCCAATAAAGATATAAAAAAAAAAACAGTATGGAAGCTCCTCAAAAACATTAGAAGTAGAAATACCATATGATCTAGCAATCTCACATCTGGGTATATATTCAAATGAAAAGAAATCAGTATATTTCAGAGATATCTGCACCCCCATGTCCATAGACGTATTATTCACTATAGCCAAGATATGGAAACAACCTAAGTGTCTACTAACCAATGAATAAAGAAATTGTGTGACTGAGCTGTATATATAAGAGAAAACTGAAAACAGCCATAAAGAAGAAAATTCTGTCATTTGTGACAACATGGATGAACCTAGAAGACATTATGTGCTAAGTGAAATAAGCCAGACACATAAAAAATACTTTATGATCTCACTTGTATGTGGACTCTAAGAGTATAACTCAGAAGCAGAGAATAGAATGGTGGTTGCCAGTAGCTGGGGGTAAGTGGAGATGGGGCAATGGGGAGATGTTGGTCAAAGGAAAAAAACCATTGATAATAAAAAATGAATAGATTCTGTAGATCTAAAGTACAGCAATGTGACTAGAGTTAACAATACTGAATTGTATAATTGAAATTTGCTAAGAGGTTAATCTTAAGTGTTCTCACCACACACAAAACGGTAACTATGTGAGGTCATTGGTAAGTTCATTAGCTTGAGTGTGGTGATTATTTCACAGTGTATATGTATATCAAAACACTGAGTTGTACATATTAAACATATACAATTTTATTTGTCAATTATATATCACTAAAGCTGGAACAAAAAGAATGGCTAAAATTTAAAAAAAAAAACTGAAAATACCAAATGTTGGTGAAGCAGCAGAGTAATAAGACCTCACATTCCTTGTTGGTGGAAATGGTAAATGGTACAACCACTCTGGAAAACAGTTTGGTATTTCCTTACAAAGTCAAATAGTCTTACAAGCAATCATACTTCTAAGTATATATACTCAACTAATTTAAATTAGACCAGTACCAAACCTGAACATGGATACATATCATATTAGTTTTATTCATAATTGTCAAAACTTGGTAACAACCAAAATATCCCTCAGTAGGTAAGCAGATAAATAAATTGTGGTACATCCAAAGAATCAAATATTATTCAATGCAAAAACGAATGAGCTCCTCAATTCCACTTCTGGGTTTATATTCAAAGTAGATGAAATCATTATCTCGAAGAGATACCTGCACCTCTGTTTTCATTGTAGCATTACTCACAATAGCTAAGAGATGGAAACAACCTAAGTATCCATTGACGAATGGATTAAGAAAATGTGGGTATACATGTGCACGCAGGCGCACACACACACACACACACACACACATACAAAATGGAATATTACTCAGCCATGAAAAGAAGGCAATCTTGTCATTTGTGACAACATGGATGGACCTCAAGGACATTTTGCTAAGTGAAATAAGTCAGACTGATAAAGACAAATACTGTGTGATCTCACTTATAAGTGAAATCTTAAAAAACTGAACTCATAGAAACAGAACAGATTCGTGGTTGTCAGAGGTGGGGATGGGTGTGGGGAAACTAGGTGAAGGTGGTCAAAAGGTACACATTTATGGTTATAAATAAGTTCTGGGGATTTAGGGTACATCATGGTAACTTTAGTTAATATTGTATTGTATATTTGAAAGTTGCTAAGAGAGTAAATCTTTAAAGTCCTTATAAGGAAAAAAAGTGGTAACTAAAAGTGGTGATGGATGTTAACTAAATTTAATGTGGTAGTCATTGCACAATATATACATATATCAAATCATTATGTTGTACATCTAAACTAATAAAAAGTTATATGTCAACTATATCTCAATAAAACTGGAAAAAATTAATGATATATTTATGCAATAGATGTAAAAATATTTATAGATACATATATATATATATATATAAAATTACTATGCACATATGTATTTCCTTCTGTCAGCTAAGGGTACCTAGAAGCAATGACACTTCTGTATCAAAGAGCAAATCTAACAACCACAGCTTGGTTTCTAATACTATTCTCCATTAAAAGGAACTAGGACTCCTTGGAAAAATGGCTGATTCTAGTAATGGATCAGGAAATATATAATATAATCCTGGAACATCTTGTAATACCAGATGTAATGCCATCTTGTTCCCTTGCTATATGTGATGAAAATGGTACTTTACCTCTGTGGTCCTCCTCCCAAAAGAATACTATTCCATTCAAAATCTAAGAAAAATATCACTCAAATCCCAATTGAAGGGCATGCTACAAAATATCTAACCTGAACGCTTCAAAATTTTCAAAGTCATTCAAAAATAAGGAAAGTCAGAGAAAACTTCACAGCCATAATAAAACTAATTTAATATGTAGTATCCCGGATGAGATCCTGGAATAGAAAAAGGACATTAGGTAAAAACTATGGAAATTTGAACACAGAATGGACTTTAGTTAATAACAATGTATCAGTGTTGGTTCACTTACAGTAATAAGAGTACTACAAAAATATTAGTTATTAAAAGTAGAGGAGAGGGCTTCCCTGGTGGCACAGTGGTTGGGGGTCCGCCTGCCGATGCAGGGGGCACGAGTTCGTGCCCCGGTCCGGGAGGATCCCGCGTGCCGCGGAGCGGCTGGGCCCGTGAGCCGTGGCCGCTGGGCCTGCGCGTCCGGAGCCTGTGCTCCGCGGCGGGAGAGGCCGCGGCGGTGAGAGGCCCGCGTACCGCAAAAACAAACAAAAAAACAAAAAATAGAGGAGAGAGACCTTCAAGATGGTGGAGGAGAAAGACGTGGAGATCACCTTCCTCCCCACAAATACTTCAGAAATACATCTACATATGGAACAACTCCTACAGAACACCTACTGAACGCTGACAGACCTCAGACTTCCCAAAAGGCAAGAAACTCCCCATGTACTTGGGTAGGGCAAAAGAAAAAAGAAAAAAAAGAGACAAAAGAATAGGGACACGACCTGCACCTCTGGGAGGGAGCCATGAAGGAGGAAAAGTTTCCACACACTAGGAAGCTGCTTCACTGGTGGACACGGGGGAGGCAGGGGGGAAACTCTGGAGCCATGGAGGAGAGCACAGCCACAGGGGTGCAGAGAGCAAAGTGGAGAGATTCCCTCATAGGGGATCAGTGCCGACCAGCACTCACCAGCTGGAGAGGCTTGTCGGCTCACCCGCCGGGGCGGGTGGGGGCTGGGAGCTGAGGCTCCAGCTTCGGAGGTCAGATCCCAGGGAGAGGACTGGGGTTGGCTGAGTAAACACAGCCTGAAAGGGGCTAGTGCACCACAGCTAGCTGGGAGGGAGTCTGGGAAAAAGTCTGGATCTGCTGAAGAGGCAAGAGACCATTGTTTCAGGGTGCATGAGGAGAGGAGATTCAGAGCACCACCTAAAGGAGCTCCAGAGATGGGCGCAAGGCACGGCTATCAGCCCGGACCCCAGAGATAACGTATGAGATGCAAAGGCTGCTGCTGCTGCCACCAAGAAGCCTGTGTGCAAGGACAGGTCACCATCCACACCTCCCCTCCTGGGAGCTTGTGCAGCCCACCACTGCTAGGGTCCCAGGATCCACAGACAACTTCCCTGGGACAACACACGGTGTACCTCAGGCTGCTGCAATGTCACACCAGCCTCTGCCGCTGCAGGCTTGCCCCGCACTCCGTACCCCTCCCTCCCCCTGGCCTGAGTGAGCCAGAGCCTCCTAATCAGCTGCTACTTTAACACCACCCTGTCTGAGTGAAGAACAGATGCCCTCAGGTGACCTAAATGCAGAGGCGGGGCCAAATCCAAAGCTGAGCCCCCAGGAGCTGTGCGAACAAAGAAGAGAAAGGGAAATTTCTCCCTGCAGCCTCAGGAGCAGTAGATTAAATCTCCACAATCAACTGGATGTACCCTGAATCTCTGGAATACCTGAATAGACAACAAATCATCCCAAAATTGAGGCAGTGGACTTAGGGAGCAACTGTAGACTTGGGGTTTGCTTTCTGCATCTAATTTGTTTCTGGTTTTATATTTATCATAGTTTAGTATTTAGAGCTTATTATCACTGGTAGATTTGTTTATTGATTTGGTTGCTCTCCTTTTTTCTTTTAATATATATATATATAATTTTTTCCTTTTTCTCTTTTTGTGAGTTTGTATGTGTATGGTTCTTTGTGTGATTTTGTCTGTATAGCTTTGCTTTTACCATTTGTCCTAGAGTTCTGTCTGTCCTTTTTTTTCTGTTTTTTTAAATAATTTTCAGCACTTGTTATCATTGGTGGATTTGTTTTTTGCTTTGGTTGCTCTCTTCTTTCTTTCTTTATTACTTATTAATTTATTTTATTTTAAATAATATTTTTAATTTAATAACTTTATTTTATTTTTTTGTTCCTTCTTTCTTTTTCTCTCCCTTTTCTTCTGGCATGTGGCTGACAGGGTCTTGGTGCTCCAGCTGTATGTCAGGCCTATGCCTCTGAGGTGGGAGAGCTGAGTTCAGGATATTGGTCCACCACAGACCTCCCTGCTCCATGCAATATCTAACGGGGAAAGCTCTCTGAGAGATCTCCATCTCAATGCTAAGACCCAGCTGCACTCAATGACCAGCAAGCTACAGTGCTGGAAACTCTATCAAACAACTAGCAAGACAGAAGCACAACCCCACCCATTAGCAGAGAGCCTGCCTAAAATCATAATAAGGTTACAGACAGCTGAAAACACACAACCGGACACGGTCTTTCCCACCAGAAAGACAAGGTCTAGTGTCATCCACCAGAACACAGCACCAGTCTCCTCCACCAGGAAGCCTCCACAACCCACTGAAACAACCTTAGCCACTGGGAGCAGACACCAAAAACAACAAGAACTACGAACCTGCAGCCTGCGAAAAGGAGACCCCCAAACGCAGTCCGTTAAGTGAAATAAAGACAGAGAAACACACAGCAGATGAAGTAGCAAGGCAAAAACCCACCAGACCAAACAAATGCAGAGGAAATAGGCAGTCTGCCTGAAAAAGACTTCAGAGTAATGACAGTAAAGATGAGCCAAAATCATGGAAATAGAATGGAGAAAATACAAGAAGGACCCAGAAGAACTAAAGAGCAAACAAACAATGATGAACAATACAATAAATGAAATTAAAAATTCTCTAGAAGGAATCAATAACAGAATACCTGAGGCAGAAGAACGGATGAGTGACCTGGAAGACAGAATAGTGGAAATACCTACTGCAGAGCAGGATAAAGAAAAAAAAATGAAAATAATTGAGGACAGTCTCAGAGACGTCTGGGACAACATTAAACACACCAACATTTGAATTATAGGGGTCCCAGGAGAAGAAGAGAAAAATAAAGGGACTGAGAAAATATTTGAAGAGATTATAGTTGACAACTTCACTAATATGGGAAAGGAAATAGGCAATCAAGTTCAGGAAGCACAGAGAGTCCCATGCAGGGTAAATCCAAGATGAAACACAACAAGACACGTATTAATCAAACTATCAAAAATTAAATAAAAAGAAAAAATATTAAAACAGTAATGGAAAAACAACAAAAAACATACAAGGGAATCCCCATAAAGTTAACAGCTGATCTTTCAGCAAAAACTCTGCAAGCCAGAAGAGAGTGGCAGGACATATTTAAAGTGATGAAAGGGAAAAACCTACACCCAAGATTACTGTACCCAGCAAGGATCTCATTCAGATTTGACAGAGAAATTAAAACCTTTGCAGACAAACAAAAGCTAAGAGAATTCAGCACCACAAAATCAGCTTTACAACAACTGCTAAAGGAACTTCTCTAGGCAGGAAACACAAGAGAAGGAAAAGACATACAATAACACACCCAAAACAATTAAGAAAATGGTAATAGGAACATACATATCGATAAGTACTTAAATGTAAATGGAGTAAATGCTCCCACCAAAAGACACAGACTGGCTGAATGGATACAAAAACAAGACCCATACATATGCTGTCTACAGGGGACCCACTTCAGACCTAGAGACACATACAGACTGAAAGTGAGGGGATGGAAAAAGATATTCCATGCAAATAGAAATCAAAAGAGCTGGAGTACCAATTCTCATATAAGAAAAATAGACTTTAGAATAAGGACTATTACAAGAGACAAAGAAGGACACTACATAATGATCAATCCAAGAAGAAGATATAACAATTGTAAATATTTATGTACCCAACATAGGAGCACCTCAATACATAAGGCAAATACTAACAGCCATAAAAGGGGAAATCGACAGTAACACAATCATAGTAGGGGACTTTAACAACCCACTTTCACCAATGGACAGATCATCCAAAATGAAAATAAATATGGAAACACAAGCTTTAAATGATACATTAAACAAGATGGACTTAATTGATATTTATAGGACATTCCATCCAAAAACAACAGAATACACATTTTTCTCAAGTGCTCATGGAACATTCTCCAGGATAGATCATATCTTGGGTCACAAATCAAGCCTTGGTATATTTAAGAAAATTGAAATTGTATCAAGTATCTTTTCTGAGTACAATGCTATAAGACTAGATATCATTTACAGGAAAAAATCTGCAAAAAATACAAACATATGGAGGGTAAACAATACAGTGCTAAATAACCAAGAGATCACTGAAGAAATCAAAGAGGGAAATCAAAAAATACCTAGAAACAAATGACAATGAATACTCGATGACTCAAAACCTATGGGATGCAGCAAAAGCAGGTTTAAGAGAGAAGTTTATAGCAATACAATCCTACCTCAAAAAACAAGAAACATCTCAAAGAAACAGCCTAACCTTACACCTAAAGCAATCAGAGAAAGAAGAACAAAGAAAATCCTAAGTTAGCAGAAGGAAATAAACCATAAAGACCAGATCAGAAATAAATGAAAAAGAAATGAAGGAAATGATAGCAAAGATCAATAAAACTAAAAGCTGGTTCTTTGAGAAGATAAACAAAATAGATAAGCCATTAGCCAGACTCATCAAGAAAAAGAGGGAGAAGACTCAAACCAACATAATTAGAAATGAAAAGGGAGAAATAAGAAATGACACTGCAGAAATACAAAGGACCATGAGAGATTACTATAAGCAACTACATGCCAATAAAATGGACAACCTGGAAGAAATGGACAAATTCTTAGAAAAGCACAACCTTCCAAGACTGAACCAGGAAGAAATAGAAAATATAAACAGACCAATAACAAGCACTGAAATTGAGACTGTGATTAAAAATCTTCCAACAAACAAAAGCCCAGGACCAAATGGCTTCACACGCGAATTCTATCAAACACTTAGAGAAGAGTTAACACCTATCCTTCTCAAACTCTTCCAAAATATAGCAGAGGGAGGAACACTCCCAAACTCATTCTATGAGGCCACCATTACCCTGATCCAAAACGAAACAAAGATGTCACAAAGAAAGAAAACTATAGGCCAATATCATTGATGAACATAGATGCAAAAATCCTCAACAAAATACGAGCAAACAGAATCCAACAGCACATCAAAAGGATCATACACCATGATCAAGTGGGGTTTATCCCAGGAATGCAAGGATTCTTCAATATACGCAAACCAATCAATGTGATCCACCATATTGAGAAATTGAAGGAGAAAAACTATATGATCATCTCAATAGATGCAGGAACACCTTTCAACAAAATTCAACACCCATTTATGATAAAAACCCTCCAGAAAGTAGGCATGGAAGGAACTTACCTCAATATAATAAAGGCCATATACGACAAACCCACAGGCAACATCATTCTCAATGGTGAAAACCCAAAACCCTTTCCACTAAGATCACGAACAGGACAAGGGTGCCCACTCTCACCATTAGTATTCAACATAGTTTTGGAAGTTTTAGCCACAGCAATCAGAGAAGAAAAGGAAATAAAAGGAATCCAAATTGGAAAAGAGGGAGTAAAGCTGTTACTGTTTGTAGATGACATGATACTATACATAGAGAATCCTAAAGATGCTATCAGAGAACTACTATAGCTAATCAACGAATTTGGTAAAGTAGCAGGATACAAAATTAATGCACAGAAATCTCTGGCATTCCTATACACTAATGATGAAAAATCTGAAAGAGAAATTAAGGAAACACTCCCACTTACCACTGCAACGAACAGGAAAAAAATACCTAGGAATAAACCTACCTAAGGAGACAAAAACCTGTATGCAGAAAACTATAAGACACTGATGAAAGAAATTAAAGATGGTACAAACAGATGGAGAGGTATACCATTTTCTTGTATTGGAAGAATCAACATTGTGAAAATGACTATTCTACCCAAAGCAATCTACAGATTCAGTGCAATCCCTCTCAAACTAGCAATGGCATTTTTCACAGAACTAGAACAAAAAGTTTCACAATTTGTATGGTAACACAAAAGGCTCCGAAGCAATCTTGAGAAAGAAAAACTTAGCCAAAGCAATCTTGAGCAAGAAAAATGGAGCTGGAGGAATCAGGCTCCCGGATTTCAGGCTATACTACAAAGCTACAGTCATCAACAAAGTATGGTACTGGCACAAAAACAGAAATATAGATCAATGGAACAGGATAGAAAACCCTTAGATAAACCCACACACATATGGTTACCTTTCTTGGATAAAGGAAGCAAGAATATACAATGGAGAAAAGACAGCCTCTGCAATAAGTGGTGGTAGGGGAAATGGACAGCTACATGTAAAAGAATGAAATTAGAACACTCCCGAATACAATACACAAAAATAAACTCAAAATGGGTTAAAGACCTAAATGTACGGCCAGAAAGTATAAAAGACTTAGAGGAAAACATAGACAGAACACTCTATGACATAAATCATAGCAAGATCTTTTTTGACTCTCCTCCAAGGGAAATGGAAATAAAAACAAAAATAAACAAATGGGACCTAATGAAACTTAAAGGCTTTTACACAGCAAAGGAAACCATAAACAAGACGAAAAAACAACCCTCAGAATGGGAGAAAATATTTGCAAACCAATCAATGGACAAAGGATTAATCTCCAAAATTTACAAGGAGTTCATGCAGCTCAATATCAAAAAAAACAAACAACCCAATCCAAAAATGGGCAGAAGACCTAAATAGACATTTCTCCAAAGAAGATATACAGATTGCCCTCAAACACGTGAATGGATGCTCAACCTCACTAGTCATTAGAGAAATGTAAAGCAAAATCACAATGAGGTATCACCTCATACTGGTCAGAATGGCTATCATCAAAAATCTACAAACGATAAATGCTGGAGAGGTTGTGTAGAAAAGGGAACCCTCTTGCACTGTTGGGAATGTAAATTGATAGAGCCACTATGGAGAACAGTATCGAGGCTCCTTAAAAAACTAAAAATGGAACTACCATATGACCCAGCAATCCCACTGCTGGGCATATACTCTGAGAAACCCATAATTCAAAGAGTCATGTACCACAATGTTCATTGCAGCTCTATTTACAATAGCCAGGACATGGAAACAACTTAAGTGTCCATCAACAGATGAATGGATAAAGAAGATATGGCACATATATACAATGGAATATTACTTAGCCATAAAAACAAATGAAATTGAAATTATTTGTATTGAATTCGATGGACCTAGAGTCTGTCATACAGTGTGAAGTAAGTCAGAAAGAGAAAAACAAATACCGTATGCTAACACATATATATGGAATCTAAAAAATAAACAAACAAAAAATGGTCCTGAAGAACCTAGGGGCAGGACAGGAATAAAGACGCAGACATAGAGAATGGACTTGAGGACACGGGGAGGGGGAAGGGTAAGCTGGGACGAAGTAAGAGAGTGATATGGACATATATATACTACCAAATGTAAAATAGATAGCTGAGGGAAGCAGCCGCATAGCACAGGGAGATCATCTCTGTGCTTTGTGACCACCTAGAGGGGTGGGATAGGGAGGGTTGGAGGGAGACACAAGAGGGAGGCAATGTGGGGATATATGTATACATATAGCTGATTCACTTTGTTATACAGTAGAAACACAACAATGTAAAGCAATTATACTCCAATAAAAATGTTAAAAAAATAGTGGAAACTGAGCATACGATCTCTTTGCACTATGTAAAGGAACTCTGTACTAAGTTGTTAATTTTCTGTAAATCTAAAACTGATCCAAATTTTTTTTAAATGTTGGTAAAAAAAAAAAAAAAACCTCAATATTTTCTTCCTTTCAGTTGAACTCTTTTCTGTGTCTTATCTTTTATACTGATTTTTCAAACTTTTGATGAAAACCCATTTTTTCCAGGATTTATATATGTATTTTCATATCTACCTCTTCCTGTTTCAATTAGTGCCTCTTTTTACCCCAAAGTGTCTTCTTTTCATGCATGAAATTTCTTCATTTATCTCCTTGAACAGTCTACTCACATTTAAGTTAAAAATCATATTTATTTATAAGTTCCATTTCTTCTGGAGTGAATGTTTCTCCTAATTTTTTTTTACTTTATTGGTATTTCTAATGTTGATTTTTCCCATGTGTTTGTAAGATGGTTTGCCAACTTATTGAGTGGAACTTTTTTTTCACTTTTTATGTACTCAAATCTCCTTGACAAATGGACTTGATATTGCCTCCAATTTATTCCTGAGACACAAGCACAAAATAAAACACTATTATACATTGATTTCTTAGCTCAGATGCAGTCTCTAAGCCAGTGGGCAGCTTAGCCAAGATCCTAGCTGTAAGGCTATGCTTCCTATTTCAGCATCCCCAGATAAACCCTAGCCCTGGTCTGAATTTGCAGCTTTTTCTTGGTATCCTTTCACGGGTGGCTAACTCCTGCCTACATTTTTGGTTTGAAACTTTATTCCTAGCACCTGTTCTCTGCACTATTAATCTTTGCTGTCTCTTGGGATTTGAATTCCTAGCTGCCTTGGTTTGTTGTCTCTCTCAGATCTCACAAGTTTCTTAGCCTCATCTCCTTACCACTTTGTATTTACATTTGATTTCTACCTTATAGAGATTTTAATTTGCTTTTTGAGTATGACTATATCTTTTATCAATTTTGTTTTGAGATTTGCTAGGTGGTGTTTTGATCAGTTAGAAGCATTTCAAACTTGGACAATTCCAAGTAGGCCAGATTTTTATTAAAATATTTATCAAAAGACTTAAAAACATATTCAGTTGACCTTAAAAATTACTTGTACTTATTTAAATTCATGGGATAATGAAAGTTTTATTTAACAAAAAATGTAGGTATGGGAGGTGCAGCACAACATTATTTTATTCTAAAATAATTTTGAGATGACAAAAGTGTCCCCAATATGGGTTTGATTAGGTACATTATCTCATTCATTTGAAGAGGCACTATTCATTCATTCTTTCATAGACTACTGAGAATTATTTAATGAAACAGGAGCTAGCTTAAAATGATATAAACACATGCTTCCAATTTTTTAAAAACTGTATCTGTATGTAGAGTTAGATATAAAAAACATTGTATGTAGAGAGTTAGATACATAGGTAAATATATAGAATCAACAATTATATTTCTGCTATTCTTTATCTACCAATGATTCTAAATTGGGACTTCCATAGTGGTCCAGTGGTTGGGACTCCACACTCCCACTGCAGGGGACGCGGGTTCATCCCTGGTGGGGAACTGAGATCCCACATGCTACACAGCGTGGCCGGCCAAAAACAAAACAAAACAAAAAATATGATTTTAAATGAACATTCCAATCATTTTAGTAAATACTACATGAACCACCACTGATTGATTTTCCTATATTAATACACACATGCATCCCTGGGGTAAACCGTACTTGGTGATTCAATTTTATCTCTTGCTGGATTAGATTTGGTATTATTTTATTATATAATGAGTTTTTCCTCTATATTAATGAAAACATTTGTTTCTGATATATACTTCTTATAATATTTTTGGTTTGGGTTTCACAGTAATAATAACTTCATAAAATGAGTGGGGTCGTGATTTATTTTCTATTTTTGAAAGATTTTGCAAAACATTGATCCTATTTCTTTTTTTATAAGTTTATGTATTTATTTTATTTATTATTTTATTTTTGGCTGTGTTTTGTCTTCGTTGCTGTGCACCAGCTTTCTCTAGTTGCAGAGAGTAGGGGCTACTCTTCCTTCCAGTGCGCAGGCTTCTCATTGTGGTGGCTTCTCTTGATGCGGAGCACGGGCTCTAGGCGCACGGGCTTCAGTAGTTGTGGAACATGGGCTTCTGTAGTTGTGGCTCACGGGCTCTAGAGCACAGGCTCAGTAATTGTAGTGCACGGGCTTCGTTGCTCTGCGGCATGTGGGATCTTCCGGGACCAGGGCTTAAACCCGTGTCCCCTGCATTGGCAGGTGGATTCTTAACCACTGTGCCACAAGGGAAGACCCCTATTTCTTTCTTAAATGTTAGACAGAATTCAACAGTGAAGTAGCTGCTAAATGGCTATATGGCTATTCCAAATTTCTATTTCTTGTATCAGTTTTGATAATTTGTATGTTTCAATATATATTTTTTCCATTTAAAACTGTCATGAAGTCTACACTTGGCCTAAAAAATTTATCAATGTTTTCTTCCTACCCGTGTCAATGGCAACCTTCTATTCCTTCCACCACTGCTACACCAATTATTAAAGCATTTATAGGTTTTTCACTCCTAGGAGGGGCACATCATTTTCTGGATTTTAGATTATTGTATGTCCTTGAAACTTCAGCTTCCTAATTGGTTAAAAAACCTTCATTTTGGGCTTCCCTGGTGGCGCAGTGGTTGAGAGTCCGCCTGCCGATGCAGGGGACACGGGTTCGTGCCCTGGTCCGGGAAGATCCCACGTGCCGCAGAGCGTCTGGGCCCGTGAGCCATGGCCGCTGGGCCTGCGCGTCCGGAGCCTGTGCTCCGCAACGGGAGAGGCCACAACAGTGAGAGGCCCGCGTACTGCAAAAACAAAACAAAACAAAACAAAACAAAAAAACCCTTCATTTTGCAGTTCATCCTACTTGCTCTCATTGTTATAATGGTGGTGTTGTTTCCTTGCAAATGTTTATATTCTTCAAAAAAGGAAGTCTTAATTCCATCTGTTTTTATTCCTGCTAACTCTTTCATATCTGATGACACATTTTCTTTATGCTATTGCTTATCATCAACTTCTTCACTTTCTAGGAAGCCTCAATCATCATGCACAACTATCTGGCTGCTCCTAAGAGTCACTCTCATATTTCTCTTTTAAAAATGTAGTATGCTTTAGGGCTTCCCTGGTGGCACAGTGGTCAAGAATCCACCTGCCAATGCAGGGGACACGGGTTCAAGCCCTGGTCCGGGAAGATCCTACATGCTACAGAGCAACTCAGCCCGCACACCATAGCTACTGAGCCTGTGTTCTAGAGCCTGTGCTCTGCAACAAGAGAAGCCAATGCAATGAGAAGCCCCCACACTGCAACAAAGAGTAGTCCGCACTCACTGCAACTAGAGAAAGCCCACACACAGCAACAAAGACCCAACACAGCCAAAAAACAATTAAATAAATAAATTTTAAAAATATAGTATGCTTTAAAATGAATATGCATATTTCAAAAGCATCTTGAATAGAACAATAATACGTCTACAGAGAAGACCTTCATTAACTGAATATCACCTGTAACTTGTACATTCATGGAGCATTTATGTGTGTGAAAGAGAGGACTTGATGACTTTTATTAACCCCATTTATCAATATCCTTTTGTTTCTGTTTTGAAGCATAATAAATTGAAATGTTCATTGCAGATATGATTTGAGTAGTTCCTGAGAATACTGTATGGATTACTACCTTCCAAAATTAAAGTTCCTTATTTGATTAATATGGTAAAATCAATCAATGAGTTATACAAACAACAATCATCTCAGCTTCCTGAGGTCCTACATACATATCCTGCCCTTATTCAGGAAAGATGAGGCCTATATTTTTGTCCACAAAGTAAAATTGTAACCTATGGCTATCTTTAAGTAATATTTTAAAAGATATCTCAATAAACAAGTTATTTATAAAACTAGATTATAACTAATAAGAACCTGCTGTATAATAAAATTCAAAAAAATTTAAAACTTAAAAACTAGATTAACATAAATTTTGTACAGAAATCAAAAAGAGTGGTGTTAAAAGAAATTAACAAACTGACTTCTTTTAGGATTACTGTTTTTCTTTCTTTTCTTTTCTTTTCTTTTTTTTTTGGTACATTCAAAGTTTGGAGACATGAGTGAGCTACTAGGAAAAGGAAATGAGGAAAATATCCAGAAACCCCAGATGGGAACAGAGTCCTCTGTCAATTGTACTACTTTCTACAATTAAACTTTTAAAAAAATTAACTAATCTATTTTTGGCTGCGTTGGGTCTTTGTTGCTGCACATGGGCTATCTCTAGTTGTGGCAAGCGGGGGCTACTCTTCATTGTGGTGCGTGGGCTTCTCATTGAGGTGGCATCTCTTGTTGTGGAGCACGGGGTCTAGGCGCGTGGGCCTCAGTAGTTGTGGCACGTGGGCTCAGTAGTTGTGCCTTGTGGGTTATAGAGCACAGGCTCAGTAGTTGTGGCACACGTGCTTAGTTGCTCCGCAGCATGTGGGATCTTCCTGGACCAGGGCTTGAACCCATGTCCCCTGCATTGGCAGGCGGATTCTTAACCACTGCACCACCAGGGAAGCCCTCTACAATTAAACTTGATTAAAATTAAATCAGTATAAAAACACCAATTGGAATTTTGAGAAATTTTTATGGCGGTGTGTAATTTTGATGCAGGGCTGCATCCAATTTATTTTTCTATTAACTATAAGATGATTTCTCACACATTTAAAGTTTATAGCTAACACTTGGCTTTGGGAGATCTTTCAGCAGATTTTACTTGAAATGAAGACAGCCAAATATGCAAAAAAACTTGTCAGCATTTTCTTGTGCTGCTTCTAATTCTTAGTAACAGTAGAATGAGGCAAATTTAGAGTGTCAACGAAGCACTTTTAATGGTCTATTTTGGGTTTTAGAGAGTTTCAACGCATGTAAAATCAATGTCGGCAACAAATATTACTTTGAATCAGATTCATACATTTAGGATTTGGTTATATTTTGATGCACCAGTATTTTGGGGGAAATCAAATTTTCAGAGACTTAATAGGTCCCCAAAATTTTTTTATGCAGCTGCAGAGGTCTGGGAGGTTATTGAGTGAAACAAGTTTGAAAAATGTCTTTATACATTGATCAACAGCATATTTTCTTAAATGAATATGTATTTAACATCTTTGAGACAAAAGTGGAAGAAAATATGTTTTAGGAATATATTTTAATGTGGAAACTATTTTACGATTTTTTTCTGTTTCAAACCCTCAGGATATTTGACAAAACATGGCCAGTACTTTACCTCTAAAATGATATATATACGTCAACAGATTTTTTTATGAGTTGCACAAAAATGTCAGCTTCGTATGGATTCAGTTGACTTGCACAGGACAAGACTCTTATATTTATTCTGTTCAACAATGCACTGTAAATCCTTTCCAAGCAATCCAAAAAAAGGATTACTATAAATGAGAAAACTTTGTAGAAAGGCTCAGTGGAAATCTAAAAGGACATTCTTTATCTCCAAAACATTCCAGAGTACCAAAAGATACAATAAATGCAATTTTAGTATAAGTTCAGGACAATAAAATAAAAATGAAGTTCTTGACTATCATAAAAGGACTCTGGTACCTGAAAGGAGCAGCAACATTAATTTAAATTGTGCAAAATGGGCTAAATATCAGAAACCAAGGAGCCTAATAAGCATCTCATAAAAGATAAAAATCAGAAAATGATGAGTGACTTGATATAGAATATCCAGTGTTAAACACAAGGAGAAAATCAGTATACTGCATAGTATACATTAAGTGTACACAGATCTGGAAAAAGTATAAGATTTGTTAATATTGCTTTTCTTTTACTTCACATGAGGACAGAGAAGAGACTATCATTTATTGAGTACCTTCTAGTAATTTAAATGACTGAGTGCTGAGTAATTTAAATACATGATTTCACTTATCTCATAAAGTTATTACTTTCAAATTAATTTGCTGATAACATTAAATCGCAATATCTTATTCCTACTTTGATTTGGAAAACTAGACATAAAATATAATCAGTAAATATTTTCATAGGGGTTTATTCATGGAGTACATGTCTGACCTTGTATTTCTACCTATTTTTCTAAGATACTTTCCAAAATTATCCCCATCAGTATACGATACTGTGGGAAAAAGAACCTTCATAAATTGCCTACACCATTTATTATGCCTGTGCATCAAAAACAAGTATGACTGAGGCAATCAGTGTTTCTTTTTTTAAATTAATTTTTATTGGAGTATAGTTGCTTTACAATGTTGTGTCAGTTTCTACTGTACAGCAAAGTGAATCAGCTATATGTATACGTATATCCCCTCTTTTTTGGATTTCCTTCCCATTTAGGTCACCACAGAGCACTGAGTAGAGTTCCCTGAGCAATACAGTAGGTTCTCATTAGTTATCTATTTTATACATAGTATATTAACTCATATATGTGGAATCTAGAAAAACAGTACAGATGATCTTATTTGCAAAACAGAAATAGAGACACAGACGTAGAGAACAAATGTATGGACACCAAGGGGGGAAAGGGGGTGGGTGGGATGAATTGGGAGATTGGGATTGACATATATATACCATTGATACTATGTATAAAATAGTCAGTGTTTCTTGAACTTTACTATTATTTAATGCCACGCTAGTCCTCAGGTAAATGCAAAAGACATATGAAGTAAAAGCTTTGATCTTTATACTGAGTGTAGATAAGACTGACATGGGCTAACTGAAAAATGATCAATATTGGATAGCATTTAGATATGTACTAAGTTGGATACAGTGAAATATCAAAAGGGTTTTAAAGAAAGTTTATGGGTTGTTCGGGAAGGGGGAAAAACTCCATGGAAATGTGTAGAACTTGAGATGATAATTGCAAAGATGGAAAGACTATTTCCAATTACGGAGATAGTGGGTGACAAGAGGCAAAAGGAAGAATAAATGTGACAGGTATCAGGGAATTAGCAGAGGGTGTTTCTAAGATTAAGGAGTTTAGGTTGGGGAATAGCAGAGTGGGCCAGGGAAAACCAGCCTAGCAAAGTGGAATCACTCTTACATGCTAAAATGAAGAAGTTTAATTTTATTTGCAGCTATTATAGATTTCTTAAAGCAGAGCTGAAGAATAATGAATGATATTCCAGAAAAATGATCTTTAAATATCTGTGTTGGGCGGTAGGGGGATAAATAGATAAGAAATTGTTGACAAAGTAATCAGTGAAGGAACTATTGCATTTCTTCAGATATAAGAAAATAGGGAACGTAAGTTAGGATGATGGTAGTAATAATTGAGAGAAAAAAAGATGATTAAAAAGTTATTCCATTATTGATTATTCCATTAATAATCAATAAGACTTTATAATAGTTTAGATCCATGAGGATGAATGGAAGGTTGAAGTCAAGGATGAATAGAAATGCCTTAGACATAAGAATGGTAGAGTGAGAAAAACACCACTTGGCTCTTATCTGATTCCCTCACTAATTAGATGCGTACACCTAAACAAGTCACAGTAATTCTGAGCTTTGTTTCTCAATCTGTAAAATGAAGGGATTGTACTGTTTTACTTAATTATTCTCTAAATAGTGGAATAGGAAAGAAAGGTTAACTAAGAAAGAATGATAAGAGTTTTACAATTCATATGCTGTTTCAGGCAAAGACTGGATACCCATGTTTGATATATGCAAGAAGGGAAGACAATACTTACAGGTAAGGTCAAAATCAACGGTGTGCACTTATAAGTCATAAGAATAACAGCACTCTAAATGACAGATGTCCAGAGTTAACCACAAACATCACATGTGAATAAAGAAGTAAATAAAATCATCATTCTTTATGTTTATATCACCAAGATATAGTCTCCTCTTGGACAAATGATTATTTTAAAACCCTATTAAATATCGTTCCCAAAGAAATCTTAAGAGATTGCCTATAAGTTAAAGGTTAACAAATGGTACTTAAATTTTATTCCTTAAAAGTAAAGTTGCTGAAATATGGATTAGATCCTATTCTAATCAGACATCAACATAATGTTATGGAAGCACAGAGGAGGGAATGTCTAGCTGTACTTTGGAAAGGAGGACTGTTGAAAGCTTTAATGAAAAACTGTTAAAAAATAACTTTTCTAAGAATATTATAAACATAGCTTTCAGAAAACTAAGAATGGGAAAACTTTAAAGATCAAAATCGAATCTCTACTTTATCTCATTTCGAATCTCTACTTTATCTCATTCAGCTCTCAAAAAATATTGTTATTTTTATATTCTTTGTCACCATAACCCAGAAACCAATAAACTTCACCCCACAGCACACTTCTGGTTCTTCCTATATTTCTCCTATATAAGTAGGTATATGAGGCATTGCAAAGTGGTGGGAAAGCACTGCTTTTTTTTTTTCTGGGTCTATGCTTCCTTTTAAAACATTATAGAAATAGTTGGGTGCCTCTGTGGCAAACACACCTTTCAAAACCTGGTTATTTTGAAGTTCCCTCTACAATTTGGGTAGATGGCAAATGATGGCAATTCGACCTTGTTAGTGATTTGGTCAATCTCTCTTAGACATCAGATCTCTCCACTGCTGACAACACACATTCCCCTACTTAGAAGGGGGTTGAGTTCTAAATATTCAATTGTATATTACTTGTTTGGAGATCAGGATATTTTCCAATAGAAACAATTTTCTAAATGATAAGTATGTTAGACAGTTACCCTTGAAAATGTATTTAAGCTATATGCTAACTGAAATATCAGGTATTTATTTTAAATAAAATTTAAAAAGAAACATTTGCAATTGTGGTAATTTTAACACAAATTGCTAAATGAAAAATAAACCAGTAATACAGTTAGCTTGGTGTAGGAAGAAAATGAGGTTAAATTACGAGGATGATAAGGCTATACATACAGATTTTTAGAGAGTGAAAAGGAGCTGATGGGGAGCAGAATATGCCACCTTGGTATATTGATTATTCTGAATTAAAGTTACTTAAGAAACAGCCAATACAAAAAGGACACTCTGGGCTTCCCTGGTGGCGCAGTGGTTGAGAGTCCGCCTGTCGATGCAGGGGGCACGGGTTCGTGCCCCGGTCTGGGAAGATCCCACATGCCGCGGAGCGGCTGCGCGGGTGAGCCATGGCCGCTGAGCCTGCGCATCCAGAGCCTGTTGCTCCGCAATGGGAGAGGCCACAGCAGTGAGAGGCCCGCATACCGGGCGGGGGGGGGGGGGGGGGGGGCGGGGGGGAAGGACACTCTGACCCTCCTTTGTCTCATTAAAAGTAGGTAAAAGGTAAAAGGTATCCTCCCTGTAGCCGCAGGGTAGAAGGCATCCTTATCACCAAAAATAGGGAATTGAGGGCCAAGAAGTCTATATAAATATACCTTGCTACTTCCTTACTAATTTACTACCCCAAGACTAAACTTTGTCTTGTTAATTCTTCACAAGTTTCTTATCTGTCTACAAGGTATAAGAACTGCCTGCTTTGGTTACTTCTTTGAGTCTCATTTTTTATGAGTTCCTGTACATACAAAATTAATTTTTTTATTATTAGACCAGCCAAAGAACCTAGAAGGGAAGAAGGGAAAAGTTTTCCTGCCCTACTGGGATTCCTGGGAAAACTGGCAATTTCAGGGGTTTTAGAGATTAGGCTCTTTAAAATATCTACTGCTTAATTTAATCATATAGGTTTTCTTTACATTCTTAGCTTAAAGGCCAAACAGCTGTATTTTGTATTAAAAAAGGAATCAAGAGAAAGAACATGGAATGGACTGAAATGCACTGCTGTCATCCAACCTCAAAGGAGATGAAGACATTAGAAGCAATCCCATTAAACTAAGACATAGGACAAAGAAGCTCATTATTATTATTCTATTTCCTAATGTAATGGACACCCTAGCTGATGCATTAAGCCAATAAAATAAATAGAAAATGCATGAATAAGAGAATGAAAACACAGCCTTTATTTGTAGATGATATATTTGTATATATATGTGTGTGTGTGTGTGTGTGTGTGTGTATATATATATATATATATATATATATATATATATATATATATATAGCAAATCCATGGGAATATAATTCCTAACACTAGCAAAGTTAACAAGTCCAAAAAAAAAAAGAACAGTGTAAAAAGTATGATCTTTTTTTGTAAGCAAAAATTGTTCTATTTCTGACTGTGTTTGAATGTCTAAAAGAAACATTCCAAACTGTTACCAGTGGTCACTTCCAGGAACTACGCTGGGAGGACTGAAGGATAGGAGAGGGTGGTATGACAAAGGACTTTTTTTATTTGATAAACCTGTACATAATTTGAAATGTTTAAAGTGATCCTAAAATTTAATTTTAAACATTTTAAACCTAAGAAATAATTAAAGATTACAATGAACTCCTGCAATAACCTTCATCTAGACTCCCCAATATACAGACAATTGTATGATATAATTAGACCGACATTAAGTATCTTGTGTGTGATGATGGTACTGTGATTATTTCAGAGAATGTCCTTATTCTTAGGAGATATGTGTTGAAATCACTATCTTGAAGACATATCTGCACTCCCATGTTCAATGCAGAATTATTCACATAGTTAAGACATGGAAACAACCTAACTGTCCATACACAGTGTATACACTCATTTTATCTTGTATCCTTACAATGGAATTAAATCCTTCCATCTTTCATAAAAGAAAGATGTCTGGAAAAATCACCAAATATTGGAAAATAAAGGACATACTTCTAAATAAACTGTGGGTCAAAGAGGAAATCAAAACTGAAAATAGAATGTAATTAGAAATGAAGTAAACTGTACCCCCAAAACTATAAGACACTGATGAAAGAAACTGAAGATGACCCAAACAGATGGAAAGATATATCATGTTCTTGGATTGTAAGAATTAATACTGTTAAAATGACCATACTACCCAAGGAAATCTACAGATTCAATGCAATCCCTATCAAAACATCAATGACATTTTTCACAGAACTAGAACAAATAATCCTAAAATTTTAATGGAAACACAAAAGACCCCAAAAAGCCAAAACAATCTTGAGAAAGAAGAAAAGAGCTGGTAGAATCAGGCTCCCAGACTTCAGGCTATACTACAAAGCTACAGTAATCAAAACAGTATGGTACTAGCACAAAAACAGACATATAGATCAACGGAAAATGATAGGAATCCCAGAAATAAACCCGCACACTTATGGTCAATTAATCTATGACAAAGGAGGAAGAATATACAATGAAGAAGAGAAAGTCTCTTCAATAAGTGGAGCTGGGAAAACTGGACAGCTACATGTAAAAGAATGAAATTAGAACACTCCCTAACACCATACACAAAAATAAACTCAAGATGGTTTAAAGACCTAAATGTAAGACTGAATACTACAAAACTCTTAGAGGAAAACATAGGCAGAACACTCTTTGACATAAATTGCAGCAATATTGTTTTGGATCCGTCTGCTAGAGTAATGGAAATAAAAACAAAAATAAACAAATGGGACCAAATTAAACTTAAAAGCTTTTGCAAAGCAAAGGAAACCATCAACAAAATGAAAAGACAACTTACAACTGGGAAAATATATTTGTAAATGATGCTACCAACAAGGGATTAATTTCCAAAATATACAAAGAACTCATACAGCTTAATTTAAAAAAAATCAAACAACCCAATCAAAAAATGGGCAGAAGACATAAATAGACATTTCTCCAAAAAAGACATACATTTGGCTGACAGGCACATGAAAAGATGCTCAACATCTCTAATTAGTAGAGAAATGCAAATCAAAACCTCAGTGAGGTATCACCTCACACTGGTCAGAATGGCTTTCATCAGAAAGGCTACAAACAGGGCTTCCCTGGTGGCGCAGTGGTTGAGAGTCTGCCTGCTGATGCAGGGGACACGGGTTCGTGCTCCGGTCCGGGAAGATCCCACATGCCGTGGAGCGGCTGGGCCCGTGAGCCATGGCCGCTGAGCCTGCACGTCCGGAGCCTGTGCTCCGCAACGGGAGAGGCCACAACAGTGAGAGGCCCGCGTACCGCAAAAAAAATAAAATAATATTAAAAGGCTACAAACAATGCTGGAGAGGGTGTGGAGAAAAGGGTACCCTCCTACACTGTATGGTGGGAATGTAAAGTGGTGCAGCCACTATGGAAAACAGTCTGGAAGTTACTTCAAAAACTAAAAATAGGGCTACCATAACATCCAGCAATCCCACTCCTGGGCATATATCTTGAAAAGATGAAAACTCTAATTCAGAAAGATACATGCACCCCAATGTTCAGAGCAGCACTATTTACAATAGCCAAGACATGGAAACAACTCAAGTGCCCATCAACAGATGAATGGATAAAGAAGATGTTATGTGTGTGTGTGTGTGTATACATATATATATAATGAAATATTACTCAGCCATAAAAAAGAATGAAATAATGCCATTTGAAGCAAAATGGATGGACCTAGAGATTATCATATTAAGTGAAGTTAGTCAAACAGAGAAAGACAAATATCATATAATATCATTTACATGTGGAATCTAAAAAAATGATACAAATTATTTACAAAACAGTCTATTGTGAAATAGACTCACAGACATAGAAAACAAACTTATGGGTACCAGAGGGGATAGTGGGGGCGGAGAGGGAGGAGATAAATTAGGGGTTCGCGATTAACATATATACCCTACTATGTATAAAAGAGATAAACAACAAGGACCTACTGTATAGCACAAGGAACCATATTCAGTCTCTTGTAATAACCTATAATAGAAAAGAATCTGAAAAAGAACAAATATATTACATATATATAACTGAATATTATACATATATATAACTGAATCACTTTGCTGCACACCTGAAGCTAACATAATATTGTAATTAACTATATTTTAATTTTTTTAAAAGTTTAAAAATGAAATGAAAGAAAATGAAAACACAACTTATTTGATAAGTTGTGTTATCACTAAACAATAAAGCACTAAACAATACCACTAAAGCAATAGTTAGGGAGCAATTTCTAGCACTAAACTCTGATATTACAAAATAAGAAAGGCCTCAAATCAAGGGCCAGAACTCTTATCTTAAAAAATAAAAAAGAAGAGCAAATTGAACCCAAAATAAGCAGATGAAAGGAAACGATAATGATCTAAACTAAAATCAATAAAATTTAAAATAGAAGAGCAGTAGAGAAAATCAATGAAACCAAAAGCTGATTTTTAGAGACCAATAAAACTGATAAACCTTTAGGCAGAGTGAGAATGATTGGGAGAGATATGTAGATAGATTGAAAGACTGACAGAGAGATATCCTCATTTAACTTTACACACATACACACACACACACACACACCACAAACTGGGGTGCATTTTCTATTACTAGCTTTGGGGAAAATGTATTGCTCACCCACTGGTTTAACAACCATCTAAGCCATCAAACCAGTGAAGGAAGGTTTCTCAACATTAGATGTAATGCCACTTGGGAAAAATGTAAAATCACAAGCAACATTTTATCCGCTGCCAGAAGTTAACTTGTCTAAATATGACTACTACAGGGAGAAACTGTAATAAAATGACAGACTTGTCTGCTCAGGAGATGACAGGAAATCTATCAGAGAAAAGGTTACCTATAAGGTCTTCTCAGGACATCATGAATCATGATTTTAGAATGGATATTGGGAAATCAACAGGCTTTAGGGAACAGTACTGAAAGTAATTCTCTTGACATTTTTATAAGATTTCACCAAAACCTATGGAGAAAAGATAGGAATCATGACCTGAGCCTGGATTAATTTAAAGCTGACAAAAGGCACATTATTTATTTCTCTTTCCTAACAGAATAAAGTCGAAAGGGAACAGTTACATCAAAACCAGGTGTGGGATGTATTACCAGTTCCCAATGAGCCAGGATCTTCTCTTTTTTGTCAACACTGCTCCACGTGTGAAGCAGGTAGTTTGGAGGTGAAGAAATATGTATTGTCACAAGTACATCACAGTGCAAGGGACCATATTTGGACATATACTCCTAATCAGGGAGTTTTGTTAAGTAATGTCAAGGTCTAAAATTTCATACACTGGCAAAATTAGTGCCAAAAATTTGTAGCTATCCGGTTGTCTATCTATTTTATGAGTATAAAGGTAATTACATTTTTTCTAACTTTAATGATTCTAATCTATATGTTCCCTCAAAGTTTCTCATTTGAGTTGCCTTACAATTAACTCTTCTACATCAGTTTGTTCTTTCTTTTCATGCTTTTGTACCACAAAATTTCAAATATTCATTTTTCCCTACCCAGACTGAGATATAATTAACATATAACATCATGTAAGTTTAAGGTGTACAATGTGATGATTTGATACACTTATATATTGTGAAATGATTACCACAATGGGATTAGTTAATACTTCCATCACCTCATTTAGTTACCATTTTGTGTGTGTGTGGTGAGGACATTTAAGATCTACTCCCATAACAACTTAAAAGTATATAATACAGTTATGTTGACTACAGTCACCATGATGTACATGAGATCCCCAGAACTTATTCATTTTATAACTGAAACTTTATACCCTTTGACCCATATATCTCCAATTCCCCCTTAACCCCAGCCACTAGCGACCACCATTCTACTCTGTTTCTATGAGTTTGACTAGTTTAGATTCCACATATAAGTGATACCATACAGTATTTTTCTTTCTCTAACTTTCTTTACTTAGCTCTCAAGTTTCATTTATATTGTCACAAACGGCAGGATTTCCTTCTTTCTCTTTCCATTATATATGGACATTCTGATTGCTTCCATATCTTGGCTATTGTGAATGATGCTGCAATGAACATAGGAGTATACATGTCTATTTGAGATCCTGTCTTCATTTCCTTAGGATGTACCCAGATGTGGGGACTGCTGGATCACATGGTAATTCTATTTTTAATTTTTGGATGAACCTCCATACTGTTTTTCATACCATATAATGGATGACTCGATATTGTTAAGATGGCAATTCTGCCCAGGTGAAAGCACAGTCAAAAGAGTAGCAGAATGTCTTGAAGAAATTGTCAAATTAATTTTAAAATTTATATGTAAAAGTAAAGGGCCAAGAACAGCCAAACAATCCTGAAAAGGAAGAATGAAGTTGGAGAACTTACATTCCTGGTTTGTAGATTTACTGTAAAGATACAATAATTAAGATAGCATGGTATTGGACTGAGGATATAAACATGCATCAATGGGAGTGTAAAGAGAACCCAGAAAGAAAGCCACACATATGTAGTCAATCAATATTCAACAAAGGTTTGAAGGCATTTGAATGGGGGAAAAAAGCTGTTACATTTTGCAGGAATTGTATTTATGTATTTTTTCCACATGTGACCAGATTATTGCAGTTAAATAGTTCGCTTTACATACATGTATTTTTGTATATTTCTCCATAAAGAAAATTAAAACACACACAGACACAGAGAGAAAGACAGAAACAGACACACACACAAAGGGTAGCAAGGATCCAGAGCGAAGAGACTGATCCAGCATAATCTCTGGCACATGACACATGTATGAGATTAATTTCAGCATTGTTTATAATTCAAAAAATAGAAGGCACTTAAATATTAATCAAAATGAGAATGGATTAACTAATTGTGGTATGACCTTACATCAAAATTCTACAAAGTGCTAAAAATTAATGAAGTACTTTAATATATATTAAACTGAGTAAACCCCTAAAGCATAATGTTAATAAAAATTAAGAGATATGAATATGTATAATAGAATTTAAATAAAATTTTAAAACATAAAAAAGGTATTACATATTAATATATAAGTAGCTATGTAGAAAAAATATATTGAAAATGTAGAGAATAATGATCACCAAGGTAAAGACTGTGGTTCTTTCTGGAGGGGAAGGAGGATTAATGAGCCACAGAGAATTACACAAGAAGGCTCCAACTGAACAAGTAACACTTTATTTCCAAATAATAAAATAAAACACAAAAAACAAAATAAAGAATTTAGGCAATTATAGCCAAATGCAAATATTTATCAAAGCTGGGTGGGAGGAACATGCGTGTTCATGTCACTATTATCTATGTCCTTCTACAAGTTTCAAAGAGTTCAGGGTATATGCCCAGTAGTGGGATTGCTGGGTCATATGGTAGTTCTATTTGTAGTTTTTTAAGGAACCTCCACACTGTTCTCCATAGTGGCTGTATGAATTTACATTCCCACCAACAGTGCAAGAGGGTTCCCTTTTCTCCACACCCTCTCCAGCATTTATTGTTTCTAGATTTTTTGATGATGGCCATTCTGACCGGTGTGAGATGATATCTCATTGTAGTTTTGATTTACATTTCTCTAATGATTAATGATGTTGATCATTCTTTCATGTGTTTGTTGGCAATCTGTATATCTTCTTTGGAGAAATGTCTATTTAGGTCTTCTGCCCATTTTTGGATTGGATTTTACCCTGAGAAAATCATAATTCAAAAAGAGTCATGTACCAAAATGTTCACTGCAGCTCTATTTACAATAGCCAGGACATGGAAGCAACCTAAGTGTCCATCAACAGATGAATGGATAAAGAAGATGTGGCACATGTATACAATGGAATGTTACTCAGCCATAAAAAGAAACGAAATCGAGTTATTTGTAGTGAGGTGGATGGACCTAGAGTCTGTCATACAGAGTGAAGTAAGTCAGAAAGAGAAAAACAAATACCGTATGCTAACACATATATATGGAATCTAAGATAAAAATTTAAAAAAAGGTCATGAAGAGCCTGCATAGCACAGGGAGATCAGCTAGGTGGTTTGTGACAACCTAGAGGGGTGGGATAGGGAGGGTGGGAGGGAGGGAGGGAGACGCAAGAGGGAAGAAATATGGGAACATATGTATAACTGATTCACTTTGTTATAAAGCAGAAACTAACACACCATTGTAAGGCAATTATACTCCAATAAAGATGTTTAAAAAAGTTCATTATTGTAGAAAAGAGATAGCTCAAATATAAAACAGAAAAATATTAAAATGTTCATATTATAATGTTAGTAGCAAAAACAGAATTAAATTTTATTAATTGTGCTGTGGACTGAATTGTGCCCCCCATTCATATGTTGAAACTGTAAGCCCCCATGTGACTACATTGGAGATAGGGCCTCTAAGGTTGTGACTGAGGTTAAATGTGGTAATAAGGGTAGAATCCTCATCCAATAAAACTGGTCCCTTTATAAGAAGAGGAAGAGAGACCAGAGTTTTCTCTCTCTGCCACGTGATGTCACTGTGAAAAGGCAGCCTTCTGCAAGCCAATAAGATAGCCTCAAAAGAAACTGAACCCTGCCAGAACCTTGAGTTTGAACTTTCCAGCCTTTACAACTGTGATCTTGAATTTTCTAGCCTTCAGACTGTTTAAGCCACACAGTCTATAGTATATTGTTACCAGTAGACTAAGACAGACTGTATGGTCATTATTTTTGTTACATACGAATGCATGACACAGGTATACACATATATCTATATCTACCTGGGTTGATGTGTGTGAACATGTAAAGGAGCTCCAGTATGTTTTTCTGCACATGTATCTCTGAAGGTCTATGTGTATGTGCAAAAACAGCAAAATGTTCAGAGATGTTACCTTCATGTAAAAAGGATTACTATGCAGGTGTCTGTCTATCGACACATGGCAAGTGTGTGTGTGTATACATGTCCATATACACCCTACTAAAGGATATATATCTCTTACTATAGTTCTATATATAGAATATAAATGATAAATACATTGGTTATATCTGATATGAGAAACTTTTGATAGTAAAATATATTTCTTTATAGTACTATCATGACTATTCCACGTTCTCTCCAATGACTTGGATATTTTGCTTACACTAACTAAACATTCAGATGGCAATGGCAAGCAAGAAATTGAACTCACCTAGTTGCTCAAGTGTCAAAAAATATTACTAGATATTGTGCAACTCTGTACTCATTTTATGGATAGTTATTCTGCTTTATGGACATTAGTAAGAAGTGAGAATGAGATATTTTTTCTCCCTGTGAAAGGGTAGAATATTATTTGTGTGGAAAAATCCTCTGAAAGTTTTTGAATTAAAGGATCAAAGCATTATTTTGAGGATCTAAAAGCAAATTAGAATATGTATTACTTAAATGCCTTTTTCTGATAAGGCAAATACATAATAATCTTTGCTTTATGAGCCTGGCTCATCTTGAGTTTGACTTTCAAAATCACATAAGGAAGAAATTCCCACAGCTAGACTTTTTATTCCTTAAGTTGACTTTCCTACCTACTCATGGGTACTCTAGAATCTTTGCTAAATTAATAGACTTGAATTCCAAGCAATATAGCAGACTGAGCTGATGCAGAAAATGACCCCTATCATAACCCTGAAAAGACAGAGAAATGCAGAATTCATTATTATACAAATAATCATCAGTAGGACAGGAAAGAAAAAAATATCTGAGCACTGGGAAAAAAAAAAATCGAAGCCAGGTGGCTAATTCCAAAGTATTGATACCCAGCTAAAAGTGGGAAAGACTGCATCAGATTACAATGATTCCTTTAAGTACAGGGTTGAGATTTTGACTTCCCTGCCACCACCAAAACACAGACTGCTGTAGAGACTGTTGGCCCTGGGTGTGGGGTCCTGGCATTGAGCTCTCTGAATAAAGCCTTGAGCTAAGTAGGGCTGCCCTGTGAAGTGCAGACTAAAGAAGTTCAGCCAGCTGGCCCTTGGTTGAAGAAGGAAAGCTGCCGATTGTCCTGAGCCATGATTGGGAAAGGGTAATCTATTAGAAGTCAGAATCATAGACCTTTCCTATACATAGACAATGGGATCCAGATACTCATTACCCAGGAGGTATGAGTACTCCAAGACTATAAACTAAACATTAAAACTAGTCCATAACAAGTGAAATCCATGGAGGCCCCAAGAGGCAAATATGAAACTGCCTCATAATTTGCCTTCATAACTAGGGCAGGCAAGACTCCAACAGAAAACAACTCCTACTGAAGAATTCAGAATTTTTAAAATGCAATGCATACAAAGGTGGAAAGTGCCATAAGATTCTGGGGAGACAAACCAGGAGAATTCTCATGCCAGGAAACAAACACTGAGTAGTATGTGAAAGAGACTGAAACAAGTATCTTTGTAATGCTCAAAGAGATAAAAGAAGAAATAGAGTCATTTCAATTAAAGTGATTTTTAAACTGAAGTGATATTTGTTTGTATCGACATCAGATATCATGAAAGTTTTTAGTCTTTAAAAAAAAAATTTTATCCAAGGACGTAGTCCCTGACAGTAAGATACTTAAAATTTAGTTGAGGGGAAAGAATTCATATATGTGAAAGGCATTAAAGGCCTTTTCACATTATCTTATCTAACTATTCACAATATACAGTTGACCCTTGAACAACATGGGTTTGAACAGTGCAGGTCCACTTATACTCAAATTGTTTTCAATAAGCATACTGGAAAGTGTTTTGGAGATTTGCAACAATTTGAAAAAACTCACAGATAAACCACATAGCCTAGAAACAGCAAAACAATTTTTTTAAAGTTAGGTATGTCATGAGTGCATAAACTGTATGTAGATATGTCTTTATTATTTACTACCATAAAATATATACAAGTGTATTGTTAAAAGTTCAAATTTATCAAAACTTACACAGATCATATACAGCACAATTCACAGTCAAGAGAAATGTAAACAAACATAAAGATGCAGTATTAAATCATAACTGCATACAATTCACTGTGGTACACACTGTACAACTGTAATAATTTTGTAGATACTCCTGTTGCTATTGCAGTGAGCGCAAGTGTTGCAAGTATCCATTTAAAATGCTGTGTGATGCTCATTATCTCCACCTGCGCAGTTCCTCTCTGCAGTAAATTGCGAATCACAGTAAAAAGAGATGGCTTATGGTTCTCCCGTATTTTTCATTGTATTTAGTGCAACACTGTAAACCTTGAATAACACCACGGGAACCACAAAGTGCCACTAGTGATGCTGGAAGTGCTCCCAAGAAGCAGAGAAAAGTCATGATGTTACAAGAAAAAGCTGAATGGCTTGATAGGTACCACAGATTGAGGTCTGCATTGTGGTTGCCCACCACTTCAAGATAAATGCATGTAGCATAAGGACCATTGTAAAGAAAGGAAAAGGAAATTCGTGAAACCATTGCTGCAGCTATGCCAGTAGGCATGAAAACCTTCCACTTTTTTGTGAAATATCTTTTCATCTTGCCTTGAAAATGCAGCTTTTATGTGGGTACAGGATTGTTAAGAGAAAGGAACACCTATGATTTCAGAAAAAGCAAAGTCATTACATGACATCTTAAAGCAAAAGGAAGATGAAGGACGTAAAGCTACAGAATTTAATGCCAGCAAAGGATGGTTTGATAATTTTAGAAAGAGGTTCGCTTAATAAATGTCAAAATAACAGGAGAAGCAGCTTCTGCCAATGGAGAGGCAGCAGACGAGTTCCAAGACACCATAAAGAGAATCACTGAGGAGAAAGGATATCTGCCTGAACAGTTTTTAATGCAGATGAAAGTGCCCTATTCTGGGGATAAAATGCTATGAAGGACATTTATTAGTAAGGAAGAGAGGTGAGCACCAGAATTAAGGCAGGGAGGGATAGGTTAACTCTACTGTACTGTGCATATGCAGTCAAGTTTATGATCAGGACTTCCCTTATACATAAAGCTGCTAACCCCTGTGCCTTGAAGGGAAAAGATAAACACCAGCTGCCAGTTTTTTGGCTGTACAACAAGAAGGTCTGGGTGAGAATCCCTTTTCTGAACTGATTCCATCGATGTTTTGTCCCTGAAGTCAGGAAGTACCTTTCCAGTAAGGGACACTATTTTAAAGTTCTTTTGATATTGGACAATGCCTCTGGTCACCCAGAACCCCATGAGTTCAACAACGAAGGTGTCGAAGTGGTCTACTTGCCCCCAAACATAATATCATTAATTCAGCTTATAAATCAGGGGGTCATAAGGACCTTTAAGGGTCATTATACATAGTACTCTACGGAAAGATTGTGAACACTATGGAAGAGAATCCCAATAAAGAGAACGTCATGAAAGTCTGGAAGGACTGCACCACTGAAGATGCCATTGATGTTATAGAAAAAGCCATGAAAGCCATCAGACTGGAAACAATAAATTCTTGCTGGAGAAAACTGTGTCCAGATGTTGTGCATGACTTCACAGGATTTACAACAGAGCCAATCAAGGACATCATAAAAGATCTTGTGGCTATGGCAAAAAAGGTGGAGGGGCAGGGGTAAAGGGTTTCAAGATATGAATCTTGGAGAAATTCAAGAGCTAATAGACACCACACCACAGGAATTAACAGCAGATGACTTGATGGAGCTGAATACTTCCAAACCAGGGCCAGACGATGAGGAAGGAGATGTAGAAAAGGCAGTGCCAGAAAACAAATTAACATTAGACAATCTGGCAGAAGGATTCCGATTATTCTAGACTGTTTTTGACTTTTTTATGACATGGACCTTTCTATGACATGGGCCCTGAAATTAAACAGTGGAAGAAGCATTGGTACCATATAGAAATATTTTTTGAGAAATGAAACAGCAAAAAGTCAGGCAGAAATTACGATGTATTTCCATAAAGTTACACCAAGTATGCCTGCCTCTCCTGCCTCCCCTTCCACCTCCTCCACCTCTGCCACCCTTGAGACAGCCTACTCAACATGAAGATGACAGGATGAAGACCTTTATGATGATCCACTTCCACTTAATGAATCGTAAATAATCATCATGCTGTACAGTTAATAAACTTATCTGTTGTGTGTGTATGCAAGTGTCTTTGTATGAAAATCTAATAACTGTACGGCAAGAACTGTATGAAACATTTTTGTGTCATCATCATCGCTTAAGTATTCATCATGTAGGACATTATGTGCAAGACTTGTAATGAAATGAATACTCTATCCTTACATTAGGTATAAGGTGACTGATATTTAATATAATTAATAATGTGTTAGTTTTCTTACCATTTTATAACTTTGCTTTCAAAGAACTATATTACCGTACAGTATGCCTCTCATAATTAGCGAAACTGTGTGTCAGCCTGTCAACACGGGTAAGTGGTTTTTAAAAAATGTAACAATGTTGACAATACTGTATTATGAATATGACTAATAGGGTATGCCATAAAAATTTTATAAGGATTCATTCATTAGTGTATAGGTTACCATGTTGATCACACTAGGCTACCATAAAGCAATCATATTGCTGCTTCTTCATTACCAATGCATGGGTAACTATACCTGTAAATACATATGAATTTATCTTTCATTTTTGATGTCTACTGTTAGAAATCTGTATAACACTTACAGTATTTTGTATCACATAAGACAATACTGAGGTATGTACTAACAGATGGATTCATCTTGTGAACAGACAACGTAAACTTACGGTATCGATAAATGCAGTACAGAACTGTAAATGTATTTTCTCTTCCTTATGATTTTCTTAATAACATTTTCTTTTCTCTAGCTTACTTTATTGTAAGAATATAGCATGTAATACATACAACATGCAAGCTATGTGTTAATTGACCGTTTATGTTACCAGTGAGGCTTCCAGTCAACAGTAGGCTATTAGTTGTTAAGTTTTAGGAGAGTCAAAAGTTATACACAGATTTTTGACTGCACAGGGGGTTGGTGCCCCTAACCCCCGAATTGTTCAAGGGTCAACTGTATGTACAAATCTATGTATGTATAAGTAAATATGTGTATAGTGTGTAATTATATATTTTTATCAATATCTGCCTATCTATCTATCTATCTGAGGGATACAGCAGCACTGGAGGAGAAAGAGTGTGAGACATGGAGAAAGAGAAAGACAGAAAGGAGATGTGGATGAGATGAGAAAGAGAGGAGGAAAAACAGAAAGGAAGAGAATAGGAAAGAGAGGGGAGGGAAAGAAAGTAGAATATTTAATTTTGTCTCATAAAAAAAGTACAAAATGGATTGTAATTGTTAATTATGAAACTGTGCAAGAATATTCAGCTATTCCATTCATATGGAAAATAAGGAACAATTACCCTTAAATCAGATAATAGACTGTATTTGGTATAAATTAATAGAACTTTGTAAATGAGAGATGTGTGGCTTCACTAGCAGTTGTCATTCAATAGATCATCTTTCTTCTTTCTCCCATCAATAATTATGGACTTACTATGAACTTATCAGATGGAGCTCTGCCAGTAACATAACAATACTTTCCTCATCCTTTTTATATTTCTTGCTCAGTTTCTTGAACCTCAGTTGACATAATAGGTCTATAAGCAATATAGAAAAATTACAATGGGGTAAAAATCAAAATATGTGCTGATAAGGTATTCGTGTTAGTTTTTTTTTAAGATTCAAAAGCATCTTTGAAAAGGTCTTTGAGTTGATCACTCTTTTTCCCCTAAACACAAAAGTTAATTTTACTTAGTCAAACAAGCAAAATTTTGACATTTTGAACTTGGATGGTAGTGTCTTTATTGATATAAGGGAATATATTTTAGAGAAGACGACATTATCGTAAAAGTTTGTCATTTAAAAGCAATTGCAAAATGAGAATGAGAGTGATAATATTTTGATAGATTTCAAGATTAAAAGATAAACACTCTACTGTTAAGATACTATGCCACCAGTGTTGGCATCCAAAGAAGATGACACTTTGTATAATTTACTTCCTAAATGTGTCATGTTTATGAAGTAGTAGATTGATAAAGATATCTAGTAATTTTAAAAATAAAATCTAGAATTAGAAATAAAGTTTCAGTAAGCAATCTGATTAAGAAAATATTTTGCTATCTTTACTACAATTTTGAATATCCCCTATCTTTTGCTTGGGAATAGGGGTTACACAACTTCTAGGATAGCGCCACCTATAAAACTAAGTACCAAAACTCCTACTTTTCCAAATATCGTTATTCTTAACTCAAGAATGAAGAGAAATTTTATAAGTAACATATTCCACCATCCCCTCTCAAGCATATATCTTAAACTGTGAGCTTTTCATTATCATTTACTGAAGAACAAGGATGTGTTCACAGGAATACAGTAATCAATGACAACTTCAATTGAAATCTAAATGCCCATCTTCCATTTCAAAGCAATATCTTATTGTTTAAAGTGAAAGAATGTTTCACACAAGGGAACAACTAGATGAGAGGCAAATAATGGAGTACATACGAGGAAGAGTGGGGAACCATGTGGAGAACTTCTCTGTACCCCAGTCCAGGACATGGTGGGGAGAGAAGCTACTATCTGAGTGGAGAAAACCCAGCCTGCCAAAGAGTATCAAATGACTCTTCCCGACCCCATCTTAATCAGGGGCAATGTAGTATTTAATATAATCTTTCTATACTGTTCCTATACAGTTAAACTTTCTAAGCAAACAAAAGAAGAATGGATAGGGAATTTCCTGGTGGTCCAGTCATTAGGACTCCACGCTCTCACTGCCAAAGGCACGGGTTTGAACTAGGATCCCACAAGCTGCCCAGCGTGGCCAAAAACAAAAAGAACAACAATGGATAGAAGGCAGTGGATCTGCCAAAAAAATCGTTACCTTGAACTTCTTTCTCAAAACGGAAGGCTGTACAAGAAATATACACACATACACAAACATACATAATATGCTTGTACACCTGTTACATTAAGTAGAGAGTAATACTGTTGATACTTGTCCACCAGTTTCTGCAGAAGACCTTTGCCTACTATATGTCAGACAGTATGATATATATCACAACTCCATATCCTAGGAGAAAGAGAAATGGTGAAAGTTTGTCAAAAAAAGATAATAACAGAATTCAAGCTAGAATCTTCCATGGTGACAATGCCATTTTACAAGTACCGAAACTGGGACCTAAAAGTGAATTGACCTGCCCAAGGAAAGTAGAAAAGGCTACATCAGATTACAAGTTTTTGTCCAGCTCAACTGTGTGTTCAACCAGGTTATTATTTTAGAGTTTAACATTCAGAAAAGTGGCAGTAAATGGAAGTTGCTTTCCAAATTTAAAAAAATTAACTAAGGGCAAGGTAACCCCTTCCAAACTTTACAGCCCACAAAGCTCACATAGTAACATACTTTCATCTCCTCTATATTCCTGACACAGTTACTCATCAATGGTTTCTGTTTGGAAACACTGAGGTAAATATCTTTTCTTAATGTTGTACATATTGTACAACACCTTACTAAAAAGTCTAATATATTTAAAAAAAGATATATGACATTATTTGGGATAACCCCAATAAAGTGTGAGAAGGACAAGATAATATAGAAATATTAGCAGTAGGATAAACTATAGAAAAATAAAAACCAGTGGGGAGAGGTAAAGGAGAAGGGCAAGATAGCGGTAGGGGATTAACAGGTACAAACTATTACGTATAAAATAAATAAGCTACAAGGATATATTGTACAGCATAGAGACTATAGCCAA
Organism: Orcinus orca; assembly: GCF_937001465.1. NCBI lineage: Eukaryota > Metazoa > Chordata > Mammalia > Artiodactyla > Delphinidae > Orcinus > Orcinus orca. The sequence goes on from NC_064580.1 coordinate 125,745,256, forward strand.
TATTTTATAATAACTATAAATGGAGTATAACCTTTAAATATTCTGAATCACTATGTTGTACACCTGTAACTTATATAACATTGCACATCAACTATATCTTAATTTTTTTTAAGTAAAAAAAAAAAAGGAGAAAGAAAGACAATCCTTTGCGATAAAGAAAAGTAACTCTTGTTACAGTATTCCAAAGTTTCTCTGCTCTTTCCTCCAATATTTTAGTATCTATTACAGAGTACTTCAACGAATATATTGAACATTTATTATATGTCAGCCCTGCAGATTCATTGGTTTGTTCTGTTTTACTAATAACATGCAAAAAAGACAAGCAAACAACAAGAACTCAGGTTAATCACTCTGCTTATCCACTCAGACACTGTTGAGCATTTTTATTGACATTTGCAAAACATGGTGCTAGGCATGGTAAAGATCGCTGTTTGTGGCTGTAAATGGAAAGCACTGATAATTTAAGCAGGAGCATGACATGTCAGAACTATGTTTAGGATCATTCTGTCTGCTATGTGGTGGATGGGTTGATGGATGCCTATGTGAGTGGAAGAGGGAGAATGGATAGAGGAGAACTGGTTAGGAGGCAGTCATAGTAGTACAAATAAGAGAGAATCCTGACTTGCATTAGAACAGGGTTTCTAACCTAAGCACTATTGATATTTTGCCCAGATCATTTCTTTTTCCCCTGTGGGAGGTTGTACTGTCCATTGCAGGGTGTTTAGCAGCAACCCTGGCCTCTACTAGAGACCACTAGGTGACAATAAATCCTCCCCCAGTTGTGACAATGAAAAATGTCCCCTGGAGGGGGGCAAAATTTCTCAAAGTGACAACCACTGAATGAGAATGATGGCAGTGGGATGGGAGAAGTGAAAGGTTCCTGCATGAGGTTTTTGGTGACAGAATTGATAGGATTTGGTAATGAATTATATATGGGGGTAAGGAAAATAGAGGAATTAAATTTAGGATGACTCAGGTTTTTATCCTGGGCAACTGGGTGAATGGATATTCCATTTAATAAGAGGAAAAAGAATGGGGGACCATTATAGAAAGTGCTAGACTATGGATAGCACTTACTGGGTTATACTGAAATTATATATCTGTACCCCTCAACAGACTTTGAGGTTCCTGAGAGCAGGGCTCCATCTTTATACATCTTTCTATGCCTAAAACAGTACCTAATATCAGCATTACTGACTGGCAGATGTAAAGATGTTGGAGAATTTAAGGAAGATTTGTAGATTTCTGGCTTGGGACATTGGGTAGGTCTTGGTTACATTTCCAGAGATGGAGAGAACTGGAAGAAACCATATTTGGGATTAGGAGGTGATGAGTTCAGTATTACACATATTGATGTGGCGGTTTCTGTTTTTCACATATTGGAGATATTCAATAAGCAAATAGATACATGTATCTGGAGCTTAGAAGAAGTATTTGTACTAGGAATTTAGATTTGAGAGTCATCAGTAATTAAATAACAATTAAAGCCATTTGAGTAAATGAGATAACCCTAAGAAAGAGTACAGAGTGAGAAGAAGGTAAAGAAAATAATCATAGGGAATACATGCCATTCATGCATAGATCATGTCCTGAGAAGGAGACCAAGAAGAAATAGAGAAGAATAAATGCATGTGTACATGCCCATGCACATACACAATATTAAGATACTGTAGAGTGATAACTATTATCATGGCAAATATTTATTGAGTGCATATTACTTTGCCAAGAAGGCTCCTTATACGCATTAGCACATTAAATCTTTCTTGACAACCTTAAGAGGTAGATAGATACTATTATTATCTCCATTTAACAGATAAAGAAAATGAAGTACAAAGAGGTTAATTAACTCACCCAAGGTTACATACTAGCAAGTGGCAGAGCCTGGATTCAAACCTTGTGACTAAAGAGCTTATTCTCCTAACCATTATGCTCTAGAGAAGTTAAAGGAGAGAAGTGTCTCAAGGAGGAAGAAGTGACAACTTTCAAATTCCAGGTCTTATGCATCTTTCATAAAATTTATTCTGAAATATTTTATTTTTCTTTATGCTATTATAAATGGAGTTGTATTTTTTTATTTCATTTGGTAGTTGTTCATTGCCAATATGTTGAAATACAATTGGTTTCTAGATATTGACCTTTTATGTTACACCATTTTATGTTACACCAGTAATAAGAAGAATTTTATTACTTCTAGTGTCATTCTTGTAGTTATCTTAAGGTTTTCTATACTGATAATCAAGTTTTCATCAAATAAAACAAGTATTCTTTTATTCAAATATTTATGCCTTCTATTTATTTTTATTGCCTTAATGCAGAGGTGAGCAAACGACAGCCCATTGGCCAAATCCAGGCCACTTCTTGTCTGTGTAAATTAAGTTTTATTGAAACATAGTCCTGCCTATTCATATAAATATTGTCTATGTCTGCTATCATGCTATAATGGTAGAGCTGAGCAGTTTCACAGAGATGATATGATCCACAAAACCTAGGATATTTAATATATTGCCCTTTACTTGAAATGTTTTCCACTCACTTGTCTTATTGTGCTGGTTTGAATTCCTATATGATGATGAGTAGAGTTGGTTAGGTAGGGCTGACACCCTTGTCTTTTCCTATTAGTAGGGAGTTGAGGTGGAGGAACTTCCCTTCTATTTCTAGTTTGATGAATAGCTGTTGAATTTTGTCAAATCGTTTTTCTTTTGAGATTGTTTTCATCTTTTCTTCCATTAAAAATATATTAAAATTTATTTTTGCATATTAAACCAATCTTAAATTCATGGGCTAAATCCCAATGGGTCTTGAGTTGTGATCTCTTCTTAATGTGTTTCTGGCTTTAATTTGCTAATACTTTAGCAAGGATTTTTGCATTTATGTTCATGAGGGGGTTGAAAATTTTATTTTACTTGTCATTTCTTCTGGCTTTGGTGTAAGGATAATCTTGGCCTGATACATTTACTTGGGGAATGTTTTTTCCTTCTCTAGTTTCTGAAAGATTTGGTATAGGATAAGTATTATTTAATTTTTAAATGTTCAATAGAATTAATGAATGAAGCCATATGGACCTGGAATTTTCTTTGTGGACATGTTTGAAATAATGACTTCAATGTGTTTTAGTGATATGTGGCTATTCAAGTTTTCTCTTTTTTAATTCGTTCAATTTTGGTATTTGTGTCTGTCAAGAAATTTGTCAGTTTCATCTAGGATGTCAAACTCATCGGCATAAAGTTACTAATAATATTACTTGGTTATTTTTTAATGCTGTATAATAAATATGACGTCCCCACTTTCATTCCTGATATTGGCTATTCGTGTCCTTTCTCTCTCCCTTTCTTTGCCTCTCCTCCTCTACTTCCTTTTTCACTCGTCTCTCTCCATCCTCTTTTTCCTCCTTGCTGCCATTCCTCCTTCTTTGTCTCCTCTCTGCTCCCCTTTCCTCTCCTCTTCCTTTCTCTCTTTTTCTCTCTCTCTCATTCTTCTTCTTATACAACCTTATAGCTACAGTTGTATAAATTTAGATCATCTTTTTAAAAAAGCAACTTTGGATATCATGGATTTTTTTTCAAATATTTCTCTTTTTCTATAACAATGATTACTATTTTTACCTTTATTATTTCTTTATTTTACTTACTTTTCTTTTAGGATGCTCTTCTTTTCCTAATTTCCTGTGGCCAGAACTCAGGCTATTTCTTACATCTTTTATCATTCCTAACGTTAGCAATTGATGCTTTATATTTTCCTCTAAGAAATACTTTAGTTCTATCCTACACTTTTTTTTTTATTGAAGTATAATTGTTTTACCACACTTTTTTTCTGTTTTAGTTTCAGGTGTACAGCAAAGTGATTCAATTATATATACATAAAAACATTATTTTTTCAGATTATTTTCCATTATAGGTTATTACCAGATACTGAATATAGTTCCTTGTGATATACAGTAAATCCTTGTTGCTTATCTATTTTATCTCCAGTAGTTTGTATCAATTAATCCCATACTCCTAATTTATCCCTCCCCCACCTTTCCCCTTTGGTAACCATAAGTTTGTTTTCTATGTCTGTGAGTCTGTTTCTATTTTGTATATAAATCCTTTGTATTATTTTTTAGATTCCACATATAAGTGATATATAATATTTGTCTATCTCTGACTTACCTCACTTAGTATGATCATTTCTAGGTCCATCCATGTTGCTGCAAATGGCAATATTTTATTCTTTTCTATGGTTGAGTAAAATTGTGTGTGTGTGTGTGTGTGTGTGTGTGTGTGTGTGTGAGACATCTTCTTTATGCATTTATCTGATTTATCTGTTGATGGGCACTTGAGTTGTTCCCGTGTCTTGGCTGTTGTAAATAGTGCTGCTATTAACATTGGGGTGCATGTATCTTTCTGAATTAGTTTTCATCTTTTCCAGATATATGCTCAGGAGTGGGATTGTTGGATCATATGGTAGCTCTATCTTTAGTTTTTTAAGGATCCTCCATATTATTTTCCACAGTGGCTGCACCAATTTACATTCCCACCAACAGTATACAAGGGTTCCTTTTTCTCCACACCCTCTCCTGCATTTATTATTTGTAGACTTTTTGATGATAGCCATTCTGACTGGTGTGAGGTCATACCTCATTGTAGTTTTGATTTGCATTTCTCTACTAATTAGTGACGCTGAGCATCTTTTCATGTGCCTGTTGGCCATCTGTATGTCTTCTCTGGAGATATGTCTATTTAGGTCTTCTGCCCATTTTTTTTATTAGGTTGTTTGTTTTTTGTTATTGAGTCCACCAAGAACCCCGGCAGACACTTTTATAAAGTTTGACAGTCACCTCCATTCCTGTATTGAGCCTATATGGTGGATTTCTATTTCAAGTATTATATTTTGCAGTTCTAATCTAACACTGAAATTTTACTCATTCTAAAATTTCTTTTTTTCCTCTGTCTCTCCAGAGAATGTCTCTTTCCATTCATTTCAGGTATATTCTCCTTGACCTCATATTGCATAATTATAATAGCTGCTGCACAGTCTTTTTTTTCAAGGTTTTATTTTCTTATCTTTATTTTTCTAGCTTTATAGAGATATAATTGACATATAAAGTTGTGTAAGCTTAATCTGTACAACGTGTTCATTTGATACACTTAGATATTGCAAAGTGATTATTACCACAGCATTAACTAACACCTCTATCACATCACATAATTATATATATTTTTGTCTTATAATTCCAACATCTAAGTTTCTTAGGTATGGTCCTATTGATTGATTTTTCCTTTGAGAATCAGTCACATTATTGTGGATATTTGTATGTAAGCAGTTTTGAGTTTCATCTTGAATGCTATATTCTGTTGTGGAGAATCAGTTTCCCATCATGATCTTCTGTAATATGATGCTTTAATTTTAGCTGACAATAAACCCTGTTAGCTTCAAACTATGAGCTCTGTCTCATTTCTTTTAAGTTGTTGTTCATATCTCAGGGTCTTTCTCAAAACTTCTGCTGTACTAGTTTAAGTCTGTCCCATACATTTGTCTCTCAGAGATTAGCCTGAGAATTGTGTGGTATTTTATAGTTTATTAGATTCTCTAAGCCTTTACTATACTGGTTTAAATCTCTCTTCTCAGACATTCAAAGTTCAGGGATTATCTTGAGATTTGTGCAGATTCATACACAGAATTAGATGATATCTACTCTGCTCAGGGATGCTCCTGTCATTTTCCAGTCCCAAAGGATTCCTTTCTCTTTTCTCCTTGGCCAGAAAGTTGAGGTTTCTAAAGGTGTTTTAGCACCTGACCCATCACTGGCATTGTTTTGCTTCACAAATGGGTTCTGCCCCCAGGGCAAAGCCATAAGGCAATAAAACAAATGAGAAACTAAGTCTTATAGTCACATTTCCAACTTTTGACTCTCCTCCAAAATCTGCTTGCTTTTGTTTACTTTTCAAAGTTCTCAGTAAGATTTTTTTGTTGCCTTTTGTCCAGAGTACTCATGCATGAGAGAGCAGATATATTGGGCTCATGCTGACATCCTGGATATATAACTGCCCTCTATGCTATTTTTAAAATAAACTTTAATTTTTAGAACAGTTTTACATATAAAGAAAAATTGAGAAGATAATCCTTAGAGGTATCATAAACACCACACTGAGTTTCACCTCTTAAGATCTTATATTGGTATATTTGTTACAATTAATGAACTGATATTGCTACCATGTTATTGATTGAAGTTGATGTTTAATACATATTTTTTTAGCTTTTGTTCAATGTGGTTTTTCCTATTCAGAATCTCATCTAGGATACTACATTGCATTTAGTCAGTTTAGTTATTTTCTCCCTTTTCATAGTGTATTCTATAGAAGGAAGGCAAGATGTTCAGCCCACGCTTAAGGAGTGGGTAGTTATATTCTTCCTCCTTAAGGGAAGAGTATCTACATAAATTATTTGGAACTCTTCCAGGTGGGAGATTTGTCTCTTCTGTTATTAGTTTACTTAATCATTTATTTATCTCAGTATGGACTCATGGATATTCTTATTATACCTTGGTTTAAAATTCCCTATAACCTTATTTTCTTGCTCAAATTATTCCAGCTTTGGCCACTGACAGCTCTTTCAGTTGGTTGCTGTTCCACTTTGACATATTCCCATCATGTGGGGATTTTTTTTTGGCATCAGAGAGGGTGTTATCTTATTTTCCAACACTACATGATGCTCTAGGTTCATCTTGTTTATTCCCTGACCCTGTCCAAGAATCAGTCATTTCTACAAGGATACTTGGGTCATTTTATTGGAAAATGGTATTATAAACGAAGACCTGGGTGCTAAATATGCTAACTCGTATGGGAATGTGTGTGTGTCATTTCTTCTAGGCCCTCTCAGGTGAAAGAGCAAAGAAATATATGTGTGTATACTAATTCCCATGTAGACACATATCCATAAATATATCTGCATGTCATTAACTATATCTACATAAAGTAAGAACAAGTTCTTACTGATGTCTGCAACTCTAATCCATTATCACACAGATCATTCTAGATTCCTCTCCTTCCATAACTCTTGTGAGAAACCTGGCACCAACCATTCACCAAGCAAATTAAACCATGTCTAAAAACTAAAAGAAAGTATAAGCATAATATCTCATCAAATAAAGAATACCTATAAATAGATATAAATTACTAAGTGAACCAAATATAAATTCTGAAGTTAAATAATATAATAACTGGAATGATAAATTCACTAGAGGCATTCAACATCAGGTTTGAGGTGAAAAAGAATTAGTGAACAATAATATAATAACTGGAATGATAAATTCACTAGAGGCATTCAACATCAGGTTTGAGGTGAAAAAGAATTAGTGAACATGAGGATGAACCAACTGAGATTTTCCTGCCTGAGAAATAAAATAAAAAAGATGAAGAAACATCATCAGAACCTCAGAAACTTGTGTAACAGCATCTAGCGACCAATATATGCATAAAAACGATTCTAACAGTAGAAAAGAATGAGAAAAGGACATAAAGAATATTTGAAGAAATAACAGATATCACTTCCCAAATTTGATTTTAAAAACATAAATCTACACATCCAAAATCACAACAAAATCCATGCAGAATCAGCTGAAAGAGATCCACATCAAGATATACATTGAAAGCCAAAGAAAAAGAGTGAATCTCTAAAGTAGCAAGAAAGAATCAGCTCATCGCATGAAAGACAGTCTCCGTAAGGTAAACAACTGATTTCTCATCAGAAACCATGAGAGGCAGAGGGAAGTAGGATGGTATATTCAATGTGCTGAAAGAAATAGTATCAATATAACCCAAGAATCTATATCCAGCAAACTATCCTTCATAAAATGTAGGAGCAATTAAGACATCTCCATACAAACAAAAATTGAAAGAACATGTCACTAGCAGACATGCTATAGAAGAAATACTAAAGAGAGTTTTTCAAGATGAAATAAAAGGATACTAGATAAAAATGTGAATACATATGAAGAAATAAAGAGCATTAATAAAATAACTACATAGGTAAATATAAGACAGTATAAATATATTTATTTAACTCCTTAATTTTCCAACCTGATTATAAGACCAATTTCATAAGTCAATAATTGTAATACAATATTGATGTTCATAGAGAATAATATGTAACTTGTGTAATAATAATAGCACAAAAGAGGAAAAGAGAATGGAGCTACAGTGTAGAAAAGTTTTTGTATACTATTGAAGTTAATTGCATATTAAACTAAACTACACCTTTGTAAATTAAGATATTAATAGTAATACCATTGGCTGACACTAAGAAAATAACTAAAAATACAGCAGTCCCCTCTTATCTCCAAGGGATATATTCCATGACCCCCAGTGGATGACTGAAACCATGATGGATAGCACCAACCCCTATATATACTGCGTTTTTTCCTATACATGTGTACATACGATAAAGTTTAATTTATAAATTAGGCACAGTAAGATGAATAATAATAAAATAGAATAATTATAATATACTGTAATAAGTTATGTGAATATGGTTTCTCTCTCTCTCTCCCTTAAAATATCATATTGTACAAATATAATTCCTTTTCCACTGTAACTAAGCACTTATTACACACTGTGGTTATATCATTTGCAGTTTGAGGTGCAGCAGAAAAACTAGTAGGAATTTCTTTTTCCTAATTTCATGGATAGAAGATTTATTCTTACTGTAGATCGTTAGCAAACTCAGCATACAATTTTTTTCTTTCCCAATTAAGTTGATAACTTTAACCTTTTCACTTAAAGGAAGTACTTTATGGCTTCTTTTTGGCATATCCAAATTGCCAGCATCACTACTCTTGCACCTTGTGGCCATTATTAAGTAAAATAAGGGTTACTTGGATAGAAGCATCACAGTACTGTGACAGTTGATTTGATAAGTGAGATAGCTACTAAGTCACTAATGGGTGAGATACGATGGACAAAGGGATGATTCATATCCCAGGTGGGTCAGAGTGGTATGGCATGAGATTTTATCACAATACTTAGAATAACACACAATTTAAAATTTATGAATTGTTTATTTCTGGAATTTTCCATTTAATATATTTGGGAGGCAGTTGACTACAGGTAACTGAAACCATGGAAAGTAAAACTATGGATAAAGGGAGACTAGTGTATATATAGTAAAAAAAAAAATAACATGGCAATTAAAACTATCTACTAGAAACTTATCAGCACAAAAGGAGCAAGTAATGGAGGAATAATAGAAAAGTAAAAATAAGACATAGAAAATATAGCGCAAATTTGCTAACATAAATCATACATCATCAGCAGTTACATTAAATGTCAATGGATTAAACATTCCAATCAGAAGACGGATGTTGAAAGATGGGTAAGAAAAAATAACTTTATCCAACTATAAGCTTTCTATAAGAAACGCACTCTAGACTCAAAGACAAAAATTAATTGAAAGATGAACATGTTATACCATGCAAACAATATCTAAAAGATACCTGGAATAGCTACAGTAATATAAAACAATATACAATTAAAATAAAAATTGTTATTATAGAAAAGAAGTACATGTCATAATAATAGAAGTATAAATCCACCAGGAAAACTAAACATTTTTAAATGTCGATACACCTAATGATGGAGCCCCAAAATATATGAGGCAAAAGTTGACAGAAACAAAGGGAGGAATTTAAAACTTAAAAATAATAATTGGAGACTTCAATACCCCATTTCAATAACAGATAATAAAGAGGCAGAAGATCAGCAAGAAAACAGGAGACTTGGACAGTTCAAGATGGCAGCATAGGAAGAGCCTGAACTTACCTCCTTCCATGGACACAACAACTCTACAGCTACATATGGATCAATTTCCTCAGAAAAGAACCTGAGAACTAGATGAACACCTGTTCCACAACATAGGATAAAAAGGATCACATCAAAATGGGTGGGAGAGGCAGAGAAACACTCTCACCAAAAACCCCACCCCTGGTATGGTGGCACACAATAGGGAGGGATCTCATCAGATGGACACTTTTCCCAGAGGAGCAAGGTGTTGGCACCCCATATCAGGCTTCCCAGCCTCTGGGACCTACACCAGAAAAACAAGTCCCCAAAACCTCTGGCTTAGAAAACCAATTGGGCTGATGTCCAAGGGTCCCAAAGTACTATAGGAAACTGACTCCCCTCTTAAATGGCTCATATGTAGTTTCACTCACCTTGAGACCCAGTGAAATAATAGCAGTTTGAAAAGTGCAAATACTATATGTGAAGGAGAGTCATTTGTGAATCTAAAAGTATCAACTGGGAGCGCGAGGAATGGTGGAAGTGCTCCCCAGAGATGAAGACACTGGTGGACACCACCTAAACTGTGGGTGAGCTTGGCACAGAGGCAAGTCATCACAGCACTGTCATGCTGCCTTGCTGAAGCAGGAGATCTCTGGTGGTTGAAATGCCTGCCCACTTCCTGGCTGGGGCGGGCAGGCATTCTCCTGCTCCCTAGCTAAGTTCTGCAAGTGCAGGAGGCTGCAACACTCTCCCAGTCCCTGGCTGGGACTGGTGAGTGTGAGCCATCACTGCATTATCCCTCTCCTAGTCTAAAGCTGACTTGACACTCCCCTACGCTTTGGCTAGGGTTGGCAAGTGCAAGCAGTAATGGCATTCTCCTCCTCTGGGCCTAAAGCTGATGCACACATACAGACAAGGTATTCTCCTGCTGCATGATTGAAGCTTGCAGGTGTGCACAGTCAAGTCATTTTCCAGTTGCCTTTCTGAAGCAAGAACACAAGCTCTGCACCCTACACTTACCAGCTGCTTAGCTAAAGCCAGTGGGCACAAGCAATCCACACAGTAGTATACCCCTTGAACTCCTGGCCCTGGTTGCCAATGTGGGTAGTGTTCCTGAGCTCCATAGAACGGTAAAAATTGGAAAGATGGTTCTTGTCAGATCACTACCCCCAGGACACTGCACAGACAGCAGACTGAAACACAATCTCAGTCTTCCTGTGAAAAAGGCCTATTAGTTTGGAGCTTCACCCTGAGGGATAAGCTTCAGGTTTCCCACACATGTAGAGGCTAAGGAGGCACCCCCATGGAACATAAACAGGAAGACACCATCCTTGTGCACCCCACTGGCCTTGCTCCAGCTCAACAAGACTCCCCAGAATGGAGCTTATACATTCATCAGGAGCCTCAATTTTTGCAACTGTCACCCAGGGTACACTTCCACATCTCCTTGTCTGGAGGCCATCAGAAATTACGATTATGCCCCCAAAGGACTGTATATATCTGCATCCTTTGATAATTACTGCCTAAGGGTCCGGCTTCCAATCAGCCTGAAACTAGGTGTTATATGAGATCCTCCCCTTGGAATACTGAAAGCTCTCAGCATACTCTCAAAAACAGGAGCATATCAAGAATAAGTTAGGCAGCATAGATAACCACAAAGATTCAAATGGTAAACAAGAGCTCTGGCAGGGTTGAACAAGAAGGATCATCACCTACACAAAGCCACTCCACCAAGGCTGAGAGGTAGCAGTTTTGCCTAATACATAGATGTAAACACAGAGAGCCAAGAAAAATGACGAAACAGAGAAATATGTTCCAAACGAAAGAACAACATAAAACCTCATTAAAAGACCTTAAATGATATGCAAATAAGTAATCAACCTGAAAAAAAGAATTTGAATTGTCATAAAAATGTTTACCTGACTTGGGAAAAGAATAGATGAATACAGTGAGAACTACAAACAAGACTTAGAAAATATAAGAAAGAATCAATCAGAATTGAAGAATACAATAACTGAAATGAAAAATACACTAGAGTGGATCAACAGAAGATTAGATGATACAGAAGAATGGATTAGAAACCAGGAAGACAGGGTAAAAGAAATCACCCAACCAGAACAGCAAAAAGAAGAAAGAAAATTTTTAAAAGAGGATAATTTAAGGTATCTCTGGGCAACATTGAGCATACTGCCATTTACATTATAAGGATCCTAGAAGGAGAACAAAGAAAGAAAGGGGCAGAAATTTTATTTAAAGAAACCATGGCTGAAAACTTCTCTAACCTGTGGAAAGAAACAGATATCCAGATCCAGGAAGCACAGAGAATCCCCAACAAGATGAAACTAAAGAGATCCACATTGTAATTAAAATGTCAAAAGTTAAAGAGATGATTTTATAAGTGAGAGAAAAACAATTAGTTACATATAAGGGAACCTCCACAAGACTATCAGGAGATTTTTCAGCAGAAACTTTACAGGCCAGAAGGGAGTGGCATAATATATGCAAAATGCTGAAAGGAGGAAAACTCACAAGCAAGAATACTCTTATCTGGGAGGGATAGACCATCCAGATGGAACATCAGTTAAGGAAATATTGGCCTTAAACAACATGAGAACAGATGAATTTAATAGATTTATACAGAACATGTCTCAAAAAACTGCAGAATACAAATTTTTTTCAAGTGCACATATAACATTCTCCAGGATAGATCACATGTTAAGCCACAAAATGGTCTTACTACATTTAGGAAGACTGAAATCATATCAAGCATCTTTACCAAACACAATGGTATGAAACTAGGAATCAATTATGGGAGGAAAACTGGAAAAAAATAAACACATGGAAACTAAAGGACACACTACTAAACAACCAATGGATTAACTAAGAAATCAAAGGGAAATCAAAAAATACCTGGAGACAGATGAAGTTGGAAATGCGATGTTCCAAAACCTATGGCACACAGCAAAAGCAGTTCTAAGAGTGAAATTCATAGCAATACAGACCTAACTCAAGGAAAAAGAAAAATCTCATATAAACAATCTAACTTTACACCTAAAGGAACTACAAAATGAAAAACAAACAAAACAACAAGTTAGTTGAAGGAAGGAAATAATAAAGATCAGAGTACCGACAAATGAAATAGAGACTGAAAAACAACAGAAGAGATCAATGAAACTAAGATCTGGTTCTTTGAAAAGATAAACAAAAGATAAATCTCTATGGTAAAAACTCTCAACAAAGTGGGTATAGAGGAAACATACCTCAACATAATAAAAGCCATATATGACAAACACACAACTAATATCATACTCAATGACAGAAAGCCAAAACCTTTTCCTCTAAGATGAAGAACAAGACAAGGTTGCCCACTCTTGACACTTTTATTTAACATATTATTGGAAGCCCTAGCCACAACTTGAGCAAGAGAAAAAGGCATCCAAATTGGAAAGGAAGATGTAAAATAGTCAATATTTTCAGGTGACATGATACTATATATAGAAAATCCTGAAGACTCCACCAAAAAAACATTAGAACTAATAAATGAATTCAATAAAGTTGCAGGATACAAAATTAATATATAGAAATCACTTGTGTTTCTATACACTAATAACAAGCTATCAGAAAGAAAATTTAAGAAAACAATCCCATTTAGAATTGCATCAAAAGGAATACAATACCTGGGAATAAATTTAACCAAGGACGTGATAAACCTGTACTCTGAAAACTATAAGAGATGGATGAAAGAAATTGAAGATGACACAAATAAACAGAAATCATACTCATGGACTGGAAGAATCAATATAATTAAAACATCCATACTTCCCAATGCAATCTACAGATTAAATGCAATCCCTATCAAAATACCAATGGCATTTTTCATGGAACTCAAAGAAAGAATCCTAAAAGTTATATGGAACCACAAAAAAAGACTCCATAGTGAAAACAATCTTGAGAAAGAAGAACAAGGCTGTAGGTATCACACTCCCTGATTTTAAACTATATTACAAAGATATAGCAATCAAAATGGTATGATAATGGCATGAAAAGAGAAACATAGATCAGTGGAACAGAATAGAGAGCCCCAAAATAAACCCACACATATATGGTCCATTAATCTATGACAAAGGAGGCAAGAATATACAATGGAGAAAAGATAGTCTCTTCAACAAATGGTGTTGGGAAAACTGGACAGATACATGCAAAAGAATGAAACTGGACCACTATCTTACACAATATACAAAAATAAATTCAAAATGAATTAACTAAGGGTGAACCCTAATGTAATGTATGGATTTGGGGTGATAATGTTGTGTCAAGATAGGTTCATGAATTGTAACCTACATTGTATAGCACTCTGTTGGGGATGTTTATAATGGGGGAGTCTATACATGAGTCTTGGCAGAACATATATGGGAAATCTCTGTACTTTTCCCTCAATTTTTCTGTGAACCTAAAAGTACTCTAAAAAATAAAGTCTGCTTTAAAAAATAAGCAATTACTTCCAGGGTGTAGGATACAAGGTCAATGTACAAAAGTCAGTTGCTTTTCTATATACAAGTAATGAGTAATTGGAATTTATAATTAAAAACACAACACCATGTACATTGGAACAAAAAATGAAACACTTAGCTATAAACCTATGTTCAAATCTATATGAGGAAAACTATAAAACTCTAATGAAAGATATCAAAGATCTATTAAAAGTAGTGATATTGGTTCGTTTGTACTTTAGTACTTTAGAGTAAACTGAAGTCCACAGGTGGGTAGGCTTACTCCTAATGTGTTGCAACCTACAAAGCAATACCATGATTTCACATAATGAAGGGGTACTATTCTTCATGCTTTGTAATTGACTTCAGATTTACCATGGATCCTTTTCAACTTATGATGGGGTTATGTCCCAATAAATCCATCATAAGTTGAAAATATTTTAAGTCAAAAACGCTTTTAATACATCTAACCTACCGAACATCATAGTTCAGCCTAGCCCACCTTAAACATGCTCAAAACACTTATATTAGCCTCCAGTTTGGCAAAATCATCTAACACGAAGCCTATTTTATAAGAAATTGTTGAATATCTCATGTAATTGAATACTGTACTGAAACTGAAAAAGAGAATGGTTGTCTGGGTACAGAACAGTAGTAAGTGTATGGGTTGTTTACCCTTGTGATCATGAGGCTAAGCAGGAGCTGTGGCTCACTGCTGCTGCCTAGCATCACAAGAAAGTATTGTCTCACATATCACTACCACAGGAAAAGATCAAAATCTGAACTATGGCTTTTACTGAATGCACATTGCTTTCGTACCATCATAAAGTCAAAAAATCGTTTTAAGTCGAACCATCGTAAGTCGGGGACCATCTCCAGTTTTCCGATTACTTCTCAAAATGACTTTTATGTTTGAGTATTCTTCATTTATTCTTTTGCTCATTTATTCATTAATTCATTTAAAACATAGTCTTTAAGTTCCTATCATATTCTAGACACAAAATCTCAGACGCTTATTTCCTTGTCTTGATACTAACTGTGCTAGTAAATTCCTTGGGTATCACCCATATATCAGGCACACTTAAAATGCCAAATGTCCCCAATATTGATTTGTGCTTTGTTTTAAATGGACCATCACCAATTCACCTGGGACTTTAAATTTAGTTGTTCTATGACTACACATATTCTTCCCTCTTACTTAAGCTGGTGTCTTTTATCTGCTTGCAGGCAGCCTTATATGACCATATTATTAACAGTAATAATAAGAACAATAAGAACAACAATAGCAGTAGTAGCAGCCTGCTTACTAAGTGCCAATCACTGATCACTTTTCATTTGTTATCTCATTTAATCCCCACAATACTGAGGATCTAGGATCGATATATACATTTTTAAGATGAAAAAACTGAGATACAGAGGTAAGTAACTCACCCACAGTCACACAGGTAGCCATTATTAGAACTAGGATTTAAACATAGCCATTCTGGCTACAGGAGCCCTCTCCTAATCACTATATTACCTTCACTATAATTTTCAATAGTTCTAGTAATAGCAATGATTAATAAATATAGTATTATGACTCCTAATTTTAGCATTCCAATTGTATTCATGAGTTTGATAACTTTTAGAAACATTGCAGGCCCATTTTATCCTGAACCTTAATTCTGTTACATACTTCCGATGTGTTACTATCTATCATAGTCAGTTGCATAAAGAACTTAGGCATTTAGGTTGTTTCCATCAACTATACTTCAATTAAAAAATAAATAAAATTAGGGCTTCCCTGGTGGTGCGGTGGTTGAGAGTCCGCCTGCTGATGCAGGGGACACGGGTTCGTGCCCCCCCCAGTCTGGGAAGATCCCACGTGCCGTGGAGTGGCTGGGCCCGTGAGCCATGGCCACTGGGCCTGCGTGTCTGGAGCCTGTGCTCCACAATGGGAGAGGCCACAACAGTGAGAGGCCCGCGTAGCGCAAAATAAAATAAAATAAAATAAAAAATAAAGAAAGAAATAAATAAAATTAAATTTAAAATGAAAAAAAAAAAGAACTAAAGCAGAAACAGTGTCTGGCCAAATGTCATACCCACCTTTGGCACCATAACTGGCCAAGGATATAACCATATGATACTAACACAGCAGCCTCCATCATGACTCTATGGATAGTGTATGAGGCAGTTCTCGTAAGAGTGCAGTTTCCAGGGACTTCCCAGGTGGTGCAGTGGTTAAGAATCCACCTGCCAATGCAGGGGACATGGGTTTGATCCCTGGTCCGGGAAGATCCCACACGCCATGGAGCAACTATGCCCATGCACCTCAACTACTGAGCCCATGTGCCGCAACTACTGAAGCCCGTGTGCTCTAGGGCCCATGTGCCACAACTACTGAGCCTGCATGCTGCAACTACTGGAGCCCATGCACCTAGCCTGTGCTCCACAACAAGAGAAACCACCGCAATGAGAAGCCCGTGCACTGCAACAAAGAGTAGCCCCTGCTCACCACAACTAGAGAAAGCCCTTGTGCAGCAATGAAGACCCAACGCAGCCAAATAAATAAATAAATAAAATAAATTTTAAAAATATGAAAAAAAGAGTGCAGTTTCCATAACTTGAAAGGGATCTGCACAGATCAGATGGAAAATCCAAATATGCAAAATAAAACAGAAAAACTTCTCATCCTTTCCTATATCCCTTCTCCATGGTGGCTGCTGAGATCTCTAAAGCTCCACAAAACATAGCCTAAAACTTATATAGGGGAAGACAATTGGATTGAGAATCAAAGGTGAATTTGAATTCAAAATACTGTGACTTTGAACAACTCATTTGAACATTCTGACCCTCAAAACACAGGGGTAAAATGATTACCCTTAGCTTGTGTGTTAATCCAATGAAATAAAAATGGGTTTATGGATATTAACTATTTTGGAAGTTGGATATGATTATTGTACTCTTCAGACATACATTCAACGCAATTCCTATCAAAATTCCAATGGCATTTTTTTTTTGAGGTACGCGGGCCTCTCACTGCTGCGGCCTCTCCTGCTGCAGAGCACAGGCTCCTGACGCATAGGCCAAGTGGCCATGGCCCACGGGCCCAGCTGCTCCGCGGCACGCGGTATCCTCCCGGACCAGGGCACGAATCCGCACCCCCTGCATCGGCAGGTGGACTCCCAACCACTGCACCACCAGGGAAGCCCCCAATGGCATTTTTTATAGAAATAAAAAAATCAAACCTAAAATTTATATGGAACCACAAAAGACCCTGAATAACCAAAGCAATCCTGATAAACAAGAACAAAGACAGAGGCATCAAACGTCCTGATTTCAAACTATACTACAAAGCTATAGTAATCAAAAAAGTATGGCTCTGGAATAGAAACAGACACATAAGTCAATAGAATATAATTCAGAGCACAGAAATAAACCCATACATATGTGGCCAACTATTCTTTTACAAGTATGCCAAGTATATTAAATGGAGGAAAATATAATCTCCTTATTAAATGGTGATGGGAAAACTGGATATCCATATGCAAAAGAATGAAACTTGACCTCTACCTTACACCACTGACAAAAATTAACTCAAGATGGATTAGACTCAAATGTGAGACTTGAACAAATAAAACATCTAGAAAAATAATCATGGGGAATATGCTCCTTGACATTAGTCTTGGCAACAATTTTTTTGGATGTGATACCAAAAGCATCAGTAACAAAAGGAAAAATCAACAAGTGGGACTACATCAAACTAAAAATCTTCTGAAAAGAAAACAATCAACAAAATGAAAAGGCAACCTACAGAATGGAAGAAAATATTTGCAAACCATCTATCTGATAAGGGGTTAATATCCAAAATATAAAAGGAACTCATACAACTCAATAACAAAAATTTTAAAAAAATGATAATAATCCGATTTTTAAATGGGGAAAGGATCTGAATAGACATTTTTCCAGAGAAGATATAGAAATGGTCAACAGGTAAATGAAAAAATGCTCAACATCACAAATCATCAGGGAAATGCAAATCAAAACCACATTGAGATATCAGTTCACACTTGTTAGAATGACTATTCTCAAAAAGACAAGTGCCAGTCAGGATGTACAGAAAAGGGAACACTTGTGTACTGTTGATGGAAATGTTAATTGGTACAGCCTTTATGGAAAACATATGGAAGTTCCTTAAAAAATTAAAACAGAACTACCATATGATCTAGAAGTCCCACTTCCAGGTATATATATCTGAAGGAAATGAAATCACTATCTCAAAGACATCTACACTCCCATATTTATTGCAGCATTATTCACAATAGCCAAAACTGGAAACAACTGTTTGACAATGGATGAATGGATAAAGAAGATGCTGTATGTACATGTATACGTGTGTATATATTTACACATATAATGGAATATTATTCAGCCATAAAAATGAAGAAAATCCTGCCATTTGTGACAATATGGATGAAGCTTAAGGGCATTATGCTAAGTGAAATAAGTCAGACAGAGAAAGACAAATACTGTAAGATATCAAGTATGTTAAACATAAAAAAAAGAAAAACAACATTTACAGAAACAGAGAGTAGATTGGTTGTTGCCAGGGGCGGCAGATTTGGAAAATGGGTGAAGGTGGTCAAAGGGTACAAAATTCCAGTTATACGATGAGTAAGTCCTGGGGATCTAATATACAACATGGTGACGATAGTTAACAATACAATACTGTCTACTTGAAAGTTGCTAGAAGAGTAACTCTTAAAAGTTCTCACCACACATACACCTGTGTGAGGTAATAGATGCATTAACTAACTCTATTGTGGTAATCATTTCACAATACAGACAGTCCCTAACATATGATAATTTGACTTAATGATATTTTGACTTTATGATGGTGGAAGAGCTATATGCATATAGTAGAAACTGTACTTCAGATTTTGAATTTTGGCCTTTTCTCAGATAGTGATACACAGACCTATTCTCTCTCCTGTTGCTGGGCAGCAGCAGTGGGCCACAGCTCCCAGTCAGCCATGCAGTTATGAGGATAAACAACCCATACACTTACCACCATTCCGTACCCAGAAAACTATTCTGTTTTTCACTTTAATTACACTATTCAATAAATTACATGAGAAAAACAAATATCGTATATTAACGCATATATGTGGAATCTAGAAAAATGGTGCAGATGAACCTATCTGCAAAGCAGAAATAGAGATGCAGGCATAGAGAACAAACATATGGATTCAAAGGGGGGAAAGGGCAGGATGGGATGAATTGGGATATTGGGATTGACATATATATGCTACTATGTATAAAATAGATAACTAATGAGAACCTACTGTATAGCACAAGGAACTCTACTCAGTGCTCTGTGGTGACCTAAATGGGAAGGAAATCCAAAAAGGAGCAGATATATGTATACATATAGCTGATTCACTTTGCTGTACACCAGAAACTAACACAACATTGTAAAGCAACTATACTCCAATAAAAATAAATAAATAATAAATTAAAAAATAACATGAGATACTCAACATTTTCTGAAATAGGCTTTATGTTAGATGATTTTGCCAAACTGTTGACTACAGGAAGTGTTCTGAGCACATTTAAGGTAGACTAGGCTATGCTATGATGTTCGGTAGGTTAGGTGTATTAAATGCCTTTTTGACTTAATGATAATTTTCAACTTAAGATGGGCTTATTGGGACCTAAGTTGAGGACGATTTGTATATATGTATATCAGATCATCATGTTGCACCTTAAACCTATGCAATGTTATATGTCAATTATATCTCAATAAAGCTAAAAATAAAAAAAGATAAACGTAACTAAATGATAAGGTACACATGATTAGCCAGAGCACTCTCCAGAAACCTTAATGAGATTTTTTAACTGCTCAATCTGTGGGCTGAAATGTCAATTGCCACAACTCTCATGATATAATAGATAACAAGAACAGTGGGATTGAAGATTGCCCAAATAATTAAGGGTTACAAAGGCAGTATATTTAAAAGGAATGATTTTGCAGGTGCTATGATGATCTTTTTAATGAGTCAGCTTGACTAAGCTACAGTCCCCAGCTATTCAATCAAACACTAATCTAGGTGATGCTGGGAAGGGCTTTAAGGAAGATTATTCTGGGTGACTTGCATGGGACTGACTACATATATAATTTGTAAGACCTCAGAAGCATGGCTGAGGCTTCCCTGAGAGAGAAGAAATTCTACCTGGGTCTAGGCCATTGCCCACAATCACATAATTCAATTTCTTGATTGTGTGTGTATGTGTATGTTCTATCTACCTACATATCCTACAAGTTCTGTTTCTGCTGTTGAATGCTGACTGACGTAAGTGTGTGCCCGTGCCCACATGCACACACCTACCCCTCAGGCCCCAATTCCTCTAAGAGTTGTTGGCATCCCATCTCTCTTTACCTTTAAAGGACTTTGCTCCTGCAGGTATCTACTCTTTCTCCTGTATCTTCAATACTCTATACCTCTCTGCTGGATTGTCTTCCTTAGCATTCAAACATTTCCTGGGATCTCACAGTTTCCTAGATCTCCAATTATAGTACTAATTTTTAGTACTGTTGTCAATGATTGGGTAGACAACTCTGCTGACCTGTGGAATTCAGTATTAAGAAGTATGATTTTTTTCAGATATAAGCTGAATTATCTAATAATAGCTTTATTAACAATAAAGGTGATATTTTGTTCGCTAACCGTGGATTCTTTGTCTTGTCTCTTAATTGGCTCAGAACTTGGTCAGGGCAGAGGGTATTATTTATTTATCACATTGCAAAACCCCCAAAAGTTTAGGACTTGGAACAGTACATTCAAAATAATTTTTTGTATTATTATAATGATCAGTCATATTTTGAAATCATGAGTACAAAGGATGCCTATTTGGTGTTCTCTTCTGGGAATTGCCTACTTGACTAATAAGGCTGAACTTCTAGAAACCATATATTTGATTTTGTCACCATGCTTCTGGCTATAATAGATTGTTGTGGAGGTGGGCAGCTGACACAAGTTGAGGTATTCAGTGTCTCCTTGGGCTTAGAAAAGGTGGAAGGGGGAAGAGAGTGAGAGAGAAGGTGTGGACAGTGCATCATGGGAATTAAAATTAATATGTACAAAGTTATAGGGTATAAAACTTACGATACTTTCATGGAATGATAAACAGTGTTCCACTAATGGAATTTGGAATACATGAGAAGCATGGAAAGAGATTTGAGTGTAGAAAGATAGTTTGAAGTCAGATCATGAAAAGTCTTAGTCCATGAATAGTATGGAAGTTTTCCTGAATCGTATAGGTTTCTTCTGAGGAATTTTTATCATGAGAATGGTACTATTACATGATGCATGCAAAAATGTTTGGAAGACCATGAGATTGGAGGCAGAGACAGTATTTCAGAGACCACTGCAATTGTTCAAGTCTGACTTCAGGAACAGCAATAGAAAAAAAAAGAGAAGGTAGATTAATGAGATCTTTAGAACATAAAAAATTGGGGTAGTTGGTGATAAACTAAAGTCGCATATTTATTTATTCAACAAATATGACTATTGTGTGTTAGGTACTCACAAAATACTAGAACTCAAAGGTACCTTCGATAATTTAGTTCAGTGCCTTCATTACCAAGCTGAGCAAACTGAGGCCAAGAAAAGAGAAGCAATTCCTAAGATAACAATAAATTAGTGAAGTGAAGAACTGAGATTAGAACAGTCTTCTATTTATTAGTGAAAGGGTACGGTTTTTTCCTTCCAAAACACATTAATATTTATAGCAAAAATATTTTCTATTTTAAAATGAGGGAAATTGCATCTCCTACCAGTTAACTCTAAAGAATTCTGATAAAATATTTTGCCTGACCATATGTGCGTGGGTTTATCTCTGGGCTTTCTATCCTGTTCCATTGATCTATATTTCTGTTTTTGTACCAGCAATCCCACTACTGGGCATATACCCTGAGAAAACCATAATTCAAAAAGAGTCATGTACCAAAATATTCATTGCAGCTCTATTTACAATAGCCAGGACATGGAAGCAACCTAAGTGTCCATCAACAGATGAATGGATAAAGAAGATGTGGCACATATATACAATGGAATATTACTCAGCCATAAAAAGAAACGAAATTGAGTTATTTGTAGTGAGATGGATGGACCTAGAGTCTGTCATACAGAGTGAAGTAAGTCAGAAAGAGAAAAACAAATACCGTATGTTAACACATATATATGGAATCTAAGGAAAAAAAATGTCATGAAGAACCTAGTGGTAAGACAGGAATAAACACACAGACCTACTAGAGAATGGACTTGAGGATATGGGGAGGGGGAAGGGTAAGCTGGGACAAAGTGAGAGAGTGGCATGGACATATATACACTACCAAACGTAAAATTGATAGCTAGTGGGAAGCAGCCGCATAGCACAGGGAGATCAGCTCGGTGGTTTGTGACCACCTAGACGGGTGGGATAGGGAGGGTGGAAGGGAGGGAGACGCAAGAGGGAAGAGATATGGGAACATATGTATATGTATAACTGATTCACTTTGTTATAAAGCAGAAACTAACACACCATTGTAAAGCAATTATACTCCAATAAAGATGTTTAAAAAAAGTAACTGAGATTAAACTTCAAAAAAAAATTTTGCCTGTCTAAAACATGTAAATATAAACAATTTTCCCAGTTTAATTTCTACTAATTAAAGGGAAAAATCTACCTACCTCCTTAAAGCTGTAGAGGACAGCAACTATAGAAGATTTATGAAGGCATTTGGAAGGACATATGCTTAGAGAGTCTATCCAAAGCATAATATGAATAGAAAAGAGAAAAAAGCAAATGAAAGTCATATTAGCAAGTATAAAATGCATGCTGCTTAAATCTCACATTTAGACATCCTTGGTTCCAAACCAAAAAGATTAAAATGTTGGCATTTCTCGTAATTGTTGTGTGAATGAAATGAGAACGTGCATAAAGCATATATTCCACACCTGGCCCACTTTAGCAACACAATAAAAGGAGGCTACTGTTACTGTTGATGGTTTCATTGTTATTATTTGCACATAATCAGGCAGACATTATTCACAATGAAAAATGATTTCTATGATTTCTGGATTTGTTAGCATCTGTGTATCCTTCACATTGATTTAAATAAGTTCAGTTCAGTTTAGTAGCTACTGATAACAAACTATGTGCTAACCACTTTTCTAGCCACTGGAATTAAAAGAAAAATTAGTCCTTTTTCCAAAGTCATAGTCAATTGAGAAAGTTATTCATATGTAATGGATTATATTAAGAAAAGATATATGTGCAAGGATAAGTATGATATGGGAGCAGAGATGGTTATCATTACACCTGCCTAAAGGTGTATAAGGATGCTTCTTAAATGTGGGATGCTTATACTACATTGTCAGAGATAAAGAGACATTATCCAGGCCAATGAGATTCCAGGTGGATGGAAGAGCAAGAGCAAAAGTACAGAGGCACAATGTAGTATGGTACATTTTAGAAATTATAAAGGAAAACACTGGAGTAAGTGTATGTATACATATACTGATACTTACATACATACATATATATGTGTGTGTGTGTGTGTGTGTATATATATACATATATACACACATATACATATACACATATATCCATACATATACACACATATATACATATATATCCATACATATATCCACCCTGTGTGGGTATATATAAATACACACACACACACACACACACACACACATATATATCTCCACCCTATCCCACACTTATTCCAGTGTTTTCCTTTACAATTCAGAAAATATATATTTTATGTAATAAGTGAATACTAAGAACATTTTTGTACCAAAAATGAGAATATAAATGAAATGGACAAATTCCTATAAAGATGCAAACTACCAAAACTGACTAAGTAAGAAATGGAAGATTTGAATAGATTTTTAATAATATATATGTGTATACAACCTGGCTCTATCGCTGCTCTGTGAGTGTCCGTACCTTGACACTGGAGCCACTGCCACAGCAGTATCACCTGTATCCCAACCTCAGAGCCACTGTTGCTCCGTGAATGCCTGCACTCTGGACTCTGGCTCTGTAACCAGTCCACAAGGGACTGTGCCTTGCAAACCTATAGCAATGCTGCAGTGAGAGGACCTGAGCACCAGGCACTGGAACCACCAGCAGCCTGAACTCTGGAGCCATAGTCCCTCCAAGTATGTTCATGCATATACACACATATACATACACAAACCCATGCTACTCGATAGCAAAACAAACAGTCTGATTGAAAAATGGGTAGAGGAACTAAATAGACATTTTCCCCAAAAAAGACATACAAATGGCCAAGAAGTACTTGAAAATGTGCTCAACTTCACTAATAATCATTAGGGAAATGTAAATCAAAACTACAATGGGGTATCACCTCACATCTGTTAGGATGGCTATTAAATGAAAGACATAACAAGTATTAGCAAGGATGGAGAAAAGGGAACCCTTATATACCTTTGTTGGAAATATAAACTGTTCCAGCCATTATGAAAAGCAGTATAGGTATCCCTCCAAAAATTAAAAGTAGAACTACCATATGAACTAGCAATCCCACTTCTGGGTATATATGCAAAGCAAATGAAATCAGGATCTCAAAGAGATATCTGTACTCCCATGTTCACAGCCAGGATATGGAACATATGGCTATATGTGGTATATACATACACACACACAATGGAATATTATTCAACCTTTAAAAAGAAGGAAATCCTGGGACTTCCCTGGTGGTCCAGTGGTTAAGACTCCACGCTCCTAATGCAGGCGGCCTGGGTTCGATTTCTGCTCAGGGAACTAGATCACACACGCTGCAACTAAAAGATCCGACATGCCACAGCTAAAAGGTCCGACATGCCACAACTAGGACCCGGTACAGCCAAATAAATAAATAAATAAATAAATATTTAAAAATAAAAATACAATAAAATGAAAAGACAGAAATCCTGCCATTTGTGGCAACATGGATGAACCTAGAAGATATCATGCTATGTGGAATAAGACAGCCACAGAAAGACAAATACTGTATTACCTCACATGTGGAATATAAAAAAGTTGAACTCATAGAAGCAGAGTAGAATGGTGGCTTCTAGGAGCTAGGAGGGAGGTCTTGGGCAAAAGAGGAGATGTTGGTCAAAAGTGTACAAACTTTCAGTTATAAGATGAATAAGTTTTGGAGATCTAATGTATAGCATGCTGACTCTAGTTAATAATAATATACTGTATACTTGAAATTTGCCAGGAGGGTAGATATCAAGTGTTCTCACCACAAATAAACAGGTAACTATGAGATGGTAGATTTGTTACTTCTCTTGGTTTTGGCAATTATTTCACAATGTATTTATATAATAAAACATCACACTATATACTGTAAATATATATAATTTTCATTTGTTAATAGTTCCTCAATAAAGCCGGAGGGAAAATGCTAATTATTGGTAAGAACAGTAAAGTTTGTGGCATTTTAACTTACTCCAGTTTCATCTTCTCTTCCCTATATCTGCAGTAGCCATGAAAATAACAGAGTGCTTCCTAGGTATTGGTGTCCAGTACTGGAGGGAACAGAACAGACCTCATTCATAATAATTATAATTACAGTTGCCCCTTTAACAACACACAGGTATGAACTGTGCAGGTCCACTTATATGTGGATTTTTTTCAATAGTAAATACAACAGTACTACATGATCCGCACTTGGTAGAATCTGTGGCTGCAGAACTGTAGATATGGAAGGACCATGGATATGGAATGCCAACTGTAAGTTATACCCGAATTTGCAACTGCATTGAAGGTTGGCACCCCTAACCCCCACATTGTTCACGGGTCAACTGAAATTATTTGCTCTGACCTGTATGGTGACTTCTTGGAATATCTGCTCCAAAGACTTGTTTTTATTTCACTTAACTGGGAACTGGCCTAGTGTTAAGGCTGCAATAGGCTCAGGGGGTATTTGTTGTATACATTTACAGGCTAATGTCTTAGGTTGCTTCTGCCTGAGGTGATAGATAAAGTTTCCGCCAATCAATACAATAACCAAATACCTTGGGAGGAAAGGGTGGGGAATGAGGACCTTGGAAACATTAAATATATTCCTGGCAATCTAGAAAGCCACACATGTGCTCAGTGCTGTGTACATGTTCAGGGAAGACCTGAGAAGGCCCTATGATTTCATCTCCTGCTTACTTGAAGCACTATGGAATCAGTAAGTAAAGGCTAAACTATGTGTCCACTGCCTAGCTATGTGATAAAGGCATGCTTCAACACACACAGATAGTCCCTGGGCAAAGAATGGAAGATTTTTTTTTGGCTATAGGTGTTTAAAGAAACCTCTGTACAATTATTAGTTGACCACTGAGCTAACAGAGCAGAGTCTTCAGTGACCACACTTGAAAAATAATACAGACATTACAGCATTTAGTACAGGTAAGTCACTAAACAAACAAATAACAAAAAATAGAATAAGCAGTAGCAACAACAAATCCTGGGAAGGGAAAAGAATATGCTATTTAGAGTATGCACATCATAATCAAAAAGGCCATCTAAAAAATTAGGCAGAGAAATAAAAAAATGTACAACCTATACACAGGGAAAAAATATCAATAGAAACTGCCTGAGGAAGCCCATTGGACTTTCTAAAGAAAGACTTTACATCAGATGTTTAAATATATCAAATAAACTGAAGGAAACTATGTCTAAAGAACTAAAAAATGTAGGGAAATGATGTTTCACTAAATTGAGAATATTAATAAAGTGAAAAAATTATCAAAAAGAGAAAAACAGAAATTTTGGAGTTGAAGAGTAAAATAACTGAAATGAAAAATTAACTAGAGGTTCTCAAAATCAGATTGTGGAAGGCAGAAGATAGTTTCAGTGAGCATGCAGATTGGACAGCTGAGCTTATCCTGTCAACAACAGTAAGAAAAGAGAATGAAGCAAAATGAATAGGGCCTCAGAACCTTAGGCACATCATTAATGGTACCAACACAAGCATAGTGGTAGTCCCAGAAAGAGAGGAGAGAAAGGTATGGGGGAAAAATCTATTTAGAGAAGTAAATGCTGAAAACTTCCCAAATTTGATGAAAAGTATTAATCTACACATCCAAGAAGCTCAATAATCTCAAAGTAGGATAAACTGAAAGAGATCTATACCTAGACATGTCATAATCAATTTGTGAAAAACTAATGATAAAGACAATCATGAAAGCAGCAGGAGTGATTCATCATATACAAGAAAATCACAATAAGATTAATAGTTGATTTCTCATCAGAAGCCATGGAGGCCAGAAAGAAGTGGGATTACAATTTAATGTACTTAAAGAAAACATAGTATGTTACAAATTCTATAACTGGCAAAACTATCCTTTAAAAATGAAGGAGAGGGACTTCCCTGGTGGTGCAGTGGTTGGGAGTTTGCCTGCCAATGCAGGGGACGCGGGTTCGGGCCCTGGGCCGGGAGGATCCCACATTCCGTGGAGCAGCTGGGCCCGGGTGCCGCAGCTACCGAGCCTGTGCTGCAACTAGAGAAAGCGCAGCAGCAAGGACCCAACTCAGCCAAAAATAAATTAATTAATTATTTTTTAAAAATGAAGGAGAAATTAAGACATTGCTAGGTAAAAACCAAACAAACAAACAATGAGAGTTTGTCTTTATCAGATCTGCCTACAACAAATATTAAAGGCAGTCCTTCAGCCTAAAATAAAAGGATCCTAGACAGTAACTCATAAAGAAATAAAGAACACTAAAAAGGTAACTACATAGGCAAATATATTTTTATATAAAGTAAAAAGTATTTTTCTTTATAAATTCTTTTTTACTATTTGATTTAAAACAATTTCATAAATCATAAGTCTAGGTTGATGGGTATACAATGTATAAAAATATGTAATCTGTGACAATAACAGGATAAAGGTGGAGTGGCGAATGGAGATATACAGGAGCAGACATCTGTGTACTATTGAAGGTAAGTTGGTATTAGCACGTTCTAGGCTGTTATATATTTAAGATGTTATTTGTAATTTCCTGGGCAACCACTAAGAAAATAACTCAAAAATACAGTAAAAATATAGAAAAAAGTAAGATTAAAACAGTACACAAGAAAATATCAAAAACAAACAGCAAAATGGCAGAAGTCCCTCCTTATCAGCAATTACTTGAAATAAATATGGATTAAACTCTCCAATTAAAAGAGAGAGATTACCCCCACACCTATAGTCAATCTTTAACAAAGGAGGCAAGAATATATTCAATACAAGGAGAAAAGACAGTCTCTTCAGCAAGTGGTGTTGGGAAAGCTGGACAGCCACATATAAATCAATGAATTTAGAACACACCCTCACACCATACACAAAAATAAACTCAAAATGACTTAAGGACTTAAATATAAAACATGACACCAGGGCTTCCCTGGTGGCGCAGTGGTTGAGAATCTGCCTGCCAATGCAGGGGACACGGGTTCGAGCCCTGGTCTGGGAAGATCCCACATGCCGCGGAGCAACTAGGCCCGTGAGCCACAACTACTGAGCCTGTGTGTCTGGAGCTTGTGCTCCACAACAAGAGAGGCCGCAATAGTGAGAGGCCCGCGCACCACGATGAAGAGTGGCCCCCACTCGCTGCAACTAGAGAAAGTTCTGGCACAGAAATGAAGACCCAACACAGCCATAAATGAATAAATGAATAAATGAATGAATGAATGAATAAATAAATAAATAAATAAAATGACATCATAAAGCTCCCAGAAGAGAGTTTTAGGCAAAACATTCCCTGACATAAATTGTAGCAGTTTTCTTAGGTCAGTCTCCCAAGGCAAAAGAAAAAAAAGCAAAAATAAACAAATCAAACCTAATCAAACTTATAAGCTTTCACATAGCAAAGGAAACCATAAATAAAACAAAAAGATAACCTACAGAATGGGAGAAAGTATTTTCAAATGATGCTACTGACAAGGGATTAATTTCCAAAAGTACAAACAGCTCATACAGCTCAATATCAAAAAAACAAACAACCCAATCAAAAACTGGGCAGAAGACCTAGATAGACACTTCTTCAAAGAAGACATACAGATGGCCAAAAGGCACATGAAAAGATGCTCAACATTGCTAATTATTAGAGAAATGAACATCAAAACTACAATGAGGTATCACCTCACGCCAGTCAGAATGGCCATCATCAAAAAGTCTACAAATAATAAATACTGGAGAGGATGTGGAGGAAAGGAAACCCTCCTACACTGCTGATG
Organism: Orcinus orca; assembly: GCF_937001465.1. Lineage (NCBI taxonomy): Eukaryota > Metazoa > Chordata > Mammalia > Artiodactyla > Delphinidae > Orcinus > Orcinus orca. Next base: position 125,774,760 of record NC_064580.1, read on the forward strand.
GGAATGTAAATTGGTGCAGTCACGATGAAGAACAGTATGCAGGTTCCTTAAAAAACTAAAAATAGAGCTACCATATACTCTAGCAATCCCACTCTTGGGCATATATCTGGAGAAAACTCTAATTCAAAAAGATGCATGCACCCCAGTGTTCATTGCAGCACTATTTACAATAGCGCAGACATGGAAGCAACCTAAGTGTCCATTGACAGATGAATGGATAAAGAAGACGTGGTTTATGTATACAATGGGATATTACTCAGCCATAAAAAAGAATGAAATAATGTCATTTGCAGCAACATGGATGGACCTAGAGATTATCATACTAAATGAAGTAAGTCAGACAAAGAAAGACAAATATCATATGATATCACTTATATGTGGAATCTAAAACAAACGATACAAATGAACTTATCTATGAAACAGAAATAGACTCCCAGACATAGAAAACAAACTTATGGTTACCAAAGGGGAAAGAGGGGGAGGGATAAATTAGCAGTTTGGGATTAACAGACACATACTACTATATATAAAATTGATAACCAACAAGGTCGTACTGTATAGCACAGGGAACTATATTCAATATCTTGTAATAACCTATAATGGAAAAGAATCTGAAATATATATATAAATATCAATATCAATATCTATATCTATATATATATAGCTCAATCACTTTGATGTACACCAGAAACTAATACAACATTGTAACTCAACTATATCTCACTTAAAAAATAATAAAATAAAAGAGAGATTGGCACAACAGATTAGAAAACATGATCCAACTATATGCTGTCTATGGGAGATTAATTTTAGATCCAAGGACACAAATATGTTGAAAATTAAAGAATGAAAAAAGACATTCCATGAGAATAACAGCCTACAGAAAGCTGGAGTGGCTACACTAATATCAGACTAAATAAAATTTAAGTCAAAAACTGTTATGAGTTAAGGAAGCATGGATGGATCTAGAGACTGTCATACAGAGTGAAGTAAGTCAGAAAGAGAAAAACAAATATTCTATATTAACGCCTATATGTGGAACCTAGAAAAATGGTACAGATGAACCGGTTTGCAGGGCAGAAATAGAGACACAGATGTAGAGAACAAACGTATGGACACCAAGGGGGGAAAGTGGCGGGGGTGGGGGTGGGGGTGGTGGGATGAATTGGGAGATTGACATATGTACACTAATATACATATTAGTGTATAAAATAGATAACTAATAAGAACCTGCTGTATAAATAAATAAATTAAAAAAAATTTTTTAAGTTAAGGAAGAACATTATATATTTATAAACATGTCAATCCACCAAGAAGATATAATAATTACAAACACATACACACTTAATAACAGAGTCCCCAAAACGTTTGCAGCAAAAACTGGCAGAATTGAATGTGGAAATAGATATTCTATAATAAGAAGAATTCTTTCAATAATAAATAGAAAATCTAGACATTATCAGTGAGGAAATACTCGATTGAACAATACCATATACCAAACAGCCCTAACAGACATCTATAGAAGACTTCATCCAACAAAAGCAGAATATACACTTTTTCAAGTTCACATAGTACATTTCCAGGATAGACTACATGTTAGGCCACTAATTAAGTCTATACAAATTTCAAAAGATTAAAATCATACAAAGTATCTTCTCCAGGCAAATGGAATGAAAATAGGGAAACTGAAAAGTTCACAAATATGTGGGAATTAAACAACACAGTCTTAAACATCCAATGGGTCAACGAAGTGATCACAAGGGAAAGTAGAAAATACTTTGAAGAGAACAAAAACACTCTAGCATAGCAAAATGTGTGGGATATAGTGAAAGCACAGCTCGGAGGGAAATTTCTAGCTGTGAAAGCCTCCATTAAAATTAAGCAAGATATCAAATCAGTAACCTACATTACAACTTAAGGAACTAGTAAAAGAGCAAACTAAACCCAAAACTAGAAGAAGAGAGGAAATAATAAAGATTATAGCAGAGATAAATGAAAAACAATACAGAGAATTAATAAAAATAAAAGTTGGTTCTTCAAAAAAACTAAAATTGACAAATCTGTAGCTAGAATGACTCAATAAAAGAAGACTCAAATTGAAAGTGGGGTTATTACTACTGACCTTTCTAAAACAAAATGAATTATAATACTATAAACAATTGTACACCAACAAATTATTTAACCTAGATAATATAGATGAATTACTAAAAACACAAAAACTACCAAAAGTGACTTAAAAAGGCAGAAAATCTGAAGAGAATAATAACACGTAAAGATTTTGAGTCAGTAATCATAAACCTCCCAACAAATCAATCCCAGGGCTTCACTGGGTAAATACCAATATAAGATGATGGTACTCTTCCTAATTAATTCTACGAGGCCATCAATACGCTGATACCAAACCCAGGAAAAGATACCACAAGAAAAAGTAAACTACAGACCAATAACGCTTATGAATATAGATGAAAAATCCTAAACAAAACACTAGCAAACCAAATCCAGCAGCATTTTCAAATGCAGCATGACCAGCTGGGATTTATACCAGGAATGCAATGGTGGTTCAACATATAAAATCAAAGTTATACAGCACATTAACAGAATCAAGGAAAAAAACCCACAAATGATCATTTCACTTGGTACAGAAAGAAAAAAAAACACTTGACAAAATCCAATAACATTTATGATAAAAAAAGAAACACCACCCAACATACTAGGAATAGAAGTGAACTTCCTCAAACATGATAAACAGAATATATGAAAATCTCATAGGTAACATCACACTCTATGACTACAATCCGGTGCTGAAATAAACAACAGTGTTCCCAATTATGGAGCCAAACCAAGTTCTATGGTAAAATAAAATGAGAAAACTTTTCCGTTTTACCTTACTTGGCGTTGCATCTTTGTGCTCAGCTGAGGTCTCCTAAGGCTTCCAGCCAATGATGTGAGTATGTCTGGTTATAAATTCTGGCACATTCCTGTGGAAGGTGAGACTCCTGTAGTAAGTAACTTTGGCTTGAGGATTCCTCCCCATCAACCTGGCCAAACCTCTCCCAGAAATGCAGTGCAGTATGAAACTCCACCCAGTTTTCACTTCTCCCCCTTCCCATTCTTCATATAGGTCACACCTGCTTTATCATCTGAAGCTCTCCTATCTACACCTGATTATTTTCCCCAATAGACCTCCGGCATATCTAAACATGCCTCAGTGTCTGCTTCTCCGTGGACCTGAGCTAATATACTCTGCATGCTCCAATTACACGTATCTCTTTTACGTATCACTGTATTATGGCACTTACCATACTGTACTCTAATGATAATTTCTTTATCTTCACTCTCAGCAGGCTTCAACCTTGGTGAAAGTAGGTGCTGCACTGTATTCATCTTTGTAATCCTCAGAACCCAGCCTATTGCCTAGAACTACAGTCCAGTATTTATCTTTTCCCATCTTCATACAACTGAAGGTTATGTTATTTAGATAACAGTGGCCTACTGGCTGTGAGTGATGGTGGCTTACAAGGCAGAGCCGCATGTTACAAATGGTTTACAGATGTATGAAGATATCATCAGGTTAACTAATTGGGACCTGAGGCAGCTGCATCTACTAGGCTGATTAAGTACCCTGAGCTGCCTTGTCTATTTATCCCAGGGGCTGTACAAATATCATCTTTCTATTGGTGCTATGACATGAAATAATTTAGAAAATGTTATTATAGAATATACCAGAATCTGCGTCAGAGGACATTTCTGCAATTTGCAAAAAAAAATTAGTTGTGGTGGATTTTGATGTGTCCATCCCCTCCCACAATGGAAGTCCCTGACTGCACATTGTAGTAGTTCGTTAACTGTTTAATGAATGAAATATGTTTCACTCTGCACAAAAATTTTTAAATTGCAATAAATAGGTATAATCACATAGTGGGCTTAATAAACATTTGCTAAACTGAAAATTGAAACTGAAAGTAGAAAATACTAGGATGAGAATGAGCTTCACGCTTTCAGGTGAACTTCATAACTTCCTGTTATCAAATTGAGATATTTGTAGTGAGGTGGATGGACCTAGAGTCTGTCATACAGAGTGAAGTAAGTCAGAAAGAAAAAAACAAATACCGTATGCTAACACATATATATGGAATCTAAGGAAAAAAAAAAAAGGTCATGAAGAACCTAGGGGTAAGACGGGAATAAAGACACAGACCTACTAGAGAATGGACTTGAGGATATGGGGAGGGGGAAGGGTAAGCTGGGACAAAGTGAGAGAGTGGCATGGACCTATATACACTACCAAACGTAAAATAGATAGCTATTGGGAAGCAGCCGCATAGCACAGGGAGATCAGCTCGGTGGTTTGTGACCACCTAGAGGGGTGGGATAGGGAGGGTGGGATAGGGAGGGTGGAAGGGAGGGAGACGCAAGAGGGAAGAGATATGGGAACATATGTATATGTATAACTGATTCACTTTGTTATAAAGCAGAAACTAACACACCACTGTAAAGCAATTATACTCCAATAAAGATGTTAAAAAATTATCATAATTAATTGGCTCTGCCTTTGGATGGATTTTCTGCTAAAGGGGGTTATTTTGACAAAGATCAAAGTTCTGAATAAAGTCTTAATGCAAACTGGAAAAAATATGCCTGAAGGAATTTATATGCATGAATAATCCATAATAATGAATTGGCAAATAGGATCCTGGGTGAAAACATGACTTTAGAAATTATGAGGCTCCTCATTTAATTTTCAATATGTTAAACCTGATTGCTAGATAGAATCATGAAGCACTGAAGCTTGAAGGGGCCTCAGAGATCTAGTCCTGCTGCCTCATTTTATAGAGAGAGAAATGGGGACTCTGAGAAAAGTGACTGGGCAAAAAGGTTGCAGAATGAATTGGTGACATAGTCAAAAATAGAACTAAGGGGCTTCCCTGGTGGCACAGTGGTTGAGAGGTTCGTGCCCCAGTCCGGGAAGATCCCACATGCCGCGGAGCGGCTGGGCCCGTGAGCCATGGCCGCTGAGCCTGCGTGTCCGGAGCCTGTGCTCCGCAATGGGAGAGGCCACAGCAGTGAGACGCCCGCGTACCGCAAAAAAAAAAAAAAAAAATAGAACTAAAATTTTTTGGATCTTAGTCCAGTGTTTTGGTCTGTCTTCTCAGAATTATTGTTCTAGGAAATATTAATATTTAAGGTCACTGATAAAATGTCTCCCACAGGAGGTATATAACTGGCAAGAAACCAAATTGGTGGGAAAAGGCAAGGATTAAACAGAGGAGTAGCTGAGGAGGAACCAGATTCTGAAGAAAGAGGAAAAAGGAGGTTTTTGCTGCATCCCTCACAATTGGACCCAAGCAAGATATACATGATAGTATGTTTTTTTCAGAACCCAGACTTATGTGTGGTTATAAATTATGTCATTTTTTATTAATGTATACTTCACATACAATAAAAATCATACTTTTGGTGTACGTTGCTGTGAAATTTCACAAATGTACATAGTCATATAACTATGGCAACATTCAAGGTATAAAAGAGTTCCATTACCTCAAAAAATGTCCCCATTCCCATTGATAACAAATATCTTCTCCCACCTCCATGTGCTGAAAGCTACTGATCTCTTCTGTCCCTAAGTTTTGTCTCCTCGAAAGTGTCTAATTTTGGGTCTGATTACTTTGAATTAGCTAATGCCATTCAGATCCATGCGTGTACCTTCAAGGAACATGGATGAATGAGTTAACTACCAGTAGTTAGCTCATTTTTATGGCTTAGTAGATTCCAATGTATGAATGTATCAAAATCTGTAAATGTATCAAAATCTGTTTAACTATTCCCCAGGTTAGGAATATGTGGGTTATTTCCAGTTTTTTATTATTACAACCAAAGCTATGAACATCCATGTGCAAGTTTCTGGTTTATATATGTTTTAATTTTTCTTTGGAAAATACTTAGGAGTAGAACACCTGGGACATATAGAAAGAGTATGTTTAACTATACAAGAAACTGTCAAGCAATGCCCTTCTGAGATTGCTCTATTTTCCTACCAGATGCAGAAGATAATCATGAAGGTAAAAATAGCCCTTCTGTAACAACTACCACTTCTTCAAGAAAGCCACCATTTCAAGGGGGCCAACACTATTCGGCCATTGCCACAAGCTGAAAGAGAAAGTGAATCAAAATCAGCCAATTTAGGACCAAGAGACTCAGGAAACTGAACCACATCAAGTGGAGCCAGTAACTATCGTGTGCGGGCCAGAGACCTCAGAACTATCTACTGTATTTCCAGAGGTCTAAAATTGTCAACCATGTAAAGGCCAAATATTACAACAACAGAATATATAAATGGTGATGATTAAAATAAAATTAACAAGTTAGGAAAAGTCCTTCTTTCCAGGGGATGTGTGTATATCTTCATGATTTCTCTGACGATGGGAAGAAGGGAAGGAAAGGGGACAGGCAGGTGTGTGAGAAGGGAGAAAAATGGAGTCCTGCAGGGTTGAGGACCACAGCAGCAGGCCCACAATTAGCCAGACATTGGGGATAAGGACTGAGTGAGGGCTGAGCACTGAAGACAGATTCCTCCTAAACACTAACACACAAACAAGGTTGTGGTGTTTCCACCTGTGTTTGGGGGTGAGGATGACATTAGGGCCCAGCTTACCAGAACCCAGATGGAAAGAGGTTTTTGAGGTGTGAAAGGTGACAATGACACTCCTGAAAGACAGGCAGACAAAGAAATTGCCAACAGGTGACCTACCTCCTACTGATGTTTGTTGCACCTCACAGTATGTTGTAAGCATCTAAAGACCTTCAGAGGGAACAAAAAATTCACTGTATCAAAAGTCACCCGCAGCACCCCCAAAGACTAAAATAATGGAATAATGAAATAATGGGAAAAAATGTCAGAGGACACAACGTCAACATTGATTACTCTACTTTCTTGCTAAGACACTTGCTAAGACACTTACATATACCCATATGTACACTCAAACACAACCAGCCCAGGCAGAGCTGATATTTACCCTGGACAATTGTTTGGAGCACAGAGGGGTTGCTCTGCTTTCCATCTAGGCTGGTGTTGCCTGTGGTGATTACAAGGTAGCAGAAAACTAGGCGGGGATTAGAGTCCACTGATTGAGAAACTCAGGCTAATTTCTTGTGGAACAATCTAAGGTGGATTTTATTATGAGTCAAATCAGTTGCTTAGAATAGGTTTTTGATAAAGGCATCAATAATAATGGTACAGTGAAATCAGAGAACACTTCCAAGGATTGAATTTTAAAATTTTGTATGCCCATGAAATATTATATTGAGAAAATAAAGCCTTTATGGGCCTTTAGGGACTTTTAAACAAGAACATACATGCAAGAAAAAATGAAACTTTCCAGTATCACTAAATGAATGAGGCTGAAGTAGTGGTGAAAATGTGGCTGTTTACACATAACTACAATACTTTATTAGCACTGATGGAGAAAAGAAAGCATATAAAAGTACATTTCATGCATAGAAAGTACCTTATTTTTATGACTAGTACTGATGCATCCACTTCTATTAGCTCTTCAGTTTCCTTTAAGTAGAATCAGAGAGGAAAGCTTGTTAGTGGAATTCTGCCACTTAAGTATATAAAATAAAAATGTCTTTGGAAACGAGCCAGATCTTTGAAGTTTCACTCTTTAGTCCAGACCGGTAATACCAAGGCGAAGAATTGACCTTGACCTCAAAATGCCACCATTTTAAAAAGGCATGCCTGGTATTTTAGTATGAAATAATCCTCACCCGCAGAGCAAAAGGCAAGGAGACTGAAAACTATTTTCTGATATTTTCTTTTCCCCACATCATAGCTGCAAAGTCATAATAAATCTGGCTTTCTAGATGGTTGGAGAACTGAATTGGATTTGATGAAGTGTTACCCTTGGGGCCAAAGGCTTCCTTTTTGAAGTCTCTTAAAATATAATTATCTTAGCTTATCACTCACTATGTCATAAGCATTATGCTAAGCATTTTATATACACTAGCTCCCTTAATCATAACAATCTCCTCATGAGAGAGAAACTCATTAATTTTATCCCCATTTAACAGATGAACATAGTTGTGTCAAATAAGGTAAGTCACACCACAAATCCAAACTAACAGCAAATCCTGTTGCCTCTACTTTGAAAATTAATCCAGGCTCCCACCATTTCTCAACATCACTACTGCTACCATCATCATACAACACTTGGTAATTATAATCGTCTTTTATCTAGTCTTACAATAATTTTACCATTTTCCAGTCTGGTTACTGAAACCAGAAGGGCTGAATGACATCCACAAGAGAATATAGCTGCTTATTACTTGAACCAGAACAACAACACATGTATTGCTACTCATTTCCAACACTCTGAAAGTTTTCTTTAACAACACGATGCTTGTTTCTAAACTCAGTGTTAATGTTTGAATGAAAAAAAATGATCTCATGTGCAAGGCTGCTGCTAAAGAGATGATTTTTGCTTGAGTGTTTCCTTTGTTTTTTTGGGTGGGGACATTTTTATGGACCGGCAATCGTACTTTTTAAAAAGAATTGTTATTGATATACAGATACCCTATCAAAGATTCAGAATGAGTTGGTAGGAGGTATGTGCCTGAATGTTATTATCATGAAAACAGGGATAATTGAAAACAGGCTATTGTGAGGTCAAACAGATCTTGGAAGCAATTATTTTCTGTATATACCCCAAAGTGCCCCAGTTTTTAATACTCAGTTATTAATAGATGCCTATAGAAAAATTAAATGAATGTACATTACAGTTAAAAGTTGGAAGAATATTAAAATCCATAGTATAAATGTATTTTATAGAAGTGCTAATTATAATATGGATACATTTTAAAGCTTGGCATGCATTTATTTATTTTTCTAAATTTCTCAGGCCTCTCTCGTCTTGCTGCAGGGCCAAAAGCCTCCACAGGCCCACAGTGGTTCCCCTGGGTCCTGGTACCGCCTGCTACACCCTCACCACTCTCCAAGGGGTCCTAGTGCCACAGGTCACAACACGGCTCACAGGGCCTGAGTGCCCTCCCCTTGGAGGTCTCCTAGGCCGCGTGAGGAATACGGGAAATGAGCCACATATGTAAAATATATAATTAAGCATTCAACCACAGCAAACAGAAATTTTTAATCCAGAAACCCATTTTCAAGATAGTCATACTACTGGAGTATAAAGCGAACTCTTCTGTTTTGCTTTTGTGCTTCATAATTCGTTTGTGTTTCCTTGACTCTGCTACAGTTTATAATACTTTGTTGTCAGAGTTTTCTAAATGTCTGACCCTGGTTATGCTAAATTGAATGACTACTCTTGTCCACCAGAAAATGTTTTGTCATCAAATCCTGTGTGGGCATCACATTATATTTTAATCACTTTTTAGGGTATTATCTAAATACAATAAAAATTGGTAAACCATGAGTTTTCTAAAACAAGTGGGTGAAAACATAAATACCAAACAACTTCCACAGCTGATATCCACTTAGGAAACATGATTTTAGAGAGAAAGGAGTAATTTAGAGAATTATGATTTGGTTATATATGCTAATTAAACTGTGGTTTCATTTAAATCCTTTGTTAGTAGACCGAGGTTAATCATCATGTAAGAGTGTGAAATATCAGAATATAATTTCATATAATTTCCCAACTACCCAAAGAATTATCTCCAAGGACAACTGGCATCTGCTGAGTCATTCTATTCTTCCCTTCAAACTGCTCGAGAGAACTGTTTGAGAAAAAAATTAAATAGTGATATACAAAGGAAAAAGTCACTAAACTAGAAGTGAGAACACCTGGATTCTAATCTCAGCTTTGCCTTTTAATATCCAGGTTAACTTAGTTGAATTATTTACCTTTTCTAAGGCATAACTTTCACGCCTTTAAAATGGGTATACCAATCTGCCTTATTATAAACAGTATTAAGATAAAGAGTATTTCCAAAAGCTTCCATATTAATGGGTTAATGGGATGTGTGAGAAGGAGTGAATATGATACCTAAAGAAAAAACAAACAACTCAAAGTCCACCTTCAGCACATATTGTTACACACTGTAAGAGAAAGAATTGGAAGTGAGAGTGGGTAAGGAACATAAAGGGACCTAACTACTAAGAATTGTTTCAATGGCTACAAATTGACTTTTGAAAGCACCTCGTTCATCATTACAAAACAAGCAGGGCACAGTAGTTTTCTCTGACACTGGTGATAGGACTCCAACCCAGTTACCTGCTCTATATGAAGTACAGCAGGGCAAAACATACAGCTGAACGTGAAAAACATTTTATTAATATAATCAATCTTATAAGAACTTTGCACTCTATGATAAGAGAAAAGAGTAATAGCAACAGCCAGGAGAAAAGTTAAGGGGTCAAAGAAAATACTCTATTCGTGTTAATTTGGGTCAATCACAGACCTAGACATCTCTCTTATTTTCCTAAGATAAGCAAACATAAAACATAACAAAACCAAAATGATGTCTTGTTATCATAGGTCTTGTAACATATCATAGGTCCCATAGCATAAAATTGAGTTGACCATAACAAAGTAGATAAAAAGTATATTAGTTAGTGCATGAAAAAGAATATGTATTTTTACCTATATCTCCTCTTCAAGCTCAGTATCATTCAAGAGAGCAAGGGCACTATTAAACTAAATGACAATGAAGGAATAAGCAACAAGATAAAATTTAAAATTAAAGAATAAATGAGAGGTAAAAATTAAAACTGAAATGGAATAAATAATACACGAATTTCTAGAAATTAAAAATTGTATATAAGAATTCCCACATAGAGGAGCCAGTGTGTCAAAAGACTAAAGCAGTGTTTTGGAAAACAAATGCAAGGAGCTTCCTGAGCATGCAGACAAAGAGTACAAATAGGTGCTAATTGTTTTTGTTTTTGTTTTTTTCAATCTATTGCTATGTTACGAATTAACTCAAAATGCAGCAAATTTAAAAATGCACACATTCATCATCTGACAGAATCTGTGGGTCCAAAAACTGGGAACAGTTTAGCTGGATCCTCTGGGTCTATGTTTCTCACAAGCTGCAGTTAGGCTCTGCTCTCATCTAAAACCTCAACTCAGGAAAGTTTCACTTCCCAGCTCATTTCCTCACAGGCTGTTGAACTGAGGCCTCAATCGCTCACGAGCTACTATCCAGAAATCTCCTTTGATTCCTTGCCAGGTGGGCTTCTCCACTGAGGATCTGACAATGGGGCAGTTGACCTCATCAGAATGAGAATTGCTAGCAAGATGGAAGTCACAGTCTTTTGTAACGTAATCATAGAAGTGACATCCCATTACTTTTGCTGTAATCTCTTTATTAGAAAAAAGCCACTATGTAGAGCCCACATTCAAGGTGAGGAGATTATACAAGAGATCAGTATCAGGAGGTAGGGTCTTCAAGAGCCATGCCAAAAGATGGCTTTCACAGTAATAATTCTAGTAAAGATGATAACAATAACTACAAACACATAAATAAATAAATAAAAGCAACACACTATCAGAAATAAATGGAACAATATTTTCAGAAATTTGTAATTCAACAGCTGGGTATATGACTATAGTTTTCATATATTTAGGCATCAGAAAAGCAAATGCTCATAATTTTAACCAAAGTATAATCAAATGTTGACAAATTATGACCAATCACTTAAAATCCTAAGTTAAAAAAAAAGAGATGTAATCTAACCAACATAGAAGCAAATTAAAACTAAAAGCTTATAAATGGGAAGGGAGTGGTAAAACTATCTTGGCAATCAACATAGAAACCATTTATACCTGCAATAAAGTTAGAATCTGAATATATTAGTATGGTTGAAATACAAAATGTAAAATTATTCTTCAAAGAGAAGGTAAATAATGTAAAACAAATAATTTTAGATAATCTAATAGTTCCAAAACTCCAAATTATATAAGAAAATAATTAAGAAATACAAGAAGCATCAGAAAAAATTTAAAATGCTAAGTTACTTATTTCTGTAGGAAGTAGATAATGCATACCTGTATTTTGACTTTGTAGTAAAAAATATGTAAGTTCAAGGCTGTTTTGAAAAAAGTGAGTATGATTAAAATGTGGTAAGAATATATTATCCAATTTATCCAATATTTTTTTGGATCCAGCTCTTAAGGAAAAGGAAATACAAGCAAAAATAAATAAATGGGACCTAATGAAATTCAAAACTTTTGCACAGCAAAGGAAACCACTGACAAAATGAAAAGACAACATACTGAATAGGAGAAAATATTTTCAAATGATATGACCAATAAGGAATTAATATCCAACATACATAAACAGCTCATATAACTCAACACCCAAAAAGCAAACAACCCGATTAAAAAATGGGCAGAAGACCTGAATAGATATTTTTCCAAAGAGGAAATGCAGATAGCCAACAGGCACAAGAAAACATGCTAAACATTGCTAATCATCAGGGAAATGCAAATCAAAACCACAATGAGATATCACCTCACACCTGTCAGAATGGCTATCATCAAAAAGAATACAAATAACAAATGTTGGCGAGGATGTAGAGAAAAGGGAGCCCTTGTACGCTGTTGGTGGGAAAGTAAATTGATACAGCCACTGTGGAAAACAGTATGAAGTTTTCTCAAAAAACTAAAAATAGAACTACCATATGATCCAGGAATTCCACTCCTGGGTATATATGTGAAGAAACACTAAAACACAAATTTGAAAAGATACATGCACCCCAATGTTAATAGCAGCATTATTTAAAATTGCCAAGATATGGAAACAACCTAAGTGTGTGTCTGTGTGTGTGTGTTTGTGTGTGTACACACAATGGAATACCACTCAGCTACATAAAAAATGAAATTTTGTCATTTGCAGCAACATTGATGGAGGGCATCATGCTAAGTGAAATAAGTCAGACAGAGAAAGGCAAATACTGCATGATCTCACTTATATGGGGAACCTAAAACATACAAGCTAATGAATATAACCAAAAAAAAGAATCAGACTCACAGATATAAAGAACAGACTAGTGCTTACCAGTGGGGAAAGGGAAGGGGGGTCACAACACAGGGGTAGGGGATTAAGAGGTACAAACTATTATGTATAAAATAAATAAGCCACAAGTATATATTGTACAACACAGGGAATACAGCCAATATTTTATAATAACTATAAATGGAGTATAATCTTTAAAAACTGAATTACTATATTGTACATCTGTAACATATAATATTCTATAGTGACTATACTTCAATTAAATTTCAAAGCATTTGATAATACTAAAAATAATAAGAGCATAGAGGCAGCATAGAAAGGAAGAATGAAACAGTCGATGACTTTAAAAGAAGTTAGTGATAAGGAGGCATAAAAATAAAATTCATAAAATTGAATTACAGAATTTTTATCAAAAATAGTAATACTGAATACAAATGGATTAAATTATGCTACTAAACAATAAAGTCTCTCATACTAGAAAAGGACTAAATATCACATGTATATGGTGTAATCCAATTTAAAGTCAAAGGTTGGGTGCCATGCAGGTTGTTCTCTACACTAAAACTTTTTATCAATAAAAATGAAAAATGTACTAGAGAATGGACTTGAGGATATGGGGAGGGGGAAGGGTAAGCTGTGACAAAGTGAGAGAGTGGCATGGACATATATACACTACCAAACGTAAAATAGATAGCTAGTGGGAAGTAGCTGCATAGCACAGGGAGACCAGCTCGGTGGTTTGTGACCACCTAGAGGGGTGGGATAGGGAGGGTGGGAGGGAGGGAGATGCAAGAGGGAAGAGGTATGGGAACATATGTATACATATAGCTGATTCACTTTGTTATAAAGCAGAAACTAACACACCATTGTAAAGCAATTATACTCCAATAAAGATGTTAAAAAAAAAAAGAATGGCACTCTCTGATGCAGCTAAGGAGAATAAAAAATTATAAAACTTTTCTGGAAAAAAAATGTAAATGAATGAATACCTGACCCATAAAATGAGATAAAGAACAAAAAAGTAAGTCAATAGTAAGTACAAAAAAAAAATTACTAAAGATAAAAGAAAAAGCCTGTGAGGTAAAGACTATATCTAAATAATACATCAAAATCTTGTGCTTCTTTTTTGAAAAAAACCCCATAAATCACTAGATAAGATGATCAATAAAACATGAAGAAAGCACAAAATTGCAAAATGATATGACAGGAAAGAAATAACAATTGAAATAGAGAAAAAAATTCAAACTCAAAAGAGACTAAGTTGCAAACATCTTTGAAAATATGTTTAAAAACCTAGAGGAAATGGGTAATTTCTTTGGGAAATACAGATTACCAGAAGTTATCTTATTTGTTTAAAAAGCTCAAGCAGACCAATTTCCATTGAATAAATAGAGGAATTTATTAAGTAAGTGCCCCTCCCCCCAAAAAAGCACGAGGGCAAGGGAGGTTCAGAGAAGAATTATAGCAAATCTTTAAAGACCAGATAATCAAATGCTCTAGAAATTATTCAAGAGCATTGAAAAAAAAATCTTCTGTAAGTCTCTTTAGAACTAAGTATAACATGGTCTAAAGCAGAAAGAGTAAAAAAGAAAGACTACAGACAACATCACTCATGAATACCAAAGCAAAAATATTAACAAACAGAATCCAATACCACATTAAGAAAACAATACACCATAATCAACCGGGATTTGTTCCAATAATGCAAAGTTGGTTCAACATTAGGCAAACCATTAAAAGCATTACTACATTAATAATGAAAAGACATATTACTATTTCCATTGATCCTGAAAAGGCGTTTTACAAGCCGCCAACATAAAATCAGATACTGGCTTTAGGATATATAGGATATATAGATAAATATATTCTAAAACCAGTATCTTATTTAATAGGAAACATTAGCATTATTTCCATTAAGATAAGAAACAAGGCACAGATTTCCGCTATATCACCTACTGTTTCAATTTGTACTAGAATTACTAGTAAATTTAATTAGACAGGAAAAAATCAATTATATATAGTATATAATAGTACATGATGAAGAATAAAACTACTTCTATGTGTACTTAGAAATTTTAAGAGAATCCATGATTAAACTAACTCAAACAGTAAACAAATTCAGTAAAATAGTAAGATATAATATTAACATAAAAATCAATAGTCTTCAAAAACAGGAACACTAAATAGGATATAATGACAGAAGAAACCCGATTCACAGGAATAAATGGACGATTAATATCCTTGGGGATAAATTTAACAAATAATATGCAAACTTACATGAGGAAAAATTTTAAACTCTCCAGAAAGACTCAAATGGAACAAATAAAAAGGCACCTATTATTCCTGGATAAGGTAATTCTATGTTACAAGATGAGTATGCTCATAAATTCATTTATAAACTCAATATAATCCCAATAAAAAATATCCACAAACTACTCTACAGTGTTAGCCAAATTGATACTAAATTTCATATGGGGAAACAAGCATGCAAGATTAGCAAGGAAACACTGAGAAAGAAAAAGTATAAAGAGGGGATGAGCCCTACCAGACATTAAAGCAAAATATAGTGTCTAATTAAAGCAGCTTGGTGTATGAATAGAAAAACAGACTAATGGAATAGAATGGAAAGTTCAGAATTATATCCAAGTATATATGAAAATTTAGTATATGAAAAAGATAAAATTACTTTTAAATCTCCCACCATAAACAAGAATAAACTCTAGATGAATAAAGTATCTAAAGTAAAAATGATAATAGTAACAATAATAACACCACAATAAGAATACTAGAAAAAAGGCATGGGTGCATTCTTCTTTAATCTGAGTGTTAGAAAAAAAACTTCTGTGACTCAAAACCAAAGATTTAAAAATTTGACCATATACATACATATATACACATATATTACATGCAATAAACACCATTTGAAAAGTTAAAAGACAGCAAAGGAATAAAGCCCAATAGAAATCTGGAGAAAAGACAAGAACAGATAATTTACAGCCACACATATACATGGAATATAGATACTGCCCACATAATCCCCAAAGTAGAAAAATGCAAATTAAAACAATACTGCTATCTCATTTCTCACTTATCAAACTGGTAAAAATTTTCAAATGTATCAACAAATCTTGATGAGGCTGTGGGAAAACACTGTTGGTAGGAAAGCAGACTGGCAAGACCTTTCCAGAAAGAAATCTGGAAATACTTAAGAAAACTAAACATGCAATTTATCTTCTGACCCAGAAATGTGACTTGTTGGAAACTACCCTGAAGATACACTTCCAAAAATACAGAAGACATATTTACAAGTTTATTGATTGCAGCACTGTTTGTAATTGTAATGTTTAGGAAATATAGGAAATCATCGAAATGCCTTTCCCTAGTAGAGAATTTGAATAAACTATGATACCTCTATGTAATCCTAATGCAGCTGTAAAAGTAAAGAATGATACCCAGGAAGTTCTCTGGTGGTGCAGTGGTTAAGAATCCACCTGCCAACACAGGGGACATGGGTTCGAGCTCTGGTCCGGGAAGATCCCACATGCTGCGGAGCAACTAAGGCCGTGCGCGACAACTACTGAGCCTGAGCTCTAGAGCCCGCGAGCCACAACTACTGAGCCTGCGTGCCACAACTACTTAAGTCTGCATGCCTAGAGCCTGTGCTCTGCCACATAAGAAGTCACTGCAACGAGAAGCTCGCACACCGCAACGAAGAGCATCCCCTGCTTGCCGCAACTAGAGAAAGCCCATGGGCAGCAACGAAGACCCAATGCAGCCAAAAATAAATAAACTAATTAATTAATTAATTTTAAGAAAAGAATGATTTCCTTCATATATTAATTTTAAAAAGCAAAGTGCAAATAGAGTGTCTTCAGTAGGCTGCTCTCCATGTAAGAAAGAAGGCAACATAAATATGCATTCATCTGCTTATCTGTGCAAAATAAATACAAAAAAGTTACATCAGAAACTAAAGAAATTAAGTATTGGGAGAAGGTGCAAAGAAGGAGAGAATGGGAATGAGTTAGCAGAGATGAGGAACAAATAACATTTATGTGAACATTTCTCTAAGCATACATTTTTGTATAGTTGTATCTCTTAAAGCCATAGTAATGTTTCACAGTTTTCTGAAGTAAATGAACAATTAAAACTAATATGAATGTGTGGGGAAATAAAATGGAATACAAACCAGAGCAAAGAAATATTAGAAAGAACCACACAGAAGGGAGTGGGGAAGAAAAGAACTAACCTAAATTACTTTGGAAAATGTCATTTTGACTGGATACTGTAAGGCTAAAGACAAAAAAAAGAACCAAGCTGCTGTAGATATTGTACTCTATTACTAAATTTGTTTTCACAGAAGTATCGTTGAACGAATATGTGACTACATTGTAGATAATGAGAGCCAGTTGTGTAAGGGCGGATTGGGGAGGTATTCTGAAGGAAAAGAGTGTCATCATCAATTTCTGTCCTTCAGTCATTCCATGAAATATAGTGCTTGCCAATGATCAATGATCTAAGTCAAATGCGGAGAATAGACTCAACCAAATGAACATCATCCTATTGCTCATTGCCGTAGGGGGCTGAAAGACTTCCAATGTCATTGCTCATGGGAGTATTTTGTCACTGTCTATCAGTGCACGCTTGGCTCCAGAATTTCAAAATTAACTTCCCTCCTCTTTCTCTGCCTCCTCCTCCTCCTTCAAGATATTTCATAACACTAGTGACATCTTGCAGAACATTAGAATTTTGCACAACCCTGGATGAGAAATTCTGCTCTAGGGTCACCACTAATATAGTGAGATAATACATCTAACAATCTAATGGGTCTTCTGATAGCAGGGGCTGAGATGAAGTTTGGAGAAAGCCTTGCGATATGCAGCACAGCTGTGGGGTGAGCATTTCCAATATTTGGAGACCTTACTAAGAGCTAGAGCCTGCCTGGGAGACAGGCTCTCAAATAGCTCTGAGGTAAGGGAGGAGCCAGGATTATAGAAGAGATTTTGCTGGGGGAAAAAAAAGGTAGTCGAACATTAAAAGATTACCGCTAATCACAAAAAACAGACATCTCAAGTTAATGATTTTAGCACTTTTCTATGTATGGGAAGATGCAAGACTCTGGGCTCAATGAAATGATTCCTTTGATATGCACTTTAACTATCTGGGGCCATTATCCTGTTTTTCTCCATCCTGCCTTCCCCTCAGGGCACACCATCAGGCAGGCTGCAGAGGCTGAAGGTTTGATGGCTGGCAACATTGTTTACTGAAATGGCAGGCAACATTCTTTTGTCTACATACCAATGCTGGCCTCAGTGGCTTACCTGGCACCCAACCCAGACCCCCATTCCTGAGGGACCTGAGGTAACCATCTCCTACTCAGGCCTGGGATGCTTTACCTGCCCTTTTACAATCATATTTGGGTAAATAAATACCAAGAAGAATCCAAGTGGATCACCAAAGTGTCATACTTAGCTCTCTGAATATATTCTCCCCTATTTTCTACTAATGAAATATAAATCAGGATCTTAGTAATATGAGGCATTCCTGCTCTGTTTCTTAAGCGGGATGAGAAAACGTGGAGCCACCTAGAGTGTGTGTCCTTGTTGTAGTTTCATGAATTTGACCCAATATGTTTTACAACTGAGCCATGGACCAAGTGTATTGAATGTCTGAATATTATAGCTGCTAGTTGTGTACTTTTCTAGGACAAGCATTTCATCAGTAAAAGGCTACACAATAGTGGTTTCTGCAACTTCTAGAAGAAAACTTTATATTATTACTGGGACTCATGAATTTACCTTTATTTACCTTCCTTTATTTTTACAGTTATATGAATATGTGTATATGTGTAATATATGTGTAATATATATATGAATATGTGTAAGCCATGTCAGAAATAAGATATATGACTATCATATATCTAAGTTTTAATATCATCAGAAATAACTGAATAACAGAATCTGAATGTCTCATGCTTAGACATATCATTAATTAAAACTTTACATGCCTCCTAGCAAAGTATATATGGCCATTTCTTATTTGTTAATCATGTAAACCATCAACATGTCATCAGAATAATTTCCTAATCTTTTTCCTGCCCAAAGACCAGCACGACATCTGTGTGAGCCAGCTGATCCAACCCAATTTTATTGTTCTGTCTCTGCCATACATTACAATATCTGTATTTGCTTTCTTAGTTTCCACAAAATGGCCTCTTGGTATTGGTATGTGTTTCATGAGAAAGAAAATATGAATGGGAATAATGATTTTCAGAATGGTAATATTTCAAATTGGATATTTAAATTGGGTTACTATTTTATATCATAGGGATACTTCAAACTTCAAGTTTACTGAGATATGATAAAATCTATGACAAATAAAATATGGATCAGATATATTAAATGTAATTATTGGCTATGGCAATTTTCCACAGTACCTCAAAACCCAACTTTAATCATCATTATATGTACATGTTTTAGAGGTTTTATACAAAAATTATATTGATAAACAGACACAGAAAGAGCTTTGTAACAAGAACACATGTTTTTGTCTGCTTAATATTTAGTTTGAAATATTTTCTCTATCAAATATATCCTTAAAGTCTATTTTTACATTCATGAATTCATAAGAATTCTAAGGAAGGCCAGGATAAATTTTTCAACAAGTTTGATAGATTTTTTTTTCAGAACAGACATTTCATTTACATGGACCATCTTAAACCAATAGCTAACATAGTATATCTGGATATTGGGGTCACATCACAGCTGAATTCATGCCTAATTAATACTAAATATATAGTGACTGCTTACTAAATGCCTAAAACTCTTCTAAGCACGTTATGTATTGTATTAACACAGTTCACACTCACAGTAGCCTATTAAGTAAATACTATTCTTCTTCTTCTCCTTCTCCTTCTTCTTCAAGTTTTACAGATAAGAAACCTGAGGCAAAGACAGTTTATTGATTTGTCCGCAACTAACAGGATAAAAGTAAAAATCAGTTGCTGGTTACGTATATTTACAAGCCAACAGTGCCCTAAAAGACTTTCCAAATAAATTATTTTCTCCTAAGTGCTTATACTATGACCCTGTAATTTTTTTTTATCCCTTCATTAGCCACTCTCTCTTTTGAAGCCCTGGGTAAATTCTAGTAAATTCTAAATAAGTTTATGAATGAGATAATTAAATTTCTTTATAGTTCATTTTATGAACACAGGACCTCTGCAAATATTGGTGAATTAGACTAGGGATGGGGAACTTACTTGATTTGGTATAATCATTATGATGGCTAATTTTATGTGCTAACTTGACTGGGGTAAGGGATACCCAGATAGCTGGTAAAACATTATTTCTTAGTGTGTCTGTGAGGGTGTTCCCAGAAGGAATTACCATATGAATTGGTAGATCACCCTCACTAATGTGGATGGGCATGATCCAACTCATTGATGGCCTAGACAGAATAAAACGGTGGAAGAAGACTGAATTTGCTCTCTGCTTGAACTTGGACAGCCATCACCTCTTGCCCTTGGACATCAGTGGCTCCTGTTCCTCAGGCCTTCAGGTTTGGACTCGGAAATACACCACTAGCTTTCCTGGGCTTCCAGCTTGCAGATGGCAGAAGATAATGGGCATGAGACAATCTCTCATACTAAATTACCTATCTACCTATTTATCTACCTTGCTATCCATCTATCTACTATTGGTTCTGTTTCTCTGGAGAAACCTGATTAATACTGTCATATACCACTTATAGTCTACATATTTTATAGTAGAAAAAACTGGACTTGTATTAAGACAGAGGAATGATTTCCAGCTCTGTACTTAAAAATTTTATGACCATGTGAGAGTAACTTAAAATGTCTGAGCTTTACTTCTATCATCAATAAAGTGAAAAAACATCTGCCTCACAGATAGCATTTATAATGCATACATCATGGTGCTTGACCTATTATTTATGCTCAATGAATCTAAATAATATAAAGCCTATTTAATCTCAAGACTTGACTTCTGTATATCCTCTTAAGGATTTATCTCAAGTCTTCCATCCCATTTCCCCCACCAATATATAATCAACAAGTAGTTAATTTTCACTACAACCCATTTAATTACTATGAAAAAACTGGATATTAATGCAAGATTTTTGATCAGTTATTTCTGTTTTGCCTGTTTTTGTTTGTAGTTGACCAGCAGACTTGCTGAATTGTTCTCATTACTTGATCATGTTCTAGGAGATATGGTGTAACTCTAACAGGACTTCCTTTTGACTACACTGTTTTTACCTCTGTTCTGATTCAGTTATTTCATTAAAAGACAGGCTTCAACATTTTTCCTCAGGTAGAGGTTTATGGGTGGTATACCCTCTGAATCCATACATATGTAAAAATATATATTTTTAAATTTTACTCTCCAGATGACTGCTGTTTGGGATGGGTACAGGATTTTGGAATCACAGTCTTTATCTTCTACTGGCTTGTAAAGTCCTAGTCACTTCCTGCTTCTTGTATTACAGTTGAGAAAACCAGTAAGACTCTGAATCCTTTGTAAACTACATTGGAAGTTTTAAAGATATTGTTACATTATTGGAATTCATAAATTTCCCTAGGATATCTCTATGTGTATACCTTTTCTCCCTAGGAGCCCTTTCAATTTGCTGGTTCAACTAAGCCTTTTCACTCACGAGTCCCTTCAGTTTGCTGACTCCAGTCTTTCGGTGAAGCTAAATTTCTTCTATCATTTGTTTAATTCATATATTTCTTCCAATTGATCCATTTTCTTCTCCCGAAACTTTTCATTTTCCTGGATCTATCTATAAGGTTTCTTATTTTCCTCTTCATGGTTTTTGTTTTTATCTGTTTTAGATTTTCTTCAACTTGATTTTTTGGTCTACTAATTCAGTTCAGTCTTCAGCATTGATCATATTCTTTTCCATTTTGTCAACTGCAATTTTAAATTCAAAATCATATTCAAAAGAAATTTTTGATATATTCTAATTGTACCTCTTTAAGAGCTAACTTCTGTCTTTTTCATTAATTCTATTTAAATGGTGATCTTCTGTATTGAAAGTTATATTGACTTTCTTCCCTCCTGTTACTGAGACCCTATAAGGGAGTTATCCTTCTCATTTCTAAATCACAGTTTTCTATTCTCCTAGAACCCATAAAAATCGGCTAGAGGGTCTTTTTTTAAAAAAAAATCTTTATTGGAGTATAATTGCTTTACAGTGGTGTGCTAGTTTCTGCTGTATAACAAAGTGAATCAGCTATACGTATACATATATCCCCATATCCCCTCCCTCTTGTGTCTCCCTCCCACCCTCCCTATCCCACCCCCTTAGGTGAACACAAAGCACCAGAGTTGATCTCCCTGTTCTATGAGGCTGCTTCCCACTAGCCATCTATTTTACGTTTGGTAGTGTATATATGCCCATGCCACTCTCTCACTTTGTCCCAGCTTACCCTTTCCCCTCCCCATGTCCTCAAGTCCATTCTCTACACCTGCATCTTTATTCCTGTCCTGCCCCTAGGTTCTTCAGAACCATTTTTTCTTTTTAGATTCCATATATATGTGTTAGCATACAGTATTTGTTTTTGCTAGAGAGTCTTTTTGAGAAGTGGCAAATAATCCAGTGGCAGGAGGCAGTGGTTTTGTGGGTCACCATTGAATGAACAGGAAACCATTAGGCAACCTGCTGAGATGTGGGGATGAAAAATTTATGCTTCCGGGTTTCTTGGAGATACAAACCAAATTTTAGGAGTTGAAAAGAAAGAGCAATTTCTTCAACTGACCATATTACTTAAAAGAATTGCCTTTTCAATATGTATAATGGACAATAAGTTGATATAATGTTTATCACAATTCTCAGGAAAGAAAGATTAAACACTGTAAAGGCAGGAGAGGAGAATTCAAAGAGAAGATAAAGAGGCTTTTTATGTGCTTTCTTCCACAGTAATCAACCACAGACACAGGCAATGTCCTTGAACCACCCTTCAGTTCATGCTTCCTGGATTTCCTCTGTCTGATGTTGAAACCTGGCTACCTTTTTGTTTAGCTGAAATTCCCCTCATGTACCAGGAGCAATTCTTCTAGGGCAGAAACATCCCACCCCAATCAGTTTCACTGGGTTCATCAGGGATTGGGAAGGACACTCAAATACTATATGCAGCAAATTAGTAAACATACAAGTTTAGTTCTTTGAAGGGATTCATAGACTGAGGTCCCTTAGAAAACCCTCAAACACTGGTCTTTATCTTCAAGCTCTGAGGAGAGGCAAATCTTCTCTTCTGCTGCTATTCCCTCTACTCTCATCTGGCAGTCTCCAGGACTGTCTCTGTCACAAAGATCTCAGAGAACCTTCTACCTTAGTTGGACTCTCCAGGCTCTACAAACATGGTGATTCTACTTGCTGTTTCATTCCAGAGACAAAGTCAGAAGGAAAAAGGAGTCAGTACGTGAGGATCCACCTTCCCATGCCATCCAAAAGGGTAGGGGATACAGAAAGAAAGGCAACAGAGAATATTCCTTTGTCAGTGAAATGCTCAAATTCAGATCCTTACTCAACTCAGTGAGAATCTATCATATTTATTTTTAAATATGAAAATGGTATCAGGGGAAAATGCTATTGCTTCAGACTGAATGCAGGTATGTAAGTAGTCAGTATCACTGAAACCAAATTAACCATGAGATTCAAAATACATTTTAAATATGTTTATGATAAACAGTCGGCCGTGACTGAACCTATTCATTTATACTGAAATGACATATTGCTGCACTAACCAATTACACATAAGAGCATTAATGGTGCTAAGGAATTTCAGCTGTAAGCTTTACACTGAATAGAAAACAGAAGAAATGAACATAGAAGAGGTAGAAATAGGATATGTCCTTTTCATTTATCCAGCTAAAATTTAGTTTAGCTTTCCAGGGTATACCAGGTCAAAAAATATTTAACACTTGATTCTGCTGATTGACTTAAACTTCCCATTCCTTTCTATGGCCAGAAAATCACTTGCTTGGCAACCATAAAAAAAAAAAAAAGGAAAATAATCTGCTCAATGTTAATTGTAATTCACTGACCTCATTTTCTTTTGTTAGAAAAGTTCCAGCAAAACATGGATCACAGCCATGAATCAGGCCTGTACATTCCAATCAAGTTCCCTGGTTTTGACCTCCTTAGGGATAGGGTAGAAGAGGATGATGCTAAGACCCTAGAGAAGTCATACTGGGTCACTGACAAAACGCTTTTTTTTAAATCATTAAAATCCTATTGAAAAAGTACCAAAGGTAACTCAGTGGGGGAAATGACCGTCTTTTAAACAAATAGTTCTACATACTACATAGTTTTTGAAGGCATAGTTTTGAAGTTTTCAACGCCTACATGTTTTCTCACGAATAAAACCAAAGTGAGGCCTCACTGTCAGATTACCTGTATGTTCCCTTCTGAATCCACTGGATTCTGTGATTTAAGTGTGTTTAAACAAGGCTGTCATCAACAATCATCTTGACTTTTAAAAGTGTATTCTACTTCAGAATTATGTGTGGAATAAACACCTTAAAAGTGAAAAAATAAACAAATGGTTCTAGAAATTCCATGACCATATATACAAAAAAAAGAGAACCTATACACACACTTTACAATTTCACAAATATTTACTAAAACTAGATCACAGACCCAAAGATGAAATGCAAAACTACAATACTGCTAGTAGAAAACAGAGGAGTTTTTAAGATACAATACCAAAAGCACAACCAATGAAAGAAAATTGATAGTTGGGCTTCATTAAAAGAAAAAAGACCCAAAACTTCTGCTCTAAGAAAATTAAAAATTAAGCCACAGACCAGAAGAAAATATTTATAAAACACATATTTAGTAAAGGACTTGTATCCAAAATAGACATATTTAAAATCGAAAACAAGAAAACAACCCAATTAAGAAAAGAAAAATGACATAAACAGACACCTTACCAATGAAAATATACAGACTGCAAATAAGCACATGAAAAGATGCTCAAGATCATATGTCTTTATGAAGTTGCAAAGTAATCAACAATTATAGTCCACTAAACATTTATTAGAATGGCTAAATTAAAAAAAAAACCCTGACAATAAAAATTTCTGGTAAGGAGGTAGAACAACAGAATCTCTCATCCATTGCAGGTGGGAATCCAAAACAGTACAACCATTTGGGAAACAATTTTGCAGGTTCTCAAAAGCTAATCATAGTTTACCATATGCAATCTAGCAATTTTGCTCCTAGGTATTTACTAAACTGATTTGAAAACTTATACCTACATGAATAGCTATCTGCATGTGAATATTTATAGCACTTTTATTCATGATTGCACATATTGGAAGCAAAAAAGACATCCTTTAATAAGTGAATGGATGTACAAACTGTGGTGTACCCATACAATGAAATATTATTCAATGATAAAAAGAAATGACCTGTCGGGCAAGGAAGACAGGGATGGATTTCAAAGCCATATTGCTAACTGAAAGATGACTGTCTGAAAAGGCTACCTATTTTATTATTCCAATTATATGCCATTTCAGAAAAGGCAAAAATATAGAGACAGAAAAAGATCAGTGATTGCCAGGAGTTCAGAGAGAGTGGCTATGTTGAGTAGGTGAAGCACAGGAGATATTACCATCATGGAAAATCAGGTAACGAGTACATAGGCTCTCTGCATTATTTCTTACTGCTGCATGTAAATCTACAATTATCTCAAAATAAAAAGTTTGGGGCTTCCCTGGTGGCGCAGTGGTTGAGAGTCCGCCTGCCGATGCAGGGGACGCGGGTTCATGCCCCGGTCTGGGAAGATCCCATGTGCCGCGGAGCAGCTGGGTCCGTGAGCCGTGGCCGCTGGGCCTGCGCGTCTGGAGCCTGTGCTCCACAATGGGAGAGGCCACAGCAGTGAGAGGCCCGCGTACAGCCAAAAAAAAAAAAAATTAATTAAGAAAACCAACCAGGTGAAACCAAGTTAATAATACATTTCATTTACCCCAATATATCTAAAATATCATCATTTCAACATGTAATCAATATAAAACAGTAATAAGATGTTTTCCATTATTTTGGTATAAGCCTTCAAAGTCTGGTGTATATTTTATATGGATAGCATATCTCAAATCAGATGCTCAGTTTCCTCGGGAATGCTTGATCTATGCTTGATCTATATTTACATTTCATAAAATTTAATGTTGAAAAATTAGATTCATATGTTCAAGTTATCCCAAACATACTTAAATACTTCCAATAATTGAAAGTTACCAAAAAGGCATTTTCCTTTAATATCTCTATCCACATGGCCAAAACTGGCTCATCTCTTTTAGAAAAATTGATTTCACTTTGAAGCAAAAACTCATCGATTTCAAATTACATATGTCCAAGTGAATTAAATTCACTAATTCTTGTATCAACTCAGTATTATTAATACGGAATTCAAAGGGAGTATTTCATAAGTTGAAAGTACTTTCAGTGTACCAATATATACAAAATGTTCTTCACATTTGTCTTGTAGTTTTTGCAGTCAATGTATATATCGCTGTCTATTACAATTAATACCTTCGTGTTGATTCAGGATAGGAAAATGTGTAATGTCATTATTATTTATATAAATTCTGAAAAGTTTCTATTTGCATATAAAATTGTGTACCTCTCTAGCTGCGTCACGAGCTTTTCCTTTCCTTGGAGCTTCAGTTCCATCTCATTGAGATGCAATGTAGTACTGGTGAGAAAATGTAAACCATAGCATCAATTTTGGCTTTGATTACTGAATATTTGGCAAGTATTCCCCCCTCCTTTTTTTAAACATCTTTTTTGGAGTATAATTGCTTTACAATGGTGTGTTAGTTTCTGCTGTATAACAAAGTGAATCAGCTATGCGTATACATATATCCCCATGTCTAATCCCTCTTGCGTCTCCCTCCCACCCTCACTATCCCACCCCTCTAGTTGGAGACAAAGCACCGATCTGATCTCCCTGTGCTATGTGGCTGCTTCCCACTAGCTATCTATTTTACATAAAAATATGGAACGCTTCATGAATTTGCGCATCATCCTTGCGCAGGGGCCATGCTAATCTTCTCTGTGTCGTTCCAATTTTAGCATATGTGCTGCGGAAGCGAGCACCCCTCCCCCTTTTTTAAAGGAAATCTCGAATTGAAGATAATGGTGGAGTAAATATTTGTAAAGCTCTTTCATGACTCAACCAATGAACGTTGACAAAGACCACAGATCATTACATTTGCTGTCTTTCATTACTTTTAAGAGTTCCATCAACTGGTGCTGATTCATAACATTGCAGTAATATACTAAACAACTTCACCACTGTACTTTTGATATAGAGTCTGCTTCAGAACATTGAGCAAAATAGTTTTAATATGTATCATGCTGGGAATGAAGTAATAAGAAAAACATCATCCCATAAATCCAGATTTTTTTTTTTTTTTTTTTTTTTTTTTTTTTTGCTGTACGCAGGCCTCTCACTGTT
Source organism: Orcinus orca (assembly GCF_937001465.1). Taxonomy (NCBI): domain Eukaryota; kingdom Metazoa; phylum Chordata; class Mammalia; order Artiodactyla; family Delphinidae; genus Orcinus; species Orcinus orca. The sequence continues at coordinate 125,802,223 of NC_064580.1, forward strand.
GTGGCCTCTCCCGTTGCGGAGCACAGGCTCCGGACGCGCAGGCTCAGTGGCCACGGCTCACGGGCCCAGCCGCTCCGCGGCATGTGGGATCTTCCCGGACCGGGGCACGAACCCGTGTCCCCTTCATCGGCAGGCAGACTGTCAACCACTGTGCCACCAGGGAAGCCCCAAATCCAGATGTTTTACCTGACTTAGCTGGAATACCATCTTTTTTTCTTATTGAGCTTAAATTCTTTTTTGACAAACGTAAAAGATTCAGATCTATCCCATGAGTTTTATTTCGTAGGCTTCAAATTGATATTTCTTCATAAATTTGGATGCACTTTGACACAAAATATATCCAAAGTGTTACCTGGGCAATGTCTCTTATATTACATGCAGTAGTGACCTCTGAGTTGAGACTGGTCCCAGGGGGTCTTTCACAGCACTATATGGGCTCCAAACCCAGAAGCATAGAGTAAAAAACAAGGGAGTCCAAGGTCATGATGCAGTATACCCTATATGACTGTAAATTTAATCCAAGAGCTCTCTAGTGATTATAGCTATCTGAAAATGGAGTGCATTGAATGGATAGATTGTGAAGTTTTCCGTATTTGAAGTGTTCAATTAAAGTCAGAGTTTGGTAGGGATCCCACTTGTTCTTTTTGATTGTTACAGAATTTTCAGCAGTAGGCATAAAACTAGTAGTAGAATAAAAAATGGGTCTCTTCACCCCTGTCCACTTTATCTGAATACTAGTTAGAGACTGGGGATCTAGAGCACCAGGAAAAATTTCTCAAAGCATCCTTTTCCTTGTGGTATCACAGAGTACTTAATTCTAAACATCAACCATAATGATAGGGTCTAGACAGAGTATTGTTTCTTATGATTTTGAAAATAAATTGTCTCTAATTCTTTACCTATATTCGTAACAATTGGAAATACATTTGCATGCATATTTGATCACGCTGCAAGTCTTCAGACTTCTTCATCCTTAGGAAAATACTTGAGGAGAAAAAGAAAAAGATATGTTTCACACCACATCCTATCAGCTCACAGTACCTAAATTCAATATACCAAATAAAGGCCACTCAAGGCAGTGAACACAGTTCATCTCCAGAGACAGGACTATCAATCAAATGATTTTGCTTCCTCTCCCATCCTTGAGCATCCTGGGACCTGGCTATTGGTCTTTAACAACAGCAACAACAACAAATCTGCTTTGCTACAAAACCAGTGAAATAGTCAGATCCTACCTGTATGTGTTCTTGCCTGTGCAGTAACCTCTGACTCTTAGCTAGTCTACCAAACTGTTATCTGTGAGAGACAAGTATGTATATATACAAGGATGTAGGATACTGCCTGGAATTAAGACACTAACATAATAGAAAATATTATCAGTAAATTCTACTTGACTATGGGTAGCTCACATTTCAGAACAGGAAATAGCTGTCATGGGCACTGAGGTGGAATATGTTTCCATGTTACTAATATTTTATCAGCTGAAAAGTCAGTCCCTTCCAGGTATACCCACAACCTAGTAAATGTCAAAGATGAATGTAAGAGACTTGGGGATTCTCTTCATTGCCTTTATTAGTATGCATTAGTGTTGTTTTTGTAGATAGGTTCACATTTTCAGTGACTCATCAAATATTTGATCGGGATACTGTTCAATACCTTCAAGTGAGACAAAGGAATAAAAGGCCACCTATGGCCTTGGTGTCTTGAGGGAATAAAGATAGAGAATCTGGCAAATTCTCTGTGTCCCTTAAGTTCATTATAAAACAAGTACTATTCACAAGCTGTTACACCATGAGCAATTTAGTAGAGTCGATATCCAAGTCTACACCAATTCTCCTGGTCCAATTATTGCTGTGTATCTATAGGTCATTCTTTTAATTTTTGAGTTTGTATATTTGCTGAGTGCTGAATCTCACAGGCATAGAGAGAGTCTTCTCCCTGGAATCCTCTCCTAACTTCCTTCCGCTTACCTAAATGTTTCCTCAGTTTAATTTTCACCTCCCTGGAGAGGCTTCCTTGACGGCTTAGGCTTTAAAGCTCAGAAAGACTACAGCAACTTTTGTGTATGCCACATGGGTGCCATTTATCTTGTGTGGGCGCCCAAGCCATCTATCCTTTGGTAGACCTGGGACCGAGCACAGGGGACTGCAAGTAGGAAGTGCACAACACAGGTGTGCTGTGCACTCAGCCTCTCACTGTTCTGGGGGAAGCATTCCGTTTATTGGGTAAAATAATTAGGGGGTGGAATATTATAATGAAAGAGAAAACTCTCAGATTTTATAATTGTGAATATATGAAATGCTGCCTTATCCACAGCCTACACCAGACCTATATGGTGATGTACTACTGTCATCCGTATTGCCAAAACAAAAGTAAAAAAATAAACAAAACCCCTGCACAACATGATACTGGTACTGTATTTTAGAAACTGACAGCAGGCTATTTTTATCTTTAGCCCAAGCTGAACGCTGACTTCGCCTTGATTTCCCTCCCTTGGCAAGGGCAGAGACTACAGCTTAGAAGCCTCTCTAACATCCCACAACCCAGTGTTTAACTTACAGATTTATATACAGTAATGCTCAGCGAATGCCTGCTAAATCAGTGGGCTTTAATGTAAGGTACATGTCCTTGGAGTACACAGATAATTTCCAAGAGGCCCACAGGCATGGCTACACCTAAGGACCCCAGTTTTCAGACCTTCCACCGCCTATGTACCCTTTCTAAAACTAACCTGCCTGAACACACCTCTGGTCCAGGCTCATGCTGGTTCTGCTTTCACATGTCCAACTTCAAAATTGTCCTCCCGCTTTACAAAAGAAAGGCATCCAACTCAAAAATCTGGAATCTTACTATAGTGCCTTACATTATACTGATAGCCTCCCACATGCCAAGCAAAAGGGAAATTTGCAATACAGTGAAACTTCCTTTAACAAAGAATGGTATTGAAATGTGGTATTTGGAGTTATCTTGGAAAGTTCTGAATCCAGATACATTGTAGAATGGGGTGGTGAAGAAAAAAAATTGCTTAACGAACTCTCTTCCTCCATATCCCAAGCATTTTCAAAGAATTGATTATCAGTAGAGTTTTGTGAGAGCAAAACAAAGAGAGCATTGTTAAGAAATATGGATGGTGATGGTACTTTCAGATAGGTGACAAACTCAAGGTAACGCTTTGTGCCTTACCCATCTTAGATTTAGAATTCAGAAGTCAGATGCAGTCATGAAGAGTATATTAATACACTTATTTAAATTGGAAAAAAATGAAGTCAGACTTTTTCTGACAGTCTGATTGGTTTCATAATGAAGACTGCCGTTGATAATTAGTTTATTTGACAAGTTGATTGCCAAATTTTTAATAAGCTAAATCTGCATCCCCACAATTTTGAAAAAAATATATTTAAAACTCGTGATAAGATGAATCATTTTATATAAAACATCTTTTATTTTCAAAAGTGGGTTGAAATTAACAATATTTTAATTCCTCAAAGCTTTCCAAGTATATAAAGGTTCCTATAAGTAAGGGAGGAATACATGTAACTAGGACCCATTTAAAAATTTTCAGAATAGTTATGAGCACACATATTCCATAAAGGCAGGGGTCTTTATTTTCTTTGGTTCACTGTTTTATTTTAGCCTACAACAATACCTGACACATAGTAGACACTCAATAAATATTTGATGATAAATGAATAAAGTTTTCTGTATTCCCCTGGTACTGGTTCTCAGCATGTTGAAGAAAGAGCAGTATATCAACTTTTAGAATCTTTTTTTTACTCTTTCACAATTTTCCACTTGCAAAGTTGAACCTTTCACATAATTTAGTGCCATTTAGTTTTGTCTTTTTCTCCTGGATTTCACACACACTTTTTCTTCTTCTTTTTTTCTTTTTTGCGTTTAAGGGAAGGAAAGTTTGGTGATATGCCTCAATTCAATTAAGTTTTCTTAGAAATCCAAACTTTGGAAAGACTTTTATAGCTCCCATACTTATTAGAAAAATGAAGACAAAGGGAAATTCAATGACTTAAACTCACTGCTATTTCTAGTCAGAGTATACTGCTCTTGGCTGTGATCATAATGTGCTCTATAGTGAACGAATTTGCCTAACAACAATAGCATCAAAAAGAATTTAAAAAAACAGGAATAAATTTAACCAAGGCTGTGAAAGAACTGTATGTTGAAAACAATAAGACAGTGATGAAAGAAACTGAAGACAACACAAACAGATGGAAAGATATACTACGTTCATACACTGGAAGAATCAATACTGTTAAAATGACTATACTACCCAAGGCAATCTACAGATTCAAAACAACTCCTATCAAAATTCCGACGGCATTTTTCACAGAAATAGAACAAGCAATCCTAAAATTTGTATGGAACCACAAAAGACCCTAAATAGTTAAAGCTGTCTTGAGAAAGAACAAAGCTGAAGTCATCATTCTTCCTGATTTCAAACTATACCACAAAGCCACAGTAATTAAAACAGTATGGTATTGGCATGAAAACAGACACATAGATCAATGGAACAGAATAGAGATCAGAAATAAACTCATGCACATATGGTCAACTAATTTATGACAAAGGAGTCAAGAATATACAATGAGGAAAGATAGTCTCTTCAATAAATGGTGGTGGGAAAACTGGATAGCCACATGCAAAAAAAAAAAAAGAAAAAGAAAAAAATGAAACTAGATTTCTATCTTACTCCATACACAAAAATCAAATCAAAATGGATTAAAGACTTGAACATAGGACCTGAAACCATAAAAGTCCTAGAAGAAAACATAGGGGATAAGCTCCCATTGATCTTGGTGATGATATTTAGATTTGACACCAAAAGCAAAAGCAACAAAAGTAAAAATAAATAAGTGGGACTACATCAAATTAAAAGGTTCTGCACAGCAAAGGAAACTATCAACAAAATGAAAAGGCATCCTACAGAATGGGAGAAAATATTTGCAAGTCATGTATCTGATAAGGGGTTAATATCTAAAAAATATGTTTTTAAAAACTCACACCACCGAATAGCAAAACAAGCCAACCATCTGATTGAAAAATGGGCAGAGGAACTGAATAGACATTTTTCTAAAAAAGGTATACAAATGGCCAACAGGTACATGAAAAGGTGCTCAACATCATTACTCATCAGGGAAATGCAAAACAAAACAATGAGATATCACCTCACACCTGTTAAAATGGCTATCATCAAAAACACAAGAAATAACAAGTGTTGGTGGGGATGTGGAGAAAAGGGAGCCCTTGTGCATTGTGGATGGGAATGTAAATTGGTGCAGCCACTGAAAAACAATATGGAAGTTCCTAAAAATTATTAAATAGAGCTACGATATAATCCAGCAATTGCACTTCTGGGTATATATCCAAAGGCATTAAAAATAGGATCTCAAAAAGATATCTCACTACCATGTTCATTGCAGCATTATGCACAAGAGCCAAGCTATGGAAACAACATAAGTGTCCACAGACAAATCAATGGATAAAGAAGGTGCGGGTGTGTGTGTGTGTGTGTGTGTGTGTGTGTGTATACAGTGTATGTATGTACATACAACAAAATATTATTCAACCTTGAGAAAAAAAGGAAATCTTGCTATTTGTGACAGCATGGATGGAACTTGAGGACATTATGCTAAGTGAAATAAGACAGAGAAAGACAAAACCACATAGTATTACTTATACGTGGAATTAAAAAAAGAAGTTAAACTCTTAGGAACAAAGAGTAGAAAAGTGGTTGCCAGGGGCCAGGGCAGGGGGTGGGAGAAATAGGGGGGTTGATAAAACGGTACAAACTTTCAGCTGAAAGATGAATAAGGTCTGAGGATCTAATATAAAACATGGTGACTACAGTTTGATATAACACTATATTGTATAACTGAAATTTACTAAGAGAGTAGAACTTAAAGGTTCTCACTAAAAAAAAAGCATAAATACGTGAGGTGATGGATGTGTTAATTACTAGATGGTGGAATTTGGCCTAACAGAAACAAATTCAAGCTCACTATTCTGATTGGGCTTGCTTCATATAGATTATTCAAGGGTCAAAAAGAATTATATTACATTTAACTTTTTTGGTTTAAAAACCAACAGCAAATCTTAAAACATCTTTTCTGATAACTAGGGTGAGATCTATAGAATTTTATAAGTAATGAAGGTTATATGCTTTGTTCATTTTGAAACTAAAAGTTTGTGCTCAGATATGAACCTGTTGTTTATTTTTCTTGTTTTGTGAAATTTGTTTTGATTGACTGCTTCTAGAATGAGAGCTGCAATAGATGTGCTCCATCAAGTTCAAGTCCATGTCTATATCATGGTCTTTTCCCAAGTTCCAAGCATAGGTTCTGACACAGGGATGAATCTCAAAAACGTGTGTGTGTATATATATATATACACACACACACACACACACATATACATATATATGTATATATATGCATATCCTCTACATGGTCCAAACCAGGAGAGTAAAGATATTAAAATCATACAAGATGAAGAATAGTTGAAACTTAGTAATTATTATCCTGAAAAATAGAAAATTTATAGTTGATTGACAGCTTTTATCTTGTTATGTGAAAGATATTTGTTTGTATATGTCAACAGGATTCAAACAAATAATTAAAAATTATAAGAATTGTAAACCAAAAGGAAGACATTCCTAAGAACTCAGGCATATAACTAGAAACATTCAATTGTCTGTAACTAGAAAAATTCAAACATCCTTTTAAAGGATGCTGTAGGTTGTACTTATTTTTAAGAACAAAATTAGATATATTTAATGCCCATTATTGAACTAAAATCCCATAATCCTATAAATCCTATGATGCTACAGCTAAGTTGTGTTGAACATTTATTATACGTGTTCATCACTGACAGATAGTTTTACCTAGTTTTTTTCTTTAGACCTATGTGATAAACCTTATTTTCATCACTGTTTTACATAGTAACAAACTGAGGTATTTAAAGTAACTTACTCATGCTACCACAGGCATCAGGTGGGTGAACTAGGTCTTGAAACACTTGAAGGCTACCCGCAATTTTAGACTGAGTAAAATAACTCTCACCTCTATTTTCTTCTTTTATTGTGACAATCAGGTACTTGGTGGTTGGGTACAGTAAGTTACCCTTACCCCTTTAGAACAGTGAACGTTCAAATATGTAAAGTCTATGGGCAACTTGTCTAATATTACAGTTAATTACTGGCATCAAAAGTGGATCTTCAACTCAAAATCCCCAACAGCCAGCAGGGATTTTTACAGTAAAAAAAGTATAAGAAGTATGTGGAATCTAAAATATGACACAAATGAACTTATTTATGAAACAGAAACAGACTCACAGACATTGAAAACAGACTTGTGGTTGCCGAGGGGGAGGGAGAGTGGGGGAGGGATGGATTGGGAGTTGGGGATTAGCAGATGGAAACTATTATACTGTATATAGAATGGATAACAAGGTCCTACTGTATAGCACATGGAACTATATTCAGTATCCTGTGATAGACCATAATGGAAAAGAATATGAAAAAGAATACATATATGTATAACTGAATCAGTTTGCTATAGAGCAGAAATTGACAAAACATTGTAAATGAACTATACTTCAATAAAATAAATTTTCCAAAAAGTATAAGAAAGAAACAAGCCAAACTCTCTAAATGGTTTTTTTTTGTAAATACAATGAATTCAATAACCCAATGACAGCTGATGTAGGAGAATTCTTTAGTTTTAGCAATTACAATATCCTCGCAGGGTTTAAGCCTTAAAAATCCCTGCCTCTAGCCATGATACATGAACTGAGACAGGAAGAAGGAATAATTGAAGGGTTTTGGGGAGATTTACATGACCAGCACCTGTGGTAAACTGTCCCATGGATTCTCAGGCTCAGTGAATTTTACATTATGTGAAATTTTAAATCCCACTGCTGAAGTTTACAGACATTTTTGTCTTCTGTTTTTGAAGGAATTGGGAATAAGTCATCTAAAACTTATATGATAATCCTTACCCTGAAAATCTTACACAACTTTAGTAAAGCAAATAAGCAAAGCAAAGTGCTTTGTAACTTTCTGTATCTACAGACGGAACAGTCTGTCATCATATTCCAAGAAAACAGTAAATGATCTGATACCATTTCTTAGGAAGCCAAAAACTTATTTTATCAACTACCTCTTTTAAAACAATTCTGTCTTGATTGAATAGTACCCTCATTTTGTTTGCTCAAAAATAAAGAGATGGATTGCTTGGACTGATTCCTGGCAAGTTTGAAGTCATCTCAGTATAAAGAGAGGCTGACTGAGTCAAACCTTTGTCCTCCTAACTCTTGGCCATGTGGCTAAGACAAGACACGCCCTGCCCTGCTTTTCAGGTAGTTGTGCATCACATCAGCCATCTCTGAGCTCTCTGGTCACATTCCCAAGATTAAGCCCTGAAATTGAGAGTCTTTTAAAGGTTTACACTCAGCAGCAAGATAATCCTCATGGAAGAGTGCACATGAATTAATCTTCACAAAAAATGAGAGGTCACATTTTTCAACACATTTTGAAGCCATTTCCCTCAGCTGTTGATTGGATTTTTGAATTGTGGCTTTGGCATCAAAATAAAAATTTATAAGTTCCATAAATTAAATTGCTTTAGAATACCTGTCATACTGGAAATAGTAAGAAAGTAAGGCTGTCAGTTGAGAGAGACTTACTTTTTAACCCTTAATATAGCGAAGGTTAGTTGCATTGTGAGCTCTGAAGCCATATGGATAACATTTTCATTCGTGATTACACTAAAATCCATTGATCTATCCTGAATGTTGAGTGGGTCTTTTTTGCATATGTGATTTCTAACATCCTGCATGGGTCATCTGGAAAATGTTCATAGAGTTATGTAGATCCTCCAAATATTGACATATTTCATTATACGGTATCAAAAATCACATTCCTTAATATTACCACCAGTCTGATCAGAAAATACTTCATGTATTGGGAAGCTTACAGCGACAGACACACATTTTCCAAAATTATATACTTTAAGACTTTGAAAGCTTGAATTTTACTATTGGGAACAAATGCTGTCAGTTAATTTCCTTGATGTTATAAGCTCATTTATATCATTTTTGACAAAATGCTTGTCAAATACTGGAGTCTGAATAGCCATGGTTTGTCTGTCAGTTGTTCTTTCTAGAAACAATAAAATTCCATAAAAGAAAGCAGACAGTTTGACTCTCAACTCAGTCACACAAGTCCTTTCTGTTAAAAGACAACCATGAGCCGGTGGAGTCAAGATGGCAGACTAGGAGGATATGGAACTCGCACTTCCACACAACTAGGGCACCTACCAGGCACCGGTGGGGGACCATGGACACCTGAGGGGACGGGAGGAACCCCCAGAGACTGGGTAGGACGTGGGGTGTGAGGGGAGTGAAGGGGGAGGAGAAGTGGAGGCAGGATGGGACTGGTGCCCATGCTGGGGGAGGGGAAGGGATCCCACGCCCAAAGGGGGAAATTGGGGGACCACTGGGAGGGCAGAGGATCAAAAGGGAGTGTGGCCAGGTTTCCCCTGCCCACTTGGGCCCACGGGAGCCTGCTGAGATACGAGGCCTGATCCTCTGCCCACCAAGGCCCCCTCCACCCGTGTGGGTCCTGAGGGAATGGGAGGGATGGAAGGGGGAGCAGAAGTAAAGGCCGGACCTCCAGGACCAGTACCCCTGAGGGGTGGCTTGGGGAAGGGAGGACTTCCTACACCCAGCAGGACCCACCCACGGTTAGGGGTCCAGTGGGGACAGGGGAGACCCCGGGGGAGATGGTGGGAGAGGGGTACGAAGGAACAGAAGGGAACACGGCCAGCACTTTCCCTGTCCACTTAGGCACCAGGGAGCCTGTTGGGCTCCTGGGACTGATCCTCTGCCCTCGGAGCCTCCCTCCTGCCATGCAGAGCCTAAACCCTGCCCCTACACCCCCACCCAGGGCCCTAACTCTACACTTGGAGACCCCCTCTGAGACCCCCTCCAACATGCTGGGCCTAAACCCCACCCACACACCCTCACTCAGGGCCTAACCTCCAAACTCTGGAAATCCACACTCTGGAGGCCCCCCATTGGATGTGCTGAGTCTCCAATTCCACACAGGTCCTAAGCAGAGACACCGCCCCATGCTTGAAGGTGGCCCTGCCCACAAGGCCTTTTCCAGCTGCGTGGATCCAGACCCTAGGCCCTGCCCCATGCTCAAAACCCCCCACCTAGGCCCCACCTCACCCTAAATCCCGCCCTGCATAAGTTCCACCCCCGCCTAAACTCCACCCCCAATAGCCATGGCCTTTTTTTTTTTCTTTTTTGTTCTTTATGGTTGGGGTTCTGTTTTACCTTGCTGTTGTGATTCGTTTATATTTTTAGTTTTTCTAATAAATCTTTTATTTTTCTAATTTTATTTTATTCTTTATACTTTGTTATTTTTCTGCTCTTTTTGGCTTGTTCCCACCCCCCTTTTTTTCTGTTGTGGTTTTGTTTTACCTTGTCATGTTGTTTCAATTATATTTTTATCTTTCCTAATATATTTTTTATCTTTTCAATTTTATTTTATTTTTTATTCCTTGTTATTATACTGCTCCTTTTTTTCTTTCTTTTTTTTTTCTTGTTTTTCACCCCACCACATGGCTTGCGAGATCTTGGTTCCCAGGCCGGAGGTAGGATCCAAGCTCCTGTGGTGGGACTGCTGACTGCAACAACTGGACTAACAGAGAACCTCAGACCCCAGGGAATATTAACTGGAGTGAAGCCTCCTGGAGGTCCTCCTCTCGGCACCAAGACCTGGCTCTACCCAACTGCCTGCAAACTGCAGTGCTGTAGGCCTCAGGCCAAACAACCAGTAAGATAGGAATACAGCCCTACCCATCAAAAAAAAAAAAACTGAAACGACAAAAATATATGTTACAGACGAAGGAGCAAGGTAATAAACCTACAAGACCAAGTAAATGAAGACAAAATGGGCAACATACCTGAAAAAGAACTCAGAGTAATGATAGTAAAGATGATCCAAAATCTCGGAAACAGAATGGAGAAAATAAAAGAAACATTTAACAAGGACCTAGAAGAACTAAAGTGCTAACAAACAGTGACGAACAACAAAACAACTGAAATTAGAAATACTCTAGAAGGAATCAATAGCAGAATAACTGAGTCAGAAGAACAGATAAGTGAGCTGGAAGATAAAATGGTGGAAATAATTGCCGGGGAGCAGAATAAAGAAAAAAGAATGAAAAGAATTGAGGAAGGTCTCAGAGACGTCTGGGACAATATTAAACGTAACAACATTTGAATTATAGGAGTCCCAGAAGAAGAAGAGATAAAGAAAGGGTCTGAGAAAATATTTGAAGAGATTATAGTTGAAAACTTCCCTAACATGGGAAAGGAAATAGTCAATCAAGTCCAGGAAGCACAGAGAGTCCCATACAGGATAAACCAAAAGAGAAACATGCTGAGACACATATTAATCAAAATATAAAAATTAAATACAAAGATAAAATATTAAAAGCAGCAAGGGAAAAGCATCAAAGAACATACAAGGGAATCCCCATAAGGTTAACAGCTGATCTTTCAGCAGAAACTCTGCAAGCCAGAAGGAAGTGGAAGGGCATATTTAAAGAGATGAAAGGGAAAAACCTACAACCAAGATTACTCTACCTGGCAAGGATCTCATTCAGAATCAACAGAGAAATCAAAAGCTTTACACACAATCAAAAGCTAAGAGAATTCAGCATCACCAAACCAGCTTTACAACAAATGCTTAAGGAACTTCTCTAAGCGGGAAACACAAGAGAAGAAAAAGACCCACAAAAACAAACCCAAACCAATTAAGAAAATGGTAACAGGAACATATATATTGAAAATCACCTTGAATGTAAATGGATTAAATGCTCCAGCCAAAAGACACAGACTGGCTGACTGGATACAAAAACAACACCCTGATATATGCTATCTACAAGAAACCCACTTCAGACCTAGGGACACATACAGACTGAAAGTGAGGGGATGGAAAAAGATATTCCATGCAAATGGAAATCACAAGAAAGCTGGAGTAGCAATACTCATATCAGATAAAATAGACTTTAAAATAAAGACTGTTACAAGAGATAAGGAAGGACATTACATAATGATCAAGGGATCAATCCAAGAAGAAAACATAACAATTGTAAATATTTATGCACCCAACATAGGAGCACCTCAATACATAAGGCAAATGCTAACAAGCATAAAAGGAGAAATAGACAGTAACACAATAATAGTGGGGGACTTTAACACCCCATTTACACCAATAGACAGAAAATAAATAAGAAACACAAACTTTAAATGACACAATAGATCAGACAGACTTAACTGATATTTTTAGGATATTCCACCTGAAAGCGAAAGAATACACCTTCTTCTCAAGTGCACGTGGAATGTTCTCCAGAAAAGATCACATCTTGGGTCACAAATAAAGCGCTGGAAAATTTAAGAAAATTGAAATTGTATCAAGCACCTTTTCTGACCACAACTCTATGAGATTAGAAATCAATTACAGGAAAAAACAGTGAAAAACACAAATACATGGAAGCTAAAGAGCGTGCTGCTAAATAACCAAGAGATCACTGAAGAGATCAAAGAAGAAATTTAAAAATAGCTAGAAACAAATGACAATGAAAACACAACAATCTAAAACGTATGGGACACAGGAAAAGCAGTTCTAAGAGAGAAGTTCATAGCAATTCAAGCTCACCTCAAGAAACAAGAAAAATCTCAAATAAACCAACTAACCTTACACCTAAAGCAACTAGAAAAAGAACAAAGAAAACCCAAAGTTAGCAGAAGGAAAGGAATCATAAAGACCACATGAGAAATAAATGAAAAAGAAATGAAGGAAACAATAGCAAAGATCAATAAAACTAAAAGCTGGTTCTTTGAGAATATAAACAAAATTGATAAACCATTAGCCAGTCTCATCAAGAAAAAAAGGGAGAAGACTCAAATCAATAGAATTAGAAACGAAAAAGGAGAAGTAACAACTGACCCTGCAGAAATACAAAGGATCATGAGAGATTACTACAAGCAACTATATGCCAATAAAATGAACAACCTGGAAGAAATGGACAAATTCTTAGAAAAGCAAAACCTTCCAAGACTGAACCAGGAAGAAACAGAAAATATAAACAGACCAATCACAAGCACTGAAATTGAGACTGTGACTAAAAATCTTCCAATAAACAAAGGCCCAGGGCCAGATGGCCTCACAGGCAAATTCTACCAAACATTTAAAGAAGAGCTAACACCTATTCTCCTCAAACTCTTCCAAATATAGCAGAGGGAGGAACACTCCCAAACTCATTCCATGAGGCCACCATCACCCTGATACCAAAACCAGACAAAGATGTCACAAAGAAAGAAAACTACAAGCCAACATCACTGATGAACATTGATGCAAAAATCCTCAACAAAATACTAGCAAACAGAATCCAACAGCACATTGAAAGGATCATACACCATGATCAAGTGGGGTTTATCCCAGGAAAGCAAGGATTCTTCAATATACGCAAATCTATCAATGTGATACACCACATTAACAAATTGATGGATAAAAACCATATGATCATCTCAAAAGATGCAGAAAAAGCTTTTGACAAAATTCAACAGCCACTTATGATAAAAACTCTCCAGAAACTGGGCATAGAGGGACACTACCTTAACATAATAAAGGTCATATATGACAAACCCAGAGCAAACATCATTCTCAATGGTGAAAAACTGAAAGCATTTCCTCTAAAATCAGACAAGACAAGGATGTCCACTCTCACTACTCTTATTCAACATACTATTGGAAGGGCTAGGCAGAGCAATCAGAGAAGAAAAAGAAATAAAAGGAATGCAAAAAGGAAGAAATAAAACTGTCACTGTTTGAGGATGACATGATACTATACATAGAGAATCCTAAAGATGCCACCAGAAAACTACTAGAACTAATCAATGAATTTGGTAAAGTTGCAGGATACAAAATTAATGCACAGAAATCTCTTGCATTCCTATACACTAACAACAAAAGATCAGAAAGAGAAATTAAGGAAACAATCCCATTTACCATTGCAACAAAAAGAATAAAATACCTAGGAATAAACCTACCTAAGGAGGCAAAACACCTGTATTCAGAAAACTATAAAACACTGAAGAAAGAAATCAAAGATAACATAAACAGATGGAGAGATATGCCATGCTCTTGGATAGGAAGAATCAAAATTATGAAAATGACTACATTACCCAAAGCAATCTACAGGTTCAATGCAATCCCTATCAAATTACCAATGGCATTTTTTACAGAACTAGAACAAGAAATTTTACAATTTGTATGGAAACAAAAAAGATCCCAAATAACCAAAGCAATCTTGAGAAAGAAAAACAGAGCTGGAGGAATTAGGTTCCCTGACTTCAGACTATACTAAAAGCTACGGTAATGAAGACAGTATGGTACTGGCACCAAAACACAAATATAGATCAATGGAACAGGATAGAAAGCCCAGAGAAAAACCCATGCACATATGATCACATTATTTTTGATAAAGGAGACAAGAATATACAATGGAGAAAAGACAGCCTCTTCAATAAGTGGTGCTGGGAAAACTGGACAACTACATGTAAAAGAATGAAATTAGAACACTCTCTAACACCATACACAAAAATAAACTCAAAATGGATTAAAGACCTAAATGTAAGGCCAGACACTATCAAACTCTTAGACGGAAACATAGGCAGAACACTCTATGACATAAATCACAGCAAGATCCTTTTTGACCCACCTCCTAGAGTAAGGGAAATAAAAACAAAAATAAACAAATGGGACGTAAAGAAACTTAAAAGCTTTTACACAGCAAAGGAAAACATAAACAAGACGTAAAGACAACCCTCAGAATGGGAGAAAATATTTGCAAACGAATCAATGGACAAAGGATTAATCTCCAAAATTTAGAAGCAGCTCATGCAGCTCAATATAAAAAAAAACAGCCCAATCCAAAAATGGGCAGAAGACCTAAAGAGACATTTCTCCAAAGAAGATATACAGATGTCCAACAAATACTTGAAAAGATGCTCAACATCACTAGTCATTAGAGAAATGCAAATCAAAACTACAATGAGGTATCACCTCATACCAGTCAGAATGGCCATCATCAAAAATCTACAAACAATAAATGCTGGAGAGGGTGTGGAGAAAAGGGAACCCTCCTGCACTGCTGGTGGGAATGTAAATTGATATAGCTACTCTGGAAAACAGCATGGAGGTTCCTTAAAAAACTAAAAATAGAACTACCATACGACCCAGCAACCCCACTACTGGGCATATACCCTGAGAAAACCATTACTCAAAAAGAGACATGTACCACAATGTTCACTGCAGCACTATTTACAATAGCCAGGTCACGGAAGCAACCTAAATGTCCATCAACAGATGAATGGATAAAGAAGATGTGGCACATATATACAATGGAATATTACTCAGCCATAAAAAGAAACGAAATTGAGTTATTTGTAGTGCGGTGGATGGACCTAGAATCAGAATACAGAGTTAAGTAAGTCAGAAAGAGAAAAACAAATACCATATGCTAATGCATATATAATTTTAAAAAGCAGTACTTATGAGCCTAGTGGCAGGGCAGGAATAAAGACACTGATGTAGAGAATGCACTTGAGGGAACGGGAGTGGAGTGGAAGCTGGGATGAAGTGAGAGAGGAGCATTGGCATATATACACTACCAGATGTCAAATGGATGGCAGTGGGAAGCTGCTGCATAGCACAAGGATATCAACTTGATGCTTTGTGACGACCTAGAGGGATGGGATAGGGAGGGTGGGAAGGAGGTTCAAGAGGGAGGGGATATCTTTATACGTATAGCTGATTCCCTTTGTTGTACAGCAGAAAGTAACACAACATTGTAAAGCAATTATACTCCAATAAAGATGTTTTAAAAAAATAGAAAAAAAGAGAACCATAGGGCTTCCCTGGTGGCGCAGTGGTTGAGAGTCCGCCTGCCGATGCAGGGGACACGGGTTCGTGCCCCGGTCCGGGAGGATCCCACATGCCGCAGAGCGGCTGGGCCCGTGAGCCATGGCCGCTGAGCCTGAGCATCCGGAGCCTGTGCTCCGCAACAGGAGAGGCCACAACAGTGAGAGGCCCGCGTACAGCAAAAAAAAAAAAAAAGAGAGAGAGAGAGAACCATTATACTTCAGCATGTGGCTGAAGCAGTTTACCCAAAAGGTAGGACTTTCAGTCCTCACCCTAAGCGACAAACTAGTGGGGGGAAGTTGCTTCTAGTGAGATCCCTTGAGGTCAGAAGGCCTCAAAATGTTTGCCTACGTGGGCACAAATGAAAACGGAATGAGCCACATGATAGAGCTCTATTTAGCGCCATCTAATCTCCAGTCTCTGACCAGTGCCAGAGACTTGACCTTTCAGAAACACCAGAAGCTGGAACCTGCAGAGAGGTAGACGTGAATAACTTTTTCAACTTCCTGTTTCCAACTATGAGGTTCTACCTTCTTTGTCAATATTACTGACAGGAGAGCTTGAGACCCTCTGGAAGCTTTTTAATTGGGGGTTGGGGGGGAGAGGTATTAATCATAATGTATATCCTATACTTCAACCCACAGTCAAGCAATCTGTTTCGTCTAAAGATTACAATGCCATGTGCCTCCCTCCAAAAATTCAATTGGAGACATATGTTATAGCATTTGAATGCTAGAATATTGTATTCTCTTTAGTAAACCTTTGTTACTTCAGACTGCTGCAATCATTATATTGCACACTTTCTATACTCTAATATTTGCCACTGTGAGGGCATGCTGCAGAGTCCTACTGCCTGTATTGTTCTAAATGCAGCTCTGAACACATCCCTTCCTTGTACAAAAAGTTCTCTTAGCTCAACTTGCTAGAAGATCCCTCACTCATCTTCTCTGTCCCATGAAATGAAAGCTCATTCTTCAAGGCCAAATATTTGCATTGCCTGGAACACAGCAGTGCTTAATCAGTGGTAACGATCTGGAAATACCCAAGTTAAAATACATTTTCTTCCTGAAATCCTCCATGATGACCCAGTCTGTAAGTCATACACTTTAAAAAATATATTGAAAAGCTTATCTATGAAACACATTGTTCTAGCAACTCATAGAACAATGAACAATATATGTAATGATCTTGCTCTCAGAAAACTTGTATTCTGCTTCAGATACAGTTAACCAAAACATAAATACGTAATATTGGGTTGGCCAAAAAGTTCGTTCGGATTTTCCCATAACAGCATACAAAAACCCAAAGGAACTTTTTGGCCAATCTAATATAAGGTTGGTAGCGACGAGACCTACAAAGAAAAATAAGCAAGTGACTGAGGGTTAGAGGGGTGAGCTCGTTTTGAGGGAGGTGATGAGAAGGGCTTGTCTGAGGAGATAATACATGAGCAGAGAACCAAATAACTAAGAAGTGGCTGGCCATGTAGAAATTCAGACTTGCAATTATGGTGGCTTAGACTAAGACTAGAGATAAGAGTACATAGATTTAAGATAATTTATCATTTTCATCAGAACGTCTATAGCACTTTGGTTTTACACCTATTGCCACATAATGCGTGATATATTACATACAAATGTGGATTGCAAGTTACTTGAAAGCAAAGATTGTATCTTTGTATTCCCAGTGCCAAGAATGGTGCCTGGTACAGAGGAGGCACTTGGTACATGTTTATTGACTGAATCTAACTTCCTAAACTTTCTTGCCTGCCTGTAGGGATCTGTGACAGCTGCATGATACCTCCTGTATAGGCTGAATCTATTCTGAGCCTCTTGCATTCTCCCCTCAGTGTCCTAGGCAGGCTTACAAGACACCTTTATAATAAATGAGCTTACACAGCCATTCTATTAATCACATACAATCGTCAGTTCCAAATTAAGTGCATGTGGAAAAATTAGATCCTCAAATAATTGTTATGTGCAATCGGCTGCTTGAACTCCCTAAATAAGGTTTAAGTGGTCAATTGCTCCAGAAACTAGCCCCAAAAGCCAACAGTTGGCTAATTTCATGTGTAATGAACTGTGTCTATTATTTCACCACCTGCAGCTAATTGTCTATAGATAATTATACCTTAAGAATGGAAAACTGCCCTTGGAAGTTGAGCCTAACTTGGTGTCCAACATACTATATCTAATATATCTCTTATTATAACCAAGAAAAAAAAGAATCAGGTCAGGAGCAATTATAGAAAAATGAAGTTTGTCTTCTCAAGTGCTAGGGTCTTTTTAATGACATTGGTGTTCCACCAAGTTCATTTGCATAAATGCATATTTGTGTTTATCTAAAGTCTCCATCTAAAAAGCAGAAGCCACTGGTCATCCTTCAGCATTTCTACCACCATCACTCACTCACATGACCTGAAGATGTATCCATATGATCAGGTAGAGGACTTCATACTTCATATTCACAAAATATAGCCAACTTACACACTGGGCTAGTTCTCATTAAATCACTATTCAAACAAACCAGCTGGGATTAAACATTCTCATGTCAAAAGAGTCTGTGTTTCAAAAAATTTCACAATTTGTATGGAAACACACAAGACCCTGAATAGCCAAAGCAATCTTGAGAAAGACAAACAGAGCAGGAGGAATCAGGCTCCCTGACTTCAGACTATACTACAAAGCTACAGTAATCAAGGCAGTATGGTATTGGCACAAAAACAGAAATATAGATCAATGGTACAGGATAAAAAGCGCAGAGAAAAACCCACACACATATGGTCACCTTATTTTTGATAAAGGAGGCAAGAATATACAATGGAGAAAAGGCAGCCTCTTCAATAAGTGGTGCTGGGAAAACTGGACAGCTACATGTAAAAGAATGAAATTAGAACACTCTCTAACACCATACACAAAAATAAACTCAAAATGGATTAAAGACCTAAATGGAAGGCCAGACACTATAAAACTCTTAGAGGAAATAGTAGGCAGAGCACACTATGACATAAATCACAGCAAGACCCTTTTTGACCCACCTCCGAGAGAAATGGAAATAAAACCAAAAATAAACAAATGGGACCTAATGAAACTTAAAAGCTTTTGCACAGCAAAGGAAACCATAAACAAGACAATGGACAACCCGCTGAATGGGAGAAAATATTTGCAAACGAAGCAACTGAGAAAGGATTCATCTCCAAAATATACAAGCAGCTCATGCAGCTCAGTATGAAAAAAACAAACAACCCAATCCAAAAATGGGCAGAAGACCTAAATAGACATTTCTCCAAAGAAGATATACAGATTGCCAACAAACACATGAAAGAATGCTCAACATCACTAATCATCAGAGAAATGCAAATCAAAACTACAATGAGGTATCACCTCACACCAGTCAGAATGGCCATCATCCAAAAATCTAGAAACAATAAATGCTGGAGAGGGTGTGGAGAAAAGGGAACCCTCTTGCACTGTTAGTGGGAATGTAAACTGATACAGCCACTATGGAGAGCGTATGGAGGTTCCATAAAAATCTAAAAATAGAACTACCATACGATCCAGCAGTCCCACTACTGGGCATATACCCTGAGAAAACCATAATTCAAAAAGAGTCATGTACCACAATGTTCATTGCAGCTCTATTTACAATAGCCAGGACATGGAAGCAACCTAAGTGTCCATCGACAGGTAAATGGATAAAGAAGATGTGGCACATATATACAATGGAATATTACTCAGCCATTAAAATAAATGAAACTGAGTTATTTGTAGTGAGGTGTATGGACCTAGAGTCTGTCATACAGAGTGAAGTAAGTCAGAAAGAGAAAAACAAATAGCGTATGCTAACACATATATATGGAATCTAAAAAAAGAAAATCGTTATGAAGAACTTAGGGACAGGACAGGAATAATGATGCAGTTGTAGAGAATGGACTTGTGGACACGGGGAGGGGGAATGGTAAGCTGGGATGAAGTGAGAGAGTGGCATGGACATATATACACTACCAAATGTAAAATAGACAGCTAGTGGGAAGCAGCCAAATAGCACAGGGAAATCAGCTCAGGGTTTTGTGACCACCTAGAGGGGTGAGAAGGAGAGGGGGAGGGAGATGCAAGAGGGAGGAGATATGGGGATATATGTATATGTATAGCTGATTCACTTTGTTATAAAGCAGAAACTAACACACCACTGTGAAGCAATTATACTTCAATAAAGATGTTTTAAAAAAAAGTCTTTTTAGCAGATATATGAGGAGCAAAGTAAAGAGGTATGTGTGACTCAAACCTTTGACTTTGTATATTATTTGATGAAGTATTTCTAACAAATTTCAGGGGACACACATACACACATCCGCACACACTAACTCTAAAATGTTGGTCAAACAACAAACTAACTGATAAATATTCCTAAAGAAGTCTATGTTAATTACATACTCCACCACTGAGGTCTGTGACTTTTGCATGATATAGCACTGCCAACGTGAAATTCAATACCAAAAGAAGGTCATTTGAAAATGAATAGTTTTCAACACGTTCATCTTTCAAAAGAGATGCCTCTTCTCACTGCTTATATAATGGGAGAGAAAAAAAATGCACAACTCTAAAATTGTTCATATCAACATCTTAGAAGATCTTTGTAAATAAGCAGTGCCTACTTAAAGTTATTGATATTCATTTTTAAACCAATAAAAAGAGCTAATCAATTAATTCACCCTGTGGTTAAGTGGGGGAAAAACTCAACAGGTGGTGTGAGAAATCTGATCGAGATCGAGCTCTATCAGTAATGCTACTCATTAACTTCGTTATTTGGGGCAAAGTATTTAACCTCTCTGAACCACATCTGTGAAATGAGAACAATATTGACAATTTACCAGAGCATTTGTGATAATTAAGTGAGATAATATTGTGTATTTAAGTGCTTTATGAAATGTGACACCCTATAGCATTGTAAGATACCGTGTAATGTGTAATAGAAATAACACTAAATATAGAATGAGAAGATGTGTTTGAGTCCTAACACCGCCACTAACTGGACAAGTTCTCTTGATGAATGTGTAGACAAATGAGTGCATAAATGAATGAATGGACTGTATCAGCCTTATTCATTGAGTCACGTGGCACTAGGCATTTTAACAGGCACTGTTGATATAGAGGTGAATCCCACAGAGAGCTGATACTTTACGAAGGAAGACTCACAAAAAAACAGATGGCTTGCTATGCAGCAGTAGATAACTGGAACATTATGGAACCCATTCATGGGCATCAAACATTGAATCTAGCTTCACTTGACATTTTGATGTTAAGCATATCACTTGATACTAAGTGTATACTAATCATCTATGCACCAGGCAATTTAAAAATTACATAATTCCCACACACAAGTAATGGATTCTAAAAGAAAAGGATCTACAGGTTATTATCAGGTTTCCCTGAGTTAAATTAATAAATATATATGGGATCTTGTAGAGTTGTAAAAAATTATTAACACTGCAGAACAAAAGGAAAAATAATTAACCAAATCATATCTCACTACAGATTCATGAGCCAGTTCAACACAGCTCCTCCAATTACATGTGAAGTCCTTTTCAACATAAGCCTCAAACAAAACTTGTCTTTATAACCATTGTATTTCTTTCTTTTTGGATTCATTAATATTAATTAATGTTAACTCATTTAGGCTATTAATCAAGTAATATATTACTACTTTACCCACCCATTGATAATTTCCTCTTTTTTAACACTTACTCCTGTTTCTCCAGAATAAGAAAGGAATAACTTTGTGTAAAGTAACTTACAGTCTTTGAAAATTATAATTAATTTCAAAAGAACAGAAGCCTGCTTTGTTCTAAATCCCAGATGACTTTTTTCAGGTAATTAAAAGCCAAGAGAACAGAATTTGAATACACTCAAAAGGTGAGGAAAAAAACCATGGTTGTTATACCTATGAATGGCAAGCTTGGATATATCATTTCCTCTGATTCTCAAAGCATTATTAACAAAATGGAGAGATCAGAAATTCATCTGTTACTTTAACTAAAGGTAATGCCTATATGATAAGGGAATTGATAAAAAAAAAAGCAGTGAGGATTACTCTGAAAAAAGATCAACACTCCGATGAGGTATTCAGTATTAACTGGGATCTGACAAATTTTAACTGAGAACACATGAATGGGGCTGGGAAGCGCCAAAGCATTCAAGAAGGAAGGTTTTCTAATTGCAGTGGGCAAGTTTTGCAACCTCATAAGTGAGTTTCTCTCAATTTGATACCCAAAGTTTAAGTGAAGCAGTGCAATGCAGGCTTTGTTAAGAAACATAATGGTCAGTCAACTATGAGATATTTTTCCAACTCCTATATGACCTGAAAGCAAGAAAATGAGTCCATCTTTGAATATCATACGCCTCAGGTTTATCATCTCTAATCATTTCTGCGCACCAGTCAGGAGTAAAGATGCTCTCATTCATCCTAGTCCCTACTCATAGCAATTGCCCTATATTGAAGGCCGCTAAGAAGATTTTAGGAAATGTATCTACTTCAAAGATATGCTTTGGGTACTTCCCTGGTGGTCCAGTGGTTGAGACTTCACCTTCCAATGCAGGGGGTGCAGGTTCGATCCCTTTTCAGGGAGCTAAGATCCCACATGCCTCAGGGCCAAAAAAACCAAAACATAAAACAGAAGCAATATTGTAACAAATTCAATAAAGACTTTAAAAATGGTCCACATCAAAAAAAACTCTTTAAAAAAACAACTATGCTTTGCACATAGTCTGCAAATTTGTCCCGATTCTTGCTCTCTTTTGTTTAAAATTTATTCTACTGAAGTACAGTTGATTTACAAGGTCGTGTTAATTTCTACTGTACAGCAAAGAGATTCAGTTATACATGTATTAAGGGGTGCTACTTCGATGGATGACAGAGCACAGACCAGGTTAGGTTTGACTCCAAGTCCCAGGGGCACCCAGAGTCACTGCCTTTTCTCTGCTTCACTATCTGTCAACTGGTTTGTGCTTCTATCTTTGAATTTTCAATGTGGTGTGAAAATAGAGCAGTGTTCTCTAACTCTCCAGAAGATTTAAACAGTAGTCTATATTATTCATAAAGTGAGCAATGTGCTTCCCCAAACATACTTGACTCTTGTTCACCCCTTTCTTTCCTTGTTTTTAAAATTGTCTCTGTTTCATATATCAAACATTTATATATGCCTGTCATGGGCCAGGCACTATCATGTGTTTTATTAGTATTAACTTGTTTAAACCCAATAGCGATTCTGAGGAACTACTGTTACTAGCCCTACCCTACAACAAGGAAACTGATGCACGAATAGGTCAAACACCCTGCCCAAGTTCAACAGTAAGCAGGGCTCAAATTCAATCAGCCTGGCTCCAGAAACTGTATTTTAATCAACATGCATCCTATCAGAGAGCCAAATAGGAAGCTAGAAACACAAAAGAGGGATGCAAGGGTTGTTTATTGTGCTGGTCTCATGTGGAAGGGATTATGAAGTGATTTAGATTAAGCATGACTTTCTGAGATGAATGATAAATATTTTCCTCATCTCTGGAATTATAAATGATTAGTTTAAGAAAATGTGGGGTGTGTGGGGAGTACAAGCTGATTCAAAACTTCTAGCAATCTTTCTCTGCATATCAACTGCTCATCAGAATTAGTTAATATAGAGTTTCTTTCTGCAGTTCTCCAAATATGTGGTAAGAAGTTATTGATGCTGACAACAATCCTATTCAGAAGGATATTGCACATCCCATAAGAAAAGCAATTAGAATTTTATAAATCCAATTAAATAGAAATATCTTGCTTTTGCATAGTACTCTGTAAGACAAACTTGATCTCGGTTTTAGAAAAGGCCCCAAATACTGTCTTCCATCCTCCTCTTAATATTCTTTATGACAAGGAGCTGTCCCTCAAAATCCAGTTGGCTGATTTTTCCCAGGCTAAATACCATTTAAAATTAATTTTATCTTTTGTTTATTCCGTCAGAGTATATAGTGCATTCTCCAGAATGTGAATGAAGCTATGATTTTGAAGAGTATTAATACGTAAGTATGATTGACTTTTCCTCCTCTATTTTGTTCCTCTCTTCATAACAAATGAAAAGCCTAAAATCTTGCTTTGGAACTGAGACTAGCAGAATTTGAAAGGACAGAGTTCATTCCTGGACAACAGCTGGAGAGAAACAATATCGAGGAGTGTCAGCTGAAGTATGTACTGTAATATGCTGATGAATTTTCTGTAAAAGCAAAACAAAACTTTTCTATGCCCCCAAATTTTGGTAAAAATATACATTCTATGTCCTTTATGGATATTTACTCTGCATACTGGCATAGAAAAAGTTATGAGAAATCCTATAATGAAGGCAAATCTAATTGTATTCATCCATTATTCCCTAAGAAGCATTCATCTGAAATTTCTAAAGCTATAATGTGTACTGGGCACTCTACTAGGTGTTAGAAATATAGTTGCATAAAGAAAGAGACAAGGGGCTTCCCTGGTGGCGCAGTGGTTGAGAGTCTGCCTGCCGATGCAGGGGACACGGGTTCGTGCCCCGGTCTGGGAAGATCCCACATGCCGCGGAGAAGCTGGGCACGTGAGCCATGGCCGCTGAGCCTGCGCGTCCGGAGTCTGTGCTCCGCAACGGGAGAGGCCACAACAGTGAGAGGCCTGCGTACCACAAAAAAAAAGAAAAGAAAAAAAAAAAGAGACAGGTTTCCTGGAGATGAGAACTTGGTATACAGGGGAATGAATATGAAGTCTCACAGGAACAATACGTGGACTCCACTACTCAGAAGTAGTGTTCTACACAACCATTGCTTCCTGAGGACATCTGATGAATCTCGGCATTAGAAAGCCATAGCAGTAGTCGTAGTAAAATGTCATCTGGACTTTAACAAGAATACTGTTAGTAAAGTTGGAAAGGAAGGGCAAATGCAAGTGGCATCAAGTATTGATAGATTCTATAGAAATAACAGATAATCACCGTGAGAACGGACAGAAGATTTCATCCAGGTTAGAATCTTCCAAACTATGTTCCTAGAAATGTGTTTCTCAGGAAATATTTATCTGGACAAATAATTTGGGGAAGTTTCAAAGTCTATTTTTCTCTTGGAGATTGACAGTATACATTAGCATTTGCATGAAAGTTCTCCTGTAAAAAAGCCTGCTTATATTTATTTAAACTTTATTTCCTAAATATGTGTCCACATAACACTCCCTATTATTTCAGTAAATGCAACTGAATAGCATTTGCATGGAAAGCTCTCCAATAAAATGCATGCTTATATTTATTTAAACTTTATTTGCCAACCATATGTGTCCACATCCCTTTCTACTATTTCAGCAAACACAGTTGAATGGGGGATAATCCTCAATTGATTTTGCTGTTGAAATAGCCTAGAATTATAGCAGCTTAAAACTAGAAGAGACATAATTATCACCAAGGAAACGATACCTCTTAACTTCCAGGCATCATTTTTTTTGGTGGTGGGGGATCAGCACAGTACCACTTTTCTGCCATAAAGATAGGGCTTGATGAAATTCCTCAAATAAACATTATACAGTGGAATAAGGAAAATAATAAATGAAAAACATGCATTTGATGCAACAGTTTATTCTTAACTTAATGAATTGTGGCGTGCATCTTACACAGTGCTATCAGGTTTTGAGCCCAAACTCTCTCAGCAAGAGTGTTTTCCAACACAATATAATGGGCAGCAGAGCAGAGGAATTAGAATGCAGAGTGTGAGTAACCAACAGAACTACAAAATAAATGGATCTAATTTTCCCTAGATAATGGCAGCACTGCAGGTGTCTGCATAGTAATCGCTACTCTATTGTTATATTTCATCTCTGCAAAAGCTTTAAATATGCCTAAATGTGTATCAACACTGAATTGAACAGTGAAAAAACACACAGACTGCATATATTTTTTTTCACAATTTGCATGATATTTCTGACAGAATGGATTAGATATTAGGTATTGAGCAGGTGCAACTCAGAAAAATTATCTTTTGCACAGTAAGTGATATATCCGATATAAAATTTCCAGGAAGTTACACCACTTATAATTAGAGGTTTATGGCTTAAAATTTACACTGTATGATAAACACCATTCTATGGAATAATATATCAGGATCTTTATCCAATTTGTGCATATATTACAGCTGTCTCAAAAGTATTTTGTATATGCCATCATGGTCCTGCCAATAAACATTCTTTAGCTACCTCCATACAAAAGTGGCATCAATTAGAAGTGTCGTAGAAGCTCATTTTAAGAGAATGTAGAGCCTAACTTACTCCCATATTTTCTTTATATATCAAGTTTTTGTTTTTTCCTTTTCATATGAATATAATATACATACATAAAAGTACTCACAAGTGTTCAGCTCAAATTATTTTCAAAACTGAACAAACTCATGAAATTATCACCCAGATCAAGAAATAGAACATCACCAACATCCCAGAAGAATTTATTGTGCTCATTCCCACATAGTGTTTTCCCCAAGAATAACCACTCTTCTGATTTCCAATACTGCAGAGAACTTTTAACCAGTTTTCAGTCTTGATATAAATGGAATCATAAAGTATATGTTATTTTGTGTCTGGTATTTCACCCAACTTTATGTCTGTAAGACTTATCCATGTTTTTGCACGTCATTATAGATTGTTCATTCTCATTGTTATATAATATTATAGAATTCCATTGTGTGACTACACCACAACTGAATTATCCATTCTACTATTGATTGACATTTATGAATAGGGATTTTACGAAAATATTTCATGGGCATATTGGGCATATAGCTAGGAATGAGATTCAAAGTCAAGAGGTGTACATAGGTTCAACTCTCCTCATTGCAATTCAGTGTGCCTTGAGTCACAAATCAAGTGAACATATATGGGTAGGTCTGCTTCTGAAGTCTTTATTCTCTTGCATTTGTCAGTTTGTCTATCCTTTTACCAATATCATACAATTTTAACTATTATGACTTAATAATGGTCTTTATATCTACAATACTAAATCCTCCAACTTGGTTCTTCTGCTTCAAAATTGCACTGCTTATATTTGGCCCTTTGAATTTCCATTAAATTTTTAAAGTCAGCTCATCAATTTTCACAAAAATAAACATGTTTGGCTTTTGATTGGGATCTCGTTGAATCTATAGATTATCAATTAAATGATATTTTACAATATTGAGTCTTCCCTTCTATAAATATAGAATGCTGTTCATTTTATTTAAGTGATCTATATAATTTTTCTCAACAATGTTTAATTATAGAGGTCCTTTAACATCTTTTGTTAGAGCTACTCCTAGTTGCTGTAAGTCTTCCAAATTTTTTTGTTCCTTCTCAAGACTGTTTAGGCTATTCTAGGTCCCTCACAATTCAATTAAAATTTTGGAATCAATTTTCCAATGTCTCTAAAAACCTGCTTGGAATTTTGATTGAAACTGCTATAAATCTATAGGCTAGTACGAAAAGAATTGTGATATTTGAAATAATGAGCCTTGCCACCAATGAGAATGATATACCTCTCCATTTTTTAACATTTTCTTTAAATTTTATCTAACTTCTCACAATTTCAGGCACACAGATATAAAATCCTCAACAATTTATTAGAAAATCCATTCAACAATGGATAAAAAGAATTATACAACATTATCAAGTGGTATTTATTTAAGGTATGCAAGGCTGGCTCAACACTAGGAAATCAAGCAATGAAATCTACCACATCAACAGACTAAATTATAAATATTATAATATCATACAGTCATATAGGTGTTTTTCAAAGTCCTTAATTCACCTAATCAACACCCTCTCTACAGCTTTTCATCCAGGCTTTTAGTATGTCTATGGCTTCGCCCAACTATAATATTTTGCCCAAGGTGGAAGCTTGATTTATTCTGAGGATTGAATAGACAGTCTTGAAATTAAAGAACAAAACTGATGGAACTCAAAACTCCCAATTCCAAAACTTGCTACAAAGCTTCAGTAATCAAAACAGTGTATTAGACATTCCATCCAAAAACAACAGAATACACTTTCTTCTCAAGTGCTCATGGAACATTCTCTAGGACAGATGATATCCTGGGTCACAAATCAAGCCTTAGTAAATTTAAGAAAATTGAAATCGTATCAAGTATCTTTTCCAACAACAATGCTATGAGACTAGATATCAATTACAGAAAAAATCTGTAAAAAATACAAACAAATGGAGGCTAAACAATACACACCTTAATAACCAAAGGATCGCTGAAGAAATCAAAGAGGAAATCAAAAATTACCTAGAAACAAATGACAATGAAAACACGACACCCCAAAACCTATGGGATGCAGCAAAAGCACTTCTAAGAGGGAAGTTTATAGGAACACAATCCTACCTCAAGAAACAAGAAACAACTCAAATAAACAATCTAACCTTATACCTAAAGCAATTAGTAAAAGAAGAACAAAAAAACCCAAAGTTAGCAGAAGGAAAGAAATCATAAAGATCAGATCAGAAATAAATGAAAAAGAAATGAAGAAAACAACAGAAAACATCAGTAAAACTAAAAGTTGGTTCTTTGAGAAGATAAACAAAATTGATAAACCATTAGCCAGACTCATCAAGATAAAAAGGGAGAAGATGCAAATCAACAGAATTAGAAATGAAAAAGGAGAAGTCACAACTGACACTGCAGAAATACAAAGAATCATGAGATATTACTACAAGCAACTGTATGCCAATAAAATGGACAACCACTTTAAATGGTGGTTGGACAAATTCTTAGAAAAGCACAACCTTCCAAGACAGAACCAGGAAGAAACAGAAAATATAAACAGACCAATCACAAGCACTGAAATTGATACTGTGATTAAAAATCTTCCAAAAACAAAAGCCCAGGATCAGATGGCTTCACAGGCGAATTCTATCAAACATTTACAGACGAGCTAACACCTATCCTTCTCAAACTCTTCCAAAATACAGCAGAGGGTGGAACACCCACAAACTCATTCTACGAGACCACCATCACCCTGATACCAAAACAAGACAAACATGTCTCAAGGGAAGAAAACTACAGGCCAATATCACTGATGAACATAGATGCAAAAATCCTCAACAAAATGCTAACAAACAGAATCCAACGGCACATTAAAAGGATCATACACCATGATCAAGTGGGATTTATCCCAGGAATGCAAAGATTCCACAATATACACAGATCAGTCAATGTGATACACCATATTAACAAATTGATGGAGAAAAACCATATGATAATCTTAACAGATGCAGAAAAAGCTTTTGACAAAATTCAACATCCATTTACGATAAAAACCCTCCAGAAAGTAGGAATAGAGGGAACTTAGCTCAACATAATAAAGGCCATATATGACAAACACACAGCCAACGTCGTCCTCAGTGGTGAAAAATTGAAACCATTTCTACTAAGATCAGGAACAAGAAAAGGGTTGCCCACTCTCACCACTATTATTCAACATTCTTTTGGAAGTTTTAGCCACAGCAACCGGAGAGGAAAAATAAATAAAAGGAATCCAAATTGGAAAAGAAGTAAAGCTGTCACTGTTTGCAGATGACATGATACTATACATAGAGAATCCTAAAGACTCTACCAGAAAACTACTAGAGCTAATCAATGAATCTGGTAAAGTTGCAGGATACAAAATTAATGCACAGAAATCTCTTGCATTCCTATACACTAATGATGAAAAATCTGAAAGAGAAATTAAGGAAACACTCCCATTTACCATTGCAACAAAAAGAATAAAATACCTAGGAATAAACCTACCAAAGGAGACAAAAGACCTGTATGCAGAAAACTATAAGACACTGATGAAAGAAATTAAAGATGATACAAATAGATGGAGAGATATACTATGTTCTTGGATTGGAAGAGTTAACATTGTGAAAAACACTATACTACCCAAAGCAAACTACAG
Organism: Orcinus orca; assembly: GCF_937001465.1. Lineage (NCBI taxonomy): Eukaryota > Metazoa > Chordata > Mammalia > Artiodactyla > Delphinidae > Orcinus > Orcinus orca. The sequence continues at coordinate 125,832,179 of NC_064580.1, forward strand.
ATTCAGTGCAATGCCTATCAAACTACCAATGGCAGTTTTCACAGAACTAGAACAAAAAACGTCACAATTTGTATGGAAACACAAAAGACACTGAATAGCCAAAGCAATCTTGAGAAATAAAAACAGAGCTGGAGGAATCAGACTCCCTAACATCAGACTATACTACAAAGCTACAGTAATCACGACAGTATGGTACTGGCACAAAAACATAAATACAGATCAATGGTACAGGATAGAAATCCCAGAGATAAACCCACACACATATGGTCACCTTATTTTTGATAAAGGAGGCAAGAATATACAATGGAGAAAGGACAGCCTCTTCAATAAGTGGTGCTGGGAAAACTGGACAGCTACATGTAAAAGAATGAAATTAGAACACTCCCTAACACCATACAGAAAAATAAACTCAAAATGGATTAAAGACCTAAATGGAAGGCCAGACACTATAAAACTCTTAGAGGAAAAAGTAGGCAGAGCACTCTATGACATAAATCACAGCAAGACCCTTTTTGACCCACCTCCGAGAGAAATGGAAATAAAACCAAAAATAAACAAATGGGACCTAATGAAACTTAAAAGCTTTTGCACAGCAAAGGAAACCATAAACAAGACAAAAGGACAACCCTCCAAATGGGAGAAAATATTTGCAAACGAAGCAACTGACAAAGGATTAATCTCCAAAATTTACAAGCAGCTCATGCAGCTCAATATCAAAAAAACAAACAACCCAATCCAAAAATGGGCAGAAGACCTAAACAGACATTTCTCCAAAGAAGATATACAGATTGCCAACAAACACATGGAAGAATGCTCAACATCATTAATCATCAGAGAAATGCAAATCAAAACTACAATGAGGTATCACCTCACACCAGTCGGAATGGCCATCATCCAATTATCTACAAACAATAAATGCTGGAGAGGGTGTGGAGAAAAGAGAACCCTCTTGCACTGTTCATGGGAATGTAAACTGATACAGCCACTATGGAGAGCAGTATGGAGGTTCCTTAAAAAACTAAGAATAGAACTACCATACGACCCAGTAATCCCACTACTGGGCATATACCCTGAGAAAACCATAATTCAAAAAGAGTCATGTACCACAATGTTCATTGCAGCTCTATTTACAACAGCCAGGACATGGAAGCAACCTAAGTGTCCACTGACAGATGAATGTATAAAGAAGATGTGGCATATATATACAATGGAATATTACTCAGCCATTAAAAGAAATGAAATTGAGTTATTTGTAGTGAGGTGTATGGACCTAGAGTCTGTCATACAGAGTGAAGTAAGTCAGAAAGATAAAAACAAATATCGAATGCTAACACATATATATGAAATCTAAAAAAACAAAAAAAAAGTTATGAAGAACCTACAGGCAGGATAGAAATAACGACGCAGTTGTACAGAATGGACTTGAGGACACGGGATGGGGGGAAGGGTAAGCTGGGACGAAGTGAGAGACTGGTATGGACTTATATATGCTACCAAATATAAAATAGATAGCTAGTGGGAAGCAGCTGCATCTCACAGGGAGATCAGCTCAGTGCTTTGTGACCACCTAGAGGGGTGGGATAGGGAGGAGATATGGGGATATATGTATATTTATAGCTGATTCACTCTGTTATAAAGCAGAAACTAACACACCATTGTAAAGCAATTATACTCCAATAAGGATGTTCAAAAATTAAAAAAGAAAAAAAGAAAAGAAAGGAAAACAGTGTATTAATGGCACAAAAATAGACACGTAAACAAATGGATTAGAATTCAGATTTCAGAAATACACCCATATATCTACAGTCAAATGATTTTTGACCAGGGTTCCAAGATCTTTCAATGGGGAAAGAATAGTCTTTTCAATAAATGGTTTTGCGATAAGTGGATATTCACGCGGAAAGCAATGAAATTGGACTTTACTGCACACTAACTACAGAATTTAACTTAAAATGAATCAAAGATGTAGATATAAGAACTAAAATCACAAAACTTATAGAAGTAAACATATGGTGAGTAATGGGCTGGACAGAATGCTATAAGCCTGGAGAAGCACCAGAAACACCTAAGAAGATCTTGGTTTTGGTAGTGCTTTCTTAACTATGACAACAAATGCACAGGCAACTTAAGAAAAATTTAGATAAATTGAACTTCATCAAAATTTTAAAATTTGTGCATCAAAGGACACTAGGAAAAGAGTCAAAAAGACAACACATATATCTGATCAGGATTTAGTATCCAGAATATATAAAAATCTCCTACAACTCAACAACAACCCAATAAAAATGGGCAAAGGGCTTGAATAAACAGGTATCCAAAGAAAACATACAAGTGGCCAACAAGCACATGAAAAGATGCTCAACATCAGTAATTAGTAGAAAAATGCAAATCAAAACCACACTGAAATATCACTTCATAGCCCGTAGGAGGGGTACAATTTAAAAAATGAAAATAACATTTAATGGAAAGGATATAGAGAAATTGGAACCCTCATATACTGCTGATGGGAATATAATACAGTGTAGCTGCTATGGTATACAATTTTGGCGGTTCCTCAGAAGTTAAACGGAGTATGACCCAGCAATTCTATCCTAGTTGTATATCTCAAATAATTGAAAACAGTTGTTCACATAATGTTCATACTAGCACGATTCACAACAGCCCCAAAGTAGAAGCAATCCAAATGTTTTTCAGCCTTCCATATCCACAGTTCCACAACCACAGATTAGACCAACTGTGGATCGTGCACTACTGTAGTATGTACGTACTGAAAAAAATCCACATAAAAGTGGACCTGCACAGTTCAAACCTGTTTGTTCAAGGGTCAATTGTACTGATATATGCTACAACATAAATCAACCCTTGAAAATACCATGCTAAGTGAAAGTCACACACAAAATGTCACGTGCTGCATGATTCCATTTACATGAAATATCCATAATAGGTAAGTCCACAGAGACAGAGAGCAGATTAGTGGTTGTTGGGGGCTGGTGGGAGGAATGAATGTCCTTTGGTTTTAGAGGTAAGAGCCATTTAGTGGATAACTGCTTTCAGAAAGAAAATAATTTTAAAATTCAGCATATTCTTCACTTAACTAGAGACACAGACCTAGGCAGAGGTGTGTATATGGGAGAGAAGAGCAGTAGCTTGGTTGCCCACCTGGAAGCTCACAATTCAAACACAGATTTGCAAGAAGAGCCTAAACCAGTAGAGAGTGCTAATACTTTCAAAAGTATCCAAGAGGAACTTGATTCACTCACTCTGTAGAAAAAAGTGGATGGGGGTAGGCTTGAATTAATATTAGAGAATATTGATAGCATAATTAAAATATATGCATTTCCTTACAGGTGTAATAAAGATTGGCTAACTTGAATATTTGGTAGGGAAAAGTGCATTAACATGAGTGTTCGCTCTCTCCCCAAACACATATTGCATTTGCTAGCTCAGCTCTTTCCCTTCCCAACCACCCTAAGTATGGGTTGGTATTTGCCAAACTGACACATGAAACTTTAGTGAAGCAGTATCAATGAGGAAAAAAACTAGAAAAGAACGCAGATGACCTAATTTAATCGATTTCATTAAGACCTGAAAAGAAGAAGCAAGCATGAACAGAAGTGCTGAATGTTTATCAGAGAGACAGTCTGTGGTTTGGTGAATGAGAAACTATGAAGTAGTTTCTAACAATGAGAGAGTTGTTATGGAAAGGAAAGATAATTCTGAGAACTGTTGTTATGGTGTATGGAGTGAATACTTTATAATGGTTTTCAAGGTGATGAAAATCAATGTGGAGCTCTTTAAAATTTTCTTTTAGCAACTACACTGATTCTGTAATGCAACTCCCTGCAGAGACTTGGCCACATAGACTGTAGATTATACTAAGAATTCTACATTGATTTTCTCTAGGTGATGGGATTTCAGGTGATTGTTTCTCTTTCCACATTTCTCACTTATTTAAAAAAAAACACTTTATAGTGATAATGCATTATTTTTATATTCGTAGCTTTAATTTTTTTAAAGACCAACATTAGTTTTCACTAGTTGAAACAGTCAACAAAATATATTAAAATGTGAGGCCGGGGGTAAGAAAACTGAAAGTTAGTAAAGTGCAAGAAACTTTGAAAGTATAATATTTATTTAATATGTTGTAAAAATTTTCACACTCACTGACTTCCTAAAAGTGTCTGTTATTGCATAGTAACCCAATGCACACATTATATTTTAAAGTAAATCTATAATACATAGTTATTATATTTTAAATTACTTATATGTATTTTATGTATATACTTCTAATAACAAAAGTTATTTGTGTTACTTTTAGAAAACACTGATTTTTTTTTTGATTTTTTTAAATAAAGCATATAGGGAATTTTTAAAAAAATCACAATTTCCCTTCGATCCATTTCAGTCTGGTTTATGATTCTACACTAAAAATGCTATTGTCAGAGTTACCAATGACGTCCATGTTGCTAAACCTATGAAAACGTTTCTATTTTCCTTCTAAAAAGTCCTTAATAACATTCTACAAAGTTAAGCACTCCTTCCTGGAGTTATTTTCCTCTTATAGAATTCTTTTTTTAAAAAATTAATCCACAAAAAGAATCTTTAAATCACAAATGACTTACACATGTCCTCATATAGGTTAACAATACATGGATAGATCTTGTTTGCATTTCTATGAATGGGGTCAATTTTTCTGACTGGCTTTTCTTATTCCTCCTTTTCTATTGTGGTAAAATACATGTAAGATAAAATTTATTCTTTTTACATCTAAAGTGTTACAATTCAGTGGTATTTATAACAGTCTGCAGTTGATCATTGGGTTTATTCTACACAGCTGGCTTCAGATAAATACAAGGGAATGAGTAGGCAAACAATTGCCCTGGTGCTCTGGTTCTACTTGTGACTCTATCACATCGGAAAGAAAGTAACAGCTACAGGTCCAGACTTGAGCACCAGATTGCTCTCTGGAGAATCTACTTAATAAGAAATACAAAATATGCTTATTCATGCCTAACAAGCTTCTTTTTGCGGGGAAACGTAACCTCAAGATGTAGAACTATACCTGCATCTCATCAGGAAAATCTGTGAAAGACTCCGAAATGGACCAAAAGAAGCTTATTCAGGAAAACTAGTCATTATCTAATTCTGATTTTCTGAGGTTTGTCTCTCTCATTATCTTTTGTAGTACTTACAACTCTGTATATTGTAGGTAACTGATAGAAATGCAAACACGGTCCAACCGAAATTCCATTTGCATTAGGTAAGCCCGTGGATAAGGAGGGCCAACTGTACTCCCCCATTTTATATAAGGGACTTGAGCATCTGCTGATTTTGGTATCCACTTGGGTCCTAGAACCAATCCCCAGTGGATACGGAAGGACAACTTTAACTCCTGTCTGAAGACTTCTTTCCTTCTGGTGGAGAAACAAATCACTTCTCTCCCTGTCCGGTGGATAAAACCAGTTTTGCATCTACTATATTTGTAAATTCCATAAGTGTGGTACTTAGATTTCTCCTTTGAATCAGCTGTAACATCTTACTAGATCCTTTGCTAATTAATTAAAGAATTAAATTTGAAAACTTTGAAAATTTTTATATTTGTGTGAGAGTCATGATTTTACCTTTTACTTTTCAATATCCTTTAACAGTTTCAAAGGTCATCCTTCAATACTCCCAGTGGATGGTGTTTCTGGAGAAATAAGTATACCTTTTTCATGTTCTTTTCCATTACGGTTTATCACAGGATATTGAATATAGTTCCCTGTGCTATACAGTAGGACCTTGTTGTTTATCCATCCTATATATACCAGTTTGCATCTGCTAATCCCAAACTCCCCATCATTCCCTCCCCCACCCCCTCCCCCTTGGCAACCACGAGTCTGTTCTCTATGTCTGTGAGAGTCTCTATTTCGTAGATAGGTTCATTTGTGTCATATTTTAGATTCCACATATAAGTGATATCATATGGTATTTGTCTTCTCTCTTTACTCTTTTTTCCCACCTCTCTGATGATTTAACATTTTGTTTTTGCTTCTTTTATGGATAATTAGTTATTCCCCATTGATGGCAGCAATGGCTGGGAATTTGGTTTTATGGTCTGACCACTTGGTGATCTCTGTAAATGGATTAATAGATTATAAAGTTGTTGTCTCTGGTGGGTGAAAGACATCAAAGAATTTGGCTTGTTAACTTTTGTGTGTTTTCTATTATTCTGAGGTCAAATAAATTAAGAATTTTGTACCCACTAGGAAGGAATTGGACTCTTTGGTATCTGGACTGTGAGTTTATTGTGTTTCTAAGTCTCTTGTGTTTCTTGATGTTGAGATAAAATTAGAGAATTTTAGTAGCAAGTTCTTTCTGTCTCTGTATGATAATTCAGAAAGGCTACTATGTCTCGTGTTGACTGTGCAATGTTTTCTTATCTCCAGAGAGAACTAAAAAATTAGATTATAAGGTCTCTTAAATTAAAAGAGATCTGGGCTTCCCTGGTGGCGCAGTGGTTGAGAATCTGCCTGCCGATGCAGGGGACGCGGGTTCGTGCCCCGGTCCGGGAAGATCCCACATGCCGCGGAGCAGCTGGGCCCGTGAGACATGGCCGCTGAGCCTGCACGTCCGGAGCCTGTGCTCCGCAACGGAAGAGGCCACAACAGTGAGAGGCCCGCGTACCGGAAAAAAAAAAAAAAAAAAAGAGATCTGTTCTTATTTGTTTATACAGATAAATAAGCACATATGAAATCAAATATACCTTAAATTCCCAGAAAACAGAGAAATTGAACTTCTAATGCATTAAAATATGCTATCCTTAAAAAATAATTATTCTTATGGAAACTAACTCAGAAACCTTTTAGGAAATCCAATTTCATATAATGAAAGTAAATCTTTGGTAAACAAGAGTAGTTTAATAACTTTAAATAAAACATCTATGTCTTTTCTGACTTACCAGCATTAAGTATATTGTAGGCATATATTTTATCCTACTCTACTTAGATTTGTCTTTTGATCAAGTAAGGTAACATCACTCCTCAATAATTAACATTATTAAAACTGCAACCTGTGCTCAACTATATTGAATAATTATTCTGACAGACTTTATGTCAACAGTAATTATATTTTGTAGTGTGTCAATATGTCAGCTTGAGGATAATTGCCAAGGTGACGGTTAGGTAACTTAAAACCTTGGACTGTTATTAAATTGAGGAAAAATATGAATACAGTTGAATATCTACATAATTTCTAAGTAACAAGAATATTGAAACATTGATTATTAAGCATAATTTAAGCCTACATGCTTTTGCCTCTTATTTTCATATGTAACAGAGGGTTTAAAACATGAACCATGTTAATGTGTTGATTTCTGTAACTTAAGAATCTGTGTAAAAGATATGTGTGGCTATAAAAAACCAGTGCTGTGTGTGCTCATGAACTTTGGTAATTGGCTAACATGCTTCTATAATACAGTTCTCAAGTATTACCCCCCAATTTTCCCTGTGAAATAGTATTTTGGTACATTAGTGAAAGAGTACAATTAATATGAATAGTTGACACTATATTTTGGAGTAAAGGTCATAGAAAAATACAATTGTGTATGTATTTGTGTGTGTAGGAAAGAATTTGGACTTGCCCAAAGAGAAGGTCTTGGCCTTTGTTCTTGGCATCTGGGAAGTAATCTCTCAGGTCTTGGAAAATCCTAGGAACATCTGTTTTTGTTTGCCTGGGGGCCTTGCATTGTACTGGATAGTCTAACAATGTAACTTTGGGAGCTAGCCATATCCATATAGTCTTAAGGTGGAGGCTGGCCACACCAAAAAGATCAACACTGTGACTTAGAGTGGGGGGCTCTGGGTCACATGGTATCAGTCTACCTGGATGCTGAGATTAACTACATAGGCAATCAGTCAATCAGTCATGCCTACATTATGATGCCCCAATAAAATCTCTGGACACCAAAGCTCATGTGAGTTCCCCTAGTTGGCAATATTCCATGCATATTATCACAAATCAATTCCAAGAGAGTAATGTGTCCTGACTTCATAGGGAAAGGAAAATGGAAGCTCTGCCCTTGGTACTTCTCCTGGACTCTGCTCTATGCACTTTTTCCCTTGCCTAATTTTAATCTGTATCCTTTCCCTGCAATAAACCATAATGATAAGTATAATAGTTGTGGTGAGTTCTGCGATTTCCTTTCAGTGAACTATAAAACTTCAGGCTGATTCTGGAAAAGCCTCAAATTTGCAGATGATGTCCAAAGTGAGGACTGTTTTCTCTAATTTTACAGTTGTGCCTAGACTTCATTGTGCTTTTCAAAAAGAAGACATTCTGTCCTGAAGCAGAAATTCTCAGCCTTTTTGGGTCTCTTGATCCACTATACTCCTGGGACTTATTGTATATTACAAAGAGCCTCTGTTCCCATAGATTATAAAAGTAAATACTTACTGCATTAGACATTTAAAACTGAGAATTTAAAAAAAATATTTATTGATTCAAGTCAAAATAGCAATGATGAATGTTTCAAACGTTAACATAAGTAACATCTTAGAATTATTGCAAAATTAATTTTGACATCATGGACCCCAGAGATACGTCCTAAAGTAAGGTATCACTTTGTTCCAGGTTATGAAAGAGCATAATGAATGTCAAATCCTGGAAAGAATATTTACCATTGTTTATATTGATATTAACTGTCACTGAAAAGAAGCTATTAAAATCTTAGCAAAGTTCACTCGATTTGGATGGGTTTGTTTCTTTGGTTTACTAACTAGTGTCTTACCTACTGGTTCTATATTCATTTTTAAATGTTTTGTCACTTTGGTTAAATATGCAACCAGGTATCATAACAGGCCCACAATGGAATCACTTATGAACCTAAGAGCAGTTACAACCACCCCTGAGGACTGTAACTTTTAACCAGTCAACCTGGAATTATCTGGTCAGCACTAATGAGATATTCTACCCTATAGGTCCTTTAGGAGTGTGACCTTGCCTGAAACAATGCATTTTTTTGCTAATAATTTACCTTTTCCACCCCCTTCTGCACCTTTAAAGCCTTTACTTTCCTACAGCTCTGTGGAGCTACTTTCTATTGCATGATGGGATGCTGCCTGATTCATGAACCATTTAATAAACCCATTTAGGTCTTCAAATTTACTCAGTTGAATTTTTGTTCCTTAACACAGGCAATTTCTGAGGCATTCATGGTCCTGTCTTAATCTAGTGTCCAAATCTCCTCTTAACAACTTAAATTTTTTTAATTTCCATTACTTTGATCCTAGATGGAAAAACAAATAATATAAGCTTTCAGGATATCTTTATACATAAAACTATATTTGAAATTTCACAGAGGGAAAGATTTGTTCCTTTGCTTTATAATCAGATACTTAGAAATAATTAGTCTGCTTAATATGTCACTCTTTCAAGTGTTACTTGAGAAGAGCTGTCAAGTCAGAAGATAAATTCAGTCTTCCCTATGTTAAATTTGTATAAGTAAAACAGTACTTTTATAAATATTTTAGAAATTTTATGCTTTATAGGAAGTCCCTGAAGATTTGTCAATGCCTTTGCCTTCTACAATATGTTGCACTCTCAGGAGAAACAGTGATTAAAATTCTTAGGCAATAGTTCAGTCAAGTTTTGCTGTACTGTATATCAGAGTCCTGGTGGTATTTTGTCTCGTGATATCCTATAGCAACAGTATTAGATTATCCCTCATAATTTTAGTTATTATCTAAAATGTTGATTGGTTACAATTTTACTTCTTTAATTTGAATCTAGCATTTTCAAGGGCAGTAGTTTCCAGCTGTAGATATACATCAGACTTAACCGTGGAGTTTTATAAAAATGCAGATGCATAGGCCTTACTCCAGAATTACTGAATCTCTTCATATTGAAATTGGTATAAAATTATTCGATGTTACAACTTAAGATTTCTTCCCTCTAAATAGTACATCCATTCATTTTTATAAAGTACTTGTAACAGTCACTGTCCTCTTTGAAATTAGGCTTAATCATTTTTCTTGGATACAACTTATCTAATTTCTTGAATGACTTTATTACCTTTGTCTTATATGCCACCAAAATGGGCAAATTTCCCTGTCAGTCGCATTATTCTTATTATGAACTTCATAAGAACTTTCACACTTGAAAAACTGTCAGTAACACATTAACCACAGCAATTTTAAGTGTCTGCTTTCTACAGATAATTTTTGCTTTACTTTGATGCTTGTATGAAGGCTCTTCTATAAATTAGAGGCCAGAGTTTGTATCTTCAACAAAGGACAGTCTCAAAGTCTTATAAAGAAAAAAGGACTGTACCAAATACTTCAAACTATTGACACTTGAAAAACTCTCAACTTTCAAACTGACATCAGTTAGACAACTTTCGTATTGTACCAGGAGACTGAGTCAGGACATCCAGTACACTTTTTAGTAAAGAAGCAAACAGCTTCATGGTAATCCAAGATCCAGAAGAATAAGAATTGATTATGTTGACTGAAGAGAGTTTTATTGCAGTTATTTGCTTGAAATATTGTTGATACTGTTTTAATGCTTTATATTCTAAATATATAATGTAGCTCTTTCTCTTTCTTCTTAAGCTATCTCTAATCCACAATAATTTCCTAAACTTTGCTTTTGTACTGTGAAAGGAAATATTTTAAAATGAATCTGATTTTCACTCACTTTCAGAATTCAAAAGCTTACCAAGCCTCCTTACTTTTCATTGCAATATTGCTACTTATATTGGTTCAATAAGAATCTGCCTTCCTTTTTACCAGGATATTATTAACAAATTGATTATACAACCAAGGCACTACCTGAAGTGTCACGTAAGAGAACAGTGCTCTTTAATTCACATAGGACAAACCACTTTTAATGAAATAGGTTGGCTTTACCTCTGAAGTCAATGCTTATAAAACCTTCCTAGGAAAACTGGCCTGCTACCTGACTTTAAGGGTGCCAGACTTACAGGTTTTAAAGAAAATCTTTCTGTTAGACCAGGAATCTTAAGACATGCTGAGGACCCTGGAAAAAACAGAAATTCACTCAAATCCATAGGAAGTATAGGTACAATCTGGTGAAGGGGGTTTTTGAGACTTGTTCCCTACACTTGAAACAACAAAATATAGAGACCCAGAAATCCCAGAGCCTTTTAAAAGTCCAATCTGAGATTAATTATATAAATATCAAGACAGAAGTTAATTTTGTGGCCTTAGTAATTTTTTCAATATGGTATGGCTCTAGATTTGCAAAGCAAACTCAAGGAAGACTATATGGTAAATTAACACTAATGCTGCACCTACATAAATAATCAGGAAAAATCTACTGAAACCAGTCTTATTTTGTGACTAAGAATAATCTTCCTATGAGATTATGAATATCAAATGGGTGGCAATGTTAAGAAAGATTGTGAAAAACTTTGAAATGGACCAAAAAAAAATTCTGTATCTAGGAAATCTAGATGTTGCCTAAATCTGGATTTTCTGATTCTATGAGCTTTGCCTTTAAGCTTTTTACAATTCTATACTTTGGAGATAATTGATAGCCATGTAAATGGCTCTTGTCCATAGACATGCAAATGAATTCTGTCCAGTGGAGGAACAATTGATTTCCCTTTGTGGGGACAAAAATATATTTAGGCCTATTTACCAAAAGTATGTAGCCACTGGACCCTTCCCTGTAGACCATGGAAAACATTTTGTAACTGTTTGGCTTAGTTTGAAAAGGGCGAGCCTCTACCAGACTCTTAATTATTACTCCAACAGCCCTCTCAATGGTTCCTCTGGGTGCCTCTTTCATAGCTAATTTCAAGGTAAGTTCTGAGATGTATGAAGCAGGAAATCCAAAATGCTCCCAGATTTTCGGGGTAGTTTAGGCTCAGTTGTGATTTTGATTGAATTGACCTCTTGGAGAGTCATGATTTTTGTCAAAGTGTGTTCCAGGACCACCTACATGTGGATACCCAGGGAGCTTGTTAAAAATAAAAATTTTCTGTGGTCACTGGAAGGTCATGGAATCTACATTTACCAAACTCTTCAAGGCATTCCTAGGTACATGAAATAGGGATAGAATCACTATCTTGTGCTTCACAAAGGGGGAGAGCTATGAAATTACTATGGCTTCTGTTACATTTCAGAAAGCTTCAGAGAACTTAGGTGATTTTGGTCAAAAATTTCTGTTATCCATGATACTGCCAATATCACATCATCTGAGGAAAATCTTCTATTTGCAGCTATATTTTGTCTTTAAAAAGATACAGTATAATTAACCATCTAAGTCTTAATTGCAGCTATATCTATTTTCATTATTTTCACACTGACCACTCTGCCCACTTTGCAGATGCAGGCATAATTTCTTTAGGGGCAAGACAGCATTGGACTAGAATGTCCAAAAGCACCTGCATCACCACCTGCCAATCTTTTTTTTTTTTTTTTTTTTTTTGCGTTACGCGGGCCTCTCACTGTTGTGGCCTCTCCCATTGCGGAGCACAGGCTCCGGACGCGCAGGCTCAGCGGCCATGGCTCACTGGCCCAGCCGCTCCGTGGCATGTGGGATCTTCCCGGACCGGGGCACGAACCCGTGTCCCCTGCATCGGCAGGCGGACTCTCAACCACTGCGCCACCAGGGAAGCCCCTGGCAATCTTTTAAGTGAAGATATTATTCTTTTGGTAAGGCTTCTGGATGCAACAACACATTCAAATATTATACTTGGAATGGGAATTGTAATTGAGAATGGTTTTCAGAATGTTAGTATCTTTTTCTGAGGTACAGTTGTTTATTAAAGATAGTTTATGATTTTGTGGTCACCTGGTGACATATCAGAAATAATGAGAGAGGGTCAAATTTAAGTAGGCATGAAAACTAGGTGGGGAGGTGGGATTGTTCCACGTAGGTCCTCTAGAATATATCAGTCATGATGGAAGAAATTCTATGTTATTCATATTAATGTCAGCCTTTCTGTTTTAAAAGATTATCTAGTATCTTATGTGGACTGTTATGGTGTTATATTGGGGTATTCATATTTTAACAAATAGATTATTATCCTCTGGGCCAAGTGATATGGTACAATTTATCTGTTAGCATTCATTCATGCTCAGGATAACTTTTACAAGTGTTGAATTACTTCTTTAACTCCTTAACAAGTAAAAATTTAGTGATTTTTTGAACCTCTGGTTAAGGCAGGATATGTTCTTGAGAACATGGTCCATTTTTCCACATTAGCAGCTTGTAGAGAAACCTACATATAGTTATGTAAACCGTACTGAGCCTAGAACTAGAAATTCTGGATCATTACAGAAAACCGATGCAAATTTCTCTTGAAAAGAAGCATATTACATTTTGCAGAAAACTGTGTTTTGAAAGGTAGGCACATGGAAGATCTTATTTCACAATTACATGCAAATGTAAAGATACTGTCCTTCAACCACACATCTGCACAGTGGGGAACACATTTCAGTGACCCGGAAGTAAAGGGTCACTTGTCTCCCGTGATCTTGTAAGAAAAATGCTATAATCCCACGAAAAAGACAATTCAAACAATTTCATTGGTTAAGCTGTAAACTATTCTTGCTTGTCACATTATATGATGTGACAAGATTTTATAAAGCTTAATGGGATGTAAACACTGTTATGTCACCCATTTGCAGAAGAGAGACAACTCCATTTATGTTACATCTATTTTCTAACAACGAAGTGTAATTGAAATAGAGCAAACACAATTATCTCTTTCCAGCCAGCCAGTGAAATGTTTCTCTCACATACAGAACATGGAGAAAGATACTACAAAGGGCAAAGAAGAGATAAGAAATAGGCTTCTCTTCCTGATCCTGACAGCATATACAGATTCTTTCAACAAATACACTAAGTACCTACTATGTGTCAAGACAGTGAGAGAGAGCGAAATAGTGAAGGTACAAATCAGGCAAACATCCTGCTTTCGATGAGCTCATTATCTGGTATGGGAGACAGAAAAATAGAGAAAAGGAATATAGAAAAGAATAGGGGAGCAGAGGATAATAATTAGGCCAACTAAGGCAACCCAAGGAAGGCTCTGTGGAAAAAAGGATCTTTCACCTGGGTATCTAAATGAGTAAGAATCCATTACGAAAAATGTACATAATGAAATTTTCTATACTTTACATTCAAACTGTGTTTTTATTTATAATGTGTTTCTTGTCAAGTAGTCTGTCTTATCTAGTCTGAAAATCTCTTCCTGTTACATAGCTTAGTTGTTTTTACATTTACTGTAATTATTGCTCTTGTCTGTTATGTTTCATCCTATTCATTGCATATTGCTTTTTTCTTATTTATATTCCTTATTCATTTGGAATTTATTCTTGTGTTCAATGGGAGGAATACAAGGAACTGTATTCTTTTTCCGAATGACTATTCATGTTCCCAACATCATTTATTTAAAATCTATTTTTGATGAAGTGATTTAAGATACTATGTTCATTATATACTAAATTTCTGTGTGTACTTGGGTCTATTTCTGGACTTGCCATTCTATTCCTTTGATCTGTTTGTCCACTCATATGCTGGTAACACACCGTTTTAACTATACAGGCTTCATATTATGTTTTTATGTCTAGTCGTGCTATACCCCATCATGTCCCTTCATTCAGTGTTTTATAGCTATGTATGAACATTTATTTTTTCACATACACTGTAATATCAACTTGGCTAGCGCCCTAAAGAAATTTAATAGTATTTTCATTAGGATTACATTATATTTTAAAAGTAATTTAGGTAGAACTGACATTGTGATGACACCGAGACATCCTAACTAAGAATGTGATGTGTTTACATTTGTTCAACCCTATTTTTTTTCTTTAAAGAATGTTTTATAGCTTTCATTATATATGGTTTCAAAATTTCTTATTAAATTTATTCTTAGATATTTTACCTTATTGTTGCCATCATAAATAGAATTTTTCTCTTCCATTATATCTTCTAGTTAGTTATAATTTGGGAACACAATGGTTTTGATTTTTGCATGGTAATTTTGTACATTCCCATCATGCAAAACTATTTTATAACTGAGTTATCTTGTTATTGATTTTCTAGGATTTTCCAGGTGTACTCTTTGTCATTTCATAATAAATATAGTTATATTTCTTCTTTTTTCCAAGTCTTATGCTTCTATTTTTTGCTTATCTAATTGCATTGACTAACACTTCCAGAACAATGTTAAAATTACACTGGATATGATGGGCATCATTGCCTTATGGGAATGTCTGTCTCTAATTGTTCCCTATTAAATGTGTGTGTGTACACAGTTGACACTTGAATAACATAGGTTTGATCTGCACAGGTCCACTTATTTGTATACTGTTTTTCAATAATAAATACTACAGTACTACACAATGTGCAGTTAGTTTAATCCACAGATGCTGAACCACAGATAGAGGGGAACCATGGATACAGAGGGCCTACTATAAATTATACCCAGATTTTTGACTGTGCAGAAGGTTGCCACCTCTAGTCCCCATGTTGTTCAAGGGTCAACTGTGTATACATACTTACATTTTTAAGGAATAGGAAATATACATCCATTTCTAATTTCTCAAGAGGTTTTAAAGAATGGAGATTGATTTTTGTCAAAGACATTTCAGTATTATTAGCATGAATATAGACAAATAGATCAATGGAGTAGAATAGGGACTCCATATATGGAACCAAACTGAGGTATATCTTTGATTGTTGAGATAAGTTCTAATGAAATTAAATGTGGGATGGAAAGCCTTTTCAACAGACGGTACTGGAATAACTGGATATCTGAATGGTAAAATGAACCACAGCCCTGAATTCAAAGAATTGTCCCCGATTCTTTTTATATGAATCATGGACATAAACATAAAATCTAGAAACCATACAGCTTTTGAAGAAAACGAAATATAATTTTGTAATCTGAAGGAAGCAAAATTTTCCTTATAAAAGATACAAAAAGGGACTAGCTGTAAAAGAAAACTGATGAATTGGGTTTCATCAAAATTTTAAAATTCTTCTCATCAAAAAATGCAGTTAAAGTAATAAACAGTCTAGCCATAGACTGAGAGAAAATATTTATCATATAGTCAATTTTTGTTATGTGTAGTAAGTATGTTCTATAAACTCACCATGAACACTGAATTAGCAAATATTGAGCTATTGATCCTAGGGAAAATACAGGGTTTCATGTGATCCTCTGATCAAAACATTTTTATCAACAGATCAATAAATAACATTGTTTTATATGTGTTTCTATACAAAGACATTTCATTTAATATATAGTGTTGATTAATTAACATTGAACTCACAGCCAACAGCACTATAACTCATGCCTGAACGGAGGTTATTTAACACACATATTTTCTCCTTAAGGTACATCGCAGACTTATTTCACTCAAGAACACAAGACAGCACTTTAGCACTACACTCGGAGGCCATTATAAACACAAAAAGGTGAAAAATGTGGCACTAGACTACAAATAAAACTTGTTTACAGTATTAGAGCTGAAATAAGAAAGCAGAGAATCCCCTTCTTTGCCCTCAACTCGGAACGTGGGTGTCAGGTGACTCAGATTTTTCAACACTTTGTGCATGTCTGCGAATGACTGAGAAAGCGCAACAAGTATTGATTATGGAGTTACAAATAAATTTTAGTGAGTGGGGGAATTCACAAATATGAATCTGTCAATAATAAGGATTGACTGTATGTATCTCTGAATATGTAATAGATGGTTAGACTTTTTAGTAAAATCAACAAAAGGCAAAAGTAATCCCTGACTAGAGAAATCAGAGCATTGTTTTCCTTTTTGAGGGATACAGACAAAGCAACTTTCTGGGATGATGTAAGTGTTTTATATCTTCATTTGGGTGGTGAATTAGTTGAGTTTATGCATTTTTCAAAACTTATCAAACTGTACATTAATACCTCAGTAAAAATAAAATATTGAAGATAGAGCTGTTTTCTATCATATTTCTTTCAATCTACGTGTATCATTGTATGTAAAGTGCCTTGTATTTAGTATACAGTTGACTTCTCTTATTTTAATTAGTCTAAAATTTTTTTTCTTTCAATTGGAGCTTTTATTCTAATTTCCTTAATATGATTCTAGGATAATTAGGTTTAAGCCTATCAAGTTGTTATGGTTTCTGTTTGTCCCACCTGATATTTGTCAATTGATTCCTCCTATCTTGTCTGTTTTTGGACTAATCAACTATTTTTTTCATTATTCCATTTTCTCTCTATTTGCTTTAAATTTTCATGATCTTGTGTGGTTCATCATAAAAACCACTCTTTTATGGTTTCCCTAGTGGTTAAAATACGTAACAGTGACTTATTACAGTCTAACTTAAGTTAATACTTTTACCATAACAGGAAAGTGCCTAAAAAGAGCTTATCTTCATTTATTCCTTCTTCTTTTTTCTTCCATTTTTATCCTATACTTTACTTCCATATATACCATAAATCTTTTAAAACATTATTAAGAAGAAATACAGATGACCAATAGGCACATGAAAAGATGCTCAACGTGGCTAATTATTAGAGAAATGCAAATCAAAACTACAATGAGGTACCACCTCACGCCGGTCAGAATGGCCATCATCAAAAAGTCTACAAATAACAAATGCTGGAGAGGGTGTGGAGAAAAGGGGATCCTCCTACAGTGTTGGTGGGAATGTAAGTTAGTACAGCCACTGTGGGTTCCTCAGTAAAATAAAAATTGAATTACCATATGATCCAGCAATCCCATTCCTGGGCATATATCCAGACAAAAGTATAATTAAAAAAGATACATGCACCCCTATGTTCATAGCAGCACTATTCACAATAGCCAAGACATGGAAACAACCTAAATGCCCATCAACAGATGAATGGATAAAGATATGGTACATATATACAGTGGAATACTACACAGCCATAAAAAAGAATGAAATAATGTCATTTGCAGCAACATGGGTGCAACCAGAGATTATCATACTAAGTGAAGTAAGTCAGAAAGACAAATACCATACAATATCACTTATGTGTGGAATCTATTATATGACACAATTGAACCTATCCATGAAACAGAAACAGAATCAGGGACACAGAGAATTGACTAGTGGTTGCCAAGGGGGTGGGGGGTGGGAGAGGGTTGGACTGGGAGTTTGGGATTAGCAGATGCAAACTGGTATATATAGGATGGATAAACAACAAGGTCCTACTGTATAGCACAGGGAACTATATTCAATATCCTGTGATAAACCACAATGGAAAAGAATATGAAAAAGAATATATATATGTGCATAACTGAGTCACTTTGCTGTACAGCAATTGACACATTGTAACTCAACTATACTTCAATAAAAAATAAATTTAAAAAACACAAAAAAACAAACAAAAAAGACATTATTGTTTTAGTTTTTTGAACAGCCAATTTTAGCTTATAATTACCCACATATCTTCCTTTTGCATTCTTCTTAAAAGAAGGTCTTTCGGGATCCACCCATTCCCAGCCAGTCCCTCATTTCATCTTAACTAGTTTTATTTTTGCATAGTATTGATGATCCTAACAACTAATCTTGCTCTTCCCTTCCTGGCTTATTTTCTGACTACCCCTAAGGGCAGCGAAGGGTCCCTGAGAGTGAATTTGTGTGTACTCCCAGAACGTAGCACAGCCCCTGTCCTGGAGAAATGGGCACTCATTCCACATGTGTTAAATGACCCCAGCATCCCGGCTTTGCCTTTTGAAGGCTTTCAACTTCCCATCACCACCCACAAAGTTCCATCAGTGCTCTGGCTTCGTGATGCCCAATCCGAGGAAGAATGAGGAGCCTGAGGTTGGAGAAGGAGGGCCGAGAGGGAGGATGTGCCCAGAGGGGAGCCGTCCTCTCCACAATGAAGGACAAGGAGCTGGGGAAGAAGGAAACGAGTGCACTGCACGGGGGGCAAATGGGGAGCCTGGACGTGCCCCGTCAGGGGTGGAGGTGACAATGGCAACTGCTGCTTCGCAGCTTGCAGGATCTTAGTTCCCTGACCAGGGACTGAACCCGGGCCCCGGCAGTGAAAGCACAGAGTCCTAACCACTGGACCTCTAGGGAATTCCCAAAAGCCCCTCTTAATGAATGGACCTCTGAGGACCGTCTGGAAAATCCAGCATCAGAGGGACAAGAGAGGCTCCTTGGCTGCAGGACACCCTCAGACCCATGCCACCTAAGCGAACATGAAGTTCCTTCTGGATACTAAGAGGTTTGGTGTGCACGCCTTGGGGAAGCTACAGTGTAGACTCGTACCTCTCCTGAGCCTCTGATGGTTACTTCCTCGGGCCGTTTTCTCTGTGAGTGTCCTTGAGAGGATCCGACACCTCCAGAATGGTTCTGCACATACTCCTGGTTCCTGCACATACTCACAGATTAGTCCCTGGGCCTGGAGTGAGGCAGGTACTTCTAGGAGAGGGGTTGGGAGTTGTGGGGCATAGAGGGCTGTGGTGGGTGACTGAGGGTCCCTGCTCCCTATCAGGCCTGAAAACCCCTGTGTTATCCTGCCGCAGTGGAAGGGGCACTCACTCAGGCAGGGATGGAGGAGGGAGGATAGAGGGGAGAGTGAAGCCAGGTCCTTACAGGAAGGTTTGTGGCCACTCCAGGCTGATCACTGCAGGGGTGGGGTAAACTTGTGTGGGGCGGGGTGGGCAGTGCTCTTTTCTGTTCAGGGGCTGAGTAGGAACAGGATTCCCCACCACTCCATCCCAGAAAACCCTGCATCCTCTCTGTTCCCTGCCTCCTGGTTCCTAAGAGGCGCTGGCATTGCTATTCTGTGGTGTGGAGTTCAGGTAAGTGATTCTGGAACAGGACGCTGCTTGGAGTGTCTTTCTCTTTCAAGCAGACTTAATTCCAATTGAATTAGGACATAGGCAAACCCCACTTAAGTGGGCATCTCACCCTCCTGTGAAAGTCATCAAGCAAGGATACTCCTGCCCTGGGGACCTTTTATCATGAATGGAAATTGCATCTTGTCAAATGCTTTTTCTGCATCTATCGAAATGATCATGTGATTTTTATTCTTCCTTTTGTTAATATGGTATATCACATTGATTGATTTACAAATGTTAAATCATTCTCATGTCCCTGGAATAAATTCAAAGGATCATGATATATGATCCTTTTTATATATTGCTGCATTCGGTTTGCTAATATTTTGTTGAGCATTTTTGCATCTATGTTCACCAAAGTTATTGGCATTTGAGTTTCTTTTTTTTTTTGCAATGTCTGTCTGGTTTTGGCATCAGGTAAATTGTGGCCTCATAGAATGAATTTAGGAGTGTTTCATCCTCTTCAATTTTTTGGAATACTTTAGGAAGGATAGGTATGAGTTCCTTGTCCATGTCCATTCCTAGATTTTTGTTTGCTGGGAGTTTTAAAATTATAAATCCAATTTCACTACTACTGATTGGTCTGTTCTAATTGTCTGTTTCTTCTTGAGTCAGTCTTGTCAGGTTGTATGTTTCTACAAATATGTCCACTTCTTCATTGTTGGCCATTTTGTTGGAATACTGCTCTTCACAGTATCCTCTTATAATTTTTTTTGTACCCCTGTGGTATCAGTGGTTATTTCTCCTCTCATTTTTTATTGTTTCGTATTTTGGTTTTTGGGGGTCCTCTCTCTTTTCTTCTTGGTGGGCCAGGCTAAAGGTTTATCAATTTTGTTTATCTCCCTCAAACGGCACAAACAAAATTATGAGGAAAAACTCCCAATGAGTCTCATCACAATGTAGTATGTATTATGGGTAGTTAAGATTCAGTGCCTTAGAAAACCCTCAGAGTTCAGAAAGGACGAAAGTGGACACTGTGAGGAAGAGAGGTTGTCCACCAGCAAGCATGTTAGGAAGGAAAAATGAATTATTTCTACCGTCATCATCAAAAACCTAAATTCTTCCAAGTATTGGGGTACAGTGTGGCATGTGACTGTTTTGAGATCAGTCACAAAACTGCACAAATATGCCGGTTTTTACTCATGAAAAACCCTGATGTGATTAAAGGAAGATCACCTATGAGTGGGTAAAAGATCTTCCCCTATTTCCCAACACGGGGATGCAACACTGATAACCTACTTCCCAGATGCACATATTGCTCGGATGCCGTAGATGGTCTCCAACAGTCTGCTGCTTGCTGTCTCTGTCCGTCTGTCTGTCTCTCTTTTTCTCTTTCTCTTTCTTGTCAGCATAGGGTTAAGAGTTAAGAAGTTCCACCATAAGAACATGGGGGGAAAAACCTAGGCAATATCTCCTATCCTTCAGATATAACTTTAAAATATTTTTTAAAAAAACATTTAAAAAGTAAAAGCTTCTTGAGAAACTATGGTTAACCCCTAATAAGTGTATAATAATTGGTAACAAATGTTTAAAGGGTATTTTCAAAGTCAACTAATAAGAACATAACAAAGGAAATTCATAAACTTGGGAACAACTGAGGTAGCTACGCAGAGTGAAATAAGTGAGACACGGAAAGAAAAATACTCTATGATTTCACACTTATATGTGGAGCCTAAATTGTCAGATTCATAGAACCGGAAAATAGAATGGTGGTTGTCAAGGGCTGGAGGATGGGGGAAATGAAGGGATGTTAGTCAAAGGGTACAAAGTTTCAGTTATAAGATGAATAAGTCCTGGGGATCTAATGTACAGCATTGTGGTTACAGTGAATAACACTGTATCATATACTTGAAATTTGCCAAGGGAGTAGATATTAAGTGTTCTTATCACACACACACAAAAGGTAACTACGTGAGGTAATGGAGATGTGTTAATTAACTTGATTGTGCTAATCGTTTCACAATTGTATATGTTATTTCAAACCATCATATTGCACACCTTAAAAAACTCACATTGTCCAACCTAAATATATACGTATTTTATTTGCCAATCATACCTCAATAAAGCTTAGAAAATATAAGAAAATGTTTCAGTCTCTAAGAGGAAAATGGGCTTTGGGGTTCAGCAGTGGAGAAATCTGAGGCAGGAGAGTATTTGGGGAGCTCTAAAAGACAAGCTTGGCAAATGAGAAGTTCATATGTGATAAAAGGTTGGGGAATTTGGCAATATAGGGGAAGAACACTCAGCTGGCAAAGTAGGAGGATTATTTTCTCATTACAATGTTTTTCCAATTTTAATCAAGCCTCATTTGGCAAAAGTATGAATATATAAATTCTTAAGGACTTAAGTGGAAGTGTTTTCCCAGGAGCCCATAGTTCCCATGTATAGTCTCTTAGAAGGCACAAAAAGTTTCTTGAGGTAGCCCAACACTGAAGAGTCGGTGCCTGGTCTCCAAAAAAGACATCTGTGCTCCCAGCTACAACCCCACCCCAGGGCCACCACCTATGCCCTACATGTTGTATATTACTCTTCTCAGAAAGGTGCCGTTCATATTTTAGTCCACATTAATGACACCTTCTTGTGAAAGGAACTGCACACTGAATGGCTCAGTGTGGCAGCCCAATCCAAATATGATTAATATATTTACCATCTAGTGGAAAAAGTAGACATCTTGTAAGAGCAGATGGGGAATTTCAGCACAGAGATAGAAACTATAAGAAAGGGTTAAATGGAAATGCTTTCATTCAAGCCTTCACAGGTTTCTTCTGCCTTTGCATGGCACTGAAATAATTATGGGCACGTTAAAGTAAATCTTCATCTCTGAAAGAAGTTTGTTGTTTTTCTATATTTGTAGCATTTCCATTTAACTCTTTCTTGTAGTTTCTACCTCTGTGCTAAAGTTCCCCATCTGCTCATGCAGTATGTCTACTTTTTCTATTAGATACTTAAATATATTAATCATAGTTACGGTAAAGTCCCTGTCTGATAGTTCTGATATCTGGATGATCTTGGAATCTGGTTTTATTGTTTTGTTTGTCCCTTGATAGTAGCTTTCCTTCTCTTTCTTTTGAGTGTGTATTTTAAAACTTTCAGTTGATGCTGAACATCATGTAGAACAGTAGAAAACGAGGTAAATAATATTTGCACCTGGACATGAACACACCGCTTCTTCTTGCAGGCTTTTCTTATGTGATAGGGCAGTTGAGTCAATCTTGTCAGTTATTAATTTGGGATTGGGATTTATCCTTGTGGTAGTTAGCTTAAATGCAAGACAGGGTTTTAATTCTTCCAGCATTGTTTTGTGCTTAGGGTAATGTCAGGTTTCCAGAGGATTTTTCTCAGTGCTTCTGCTTTACTCCTTGATCTCTGACATCCATCACACCTAAACCACACACTGATCTCTCTCCAGGTCCTACCCCCTTCCCAGTGGTGTTCTTGCTTGTGCCATGGGTGCTTGCTAGGCAAGTACAATTACTTCACTTTCTCTGTCACTGGTAAGCCAGTCTCTGCATCCCACTTCTCCTGGGAGGAGCTATCTTTCCTTAAAATCAAGCTGCTTAATAGATCTAGAACCTAAGATCTCCAAGTGGTTCAAGAAAAATTATGATTTGGGTGTTTATCTGACTTGCTCATGTTGTTAGGTTGAAATCCACACCTTTCATTGTTCTATATACCAGGCAGAAGCAGAATTAGATGTGCGCTTTTTAGTTGTTTCTTAGTTTCTCTTACATTCATTTTGGAATAATTTTAGATTTATGGAAAAGTTGTATATAAATAGAGTACAGTGAGTTCTCATGCACCCATCACCCAGCTTCCCGTAAGCTTCCCATCTTATGTAACCACGGTACATTAGTAAAAACTCAGAAATTAACAGTAGCACGGTAATATTAACAAAACTACAGGCATTATTTGTATTTCACCACTTTTCCCAGTAACACGCTTTTCTGTTCCTCTGATGAGTAAAATTTCCCAGTCCCTTTTTGTGTTTTGTGCCACTGACATCTTTGAAGAGTACTGGCCAGGCATTTTCTAGAATTTCCCTCAACTTGAGTTTTTCTGATGCTTTCTTTTGATTAGACTGGGGGTCTGAATTTGAGGGAATACCACAGAGATGAAGTGACCTTCCTCCTTGCATTTTATCAGGAGGTGTATCCACATAACTTATCACTGGTAGTATTAACCTTAAATTCTTAGTTACGATAGGATCTGTCTGCCAGATTTCCATAATGTAAAGTTACTACTTTTCACCTTGCCTACACTACTCTTTGGAAGTGAGTCGCTAACCCCAGCCCACATTCAAGTGGTGACAATACGTAACTAGGCTTATAGTGCTAATATAATGTACATAAATATCAAACCACTATGTTGCACACCTGAATCTAATATAATATGTCAATTATGCTTCAATTAAAAATGCGTTAAGACCCCACCTCTCATACTATCAGTGGCTTTTTGTCCAAGAAAGGCTCAAGGACAATCAATACATGAGTCATCCAATGGCCTTATCAAGTGGACTGGCACAAACTAAAAACAAGAGTAACATCCTGCCCATAAAGATATGGGTTGAGCTAGTATTGGGCTGCTGAGGTGAAAAGAATGAATAGAAAAATGTCATAAAATAAGAGGGACCAGAATGTTCCATAGGAGAGCTAAAGTTATAGCCCACGAGAAACCAGAACCTAGCAGGTAGAGAAGTCTATGGAATAGTGAATTAAGTAGCCATTTGGTGAAGTTCCCATTGTTGATAAATTTATGATCTAGGGATAACACATTTAAATTTTCTACGAATACCATCAGTTGATCAATAGATAAAGTTTTCTTACTATGAATTACTTACTAAGCATTGTAATTATAAAAGAAGTGAGGAAAGCGTACTCATACACAAAAAAGCTGAGACCAAGAAAAAAAATAATGTACTAAGGTAGACTTTGTGTGACAATTATGTCAATGTAGGCTCATCAATTGTAAGAAATGTACAATTGTGAGTGGTGAGTGATACTGATAATGGGGGGCCGGGAGCTATATCGGAAATCTCTGTACCTTCCTCTCAATTTTTCTGTGAACCTAAAAACTGCTCTAAAAAAAGTCTTTAAAAGTTAAAAACAAACTAATTTTAAAAAGTAAAACTGCATATAGTAAGAGCATATAGATAAAAAAATAATGTGCAGTAAAATTGAATTTTTTTGTATGTACATAGACCTATGATTTTAACATATGTATAGATTTGAGTAAACATCACCACTATCAAGATAAAGAATAGTTGCATCACCTAAGATACTTTCCTTGTGTTATTGTTTTATAGTTACACCAACTTCCACTCCTAAACCCACAAAATGATTAACCTACTTTTCATTAATATATGTTTATCTTTTCAAGAACCTCATATAGGGCTTTCCTGGTGGCGCAGTGGTTGAGAGTCCACCTGCCGATGCAGGGGACACGGGTTCGTGCCCCGGTCCGGGAAGATCCCACATGCCGCGGAGCGGCTAGGCCCGTGAGCCATGGCCGCTGAGCCTGCGCGTCCGGAGCCTGTGCTCCGCAACAGGACAGGCCACAACAGTGAGAGGCCCGCGTATCGCAAAAAAAAAAAAAAAAAAAAAAGAACATCATATAAATGGAATCATGCAGTATGTAAGCTTTTTTTTTTTTTGGCTTCTTTTAATCAGCAAAACGCCTTTGAGATTCAACCCACTTGTATATGTCAGTGGTACATTCCTTATTATTTCTGAATTGTATTCTAGTGTTTTACTTTTACAAGTAAAGTTCTCTAAAAAATATACAAATAAGCACATAAAAATGCTCAGCATCATTAGTTATTCAAGAAACGCAAAATAAGACTATAATGAGGTAGCACTTGGCTCCTGCTAGGAGTGCTAAAATTAAAAAGATTAACTATGCTAAATGTTGTTAAGGATATAAAGGCACCAGAAATTTGAAAACGTAAAACACTACAACCAATTTGGAAAGCAGATTATCAATTTCTGAAAAAGATAAACATAAATCTGCTATATGACCTTGCCATTCCAAAACAAACGTTCACACAAAAAATTGTACATCAATGTTCATTGCAGCATTACTCATAATAGCCCAAAACTTGAAACAACCCAAATGTTCATCCACAGGTGTGGAGATGAGCAAAATATGTTCTATACATGTACTGCAATACCACGCACGCACAAACATATTTGAATCATTGATACACACAAAAACTTGGATGAATTTCTAAATAATTATGCTGATGAAAGATACTAGGCAAAAAGAGTCATACAACTTTTTCTGAAAAGAAAAGCATAACAAATAGCAGTTGCCAAGGCAACATACTGGTGTGGTTTAAGGGAGATCACCCTGGAGGGAGGGAGCAACAGGATGTACTACATTTCCTAACACAGGTATACAAAATAGATAACCTGCTTCTCAATTTCTGCCTTCCAGGGCCCTGATATGCATAGGGATACACATAAAAGAGTAAATGAAGCCAATGTAAAAATCTCCTCATTCTCAAGAGTTCTAATCAAATACTCAACAAAATACTAGCAAACTGAATCCAATAGCATATTAGAACCTAACTTAAATATAGAACAATAATGTAAGAACATGTAAAGAGTAAAACCCATAAACTAAATATCAAAACCAACGCAATGAAAATATCCACACAACATAAGCACACCCACATAAAATTACAACCCCAAACCAAACACACATACATATTACTCTTTCCAATGGCATGTAAACATGCAAAAATGAGGAAAAACTCACTCAGAGTGGTCACTACCACAGACAAGCACATAGAATATGCTGGGAGTTCAAAAAGGAGCATGTAAGTTAGTGGTAACAGTAGTCACGTGAGGTACCCTTCCTACAATATTAGGTGACAAAGAACAATTTGTGTACTTTGTAATTCAAACTAAAATTTCCCTCCGCAGTTTGGAGTGGGGTAAGCTATGGGGTTATTAGATTTAGGCACAAAAAAATCACAAACACAATTGTCAATTCAACTGTGTAATGGTTTGAACAAGCATATATTGGAGGTGACACCAGTTTCTACCCCATTTCCCAACAGAACAATGTGAAATTTACAATTTACCTTTCAGGCACTACTCGAGTCCTGTGATCATGTCCAAAAGTGTGGCTCTTGTCACCCTCTCTCTTTTCTCTTTCTCTCTCACTTAGCCTTGTATTAAGAAGGAACAACTGTAGAAAAATTAGGGGAAAAAGCCAATGCATTATTTATTCACATTTAAGAGGGTTGTAATATTTATTCAGACTCAAGCAATCCTTTTGTCACTTCATCCCTTCACATGTAGTATTTTTAAAAGTTAACATTATAAGTGTAATGAGATGAACTGAATAAAAAGTTCAGGTACCATCTTTTCCTTTCTCTTAATAATTCAAGTCATTTACTATGTTCTAATAATCAATGTTTAAAATTGATTATATACAAATAAAATTTTGTGATAGTTTAAAGTTTTTTGTCAATTATAGATGTTTTGGGCCCAATGATTTTATTTCTTTTTTTAATTGACGTATAGTTGATTTACAATATTACATTACTTTCAAGTGTACAGCATAGTGATTCAGAATTTTTACAGATTATATTTAATTAAAAGTTATTACAAGATAATGGCTATAATTCCCTGTGCTGTACAATATATCCTTGTTGCTTATGTATTTTATATATAGTAGTTTGTATCTCTTAATCCCATACCCCTAATTTGTCCCTTCCCCATTCTCTCTCCCCTTTGGTAATCACAAGTTTGTTTTCTGTATCTGTGAACCTATTTCTGTTTTGTACATACATTTGTATTATTTTTTGGATTCTACATATAAGTGATATACAGTATTTGTTTTTCTCTGTCTGACTTATTTTACTAAGCATAATATTCTCTAGGTCCATCCACATTGCTGCAAATGGTAGAATTTCATTCTTCTTTATGGCTGAGTAACATTCCATTGTATATGTATATCACCTCTTCTTTATCCATTTATCTGTCGATGGACACTTGGGTTGCTTCCATATCTTGGCTGTTGTAAGTAGTGCTACTATGAACACTGGGGTGCACGTATCTCTTCAAATTAGCATTTTCATTTTTTCCAGATATATACCCAAGAGTGGAATTGCTGGATTGTGTGGCAGTTCTATTTTTAGTTTTTTGAGGAATCTTCATACTGTTTTCCATAGTGGCTGCACTAATTTACATTCCTACCAACAGTGCACAAGGATTCCCTTTTCCCGATATCCTTGTCAACATTTGTTATTTGTACACTTTTTGATGATAGCCATTCTGACACGTGTGAGGTTTTCATCTGCATTTCTCTAATAATTGGTGATGCTGAGCATCTTTTCATGTGCCTGTTGGCCATCTGTATGTCTTATTTGGAAAAATGTCTATTCAGGTCTTCTGCCCATACCTTGACTGGGTTGTTTTTTTGATACGGAATTGTATGAGCTGTTTAAATATTTTGGATATTAAGCCCTTGTTGGTTGCATCATTTGCAAATATTTTCTCCCATTCCGTAGGTTGTCTTTTTGCTTCGTCAGTGGTACCATCTTAATCTCTAAATATATGGTGACATCAGAGAGGAGTTTCTAACCACTGGCAAAGCTCTAGGCTCTGAGAAGAAGAGTAGAATAAATGAGTTACAGGGTAAAGGGATTTGGTGTTCAGATAGAAAGTTTTCTGTATAAGGAAAGAATTTGAGCAATTCCATAGGAGACCTGAATACTATAAATAAAATTGATCTTCTAATAACAAGGCAGTTTCCTTACCTGGTACCATTATATGTGCATTGAGAATATTGTTTATATATTATATGTAGCTTCCAGAACCATAACTACAAAGTGAGTTTGGGGAAAGCACGTACCATTTATTTATATGTGACTAACCTGCTTTCTGGGGGAAAGAGCTACCCCGGGACTGTGCATAATTAGAACCTAAGAAAGAGGGTATGAAGTCCTCAACTCAGAATTTGCCATAGCTTTACAGCACTGAGCACAAGTCTTTTTCACCCAAATACATCGAGGAGAAAGGAACTCCCCCAATTCTGTGACACAGAGCCTAATTCTGCAGTATCTGAGAGACTAAATGCTAGTAACCTAGTGAGCTTTGCATGAGATAAGGAACTGGAGGATCTCAAGTCCTGAGATCTGGTCAACATGAACACTGTTGGAATACTAACTTTCACCTCTACCAAGGGAGAGGCAACTGTCCTCTGTTTATTTTACTTTTTCATTTATATGCCTCTTCCTCTCTGACATGAGTACAAGTTTCTTGAAGGCAGGTCCAGTTCTTGTTCAACTACGTATCACCTCATACCAAAAATCTGCACATTAGAGACATTCTACAAATGCCTTTAAATTTATCCCTTTAAATTTTGAGATCCCATAGATCTCAAATCAATAACCTAACTTTCCAATATAATAAACTAGAAACAGAAGAGAAACTAAACTCAAAGCAAGCAGAAAAAAGGAGCTAATAAAGATTAGATTAGAAATAAATGAATTATAGAATAGAAAAACAATAGACAATATCAATGAAACCAAGTTGGTTCTTAGAATAGTTCAAGAAAATTGACAAAACTTCAGCTAAACTGACCAATAAAATAAGATTCAAATGACTAAAATCAGGAATGAAAGAATGGACATTACTATCAACTTTACAGAAATAAGGATTATAAGGAGATACTATGAAACATTATATATTAACAAAAATTCCTAGGAAGACACAAACTACTGAAACTAACTCAAGAAGAAATAGAAAATCTGAACATACCTATAAGTAAAGAGATTGAATTAGTAATCAGAGGGTTTCCACAGAGGAAACCCCAAGACAAAATAGCTTCACTGCTGAATTCTACCAAATGTTAATACAAGAATAAACACCAGTCCTTTTCCAAAATATAGAAAAGGAGGGAATAGTTTCCAACTCATTCTATACGGCCAGTATTATCCTGATACCAAAGCCAGAAAAATACATACAGGCCAATATCACCTAGGTGGTATTATAGAATATAAAAACCCTCAACAAAAATACTAGCAAACTGAATACAGCAACATAGAAAAAGGATTATATACCAAGCAAGTGGGATTCATCCGAAGTATGCAAAGTTGTTCAACATATGTGAATCAATGTAACACATCATTTTAATAGAAGAAAGGAAAAAACACATGATCATCCCAATAGAGAACAAACATTTAACAAAATCTAACATCATTTCACAATAAAAACCATCAACAGACCACATCTCCACCAAAATTCTTTCCAGTTTGGTCAGGCCTTTTCAGAACAGTGGGCTGCAAATCTCTGAAGAATATGTATGAGAAGCTTTTTCCAGGGACCCTCATATGCTGTGTCTGGCCTCTTTTTTTTTTTTTTTTTTGGCCTCAATGCACAGCTTGTGGGGTCTTAGTTCTCCAACCAGGGCAGTGGTGAAAGCACCTAGTCCTACCCACTGGAGCATCAGGGCCTGGCCTCTTGAGATGCTCTTCTGAGGGTCCTCTGTAATAGCTCAGCACTGAAGGGTGGTACCTTACTCACAGGAGGGCAGCTCTATGTCTGAAGCTCCACCTCCACTCCCAGGACTACCACATGTTGATGTACATGTTGTACATGACTCTACTTCAAAAGCAAACTTCACGGTTTAGTTTGTGTGAATCACACTATCTTGAGTAGGGCACTGCATACAATGTGGCTGAATGTGGCAGCCCCGCTCAAAGACATCTCACACAGCTTTCATGCCACCTCTCACACCTTTAAGCCTTTGAATAGACATCAACATTTATCTAAAGTGCCTCTGCAACCTCTACATCACTGCTCTTCCTCTTCCATCTTTCTCTGAGAGTCCCCTCACCTACTGCATCTTTAATGAGCCAGGTTTCAGGAGCAAGGTAGAATAAATCTCCCTCTATCTCTTCTTACTTAGGAATAATAATCCATACCTGCATTATCCTTTTGATTTTCAAAGTATTAATGATATTAGTGTTAGTTCATTAAAAACCATTTTCCCACCCCCCCCCAAAGTAATCCTTTAAGTAGAAAAGTCAAACACCTCATTCCCCAGGCTCCTGCGCTGCAAAATTCCTGATCTTTTTTTAAGTGTTCTTTATCTAAACTCCAACCCACAGAAAAGCCAGTCAAGAGCATCAAGAACGCCCTTGGAGAGAAGAGTGGGAATTTAGGTGCCAGGACAGTGAGATCAAAAGCCCACTTCTTCCACAGATGCTGGAGGAAAAAAAAATGGCCTGTATAAACAAACAAAAATGGTTTACAAAACAGAATTTCTGAGGCTTTCATGTGAGAACTGTTTGCTAAGTGCATTTTCTTCACCTTTCCGTTCTGTCTCTCTAGGCGTTTTCAACTCTCATGACAACATGCAACTGCGTAAATTCAGAATGAAGTTCAGGGTAAAGAATTTCCAAAAATAAATGGGACTTTGAGAGATTAGCAACCGGAATTGGAAGTTCTTACAGATAGAGAGGTGGGGAGATTTGGGGAAATCCATACCTGGCTGTAATACTTTTCATTGAAAGAAAAAGGAAAACTGGGGTGAAGTAAATAGATCCAGATGACTCCAACTCCTTGGCCTCTTCTACTTAATACCCATCACTGATAATAGGAATCTTAGAATGAATGAGACAAATCGCATGAGGACACTGCAGTTCTGAGGCTTTTATTTTAATGATCAAAGGAGAGGAATAAGGAGCCTACCTAGACCACTTCCTGTTGCTAGGTAGTGGATTGGGAAACACCATGCCTGTATTGACTTCTTCTGCTGGGTGAGGGAGCATAAGATAATCTCCAGTCTTGAAGTTCCTAACCAGTTCACCTCCTTCTTTCCAACTTTCTGAGTTTTCCTTTAGTTGCCTTTTGTGTTATTTCCAGTTTTATAGTTGTATTTAGCTGAGATGTGCAGGGTTTGGGCTATGCCACTTTGTCTGAACCTGA
Source organism: Orcinus orca (assembly GCF_937001465.1). Lineage (NCBI taxonomy): Eukaryota > Metazoa > Chordata > Mammalia > Artiodactyla > Delphinidae > Orcinus > Orcinus orca. Next base: position 125,863,947 of record NC_064580.1, read on the forward strand.
AATCTCCCAATTTACTTGCAAGATTTGGATTTGCAATGATTTTCAGTGCAATGTGTTTTTTGCAAATTCTGGTTTTAAGCCCATGGCAACTACTGAGATAGTTCTGGTGATGAGAGAGCTAATATCATCTCCCTGCCACATGCATTCCTGGGGAATGTTTTAGGATAGAGAAAAGGAAGTGGTAAATGGTAGGATATTCATGACTATTTAGTCAAAAGCAGCTATTGCAAACATAGAAATGGGAAACAGGAGAATACAGAAAATCAGATATACCCATATCTGCCTTTATCCACCACCACCATCCTACACAACTCCCACTCTCATCTCAGCCCAGACCCTCTCACTGGACACCTAAAGACAGAGGTGACAGAGTTCTCACTCATCCCTTTTGTCTTAGTCCACTCAGGCTGCTATAAAAGTACCATAGACTGGGTAGCTTGTAAACAGAAATATATTGCTGATAGTTCTGGAGGTTGGAGGTCTGGGACCAGGATGCCAGCATAATTGAGTTTTGATGAAGGTCCTCTTCAATTCTGCCAATTCTGGTTAGGGAAATACCTCTTAGATCAAAAGCATGATCCATAAAAGAACAAACTGAAAAACTGGACCTCATCCAAAGTAAGTTCTGCTCTTTGAAAGATATTGTTAAAGAATGAAAAGACCACATAGTAGAGAATGGGAGACAATATTTGCAAATCACATATCTGATAAGGAACTTGTACCCAGAAATTATAAAGAACCCTCAATACTCATTAACAAGTCAAACACAATTAAAAATGGACAAAAGATTTAAATAGGCACTTCACCAAGAGAGATAGAGGGATGGGGATTAATCACATGAAGAGATGCTCTACATCTTTAGTAAACAGGGAAATGCAAATTAATACCACAACAAAACACCAGAATACATTTATTTGAATAGCTAAAATTAAAATGATAGGCAATAAAAAATACTGGCAAAGATGTAGAGTAACTCTTATAAACTGGTACTGGGAATGTAAAACAGTACAACCACTTTGGAAAACAGCTTGTTAGTTTCTTGGAAAGGTAGATATATGACTACTATATTATATGATCCAGACTTTCAAAGAGAATTAAAGTATATTTCCATACGGATACTTGTACAAGGATATTTTTATTTCCATACAGAGATTTGTAGATATATGACTACTATATTATATGATCCAGACTTTCAAAGAGAATTAAAGTATATTTCCATACAGATATTTATACAAGGACCATAGCTACTGTATTTCTAATAGTTAAAGCCCAAATCACTCCAAACTGGAGACAAATGCTAATCAATAAGTGAATGCATTAAGGAAAAAAAAATCTGTGGTATATCTACACAATAAAATACTATTCAGCTATAAAAATAAGTGAATTATTGATTCACATAACAATATGGATGAAGTTCAAAATAATTATGCTGAGGAAAATAAAGTAGACAAAAAGGCTACATACATACATTTATATATATATATATATATATATATATAAATTATTTTTGAATTCACCATAACCATAGGGGTTATGAAGCTGCCTAGAACATTTAACAACAAGGACCTACTGTAAAGCACAGGGGACTATATTCAATACCTTATAAGGGAAGAGAATCTTAAAAAGAATATATATATGTGTAACTGAATCACTTTGCTGTACACCTGAAACATTGTAAATCAACTACAATTTAAAAAAAAGAATTGCTATATATATACAAAACCATATATTTTAAATAAATATTTACATATACTTTGAAAGGAAACATGCATATGTTTTCAAGTAAGAAAGTGCATCCAAACTCCTGAGGAACAACTCATCTTCGATCTTGAGAGAGTAAAGAGCTTTTGGGTATAAAGTGAAAGCAGGAGGGAATTTGAAAAGTCCCAAAGGAAAAGGGAAAGGCTTGGGAACTATAAAGAATACTGCTAGGAAAGAACAGGTCAGAGGTTTGGAGGGGCATAAAAAGTACTAGGTTCTGGGCTTCCCTGGTGGCGCAGTGGTTGAGAATCTGCCTGCCAATGCAGGGGACACGGGTTCGTGCCCCGGTCCAGGAAGATCCCACATGCCGCGGAGCAACTAAGCCCGTGCGCCACAGCTACTGAGCCTGCGCGACTGGAGCCTGTGCTCTGCAACAAGAGAAGGCCGCGACAGTGAGAGGCCCGCGCACCGCGATGAAGAGTGGCCCCCGCTCGCCGCAACTAGAGAAAGCCCTCGCACAGAAACGAAGACCCAACACAGCCAAAAATAAATAAATAAATAAATTTATAAAAAAGTACTAGGTTCTGCAAACAGTAGAAGCTTTGAATTCACAAAGAGGGAAAGCCACATCCTCACTACAAATGTGATACCCCTGTGGGCACACCTCCTTTGGACAAGGGTATAAAAATCTACAAATCCCTGGAAAAACTCCATGGGTGACTTTTCCCAGAAGCCCTCAGTCCCTAGGTCTTATTCTTCAAGACCTGCTTATAAGAGTCAATTGAGGTAGCCCAGCAACGGGAGAAAGGTGCTTGGACTCAAGGAAGAGCAGCTCTGTGTATGCAGCTATATACAGTCACCCCCAAAGCCACCACATAGGACGCATATGATGTGCATTACTCTACTCAAAAAGGTGCTAATCATGCTTTAGTGAATGTGAAAGACACCATCTAGAGTAGGGCACTACACTCAGCTGAAGTTGATGGCCCTGCCCAAATACATACATGTAATTTTCATTCAACATTGAATTTCCTGCATGGGAGCGACCACCCCACTGTCCTTCTCTTATCCTTTCTGAGTGAGTATCCCCTTACTTGCTACATATTTAACACGCTGGGTTTGAGGCCTGAGAGATAAAAAGCCACCTCCTTTTTTCTTGTCCTCAGGTAAGAGATAACCTCATCAACATTTTCCTATTGATTTTCAAGTTGTGAGAAATAGTTTGCTTTCCACCAAAGCTAAAGGTTTGCCCAACACACCCATCACATCCTTCTCTGCCCTGACCTTCCCAGTCTTTTGTTCAGAGTTCTATAACTTAACTCCCAAACCCTAGAAGCAGCAAGGTAAACATGCAGGAAACTCAAGAGACCAGGGGAGATTATTTAGATGGTGCCAGGATTCACAGGGCAGAAATTCCACTTTCTCCACCATTCCTGGGAGTGTCTGATTCTACCTTCAGAGTCCTGGATTTTTTCAACTTTTCCTAGAGTTCCCATTATTGAGAGAATATCCTCTAATCTTTTCATTTGGAGGCACAGGCCTCCAAGAGTCTGTCTTTTGCTTTTAAAACCGAAGCTGAGGGAAGGTGGAAGCAAGTAGGTGAGAGAAATTCACACACTCAGAACCAGTTTTATTTTAAGAGCTAGGGAGATGAGTTAAACAAGAGCCTGCATAGAGGGAGGTAGGTATATTTAGTAAAATACACAATTGGCTAAATCACTTGTCATGGAGAGACAGGGAGAATGAAGTAAGAGACATTTAAACTGGAGGTCCCCAAGTCCCCCAGCACTCAGGCACCTACATTGCTGTCAATAGACTAAAATGACTCAAGTCTAGATCTCAAATCCACATCTATACAACAAGTAAAAACTAAAATAAACAGAATATATATATATTTTAAAATTCCCAGTCAATAAGGACATGAAACGATTCTCCACATCACTCATCATTAGGAAAATGAAATCAAAACCACAATGAGATACCATTTCACAACCATTAGGATAGCTATTATAAGAAACAAAAACAAACTAGAAGATTACAACTATTGGTGAGGACGTGGGGAAATCAGAACCTTTGTCCATTGCTGGTGGGGATGTAAAATGGTACAGCCACCATAGAAAACAATATGGCAGTTTTTCAAGAAAATAAAAATAAAATTACCATATGATCCAGCAATTCCACTTCTGGGTATATACCCAAAACAATTAAAAACAGAGACTGGGAAAAAAAAACAGAGACTGGAACAGATATTTGTACACCAATGTTCATAGCAGCATTATTAATTTTTTTATAATTTTTTAAAATTTATTTATTTATTTATTTTTGGCTGTATTGGCTCTTAATTGCTGCGTGCGTGCTTTCTCTAGTTGTGGCGAGCGGGGGCTATAAGCTTTGTTGCGGTGCATGGGCTTCTCACTGCAGTGGCTTCTCTTGTTGTGGAGCACGGGCTCTAGGGACGTGAGCTTCAGCAGTTGTGGCACACGGGTTCAGTAGTTGTGGCTCACAGGCTCTAGAGCACAGGCTCAGTAGTTGCGGCGCACAGGTTTAGTTGCTCTGTGGCATGTGGGATCTTCCCGGACCAGGGCTCGAACCCGTGTCCCCTGCATTGGCAGGTGGATTCTTAACCACTGCGCCACCAGGGAAGTCCCTTATAGCAGCATTATTATTCACAATAGCCAAAAGATGGAAACAACCCAAAGGTCCATTGGCTGATGAATGGATATACAAAATGCGGTATACAATACACTGAAATATTATTCAGCCTTAAAAAGGAAGTGTTGATAAATTCCACATGCTGTAACATGGATAAGCCTTGAAGACATTATGCCAAGCAAAATAAGTCAATCACAAAGAGATACTGTATTATTCCAGTTATATGAGGTACCTAGAATAGGCAAATTCATAGAGGCAGAAAGTAGAATAGAGATGACCAAGGGCTAGTGCCGAGGGGCTAATGGAGAGTTATTGTTTAACAGGAACACAGTTTTGGTTTGGGAAGACAAAAAAGTTCTGGATATGGGTAGTGGTGATGGTTACATGGCAATGTGAATGGACTTAATGTCAATGAATTGTACACTTTAAAAGGGTTAAAATTCATTATATATATTTAACCACAATTTTTTAAAATTCCAAATATATAACACCAAGAAGAACATAAGCACCTTGCCAAAAAATACCAAAACTAAAATAAGAAGTAATAAATAAAAAATCACTCAACCTCAATATAAAATAAAACCACTCTAAGTACACACACGGTGTTCTGTGTTAACAATGCTAGTAGACAAAATAGAGGATTTTTTTCCTCCTCTTTCCTCTTTAACCCAAACTCCCCTGTTAAAGCTAGGTAGCAAATTTCCTCAAAAAGAAGTTGTCAAGTAAACCCCTAGTGTGGATTAAAGGAGAGTAGAATCAGGAAGTCCCCATTTCCCTACACAGAAATGTAAAATGTACAACTTGCTCCCCATACATTGCTCCAGTCCCAAGGCTTATAGCACTGTCGCTGTCTTTCGCTCTTTCTCCCCAACTAGGTTAAGAAGGGACATCAAGAGTGGGATATAAAAACCAACAATATTTCATCATAGAAGGCTGTCTGAGCACTGGTTCCTCCTTGCCCTTTCTCTCCCTTCACATATACATTTGAAGGGAAAAAATGGCAAGAGTCTAAAGAGTGTAAAAGTTTTGGGAAATTTGGGGTCATTTGGTAACGTCATATAAGATCCAAAAGTATTTCCAAAAGAATGGGAATATTTTAGGTCCCTGAAGAAAGTCATGGCTTCAATCCCTGAGATTCAATGAAGTTTTGGTCCAGTGGTGGGGGAAACTGAGAAGCAGGAGAGAATCTGGGGACTAAGAAATAAAACATTTTGGAAAAAATGAAGGGAAGTGATAGGTGGAAAAGGTTAAGAGTTTGGGGAGAAAGGAAGAAAATTGGGTTCTACAGAGTGGAAAAGGAGGGATAAGACAGAAAGGAAGGCTTTGTTCTTCTAGCAAGTCTTGTTTCCATTTGGTCAGGCCACTTTCAGACAAAGGATTTTAAATCACTGAATAACCTATATGCGAGGGAGGCTTCTCCCATGGGATCTTAGCCTGTAGGTTTTACACCTTAGGAGGCACTTAAAGTTTCCTGAGGTAGCTCAGTATTGAAGTGGAGAAGAGTACCTAAGCTCAAAAGAAAGCAGCTCTCTTAATGCTGAAAAACACCTACCAGTTTTAGGGCCACCACTTATTTGTGTATGCTTTGCCAATATGATGTTACAGGGAACTAATTTATCCTCCCACCTGAAACAATGAAAAAAGCTGTCAAAATATAGGAAACAACAGATTATAAGACACCAGAAATCAGGCAGGGAAGGATAGTGATCCGTCCCTGAGACACGGGCAGCAAACCATAAATAATATTTCTATATACTAGGAATGAACAATTATGAGTTAAACATTTTTAAATGGTACCATTTAAGCTAGAATAAAACTTACATATGTAGCCACAAATAAAGGGAGACATATATTGTGCTCATGGATTGGAAGAGTCAGTATGGTAAGATGTCAAATCTTTCCACATGCATCCATAAATTTAATTTCATCCTAATCAAAAATCTCACGAGGAATTTGCATAAATATCAACAATTTGATTCTAAAATTTATAAGGAAATACAAAAGAACCAGAATAGCTACACCAATTTTAAAAATAGGTACAAAGTTGTAAGACTAACACTGTCTGATTTCAACACTTAGTATAAAGGTACAGTAATCAAGAGAGTGTGGTATTGGTGAGAAAATAGATCAATGGAACAGAATAGAGAGCCCAGAAATAGGTCCTTATAAATAAAATTAAAGAGTAGGATGTGGATCAACTAGAGATATCACACATTTCTGGCCGCAGTGCAAAGTGGTACATCCACTTTGAATGTTCGGCAGCTTCCTGTAAGTTAAATATTCACATATGGCTCAGTGATCCCACTCCTAGATATTTACTCTAGAGAAATGAAAACTTGTGTTCACACAAAAATCTGTACTCAAATGTTTATAGCAGTTCTATTCTTAATTGCCCCAAATAATTGGAAACAACCCAAATATCCTTCAATAGTTGAATGGATAAAAACACTCTGGTATGTCCATACCATGGAATATTACTTAGCAATAAAAAGGAGCACACACAACAACTTCATGAATATCAAATGCATTATGCTAAGTGAAAGTAGCCTAACATAAAGACTATATTCTGTATGATGTCACTTATCTGAAATTATGAAAAAAACAAAACTACAGTGACAGAATGCAGATCTGTTGTTTCCGGAGTCTAAGGGTGAGAAAAGGGATTGACTCTAAACAGACATGAAGGAATCTGGGGCTGACAGAAATGTTTGGGTGTTAGTTACACTACTGAACATATTTGTAAAAGTTTATTAATATATATGATATGGGGTGAAGCGAGACAAGTGGCTGTTTGGAAAGAGCAATATTGACAAACATCAGCTGTCAACTCAATGCTCTGTTGTTATTCAAAGGCTGGGGAATCAGGATATACTAATTTTTCAACATAGGAATGTACAATATACAAAGTATTTCCCAATAATTGCTGCAGTGCTGAACTGGTCTCCAGGACTGTGATGCTTGCCATCTTTTACCTTTCTCTGTTTGTCTCTCTCTTCTAGTCTCTCTTTGAAGGAGCTGGGTTAAGACAGGACCCTTTAAGAACAGAAAGAAAAGTTTGTGCGATGTGTCTTTAGTTCTAAAGGTCTGATAAGTGAAACCCCTCATCACTCACTTCAACAAATGTTGCACATAAAACACAAAAAAATACTTAAAGTGTGCAAAGAGACTAACTGAATGAAAAGTTCTGGTCACCATCTGAACTGCTGCTGATATAGTGATATCGTAGAGGATATTAAAGAAGAAGAAGCTTCTAGGTTCCTTAGAAGAGAAGTGGCATTAGTGCACAAGAGGGAAAAGGGTGAAAGAAAGGGAGAACAATGGACCCAACCCAAGTCTTTTCCCGGGGTCTCAGGTCCTTTTTGGATAAAGGTATGTGAATCTTTGAAGAACCTGGATGGGAAGTTTTCCCAAGAGCCCTCAGATCCTAGGTCTCATCTTTCCGGAGGCACTTAAGGGTCTTCTGAGAGGATGGTGATTTGGCCAAAGTGAATACAGCTGTGTAGAGACAACCACACCACCTCCCCACAGGCCACCACATGTGATTGTACATGTTGTGAATTATCTCACTCAAAAAAGTGCCAATCATATTTTAGTGTACCTGAATGACACTCTTTGGAGTGGGACACTGCACAGAGTATGGTTAAGTGTGGTGACTCTGCCCAAATGCTCCCCAGCCGTGTTACTTTCATAGTCACCTGATGCTTCCATGTGTGGCCCCCAGGATTTATACAAAACGTATATAAAACACCCACTCCAATGCCTTCTCTCTTCCACCTCTCCCTGCATTAGTATCCTCTCACCTGCTGCATGCTCGATTTGCAGGTTTTCAGGCTGAGACAGAATGATCCTTTCTTCTCTCCTCCTCCTCCTCACTGCCTGTAGCCCAAGCTCCAGAGCAGTGAATCAGAGATTTTTTGCCAAGTGTGAGAGGCTGGTCTAAATAACATAGGGTATTAAAGCTCTCATAAAAATGTGAATTCATTTGTAACAGAGTGTGGGTAAAGTCAAACCTAATGGCACTCAGGAAAATAATGCAGGGACTTCCCTGGTGGCTCAGTGGTTAAGAATCCACCTGCCAATGCAGAGGGCACGGGTTCAATCCCCGGTCCAGGAAGATCCTACATGCTGCGGAGCAACTAGGCCTGTGCTCCACAGCTACTAAGCCTGCACTCTAGAGCCCGCGAGCCACAACTACTGAGCCCACACACCACAACTACTGAAGTCCACATGCCTAGAGCCCATGCTCCTCAACAAGAGAAGCCACTGCAATGAGAAGCCCCTGCAATGCAACGAAGAGTAGTCCCCGCTCACCGCCAACTAATGAAAGCCCGCATGCAGCAATGAAGACCCAATGCAGCCATAAATAAATAAATTTATAAAAAAGAAAAAGAAAATAATGCAGACTTGGGGGATAAGTAAAAGATGAGGCTGGTAGCTATATGAGAATAACAAACTAAACCAAAGGCCAGCTTGTCTACCAGAGAGCACCAGATAAAGAGAAAGCAAGTAAGAGCTCTTCTAATACCACAACAAATCTGAAAGACTTAATTCAACAACTACTTGTTCAAAGTGGTTCAAATTATTTTTATTTAACTCTGAGGAATTTTTTTCCCATGGCATTTTTGAAAACTATAGAAAAATCAGCCTTCAGTTAGGAAACCTAATAGCTGGGTATGATACACACAGAGACAGACACCTTGACAGAGAGATCAAGAAAAGAAAGTAAGAGTACCCATGAAAATTACTACCATATCAGAGTGACTGTGTGCCTGCACAAGGCTGTGCCCTCTGAGGAACAACATAAGAAAACTCATAGCAGCCAAAATAGACTTTACTAACATAGCCCAGCCCATTAAAAAACCAAATAAAAAAGCAGACAGTAACAATACAATCACTGTATGGTATCAGTATCCAGAGTAGCAAATGTGCTGTTTTAGAGGAAATTATGAAATGTGCAAAGATAATATAACCCTTACACAGGACAAAAACAGATGACAGAAACTGCCTATGAGAGTGCCCGAAGTTATACTAATATACAAAGTCTTTGAAGCAACCATTATAGAATTTTCCAATGAAATAAAAGCCATGTTTGAGAAGTAAAGAAGTTATGATGACGCTGTCTAATCTAAAGCGTATATTGTTGGTGGGAATGTAAATAAGTGCAGTCACTATGGAGAACACTATGGAGGTTCCTTTAGAAACTAAAAATAGAGCTACCATATGATCCAGCAATCCTACCACTGGGCATATATCCAGAACAGACAAAAACTCTAATTCGAAAAGATATATGCAACCTTATGTTCACTGCAGCACTGTTTATAATAACTAAGACATGGAAGCAACCTAAATGTCCACTGATGAATGAATGGATAAAGAAGATGTGGTACCTATATACAATGGAATACTACTTAGCCATAAAAAAGAATAAAATAATACCAACTGCAGCAACATGGATGGACCTAGATATTATCATATTAAGTGAAGTAAGTCAGACAGAGAAGGACAAATATCATATGATATCACTTATATGTGGAATCCAAAAAAACTGATACAAATAAACTTATTTACAAAAGAGAAATATACCCACAGACATAGAAAACAAACTTATGGTTACCAAAGGGGAAAGGGGGGAAGGGATAAATTAGGAGTTTGGGATTAACATATACATACTACTATATATAAAATAGACAATCAACAAGGACCTACTCTATAGCACAGAGAACTATACTCAATATTTTATAATAATGTACAATGGAAAATAATCTTTAAAAGAATATACACATATTCAGATATATATATGTGTGTATGTGTGTGTGTATATATATATATATATATATATATATATATATATATATATATATATATATACCAGAATCACTTTGCTGTACACCTAAAACTAACACAATATTGTAAACCAACTATACTCCAATATAAAATAAAAATTAAAAAAAAGAAGAGCGGAGTGCTCTAGTGTATTTCAAAATGGTTCCTTTTCCCTTCCCTGTGCCAGAAGACCAAGGAAATATTTCTCTGATAATTACTGTGGGAATCTTGTAAATTTCCCAGAGGTAAATCTTACAAAATTGTGGGGTCCTGTATGACTGGGTCCCCCTGGAGTTTTTAACTCTCAAGAGTTGTCTACACTGAGCTTGTAGCAACTCATCAACTACAGTTGTTTTCCTACAGCAGTCTGCTCTTGAGTCTCTGATTCTGTAAGCTGAGACCCCCTTTATTTGCTTTTTTGTCTCACCAATCTTGGGGGTAGTTGTTTGCTCTGTGTCTTCCCCTCTCATGCAAATCCAAGAAGAGTTTATTTTTCACTCTGTTCAGATTACTTGTTGCAAGGATGAAGTGGCAATTTTTATGCTTTTTACCTCCAGAATTAGAAACTAATAGTAAAATGAATCTTGTACTCACATGCACATCTGTTTGCAAATAAGAGTAGCCTTATTCATAATTGCTTAACACGAGAAAAAACCCAGATGTCCTTCACCTGTGACAGGTACCCTGCACAATAAGAAAAAGAAACAGAGTATTGATCTAATGATTCTCTATCTCCTTCTCTTTCCCTTTCCTCCTTTCTCATTTTCTCTCTCCTCATTGCATTAGGAAGGGACACCAAAAGGAAAGTAAGAGAAAAACTAAGAATATGTGAACTTTTTAAGAGTGACAACAAAAAAATACTATCAAAGAGTATGTTTCTCAGTATGATGCACAAACCCTAATAAATTGGTGACTTACATAGGATTCAAACAGTCTTTCAAAAGAATGATCATGTTTTAGACACATGTAGGAAGGAAGGAAGAAAGGAAGGAAGGAAGGGAGAAAGAAAGAGATAAAGAGAAAGAAAGAGAGGGAGAGGGAGAGAGAAAGAAAGAAAGAAAGAGAGAGGAAGGAAGAGAGAGAGGGAGGAAAGGAGGAAGGAAGAAAGAAACAAAGAAAAAAAGAAAGAGGGAGGGAGGAAGGAAGAGAGAAAGAGAGAAAGAATGGAAAAAAACGTATCTCTATACCCAAGAGAGAAAAGATTTTGAGCCTCAGAAGGTTAAGGAGAAGCCTTAAAATGGGGGAGGAAGCTAATACATGAGAATAGTTTAACAGATTTGTTGGTTGGGGTCAGGAATAGGTTCTGCAAAATGAATAATACTTTCCAGGCAGCATGGTACAATATAATAGCACAGAAGGCCTTGTTCCTGCTTCAGTAAAGTAATTTTAGAAAAATGGATGTGAGTCTCAGAAGAACTCAGTGGGATGCGTTTAGGTCCTTGCCTCTGAGAAGGCTCCTAAAAGAGTTCTCTGAAGTAGTCTAGCACAAGTATGGAAGGTGCATAAGAGTGGCATAGTTGCACTCTAGGGAAATCATCCCCCTGCAAGTAACTAAGCACTCCCAATGCACCCACAGTGTCATCACATATGTCACACATGTCATGTGTTACTCCACTAGCAGAGGCATCAATTATTTTTAATTATACATGATAGCCACTGCTGCAGTAGGGTGGTACACACAGCATGTATAGGGATGGCAGCCCTGCCTAAACACCCACTAATTCACTTTTGAAGCAACCCCTTAGTGTTGTCAGGTTGTGAGTGATCGGTGGAATTTGTACTCAGGACCTCTATAGCACTGACTCCACTGCCCTTCCTCATACTTGCCTCTTTGGTGGTATCCACTCACATGTTGCAGCTTTGATATGGCAGTTTTCAGAATTGATAAATATTAATTCTTACTGTTAGGTTCTGTTGCTTATGGAAGAAATACCCTTGCATGCCTTATCCTATTCCTTTTCTCACTGTTGTATATAAAGCATTAACAAGAAGTTTGCATTCCCCAGATCCATTAATTAAGCAGTAAATATACTTCACGTCACCAACCCATACTTGAATCACCTGATATGAGTCCCTCTACCCGAGTTACCTATCTCAACTCCAGTGAAACAGAAAAATCAGGGAAAGCATACATGATCCTAGATGTAAAGAAAAAGAGAATAAACAGTAGGTGGTGGAATGGAGAAAATAGAAATCCCTTTCCTGCCTCAGACCCCAGGGTGTAAAAAGCCCATTTCACTTAATAGGACTGATCTACAAGATGTAAAATATACCTGACATCTGAGGATGCCATGATATTCCTTCAGCTCTTGGGTTTTCTGGGTCATTATCTGAAACAAGATTGTTTACAACATGTTATTGCACTATTTCCATTCTGAGATATATTATATGGTGCCTGCATTTCCCTGTCTTGTTCCCAAGGTACCACAATATAGGTACACAGATATGGTGAATGGATGCCAGACGCTGGGGTTTTAGTATTTAAGGTGACTATGGCCTACAAAATGGGTTCTCCCTACCTCTAGCTCCCAATCAAGAGCTACAGTGTACTAGTGAAGTCGCAACCCTCCAGCATTTCTCATCCATTCTCAAAACCAGATTATTGTTTCAGAAGCTAAATATGAGGAACATGTGGTGAGAGTTCAGGGACACTATTCCACCACTCAGCCTCCTATCATAGAGTGGAGGCTCTACTGCAGGTACAGCATCTAAGAATACTGGATCTCTAATATCCTTTGCTCTAGATTGATCATTGAGTTTAGGTTCCACATCAGGTGAGGCAAACAGAGAAGAACTGCCACTGATAAGCACCCTACTTGCAAAGCAGAAACATCACTCTGAGAGAAGCAGGCCTGCCTTTAGTGCCAGCTCCAGATCAGTGATTCTGTTATTCTTGCCCAGTGTGAGAGGTTACCCTGAATAACAGAATATTAAGGCTCTCCCTAAAGAACAAGACTTTATTTGTAACAGAGTGAAGGGGATGTCAAACCTAACCACATTCTCAAAACCAATATAGATTTTGGTGGTCGGTAAATAAAATGAGCTTACAGCAATCTGAGAGTAATAATCTGAAAAATAGTCCAGCTTGTTTACCACAGAGAAACAGGGGTAGACATAGCTAATAAGAGCCCTCATGGTATCTAAACAAACCTCACAGATTTGCCTCAAAACTACCCATGCAAAAGGGTCTGAATTATTTAGATCAAACTCTGGACCACTTTTGCCTGTAGCATTTTGAAAACTACATAAAGATCTGCCTGCAATTAGGAAGTCTAAGGGCTGGGTGTGATACACATGAAGGCAGACAGCTTGACAGAGAGATCAGGAAGAGAAAAAGTCCAAGAGAACTCCACTAAAACCACTGTCTTCTAAGAATGCCTGTGTGTATAACAAAGCCTGTGCACTAATCAGAAAAACACAAAATGCTTCATGCTGTACACAAAACTTCACCGATATAGTATTGCCAAGTCAATAAACAAATAAAGCAGAAAATAACAAAAACAACAAAACAATCCCAGGGATGGGGAAACATTATCCGGAGTTGCTTCAATTAATCATCTTTCAACTGAACTTATGAAAGGAAAGGAAAAGAAAATATATTCTATACACAGGAGAAAAACAGACAACAGAAAATTCCTGTGACAGGTTCCAAATATCATACTAATAAAGACTTTAAAGTAAACATTATATTTTCAAAGAAAGAAATAAACCATTATTTGAGAAGCAAAGGAAGTTATGATGACATATATACAAAGATATATATCTCTTCAAACATGCATACTAAAAAATTGGCAAAAAATATTTTTAAAGTAAAGAATATGCTTTACTTTAAAACAACTAGAAAGATAGGAACACAAACCCACCCATTATCAGAGAGGATGCCTCAAATCATAATAAGGTCACAGACACCCCAAAACACACAACTGGATGTGGTCCTGCCCACCAGAAAGACAAGATCCAGCCTCATCCACCAGAACACAGGCACTACTACCCTCTACCAGGAAGTCTACACAACCCGCTGAAACAACCTTAGCCACTGAGGGCAGACACCAAAAACAACAGGAACTACAAAGCTGCAGGCTGTGAAAAGGAGACCCCAAACACAGTAAGATAAGCAAAATGGGAAGACAGAGACACATGCAGATGAAAGAGCAAGGAAAAAACCCACCAGACCAAACAAAGAGGAAATAGGCAGTCTACCTGAAAAAGAATTCAGAGTAATGAAAATAAAGACGATCCAAAATCTTGGAAATAGAATGGAGAAAATACAACAAATGTTTAACAAGGACCTAGAAGAACTAAAGAGCAAACAAACAAGGATAAACAACACAATAAATGAAATTAAAAACTCTCTAGAAGGAATCAATAGCAGAATAACTGAGGCAGAAGAACGGATAAGTGACCTGGAAGATAAAATAGTAGAAGTAAATACTGCAGAGCAGAATAAAAAAAAAAGAATGAAAAGAATTGAGGACAGTCTCAGAGACCTCTGGGACAACATTAAACACCCCAACATTCAAATTATAGGGGGTCTCAGAAGAAGGGAAAAAGAAAGGGATGGAAAAAATATTTGAAGACATTATAGATGAAAACTTCCCTAATATGGGAAAGGAAATAGTCAATCAAGTCCAAGAACTGCAGAGAGTCCCATACAAGATAAATCCAAGAACAAACATGCCAAGACACATATTAATCAAACTATCAAAAATTAAATTCAAAGAAAAATTATAAAAAGCAGCAAGGGAAAAACAACAAATAACACACAAGGGAATCCCCATAAGGTTAACAGCTGATCGTTCAGCAGAAACTCTGCAAGCCAGGAGGGAGTGGCAAAACATATTTAAAGTGATGAAAGGGAAAAACCTACAACCAAGACTACTCTACCCAGCAAAGATCTCATTCAGATTCGATGGAGAATATAAAACCTTTACAGACAAGCAAAAGCTAAGAGAATTCAACCACCAAACCAGCTTTACAAGAAATGCTAAAGTAACTTCTCTAGGCATGAAACACAAGAGAGGGAAAAGACCTACAAAAACAAACCCAAACCAATTAAGAAAATGGTAATAGGAACATACATATCGATAATTACCATAAATGTAAATGGATTAAATGCTCCAACCAAAAGACATAGACTGGCTGAATGGATACAAAAACACGACCCATACATATGCTGTCTACAAGAGACCCACTTCAGACCTAGGGACACATACAGACTGAAAATGAGGGGATGGAAAAAGATATTCCATGCAAATGGAAACCAAAAGAAAGCTGGAGTAGCAATTTCATATCAGACAAAATAGACCTTAAAATAAAGACTGTTAAAAGAGACAAAGAAGGACACCACTTAATGATCAAGGGATCAATCCAACAGGAAGATAGAACAATTGTAAATATTTATGCACCCAACATAGGAGCACCTCAATACATAAGGCAAATACTAACAGCCATAAAAGGGGAAATGGACAGTAACATAATCATAGTAGGGGACCTCAACACCCCACTTTCACCAATGGACAGATAAACCAAAATGAAAATAAATAAGGAAACACAAGCTACAAATGATACATTAAACAAGATGAACTTAATTGATATTTATAGGACATTCCATCCAAAAACAACAGAAAACACTTTCTTCTCACGTGCTCATGGAACATTCTCTAGGATAGATCATATCTTGGGTCACAAATCAAGTTTTAGTAAATTTAAGAAACTTGAAATCGTATCAAGTATCTCTTCTAACCACAATGCTATGAGACTAGATATCAATTACAGGAAAAAATCTGTAAAAAATACAAACACATGAAGGCTAAACAATACACTACTTAATAACCAAGAGATCATTGAAGAAATCAAAGAGGATATCAAAAAATACCCAGACACACATGGCAATGAAAACATGATGACCCAAAACCTATGGGATGAAGCAAAAGAAGTTCTAAGAGGGAAGATTATAGCAAAACCATCCTACCTCAAAAAACAAGAAAAATCTCAAATAAGCAACCTAACCTTACACCTAAAGCAATTAGAGAAAGAAGAACAAAAAAAACCCCAAAGTTAGCAGAGGGAAAGAAATCATAAAGATCAGATCAGAAATAAATGAAAAAGAAATGAAGGAAATGATAGCAAAGATCAATAAAACTAAAAGCTGGTTTTTTGAAAGATAAACAAAATTGATAAACCATTAGCCAGACTCATCATGATAAAAAGGGAGAAGATGCATATCAATAGAATTAGAAATGAAAAAGGAGAAGTAACAACTGACACTGCAGAAATACAAAGGATCATGAGAGATTACTACAAGCAATGATATTCCAATAAAATGGACAAGCTGGAAGAAATGGACAAACTCTTAGAAAAGCACAACCTTCCGAGACTGAATCAGGAAGAAAGAGAAAATATAAACAGACCAATCACAAGCACTGAAATTGAGACTGTAATTAAAAATCTTCCAAAAACAAAAGCCCAGGACCAGATGGCTTCACAGGTGAATTCTATCAAACATTTAGAGACGACCTAACACCTATCCTTCTCAAACTCTTCCAAAATACAGCAGAGGGTGAAACACCCGCAAACTCATTCTACAAGACCACCATCACCCTGATACCAAAACAAGACAAAATGTTTCAAGGAAAGAAAACTACAGGCCAATATCACTGATGAACATAGATGCAAAAATCCTCAACAAAATATAGCAAACAGAATCCAACAGCACATTAAAAGGATCATACACCATGATCAAGTTGGGCTTATCCCAGGAATGCAAGGATTCTTTAATATATGTAAATCAAACAGTGTGATAAACCCTATTAACAAACTGAAGGAGAAAAACCATATGATCATCTCACTGATGCAGAAAAAGTTTTCGACAAAATTCAAAACCCATTTTTGATCAAAACCCTCCAGAAAATAGGCATAGAAGGAACTTACCACAACAAAATAAAGGCCATATATGACAAACCCACAGCCAACATCGTTCTCAATGGTGAAAAACTGAAACCATTTCCTCTAAGATCAGGAACAAGACAAGGTTGTCCACTCTCACCATTAGTATTCAACATAGTTATGGAAGTTTTAGCCACAGCAGTCAGAGAAGAAAAAGAAATAAAATGAATCCAGATCAGAAAAGAAGAAGTAAAGCTGTCACTGTTTGCAGATGACACGATACTATACATAGGGAATCCTAAATATGCTACCAGAAAACTACTAGAGCTAATCAATGAACTTGGTAAAGTAGCAGGATATAAAATTAATGCACAGAAATCTCTTGCATTCCTAAACACTAATGGCGAAAAATCTGAAAGAGAAACTAAGGAAACACTCCCATTTACCACTGCAACAAAAAGAATAAAATACTTAGGAATAAACCTACCTAAGGAGACTAAAGACCAGTATGAAGAAAATTATAAGACACTGATGAAAGAAATTAAAGATGATACAAACAGATGGAGAGATATACCATGTTCATGGATTGGAAGAATCAACATTGTGAAAATGAATATACTACCCAAAGCAACTTACAGATTCAATGCAATCCCTATCAAACTACCAATGGCATTTTTCATAGAACTAAAACAAAAAATTTCACAATTTATATGAAATACGAGACCCCAAATAGGAAAAGCAATCTTGAGAAAGAGAAATGCAGTTGGAGTAATCAGACTCCCAGACTTCAGAATATACTACGAAGCTACAGTAATCACGACAGTACGGTACTGGCACAAAAATAGAAATATAGATCAATGGAACAGGATAGAAATCCCAGAGATAAACCCACACACATATGCTCACCCTATTTTTGATAAAGGAGGCAAGAATATACAATGGAGAAAAGACAGCCTCTTCAATAAGTGGTGCTGGGAAAACTGGACAGCTACATGTAAAAGAATGAAATTAGAACACTCCCTAACACCATACACAAAAATAAACTCAAAATGGATTAAAGACCTAAATGTAAGGCCAGACACTATAAAACTCTTAGCAGAAAACATAGGCAGAACACTCTATGACATAAATCACAGCAAGATCCTTTTTGACCCACCTCCTAGAGAAATGGAAATAAAAACAAAAATAAAGAAATGGGACCTAATGAAACTTAAAAGCTTTTGCACAGCAAAGGAAACCATAAACAAGAAGAAAGGACAACCCTCCAAATGGGAGAAAATATTTGCAAATGAAGCAACTGACAAAGGATTAATCTCCAAAATTTACAAGCATTTCATGCAGCTCAATATCAAAAAAACAAACAACCCACTCCAGAAATGGGCAGAAGACCTAAACAGACATTTCTCTAAAGAAGATATACAGATTGCCAACAAACACATGAAAGGATACTCAACATCACTAATCATTAGAGAAATGCAAATTAAAACTACAATGAGGTATCACCTCACACCAGTCATATTGGCCATTATCAAAAAATCTACAAACAATGAATGCTGTTGAGGGTGTGGAGAAAAGGGAACCCTCTTGCACTGTTGGTGGGAATGTAAACTGATACAGCCACTATGGAGAACAGCATGGAGGTTCCTTAAAAAACTAAAAACAGAACTACCTTACGACCCAGCAATCCCAGTACTGGGCATATACCCTGAGAATACCTTAATTCAAAAAGCGTCATGTACCACAATGTTCATTGCAGCTCTATTTACAATAGCCAGGACATGGAAGCAACCTAAGTGTCCATCAACAGATGAATGGATAAAGAAGTTGTGGCACATATATATAATGGAATATTACTCAGCCATAAAAGGAAATGAAATTCAGCTATTTGTAGTGAGGTGGATGGACCTAGAGTCTGTCATATGGTGAATCAAGTCAGAAAGAGAAAAGTAAATACCGTATGCTAACAGATATATATGGAATCTAAAAAAAAATGGTTCTGAAGAACCTAGGGGCTGGACAGGAATAAAGAGGCAGACGTAGAGAACGGACTTGAGGATATGCGGAGGGGGAAGGGTCAGCTGGGACAAAGGAAGAGAGTGGCATGGACATATATACAGTACCAAACGTAAAACAGATAGCTAGTGGGAAGCAGCCACATAGCACAGGGAGATCAGCTCGGTGCTTTGTGACCACCTAGAGGGGTGGGATAGGGAGGGTGGGAGGGAGGGAGACACAAGAGGGAAGAGATATGGGAACATATGTATATGTATAGCTGATTCACTCTGTTATAAAGCAGAAACTAACACACCATTGTAAAGCAATCATACTCCAATAAAGATGTTTAAAAAAATAAAAACACAGTTGAAGGAATGAACAGCAGACTAAGTTATATAGCAGAATGCATAAGTGATCTGGAAGGCAGAACAATGGAAAACACCCAATCAGGACAGCAAAAAGAAGAAAGAAATTAATAAAAACAGTTTAAGAGGTCTGTGGATAACATTAACCATGAGAACACTCACATTATAGGGGTCCCAGAAGGAGAAAAGTGAGAGAAGGGGATTGAAAATATATTTGTTGAAATTATAGCTGAAAACTTCCCAACTCTGAAGAAAGAAACAGATATTCAAGTACAGGAAGCACAGAGGGTACCAAACAAGATGGACCCAAACAAACCCACACCAAGACATAACATGATTAAAATGGCAAAATGTAAAGACAAAGAGAGAATGATCTAAAGGCAACAAAAGATAAATAAATAGTCATATACAAGTTATACCTGTAAGGAACTCAGCTTATTTTTCTGCAGAAATTTTGCAGGCCAGAAGGGAGTGGCATGACACATTCAACGTGCTGAAAGGAAAAAGCCTATAACCTGGGATACTCTACCCAGCAAGATTCTATTTAGAATCAAAGGAAATATAAAGAACTTCTAGGACAAACAAAAGCTAGAAGAGTTCATCAATATTAAACCTAACCTAAAAGAAATGACAAAGGGTATTCTCTAAATGGAAAAGAAGAAAGAATTCATAGGAAAGGGAAAAATCCAACTTGGAAAGGCAAATATATAGTAAGGACTGAGAATCAACCACTTAAATAAGCCAGTACAAAGATTGAAAGATGAAAAATAGTTAAAGCAACTAAATATCTAAAGCAAATATTAACAGACATAAAGGGAGAAATTGACAATAATACATTAATAGTAAGGGACCCTACCTTCATCATTGGTCAGATCATCCAGACAGAAAATCATGACCACATTGTTAGATACTGTACTATATGCATTTTTCAAAACTCATAGTTATTCACCATAAAGGGAGAGTCTTATTTTAGGTTAATTTTTACCTGCTTATTTGTCAGGATCAGTGTCCCAAGAACAAAATTCTGTCTGTGGCACTCTCTGAAATTCAAGGAGTGCCTTGGGACATGGGGTTGTTAATTATCCCAGTTATTTACAGATCAGGCAAATCAGCAACAACCAACCAATGACTCAAAATGAAAATAAGTAAATACATTAAAAAATTTTATGTTCAAATCACATATATAAAATATCTGGGCTTCACTGGTGGCGCAGTGGTTGAGAGTCCGCCTGCCGATGCAGGGGACACAGGTTTGTGCCCCGGTCCGGGAGGATCCCACATGCCGTGGAGCGGCTGGGCCCGTGAGCCGTGGCCGCTGAGCCTGCGCGTCCGGAGCCTGTGCTCCGCAACGGGAGAGGCCACAACAGTGAGAGGCCCGCGTACCGCAAAAAAAAAATCCAGAAAACTGACTCCAAAAACACTCAATGAAAAAGTAAATCAAAAGACAGACAATGAAATAAAAACACAAAATTAAGCCATAATCAAAGTACTATGATCAGTACCAGTAGTTATTTGTAGAATGGCCATGAAGGTAAGATGGTAAGAGACAAAAGAACAATTTATCCCCTAAACTTTTATGAAGGATTGAAGTATGATGATCTGTATGGCTTGTTAATACAGACAAAAATACCACAAGGACCCATTTCTACCTCAACTCCTGGGTCAGAATTAAAGGAGAGAGGTACCAGCTTATCTCCCTTTGTCCAACACAAATTTGTATCTTGCTTCACAGACACCCCTCCAGTTCAGAGAACAGCACCCAAGCATATGATACTTACCATCTCCCACCCTCTCCTCTGCACAATAACAAAAGATACATAACTTTTTAAAAGCAACAAAATAAAATCATGTCAATAAGCAAAATTTTCTGGGTATTATGCATAAACCTAAAAAATTGGTAACTTACGGAGGATTCAAAAGTATTTTTTAAAGAATGAGGGTATCCTAGGCTCAGGAAGAAAGACAGAGCTTCAATACCTGAGAGTCAAAAAATTTGAGCTTCAGTAGGGTAGAGAATGAGAAGCAGTGGGGAACTGTGGAAGGCCTAAAAAAGAAGCCTTGAAATAGGAGAGAACAGGTTAAAGGATTTTGGATGGTGTAGGGAAAAGTTTCTACAAAAAGGAAAAATACTCCACAGGCATGACTACCCTGAAAGTCTTATTCCCATTTCTGTCAGGCAGCTTTGGGAAAGGGAATATGAATCTCAGAAGAAATAATGGGAGGATTTTTCATGGGACCCTCATTTCTTAAATCACACCTCTGAAACAAGTACTCCCTTGATGTACCCCAGGGGGTCTGTACTCTAAGGAAAGCATCCCTCTGCAAGTAACTAAACACTCCCAATGCACCCACAGTGCCATGGTCTATGTTGTACATGTCATATATTACTCCACTCACAGTGGGGTCAATCACATCTAATTGTACCTGACTGCTACTCTCTGGAGGAGGATACCACACGAAGAATGTCTAGTGAGGACAACCCTGCCTAAATATGCACTCATGCTCGTCTGAAACAAACACTAAATGTTTTCAGGCAGTGAGTGGCCACTGACATTTGTCCAAAGGACCTGTGTAGCACCCACCCCACTGTCTTTCCTCATGCAACCCTCCTGAGTGTTCTCCTCTCTCATGTTGCACGTTTTATGTGACAGTTTCCAGAACTGAAAACCTTTAAAACTTTTTCCTAGGTTTTCTTGCTCATGGAAGAAATATCCTTGCATGCATTATCTTACTCTTTTTTCCCATTCTTTTAACAATGTACTAACAAGCAATTTACATTACTCAAATCCAGTTAGGCAGAAAATACACTCCATCACATCAACCCCAGCTTTATCTCTCAAAGATTTGAGGCCCTCTACCTGAGTTTCTTACCTCAACTCTAGAACTATAGAATAAGCAGTGAAAACACACAAAATCCTGAAAACAAAGTGGGAGAAAATGGTCTTTTATTGGTGGGGTGGAAAGAATAGAAATCCCTTTTCTTTTTAACACTCTGGAGTAAAAAAAAAAAATTACTTATCAGGAGTGATCTACAAGACATATATGAACTTGGGGCCTAAGGATGCCCTTATATTCCTTTCAGCACCTGGGTTTTCTGACCCTCTTCCTGGAGTAAGGTCATTTTGAGCATGTTCTTCCATTTTTTATCTAAGACACATGCTACTATGGACCTGTGTTTCTCTGGAATACTGAGCGTGGGACACCAAGGTATAGGGAAACAAATATGGTGAATGGATTCCGGAGTCTGGGAATTATGGGATGTTTTTACTCTAAAAGAGCTGGTAAAAAGATTCTTTTGACATAGTGGTACTATTCTGTATCTTGAATTTTATCACTATTATATAAATTTCACATTCATCTAAACTCATATAAGTGTTCACTAAAAAGAAGCTATAGTACTGTGTATACACTGAAATGTTAAACGGTACACACACACAAACACACAGCTGAAAACGTTGGAAGGAAGTTCAGGTGAGAAGATTCCAAGTCTTAAACTGGAGGTTTTTTTAGAACTTGACGACTATGGGCTGAAGATCTTTTAAATAGGGAAGTAGACAAGTATGGGAAACATCATACTTAGTTTATAATTTTTTATTGAAACAACCATGAAGACTGAGATAAAGGAAATTGTCTTGATGTCTGAAAGTCTTGAAATCTTCCTTCTTTAATAGGAAAAATACCTGGCCTATATTAATAGCCACAGGAAGCCCCACATTTTTCCAAAAAGTACAATCATCCTTTGGTATCCACAGGGCGCTGGTTCCAGCACCCCCAACGGATACCAAAATCTGAGGATGCTCAAGTCTCTTCTATAAAATGGCATAGTATTTGCATATAACCTATGCACATCTTACTGTGTACTTTGCTTTTTGCTTCTTGTTTTGTTTTGTAATTGAAATATAGTTGATCTACAATGTGTTAGTTTCTGAATCAGCAAAGTGATTCAGTTTTATATATATGTGTGTGTGTATATATATATATATATACACACACACATATATATATGTACATATGTATGCTTTTTCATATTCTTTTCCATTATGGTTTATCACAGGATATTGAATACAGTTCCCTGTGCTATACAGTAGGACCTTGTTGTTTATCCATTCTATATATAACAGTTTGTATCTGCTAATCCCAAACTCCCAGTCCTTCCCTCTCCCAACCCCCTCCCCCTTGGCAACCACAAGTCTGTTCTCTATGTCTGTGAGTCTGTTTTTGTTTTGTAGATATGTTCATTTGTGTCATATTTTAGATTGCACATATAAGTGATATCATATGGTATTTGTCTTTCTCTTTCTGACTTCAATTAGTATGATTCCGTATACTTTAAATTATCTTTAGATTATGTATAATACCTCATACAATGTAAATGCTACGTATATAGTTGTAAATACAATATAAATGCTCTATAAAGTTACTGGTCCTCAGAAAATTCAAGTTTTGCCTTTTGGAACGTTATGAAATTTTTTCCAAGTAGTTTTGATCTGTGGTTAGTTGAACCTGTGGCTGTGGAACTCATGGATATGGATGCCAACTGCATCAGGATTTTCAAGAAGACTGTAACTCTTCTCAACACTATTAGCCCTTATAGTCCTCTTCCCAACTGATTGTCTGAAGGCCCACTGGCCACTTTATGTCTCTGTCCTCTCCGTGCAGATTACCCCAAATAAGGAAATACCACTTTCCCCTCTATTGACCACAGGAGAGAAAGAAAATCATAATAGAGAGGGTCCAATCTCCTACTGACACTGCAGATGTGATGAGCTCTGTTATCAGAGAGCTTGACTGCAGACCATTGTCCAACTCAACCTTCTCTTTTACCGCCATGTTGTCTTGTGCTAGGTCATTCTCAATTTAACCTAGCAGGAGTGCAGAAGCACAAGCAGCAGCCACAGTAGCCATGCACTGGTTTTAGGTTGGTAGAGAGTAGCAAGTTAGACTAATTCTCACAGACATACCTGTGCACATGCACGATCAGTTTAACAGGCAGCTGCAACTCCTTTAAAACAAACAGATGTCTCAGTCTCTGATCTGAGCTTCTCACATTCAAGGATAATCAATACTGGCAAAAGCATCATTTACAATGTCTTCAATTTCTCCTTTTTCCCCTTAAAAAAATACACTCAATTTCTTATTGGTGATTTCTGGAAACCTCCCAGGGAAGAGAAATCCTCTCTACATAAAGCATTATGGCAACAGTTATTTTTTTTTCTGATTTCCATCAACTCCTATTCTCCTGTCTTGGGGATATATTATCCAGCTTGACAGCCTCTTTGTTTGTTTGATCCCCTTTCCTTCCCATTTCTTAAACCAAAGTGTCTCAATATTTCCATGAATTTTCATCACAAAAATCCCCTGAAACAGGACAGAACTATACGGGCTGGAGGTAGGTATGGACAGTAAGAAAAGATCAGCAGGAAAAACTGGGATTGCCTTCCATGCCAAGGCAGAAGGGAAGTGTTGGAGCACTGAGCAATTGCGGATTGATTCTATCCCTTCCTAATACAGGACTTCACTCAAATAGTGCTTTATCAGAGAAGCCTTCCCTGACCGCTCTATGTGAAACTGCCCCATCCCCTCCTTTCTGGAGCACTGCCCAATCCTCAATACACTTTAATGTTTCTCCACAGTACTTTGGGCTGTTGTGCACAATTCACATTCTATTCATTTACTAGCTATTGTATATCTGCACTAACAGCTTCTTGAAGTTTTGCCTCTCCTGTTCTACTATATTTGTAGCACCTCACACATGGACTGGCATACTGTGCTTGGTAATTTTTCAATTGAAAAATCGGTGGATATTCCATCTTGTCTCAGCTGCCACATCCATGTCCAATCTTGGTCTTTCAGATTTCCTGTGGTATGTAGGACCTAAAGCCATGTTGAAATTCCAACAGAGAGCCCGACAGGGAACCCTGTTGCTTCTATGAAGACGGAGTGGCATTATATTGCCGAGTATAGAGAACACCATGTTGACAGAGTCTTGCTGTTGTCTAAATCAGGGAATTTTTCTTAGCAGTATTTAGGTAGGGCTATATTCCCAGTGCATGCCTCCTTCTCGGTGGCCATATCTCTTTACAATAAAGGGTTACAGACGACTGAATGACTTATTTGGGACAAATTTTCCTCAGGGACTTCAGTCACCAACAAAGTTGTACTTGTTGAGCATTACTCTAATCAGAAAGGCACACTTCATAATACAGTATATGTGAATGGTATCTTCCTAAATAGGGCACTGCACACATCATGGCTCAAGGTAGCTTCTCTGCCCAATACACCTTATACCAATGTAGCTCTTCTCATACCTGCCCAATCTCCACTGCCACGGCATGACATTCGTCATTTTTCCATAAGAACTTGGCATTGCCCATCCTACTTCCTGCCAGATTCTATCTCCACCTGAGTAAGTTTCTCCTCACCTACTCTATGAATCCTTGGATGTTTTTCATGCCCAAAAGAGAATAAGCCCCTTCCTGGTGTTCCTTCTTCATTTAAGAAAT
This sequence comes from Orcinus orca, assembly GCF_937001465.1. NCBI lineage: Eukaryota > Metazoa > Chordata > Mammalia > Artiodactyla > Delphinidae > Orcinus > Orcinus orca. The sequence continues at coordinate 125,889,871 of NC_064580.1, forward strand.
ATTTTTATTCTCTCTAACCTGTTATCTTTCAAGTTGTAAACCCAAACAAAATAAAACAACAAGAACAAAATACTTACAATGCTCCATGGTACCCCCAAATTCCTTCATTCCAAATCCACATAATATTAGTGAAAACACACTAAAACCCTTAGGAAGGAAAGGGGAGATCAGCCATGGGGTGCAAATACTGAGAGGGCAGAAATCCAATTTCTTTTTCTCTTGAGAAGAAACTAACCACTTAATATATCGCTGTTCAATTCTAAGAGAGAGATGAACTTAAATCCTAGAGATATCCCTTTCCTCCTCTCAGCTCTAGATTATCTCGGCCCTTGATGAAAGGTCTGGTTGTTGCTAATGTATTTTCCCAATTTTCCACTCTGTGACACAGGTGCCTAGCACTCTTGACTTTCTGATGACCAAATGAACTTCAAAGAAGATGAAAGAGAGCAAGTAAAGGTGTCAGGAGACCACAAACAAGTCATAGTCGAAGAGAATGAAAGCCATGTTATGCCATTCCTACAGAGAGAGAGAGGAAAGAGGATTTGGAAACACACTTCCAGCTAAGTTACTTGCTATGGAGAAGGGGAAAAAAAAGACTTAGGGAAGGTACATATAAACTGGACTTTCCCAAGTCTTTTTTTTTCTTCCAATAGACTTTCAATAGTTCCCATTTCACAAAACTGTTAGCACTTTCACAATTTCAATAAATATATCTGAGCCATCTGTGACCCAAGTATCTGACCGTGATAAGGATTTTGCTATGGACTAAATACCCGGTCACTTCTTTCAGCTCTGACAGCCTTTTGGCTGGTACTTATTTCTACCTCAGCCATACCCTACAGCCAATTATCATTATATAAGGGAAGTGTAATGAAACAGAGGATGTTCTCACCTGGTGAACAAAGAAAACAGCTGCATCCCTTCGTGCTTGTCTTTAGGCAGCAGAGTAGGAATTCAGAGTTCTTTGAAGTGGGCAGTTTAGTACTGAACCCAGCTGTATAGTAAACTTGAGTATTTTGGTTCTGCTAGAGACCAGAAGACAAAAATAATATATTCCCAACTTGCCGAGTCCCTAGGCTGACTGGTCCTCTTCTCTTTGTGGGACAAGAGGCACCTACTCTGTCCTCCCAACCCCATTGCTGAACCTAACTTTCATCTTTGACCTTGGTGTCTACAAGAACCAAAGCAGGGGGAGAGAGATAAATTAGGAGTTTGTAATTAACAGATACAAATTACTACATATAAAATAGATATACAACAAGGACCTACACATATCTGGAGTAGTGAGACTTTCTGTGTAGGGTGATCCTTAGATAGTGTGAAGGAGGAAAGGAGATACCATAAGTAGTAGACACAGGTTGTACGTGGGTAATAATGTTGAGAGACAGATAGAGAAATTTCCTTCTTTTGACCACAACCTAAATTTTTGCCAAGGAGTGAAGTGGGAGTGAAACCTGTGGCTCTCTGAGATGCAGGAATACCAAAACCCCTCGTTTTCTATAACCACTGATTTGGTTAAAGAGGGCTTACCTTTGCAGAGCATCAAGATTCTTGTTCCCACAGAAGAATGTAGAATTTATAACTTGCTTCCCACGTACTGTTCTAGTTCTATAGATGGTCTCCAACTACTGGCTATCTTCTTTCTCTCCCTCTGTGTGCAGGGTTAAGAATAGAAATCCAAAGGTGAATAAGAGAAAAAAAAGTCATATTTTATCATTATCAAGAGTTCTAAAGTGTAGTTCCTCCTTGCCCATCCATTTTTCACATAACTAAAAAATAAATGAATAAGCATACACATAATAAATCAATAAATAAGAGTTGAAAAGTATATATCAGACTGACAAAGCTTCGTCTAACTTAACCATGGTTAACCCCGAGTACTTTGGTGACTTCAAAGATGATTGAAGGAGAATCCAAGAAAGAGGAAATTTGGTTCTGCAGAGAGAAATACCAATGGGGAGACACAGGGGTATCATAACTTACCTCATGTTGTAGTCTCATATGCACAGTCCCCTTTTTAACCAACTTTTAAACTCCTCAAGAACATACATATGAAGATTTTCCTAGGGTGCCCTAATTCCCTGTCTTACTCCTTAGAAGGCACATTTGAGGGTCCCTTGATGTGGCCCAGTGCTGAAAAGATGGTGCCTTGGTTCAAGGAAAGATTCAGGTAGCCATACCTCCTCTGGGACCACCATGTATATTGTACCTGTTGTACATTACTTCATTCCAAGATGTGCCAATCATATTTTTACGCACATGAATGGTACTTCCTGGAATGGGGTACTGCACACAGAATGGTTGAAGGTGGCAATCTTATCCATACTCAAACACTCCTCACCATGCCATTTCAGTCAATACCCCAACACTCTCAGTCCATGATGGGTCAGAAGAATAGACCCAAAAGCATGGAAAACAATCATTTCGCTCCCCTCTACCTTTTACCCATCTCTGAATATATATCCCCTCCCCTACTATGCTTCTAATGGGACAAACTTTAGAACTGAGAGAGAATAAACTTTCCTCCCCCAACCTCTACCTCTGGGACTTAGAATATTTGTCTGCATTACTGTGCTGAGTTTCAATTTAATATAGTTGTCACATGAAAAGCTAGTTTGCATTCCCCAAAAGTGAGCTGCTAAGTAGAAAGGACCACTACACTCACCCATCACATCTAGATATCACAGGCCACATAAAGATCCAATTGGAAGAGAGCTGGACAGAACTCTCACCTTCTTCGCAACTTGAATTTTCCTTACACTAGCAAATGAGCCTGACTGGGGCATCCTCTGGTCAAGGACGGAGGACTGTAGTAGCAGAAGCAGCAGCCACGTACCTCATTTAGAAGAAGAAGGCAGTTTCTCCCTCCTAGTCTTCCCTGTGCCCAACCCCAATCAGTTTACCAGGCTACTTAGATACTTTCACCACAGTACTTGGTCTTGGAACTGGATCATGGCCAAGGAAACATCGTTCAGCCAACAAAACTACTCAAAATATCTCAAGTCCTTCTCTTGAATTTGTTGATCTCGATGAAAGAGACTAAAGGTATAATATACTCCACTGCAACATTTATATATACCACCTTCCCTTTCTATATACTTCTCTCATACCCCAAAGTTTTTCCCTGGATTGCTATTTCAGTCACCACAATGGACACCTAATACCTTACAATAAAACAAACATACCTATTTGTCAACCACCCGGCCACGTGCCATTTCTCCTTCTCTTCCTCTGTCTCCTCTTTCACAATAACTTCAAAGAAGTCATGGCCACAGCCGGACACATCAGGGGTAGTTGAACCTAAGAGCTCAGAAAAGTCCCAAACTCAACAATTCTCTACCTCTTTAGTACTCAAGGTCCAATTCAAAGGGAGAAACAACAGTAATTTGAACAAGAAATATATAATATAATAAGTTATTAACTAAACTAGGAGATTCAAGTAATGAGGGTTGGCTAGCATAAACTAAATCGAATTTTAAAGAATATAGTAATACCAGATATATAACACCAGATATATCATTATATAAAATTATATACAGTAGCCACTAACCATCAGGCAACATCTGATTTATCTCAGTGTAGGTGTCTGGTCAGTTTGTTGGTTGTCTTTTCTCATTCATGTTGCTATTTTCCTGGTTCTTGGTATGACAAGTGATTTTCTACTAAATATAAAATGGACATTTGGAATATTAATTATATAATGAGATGCCTTATCATATTTACTCTTTATTTGTTGTTAAGCAAGCAGTCTCTCCGTTGAGGGGCAGGTAAGTATACAGGTTCAACTCCCCACCGTGCCCTGCCAACAATACACTAGCAAAAGAGGGACACTGCCTCACACTGCCTCTCTGAAGACATGTGGGTAGAAATACAGCTGCCCCACCTCAGCCCCACTGACATTATCCCAGAAAAAGTGGGGTATCAACCTGCATGGCCTAATAACCTCAATGTGGGAAGGTAAAATCAGCTTCCCATCAGGCCCCACTTTCACTAGACAGAAAGGAAGTAGATGCCAACTCACCCGCTTTACTGCTGTTTGGTCAGGGTGGACGCTCAGCTCCTCATTGGGCCCTGTCGCTCTAAGGAGAGAGGAGGAAAGAAGGGTTCCTTGGATAAATGACTAAATTTAGGGATGGGGCAGGGAAATTACAAGACAAGACTGCAGCATCTTATAGTACCAGAAAGTTATGAAGAGCTCAAAAAAACAAAGGATGGGGACATATCAAGGGGACACAGAAGCCAACCTGAAAGAGCTCCAAAAGGCCAAATCTGGAATAGTAGCAGCAACAGAATGAATATTGTAGTATTTGATTATAACCCCAAATTCAAAGTAAACATATAAAGGTCCATATTGATACAAATAAATAATTCAATAAATTAATTGAGAAGTTACAAACCTTTTTGTAGAAAAATTTCAAATTATGTATATATGACATATATATATATATATATAATGTCCCTCCCAGAAGTGTCACTTAAGCCGCCTTTTCACCCTGTGCCCACAATCCTGGAGTATAGCCTTTACTTAGTAACTAACTTACAAATAATAAAGTATGAGAAGGGAAAATATATTAATTTTTCACTGGAGATATGTGACAAACACTAACATAACCAAGTGACAGAGGCTGACATCATCAGTGATGTCATGTATATGCCATAGACCCCCTGATGTGATATGATGGGCACTTCACCTCTGGTATTTTTTCTCAAACCCAATATCTTGACTCTAATCTTGAGGAAAAAAAGAAATTAAGTGGTATATTTTGAACTAACATTGGAAGACTCACTATTGTTTAAATACCAGTTTTCCCCAATTTTGTCTATAAATTCAAAAAATGTAAGTCAAATTTGCCAGCTGGTTGTTTTTTTTTTTTTGTAATAATTTAGCAGTTGATTTGTTTTTTGTTTCTTTTTTAAAACTATTTTATATTGGAGAATAGCCGATTACCATTGTTGTGATAGTTTCAGGTGCACAGCAAAGGGACTCAGCCATACATATGCATGTATCCATTCTCCCCCAAACTCCCCTCCCATCCAGGCTGCCACATAACATAGAGCAGAGTTCCCTGTGCTATACAGTAGGTCCTTCTTGGTTATCCATTTTAAATATAGCAGTGTGTACATGCTGATCCCAAACTCCCTAACAAACCCTTCCCGCCATGCTTCCCCCCTGGTAACCATAAGTTTGTTCCCTAAGTCTGTCAGTCTGTTTCTGTTATGTAAAGAAGTTCATTTGTACAATTTCTTTTTAGATTCTACATATAACAGATATCATACGATATTTCTCTTTCTCTGTCTGGCTTACTTCACTCAGTATGACAATCTCTAGGTCTATCCATGTTGCTGCAAATGGCATTATTTCATTCTTTTTACTGGCTGAGCAATATCCATCGTATATATGTACCACATCTTCTTTATCCATTCCTCTGTCAAAGGACATTTAGGTTGCTTCCATGTATTGGCTATTGTAAAAAACAGTGCTGCAATGAACACTGGGGTGCATGTATTTTTTCAAATTATGGTTCTCCCCAAAGTGGGATTACTGGACCTTACGGTTTAAATCTTTTTGGGTTATTTGTAACATCTTTATTGGAGTATACTTGCTTTACAATGGTGTGTTAGTTTCTGCTGTATAACAAAGTGAATCAGCTATACATATATTCCCATATCTCCTCCCTCTTGTGTCTCCCCCCCACCCTCCCTATCCCACCACTCTAGGTGGTCACAAAGTACTGAGCTGATCTCCCTGCGCTATGCAGCTGCTTCCCACTAGCTGTCTATTTTACATTTGGTAGTGTGTATACATCAATGCCACTCTCTCACTTCATCCCAGCTTACCCTTCCCCCTCCCTGTGTCCTCAAGTCCATTCTCTAAGTCTGCATCTTTATTCGTGTCCTACCTCTAGGTTCTTCAGAAACATTTATTATTATTATTATTATTTTTAATTTCCATATACATGGGTTAGCATACGGTATTTATTTTTCTCGTTCTGACTTGCTTCACTGTAGGACAGTCTCTAGGTCCATCTACCTCACTACAAATAACTCAATTTTGTTTCTTTTTATGGCTGAGTAATATTCCATTGTATATATGTACCACATCTTCTTTATCCATTCATCTCTCGATGGACACTTAGGTTGCTTCCATGTCCTGGTTATTGTAAACAGAGCTGCAATGAACATTGTGGTACATGATTCTTTTTGAATTATGGTTGTCTCAGGGTATATGTCCAGTAGTGCAATTGCTGGGTCATATGGGAGTTCTATTTTTAGTTTTTTAAGGAACCTCCATACTGCTCTCCATAGCGGCTGTATCAATTTACAATCCCACTACAGTGCAAGAGGGTTCCCTTTTCTCCACACCCTCTCCAGCAATTACTGTTTGTAGATTTTTGGATGATGGCCATTGTGACTGGTGTGAGGTGACACCTCACTGTAGTTTTGATTTGCATTTCTCTAATGATTAGTGATGTTGAGCATCCTTTCATGTGTTTGTTGGCAGTCTGTGTATCTTCTTTGGAGAAATGTCTATTTAGGTCTTCTGCCCATTTTTGGATTGGGTTCTTTGTTTTTTTGATATTGAGCTATATGAGCTGCTTGTAAATTTTGGAGATTAATCCTTTGTCAGTGGCTTCATTTGCAAATATTTTCTCCCATTCGGAGGGTTGTCTTTTCATCCTGTTTATGGTTTCCTTTGCTGTGCAAAAGCTTTGAAGTTTCATTAGGTCCCATTTGTTTATTTTTGTTTATATTTCCATTTCTCTAGGAGGTGGGTCAAAAAGGATCTTGCTGTGATTTATGTCATAGAGTGTTCTGCCTATGTTTTCTGCTAAGAGTTTTATAGTTTGTGGCCTTTCATTTAGGTCTTTAATCCATTTTGAGCTTGTTTTTGATAATGGTGTTAGGAAGTGTTCTTATTTCATTCTTTTACATGTAGCTGTACAGTTTTCTCAGCACCACTTATTGAAGATGCCTTTTCTCCATTGTATATTCTTGCCTCCTTTATCAAAAATAAGGTGAGCATATGTGTGTGGGTTCATCTCTGGGCTTTCTATCCTGTTCCATTGATCTATATGTCTGTTTTTGTGTCTGTACCATACTGTATTGATTACTATAGCTGTGTAGTATAGCCTGTAGTCAGGGAGGCTGATTCATCCAGCTCTGTTTTTCTTTCTCAAGACTGCTTTGGCTATTTGGGGTCTTTTGTGTTTCCATACAAATTGTGATATTCTTTATTCTAGTTCTGTGAAAAATGCCAGTGGTAGTTTGATAGGGATTGCATTGAATCTGTAGATTGCTTTGGGCAGTATAGTCATTTTCACAATGTTGATTCTTCCAATCCAAGAACATGGTATATCTCTCCATCTGTTTGTATCATCTTTAATTTCTTTCATCAGTGTCTTATAATTTTCTGCATACAGGTCTTTTGTCTCCTTAGGTAGGTTTATTCCTAAGTGTTTTATTCCTTTTGTTGCAATAGTAAATGGGATAGTTTCCTTAATTTCTCTTTCTTTCTCTTAATTTCTCTTTCCTTAATTTCTCTAATTTTGTATCCTGCTACTTTACCAAGTTCATTGATTAGCTCTAGTAGTTTTCTGGTAGCATCTTTAGGATTCTTTGTGTATAGTATCATGTCATCTGCAAACAGTGACAGCTTTTCTTCTTCTTTTCCAATTTGGATTCCTTTTATTTCTTTTTCTTCTCTGTTTGCTAAGGCTAAAACTTCCAAAACTATGTTGAACAAGAGTGGTGAGAGTGGGCAACCTTGTCTTGTTCCTGATCTTAGTGGAAATGCTTTCAGTTTTTCACCATTGAGGATGATGTTGGCTGTGGGTTTGTCATATATGGCCTTTATTATGTTGAGGTAAGTTCCCTCTATGCCTACTTTCTGGAGGGTTTTTATCATAAATGGGTGTTGAATTTTGTCGAAAGCTTTTTCTGCATCTATTGAGATGATCACATAGCTTTTCTCCTTCAATTTGCTAATATGGTATATCGCATTGATTGATTTGCATATATTGAAGAATCTTTGTATCCCTGGGATAAATCCCACTTGATCACGGTGTGCCGTGTGTTCTCCCAGGGAAGTTGTCCTTGAATCATGGAACCCTGGCAGTGGCGGGCTGCACAGGCTCCCAGCCCCCACCGGCCCTGGCAAGTTGAGCAGACAAGCCTCTCGGGCTGGTGAGTGCTGGTCGGCACCGGTCCTCTGTGTGGGAATCTCTCTGCTTTGTCCTCCGCACCCCTGTTGCTGCACTCTCCTCTGTGGCTCTGAAGCTTCCCCCCTGCAACGCCCCCCTCTCCGCCAGTGAAGGGGCTTCTAGTGTGTGGAAACTTTTCCTCCTTCACAGCTCCCTCCCACTGGTGCAGGTGCCGTCCCTATTCTTTTGTCTCTGTTTTTTCTTTTGCCCTACCCAGGTACGTGGGGAGCTTCTTGCCTTTTGGGAGGTCTGAGGTCTTCTGCCAGCGTTCAGTAGGTGTTCTGTAGGAGTTGTTCCACGTGTAGATGTATTTCTGATGTATTTATGGGGAGGAAGGTGATCTCCACGTCTTACTCCTCCACCATCTTGAAGGTCTCTCCTAGCAGTTGATTCTTAAATTTCTATGAAAATCAATCCAACCTACATGAAAACAAAATATAACCAAAACAATCCTGAAAACATATATTTGTCAGTGTCACACTATTCAGTTTCAAGATTTACAATAAAGCTAAGTATTCAAGAAGAATACAGTAATTCATCAATGAAACATCACAAAACCGTTTAGCTATATTTCTATATATATTTAATTGTATGGCCAACTGCTTTTGACAAAGGTAGCAAGGCAACCTAAAGGTAAAAGTAAAGTCTTTTCAATAAATGTTCATGTAAATCTGCATATTCTTAGGTATAATATAAACCTTGTCTTCTTGGAATATCAGTCATACACCTAAACATTAAAGTAGAACAATGAAGCCTCAGAATGGAAGCATAGCAAATATGGTGACCTTGGGGTAGGTAAATGTTTCTTAGGGAGTACATAAAAGCACTAAATCTAAGATAAATTACTGATTAAAAATGTTCACCAAATTAAATTCTGTGCTCATGAAAAGATATTAGAAAATAAGTAGTTAGACTGAAGATTATGAAAAAACATTTTTAGTCTATCCAGAATACATACAGCATTCTTACAACTCAAAAAAGAAGGTAGGAGGAAGGCGGAAGATGGCGGAAGAGTAAGACGCGGAGATCACCTTCCTCCCCACAGATACACCAGAAATACATCTACACGTGGAACAACTCCTACAGAACACCTACTGAAGGCTGGCAGAAGACCTCAGACCTCCCAAAAGGCAAGAAACTCCCCACGTACCTGGGTAGGGCAAAAGAAAAAACAGAGACAAAAGAATAGGGACGGCACCTGCACCAGTGGGAGGGAGCTGTGAAGGAGGAAAAGTTTCCACACGCTAGGAAGCCCCTTCGCGGGCGGAGACTGCGGGAGGCGGAGGGGGGAGCTTCGAAGCTGCGGAGGAGTGCACAGCAACGGGTGCGGAGGGCAAAGCGGGGAGATTCCCGCACAGAGGATCGGTGCCGACCTGCACTCACCAGCCCGAGAGGCTTGTCTGCTCACCCGCCGGGGCGGGCGGGGCTGCGAGCTGAGGCCGGAGCGCAGGGAGAGGACTGGGGTTGGCGGCTTGAACATAGCCTGAAGGGGTTAGTGCACCACAGCTAGCCGGGAGGGAGTCCGGGGAAAAGCCTGCACCTGCCAAAGAGGCAGGAGACTTCTCCTTCCCTCTTTGTTTCCTGGTGCGTGAGGAGAGGGGTTTAAGAACGCTGCTTAAAGGAGCTCCAGAGACGGGCGCGAGCCGCGGCTGAAAGCGCGGAATCCAGAGACGGGCGCGAGCCGCGGCTAAAAGCGCGAACCCCAGAGGCGGGCGGGAGACGTTAAGGCTGCTGCTGCCGCCACCGAGGGGCCTGTGTGCGAGCACAGGTCACTCTCCACACCCCTCTTCCGCGGAGCCTGTGCAGCCCGCCACTGCCAGGTTCCCGGGATCCAGGGACAATTTCCCCGGGAGAGCGCACAGCGCGCCTCAGGCTGGTGCAAAGTCACGCCGGCCTTTGCCACCGCAGGCCCGCCCCGCACTCTGTGCCCCTCCGTCCCCGCCGAACTGAGTGCGCCAGAGCCCCCAATCAGCGGCTCTTTTAACCCCATCCTGTCTGAGCAAAAAACAGACGCCCTCCAGCGATCTACACGCAGTGGCAGGGCCAAATCCAAAGCTGAGCCCTGGGAGCTGTGAGAACAAAGAAGAGAAAGGGAAATCTCTCCCAGCAGTCTCAGAAGCAACGGATTAAAGCTCCACAATCAACTTGATATACCCTGCATCTGTGGAATACCTGAATAGACAACCAATCATCCCAAATTAAGGAAGTGGACTTTAGGAGCAAGATCTATGATTTTTTCCCCTTTCCTCTTTTTGTGAATGTGTATGTGTGTGCTTCTGTGTGAGATCTTGTCTGTATAGTCTTGCTTCCACCATTTGTCCTAGGGCTCTATCCGTCCATGTTTTTTTTAAATTTTTTTTCTTAATAATTAATTTTAATAACGTTATTATACTTTACCTTCGTTCTTTCTTTCTTTCTTTCTTTCTTTCCGTCCTTCCTTCCCTCCTTTAGACAACGAATCATCCCAAATTGAGGAGGTGGTCTCTGACAGCAAGATTTAGGATTTTTCCCCATTTACCTCTTTTAGTGAGGGTGTATGTGTATGCTTCTCTGTAAGATTTTGTCTGTATAGCTTTGCTTCCAACATTTGTCCTAAGGTTCTTTCCGTCCCTTTTTTTTTTTTAAATAAGAATTTTTTAATTCAATAACTTTATTATACTTTATTTTATTTTTACTGTATCTTCTTTCTTTCTGTCTTTTTTCCTTCTTTCCCTCCTTCCTTCCTTCCTCCCTCCCTCCCTCCTTTCTTTCCTTCTTGCCTTCTTTCCTTCTTTGCTTCTTTCTTTCTTTCTTCCTTCCTTCCTACCCTCCTTTCCTTCTTTCTTTCCTCATACTTCTACTAATTCCCTCTACTTTTTCTCCCTTTTATCCTGAGCCGTGTGGATGAAAAGCTTTTGGTGCTCCAGCCAGGAGGCAGGGCTCTGCCTCTGAGGTAGGAGAGCCAACTTCAGGACACTGATCAACAAGAGACCTCCCAGCTCTACATAATATCAAACGGCGAAAATCTCCCAGAGACCTCCATCTTAACACCAGCACCCAGCTTCACTCAACGACCAGCAAGCCACAGTGCTGGAAAACCTATGCCAAACAACTGGCAAAACAGGAACACAAACCCACCCATTAGCAGAGAGGCTGCCTAAAATCATAATAAGGCCACAGACACCCCCAAACACACCACCAGACGTGAACCTGCCCACTAGAGAGACAAGATCCAGCCTCATCCACCACAACACAGGCACTAGTCCCCTCCACCAGGAAGCCTACACAACCCACTGAACCAACCTTAGCCACTGAAGACAGACATCAAAAACAGGAGGAACTACGAACCTGCAGCCTGCAAAAAGGAGACCCCAAACACAGTAAGATAAGCAAAATGAGAAGACAGAAAAACACACAGCAGATAAAGGAGCAAGATAAAAATGCACCAGACCTAACAAATGAAGAGGAAATAGGCAGTCTACCTGAAAGAGAATTCAGAATAATGATAGTAAGGTTGATCCGAAATCTTGGAGATAGAATGGACAATAGATTGGACAAAATGCAAGAATCAGTTAACAAGGACCTAGAAGAACTAAAGATGAAACAAGCAACGATGAACAACACAATAAATGAAATTAAAAGTACTCTAGATGGGATCAATAGCAGAATAACTGAGGCAGAAGGACGGATAAGTGACCTGGAAGATAAAATAGTGGAAATAACTACTGCAGAGCAGAATAAAGAAAAAAGAATGAAAAGAACTGAGGACAGTCTCAGAGACCTCTGGGACAACATTAAACGCACCAACATTCGAATTATAGGGGTTCCAGAAGAAGAAGAGAAAAAGAAAGGGACTGAGAAAATATTTGAAGAGATTAGAGTTGAAAAATCCCCTAATATGGGAAAGGAAATAGTTAATCAAGTCCAGGAAGCACAGAGAGTCCCATACAAGATAAATACAAGGAGAAATACGCCAAGACACATATTAATCAAACTGTCAAAAATTAAATACAAAGAAAGCATATTAAAAGCAGCAAGGGAAAAACAACAAATAACACATAAGGGAATCCCCATAAGGTTAACAGCTGATCTCTCAGCAGAAACCCTACAAGCCAGAAGGGAGTGGCAGGACATACTGAAAGTGATGAAGGAGAAAAACATGCAGCCAAGACTACTCTACCCAGCAAGGATCTCATTCAGATTTAATGGAGAAATTAAAACCTTTACAGACAAGCAAAAGCTGAGAGAGTTCAGCACCACCAAACCAGCTTTACAACAAATGCTAAACGATCTTCTCTAGGCAAGAAACACAAGAGAAGGAAAAGACCTATAATAACGAACCCAAAACAATTTAGAAAATGGGAATAGGAACATACATATCGATAATTACCTTAAATGTAAATGGACTAAATGCTCCCACCAAAAGACACAGATTAGCTGAATGGATACAAAAACAAGACCCTTATATATGCTGTCTACAGGAGACCCACTTCAGACCTAGAGACACATACAGACTGAAAGTAAGGGGATGGAAAAAGATATTCCATGCAAATGGAAACCAAAAGAAAGCTGGAGTAGCAATTCGCATATCAGACAAAATAGACTTTAAAATAAGGACTATTAAAAGAGACAAAGAAGGACACTACATAATGATCAAGGGATCGATCCAAGAAGAAGATATAACAATTGTAAATATTTATGCACCCAACATAGGAGCACCTCAATACATAAGGCAAATACTAACAGCCATAAAAGGGGAAATCGACAGTAACACATTCATAGTAGGGGACTTAAACACCCCACTTTCACCCATGGACAGATCATCCAAAATGAAAATAAATAAGGAAACACAAGCCTTAAATGATACATTAAACAAGATGGACTTAATTGATATTTATAGGACACTCCATCCAAAAACAACAGAATACACATTTTTCTCAAGTGCTCATGGAACATTCTCCAGGATAGATCATATCTTAGGTCACAAATCAAGCCTTGGTAAATTTAAGAAAATTGAAATTGTATCAAGTATCTTTTCTGACCACAACGCCATGAGACTAGATATCAATTACAGGAAAAGATCTGTAAAAAAATACAAACACATGGAGGCTAAACAATACACTACTTAATAATGAAGAGATCAATGAAGAAATCAAAGAGGAAATCAAAAAATACCTAGAAACAAATGACAATGGAGACACAACGACCCAAAACCTGTGGGATGCAGCAAAAGCAGTTCTAAGGGGGAAGTTTATAGCAATACAAGCCCACCTTAAGAAGCAGGAAACATCTCGAATAAACAACCTAACCTTGCACCTCAAGCAATTAGAGAAAGAAGAACAAAAAAACCCCAAAGCTAGCAGAAGGAAAGAAATCATAAAAATCAGATCAGAAATAAATGAAAAAGAAATGAAGGAAACAATAGCAAAGATCAATAAAACTAAAGGCTGGTTCTTTGAGAAGATAAACAAAATAGATAAACCACTAGCCAGACTCATCAAGAAAAAAAGGGAGAAGACTCAAATCAATAGAATTAGAAATGAAAAAGGAGAGGTAACAACTGACACTGCAGAGATAAAAGAGATCATGAGAGATTACTACAAGCAACTCTATGCCAATAAAATGGACAATCTGGAAGAAATGGACAAATTCTTAGAAATGCACAACCTGCCAAGACTGAATCAGGAAGAAATAGAAAATATGAACAGACCAATCACAAGCACTGAAATTGAAACTGTGATTAAAAATCTTCCAACAAAGAAAAGCCCAGGACCAGATGGCTTCACAGGCGAATTCGATCAAACATTTAGAGAAGAGCTAACACCTATCCTTCTCAAACTCTTCCAAAATATAGCAGAGGGAGGACCACTCCCAAACTCCTTCTACGAGGCCACCATCACCTTGATACCAAAACCAGACAAGAATGTCACAAAGAAAGAAAACTACAGGCCAATATCACTGATGAACATAGATGCAAAAATCCTCAACAAAATACTAGCAAACAGAATCCAACAGCACATTAAAAGGATCATACACCATGATCAAGTGGGGTTTATTCCAGGAATGCAAGGATTCTTCAATATACGCAAATCTATCAATATGATAAACCATATTAACAAATTGAAGGAGAAAAACCATATGATCATCTCAATAGATGCAGAGAAAGCTTTTGACAAAATTCAACACCCATTTATGATAAAAACCCTGCAGAAAGTAGGCATAGAGGGAACTTTCCTCAACATAATAAAGGCCATATATGACAAGCCCACAGCAAACATCATCCTCAATGGTGAAAAACTGAAAGCATTTCCACTAAGATCAGGAACAAGACAAGGTTGCCCACTCTCACCACTCTTATTCAACATAGTTTTGGAAGTTTTAGCCACAGCAATCAGAGAAGAAAAGGAAATAAAAGGAATCCAAATCGGAAAAGAAGAAGTAAAGCTGTCACTGTTTGCAGATGACATGATCCTATACATAGAGAACCCTAAAGATGCTACCAGAAAACTACTAGAGCTAATCAATGAATTTGGTAAAGTGGCAGGATACAAAATTAATGCACAGAAATCTCTGGCATTCCTATATACTAATGATGAAAAATCTGAAAGTGAAATCAAGAAAACACTCCCATTTACCATTGCAACAAAAAGAATAAAATATCTAGGAATAAACCTACCTAAGGAGACAAAAGAGCTGTACGCAGAAACTTATAAGACACTGATGAAAGAAATTAAAGATGATACAAATAGATGGAGAGCTATACCATGTTCTTGGATTGGAAGAATCAACATTGTGAAAATGACTCTACTACCCAAAGCAATCTATAGATTCAATCCAATCCCTATCAAACTACCACTGGCATTTTTCACAGAACTAGAACAAAAAATTTCACAATTTGTATGGAAACACAAAAGACCCCGAATAGCCAAAGCAATCTTGAGAACGAAAGAAGGAACTGGAGGAATCAGGCTCCCTGACTTCAGACTATACTACAAAGCTACAGTTATCAAGACGGTATGGTACTGGCACAAAAACAGAAAGATAGATCAATGGAACAGGATAGAAAGCCCAGAGATAAACCCATGCACATATGGACACCTTATCTTTGATAAAGGTGGCAGGAATGTAGAATGGAGAAAGGACAGCCTCTTCAATAAGTGGTGCTGGGAAAACTGGACAGGTACATGTAAAAGTATGAGATTAGATCACTCCCTAACACCATACACAAAAATAAGCTCAAAATGGATTAAAGACCTAAATGTAAGGCCAGAAACTATCAAACTCTTAGAGGAAAACATAGGCAGAACACTCTATGACATAAATCACAGCAAGATCCTTTCTGACCCACCTCCTAGAGTAATGGAAATAAAAACAAAAATAAACAAATGGGACCTAATGAAACTCCAAAGCTTTTGCACAGCAAAGGAAACCATAAACAAGACCAAAAGACAACCCTCAGAATGGGAGAAAATATTTGCAAATGAAGCAACCGACAAAGGATTAATCTCCAAAATTTACAAGCAGCTCATGCAGCTCAATAACAAGAAAACAAACAACCCAATCCAAAAATGGGCAGAAGACCTAAATAGACATTTCTCCAAAGAAGATATACAGACTGCCAACAAACACATGAAAGAATGCTCAACATCATTAATCATTAGAGAAATGCAAATCAAAACTACAGTGAGATATCATCTCACACCAGTCAGAATGGCCATCATCAAAAAATCTAGAAACAATAAATGCTGGAGAGGGTGTGGAGAAAAGGGAACACTCTTGCACTGCTGGTGGGAATGTGAATTGGTTCAGCCACTATGGAGAACAGTATGGAGGTTCCTTAAAAAACTACAAATAGAACTACCATATGACCCAGCAATCCCACTACTGGGCATATACCCTGAGAAAACCAAAATTCAAAAAGAGTCATGTACCAAAATGTTCATTGCAGCTCTATTTACAATAGCCCGGAGATGGAAACAACCTAAGTGCCCGTCATCGGATGAATGGATAAAGAAGATGTGGCACATATATACAATGGAATATTACTCAGCCATAAAAAGAAACGAAAGTGAACTATTTGTAATGAGGTGGATAGACCTAGAGTCTGTCATACAGAGTGAAGTAAGTCAGAAAGAAAAAGACAAATACCGTATGCTAACACATATATATGGAATTTAAGAAAAAAAAATGTCATGAAGAACCTAGGGGTAAAGCAGGAATAAAGACACAGACCTCCTAGAGAACAGACTTGAGGTTATGGGGAGGGGGAAGGGTGAGCTGTGACAGGGCGAGAGAGAGTCATGGGCATATACACACTAACAAACGTAGTAAGGTAGATAGCTAGTGGGAAGCAGCCGCATGGCACAGGGATATTGGCTCGGTGCTTTGTGACAGCCTGGAGGGGTGGGATAGGGAGGGTGGGAGGGAGGGAGATGCAACAGGGAAGACATATGGGAACATGTGTTTATGTATGACTGATTCACTTTGTTATAAAGCAGAAACTAACACACCATTGTAAAGCAATTATACTCCAATAAAGATGTTAAAAAAAAAAAAAAAAGAAGGTAAACACCTCAATAAAAATTAGCAACATATTTTCACCATTGCTTCATAAACATAAATAAATTGCCAACAATCACATGAAAAGATGCTCAAAACCATCAATTATCACAGAAATACATATTATAACCATAATTAGATACTGCTACATGTGCATTAGAAAACCTGAAGTTAAACAGACTGACAATGACCAAGTGTCAGTGAGATGTGAAGCAAGTGGAACTCCTGTGCATTGCCAGTAGGAGTTTAAGTGGTACAATTATATTAGAATATTATTTGGCAGTTTCTTTTAATGTTAAATATTCAACCACCCCATGACCCAGCAATTCAATTGCTAGCTATTTATCCCAGGGAAATTAGTAACAGTCAGAAATGAATATGGAAGATAGAATTCAAGTCACAAATAGTGATGGTTATCCACAATATGTAAATACATTTGAGTTCAACTGTACTTTAAAGTACCTCAGATTGAATTTTTCTTGATTTGGCAATATTTTTCAAGGCTTCTCATTCAAAGGTGGACAAAATGGGACATAACGCTGTACAATTACTCAGTAATTATTATTACCTAGTAACTATGATCAAAAGAGAGAGTCAAACTGTAAAAGAAAACATCTTCTGAAAGAGTGAAGGGGAAGAGAGGATGAAACAGAGAGAAGGTTGGCTGAGATTATCTGAAAGTTGCCTCTATTTCCTGAGCTTGTGCTTCTAATTTGCCTTCTAATACATGTTCTTACAGTCAGGCTTTTGGAAAAAAGTACTATTGAATTGCAAAATCATATCACAAATGTTTGAACAGGGTGATTACTGTACAATAATATTCCCTAAGGTTACAGACTTTTCTTATAAGCAAAATTTCTGAGAGTTCCACAGCTAGGTGTCTTGGAAGTTGCAGGGCTCAACCCACTAAGTTAAAAAATTTGTTTATCATTAGTGAATTCACTGTAACCAGTTTACCTGAAAAGCCTTTGAAAGGCATAAATAAAGAGAATGAAAGGGGGACATAACAGAAATGAACATGAATGCCGACATGCTTTGACCAGAAACTGTGACCAGTTTCACACAACAATGCCAATCATTGCATGCATTTTTCTATTTTTAATTTCTAATATTCTAAACAGATATCTCAACTACTTAAGCCTAATCAAAGTGAATTTTATTTTGTCTTTTATGTTTTTTGTATGATTATGACTTTGGAGAAGTGTTGTATCATCTAGTTGTGCACACTGCACTATATCATGGGCCAAGTAACTTTTTCTCTAATTCTTTCATTCAACAACCATTTAGTGAGCCACTAAGTGGCCACAGAACATCATGGCTACAGTAAAAGCTAAAGGGAATTCACAGTCCCTGACCAACCTACCACCATTTGATTCATAAGATTCTTATTCCCTAGCCTCTATAACCCTATCTGGTTCTTATTCTGATTCAAATAGCTTTGAGCCTCTTTTTGTTTACCCTCCAAATGACTCTACTTTCATTTAGTGTGAAATTACATGATGATAAACAGAAATTTATCTTTTTAAGTCTATGGTGTGTCAGCGGTAATTGCGGAAGTGTATTAGTAGACCAGCACCACCACTGAAATTATTGATAGAGATCAAGCCTTGGTTTGTCTCTGAAGATTAATGTTTCTCACACAGATATCATCATCATCACTCCAGAGGAAAGTAAAAAAATTACTAACTCCAGTTCAGAAATTACAAAAACAGGAATTTATTCTCCAAATCTGTCAATAACTTTTTATGAAAACTCATTCCATGGGAAGATTTCTGGAATAGAAAGACCCTGGCTCTAGCTAACTCAAGGATCTCATGAATTTTCATTTTAGTTACAAATTAATGCCTGCTGGCAAAAAGTACTAATTCTTTAGCAAATTGTATATTAGTAATTGCAATTGCAACAGGGATGCTAATTTTCATTTGCTAAATGCTCTTTAGAAAAACGCATTTTGTAAATCAAGTCCTTTAACATTAATACCATCATATTTTCACCGTTTTTAAATTAAAGGTTGTTAACTTAATTCTGAATTCCTACATAAAACCCAAACCAAATACAAAAAGGAAAATAAAATTATCAAGGGAAGGTCTGTTTCATGTATATGTAGTTGTATGTCTTGGTGTGTATATAAATGTGTGTGCATACATGTATGAGAAGGTATATATGGGCATATGGCAATGAGGTGTGTGTGTGTGTGGAATATATTTAGATTTGACAATGGTTTCATAACCTATTTTTTCAAAGTGGTAATTAATTTATCATTGGGGGTGTATGAGATGATTTCAACTGGCATGTTGACAAGCAGTGTAGTCTAATAGCTATGTTGTATTTGAATGGGTATTAGAAAAAAACTAATTAATAAGTAAAACCTTTGGCTTCAGGGATATTATTTCTCAAAGAAACCAAATACAAAAAATGATTTGATATAAAAAGATAAGAAGTAAATAATAGTAGAGGTAAAATATGAAAATGGCAAAACTGTGAGTATGTCACATAGGCCCTGAAGTTTAGGATACAATGATTTAAATCATGTTGCAAAAAAATATAAATGGAACACAGAAATAAGTAGCTTTATATTTTATATTTGCATTTAGCTACAAGAACAAGTTCCCTCCTTTGAGGCAGTAGTGAATGGATTATGACAAAAATAACCTTTTATAATGTAATTGATGTTATGTTTACACCTATGCTATTGTTAACAAGTGATTACAATGCTACATCGTGACCTTGAGAATAAAGAATCCCATGAACAATCTTCATCAGTTACACAGTAAAATATTATGAAAAACAGTAACTTCACATAGTGGGAAAAAGAAATAGCTGTGACGTTGCAGCTTCTTAAATCACTGAAATGTGTCATTTGATATCTCAATGGGAATGAAGATTACATAACAAACTTTATTACATTAAATCACATGTCACTTTCCCTGGTGATGTATTTCCACACCTAATCTGAGGTCAGGAGGTTTCAAAGAACTCACTGAATCTGGATCACTAAGCTGGATTTTTTTTCCCCTAAATAGAAGTACAGTTAATTTACAGTGTTGTGCTAGTTTCAAGTGTATGGCAAAGTGATTCAGTTATACATACACAAAGACACACACAGACACACATATATATTTCAGATTATTTTCCGTCATAGGTTATCACAAGATATTGAGTATAGTTCCCTGTGCTATACAGGTCCTTGTTATTTACCTATTCTATATATAGTAGTGTGTATATGTTAATCCCAAACTCCTAATTTATCTCTCTCTCTCCCTCTCTGCTATCCCCTTTGGTAACCATAAGTTTGTTCTCTATGTCTGTGAGTCTATTTCTGTTTTGTAAGTAAGTTCATTTGTATCATTTTTTAGATTCCACACGTAAGTGATATCATATGATACTTGTCTTTGTCTGTTTGACTTACTTAATATGATAATCTCTAGGTCCATCCATGTTGCTGCAAATGGCATTATTTCATTCATTCTTTTTTATGGCTGAGTAGTATTCCATTGTGTGTGTGTGTGTGTGTGTGTGTGTGTGTGTGTGTGTGTGTGTATGTGTATATATATATATATATATATATATATATATATATACCACATCTTCTTATACATTCCTCTGTCAATGGACATTTAGGTTCCATGTCTTGGCTATTGTAAATAGTCTGCTATGAACATTGGGGTGCATGTATCTTTTTGAATTAGAGTTCTCTCCGGATATATGCTCAAGAGTGGGATTGCAGAATCATACGGTAACTCTATTTTTAGTTCTTAAAGGAACTTCCACACTGTTCTCCACAGTGGCTGCACCAATTTACACTCCCACCAACAGTGTAAGAGGGTTCCCTTTTCTCCACATCCTCTCCAGCAATTATTTGTAGATTTTTTGATGATGGCCATTCTGACTGGTGTGAGGTGATACCTCATTGTAGTTTTGATTTGCGTTTCTCTAATCATTAGTGATATTGAGCACTTTTTCATGTGCCTGTTGGCCATGGATTTTTGTATAATAAGCCATAAATTATGTTGGGAATTGGTAAGGATGAAATGCATTTACACACGCAGAAGGACAAAACATGGCCTAGCATATTTGGTAATACCCAATACCCAGTTATATTATCCACAGATAATACATAATGTAGACAGAGGATTTTGATAATTTCATTTGAAAATGGTCATGGTATAGGCTAAATCTTATTTCATGAGCTATACAACTCATTATGGCAATCTGTTCCTTAGCCATGTACACAACTTTGGCTATAAACTCTTAGATCCATAAAAGACTAATACCACCAGGATTCCCTGGCTTCTAGAATCTGTGATTTATTTAGTAACAGAATTAGAATACCTTTTGGTCATTGATGACCTTAGTGAGAACTTTTTTAGGGTAAGGAGTAGAAGTTCCTTGCAGTATAATAAAGAGAAAAGAGAAAGGGAAGATATAGGACCAATGAGTGCAAAAACCTCCCAGAAGAGAAGAACAAGAGGTCTTTTGGTAGTAAGTGAAGGGAATACAGAGAAGAATATGTTTGGTCTGTTTGTAGTCACCACCTGTCATTGAAGAGAGCTCAGGACAAATTCTGCAATATCAAATAGCATGAGTTAAGGAATAGACTTTATTAGGGAGAAGAAAAAATTGCAAGAACTGAATCAACAAGAAATGATAAGTTACAAGTCCTCCATTATTCCATTATCACACAAAAACATAGGTCAGTGTCTGATCCTGTTGGACACACAGCATGAGTGAGGCTAAAATAGAACTCCCGTTGCTATCCCTTCTTCTTATAGGCACACATGAGAATGTGACCTTGTCAGATGGGTTACAAACAGACCCCTAGGCACAAGGCAGACTGTTTTCAGATGCCAGCTTTATATAGGAGCTATATGGAACTACAGCTATCCAGAGTCCAAAGAACTTGGGCCTCTTGGGGTGATAGTTTCCGTTCCTCATTAAGCACTGAACTTGGATGCAGCCAGTCCAGCTGAGAGGAGAAGCCTGGAGTCACAGATAGTTTACTGTTCAGGAAACTCAGAATAAGCCAGTAGGTTTATTTTAAACTTATTAAATATTCCTTCCTTCCTTTCTTTCTTCCCTCCTTCCTTCCTTTCGTGTGTGTGTATGTGTTCCTGTTTGATTTCACTTTTGATTCATTCCTTGTTTGATTTCATTTTGATATATATACATAAAATATATCATTTATATGTTTGCTATATATTATATAATTATATAAATATATTTCCTTATATTCATTATATATTATATAATTGTGATCTCCTACAAATACTCTTTGCAACAAATCTCTTAATATATATCTCCTAATGATACATAGTCCATATGGCTCCATTGGCACATTCTACATTTTTTTTTTTTTTTTTTTTTGCAGTACGCGGGCCTCTCACTGTTGTGGCCTCTCCCGTTGCGGAGCACAGGCTCCAGACGCGCAGGCTCAGCGGCCATGGCTCATGGGCCCAGCCGCTCCGCGGCATGTGGGATCCTCCCAGACGGGGCATGAACCCGCGTCCCCTGCATTGGCAGGCGGACTCTCAACCACTGCGCCACCAGGGAAGCCAACATTCTACATTTTTGAAGCCACCATATCCTAGTTCTAAAACCATACATGTGCCTCAGAAGAAAAGTAAACTACAAACAATATTTCTCATAAACATCAAAACAAATATCTTTAAAAACAAATTTTTTGGCAAACCAACCTAGCAATATATACAAGGATAATACATTATAGCCCAATGGAATTTGTCCCATGAATGCACAGCTGCACAGCTGGTGTAATATTCAAATATTGACATAATTTACCTCATGAAAAAAAATGAGAAAATCTAGATAATCATTTCAATTAATGTAGAAAAGTATTTGCAAAAATCAGCCCCTATTCATGATAAATTCCTCAGCAAACTATGAATAGAAGGGAATATCATCCTGATAAAGGACAACTACAAAAAGCAAACAAAATAAACAACAGGCTTTTCAAAATAGTTACATTTAAAATAATCATCAAATCAAAGAATTTCATCAAATTCTTTGCCAGTAACATTTGTGTGGAAGGGATTCTTTCAACGGAAATATTTAATAGTTGTAGAATGTAAACCATATGAGGGCAGGGACTTGATTTAGTTCACTGCTGTATTCCTAGAGCCAACCACCACAATGCCTGCCAGAGAGTAGCAGTCAATAAATATCCATTAATGAAATAAGTTTTCTTTGCACTTAACTGTTGAATAAATTCAATAAAGCTAGAGATTTCTTATTAAAAATGTAAAACTTGATGTATTTGTCTGTTTTTGTTCCAGTACCATACTCTTGATTACTATAGCTTTGTAGTATAGTCTGAAGTCAGGGAGCATGATTCCTCCAGCTCCATTCTTCTTTCTCAAGACTGTTTTATCTATTTGGGGTCTTCTGTGTTTCAATTTAAATTTTAAAATTATTTGTCCTAGTTCTGTGAAAAATGTCATTGGTATTTCAATAGGGATTATATTGAATCTGTAGATTTCCTTGGGTAGTATGGTCATTTTATTCTTTTTGATGCAATGGTAAACAGGACTGTTTCCTTAATTACTCTTTCTGATATTTCACTGTTGGTGTATTGAAATGCAACAGATTTCTGTATATTAGTTTTGTATCCTGCAACTTTACAGAATTCATTGAAGAGCTCTAGTAGTTTTCTGGTAGCATCTTTAGGATTTTCTAGGTATAGTATCATGTCACCTGCAAATGGTGACAGTTTTACTAAACTAGTGTTCAAGAAGGAGAGAATAATGACCATCTTTTAAACTATGACCACTTATATTACATCAATAATAAATAAAATAATAAGGTAAAAGTGATGGACTAAATTGCATTTTTATTGCAACAAGAACAAATGAGAGGTATTATTTTTCCTTCTTCTGTGATAGGCTTAAGTACTATATTACATGTAAAGTGCCTATTATAGTGTTTGATACATAGTATAAACTCAATAAATTACAGTCACTAAGGACACACAGATAGCTTAAGAAAACCAGAGATGCAGAGTCAAAAGAAACGCAGCATGAGGAAATTCTTCGACAGTTAGCCTCTAGAAGACTATATGGGTGTTATTCATACCACCCTGAACCCTTCTTCTCTGTCCCACATGCCAGTCTTACAGTCGATATCTCAATTAAAGAAGCATGTCTCCAATAACCTACCACTAACTCTACCTTGAAAGTCTATTGGTGTAGCTAATCTGATCATTTCTCAAAGTCACATGTCCTAACACCCAGGGTCCAATACAGCCCAATGATTTTCTTTCCTCTTGTACATTTACATATATATGTGTATATATGTACATATATGTGTATATATGTACATATATGTGTATATATATGTACTATATATATTTATATACAAATATATAATTCTGAATCTACTTTGGAATATATATATAGTTTTTAATTATCAAAACCCATTAAAGAGGAGAGTTTTCTTCTCTATTTTAGGAAAAAAGTGATTTTTTTTCCAAATAAAGATTTCATTTCATTCTCAGAGTGTGTAATCCATTCCATGGTATCCTATTTGATTTGTGATTTTCGAAAAAGTGACTTAAGGTTGTGAGGGGTTTTAGCTAAAATAAGATGGCTTAAGTATTCTGAAGTCCCTTCTGTATTGACTTAATGAGAT
Organism: Orcinus orca; assembly: GCF_937001465.1. NCBI lineage: Eukaryota > Metazoa > Chordata > Mammalia > Artiodactyla > Delphinidae > Orcinus > Orcinus orca. Next base: position 125,914,251 of record NC_064580.1, read on the forward strand.
TGTTCCATCAGTGCCTGCAGCAAATTAACACCAGGGAAGTGAGCAACTCATTTGAGCTTGTTTGAATAATTTACCACCACATTTTTAGGAGGTTCAAGACAGCCCCTCGTTTTATGTTTGCACAATTATAAATGATTTCTTTAGAGTTTATGGAAAGTGTATTTCCCTCCTTGTAGAATTGCATATGATTTAAGAAAGATGCTTTTCACATGATGCCTACTTTCTCCTCCATTTCAATGTGCTGTTAAAAAGCTTCAGGGACACTGTTGTTACATGGGTGATGGTGTCTGATGGAATGACACCAACATACCCAGGTAAATGATCCAAGTTCATTTAATTTTACTACACAGAATGGAGAACCCAGAGGATCTAGTAGCCTATTTCCAGTCAGAATGAAACTATTTCCTTGTTTTGAAGTCCCTATGAGCGTCAGCAACTGCTAAAGTAATGCCTAATCCAAAGGGAGGTGGGGCAGGGACAACCTTATCTGGATCTTCTAAGAAAGATGATGATCTTTATACCACCTGTCCCCTCCTAACTAGAGACTCTGATTAGGCAAGTATTTATTGCAAAATGCCTCAGCATATTCCTGAGTGTCCACTATGAATCAAAAGTCAAATATTCAATGTCATATTATACATACTATTATTGATGTGATTTTCAAGTGAGAAAACTGAAGCTCATGAAGCTAAGTAACTTATTCACCATTACATATCAGGTAATGAAGAGATTTAAAACCTGGTCTGGGGCTTCCCTGGTGGCGCAGTAGTTGAGAGTCCGCCTGCCGATGCAGGGGACACGGGTTCGTGCCCCGGTCCGGGAAGATCCCACATGCCGCAGAGCAGCTGGGCCCGTGAGCCATGGCCGCTGAGCCTGCGCGTCTGGAGCCTGTGCTCTGCAACGGGAGAGGCCACAACAGTGAGAGGCCTGCGTACCACAAAAAAAAAACAAAAAAAACAAACCTGGTCTGCCTGGTCAAAATCCCATTGATTTGTACAGTACTGCATATTTTCCCAAATGTGCTTATTTGGGCTACTACTAGTTAAAGTCAGAAATCTCAAAAGATTTTCTTCATAAACAGAGAATAACTGTTCAGATTGAATAAAGAAACAATAGGAATGTGCTTATGTTGTAGCTCCACTTGTGTATATTTTCATGAATTTTCCTGCGTAATTTGCAGTAGGAAGTCATATATCCATTTTCCTGAACTTTTAGCATGATGCAAATCACAGAAAAAGTCTTCTTATTACAATGCTATATTTAGAATTTTAATTGATAACATATATTATATGACACCCATTCAACATTAAGCACTTCCACTGTAAATAGATATGAAGAATTCCCATAAAGTCTCTGTGTGCAAACCATTTCCACATCATCCACTAACCAAACTTGGGACTGTATGCTCCTTTGCTATTCAAACTTCCTAATTCTCTCCTCACCTCATTGGTACCTCAGACAATATGCTGACTTTGGTCTTCTCCATGAAACTGCCTCTTTTGTTTGCCAGAGATCCACTTCCTATGCCCTTTAGTCCTTCAATATACTTTCTGTGAATTCACTTCTACATTCAGTTGTGTAAGACAAAGTTTTCTGGTCATCCTTGAAATCTAATATTCCTGTTATTGTTATCTTTAACCTTCACAAGATCATCCACTTCTCTCAAACTCCACTGATTTATTTACTTTTTTGGCAAATATTTATTGAGTGCCTACAGCATGCAAGGTACTGGTGATAAAGCAAAGCTATACGTATGACCGGGGATTCTTGAACTTGTTATCTATTCGGATTGCTTAATTATATGTCTCCCCTGACAGACTGTAAGCTTTGGGAGAGCAGGGATCCTGTCTCCCCTACTCTGCCATCCTCTGTCTAACTAGATCTAGATTATACCATCATGGTCTGGACCTTCTCACCCACCTGCCTTGGCCCTAGAATTGTATACCAGTCTGTGTTTTCCTTTGGCTTGTCTCTACCTGCTTGTGCGTGAGGGCCAATTTCGTTAGCAGTTTTGTCAAGTTACAGATTTTACAAGTCTGTGCCTAGTAAGATTATTTTAAGATAATGTTTATACTCAATACCTGCCTGAAGTGGGTTCTCAAATTTGATCATGAAAATTTATTCATTGCAATTTATTCATTCCTTCATCAAATATTATTGAGTGTCTAGCATATGCCAAGCACTGTCCTGGAAGTTGATATAACTCAGATTTCAAGTCCACCATATTCCTCCCTTTGAAATGGAACAGTAGATGGACATAAAGGAGACTGTAAACAATGGTGCAAATGAGACTATTTCCTTCTCAGCAGCACAATACCATAAATTACCTCATGATATCCTGCTTCCTTTTATTATTGGAAATGAAATCAAAATCATTTCATATTCAAAACTCAGCAGATCATGTGCTGCAAAGCCCAGATGTTTATGATTTTGTTATCTGAAATTCATTTCTATTATAATTCATTGAGAAAAATAGACTCATAGCCAGTGTCAGTGAATATATGCAGACAAGAAAATATACTGACAATGTAAATGAAGGGATTATTCTCTATTACTGCTCTAAATATTATTATTTGAATTTAGGTTATTTTCATCTGCAGTTTTCTTGTTTGATTATATATGTTATGCAGATATATAGCAGCAAATGAATTATCTCTAGATGCCTGGCTTATAGCATATATCAGGTGGTAAACTTTATTTCCTCTAATTTTTAAAAAGAGATAAAGAGATTGTAAATCCTTTTTGAGGCATACCATGGGAATACTGTTGTAGATACATGCAAATCAGTTCAAAGCTGTATATAAAGCCTTATTTATCCTGCCAAGTTTCCCCAAATCAAACTTAAACACCCTTCAGAAGAGAGGAGAATATTAGAAAATTGAAGGAAAATTTGCTCAAAGCTGTTACAGTGCATTGCACATGATACAGTCTCATTAAATATTTGTTGATTTGATGAAATGAGAGGCAACTCAACATAACCAATGATATGGATCATATGCCATTATGTAGTACACATGTAAGCCAGTGAGAGAAGCCACAAAAATCTTAATTATAGTTGATTTTTCCCTTCAATTGAACAGACAAAGTTAGAAAGTCAGGGTTTTTTTGTTTTTGTTGTTTTTGACAGAAAACCTAAATAGAGTAATAAATTTACATAAAATTTAACAAAGAGCTTCAGATCAACAAGAATCAAATCTCAGTGCATTCAAAGAGAATGGATTATAGCTGAGAATTAATCTGTACTTGGAAATGGGGAATGCTCATCTCATTCCTTGGAATTATATAGGAAGCTACAATGCACTACCTCTAATGAATGAGAAATTCTTAATAGCCCCAGGCATTTACACTTTTTATGTTCAGATATTTCCAACTGGATGTGTATCTGATGTCCTCTTTTACTTTAATAGATTTTATCCTTTGGTTAGTTGGTTGTCAGAAGAAATAATTTTCTATGAAGATAAAAATCTTTGTTTTGAATAATATTTTAGTCCCTTTTAATGCAATATGCCATTGACTTGATTGTCAAATATTTTTACTGATGAATACCAGTTCTGCTTCTTGCCTGAACTCCAGACTTCTATAACTTCAGTGATTTCTTTACTCACTGATTCATTTTCATCCACTTCTGAATCAAATATTTAAGGAGAACCTACTGTGTGCAAAGCCTTATTCTAGGCATTTCTACATGTAATCTTCCATGTCCCACGCCATCCCACAAAATATTTTATTGAATTTGATTCCCCAGTGGCATACATATGGGTCATGTTAATGTGACATTTCCAGGCACCTCCTGTTTATCACTACTTTATTTTTCTACCCCACTGTCTCAGTTATGGGGCCAACCGCATCTACAAGATAAAACTCTCTTGATTTTCTTCTTAACTGACTGTGGTGGAGAAAATCAAGGATGACCCCTACTTGTCACTTCCTTTGGTAGTCATGCCCTTTTGTGATGTCCTCGTTCTGAGTTTGGATGAGACCTATGACTTGATTCTGACCAAAGTAATATAGCAAAAGTGATGCTAATCCACTTCTGGGATTACACTAAATAGAAAGGTGGCATCTGCGTAGTTACAATATTCTTTCACTTGCTAGCTTTGATGGGGTAAATGGCTATGTTGAGGAGTCCCATGTTTGAAGGAATTGAATTTGAATTCCAGCTAACAGCCATCAAGACAATGAGGCCCTCAGTCCAACAGTATTTATAGGAAACTGAATTTCACCAACAACCACAAGAGTTTGGAGGTAAATCCTTCCCCGGTAGAGCCTCATATAATACCACAACCCCAGCTGACATCTTAATTTCAGCCTTGTGAAACCCTAAGGCAGAGGACCTAGATAAGCTATGCCCAGATTCCTGATTCACAGAAACAGTGAGAGAAAAACTGTGTGCTATTTAAGGCATTAAATTTGTGGTGATACTGTCACACAATAGATAACTAATACCAGTGCTTCCATTTTAGTGTTCTTCATTGGTCTTACTTTTCTCCATCCTCTCTTGAAATATACATGTTCCAAAGTTATACACCTCACAAATCTAGTTTTCTCTTCCTAATATCTATGGGTGCTATTTATATAAAGCCATCATCTCTTGCCTTTACCTAATAGATTCCAATTTGATTCCGTAACAACATATCCCATTTTTGTCCAACCTCCACCCTGTTTTCAGAACTGTTATTTCAAAGATCAGATTATGTCATTTCCCATTATTAAAAAAGTATTTTCCTTCCCAAATCATTTTATGAGAGCAATATTACCCAATATCCAAACTAGATAAAGATAGTACCAAAAAAATAAAGGAAGGAAAAGAAAACTACATACCAGTATAGCTCATGATCTTAGATTCAACAACTCTCTATAAAATATTAGCAAATAAAGTCCAGTAATGTATAAAAATAATTATGTACCATAACTGTGACCAAATGAATTTATTCCAGGTTTGCAAGTCTGGTTCAACATTTAAAAATTAATATAATCTATCATATCAATAAGCAAAAGAAGAAAAATTATATAATCATAGCAATTGATACAGAAAAAAAAGTGAAGAAATCCAGCACACATTCATGACAAAGATTCTCTTTAAGGTAGAAGTAGAATTACCTCAACTTGATAAAGATCATCTACAAAATACTTATAGTAACTTAATGGTAAGACACTGGACTATTTCCTTTTAAAATTGGGAACACAGCAAACGTGTCGGCCCTCACCACTTTTACTCAACATAACAATAAAAGTTTTAGCCAGTGAAATTATGCAAGAAAAATAAATAAAAGGCAAACAGATTGGAAAGGAAGAAATGAAACAATCTCTATTTGCAGGTGACAATTGTCAACATAGAAAATCCCAAGTAATCTACAAAAAAATAAAAACCTCCTAGAAGTAAAAACTGAGTTCAGCAGAGCTACAGGATATAAGATGAACACATAAAAACTAATTATATTTTTATATACCAACAATGGACATATGGAAACTGAAATTTTAAAAATGATATCATTTACAAGAATACTTAATAAAACATGTACAACATCCATATGCTAAAAATCACAAATGTTAATGAAATAAATAAAAGAAAACCTGAATAAATGGAGAGGCATACCATGTTTATGGATTGGAAGAAAACAGTAAAGATATCATACGTCCCCAAAGTTATTTATAGGCTTAATGTAATCCTTTTCAAAGTCAAAGAAAGATTTTTTGAAGGTACACAGAAGCTTATTTGAAAATTTATGCAGAAATGCACAGGACTTCCAATAGCTAAAAAATCTTGATAAAAAAGAATAAACTAGGAAGAATCAGTCCATCATATATTAAAGCTTACCATATAGCTACAGTAATCAAAACAGTATGGTATTTACAGAGGAATAGAGGTGTGTCTCAATGGAACAGGACAGAGAACCCAGAAATAAACCCACAAAAAATTACCCAACTAATTTTAGGCAAAGTTGCAAAAGTAATTCAATTCATTTCAACAAATGGTGCTGGAGCAATTGGACATGCATTAACCAAAAAAAAAAAAAAAAAGACCTATGTGTCACACATTTAACTTACAATGGATTAAAAGTATAATGTAAAACTATGAAACTTTGGGGGAAAAATAGTATATGAGAAATCTTTGGGATTTAGGGCAGAGCAAAGAGTTCATAGGCTTGACATCAAAAACAATCAAAAAAAGGAAAAAAAAGCCAAAAAATTTACCTTATATCTTTCCATCAAATTTTTAAAGAAATCAAATTTTGCTGTGAAAGCTCATTTGAAGATTAAAATACAAGCTATAAACTGGGAGAAAATATTTGCAAACTACATATTCAAAGTACTCATATATAGAATATATAAAGAACTCTCAAAATTCAACAGAAAAAAAATTAGAAAATTTGATAAATACATGAACAGACATTTTACCAAAGAGGATACACAGATGTCAAATAAGCACATGAAGAAATAATCAGCATTATTAGCTGTAAGGGAACTGCAAATTAAAATAACAATGAGATATCACGACACACTTACCACAATGGCTTGAAAAAAATAGTGACAACATCAAATGCCAGCGAGGATATGGAGAAATCTGAGTCATTCGTACATTGCTTGTGGGAATATAAAATGGCAGAGCTACTCTGGAAAGCAGTTTGGCAGTTTCTTTTTTAAATAAACATGCAATTGCATTCTTGGGCATTTATACCAGAGAAATGAAACCATGTTTACACAAAAACATGTACATGTAGCAACTTTATTTGTGATAGCCAAAAACTGGAATCATTCCAGATGTCCTTCAACAGATGACTGGTTAAACAAACTGCAATACATCCATGCCATGGAGCAGTAGAAAGGACTAAACTACTGATAACACACGAAAACCTGGATGAATGTTCAGGGGAATTATGCTGAGTGAATAAAAATCAATCCCAAAAGGCTACGCACTAGATGACAGAAGACAGGTTAGTGGATGGGATTGTGAATTAGGGGTTAGGGGTTAGGTTTAGACATGGGACGAGAGAGGGTGGTATTTAAAGGTTATAAGAGGGCAACAAAAGGGATCCTTATGATGCAGGAACTATTCAGCGTTTTGATTGTAGTAGTGGATATATGAACCTATCAGGTAACAAAATTGGAGAGAACTTCACACACACACACACACACACACACACACACACACACACGTGCACTGAAAACAGAAAATCTAAATAAGATCAGTATCAGGGACTTCCCTGGTGGCGCAGTGGTTAAGAATCCACCTGCCAGTGCAGGGGACATGGGTTCGAGCCCTGGTCCGAGAAGATCCCACATGCCGCGGAGCAAATAAGCCCATTTGCCACAACTACTGAGCCTGTGCTCCAGAGCCTGTGAGCCACAACTACTGAACCCGTGTGCCACAACTACTGAAGCCCGTGTGCCCAGAGCCCATGCTCTGCAACAAGAGAAGCCACCGCAATGAGAAGCCCGCACACTTCAATGAAGAGTAGCCCCTGCTCGACACAATTAGAGAAAGCCCGCGCACAACAATGAAGACCCAATACAGCCAAAAATAAATAAATTAATTAGTTAAAAAAAATAAGATCTGTACCAATATCAATTTCCTGGCTGTTTTACTGTACTATAGTTTTGCAAAACGTCAGCACATGGGAAAACCAAGCAAAGTATACAGGAATCTCTCTGTCTTATTTCCTACAACTCCACATGAATCTACAATTATCTCAATAAAGAGTTCATTTTATTTTTTTAACATCTTTATTGGAGTATAATTGCTTTACAATGGTGTGCTAGTTTCTGCTTAAGCGTTCATTTTAAAAAAACACTTTAGTGGTTCTTCATGCTCATAAGACTGGGAATAGCGGAAGTAGTGATCTTGCTGCAGACACAAAATTTTGAGTGATACAAAATTTCATAAGATACCCTGTGTTGAAGATTCATTACATCATGGACACAGTTAAGTGTTATGGTATTCATTACATCATGGACACAATTAAGTGCTATGGTATTGCAGAGGCAGATAAATCATATCAAATAGAAGAGGTAAAGCCATAGTATACTGAACTATAATGGTGGTTGATCTCAGTAATCTGCAATACGCATTTCTGTATTTCTTTTTAACTTGATTTTTAGAAAATAAATTTTGGTTTACATTACATTTACTTAGAATTTAATTCATTTTAATCTACAAATGAAAATAAAATTCTTCATGAACTAGAAAGGACTTGTTAATGAACAGCAGCAAAAGGAAACAAAAGAGAAGTGCATTAGAGTTTTGGCAAGCCCCTCTTGTTATAGTGTTTGAATATGAAGCCTTTGGTCTCAGCTTCCTTGTTCACAGCTGGAGCGTTTCTCTGCACTATCATGGAGCTGAGCAGGGCTTGTCTGATCAGGTTTTGTTCTACAATCCCAAGATAGTTTTGTAGGCTTTGGAACAAATCTACAAAGAGGAAACACATACTCTAGATTTACTGTACATGACAGTGAAATCATCTGATCCATTTCATATGACTGGCCTTTAAGGCTGCTAAATCAAAGTCAAAGTTGGAAGATAATCATTCTTGGGAGCATACAGAGGCCCACATTTGCATAAGTACTCCCAAAGGACTGATGTTATTAGTTTGATCACTGCTCTTTTTTTTTTTTACATCTTTATTGGAGTATAATTGCTTTACAATGGTGTGTTGTTTTCTGCTTTATGACAAAGTGAATCAGTTATATATATACATATGTTCCCATATCTCTTCCCTCTTGTGTCTCCCTCCCTCCCACCCTCCCTATCCCACCCCTCCAGGCGGTCACAAAGCACCGAGCTGATCTCCCTGTGCTATGCGGTTGCTTCCCACTAGCTATCTACCTTACGTTTGGTAGTGTATATATGTCCATGCCAGTCTCTCACTTTGTCACAGCTTACCCTTCCCCCTCCCCATATGCTCAAGTCCATTCTCTAGCAGGTCTGTGTCTTTATTCCTGTCTTACCCCAAGGTTCTTCAAGACATTTTTTTCTTAAATTCCATATATATGTGTTAGCATATGGTATTTGTCTTTCTCTTTCTGACTTACTTCACTCTGTATGACAGACTCTAGGTCTATCCACCTCATTACAAATAGCTCAATTTTGTTTCTTTTTATGGCTGAGTAATATTCCATTGTATATATGTGCCACATCTTCTTTATCCATTCATCCGATGATGGACACTTAGGTTGCTTCCATCTCCTGGCTATTGTAAATAGAGCTGCAATGAACATTTTGGTACATGACTCTTTTTGAATTATGGTTTTCTCAGGGTATATGCCCAGGATTGGGATTGCTGGGTCATATGGTAGTTCTATTTGTAGTTTTTTAAGGAACCTCCATACTGTTCTCCATAGTGGCTGTACCAATTCACATTCCCACCAGCAGTGCAAGAGTGTTCCCTTTTCTCCACACCCTCTCCAGCATTTATTGTTTCTATTTTTTGATGATGGCCATTCTGACTGGTGTGAGATGATATCTCACTGTAGTTTTGATTTGCATTTCTCTAATGATTAGTGATGTTGAGCATTCTTTCATGTGTTTGTTGGCAGTCTGTATGTATTCTTTGGAGAAATGTCTATTTAAGTCTTCTGCCCATTTTTGGATTGGGTTGTTTGTTTTTTTGTTATTGAGCTGTATGAGCTGCTTATAAATTTTGCAGATTAATCCTTTGTCAGTTGCTTCATTTGCAAATATTTTCTCCCATTCTGAGGGTTGTCTTTTGGTCTTGTTTATGGTTTCCTTTGCTGTGCAAAAGCTTTGAAGTTTCATTAGGTCCCATTTGTTTATTTTTGTTTATATTTCCATTACTCTAGGAGGTGGGTCAAAAAGGATCTTGCTGTGATTTATGCCATAGAGTGTTCTACCTATGTTTTCCTCTAAGAGTTTGATAGTTTCTGGCCTTACATTTAGGTCTTTAATCCATTTTGAGCTTATTTTTGTGTATGGTGTTAGGGAGTGATCTAATCTCATACTTTTACATGTACCTGTCCAGTTTTCCCAGCACCACTTATTGAAGAGGCTGTCCTTTCTACACTGTACATTCCTGCCTCCTTTATCAAAAATAAGGTGACCATATGTGCGTGGGTTTATCTCTGGTCTTTCTATCCTGTTCCATTGATCTATCTTTCTGTTTTTGTGCCAGTACCATACTGTCTTGATTACTGTAGCTTTGTAGTATAGTCTGAAGTCAGGGAGCCTGATTCCTCCAGCTCTGTTTTTCGTTCTCAAGATTGCTTTGGCTATTCGGGGTCTTTTGTGTTTCCTTACAAATTGTGAAATTTTTTGTGCTAATTCTGTGAAAAATGCCAGTGGTAGAAGTTAAAGGGAAGAAAGTATTTGCAGGAGAAGAAAGCGATCACCTGTAACAAATGCTGTTCATATCAACATCAAATAAATTGTACCTACAGGCTAAATTATGCTCACTTTGTACCAACTTGTGATCTCTCATTAGTCCATCCCTGTCAATATACAGATGAAGAAACTGATTGATTCCCCAGATTGGGGAAGTACCTGTTTCAAAGTCTCAGAGCTGGTTAGAGGCAGGCCTAGTGTTAACACTCAAGTCATCTCTCACCCAATCTAGTGTTTTTGCTTTTGTTTCACTAACACTCAGCATTCAATCATCCAGGTTTCCTCTCTGAGAAGTCCTGAATTATATATTAATGAATTGATATTTCCAAAACTGTAAAATCCTTAGTAAATATTAAGCATTATGTTTAGATTTAACACAGTTCATTTAAATCTAGGGAGGGCTCTCATAAAAAGCCCTCCTTAAGAACTCAAGTAGAAAGATCCTAGATCATCTGGAATCTCATACCACCAGATACCCAGAAGACCAGCGTGCAGTGAATTACAATAATCAATTCTAAAAATAAGGGAAAAAAGCACTAATTAACTGCATCACATCTTTTTTGAGCAGGGGTTGTCATCTGGTAATACTGTAAAGATGGTGAAAGCATGTCTTAGTGTCAGCTATAAGATAGTTATCAACCTACAGATAAAAAGAGGATAGTGCTCCAACATGGATTTTGAAATTCAGAGATGGAAGAAAGAATTAGTGAAAAACATTGCCTCTAATGAAACCCTTCCAGACACTGCAAGGATTAATCAATAATGTTTCACAAAGAGAAAGACTTGAAAATCTCCTTAGGCCCATTTGGAATACTTGGCTCCTCTGCCAATGTAATTAGCCTTTTCAATTGAATGTGAATTTACTTTTGCAGAGTCATATATTTCTTTACCTTGGTTGTCTTAACGCAATTCACATACCCCTCTGAGCTTCAAGATTTTTTTTTTCAATTTGGAAAAAAAAGTCAACAATGTAGAAAGTACAGAGACTGCTATAGCAAACATCTATTTATCCATGGCCTTGAATGTGACAGATATTATTTTGCTGTACCATGTCACATTTTAAAAATATAAGCAAATAAACTTTTCTGATCATTTTTGTCCCTAGAATTTCCTCCTCAATCCTATTCTCCTACCTTAGCCCCTCCCCAGAGGGAACAATGAATTTTGTGTTTATCCTACCAATCCATATTTTATAAATATATATTTATTTCCAAAAATACTATATATTGTTGTTATATATTTTTAAATTACATAAATGGTATCCATACTATCTATATCTTCCTATAAATTATTTTGCTCCATATTATATTTTGGAAATCTATCATGTTCATTATTTTTAACTGCTACATAATATTGTACTTCATGAATATACCAAACTTTATTTTGGTATTTTTCTATTGATGGACACTTGTTTCTAATCTTTATCTAGCACAAACTGTGCTGCATTGACTTGATGTATGTCTCTCTGCACTCATACAGGAGAGTTTCCCTAGGAATTATATCTAGAAGTGGAATTGCTGGGGTTTAGTGTATGCATATATTCAGATTTTCTAGCTATTTCTGAATTGCATTCTGCAAAATGGTTGGCCTAATTTACACACTCATCAGAAGTATATACTTGTCATTGCCAGATTTTATAGTTCTTGCCAGTGTGAAGAGCTTCAAATGGTATTTCACTGATGTTTTTATTTACATTCCCCTGATTACTACAGAGGTGTAGCATTTTTTCATATATTTATTTGTCATTCAATTTTTTCTACTGTGAATTGCCTATTTGTATTTATTGCCTATTTTCCTCCTGGATTATTCATACTCTTTTTATTCACTTGTAGAATGTCTTCATATATTTTGGTTTCTAATCCTTTCTCCATTGGTCATGTTGGAAATATCCCCTCCTAATCTGTCCTTTGTCTTTTAAATTTTTCATGGTATCTTTTTTTTTTGGTCACAGAAATGTTTTAATCTTGATGTCATTTTCATTTTAAATAAATGTTTTAAAAATAAATCTTTTAAAAGAAATCCTATTTCCCCACAAGATCATGCAAATGTTTTCTGACACAGTTTAAACATGTTTAATTTTTTTTGGTTCACAATTAGGTCTTTAATTCGTTCGGAATTTACTGTTGTATATGGTGTGAAGTAAGGACCGAATTTTAGGGTTTGTTTTTCAATTATCTGGTAACTAATTGTCCAAACACCACACATTAAATAGTCCATCCTTTGCCTACTAATCTCTAATACCATCTCTGATACATACCAAGTTTCCTTGCATGAGTTATTGATGCATTCACTTTTGTAAACTGTAAAATTGAAATATTAATATATTTATCTGCTTTATTATAGGGGATTCCTAGAAAATCTGTCTCTATGGGCCAGAGTGAGAAACTGAAATGCTTCAGTACAATCCTTTGGAATTTTTTTTCTATATTCACCCTCTGGTTTCAAGACAACTGTCAAGTTCATAAAAAACTGCATTGTAGAATGATGAGAAATAATTCAAGGTAGGTGGCAATAGGAAATGGTAATTGTACTGTGTGGAGGCCAGGGCCACTCATACAAGGGATAATCAATACCTAGATTATAAACCAAACATAGGTCACTGACCAGCAGTGTAACTTTGAGTAAGGTATTTAGTATTTCAGAGCACAGTTCTGTCACTTATTAAATGGTCATTATAATACTTCCAAGGCACAATGTCTATGAGAAATTAATGAGACATGTATGAAAAATTCTGATCATAGTGCCTCGCACATAACAAGAGTTTACTAATTATTAAGTTTCCCCACTCAAAAAAGATGAACACTTACAGTTGCATTTAACAATTAATTCTGTTCACTCGGTTTCATAACTCTCTCTCCATTATTTTGGCAATGTCCATTATCCCACTTGCAAAGCAAGTTGTAATACATAAGAATTATAGGAACTGTAAGAAAGGAGTAGACTCATCAAATGCTGTCCACAGCAGCATTGTTGGAAGAGAAATGTGTGTAAATGCAGCTTTTCAAAGTCAGCATTGACTCTTCACCCTCAGGAGGTACAAGAGAATGCTAAGTTAGCAATAGTTCTCAAACTTTACGATGCATCAAAGTCCCCTGAAGGGCTTGTTAAACACAGATGCTGGGTCACACCCCCAAAGTTTCTGGTTCTGTAGGGCTAGGTGGAGATATAGGAATTTGCATCTCAATAACAAGTTCTAGGAGATGCTGGTGCTGCTAGTCCAGGGAACCACACCCTGAGATCCACTGCTCTATAGTGTCACTACATGTGTGTTATTGCCATTAAACACTTCCTGGTATTGTTCTCTTTGAAATATGATGCCTTGGAGGAAATGTAGTTATAATTTTCCAAGCAATGACCATTCATATCAATCTAGAGAAGATTTCAGAAGAACATATTACACAATAATTATGCTATTTCAAGTAATTTTGTGATGCTGTTTGTAGAAAGTAACTATTTAAAACTGTGGAGCAGATAAATTGTTGAGTTTCCAACTGTGTAGAAAATGTAAATTCTTGTAACACTGTATTTGTCCAATTCATTTGGTCAAAGAAACCACAATGACAATTCAATGTGCTGTATGTTCTACTCATAGCAATCTTAATAATATGAATCCAATGGAATCATACAAAGCAAAACAACTGGATTAGAAAAATGCCCACTGGGAATAGTTTTAGATAATGGAAAACAAAAGAAAATCTGCTTCTGGTAAAACATAAAATGCACAGATCTAATTAGTCCAAGTGACAGCTTGGGCATATTAGCAAACCAAATCCAACAATATATTAAAAGGATCATACACCATGATCAAGTGAAATTTATCCCAGAGATGCAAGGATTTTCAATATTTACAAATCAATCAATGGGATACACCAAGTTAAAAAATTAAAGAATAAAAACCATATTACCATCTCAATAGATGCAGAAAAAGCTTTTGACAAAATTCAACATCCATTTATGATAAAAACTATCCAGAAAGTGGGTATAGAGGGAACATACCTCAGCATAATAAAGGCCATATACGATAAGCCCATAGTTAACATCATACTCAAGGGTGACAAGCTGAAAGCATTTCCTCTAAGATCAGGAACAAGACAAGGACGCCCATTCTAGCCACTTTTATTCAACATAGTATTGGAAGTCCTAGCCACAGCAATCAGAGAAGAAAAAGAAATAAAAGGAATGCAACTTGGAAAGAAAAAAGTAGAACTGTCACTGTTTGCAGGCGACATGATACGAAACATAGGAAATCCTAAAGACGCCACCAAAAAACTATTAGAGCTCAGCAGTGAATTAAGTAAAGTTGCAGGATAGAAAATTAATATAGGAAATCTGTTGCATTTCTATACACTAACAATGAAGTATCAGAATGAGAAATTAAGGAAACAACCCCATTTACCATCACATCGAAAAGAATAAGGGGCTTCCCTGGTGGCGCAGTGGTTGGGAGTCCGCCTGCCAATGCAGGGGACATGGGTTCGTGCCCTGGTCCGGGAAGATCCCATGTGCCACGGAGCGGCTGGGCCCGTGAGCCATGGCCGCTGAGCCTGCACGTCCGGAGCTTGTGCTCCGCAATGGGAGAGGCCACAACAGTGAGAGGCCCATGTATCGCAAAAAAAAAAAAAAAAAGGAATAAAACAGCTAGGAATAAACATAAGTAAGGAGGTAAAAACTTATACTTGGAAAACTGTAAGAGACTGATGAAAGAAATTGAACATGACACAGACAAATGGAAAGATATACCATGTTCATGTATTAGAAGAATTAATACTGTTAAAATGTCCATACTACCCAAGGAAATCTACAGATTCAAAGCAATCGCTATCAAATTACCAATGACATTTTTCACAGAACTAGAACAAATAAACCTAAGACTTAAATGGAAACACAAAAAAACCCAAACAGCCAAAACAATCTTGAGAAAGAAGAACGAAGCCAGAGGAATCAGGTTCCCTGACTTCAGACTATAATACAAAGCTATAGTAATCAAAACAGTATGGTACAGGCACAAAAACAGACAGATCAATGGAACAAAATAGAGAGCCCAGAAATAAATCCACACACTTATGGTCAATTAATCTATGACAAAGGGGGCAAGAATATACAATGGGGAAAAGATAATTTCTTTAATATGGTTCTGGGAAAACAAAATAGCTACATGTAAAAGAATGAGATTAGAACATTTCCTCACACTATATACAAAAATAAATTCAAACTGGATTAAAGACCTAAATGTAAGACTGGAAATCATAAAAATCCTAGAAGAAAACATAGGCAGAACACTCGTCATAAAGCATAGCAATATTTTGTTGGCTCTGTTTCATAAGGCAAAGGAAACAAATGCAAAAATAAACAAATAGGACCTAATTAAATGTAAAAGCTTTTGCACATCAAAGGAAACCATTGACAAAAGGACAACCTACTGAATGGGAGAAAATATTTGCAAATTATATGACTGATAAGAGGTTAATATCAAAAATAAATAAACAGCTCATACAACTCAACATCAAAAAAACAAACAACTGGAGAAAATATTTGCAAATGAAGCAACTGACAAAGGATTAATCTCCAAAATTTACAAGCAGCTCATGCAGCTCAATATCAAAAAAACAAACAACCCAATCCAAAAATGGGCAGAAGACCTAAACAGACATTTCTCCAAAGAAGATATACAGATTGCCAACAAACACATGAAAGGATGCTCAACATCACTAATCATTAGAGAAATGCAAATCAAAACTACAATGAGATATCATCTCACACCAGTCAGAATGGCCATCATCAAACAATCTACAAGCAATAAATGCTGGAGAGGGTGTGGAGAAAAGGGAACCCTCTTGCACTGTTGGTAGGAATGTAAGTTGATACAGCCACTACAGAGAACAGTATGGAGGTTCCTTAAAAAACTAAAAATAGAACTACCATACAATCCAGCAACCCCACTACTGGGCATATACCCTGAGAATACCATAATTCAAAAAGAGTCATGTACCACAATGTTTATTGCAGCTCTATTTACAATAGCCAGGACATGAAAGCAACCTAAGTGTCCATCGACAGATGAATGGATAAAGAAGTTGTGGCACATATATACAATGGAATATTACTCAGCCATAAAAAGAAACGAAATTGAGTTATTTGTAGTGAGGCGGATGGACCTAGAGTTTGTCATACAGAGTGAAGTAAGTCAGAAAGAGAAAAGTAAATACCGTATGCTAACACATATATATGGAATCTAAAAAAAAAAATGGTCATGAAGAACCTAGGGGCAAGACGGGAATAAAGACACAGACCTACTAGAGAATGGACTTGAGGACATGGGGAGGGCTAAGGGTAAGTTGGGACAAAGTGAGAGAGTGGCATGGGTGTATATACACTACCAAATGTAAAATAGATAGCTAGTGGGAAGCAGCCGCATAGCACAGGGAGATCAGCTCAGTGCTTTGTGACCACCTAGAGGGGTGGGTTAGGGAGGGTGGGAGGGAGGAAGACGCAAGAGGGAAAAGATATGGGGTTATATTTATATGTATAATTGATTCACTTTGTTATAAAGCAAAACCTAACACACCATTGTAAAGCAATTACACTGCAATAAAGATGTTAAAAAATAATAATAATAAAAACCCCAAAAAACAGCCAATTAACAAATGGGCAGAAGACCTGAATAGACATTTTTCCAAAGAAGACATACAGATGGCTAACAGTCATATGAAAAGATGCTTAACATTGTTAATCATCAGAGAAATGCAAATCAAAACCACAATGAGATATCACCTCACACCTGTCAGAATGGCTATCATCAAAAAGATCACAAATACCAAATGTTGACAAGGATGTGGAGAGAAGGGAACACGTGCATACTGTTGATGGGAATGTAAATAGGTGCAGCCAAACAGTATGGAGGTTCCTCAAAAAACTAAAATCACAACTACCAGATGACCCAGCAATTCCACTCCTGGGTATATATCCAAAGAAAACAAAAACATTAATTCAAAAAGATATATGCCTCCCAATGTTCATAATAGCATTATTTACAATTACTTACAATAGTCAAGATATGGAAGCAACCTAAGAGTCCCTCTCAACAGATGAATGGACAAAGAAGATGTGGTACATATATAGAATGGAATATTGGCCATAAAAAATAATAATGAAATTTTGCCATTTGCAGCAACATGGATAGACTTCAAGGGTATTATGCTTAGTGAAATAAGTCAGACAGAGAAAGACAAACACTATAATTATATCACTTATATGTGGAATCTAAAAAATGAAACAAACTAGTGAATATAACAAAAAAGAAACAGACTCACGGATATAGAGAACAAACTCCTTGTTACCAGTGGAGAGAGGGAGGGATTGAGGAGCAAGACAGTGGTAGGGGATTAAGAGGTATAAACTGCTATGTATAAAATAAATAAGCTATAAGGATATATTGTACCACACAGAGAATATAACAAATATTTTATAATAACTATAGATGGAGTATTACCTTTAAAGTTTTTGAATCACTATGTTGTACATCTGAAAATCAACTAAACCTTAATAAAAAATAAATTTTAAAAAATAAACATAAAATGCTGAGATCTAATAAGTCCAAGAGACAGCTTGGGCATAGTTGAAACAACACTGCATATGGAATCAGATGGTGAGTAATTACCTAACATTCCACTAACTAGACGTAAAACTTGGACAAGCACTCTATAATCACTCTGATTTTCAGTTTTCTAATACGTAAAGTGGGGATGAAAATGCTTATCTAAAACTCCTTGTAAAGATCATGCAAGATATATAAATCCAGTAATATTATCAATCAACAATATCATGAGGCAAGTAGCAAGGAACCAGTAGCTGAAACAATCTCCTCCACAAAAATAACTGAAAGGAGAAGCAAAGCTGACAACCCCAAGACCCCCAAGATTAGGGTTGCTAGATTTAGCAAATAAAAATACAGGGTGCACAAATTTGAATTTCAGATAAACGAGTGATTTTTATTATATTTGCTATATTTCCCTTACAATGTTTGGGCTTATATATACTAAAACTATTATTTTGTTTATATCAAATTCGAATTAACTGTGTATCTGTTAGAGGTCATTGAGAGGATCCTGGAGCTGGATCCAGGCAATTGCAGGCCCTTTACCCCTTCCCCTGCCCTTGGAATGTACATTCCACCCACTGTTCCCACACTAGTAATTACTTCAAGGACGCAGCCTTGAGAAAGTAAAGTGTTATTGAGACCATCTGCACTGTATACTTGAGTGAACCCCGTTAAGGCCTCTATATAATCTCTTAAGATTCTGGTGGGCGGGTGCAGAGATACACTTGTCTTGCAGGCACCCAAGATGAGCCTGTAAGTTCCCTAGCTTATTAATACTGGCGACTACAAACATGGAGTGCTCTGCCTCTTTCTTCAGTGTCTCTTTGCCCTGCCTGTATGGGGTCCAGTTTCAAATTTCGCCCAGGGAACACATGAGGCTGTGAACCAAAAATATCCTATATATTACTGGGCAACCCTACTCAAAAAGCTTACATTGCTAGAGATCAGGGAAAGATGATCCAATGTTTCTATTCCCTTCAAACCTCTAGTCCCTTCTGCAACCCCTGCCCCCTAACTTCTGCCAGTGAATGACTTCTTTCACTTAACTGAAAAACTGTACCTTACCCTAGGTCAATTCCTGCAGTACTCACACCACCTCAATGGGCATGTCTAAATCCACGAATTCTCCATTTACTCCTATTGCTGCTGGTAGTTTTTCACTGTCAGCTACCTCACAGAAGACAATATACCAAACTAATTTGATTCTCACAGCAAGTCTGTGAGGCTAAGGCCAGGTATCATATTATACTCATTGGAACAATAAAGAAGCTAAGGCTTGGAAAATTAAGTGAAATATGTAATATTGTAATAAATGCCTTTTCTTGAATCGTGAACCTAGGGCTCTTTCCATCCCACTCAATTCCCACCCCAATCTCTGACACCCTACTCGCTATCACCTCCAGAAGGAAGAGAAAAAAGGAAGCTATTATCTGGTCATATAGGTAGAACTGAATTAAGAAATCAATAGGCATTAATATGTATAAATGAGAACTAATTGAATCACAAAATTGATGGTACTTGATATAATGGCTCAAGGTAAAACAAATCCATCATTTAAACTGATGCATCTTAAAGATTCAGAAGCCCTACTTGAGGGCTTCCACAATTTTCTGTGGTTCATTAAGCACACCTGACTTGCTCATAGGGCAAGTTTAGCCATGCAGGTAGGAGAGAAGACAACTAACAGCAGGGTTTTCAGTACTCAAGTGTAGCAGCAAGTTTTTACATTTGTGCTTCCAAAACTTTTTTGTTGTTGATTGTTCAGTTTGGAATTTTTAGTTATCCCAGTGCAGGAAAATACATACACCAAAATGCAACCCAGAAGTCAAATGGATTTCAAGCTATGGCAGAGTGTTCCACAGGCAAGTCTCAAGTACAATACATGCTTGCTGTTTTGTCACTGCCTTTCCTATCTTTTTTTTCCCTTTTGATGACCACATAGCAGATAGCTCTTCACTCCTTGAAAGAACCAGTATCGCCATTAGCTCTTATAGCTCTGTCTTTAATTTCTCTTAAGTTTTAATAAGGCAAGTGCTCAAAGTCTAGTTCGTACCTAAGTAGAGAGATGTGTAAAGTTCATACAAATCCTACAAAGTAGTGGTTTTCTAACTTGGCTCTATATTGGAATAAATTTGGGGAGCTTAAAAATACTGAAGCCTGATTCTTAACCTCCCTCCCTTTTCTATTTAATTGGTCTATGGTGTGGTCTGATCATCCAAGTATTTACTTAAAGACTCCCTAGGTCATTAAATGTGCAAACAAGTTTGAGAACCACTAATTTAGGAAAGCATAGGTACATATTTAGAAGCATCTGAAGGAGCTTTTAAAAATTCCCAATGCTCAAGATAGATCTCACATCAACTAAACAAGAATATCTGAGGGTGGAACCCAGACATGTAATTTAAAGATCTCCCAGTGATTCCAATGTGAAACCAAGGTTGAGGATCACTGCTTTAGCTTTGGTGCCTTTTCATGCCCTTTTCTTGGCATATAATTCATTGCAAGGGGACAGAGGACAATTATTTGTTAATCTATTTAAACTCACATTTGACTGAACACAATGAATTCTGACTCATCCTGAGTGCTTGGGAAGTATTTGTTTAATGCATGACCATATTTGAAGATCTTAACACACTGAAGACACAGTGAGTTCAATATGTAGTTAAGTATGCATCCTGACAACATGACTGATTAAAAAACGTATAATATATATGATACAGTACAGTAAAATTAGGTATGAGTATGTGATGTTAATACAATGCACTTATTCTCAATTTCTGAATTTTACTTTTCATATAGCTGCTGAGATAAAATGGGGGTGCTTGTGCATGCTCTCTATGGTTTCACCCAGTTGTCAAAACAAAAGGACATGTACGTGATGCTCTACCTTTGTGACCAGTCTAGGGTTGTCAGATTTAGCAGGAAAAATAACAAAGAAAAGAAAAGGACTCCCAATTAAATTTGAATTTCAAATGAAAACAAGTAATTATTTTTAGTATAAGTATGTTCCCTGCAATATCTTGGACATACTTATACTAAAAGCTACATATCCTTTGTTTCTCTGAAATTCAAATTTAACTAAGTGTCCTATATTTTGTCTGGCCACCTGAGACCAGTCCAGACTGTTGAGCGTGCAAGTGTCTTTAAAATAAAAAGAGAGAAAAGTGAAAATACTGATGAAACACATCTAATGGTTAAAAAACTTCTTAGATGTTACCTTTATAAATTCATCTTGCAGTTGCTAATAAAAATAAGAATTTAGTTATCAACTTCTATTTTAAATTCAATGTCTCCGCAGCATGTGGGATCCTCCCGGACCGGGGCACGAACCCGTGTCCCCTGCATCAGCAGGCGGATTCTCAACCACTGTGCCACCAGGGAAGCCCCCTTACTTTAAATTTTAATCCTACTTAGTGTGCAGTGTATTTGGGAGCAGATTCAGGAAGTAACAGTATCAACCTTACTTAATCAGCAACATAATTATAAGTGGAATATTAGCAAACAAGATACAACTAATCATAAAATAAAATGTATTTTAAAATAATTGATGAGGCTTACTTTAACATAACAAAATGATATACACTTCATTCAATGGAGTTGATACATATGTGTTGATTTTTTTTTGTATTCAAAAGCATCATTGATGTGCACAAACTGAAAACACAAGAGAGTACTTTAACAATTTGCTTAATATAAAGAGGATTTATGGAGAACAGGGATTAGGCAAACCACTTGCTTATGGAATATCCCCATTCTTTAAGAGAGAACACATGAGAATACAGATAAACTGGGTCTAGGACTGACTACACCAGTGGGTGGGTCTTTGGATTAGCAATATCAGTATCACTTGAGAACTTGTTAGAAATACAAATTATTAGACCACCTAAATTTACTGAATCAGAAACTCTGACCCAGAAGACAGCTTTAACAAGACCTGCAGGGGATTACCACGCACACTGAAGTTGGAAGACAAAGGTTTGAATCCTGCCTCTGTCATCATCAAGCTGAGTAACTTCTACACATCCCAAATTTATGGAATTTCAAGCCCATCATCTCTAAAAGGAAATAAACATCATCCACATTGCAGGCAGGCCTGTCAAGAGAATTCACAGAGATGTTGAACATGAAAACACTTTGTAAACCTAAAAAACTATAGAAACATGAGCAATCTATTATCTATCATGTGGAAAATTTTTAAAAGCTTTTGAAACTCATAATGATATTAATTCAGTATATGATAAAGCATGCATGTCTCTTCTTATCATTATTTTTTGGTCATTTTGATCATCAAATAACAGATATAAAAAGGAAAAGAAAACATCCAAATTAAAATGACCTTGGGCTTTAAGCTACTGATTCTGTCTACTAAAAGCATCCTGTTTAAACTTAAATGCTTTACCCCAAACTGTATCCCATACTACTGATACCACTTGCAAATGGAACAGCTCTAGTGATAACTCCCTATACATGAGTACATAGTAGAGAAAACCTATAGTGGGGACCAATTTTACTGGGTTCAAGGACTGGCTCTGCTGTTGACTCACAGTGTGACTTTAGGCAAGTGTCTGCGCCTCTACACATGTTGATCAATTTGACAAGATCATCTCTGTGAGTTCTTTAAGCTCTAAACACTATACTGGCTATATTTTATCATCTTAATGCGCCCTATGTTCTTCCATTGCCAGCCAGCACCTGAGAGAGAATTATTCTGATCCCATTCATATTATTTTAACTTTCAACGATTCCAACATGGTATGTGTTTCTTAAAGACTCCAGGGAATTGTTAAAGAGAAATGAATCTCTAAAAGCATTTATCCATCTTTTAATTTTCAATGTATTCAGATCAAACATTTTATCTGACCGAATTCATAAGACAAAGACTTAGAAAAATGTGCTCTGAGCTCAGTCCACTGCAGCTGTGTCACTGCTTCCTGAAGCCAAATCGCTACTCCACGGAGACAATATTCCATTGAGTAGGTGTATTGTATCGCCACTTACAGTAAAAACTCTAAGTAAAATATGCTTTAGTTCTTAGAGCTTTGGATGACTGCTTTAACCAAGAAAATCTCAAGGTCAGGAGTAAACCTTTTGTGAGAGATACATAATCAAAAATCGATATTTCAAGCAAAATATATGGGCTCTGAACATGCAAAGCAATTAAGAATTCAAAAATAGTCATTAATGGACAGGCATCTCTCCAGAATATTCATTGACTAGTAGAGGAGTATCCATTTATTGCTCTAAGGCAAAAGGATGTTGAGATCTATATTTCAACCCTTTTAAAGTACCATTTCAAGGAGCTGTACATGGTAACTTTTCTCATTAGAGAACCATTTTTTGACTATGTACTATAGATCACTTTAAACTGAAATATGAACTATTATTAGTCTATGTCTACAGAATACCATTCACCCATGTCAGAAAAAAAAAATATATATGAGCATTATCCATGTAGATTTTCTTTATGATGTTATTCACTTTTATTTATTATTTGTGCCTGCATCTTCTAAAGGAATCTTAAGTAGATAGGCAGAGAATACATGTGTATTCAGTGTCAACTCTGTTCTTAGTCCTAGGCCAGGGGTTATAAATGCAATGGCTAATAAAACATATACGATCTCTCCTGTCACTGAGCTTACCATCACTTGAGAGAGACAATAAAAAAATACACAAATAGATTAATGCAGAAATAAAAGTCACTATAGGTTCACTGAATGAAATAGAGGGTGCAGCAGTAGTGAATTGGATGGGGATCTAGTTAGAATGGTCAGGAAAAAACTCTCTATAGATACTGTGGAGCTGAAACATGGATAACAATGAAAGCAGGCTAAGTGTGGCACAGCCTTGAAAGAAAAAAACAAGATGTCTTTCTGGATGAAGAGAATAATGACCAGTAAAAATGAAAATGAAAGGAATACTGTAGTGAACAAAATCCCATCCTTACCCTTATAGAACACATAGTTCAGGGAGTACAGATATTAGACAGATAATTACCAATAAAGATGAATAAGTCAGCCAGGTCCTGCAGTGGAAAGTTACAGGGAACTTTGGGGGCATAAAATAAAGGGAAATGCCAAACCTGGAGTGTAGGAATCATGAAAGTCTTGAGTTTAAATCTGAGAATGTTTAAATCTGAGAATTAAGAGTCAAAATAATAAATTAGACACATGATAGAAAAGAGGGATCATCTATGGAGGATTGTGAAAGTGTCTATGTAAGTATAAGGTCTTAAGAAAGAACTACAAAGTAAGTGCAAGTGAAAGGCTACACCTAATCATTATTACTCTTCTCATTATGATCATCTTACCAACCCCCAAATTCTGGTAATAATTTGGCTTTGGTGGAAAATAAACACATTGATGGATATTAGTCAAAAGGCTCCCTATATGCTTAATATTCTCACTGTAAATTAATAAAATTTCTCTTTAATTATAAAAAAGTCCATTTAACTATAGAAATTATTACCAGCATTAGCTGTGTTTGTAAAAAAAAAAAAAAAGCTTTCCTTAGAATATCTAGGCTATGAAAAAGTAATTTGGAGCATTTCCAAAGATGATTATTCTCCACAAATGCAGGTGCCATGATAACCATGTAAATTTTTGTGTTTTTGCGGCTTTGTGTCTGTTTTAAATGTTTTTTTTAAATTGTGGTAAGATATATGTAACATAAAATTTGACATGTTGACTAAGTGTTCAATTCAGTGGCATTAATTACATTCACAGTGTTATGCAACCATCACTACTATTTATTTTCAAAACTTTTTCATGACCCCAAACAGAAACTTGTAATTATTATTATTATTATTATATATATTTTTTTGCGGTGTGCGGGCCTCTCACTGCTGTGGCCTCTCCCATTGCAGAGCACAGGCTCCGGACGCGCAGGCTCAGCGGCCATGGCTCACGGGCCCAGCCGCTCCGCGGCATGTGGGATCTTCCCGGACCGGGGCACGAACCCGTGTCCCCTGCATCGGCAGGCAGACTCTCAACCACTGTGCCACCAGGGAAGCCCAGAAACTTGTAATTATTAAGCAAGCAACAACTCCCCATTTCCCCTTCCACCCAGCCCCTGGAAACCTCTAATCTACTTTCTGTTTCTGTAAACACGTCTATTCTAGATGTAAAATATTTTTGTAATTGTGGGTAGCTGAGAACGTTTTACAAATAAAAAGATTGGAACAATGTTATTGATACATCTCTGAACTCTAATTGCACATGGTTGCTATTTGACCAACTTCCTCAAGAGTGAGTATGGGCAGTTACACTATAAAATTCCTAGGGTAAAAAAATTCATACTCAATATAAGAAACAAAGTGTAATGCAATAAAGACAAGGGTTTGGGATTCAGGTGGAACTAGACTTTAACCTGGCTCTGCAATTTACTAAATATCTATATTTACTTGAGTAATTTATTTAACCTCTTTCATCACATTCATAATGAATGAAGTTGCTGATGACTATGCAAGGGAAAAATACCAAACTGATCTTCATGGATCAATCTTAGGCTAATAAGGAAGGAAGAGAAGTCAGTGGCAAGCTTGGTCATCTAAAACCTTCTCAATCATGTCCAATAATGCATAATGTTACTTGCCATTAGATCCATAAGAGGATCAACTACAGTTTCTGAGAAACTCCATCTATCATTCTCTACGTAGAATGTCTTTGACACAGACTACTCTGACTGGGATGGAGGAAAACTGGAGTTATGGTTTCTCATTTGTTTTGTCTCTGTATTTGTTTTGCGACCTTGCCCAACTCAGCCATTTTGGGGGTAAAATACCCATACTGTCCCATAAGAGTATTCAAATGATTATATAAAGTAATAAAAGTTTAAAATGCATTGGAAAAAAGAAAAACATTATTTGGAAGACCAAAATATTATGTATCAATACTGAAAGCAAAAATCTAGACATACAAAGACATTCAATTATAAAAAATTTTAAGATGTAATTAATATGTTAAAAGGATAAGGAGAGATAATAAAACAGTTTACTAACTTTCAATTTAATGTTAATATTTCATCTTATTTCATTTAACTAAAGCACAGATTAGCAAAAGAAGCACATCCAAAAGCCCCCAAATATCATGGAACTTGGTAAGAGAGCTCGTATTTATACAATAGCAACAGCAATGAATAGATTCTCAGCAGTGGTGTGCTGAAAGCATCTTGTAAAAGCATGAGGGAATAGATTATACACATCTCTCCTCAATTCCACGTTCAGCGTCACCACGCTGTTAGCTTGAAATCAGCCATGGTGAAAGTATTCACACCAAGGAAACTGGTAAATTATAGGAAGCAGGACATTTCTTTTTTTCAGGAAGTCACTACCACACCACTGGTTTTTGACCACAGTTACTTACATTATGGCTGTAGAAGGAAGAAATGTGGAGGCACAAATGTCTACCAGGCCTGAAATCATGTACAAAACTTTTTCTACGATCTGGGAACACTTTTGCTAATATCAGTGCTTCTCATACTTTAATGTACATAGGAATCACCTCAGGATTTTGTTAAAATGCAAATCCTGATTCAGTAGGTGTGAGATTATATATTTTTTTACACTCTCCCCAGGGAAGTCTATGCTTCTGGTCCAAGGATCACGTGAGTAGAAGGGATAATGAGACAACTAATTAATTTCCTTCAACCAAACAAGGCCCCAGAGGGGGTGGGGAGGGAACTTTTGCCAGCAAAAGTTTTTAGTTATTGGTGTTGAAACCAAGCTCTTGAAAATCCGCTACATAAATGATTTCTGGTTATTGTTTTAGTGGTAGAATAGTACAAAAGTATATTGTATTTTTTCTACAAAATAGACAACAATGTATCCTCCCTAAATAGTAAGCTATTTATTCTACTAGAAATTCTATTAAAATTAATACAAATTCTCCAGTTAAAACCTGAAGAGCAATGTTGCTTTACTGTTCTATTTCCCTCTCTCAAAACCCACCAAGAGCATAGGTACAAAGTAGACTGTGTGTGTATGTGTAGGGGAGTGGATCAGTCTTCAAAGCCATGAGGAAATGACCACAACCTCAATATACAAATTTTGAAACATGCCTACAAAACACTATAAAATATGAAGCAAAACAAGAGAGAAGATTCAGACATAAAGTACACACCTCTTTACACCTTGAGAAGGATTCAGAGTTTGTCCAAAATAATTATTGCTAACCTTAGCATTATATTCAATAAACCTTTTGAGTAATTGGATTGACAAGGATGGACAAATAACTGGAGAAACCGAGAATACTTCTGCAAAAATGCGGAATGGCACGAGACATGGACTTGAAGAAGAAACTATACTGATATGACAAGTTTATCTATGATCTAACCTTATAACCAGCTGGAACTGTGAGAGCAGAAATGGAATAAATGACAGAAGGGAAACAATAATCACTACAGCACACAACAGAGAGCCCACAGCTTAAGTGATTTGCTGTGAATGACCAATCACTTGAACGCCAGTAACTGAGAGAATACATGCCACTAGGGAAAAAAGACAGATATTTGTGGTGAGAAGTTCGCCTAGGAAATAAACCCATATCAAAGATATTGGTATCTCCACATCATTATCTCTGCCCCCACCCCTAAAATATGAATAATAATATCAAAGAAATAAACATAAAAGAATCCAAAGAAATTTTTAAAAATGTTACTTTTAAAAGAAGGAATTAAACACGAGCAAAGGCCAGTGAATAACATGTCACAGGAAAAATTACCCAAGGACACAGAAGCCAGGTTCAGACAATTACTTCCTCACGTTCTCAAAAAAAAAAAAATTAAAAATAACATGAGTTAGATAACAAGAAAGATCTCTAATAAGAATAAAAGTTCAAAACTTTTATTATGATGAAGATGAAAAGCTAGTAAAACCTAGAAAGTGGGAAAGGCCTAAACACTATAGATATAAGATCATATTAGAAACAACAGAATTATATACAAACTTTATTGGAAATACAGTGAGGCTTAAAGAAAAAGCATGAATAAATTATAGTAAATAAAAGCAAAGACAAAAGAGATTTTAAAAAATTAAAAGCAAGACCTGTAAACTCGACAAACGATGTCCAACTCACACAGAACTTGCATTCCTGAAGAATGAAGCAAGACACATCAAGGCTACGAAGGCTTGAATATGCAGATAAAAATAATATACTGCAACTCAGGGGAAAAAACGGTACAGAATATTCAGTATGAGAAGCTATCTGGAAGAAG
This sequence comes from Orcinus orca, assembly GCF_937001465.1. Taxonomy (NCBI): domain Eukaryota; kingdom Metazoa; phylum Chordata; class Mammalia; order Artiodactyla; family Delphinidae; genus Orcinus; species Orcinus orca. Next base: position 125,942,393 of record NC_064580.1, read on the forward strand.
TTACTGAATTTCAAGGACAAGGAAAGATACATGTGGGCATTCAGGAAGAAATAAGTCAATTACAAAGAGGGTTCTATTCTCTACTTGCCAAGACAGATTAACTGATACTAGATTTCCTCTTCTGCTGTGAAACTAGAAAACTGGACAAAATATATGACACAATTGTTTCCAGACAGTGTACAATAGTAAATTTAGGACTGTGATCTCCAAAATAAGGAAAATAAATGAACTAAGCACAAAGACCACTACAGGTATATACCTGGAAACAGTTCGGGACCACAGAACAGGGATAGAGAAATGAAGCTAAAATAGTAGTCTTGCTGATTGAAGGAAGCAAAGATCAGAGTTTGGGGAGGATGAAGCATCTAGAAATAAGAGAATAGACAACCAGAGAGGCAAGACATATGCAGAAAGAACTGCAGATTTCTGCACAGAGATCCCCTTAAGTTTCTGACTGAATGTTAAGCTGTGCATGTATAGCATGAAACTCCAAGAGATCAAATAACATATCCTGGATATTGATAAGCTTAACAATTCTTAGAGTTTACACAGGGCATGAAGACTTTTGAGTTCCAACCAGCCAGAATGAAGACACTGTGCTGAACACCCAGCACATTAAGTAGAGACCCCAGAAGGACTATGCTTTAGGAGTAGGTACAAAATACGCCTAAAGTTTATTCTACATATAACAAAAGAAAGCCTAAACACCAGCTTCTGAAAGGTCAAGCAAGTTAGCAAGTAACGCAAATCACTGCACAAAATAAATAAATATTAACACTCTTTCAGGAAGACTTCAAAACCTAGACACTCAACAATGTAAAATGGCAATGTCTAGTAAACAATAAAAAGTTCCTAGACATGTTAAAAAGCAGAAAAACATACTCATTACTGGGAGAAAAGTAAGTCATTAGAAACAGACTCAGATATGAAATAAAGAGAGAAACTTTAATTCATAGAGCCCCAAAATACAATATATGAAAGGAAAAAATTAATTGCCTGGATTTAATGACAGATAAGACACTGCTGAAAAAGAGGTAAATGAACCTGAAGACATAACAAAAGAAACTACTGAGTCTAAACCACAGATAGGAAGAATACTGTAAAAATATAAACAGTGGGGCAACTGGAGGACCTTCAAGATGGCAGAGGAGTAAGACGTGGAGATCACCTTCCTCCCCACAAATACATCAAAAATACATCTACACGTGGAACAACTCCTATAGAACACCTACTGACACAAGCAGAAGACCTCACACTTCCCAAAAGGCAAGAAAATCCCCACATACATGAGTAGGGCAAAAGAAAAAAGAAATAACAGAGACAAAATAATAAGGATGGGACCTGCACCAGTGGGAGGGAGCTGTGAAAGAGGAAAGGTTTCCACACACTAGGAAGCCCCTTCGTGGGTGGAGACTGCGGGTGGCGGAAGAGGGAAGCTTCGGAGCCACGGAGGAGAGCACAGCAACAGGGGTGCGGAGGGCAAACTGGAGAGATTCCCACACAGAGGATCGGTGCCGACTGGCACTCACCAGCCCCAGAGGCTTGTCTGCTCAGCCGCCGGGGCGGGCGGGGCTGGGAACTGAGGCTCGGGCTTCAGAGGTCAGATCCGAGGGAGAGGACTGGGGTTGGCGCGTGAACACAGCCTGAGGGGGGCTAGTGCATCACGGCTAGCTGGGAGGAGTCCGGGGAAAAGTCTGGCAAGAGACCATTGTTTCAGGGTGCGCGAGGAGAGGGTATTCAGAGCGCCGCCTAAACGAGCTCCAGAGACGGGCGCAAGCCGCGGCTAAAACCGCGGACCCCAGAGACGGGCATGAGACGCTAAGGCTGCTGCTGCCGCCCCCAAGAAGCCTGTGTGCGAGCACAGGTCACTCTCCACACCGCCCCTCCCGGGAGCCTGTGCAGTCCGCCACTGCCAGGGTCCCGTGATCCAGGGACCACTTCCCTGGGAGAACACACGTCATGCCTCAGGCTCTTACAATGTCAGGCCAGCCTCTGCCGCCGCAGGCTCGCCCCGCATTCTGTACACCTTCCCCCGCCCCGAGTGAGCCAGAGCCCCCTAATAAGCGGCTGCTTTAGCGCCCGCCGCTCTGGGCGGGGAACAGACGCCTGAGGGCGGCCTACATGCAGAGGCAGAGCCAAAACCAAAGCAGAAACCCAGGAACTATGAGAACAAAGAAGAGAAATGGAAATTTCTCCCTGCAGCCTCAGGGGCAGTGGATTAAATCTCCACAATCAACGTGATGTGCCCTGCATCTGTGGAATACCTGAATAGACAACCAATCATCCCAAATTAAGGAAGTGGACTTTAGGAGCAAGATCTATGATTTTTTTCCCTATTCCTCTTTTTGTGAGTGTGTATGTGTATGCTTCTGTGTGAGATCTTGTCTGTATAGTCTTGCTTCCACCATTTGTCCTAGGGTTCTATCCATCCATGGTTTTTTTTAAAAATTTTTTTCTTAATAATCAATTTTAATTTTAATAACATTATTATACTTTACCTTCGTTCTTTCTTTCTTTCTTTCCTTCCTTCCTTCCTTCCCTCCTTTAGACAACGAATCATCCCAAATTGAGGAGGTGGTCTCTGACAGCAAGATTTATGATTTTTCCCCCTTTACCTCTTTTAGTGAGGGTGTATGTGTATGCTTCTGTGTAAGATTTCGTCTGTATAGCTTTGCTTCCAACATTTGTCCTAAGGTTCCATCCGTCCCTTTTTTTTTTCTAAATAAGAATTTTTTAATTCAATAACTTTATTATATTTTATTGTATTTTTACTGTATCTTCTTTTTTCTGTCTTTTTTCCTTCTTTCCATCCTTCCTTCCTTCCTCCCTCCCTCCTTTCTTTCCTTCTTGCCTTCTTTCCTTCTTTGCTTCTTTCTTTCTTTCTTTCTTTCTTCCTTCCTTCCTTCCCTCCTTTCCTTTTTTCTTTCCTCATACTTCTACCAATTCCCTCTACTTTTTCTCCCTTTTATTCTGAGCCATGTGGATGAAAGGCTCTTGGTGCTCCAGCCAGGAGTCAGGGCTCTGCCTCTGAGGTAGGAGAGCCAACTTCAGGACACTGATCAACAAGAGACCTCCCAGCTCCACATAATATCAAACGGCGAAAATCTCCCAGAGACCTCCATCTTAACACCAGCACCCAGCTTCACTCAACGACCAGCAAGCCACAGTGCTGGACAACCTATGCCAAACAACTAGCAAAACAGGAACACAACCCCACCCATTAGCAGAGAGGCTGCCTAAAATCATAATAAGGCCACAGACACCCCAAAACACACCACCAGACGTGAACCTGCCCACTAGAGAGACAAGATCCAGCCTCATCCACCACAACACAGGCACTAGTCCCCTCCACCAGGAAGCCTACACAACCCACTGAACCAACCTTAGCCACTGGAGACAGACATCAAAAACAGCGGGAACTACGAACCTGCAGTCTGCAAAAAGGGGACCCCAAACACAGTAAGATAAGCAAAATGAGAAGACAGAAAAACACACAGCAGATAAAGGAGCAAGATAAAAATGCACCATACCTAACAAATTAAGAGGAAATAGCCAGCCTACCTGAAAAAGAATTCAGAATAATGATAGAAAGGATGATCCGAAATCTTGGAAATAGAATGGACAAAATGCAAGAAACAGTTAACAAGGACCTAGAAGAAATAAAGATGAAACAAGCAACGATGAACAACACAATAAATGAAATTAAAAGTACTCTAGATGGGATCAATAGCAGAATAACTGAGGCAGAAGAACGGATAAGTGACCTGGAGGATAAAATAGTGGAAATAACTACTGCAGAGCAGAATAAAGAAAAAAGAATGAAAAGAACTGAGGACAGTCTCAGAGACCTCTGGGACAACATTAAACGCACCAACATTCGCATTATAGGGGTTCCAGAAGAAGAAGAGAAAGAGAAAGTGACTGAGAAAATATTTGAAGAGATTAGAGTTGAAAACTTCCCTAATATGGGAAAGGAAATAGTTAATCAAGTCCAGGAAGCACAGAGAGTCCCATACAAGATAAATACAAGGAGAAATACGCCAAGACACATATTAATCAAACTGTCAAAAATTAAATACAAAGAAAGCATATTAAAAGCAGCAAGGGAAAAACAACAAATAACACATAAGGGAATCCCCATAAGGTTAACAGCTGATCTCTCAGCAGAAACCCTACAAGCCAGAAGGGAGTGGCAGGACATACTGAAAGAGATGAAGGAGAAAAACCTGCAACCAAGACTACTCTACCCAGCAAGGGTCTCATTCAGATTCCATGGAGAAATTAAAACCTTTACAGACAAGCAAAAGCTGAGAGAGTTCAGCACCACCAAACCAGCTTTACAACAAATGCTAAACGATCTTCTCTAGGCAAGAAACACAAGAGAAGGAAAAGACCTATAATGACGAACCCAAAACAATTTAGAAAATGGGAATAGGAACATACATATCGATAATTACCTTAAATGTAAATGGACTAAATGCTCCCACCAAAAGACACAGATTAGCTGAATGGATACAAAAACAAGACCCTTATATATGCTGTCTACAGGAGACCCACTTCAGACCTAGAGACACATACAGACAGAAAGTAAGGGGATGGAAAAAGATATTCCATGCAAATGGAAACCAAAAGAAAGCTGGAGTAGCAATTCTCATATCAGACAAAATAGACTTTAAAATAAGGACTATTAAAAGAGACAAAGAAGGACACTACGTAATGATCAAGGGATCGATCCAAGAAGAAGATATAACAATTGTAAATATTTATGCACCCAACATAGGAGCACCTCAATACATAAGGCAAATACTAACAGCCATAAAAGGGGAAATGGACAGTAACACATCCATAGTAGGGGACTTAAACACCCCACTTTCACCCATGGACAGATCATCCAAAATGAAAATAAATAAGGAAACACAAGCTTTAAATGATACATTAAACAAGATGGACTTAATTGATATTTATAGGACACTCCATCCAAAAACAACAGAATACACATTTTTCTCAAGTGCTCATGGAACATTCTCCAGGATATATCATATCTTGGGTCACAAATCAAGCCTTGGTAAATTTAAGAAAATTGAAATTGTATCAAGTATCTTTTCTGACCACAACGCCATGAGACTAGATATCAATTATAGGAAAAGATCTGTAAAAAATACAAACACATGGAGGCTAAACAATACACTACTTAATAATGAAGTGATCACTGAAGAAATCAAAGAGGAAATCAAAAACTACCTAGAAACAAATGACAATGGAGACACAACGACCCAAAACCTGTGGGATGCAACAAAAGCAGTTCTAAGGGGGAAGTTTATAGCAATACAAGCCCACCTTAAGAAGCAGGAAATATCTCGAATAAACAACCTAACCTTGCACCTCAAGCAATTAGAGAAAGAAGAACAAAAAAACCCCAAAGCTAGCAGAAGGAAAGAAATCATAAAAATCAGATCAGAAATAAATGAAAAAGAAATGAAGGAAACATTAGCAAAGATCAATAAAACTAAAGGCTGGTTCTTTGAGAAGATAAACAAAATAGATAAACCACTAGCCAGACTCATCAAGAAAAAAAGGGAGAAGACTCAAATCAATAGAATTAGAAATGAAAAAGGAGAGGTAACAACTGACACTGCAGAATAAAAGAGATCAGGAGAGATTACTACAAGCAACTCTATGCCAATAAAATGGACAATCTGGAAGAAATGGACAAATTCTTAGAAATGCACAACCTGCCAAGACTGAATCAGGAAGAAATAGAAAATATGAACAGACCAATCACAAGCACTGAAATTGAAACTGTGATTAAAAATCTTCCAACAAACAAAAGCCCAGGACCAGATGGCTTCACAGGCGAATTCGATCAAACATTTAGAGAAGAGCTAACACCTATCCTTCTCAAACTCTTCCAAAATATAGCAGAGGGAGGAACACTCCCAAACTCCTTCTACGAGGCCACCATCACCTTGATACCAAAACCAGACAAGAATGTCACAAAGAAAGAAAACTACAGGCCAATATCACTGATGAACATAGATGCAAAAATCCTCAACAAAATACTAGCAAACAGAATCCAACTGCACATTAAAAGGATCACACACCATGATCAAGTGGGGTTTATTCCAGGAATGCAAGGATTCTTCAATATACGCAAATCTATCAATGTGATAAACCATATTAACAAATTGAAGGAGAAAAACCATATGATCATCTCAATAGATGCAGAGAAAGCTTTTGACAAAATTCAACACCCATTTATGATAAAAACCCTGCAGAAAGTAGGCATAGAGGGAACTTTCCTCAACATAATAAAGGCCATATATGACAAGCCCACAGCCAACATCATCCTCAATGGTGAAAAACTGAAAGCATTTCCACTAAGATCCGGAACAAGACAAGGTTGCCCACTCTCACCACTCTTATTCAACATAGTTTTGGAAGTTTTAGCCACAGCAATCAGAGAAGAAAAGGAAATAAAAGGAATCCAAATCGGAAAAGAAGAAGAAAAGCTGTCACTGTTTGCAGATGACATGATCCTATACATAGAGAATCCTAAAGATGCTACCAGAAAACTACTAGAGATAATCAATGAATTCGGTAAAGTGGCAGGATACAAAATTAATGCACAGAAATCTCTGGCATTCCTATATACTAATGATGAAAAATCTGAAAGTGAAATCAAGAAAACACTCCCATTTACCATTGCAACAAAAAGAATAAAATATCTAGGAATAAACCTACCTAAGGAGACAAAAGAGCTGTACGCAGAAACTTATAAGACACTGATGAAAGAAATTAAAGATGATACAAATAGATGGAGAGATATACCATGTTCTTGAATTGGAAGAATCAACATTGTGAAAATGACTCTACTACCCAAAACAATCTATAGATTCAATGCAATCCCTATCAAACTACCACTGGCATTTTTCACAGAACTAGAACAAAAAATTTCACAATTTGTATGGAAACACAAAAGACCCCGAATAGCCAAAGCAATCTTGAGAACGAAAGAAGGAACTGGAGGAATCAGGCTCCCTGACTTCAGACTATACTACAAAGCTACAGTTATCAAGACGGTATGGTACTGGCACAAAAACAGAAAGATAGATCAATGGAACAGGATAGAAAGCCCAGAGATAAACCCATGCACATATGGTCACGTTATCTTTGATAAAGGTGGCAGGAATGTACAGTGGAGAAAGGACAGCCTCTTCAATAAGTGGTGCTGGGAAAACTGGACAGCTACATGTAAAAGTATGAGATAAGATCACTCCCTAACACCATACACAAAAATAAGCTCAAAATGGATTAAGGACCTAAATGTAAGCCAGAAACTATCAAACTCTTAGAGGAAAACATAGGCAGAACACTCTATGACATAAATCACAACAAGATCCTTTCTGACCCACCTCCTAGGGTAATGGAAATAAAAACAAAAATAAACAAATGGGACCTAATGAAACTTGAAAGCTTTTGCACAGCAAAGGAAACCATAAACAAGACCAAAAGACAACCCTCAGAATGGGAGAAAATATTTGTAAATGAAGCAACCGACAAAGGATTAATCTCCAAAATTTACAAGTAGCTCATGCAGCTCAATAACAAAAAAACAAACAATCCAATCCAAAAATGGGCAGAAGACCTAAATAGACATTTCTCCAAAGAAGATATACAGACTGCCAACAAACACATGAAAGAATGCTCAACATCATTAATCATTAGAGAAATGCAAATCAAAACTACAATGAGATATCATCTCACACCAGTCAGAATGGCCATCATCAAAAAATCTACAAACAATAAATGCTGGAGAGGGTGTGGAGAAAAGGGAACACTCTTGCACTGCTGGTGGGAATGTGAATTGGTTCAGCCACTATGGAGAACAGTATGGAGGTTCCTTAAAAAACTACAAATAGAACTACCATATGACCCAGCAATCCCACTACTAGGCATATACCCTGATAAAACCAAAATTCAAAAAGAGTCATGTACCAAAATGTTCATTGCAGCTCTATTTACAATAGCCCGGAGATGGAAACAACCTAAGTGCCCGTCATCGGATGAATGGATAAAGAAGATGTGGCACATATATACAATGGAATATTACTCAGCCGTAAAAAGAAACGAAATTGAGCTATTTATAATGAGGTGGATAGACCTAGAGTCTGTCATACAGAGTGAAGTAAGTCAGAAAGAAAAAGACAAATACCGTATGCTAACACATATATATGGAATTTAAGAAAAAAAAATGTCATGAAGAACCTAGGGGTAAGGCAGGAATAAAGACGCAGACCTCCTAGAGAACGGACTTGAGGTTATGGGGAGGGGGAAGGGTGAGCTGTGACAGGGCGAGAGAGAGTCATGGACATATACACACTAACAAACGTAGTAAGGTAGATAGCTACTGGGAAGCAGCCGCATGGCACAGGGATATTGGCTCGGTGCTTTGTGACAGCCTGGAGGGGTGGGATAGGGAGGGTGGGAGGGAGGGAGACGCAAGAGCGAAGACATATGGGAACATATGTTTATGTATGACTGATTCACTTTGTTATAAAGCAGAAACTAACACACCATTGTAAAGCAATTATACCCCAATAAAGATGTTTAAAAAAAAAGAAATATTCAAAAAAAAAAAGATATCAGTAATACCAGAAGAGCTTGCTAAAGATTTTACAAGAGAGAACAATAAGCCTCAGTGCCTTCCAATCTCTAATACTTGCTCCAAACAATAATATGTTTAAAAAACCATATCAACTATAAGCCATAAAGAAAAAAATATAGCTTACTAGAAAAAAATTAAGGATGTCTATATGCCAGAAAGATGATGAACACATTTCTCAAAAGACAAATGGGAATCTGGGTACCATTTCAGACAGATCCATTTGACAAACAAAAGGTAATTTTACATAATACAGTATGACCTTCACACAATTAAAGAGTAATTACTTTATACAGATAGAGAAATTAAGGACAAAGAGGCCCAAGGAAAGGGACATGAATAAGGACATCAGAGGAAAGAAATACCAATGGCTTACTGGCATGTATAAATATGTATTAGTCTTAATGAAATGCTTATTTAAACAAAATGAGGATTATTCAACACAATAATCATAGATGATGATGTGAAAGTTGACATTTAGTGCTTCCCAGTAGCAGTATTCTCACGGGTGCCTATTTGTTTATTCATGTGATCATTCACTCACTCATCCAAGCATTTACTGAGCCGTTGTTACATGTCCACTGCCTGAATAGAGAGCAAAGCCTCCCACTTTCTGTTCACTAAAATCTCAGATTATAATAATAAAAGTAAAGGTGTGAAAGATCAGAATCAACTGTGATTAAAAATTTCCGAGCTGGGGGAAATCTCAAATGTTTCAGTTCTACTCCCCACAAGTACAAATGTAGGGGGATTTCCCCTCCACTCACTAGGGGTCCAGAGACCTATACATTTTTCTAATTCTTGCAGATGTTCCGGGACTTCGCAGTGAAGCTTCAGCCTAGGGCCATCAGATGGACACCTGGAAAAGTTTTTAGGCTCAGGCAACTGTCCAACTAGATTAGTCAGCGGAGGAGGTACTGACTGCTGACCAAGTGTGGTCCTCATCAGAATTATGGTGGGTGAAGGGGAAGAGATGGAAATCATTATGCCAGGCAACAAGAAACCAAAGGAGAAGGAGAGAAAAAGCAAAGATAGAGGATCTGACTAATAGAATTAATAAGCACAAACTGGTATAGAGAAAACTTACCCTCCACAAGTAGAGGATACACATTCTTTTCAAGCACTCAAGGAATAGTCTCAAAAGTTTACCATGTACAAGTTTACAAAGAAAGTCTCAGAAAACTTTCATGAGTTAATATCCTACAGACTGTGTTGTTTGACTATAATAAAATTAGGTCTTTTAAAGGATAGCTTAAACACCTAACATGCTTAGAAACTAAAATCATACTACCTAATAATCCTTGGATGAAAGGAGAAATAATAAAAATGAGATACTCCTAACATGAATTAGCAGGAGAAGATTTGTGACTTGTAGCTAACACAGAACTCTGTGAGAAAATTGCTGCTCTGAATACGTTTATCAGAATTCAAAAAAGTATATTGAAGACAAATAAGCTTTGTGTTCAATTTAACAAGCTAGAATGAAGGGCAACAGACTAAATGTGAAAGAAACCATAAAGGAGGAAATAGATATAAACAAACAAATGAGGAAATACAGACCAAAAATAAAGAATAATTATAAAATCAAGAAATGATTACTTTAAAAGATTTACAAGATAAACCATGGGAGACATCAGGAAAAAAAAAGAGCCAAGACTAAAGCAAAATATGAATGAGAAAAGTAAAAATACTATAGCAATTTAAAAAGTAACGAAATAATATTATGAATTAGTGCATGCCAGTAAGCTTGAAGCCCAAGAAGAATGAGCATACTGCTGGGGGAAATAATATAAATGGCTAAATTTTGCAGAGAAAAACCTGAAAAGGCCAATTGTTTGGGAGACTCTCACTTGTTCTAGTATAACTTTTTATTTTATTTTACTTTATTTTTGGCAGCGCTGTGTGGCATGTAGGATCTTAGTTCCCCAACCAGGGACTGAACCCGTGCCCCCTGCAGTGGAAGCATGGAGTCCTAACCACTGGACCACCAGGGAATTCTCTCTGGTCTAACTTTTAAACACATTTAGCCTCACTCACTTCTCGCCAGGAAGAGACAGGGATTTCTTCGGTAAAATTGTAAGCAGCAGTGGGGCATGCTTCACCCAGCCCCTTCGGATCCACTCACTTTTCACAGGATCAACCTACCAGCTGAATGATGAATTCTGATCTGCCACGTAGTAAGGAGTGGAGCAAATTCAGGGGTGAATTGTTAGCAAGTCGGCTTGGCTAGAGATCTAAAGTCACAACTTGCAGTCAGCTTTATCTATGTCTCTCTGATGCATACGTATCTACCAATAGGTTCCAAACTCGGAAAGGGAAGAAATGGGTATTATTAATTAGCCCATCTCACAAATCCAAATGCCTGTAACTATTACAGAAATAAAACAGTCATCAGACTCACCCTTGTCCACTGCTCCACATACAGGAAAGCCCTAGATCTATATAGCTTTAGAGATATATTGTACAAAATGTTCAAGGAACAGATAATTCCACCTCTCACACAAGCTGTTTCAGAAGATAAAAAATGAGAGAAACCTTACCAACCCGTCTTATAAGGCTCGTATAAACCTTGGTTTCATAGCTGAGATAGAACAGATCATACAATGAAATGTAAAGGCTATCTCCCTTATGAACATAGATACAAAACTGGAAAATAATATATGATCATAGGATAATGCATCATAATCAAGTAAGATTTGTCTTAGGAAGAGAAGACTGATTTAAGATAGGAAAATACGTCTGTGTGATCCCCCACCCTAAGAAGATAAGGAAAACATTTAATTTAAATAATCATCTCAATGGGGAGATCAAAAGCATTTGGTAAAGACACATGAGTTTTTACAAAGTGCTTTCCAAAACCTAAGAATACCAGGAAACTTCTTTAACATGATGTAGTCTCTGTAGCAAATAAAACAAAATAAAACCCAGAAAACCTTCTCTTAATTACTATAACACATTAGGCACATAAATTTCAGGATATCCATGTCTGATATTGTCTCTACATTCAACCTAGTACTGGAGGCCATGATCAATGAAATAATACCCCTTCAAACTAAAAGGTATATGATAAAGATATCACCACATACCACATGGTGCAGGAACTCTACGTGGAGGATAACACAAGTATTGAACATTACCCAAAGCATATCAAAGTTCACTAACAAAGAATTAGTATCCATAAAATACAAAGGAATGGTAAAACCAACATGAAAAAGAGAAGAAATCCAACAGAATGAGAAACATTATTAACCAAGAAACAATTTAAAGAATAGAAAATCTAAATAGCTGAATCACTAGTAATCACAGAAGTGAAAGGAGATTACACTATTTACCAATCAGAGTTCTTTAAAATTAAAACTCGGGTAATACTAAGTGTCTTTGTTATCACTTGCTGTGTAAAAACTTACCCCAAAACTTAGTGGCTTGAAACAACAGAATCTATTATCTCAGAGTTTCTATGGATCAAGAATATGGGTGCAGCTTAGCTAGTCCTCTGGCTCTGCATATCTTATAAGGCTACCTCATCTCAAGTCTCAGTTGGGAAGGATCTGCTTCCCTAATTGGGTGTTGGTAGCACGCAGCTCCTTGTGGGTCGTTGCACTAAAAAGCTCAGGTCCTCAGGAGCTGTTCCTTGATATGCGAGTCTCTTCACTGAGCACCACACAATATGCTTTCATCAGAATGAGAAAACAAGGGGGCAAGAGAGACCGTCAGCAACAAAGTTCTAGCAAGAGGAAACTTAATCATGTTGATCACATCCTATGACTTTTGCTGGCTTCTATTGATTCAACTCATTAGAAGCAGGACACTAGGTACAGCCCACACTCAAGGAGAGTGGATTACACAAGCATGTGAACATCAGGAGGCTGGGATTATTGGGAGTCATATCAGAAGCTGCTTCCACACTGTGTATTGATGAGTATGCAGGGAAACAAGTAATAATAGAATTCTATTGGGAAAATAGACTGGTACTGTCACTCTGGAGAGCAACCTGGCAGTATTTAGAAAAAAATATTGCTTATAGACAATGTTTGTGTCCCTCCAAAATCCATATGCTGAAACCCTAGCCCTCTAGATGTGATGGTATTTGGAGGTGGGGCTTTCGGGAGAAAACTAAAGTTGGATTAGGTCATGAGGATGGGGGCCTTATGATGGGATTAATGCCCTTAGAAAAAGAGGAAGACACAGGAGATAGCTGTCTCTCTCTTTGTGTGTACACACTGAGCTAGGCCATGTGAGGACACAAGCAGGAAGAGGGCCCTCACCAGAACCCAACCATGCTGGCATCCTAATCTTGGCCTTTCAGCCAGCAGAACTGTGAGAAGTAAATGTTTGTTGCTTAAGCCACCAGTCTATGGTATTCTGTTCTAGCAGCTCAAACAGACTAAGGATATCTATGACCTAGAAATTCTATTCCTGAGCGTATATTACAGAAAAATATATGCAGAAGTCCATAGGGAAACATGAATGAGAATGCTCCTCATAGCAATGTTTCTGGCAGTGGAGTGGAGAGCCAACATAGATGTCCCTCAAAAGAGGAAGGAATGGACAAGTTATACTTGGGATATTCATTCTAATGGAATATGATGCAGCATTAGAAACAATTAGCTAGAGATACATATAGCTACATAAGTTGAACTTAAAAGCATAAGGTAAGAAACAGAACGAGGTCTATGGCACAATGCACCATATTCACACACACACACATTTCATAAGGCTATATGTTTCACAAGAGTACAAACATATACGAGGGCATGATTCAAACACATCCGAGTAGGTGCCTAATTGTGGGAAGGAAATGAGTGTTGGACTCTAGGATGAAAGAAAAATAGAAAAACTGTAGGAGAAAGAACTTTGTCAAACTCAATGATGACAATATGGCCAGAGTCCAAGAATAGAATAAAAGAAAAAATAAAAGCAACCTTCATGAGTGGGCAGTTAATTCTAATCCCTGTCTTTAAGTTGCAGAGCGGGCAGAAGATAATTTAATCAAAATCAGCAGGCTTTAATGCCAGATGCTCTAGGTAGGGAGATGTTTATTCATGGGAACTGTCTTTTTGTTAGTTTGTAAGATGATTCATATCTCCACCAATATTTAAATTCAGCCATACAGCTTTTGGAGGGATTTTAAGTAAGATATCCAAAACACTAGCTGATAACTAAGGGTGGGAGATCTCAGAATAAACCACTGAGTAGGGGTGGCCTTGGAGAATAGCTTGGAGGAAAGGTTTGTTCTCTACCATGTGCACCACCACAACTGAACATAGGGATATGAGGAGGGTGGCAGTTCGGCTTGGGAAGACTCTTCTCTCTAACTGAGCCATCCTGGCCTCATCATCATCCCCCCCCACCCCGCCTCATCCTCATCACCCCCCCACCCCGCCCCAGGTGTCAGGAATGGTTCTTTGAAATGTCTGAGCTACATCAACAGACGTGTCACAAGGGCTGCTTTGTGATGGCTAAGTCCCTCCTTAGCCACCATTGGCTGAGGGTACGGACCCTTCATCGTCCTGGGGAGCTGTATATATAGCGTGGTCAGTAGGCCCAGAGTAGACCACTGGTAGGCTTCAATACAGCTGAGGCGTGCCAAAGACTCCTAGAGCCTGATACAGACATGGATCGAAAACCCTCGAGAGCCAGACGGAGGAGGGTGGATGAGGCTCCCTATAATCTCAGACCTAGACATGGTGGCCACGTAAGATGACCCTACCCAAGCTGTTTTCTTCATGGATTCCCTCTCCCCCAAGAATCCTACCCTCTCCCTGCCTGGCACAAACCCCCTCCTCAGCCCTGACCCCTTCTCATGAAGTCTCCCTTTCCATCAATAGCCCATCTTCTTCTCCCTAATCCAATGTCCTTTTGACCTCACTCTGTTGTCCATCCAGGTGCTGCAGACAGCCAGGACCGTGACGAAACCCCTTCAAAGGAGTCTGAATAAAAAAGCCTCTAAGAAAACTGTCAACCCCACAAAACAGCAGAAGAAAGCTACAAGACAAACACTCTCCAGCTGTTCTCACAGGCTGGATGAGACACTAAATCAACATCAGAATAATGCAGAGCAGAACCAAGAGGCCGAGCAGAACCAAGAGGCCGAGCAGATCCAAGTACCGTGCAGCAACACCCCTCCAAGCGAAGAGCTGGTGAGCCAGTAAAGCTCAGGGGGAGGCCAGAGACCTCAGAAATATCTGCCAAGTCTGAGGTCTGAGAAATGGCCAACTGTGTAGACACGGAATTTTACAACATCAGGGTACACGGATGCTAATTAAATAAAAATCAACTTGTGAAAATTTCTGTGTGTTTCTGCGAGTTCTGTCATGGTGGGAGCAGGGAAGGAAGGGAAGAGGCAGGTGTGTGAGGAGGGAGGGACATTGAGTCCTGCAAGGTTGGGGGGGACACTGGCAGAATCACAGTTAACCAGACAGTGGGGATAAGGAATGGGTCAGGACTGAGTGCCGAAGATAAATTTCCTACTTAACACTTGAACCCACAGGCAAGGTGGAAAGGGGCTTGGCGTTTCTGTCTTTGGGGTAGGGGGCTGGACGAGGGGCACGACAAAGTGTACATTGCCAGAACCTATGTGGTTTGAGGTGTGTAGGTGGCAGTATCATCCCAAGAAATAGACAAATCACTTCCAGGCCACCTACGTCATACAAGTGTTTGCTACATCTCACCCTACGATGCCAGCGACTAAAGGTCCTCCAGAGGGCCAAAAATCTCACCCTACTAAAAGTTATTGAAAGCACCCTGAGGCCTCAAATAATGGTGGATGGAAGCCACAAACTCAACACTGATCAGCCCACTTTCTAAAGAAACTTAAGGTGGAGCAGTGGCTTCCCAAGGGCAGGGAAGTAAGAGCTGTCTGCTCTCAGTACAGGCAACTGTCTACAAAGAATTCTAAAACAACATCATCTCCCCTCCAAACATCTTTTATCTCTATTCCTTCCAAAGTTCTTGTTGTTTTTTCTCTGAAGAGACGATCCTTTTAAGTGGTTTTATTGAAGTATAATTGACATATAATAAATTGCACATGCTTAAAGTGACCGCTGAATGAGTTTGGTCATATGTGTATACTTGTTAAACCATTACCACAATTATAAGTGTGAAAATACCCATCACCCCCATAAGTCTCCCCTTACCCCCTGACAATTGCTTCCTCTTGTCCCTCTCTGCACCCCCATCCTCAGATAACCACTGATTTGCTTGCTGTCTCCATAGATTACATGTTCTGGCATTTTATATAAATGGAATCAGTATGTACTCATTTTTATCCAGCTTCTGTTACTCAGCATAGAGAGTCAATGTTCTTGTGTACATCAATATTACATTTCTTTTTAATATTATGATTGTTATTTTGTTGAGAGTTTAGTAGCATTTAAATGATGCCACAAACTTGCTTTAATTTTATTTAAAAATTAAGATCATCGTCAAGCCATGTGCAGTCATAAGAAATAGAAAGATACCTTATACCCTTAAATGTTGCATATAATGCAACATTTAATAATCTCCCACTACATAATTTTCTCTTTACATCCCATTTTAACCCCCAGTATCTACCTCATGGGTTTCACTGAAGTATATCTGTCATATACAAAGAAAGAGAGAGAGAAAGAGGGAGGAAAGGAGAAAGAGGGAGAGGGAAAGGAAGGAGGGGGTCGGCGGGGGAGGGAGAGAAATTCCACTATAATGCCCTGTATGGGGTGTTTATTTTATTTTCCTATAAACATTAGAACACACTATGCACATCATTATGCAGCTCATTTACTCTTCAGATCACTCCATGGACATCCATGCCAAGATGCATATATATCACTGGATAGATACATAGATTTATGGATATAGACAGCAGATTTTAAAATTTAGCCTCTGTAAACCACAATGTCTTGTGGGAAGAGCTAGTTTTTGTAAAATGGAATCGATTTTTCAATGGGAGATTCAAATTTCTCTAACAGCATTTTATGTGTTCATTTATTTTCCTACTGTACACGTCATTAAAACTCTAGCTATAAATATATATTAAAAAAACTCTAGGTAATGCCATATTTTAAAAATGCACGTAGGACAGAGCCTTCACATACTCTGGTTTCTGCTATTGCCAATCTTCTCAGCAGGCTCCTTTTTTATGGTAAATCTAGAAGATTTTTGTTATGACTTCATGTGGCAACTAACTAAAAGTTGCGCAGGTTTGCAAATACCAGTTGTGTTGACTGGAGATTTGACTTATAAAAAGTGAAAATAAAATGAAATATCCCATATTTGGGGGGAAAAAGATAAAAGCTGTGACCACTGGTGAGAATAGGAGAGTAATAATATAATAATAGCCCAATAAGATAATGAGGAATTATGATATATACATTATAAGCAGGGGTCCTAGAATCTGGGAGACTGGATCTAAGTCTCAGCTCTGTCAGTTACATATTAGTGTGAATTTGGGCAGGTTACTGGACTTCTCTGAGATTCACTGTTCTGATCTATAAAATACTGGGTCAGTAAACATTTTCTGTAAGGGGTCAGGTAGTAAATACTTTAGGCTTTGTAGGCTATATAGGTTTCTGTTGTGTTAGCACAAAAGCAACCACAGACACTATGTAAGTAAAAGTGTACAGCTATGTTCCAACAAAGTTTTACTTGTAAAAATAAGCAGCTGTGGTCTATATTTACCCCCACATGGACACTGGTTTCCTGGCCCCTAAATCACAGTGACTATATATATATATTTGTTTTTTTCAATAACTGCCATCGAGAAAGAACTCAAGCAAGAATGTAAAATATCCCAACATATTAAATACCCATAAAAGAGATTTTAAAGTGAAGGATTACTATAAGCCACGCTAAGATAATAGGTTTGAAAAATGCAGTCTGATCGATTTCCTTAAGATTATAAAATACCAATTTTCACATATTAAATTTCAAAAAAAGGAAAGAAAAGCAGAATAACCGACCCAACTATAAAATTCTTAAATGTATTCTATAAATTTCATTTGGTCCTTATTAAAAATATAATAAAGGAGATTTCATTCTAAAGGTTGTTTATAACGGAAAGGCAAAGCTCTGACAATCTGGCCCATCAATACAACCCCCAAATGATTTAATTGTGATGCAAATAAGATAAAATGTGGAAGTACAATATTACAGAAAACATTTGATTTTTTAAAAATATATTGTAAAAATTATTTGTCAGCCCTGGATTTATATTTAGAAAGATAGATTTCTCATATCCTGAAATTGCTTTATCAGGGGGAGAGCATATATATATATTTTTTACCAGTAATAAGAAATATTAATCAGGTCATTACTGACAGTCCAGTCCTATATTGACTATTTCTTGGTACTCCATGCAAAAAGGATAATTTACTCATTAATATTTTACTATTAGAAGTTCTTCTGGGCTTGAAAAGTTAGTTCAGGTTCCAGAAAGACCTAATTGTAAATATTGAGTTACGTAAAGATCAACATTTAAACATTTAAAAATATTCCTCCTTTGTTTTAAGGTTTTTGCTGTTTTTAAGTGGATTCTGAGGCTGCAGCAGAAAATTACGGCACCATCAATTAGCTATGCTTTCATATATGCATTATGGTGGTTGTAGAAATGTCATTTCCCTACCTATTTTTAGCATGATAGACACACACTAACAAAAAACTACTAAAACTTGTGAAAAATGTCCTAAAAGACATGTATATAAGACAAAAGGTACTTAAAGATATCAGAGGGGGGACCTTGAAGATGGCGGAAGAGTAAGACGCGAAGATCACCTTCCTCCCCACAGATACACCAGAAATACATCTACACGTGGAACAACTCCTACAGAACACCTACTGAAGGCTGGCAGAAGACCTCAGACCTCCCAAAAGGCAAGAAACTCCCCACGTACCTGGGTAGGGCAAAAGAAAAAAAGAAAAAAACAGAGACAAAAGAATAGGGAAGGCACCTGCACCAGTGGGAGGGAGCTGTGAAGGAGGAAACGTTTCCACACACTAGGAAGCCCCTTCGCGGGCGGAGACTGCGGGAGGCGGAGGGGGGAGCTTCGAAGCCGCGGAGGAGAGCACAGCCACAGGGGTGCGGAGGGCAAAGCGGGAAATTCCCGCACAGAGGATCGGTGCCGACCGGCACTCACCAGCCCGAGAGGCTTGTCTGCTCACCCGCCGGGGCAGGTGGAGCTGGGAGCTGAGGCTCTGAGGCTCGGGTTTCGGTTTCGGATGGAGCGCAGGGAGAGGTCTGCGGTTGGCGGCTTGAACATAGCCTGAAGGGGTTAGTGCACCACGGCTAGCCGGGAGGGAGTCCGGGGAAAAGTCTGCACCTGCCGAAGAGGCAAGAGACTTTTTCTTCCCTCTTTGTTTCCTGGTGCGTGAGGAGAGGGGTTTAAGAGCACTGCTTCAAGGAGCTCCAGAGACGGGCGCGAGCCGCGGCTAAAAGCGCGAACCCCAGAGACGGGCGGGAGACGCTAAGGCTGCTGCTGCCGACACCAAGGGGCCTGTGTGCGAGCACAGGCCACTCTCCACACCCCTCTTGCGCGGAGCCTGTGCAGCCCGCCACTGCCAGGTTCCCGGGATCCGGGGACAACTTCCCCGGGAGAACGCACGGCGGGCCTCAGGCTGGTGCAAAGTCACGCCGAACTTTGCCGCCGCAGGCCCGCCCCGCACTCCGTGCCCCTCCCTCCCCGCCGGCCTGAGTGCGCCCCCGAATCAGCGGCTCCTTTAACCCCGTCCTGTCTGAGCACAAAACAGACGCCCTCCAGCGACCTACACGCAGAGGCAGGGCCAAATCCAAAGCTGAGCCCCTGGGAGCTGTGAGAACAAAGAAGAGAAAGGGAAATCTCTCCCAGCAGCCTCAGAAGCAGCGGATTAAAGCTCCACAATCAACTTGATATACCCTGCATCTGTGGAATACCTGAACAGACAACCAATCATCCCAATACTGAGGCAGTGGAATTTGGGAGCAACAGTAGACTTGGGGTTTGCTGTATGCGACAGACTAGTTTCTGATTCATAGGTTTATCTTAGTTTAGTTTTTAGCACTTGCTATCATTGGTGGATTTATTTATTGGCTTGGTTGCTCCCTTCTTTTCTTTTTTTATTATTATTAGTAGTTTTTTTTTTGCGGTACACGGGCCTCTCACTGCTGTGGCCTCTCCCATTGCGGAACACAGGCTCTGGACGAGAGGCTCAGCGGCCATGGCTCATGGGTCCAGCCACTCCGCGGCACGTGGGATCCTCCCAGACCGGGGCACGAACCCGTGTCCCCTGCATTGGCAGGCGGACTCTCAACCACTGCGCCACTAGGGAAGTCCTATTACTTTTTTATTTAATTTAATAACTTATTATATTTTATGTTTTTTCTTTCTTTTTTTTCTCCGTTTTCTTAGGAGCCGTGTGGCTGACAGGGTCTTGGTGCTCTGGCCAGGTGTCAGGCCTGAGCCTCTGAGGTGTGAGTGCTGAATTAAGGACCCTGGACCACCAGAAACCACCCAGCCCCATGTAATATCAATTGGCAAGAGCTCTCCCAGAGATCGCTGTCTCACTGCTAAGACCCAGCTCCACTCAACAACCAGCAAACTCCAGTACTGGATACCCCATGCCAAACAACTAGCAAGACAGGAACACAACTCCACCCATTAGCAGAGAGGCGGCCTAAAATCGTAATAAGGTCACACACACCCAAAAACACACCACCAAATGTGGTCCTGCCCACCAGAAAGACAATATCCAGCCTCATCCACCAGAACACAGACACGAGGCCCTCCACCAGGAAGCCTACACAACCCACTGTACCAACCTTACCCACTGGGGTCAGACACCAAAAATAACGGGAACTAAGAACCTGAAGCCTGAGAAAAGGAGACCCAAAACACAGTCAGTTAAGCAAAATGAGAAGGTGGAGAAATAGGCAGCAGGTGAATGAGCAAAGTAAAACCCCACCAGACCAAAAAATTAAGAGGAAATAGGCAGTCTACCTGAAAAAGAATTCAGACTAATGATAGTAAAGATGATCCAAAATCTTGGAAACAGAGGGGACAAAATACAAGAAACGTTTAACAAGGACCTAGAAGAACTAAAGAGCAAACAAACAATGATGAACAACACAACAAATAAAATTTTTAAATCTCTAGAAGGAATCAATAGAATAACTGAGACAGAAGAATGGATAAATGACCTGGAAGATAAAATAGTGGAAATAAATACTGCAGAGCAGAATAAAGAAAAAAGAATGAAAAGAATTGAGGACAGTCTCAGAGACCTCTGAGACAACATTAAACACACCAACATTCAATTTATAGGGGTCCCAGAAGATGAAGAGAACAAGAAAGGGACTAAGAAAATATTTGAAGAGATTATAGTTGAAAAACTCCCTAATATGGGAAATGAAAGAGTCAATCAAGTCCAGGAAGTACAGAGAATCTCATACAGGAAAAATCCAAGGAGAAACACACCAAGACACATATTAATCAAACTATCAAAAATTAAATACAAAGAAAAAAGTAGTAAAAGCATCAAGGGAAAAGCAACAGATAACATACAAGGGAATCCCCATAAGATTAACAGCTGATCTTTCAGCAGAAACGCTGCAAGCCACAAAGGAGTAACAGGACATGTTTAAAGTGATGAAAAGGAAAAACTAACCCACCAAGATTACTCTACCCAGCAAGGATCTCATTCAGATTTGAAAGAGAAATTAAAACCTTTACAGACTAGCAAAAGCTAAGAGAATTCAGCACCACCAAACCAGCTTTACAACAAATGCTGAAGGTACTTCTCTAAGCAGGAAACACAAGAGAAGGAAAAGACCTACAATAACAAACCCAAAACAATTAAGAAAATGGTAATAGGAGCATACATATTGATAATTACTTTAAATGTAAATGGATTAAATGCTGCAACGAAAAGACATAGAGGGGTTGAATGGATACAAAAACAAGACCTGTATACATGCTGTCTACAAGAGACCCACTTCAGAACTAGGGACACATACAGATTGAAAGTGAGGGGATGGAAAAAGATATTCCATGCAAATGGCAATCAAAAGAAAGCTGGAGTAGCATCCTCATATCAGACAAAATAGCCTTTAAAATAAAGACTATTACAAGAGACAAAGAAGGACACCACTTAATGATCAAGGGATTAATCCAAGAAGAAGATATAAGTGTAAATATTTATGAACCCTACATAGGAGCACCTCAATACATAAGGCAAATGCTAACAGCCATAAAAGGGGAAATCGACAGTAACACAATCATAGTAGGGGACTTTAACACCCCACTTTCACCAATAGATCATCCAAAATGAAAATAAACAAGGAAACACAAGCATTAAATGATACATTAAACAAGATGGACTTAGTTGATATATATAGGACATTCCATCCAAAAACAACAGAATACACTTTCTTCTCAAGTGCTCATGGAACATTCTCCAGGACAGATCATATCTTGGGTCACAAATCAAGTCTTGGTAAATTTAAGAAAACTGAAATCATATCAAGTATCTTTTCCAACCACAGTGCTATGAGACTAGATATCAATTACAGGAAGAAATCTATAAAAGATACAAATACATGGAGGCTAAACAATACACTACTAAACAACCAAG
Source organism: Orcinus orca (assembly GCF_937001465.1). Taxonomy (NCBI): domain Eukaryota; kingdom Metazoa; phylum Chordata; class Mammalia; order Artiodactyla; family Delphinidae; genus Orcinus; species Orcinus orca. The sequence continues at coordinate 125,964,636 of NC_064580.1, forward strand.
AGATCACTGAAGAAATCAAAGAGGAAATCAAAAAATACCTAGAAACAAATGACAATGAAAACATCATGACCCAAAACCTACTGGATGCAGCAAAAGCAGTCCTAAGAGGGAATTTTATAGCAATCCTACCTCAAGAAACAAGAAAAATCTCAAATAAACAACCTAACCTTACACCTAAAGCAATTAGAGAAAGAAGAATAAAAATCCCCAAAGCTAACAGAAGGAAAGAAATCATAAAAATCATAACAGAAAAAAATTAAAAAGAAATGAAGCAAACAATAGCAAAGATAAATAAAATGAAAAGCTGGTTCTTTGAGAAAATAAACAAAATTGATAAACCATTAGCCAGACTCAACAAGAAAAAAAGGGAGAAGACTCAAATCATAGATTTAGAAATGAAAAAGGAGAAGTAACAACTGACACTGCAGAAATACAAAGGATCATGAGAGATTACTACAAGCAACTATATGCCAATAAAATGGACAACCTGGAAGAAATGGACAAATTCTTAGAAAAACACAACCTTCTAAGACTGAACCAGGAAGAAATAGAAAATATAAACAGGCCATTCACAAGCACTGAAATTGAGACTGTGATTAAAAATCTTCCAACAAACAAAAGCCCAGGACCAGATGGCTTCACGGGCGAATTCTATCAAACATTCAGAGAACAGCTAACACCTATGCTTCTCAAATTCTTCCAAAATATAGCAGAGGGAGGAACACTCCCAAACTCATTCTATGAGGCCACCATCACCCTGATACCAAAACCAGACAAAGATGTCACAAAGAAAGAAAACTATAGGCCAATATCACTGATGAACATAGATTGCAAAAATCCTCAACAAAATACAAGCAAACAGAATCCAATAGCACATTAAAAGGATCATACACCATGATCAAGTGAGGTTTATCGCAGGAATGCAAGGATTCTTCAACATACATAAATCAATCAATGTGATACACCATATTAACAAATTGAAGGAGAACAACCATATGATCATCTCAATAGATGCAGAAAAAGCTTCTGACAAAATTCAACAACAATTTATGATAAAAACCCTCCAGAAAATATGCATAGAGGGAAACTTCCTCAACATAATCAAGGCCATATATGACAAACCCACAGCCAACATCGTTCTCAATGGTGAAAATCTGAAACCATTTCCACTAACATCAGGAACAAGACAAGGGTGTCCACTCTCACCACTATTATCCTACATAGTTTTGGAAGTTTTCACCACAACAATCAGAGAAGAAAAAGAAATAAAAGGAATCCATATCAGAAAGTAAGTGGTAAAACTGTCACTGTTTGCAGATGACATGATACTATACATAGAGAATCCTAAAGACTCTACCAGAAAACTACTAGAGCTAATCAGTGAATTTGGTAAAGTAGCAGGATACAAAATTAATGCACAGAAATCTCTCTCATTCCTATATGCTAATGATGAAAAATTTGAAAAGAGAAAGTAAGGAAACACTCTCGTTTACCACTGCAACAAAAAGAATAAAATACCTAGGAATAAACCTATCTAAGGAGACAAAAGACCTGTATGCAGAAAACTATAAGACACTGATGAAAGAAATTAAAGATGATACCAACAGATGGAGAGATATACCATGTTCTTGGATTGGAAGAATCAACATTGTGAAAATGACTATACTACCCAAAGCAATCTTGAGAAGGAAAAACGGAGCTGAAGGAATCAGGCTCCTTGACTTCAGACTATACTACAAAGCTACAGTAATCAAGACAGTATGGTACTGGCACAAAAACAGAAAGATAGATCAATGGAACAGGATAGAAAGCCCAGAGATAAAGCCAAACACATATATTCACCTTATTTTTGATAAAGGAGGCAAGAATATACAATGGAGAAAAGACATCCTCTTCAATAAGTGGTGCTGGGAAAACTGGACAGCTACATGTAAAAGAATGAATTTAGAACACTTCCTAACACCATACACAAAAATAAGCTCAAAGTGGATTAGAGACCTAAATGTAAGGCCAGGCACTATAAAACTCTTAGAGGAAAACATAGGCAGAACACTCTATGACATAAATCACAGAAAAATCCTTTTTGACCCACCTCCTAGTGAAGTGGAAATAAACACAAAAATAAACAAATGGGACCTAATGAAACTTCAAAGCTTTTGCACAGCAAAGGAAACCATAAACAAGACGAAAAGACAACCCTCAGAATGGGAGAAAATATTTGCAAATGAAGTAACTGACAAAGGATTAATCCCGAAATTTACAAGCAGCTCATGCAGCTCAATATCAAAAAAACAAACAACCCAATCCAAACATGGTCAGAAGACCTAAACAGACATTCCTCCAAAGAAGATATACAGACTGCCAACAAACACATGAAAGGATGCTCAGCATCACTAATCATTAGAGAAATGCAAATCAAAATACAATGAGGTATCACCTCACACCAGTCAGAATGGCCATCATTAAAAAATCTACAAACAATAAATGCCTGAGAGGGCGTGGAGAAAAGAGAACCCTCTTGCACTGTTGGTGGGAATGTAAACTGATACAGCCACTATGGAGAACAGTATGGAGGTTCCTTAGGAAACTAAAAATAGAACTACCATACGACCCAGCAATCCCACTACTGGGTATAACCCTGCGAAAACCATACTTCAATAAGAGTCATGTAACACAATAAGCACAGTTGGTCTTGGAAACTTTAGATTAGCAACCATTTTAGCATATGTTATTTACAACATTCTTTACTTTTCTATAATCTTCACAATAACTCTGCAAACTCAGTAGTATTTTCCTTAAGTGTCCTTAAAGGTAAAGACAGTGTATCTCAGAGAGGTTCAGTACCTTACCTAAGGTCACATGACTAGTAAATGGCAGGGTGAAGATTCAAACCTGAGGCTTCTTGATTCCAAAATCTGGGCCATAAAATGGCTTGATTGTAAGCTTCCTGAGGATAAGAATAGACTCGATACCAATGGTACTCAACCAGGGGGTGATTTTGTGCCTCAAGGGACATTTAGCAATGTGTAGAGATATTTTAGGTTATTAACAACTGAGTACGTGAGGGTCACTACGGGCATCCACTGGGGAGAGACCATGGATGCCGCTAAATACCCTATAGTGCACAGGACAATCCCCAAAGAAAAAAATTATCTCAACCCAAAATGTCAGTACTGTGGAAACTGAGAAACCTTGCTCTTTAGCTTCTCTCTCTTAGCACAAACCCTTACAATGGCAGGTGCTGATTGACTGTAGAACTGGAGAGTGGCTTCTGTTTCACAGAATAATTCTATTTAATGAAAACACTGAGGCCTGCCTTTTCATGCTGGATTTACCAAAATGATAGTCCTTGGATACTACTTGGTACCACCACTACGGGATCACATCCAATTTTTCTGCTAATGCATAAACAAACAAAACAATTTGACCTGACTCCCATGAATCACAGTAGGGGGCATATGTTTTATTTACCATTCCTTGCCAAGGCTCTCCAGGCACTTTGGTATTCAGACTATTAAGCATTTGAAGACAATTAAAACATTTAAATGCAGCAACAGACAAATATATTTCAACTTAATTTTAAATGTTCTAGCAAACTGAGTATTCTGAATACCAATAGCTTGCTAACGCTGCAGCAAATCCCCATAGATGCCATGTGTTCCAGCCCTTGCTGACACATGATTATAATTAGCAAACACTAGGGAATCAGTTCATTCTCACCTCAGTAAATACCTATGAACTTCCAGCGATCAAAAGAGAAAATGGGGCTTCCCTGGTGGCGCAGTGATTGAGAGTCCACCTGCCGATGCAGGGACACGGGTTCGTGCCCAGGTCCAGGAAGATCCCACATGTTTGGGTACTGCAAAAAAAAAAAAAAAAGAGAGAAAATGTCAGGAGTAGTCTTTAAAAAAAAAAAAGGACTCCACCGGCAATGGGATAAACCTTACTGGAAGCTAATATAAATAGGTGTGTTGAAAATTCTGAGCAGCTAAGATCTTACTACTTCCAGGCTCTCCTTCCCAATTCCTTCTAGCACATCCATATCTATTTCTCCCAAACCCATCTACCACACTGTGCCTTGATGGATGGAATTATCCTAAAGTTCAAAAGTGACTACGTCACTTACTTGTGCAAAAGTTCTCCCTATGTAATAAAACTGAAATTCAAAGTCATTAACAATGTGGTCTCTTCCTACTTCTCTTAGCCCACTTTATGCTTTGGTCAAAACTACTCATTCTCTATGTACACACCATGCCTTCTTTCCCGACTATTTCCTTTACCTAGTATACTTCTCCCTTCCCAACCCGGTTTCTCTCAATGGGAGGCACCCACCCAACATCCCAAGTTCTGGTACTCTTAATCTTGATTAATCCATTAGGGCAAAGTGCTGTACTATTTGTCCTTTTTAAGGGTGACCTTAACAGACTGACACAGAAGAGGCAGTTAGGAAGTGAATTTTTAAATATGTAAATAAATAAAGTCATGAAATACAGAATAGAAAAGAATATAACCATTGATGGACAAATAACAGTGTATCAGGAGCCAAGGATTACTATTTAATCAATTCTGTACATTTGAGATCCACGATATACATAAAGATACAAAGAAGAAGAGAAAAAGCATTGCCTCTATTGTTTCAACTACTGGAAGATACTGAAAACTGCATTCAGGTAAAAACGAGATGAAACCAATGTTTTTGAGATGCAATTCTCTGCATAAAGAGGCAGTGGACTAGGAGCTATTGAATTATAGGAATATGGGATGAGTTTGAGAGGCATTAAAGGAAAAATAAACTTTAATTTAGAGCTTGATTAAAGAGGAATTATATGTATGAATTTTTATGATAAACATGTTTGTTAAACATCAACTGCTTTTTCAGCAAAAAATAAAGAAGTTAAAATCAATAGTAATTATTTTAAGCCTTTTCCCCTAAACATAAAAAAATTTCTTCTAGAACAAAGTAAAAAAGCTAATAAAAATAGTACATTTAACTGGAATATATTTTATCCATTAAAAACAAAAACATTAAAACTATGAAAATGGTTACAATGGAAAATAACAAAGTGAACTGATTCATTACTGTATTGCCACACACTGACAAAGATTCTTTGCTTAACCAAACCTTAGTCAGGATCCTGAACCTTCTCCTAGGCCCATCTGTGCACTTCCTTGCAAAATCCAGTTTTAGCAATAACCCTGCTAAGTCAGTTTAACCAGAATCCCCCTTACTCCTGATTTTCTCTTAGTAATTTTCCATTCACTGACTCTCCACTCTGCTCCTTGGCTATAATGTTCCATTTGCACATGCTGTATACAGAGTTGAGCTCAATCTCTCTCCCCCACTGTAAAATCCCAATGCAGTATTCCCTATACATAGCGCAATGGTCCTGAATAAAGTCTATCTTATCATCTATAAGTGTCGCTGAATATTTTTTCTTAACTACATTTCATGGCAAACAATGATATTGTCAACTTTTTATAAGAATGTCAACAGGTCCTTTTGTAATTGTTATCATGTGAGCCAAGAAATAAGCACGGTTAAAGTGAGCTTCAACATTTAACTGTATCTACACTTTCAAAGAAGAGGCCTAAAATCAACTGAAGGAAATACCTGAAGCTGGTATTTTCCATGCTACTCTTTCTAGTGATTCAGTGTATTCCAAGCAAATGTCTTAAAAATGGGTGTTTAAAAATTGGTGCTAACAGTTAACCATAAAAGGCACAGGGGTTTTTGAAGACAATTTTTTCAGTTCTTTTTTATTTCAATTTTGTATCATTCTCTCCTATAAAGTGTGGAGAATAGGCAACAGTTCAGATACTGCTATCTCAGCCTTCTAGTTGAATGGACATTAAGATTATTGTTGTTGCTTTTAAAGTGAAAACATTGCCTACCTTGAAAGAAGGGCATTTACTAAAATAATGCTGACATGATCAACACATCTGAGTGCAATTTTTTAAATGTCATTAATCTCCACATATTTCTCTACCCAATGCAATAGAGAAAAATAATGTTTGCCTTTGCTGATTATTCCCCAGATATTAACACCCAAAGGATATGGTTCCAAATGGACAGAAATGATTACTCAAATATTTGCACTCTTTGTGGGAGATCATGTGTTTGAGTTACAGTAGTGTTTGTACACACCTAACTCATTAAGTTCTTTAGCTTATTTGAAAACTGCACAGACCTTTCCCTTTAAAACATAACTGTTGTCCACATGGGCAGACTAGTTGCATAGCTTCTGCGACATATACTCGATTCAAATCTCCCAACAAAATCAGCTTAAATACAGATGTGGCTCAAATATTTTATGTGATCTGAAAGTTCTACTATTCTGAAATTGAAAAAAAAGGCAAAACAGTTTTTAAAGCTTTACATTAAAAAGGAAACATCACACAGTAGACTATTTCAAAATCAGAAAGATTTCCCTTTGTATAATAATTTTATTGTGGTAAAATAAACATGACATAAAACCTACTACAGTCACCAGTTTTAAGTGTGCAACTCAGCGGTATTAAGTATGTTCATATTGTTGTGCAACGATCACCACTGTCCATCCCCAGAACTCTATGAGTGGACTATTAAGTCCTATAGTCAGTCAGTCATAAATGAATGGATTTTAAATCTTTTTAAATGTGCAGAATTTAAAATATGGGAAATTACATGCAAATGCAGATCTATAAATGATAAACTTTACCCATGGAATAAGGTAGTTTTGCCTGTATAATGGATCATTTAAAATAGGGTTTAAGTATATACAATGGACTACTACTTGGCCATAAAAAAGAATGAAATAATGCCATTTGCAGCAACATGGATGCAACTAGAGATTATCATACTAAGTGAAGTAAGTCAGAAAGAGAAAGACAAATACCATAGGATATCACTTATATGTGGAATCTAAAATACAACACAAGTGAGCCTATCTACAAAACAGAAAGAGACTCTCACAGACATAGAGAACAGACTGGTGGGTGCCAAGGGGAAAGTGGGTGGGGGAGGGAAGGATTGGGAGTTTGGGATGAGCAGATGCAATCTAGTATGTACAGGATGGATAAACAACAATGTCCTACTGTATAGCACAGGGAACTCTATTCAATATCCTGTGATAAACCACAATGGAAAAGCATATAAAAAAGAATGTGTACACGTGTGTAACTGAGTCACTTTGCTGTACAGCAGAAATTAACACAACATTGTAAGTCAACTACACTTCAATTTAAAAAAATAAGATAGGGTTTAAGAAAGTTGAACAGTGAGTACTGAGCGGAGACTATTAATTTCTCATACACAATTTGAAAACCATATATAGTTAGTGAGGTTCTGAAACATACAGGAGCAGTTAACTCAACTAATATGTCAACATGGATAACTATTTTAAGGCCTAAAGGATGAACGGCCTTTACTTGAACTGATGCATTTTATGGGGAAAATAAAATGGAATTATCTACTACAAAATCTGAGAGAAGGATTTATTCTTAAAATGCTGTCTAGACTATTAAAAAGAAAATTGATTTTAAAAATGCCGGGATAGAACAATTGAAATATTATGTACAAATAATTCTTGGCCCAAAATACTCTAGGTAGTAGATATAATTTTAAGACTTCCCATTAACTCTTACTCACTACTGTCCACTATGTTCTCAAAATATAGTAACTAAAATATTGTTTATCCTTTTACAATACAAAAACTATTTCTACATTTCTAGGGTAAGGTAGGAGTATTATGTGGACAGTACAAATCCACTTTTATTTTTTGTGTGTATACGTATTGGTATGGGGTTGAAAATCATAGCATTGTTAATGATTATACTAATAATCATGGATTTCACTGAATCACCAAATAGCTGAATTAGACTGGATCCTAGAGATCATTAAGTCCATTTCTTTTCAAACTTCATAAAGCAATAGAATGAAATCTGTCACAAAAACCCCAATATTTACTAGTGGGATAAAAGTGGAACTATTATACTGAAAGCCATTCTGTACCCCGGGGTTTTTTGTGAGAACTTCGTATTTAATTGAAAATTATCTTCTTTAATATAATTTCTATATTTTCCGAAATTTATGCCATGGCTCTCTATGGGCTTTATAATTAGATAAACATTCATCTATTCATTCAACAAATATTTAGTAAGCACCTAATATGTGTCAGGCCCTCTCCTGGGTTCTGCATATGTAGCAGTGAAAAAAATGTAGACAAGGTCCCTGCTATCCTATAGCTCCTATTAGAGCTCATGATTTACCACATTCCCTTCCTCCTGCCTCATTGTTGAAGCACACGATTTCCTACAGAAACTGGATGACTTCAGATGACTTACTTGGTTTGGTATGCTTCGAAGAGGTTTATGTATATGGAGTTTAACATCAACTCTTAACACGGAGTTTTTTAGTAAGATTGGCAGCTGCAAACCAAACTTTCTCCTAAACTGTTATAAAATCTTTTGAAACAAAATGATAATAAATACATAAATAAAAATAAAACTATAGACTTTCTTTGCAGAGCCCTATTCAAGTTCACTGAGGTTGTTTCCAACCTTGGTTATTTGAATTGAATTCCTATTGACTAAAAATATGGTTTACCTTATGATAGGCAGAATGCAGTGTGTGTGTGTATTACTGTAATTACTATATTAGACAGAGCAATATTCTGGGGATTCTTAAGCATACAGTCTGCTACCTGTCCAAACCCCCCACCCAATTTTTTGGTTACATCGTTTTACATCAACCAGATAGGCAGTATTTTTTAAAGGCAGCTGTAGCTGTGTCAAATACATCGCAGCTATTTCTAACTCTTTGAAAAGTATAAACAAGAACAGAACAAAGGCAGCCTGTGAAGATCTAAAACATATCTCAGGAAAGTTATCTGCCTTGGAAAGCTGGAGTTTGCTTTGCTGTAATGACCTATTTTCAAGGACAAAGAGTTTATACAAAAGGATACAATTCGCTGAGTAATATGAAGAGTGTAAAGGGTAACAGTGTAAAGTGTAATTACAGTATTATCAGTAAGACAAGATATTCTTCAAATAATTTTTGAAAGTAACAACAGGATTCTACGTGGCTTTCTGATTCACAGTAGCCTCGAATACAAGCTGTTAACCTGCAATTTTTTCTGGGTATATGCATATCTAAAGAAAAACACTGCAAAAGAATCCTTGAAAATGAAACAGGCCCATGCATAATATTCAGCAATTTATCTTGAAACTGACCAAGAAATGGGGTTAAACGTTTTCCGTGGGGTCTCTAAATTGAACCCACACCTTCCTTTCCTCTGTAATTGCAGAAAAAAGGGAAATTTGATGAACTTCAGTTTTATTTGTAGTTGAACATAAATACAATACTACATAGTTTTATTTGTCACAAAGGACATATGTACTGGTGAATATTCACTCAGTATAAATTTATGTCCTGTTTCAGATCGGGACTTGGCTGGAAAAAGTCTCTCCCTAGTCCCTCCCTATCAATAACATTTACCTAAGCAGTTTTGGTTTGTTAAGAGAGAGATGGAGCAGGGGGCTTTGAAAGAAACAAGAGACATTTGTTAAAATTTAGTGTGTTTCAGGCACTTCATCGTGTACCTTACATCTATTTCCTCATTGAATCCACTCAACAATTCCATTAGGCAGGCACTACTGGCATCCCAGTTTTACAGATAACTAAACAGAGAAGGTAAGTAACTTGCAAAGATCACAAGGTTGATACATGGAAAGGCTAGGACTTGAATCTAGGACAGTACATCTCCAAGCCCCTACTCTAAACTACTATGCTATGCTGATTAAATGCAGAAATGGGATACTTGCTAATTTATTCAATACCTATTCATTGACTACTATTTTGCATGTACCAGGCACTGGACTAGGTGCTATATAAATGAACAGGACGTGTTCTCTGCCCTTGAGGAGCTCAAGGTCCTATGCAGGGGACTAATACATTAATGAATGAATATAAAGTGAGATAACCGTAATAGTAAAGAGTATGTACTACATACTGTGGAAATACCAACAAGAGGACAACCAACTGTGTCTGGTGGCTAGAGAGAGACTTCACAGTGGAGAGAGACATTTCAACATTGACGTGAAGGAAGACTGGTTGCTCAGCAACTAGAGAGGAGAGTTTGGTGGAGGGGTAGCAGGGTGGATCCATTTTAGGCCAAACATATACCACACCTGAAAGTATTTCTTTTGTGCCAGTAATTCAAAATGATTTAGTTTAATAAATCACTGTCAGCTTAGGGGCAGACGTAAGGCTAGAAAGTTATGAAGGGCACACAGTATAATGAAAAGTCCCTTTGAGAGAGATAAAGAAACTGCTGTTTATCACATGATCACTTAATCAGTCACAGCTTTCCCCCTTCAAAACTGGGTATTAAGGCTGCTGTTGCTTTGTGAACTTTGTATGTTTTCTTTGGGGAAGGAGAAGTGAAAGAAATGGAAGATAATGTTAAGAACTGCTATTAGCATGTTTATGGTATTCTAGAGGTCAGCCTTTAAGGTTTTCAAAACAATACGCATTGAAAGATATGGGTCCTGTCAACAAGTTGGGGAAGACCCTCTACAACGTGAGGCTGTGATTGATCACACTGCCAACTCCAAGGCGATGCCTCAGCATTTACTACTTATATGAGCAGAAAATCAGCAGCAGCCTGCACTGCAAGGAAGAGAATACTTAGAGAGATAAGGGAAAGCTCTATGGCAGTTAAAGTAAGTTATTATTTTGCAGGCTAAAAGGATGCTTGCTATATTTATAGTTTATATGATAATCCAACCATTCAGGATAGCAAGCTAAAGTCCTGCAACTGTTAGTTCCAAACTATTCTGAATAGTTTTTTTCTTCCTGTTTGGTATGACTGAGACAACATACATGTGTGCACATGCATGCCCTCTCACGTGTACACGTAGATACACACATACACACACACAGAGACATTTTCTTCAAGAGAAGGGTATGCTGAAACTGACCCCAACCTTTTGGGTTTACTTTGTCCTCTAAAGAAAAGTAAAAAGTTTGCCACTTTTTTTAACATTTTACTGGAGTATAATTGCTTTACAATGGTGTGCTTCTGCTTTATGACAAAGTGAATCAGTTATACATATACATATGTCCCCATAACTCTTCCCTCTTGCATCTCCCTCCCTCCCACCCTCCCTATTCCACCCCTCTAGGTGGTCACAAAGAACCAAGCTGATCTCCCTGTGCTATGCGGCTGCTTCCCACTAGCTATCTACTTTACGTTTGGTAATGTATATATGTCCATGCCAGTCTCTCACTTTGTCACAGCTTACCCTTCCCCCTCCCCGTATCCTAAAGTCCATTCTCGGTCCATCCACCTCAATATGAATAACTCAGTTTTGTTTCCTTTTATGGCTGAGCAATATTCCATTGTATATATATGCCACATCTTTATTCATTCATCTGTTGATGGACACTTAGGTTGCTTCCATGTCCTGGCTATGGTAAACAGAACTGCAATGAATATTTTGGAACAAGATGCTTTTTGAATTATGGTTTTCTAAGGGTTATATGCCCAGTAGTGGGATTGTTGGGTCGTATGGTAGTTTTATTTTTAGTTTTTGAGGGAACCTCCACAGAGTTCTCCATAGTGGCTGTATCAATTCACATTCCCACCAACAGTGCAATAGGGTTCGCTTTTCTCCACACCCTCTCCAGCATTTATTGTTTGTAGATTTTTTGATGATGGCCATTCTGACCGGTGTGAGATGATATCTCATTGTAGTTTTGATTTTCATTCCTCTAATGATTAATGATGTTGAGCATTCTTTCATGTGTTTGTTGGCAGTCTGTGTATCTTCTTTGGAGAAATGTCTATTTAGGTTTTCTGCCCATTTTTGGATTGGGTTGTTTGTTTTTTTGATATTGAGCTGCATGAGTTGCTTGTATGTTTTGGAGATTAATCCTTTGTCAGTTGCTTCATTGGCAAATATTTTCTCCCATTCTGAGGGCTGTCTTTTCGTCTTGTTTACGGTTTCCTTTGCTGTGCAAAACCTTTTAACTTTCATTAGGTCCCATTTGTTTATTTTTGTTTTTATTTCCCATTCTCGAGGAGGTGGGTCAAAAAGGATCTTGCTGTTATTTATGTCATAGAGTGTTCTGCCTATATTTTTCCTCTAAGAGTTTAATGGTGCCTGGCCTTCTATTTAGGTCTCTAATCCATTTTGAGTTTACTTTTGTGTATGGTGTTAGGGAGTGTTCTAATTTCATTCTTTTATATGTAGCTGTCCAGTTTTCCCAGCACCACTTATTGAAGAGGCTGTCTTTTCTCCATTGTATATTCTTGCCCCATTTATCAAAGATAAGGTGACTGTATGTGTATGGGTTTATCTCTGGGCTCTCTATCCTGTTCCATTGATCTATATTTCTGTTTTTGTGCCAGTACCATACTGTCTTGACTACTGTAGCTTTGTAGTATAGTCTGAAGTCAGGGAGTCTGATTCCTCCAGCTCCATTTTTCCTTCTCAAGATTGCTTTGGCTATTTGGGGTCTTTTGTGTTTCCATACAAATTCTGATTTTTTTTTCTAGTTCTGTGAAAAATGCCGGTGGTAGTTTGATAGGGATTGCATTGAATCTGTAGATTGCTTTGGGCAGTAGAGTCATTTTCACAATGTTGATTCTTCCAATCCAAGAACATGGTATATTTCTCCATCTATTTGTATCATTTTTAATTTCTTTCATCAGTGTCTTATAATGTTCTGCATACAGGTTTTTGCCTCCTTAGGTAGGTTTATTCCTAGATATTATATTCTTTTTGTTGCAATGGTAAATGGGAGTGTTTTCTTAATTTCACTTTCAGATTTTTCATCATTAGTGTATAGGAATGCAAGAAGTTTCTGTGCATTAATTTTGAATCCTGCTACTTTACCAAATTCATTGATTAGCTCTAGTAGTTTTCTGGTAGAATCTTTAGGATTCTCTATGTATAGTATCATGTCATCTGCAAACAGTGACACCTTTACTTCTTCTTTTCCGATTTGGATTCCTTTTATATTTTTTTCTTCTCTGATTGCTGTGGCTAAAACTTCCAAAACTATGTTGAATAATAGTGGTCAGAGTGGGCAACGTTGTCTTGTTCCTGATCTTAGTGGAAATGGTCTCAGTTTTTCACCACTGAGGTCGATGTTGGCTGTGGGTTTGTCATATATGGCCTTTATTATGTTGAGGAAAGTTCCCTCTATGCCTACTTTCTGCAGGGTTTTTATCATAAATGGGTGTTGAATTTTGTCGAAAGCTTTCTCTGCATCTATTGAGATGATCATATGGTTTTTCTCCTTCAATTTGTTAATATGGTGTATCATGTTGATTGATTTGCATATATTGAAGAATCCTTGCATTCCTGCGATAAACCCCACGTGATCTCAGTGTATGATCCTTTTAATGTGCTGTTGGATTCTGTTTGCTTGTATTTTGTTGAGGATTTTTGCTATCTATGTTCATCAGTGATATTGGCCTGTAGTTTTCTTTCTTTATGACATCTTTGTCTGGTTTTGGTATCAGGGTGATGGTGGCCTCATAGAATGAGTTTGGGAGTGTTCCTCCCTCTGCTATATTTTGGAAGAGTTTGAGAAGGAAAGGTGTTAGCTCTTCTATAAATGTTTGGTAGAATTCGCCTGTGAAGGCATCTGGTCCTGGGCTTTTGTTTGTTGGAAGATTTTAATCATAGTTTCAATTTCAGTGCTTGATATTGGTCTGTTCATATTTTCTATTTCTCCCTGGTTCAGTCTCGGAAGGTTGTGCATTTCTAAGAATTTGTCCATTTCTTCCAGGTTGTCCATTTTATTGGCATAGAGTTGCTTGTAGTAATCTCTCATGGTCCTTTGTATTTCTGCAGTGTCAGTTGTTACTTCTTTTTCATTTCTAATTTTATTGATTTGAGTCTTCTCCCTTTTTTTCTTGATGAATCTGGCTACTGGTTTAGCAGTTTTGTTTATCTTCTCAAAGGACCAGCTTTTAGTTTTATTAATCTTTGCTATCATTTCCTTCATTTCTTATTCATTTATTTGTGATGTGATCTTTATGATTTCTTTCCTTCTGCTAACTTTGGAGTTTTTTTGTTCTTCTTTCTCTAATTGCTTTAGGTGTAAGGTTAGGTTGTTTATTTGAGATGTTTCTTAAGGTAGGATTGTATTGCTATTAACTTCCCTGTTAGAACTGCTTTTGCTGCATCCCATAGGTTGTGGGTCTTAGTGTCTTCATTGTCATTTGTTTCTAGGTAGTTTTTGTTTTCCTCTTTGATTTCTTCAGTGATCCCTTGGTTATTAAGTAGTGTGTTGTTTAGTCTCCATGTGTTTGTCTTTTTTACAGATATTTTCCTTTAATCGATATCTAGTCTCATAGCATTGTGGTCGGAAAAGGGTTAAAGGAGCCGCTGATTTGGGGGCTCTGGCTCACCAAGGCCGGGGGGAGGGAGGGGTACGGATGCGGGGAGAGCCTGCAGTGACAGAGGCGAGCGTGACGTTGCAGCAGCCTGAGGCGCACCGTGCGTTCTCCCGGGGAAGTTGTCCCTGGCAGTGGCGGGCTGCACAGTCTCCCAGGAGGGCAGGTGTGGACACAGGCTTCTTAGTGGCGGAAGTAGCAGCCTTAGCGTCTCATGCCTGTCTCTGGGGTCCACGCTGATAGCCGCGGCTCGCGTCCCTCTCTGGAGCTCCTTTAAGCAGCGCTCTTAATCCCCTCTCCTCGCGCACCAGGAAACAGAGGGAAGAAAAAGTCTCTTGTCCCTTCGGCAGGTCCAGACTTTTCCCCGGACTCCCTCCCGGCTAGCCGTGGCGCACTAACCCCCTTCAGGCTGTGTTCACGCCGCCAACCCCAGTCCTCTCCCTGCGCTCCGACTGAAGCCCGAGCCTCAGCTCCCAGCCCCACCCGCCCCAGCGGCTGAGCAGACAAGCCTCTCGGGCTGGTGAGTGCTGGTCGGCACCGATCCTCTGTGCGGGAATCTCCCCGCTTTGCCCTCCGCACCCCTGTTGCTGCGGTCTCCTCCGCGGCTCCAAAGCTTCCCCACTCTGCCTCCCGCAGTCTCCGCCCGCGAAGGGGCTTCCTAGTGTGCAGAAACCTTTCCTCCTTCACGGCTCCCTCCCACTGGTGCAGGTCCAGTCCCTATCCTTTTGTCTCTGTTTTTTCTTTTGCCCTGCCCAGGTACGTGGGGAGCTTCTTGCCTTTTGGGAGGTCTGAGGTCTTCTGCCAGCGTTCAGTAGGTGTTCTGTAGGAGTTGTTCCACGTGTAGATGTATTTCTGATGTATCTGTGGGCAGGAAGGTGATCTCCGCGTCTTACCCTTCTGCCATCTTGATGCTCCTCCAGTTTGCCACTTTTTAAGACATCTCTAATTTGACCCTGGATACTTCCCCTTCAGCCTAGTGAAGGGGTTGCCATGGTTATATAACAGGGAAAACATTTTTCAAAAAATCTATTCTCATATAGTTATGTATGGTCAGCAGGAGTTCTTCCTTAGAGAAAATTAACTCAGGTCTGACTATGGGATGGTAAGCTGATTTTTAGGTTTTTTGTTTTTCATTTAACTTTTTCTAATTTAACTTTCTTATTTAAATTGGCCTAGAAAGTTTCATAAGTGAGACTTATCTTGATGTGGATTTACCCTCAGTTGTTTACAAATAACATTTCCTATTTTTTCATGACCTGGGTATTAGCAAGAGGGAATAGAGCAAGTTCAATATATAGTAGAGCAAAGATGGTCGCTGGCTTAAAATATATATATATATGGTAATGACTGTATTTATAAAGGCTATTCAAAAAACTGTGAACACCATAATCAAGTAATTAAAAAGACATGATTCAGCCCTTTTAACAGGTGAATGCCTTCCTGGCCCCTCAATAGTACTGTAGATCTTTTTTTTTTTTTAAATTTACACAATTCTTCACTGTCTGATTGGTGTATTAGTCCATCCCTGAAGTAGTCAGTCTAGACTGACTACTGTAATAAACAATTCCAGAATAACTATGGTGGTATGCTCTGCACAGTCAGTAAAGGATCAAGGCTTCTTCCAGTGAGTAACTCCACTGTCCCTTAAAGCCTAAGAAAAATCCAACTTGTCCAGTTTAAAAATGGAAGAGTATGCAGAAGATCACATGGAAGGTTTTTGGAGCCTGCCCTGAATGTGACGTCCATCACTTCAGTCTACATTCTATTTTCCAGAACGCAATCAAATGCCTCCACCTGATTATGGGGAGGATGGGAAATGTAGTCTAGCTGTGAGTACATAAGGAAAAGGAAACAGAATTTGATGACACGTAATATTTTCCCATATAAAAACTCTTTCCAGTAACTGCTTTGCTTTGGGGGCAGGTTTTTAGATACTAATAAGGATGTTCTGGAGATCTACTAAGCAGCATAGTGCCCATAGCTAACAATACTGAATTGTATACTTAAAACTGGTTAAGAGGGTACACCTTATATTAAGAGTTCTTAACACACACACATGATGAAAATAATGAAAGGGAAAGGAGGTACCTTTGGGAGGTGATAGATATGTCTGTAGCCTTGATGGTGGTGATGGTTTCGGGGGTATATACTTATCCCCAAACTCATCAACTTGTATATATTCAATATGTACAGATTTTTACATGTCAGTTGTTCCAATAAAACAGTTTCTAAAAAAGGAAAATTTTCACTGACCTCTCTTTAGTATTCACACTTATTCTTCCTCAAGAAGAAAGGGTGACAACATAAATTTCACCTTTAGAAGCTGACAATGCCATGCTGTGCCTAGATTTTCTCATGGCAGTTTGATAGTCTGGCAAAATTGCAGCATTTGGGCGAAACAAGGCAGAAGTTAGAGGTACCAAACATGGGGGAAAAGTCATCATAGGCTTTATCAAAATTTTAATATGAGTTCTTGTTGTAATCATAAAAAGAAATATATAGAGCAGTGATTTTTTTTTTGGTCACACACAGATTGCATGGAGAATTTGATAATGATAACTGTGGGCCCTTTCCCCACAAATGCATATATACGTATACAAACAAAAAATGTGAAACAATTTCAAGAGATTAGCATACCCTCAATTAAGAATTGCTGCTTAGACCCCATATACCGAAGCACTTTAGGACACACACATTTTCTATGGCCAATGCAGTTTATGTTTTAAGAAGCTTACTTCCTCAGGACATTATTTTACATTAATCAAGAACATCTCGATACTAGTCTAGAAAAAGGGTCAGCAAACTTTTTTCTGTAAAGGGCCAAACAGCAGATATTTTAGGCTTTCTCTGTCACTACTACTCAACTCGCACCAATGTAACATGAAAGCAACCATAGGTAATACCTAAACAATTGAACATGGCTGTATTCTAATAGAATTTTATTTACAATAGCAAGTGGCAGGCCAGATTTGATCTGCACGATATAGTTTACTAACCCCTGGTCTAGCGTAATCACCCTTGGATGTTCTAAAGTCTTTACCAGGTGATCAACCAAATCTAAGTTTGAATATCTCAAGGATGGAGAGCTCATTGTCTCCAAAGAAAGGCCCTTAAACATTGGGACAACACTGAATATTACCTATGAGCACACTCTTTTTTTCAAAACATCAAAACCTATAGTTAAATATTGCTTTCATTCAAAAAATATTTGAATGCCTATTATGTGCAAGGCCAGCACAGCATTGGAAGACATAGCTGTATTTTATTAATTGAGTAGTCTGACTTTTAATGTAGTGTATTCTCAGATTAATACTTTCCCATTAAAAATAAGTGTAGCCTACATTAGAAAAATGGCTGACGTATCAACTGATGGGGCTGACAAGCAGGCTGGCAATTTAGTTCTCATGAAAAGATAAATATATCTTAATGTGCTGCTTTCAGGAAGTAGTAAGTACAGAAAAAGACAGAAATCTATACATACATGTTGCATGGGGCTGAACGCTCTATAATGATGCACAGACTATATACTCTGTGCATGTTTCTACCCAAATGGGTACTGACTGGATTCAACAAAGCAAACTGGACACTACAGCAGAAATAAAACATACTAGAAGAATGAATACTTATCCTCAAATATAGTAGAGAACAAGAAGTGTTTGTAGAAAGAAAAGAAAATTGATCTAGGAAAAAGTTTAGGAAGAAAAATATCTAGAGAAGAGAGACCGTTATAAAGGCCAATATCATGTGGTTTGTAATCTTATGGATGAAAGCCAGACAGAAAACAAGAAGAGAAAATTATGCACCAAAAGAACTATAAAACAGGTATAAAGTTCTGCTCATGGAACATGAGTCCAGAATCTCTGGAGAAGTGGCACCATAAGTCATGTAAAATATCATAAATGAAAAGTAAACCCTTAACGTGGGTGGTATCACATTACTATTCCAGGAGGAAGAAAACTGCATGGCTTTGGGGAAAAGTGTCTATCTATAGACAAAGGGAGACTTCTAAATAAATACCTGAGAGAGCAGCAGAAAATTCTAAAAAATTCTAAGACTGAACTTGGAAGGCTAGGGAGTATAGAAGACACCAGAAGTAGACAAAGGATTATACTGAATATATTGTGGAAGGTGACCATGATTTTCAACAGGAATAAGCAAGGAAAAGGGTCAGAAACAGTACTTTCGGTCTCAGAGGCAAGGAGGTGATTCAAAGACTACTGCAAAACACATGATGTGAGGGGATAAGAATCTGTACAAAGGTGGAGATGGAAAGGAAGAGATAAACATAAAAGATATCATAGAAGAAGATATGCAAAATTTAGATTTTGCATGTGAGGATGAGAGTGGCAGAAAGTCAGGCTCTTACAGTCTTAATAAAAATATCCTCTACTTAATATCCTTAGTTGACTTAGCACATGATTAAACTCCACTGGCCCCAATTCTTACTTTGTTTTGGTATATAGGGTTTCAGAAGACAATAAGCTATGAAGAAGTAGACCAAATTTTGACTTATAAGTGTGAACCATATTAATTCCAATTTGCCTCTACGGTCCATAAATCTCTCAGTCTTTCTGTAAATTAGGTTCATGTTCTCTCATTGGGTAATCACTATAATTTAATAAGTAAGTTTTACTGCCAGCCATCAGTTTTTACTTTTCTAGGGGAAAGAAAACAACTGGAAATGTTGGAATTTAGAGGGGAGTCAAAGGAAGTATTTTCTTTCATACTTCAGCAGTTAAGTAAATCTTTGGTAGTGCTACGGCTGTTATGTCAAAAAAAATATGAGTACAGGTAGTATTTTGTAAATTCATAAGAATTCCATAAAGTAATTTCACAAGGTTAAATTATAAAGCCAAATTCATAAAAATAAATTGTAAAATTATGATCGTGAATGTACTTTATTTGATCACAAAATTACACCATTCTATAATAGATGTTGCCAAATTTTTTAAAAGATGACTGTATATAAAAATATATTACACTTTATTTTAATGTATTTTATTTATTGTTACATATGTTCTCTTGATTTACCCTCAATCTTTAAAAATGAAACAGGGAAACAGGGACCGAGAGGTTACGTGGTTCATAAAAGATCAAATGGTGAATTATAAAGAAATTGGATAAGTACAGGATATCCATTCTCCTTCCTCGGAATGGTGTGGGTGAACTGCAGCTCTGGCTGGTGTACTCCTGCTATCCATTATCCAGAAATCCCTGGAAACAATGCATCTAATAACCGCATCCTCAGCCTCACATAGCATCACCATAAACAAGCAGATTTTCTTTTTCTTAATTTTTGGCTGTGTTGGGTCTTCGTCGCTGAGTGCAGGCTTTCTCTAGTTGCAGCAAGCGGGGGCTACTCTTCATTGCCATGCACAGGCTTCTCATTGCGGTGGCTTCTCTTGTTGTGGAGCACAGGCTCTAGGTGCGCGGGCTTCAGTAGTTGTGGCTCGTGGGTTCTAGAGTGCAGGCTCAGTAGGTGTGGCAAACGAGTTTAGTCGCTCCGCGGCATGTGGGATCTTCCCGGACCAGGGCTCGAACCCGTGTCCCCTGCATTGGCAGGCGGATTCTTAACCACTGCACCACCAGGGAAGTCCCAACAAGCAGAGTTGTTAGAAGCCAATCTCCAAGCATTTTTCCAAAGACATTTTATTACTAAGAATTCTCTTTGGTTCTTTTTCAAATTTGCTGGTCATTTTGTATACTCTCTCACTGATTGCTAATTTTACTGCATTCATTTTTCATTTCTTTAAACATTTCCTAAATAATGACTTTACATTACATATAGGAATTACTTATGTATACAAAGTCTCAATTTGTTAGGGTTTTTTTATTGTTGGGTTTTTTTTCTCACTCATGATCACTTGCTTCCTCATGCTTCTGGTGATGCTTTACTGTGACTGAACTTAACTGTTCAGAACACTGAAGATCTAAATGGGAGTTGCTTTCCTCCAAAGAGAACTGGTGTCTCCTGTTACTAGAAGACAAGGAGTACTTAGGCACCTATGACAGTACGACACTATAGCCTTCTTCAATGTTGTCTAATGAATGCAGAAGTCTCATTTTCATCTCTTGCATCTTGCAGGCGTGAAGGGGGGAAGGGGGGCAGACTCAGATCACAGAGCAACTCTGAATTTCATGTTTGCTTACCACTCACCTTTAGAAGTTTCAGTTCACTGATTTTTTTCTTTCATTAATCTCTTTTCTGAACCCTTAGAGGCTTTCATTGCTTTCATGAAACATGGTGGTGCTTTAAAAGTTAGCTTGTTATAATTTATCCATAATCTATTTTCATTTTATTGGAAGAACTCTTAAGAATATCTAGTCCATCATACTGATCAAAGCAGAATTCATTCTAAAGTTTTTGGTACTCTAAATTTTATATGCTTACAACAACTCGTAAATGAGTTGTATCTCCGTGGTGGATGTCAGGCTTTGGGGGGAAGCCTTAATGGTAAGCCGATAAGCACAAAGCTGAGGAGATGAGTCACAGAATTTGGCCTCAATTTATACCACTGGTACCTGCTCATGATGATATTTATGTCTTTACTTTGTTAACGCTATAATTTAGTAATACACCAACCACTTTTAAAGCATATATATTTTCTTCTTTCCATATTTATTTGTAACTGCCTTGTCTCCTATGCTCTTGTGTGAATGTGCAGCTGCAGTATCAAGTAGTAATATATAAGAGATAATGCTCTTATGACATTCTCTATTCAAGGACATGCCAGACACAAAGCTAAACAATTCTGATATAGGGCTGACTACGGTAAGTGCTATTATAGCAAGTATATAAAGATAAAATGGCAGCCTGGGGGAGAGAAAAGTTCACCATGACTGATGAGAGATAAATAAATGTGCCTTCTTATATTTTACTCATTTCTCCAAAATTTGGGGATACACTGTATTGATCTCTTAAATTAAATATATCTTTCATTCATGATTTAATATTTCTTTTAAAATATTTTGTTTAGATTTTTTTCTGAACCATTTTTATACAAGTTCAAAATCTGTCATTTTTCTTTTAATTTTACTTAAAATAACAAACCATCAATGATTAAATATATGAGTTGAATCAACACTTTCCATGTTATAAATTTTCCATTTTTAACCGTACAATGAAGCCCATAATACAGTATACTAGTGATTTGAACAGTGATACATTTCTAACAATACTTCTCTGAGCTTAAGTGATTTTTACATTTAAGTACTACAGACCTTAGCATTATTATAGGTGAGATAGAATGAGGATTCAAACAGAAATTGGATGCAGCTCTTATTGCTAGAAGCTCCACACTGAGGCTTTCCTTTGTAATCTACAGAATAGCCAGAATAGGGGCTGGACCTCAAAATAGAGAAACTGCTGCCCTTTGCAGCCATAGGATCATAAATATTCTTCATCTCAAGTTATCTCTTCTCTCATTTAATCCTAAGATTCTATGTGCAGTGTCAATGTATATGTATCCAGACAGGGGAAAAATACAAAGAAGAACAGTGCTAGAAGAAATCATTGCCACCAATTCTGAATTGTATAGCAAAGTATTAAGATCATAACTTTGATTATCTTCTGCAAGCCAGGGACTTATATTTCATCTCTTAAAAAAGAATCCTGGGCTTCCCTGGTGGCGCAGTGGTTGAGAGTCCGCCTGCCGATGCAGGGGACGCGGGTTCGTGCCCCAGTCCGGGAGGATCCCGCGTGCCGCGGAGCAGCTGGCCCCGTGAGCCATGGCGGCTGAGCCTGCGCGTCCGGAGCCTGTGCTCCACAACGGGAGAGGCCACAACAGTGAGAGGCCCGCGTACCGCTAAACAACAACAACAACAACAACAAAAGAATCCTGAAACTTCGTCACTTTGGCTATATGGCTCATACTTTATCAAGTACAACGCTGAAGTTCCACTGTATCTCCCAAAACCCATTAGGACCATGTAGACAGCGAAGATACTACAGTACAATGGCTCTGGCCCTGTCTTCCAATTAGCGCATGTAGCCAAGTCAACCAGGTTCAGTAAGTCATAAAAAATATTAATACCTAATATTTATTAAGTGTCAGACACTTTGCTGTAGACATTAAATACATTATTCCATTTAATATTCAGCAAAATCTCTGGAATAATTACTATTATTTTTTACCCACTTTAATATACAAGAAGGTAAGAAATTTTCCACTGTCCATTTGATCCAATAAACCATATTCTCCAAGTCTAAGACAATAAGTAGTAACAATGCAGGAATCAAGGAGCATCAGGAACACATGACTCTGTGTTCCACGAGAGGGAAGCTCACTGAAATAGAACTGTAGTCCAGAGAGATGTCCTGAGAGACATTTATACCACAAAGTATCTTTTCTCCTCTCTGGTGCAGAGAGGTTAATATGTGATCAAAGAAGTCATAACAGTAAGGATCACTGCAGACCTCACTGAGGGTAGATAAGGGCTGCACAATGAACACCTAAGTTTTGGAGGCAGATCGGCCCAATTTCCAGCCCCAGCTCTAGTCCTTACTAATTGTGTAAAGTTGTTAAGGTACTTAACCTCTCTGAGCTGTAAAACGAGAAAAAACATGGACATCTATGATTCTCTAAGACTAAGTATCTTCAGCTACAAAAAGCAGCAAATGATAATTATTTTTTAGGCTATTACAAGAATTGAAATAATGTATGAAAAGAGCCTAGTAGTGTCGGGCACATGACGAACACAAAAAGTGAATATTACAGTTAGACTTTAGTCTTCATATGTTTCAATTCCACATAAACTGAACTTGCAAGCAGTATACATTCAGATCCTTATTCCAACTTCCCTAAAGTAACTAGCAAACAAGTATGTCAATCTATCACATAGTAGTACATCTGCAAACTAACCAGTGCAGTTTTGTTTCTATATAGTCTATCCAACCATCCATCCATCCCTTTAAAAGACATGCATGGGGGATCTATTATGCATTAGGTGCCATTCTATGCATTGGGAATGCAACAGTGAACAAAACAACATGGTTCCTGCCTTTAGGGAACTTAGAATCTACTAGAAGAACCAGATCCTATAGGAACAACCTCAGATAAATTTATAATAATAGTAGAAAGTAGAAGGAAAATTGCATGATAATATTATAGACAGAGTCCTTGCCTTCATAGAGCCAACAGTCTAGCAGAGAATACATCAACTTAAAAAGCAGCTGTAGGGCTTCCCTGGTGGCGCTGTGGTTGGGAGTCCGCCTGCTGATGCAGGGGACGCGGGTTCGTGCCCCGGTCCGGGAAGATCCCACATGCCGCGGAGTGGCTGGGCCCGTGAGCCATGGCCGCTGAGCCTGCGCGTCCGGAGCCTGTGCTCCGCAACGGGAGAGGCCACAACAGTGAGAGGCCCGTGTACCGCAAAAAAAAAAAAAAAAAAAAAAAAAAGCGGCTGTAATAAGTACCTTGTGATAAGTGCTATAATAGGAGATGTATAAAGTGCTCGTGACAGAATATAGCAGAAACTAGCCCAGTCTAGAGAGAAGTTGGGGACCAGGCAGGCAAGTTTCTCATAGTGATGTTTAACCATAACCAGGTGAAGAAGAGGGAAAGGAATGTTCTAGGCTGTGAGGCCAGAGAGAGCCTGGTATGTTTAAGGAACTGAACAAAGTTTAATAAAAACAACTTAAAAGATGATTAAGAAAATGGGAGAATGGGGAGAGATTGGTTAAAGGGTACAAAGTTTCAGTTATGCAAGATGAATGAGTTCTGGAGTTGTAATGTACAGCATGGCGACTACAGTTAACAATACTGTGTGCTTGAGTTGAAATTCGCTAAGAGGGTAAATATTAAGTGTTCTCACTAAAAAAAAAAGGAAAAAAGGTAAATATTTTGAGGTCATGGTTATGTAAATTAGCTTGATCGTGGTGACCATTTCACAGCATACATATATCAAAACATCAAATTATTATACACACACACACACACACACACAAACTAGAAGTTATGGGTGATAACAGGATCATAGTGAGCCCATAGGAATGATGGGGGACTGAGATGGAGGGGAAGAACAACAGATTATTAAGGATGAAGAGACAGACCGAGGGATTTATGGACAGTGAAATCCGCTAGGACCGTGATCAAGCTAGGGATGGATAGGAATACTGTGAGCTGGTGACAAATGATTGAAAGCTCACATGTAACTGATTAGAACTGTGCCACCCAATGCTGCAGCCACTAGCCACACGTGGCTAGTGAACATTTGAAAGGTTTCAAATAAACTGTGACAAATAAAATGCATTTAAAAAATTAATTTCATCATTTTCTTTTTACTTGTTTAATGTAGCTACCAGCAAATTTACATTTACATATATGGTCTCCACGTGTGGTTCAGATTATACTTCTATTGAACAGTGCCTGATAAGAGGAAGAAATAGAGAATGCTTTACCTGAATTAAATGCTTCAGGAGCTGGGGATGTTTTATATATTATACAGCAATACCTCTTGGTGCCATTTTCTAAATGTTTTGCTTTCATGTGCCTTTATTACATCATAAAGATGAGTAGGAAATGAAAATGCCAATGCTAATGTTAATATGATTATGATGAAATTGACATATACCTACACCAAAACAATCACCTAACTTGAATTGGATTCTCACTGACCAATACTTCATACTTCAAAACACAGATAACCTCTTGCCACTAAGTAAAGACAGATCTGCAGGCAGTTTCTGGGAGGACCCTAAACTTCTCTGTCACTCTGTCATGACTTTGCCCCTAGTACTGGGGAGTGAGCTGAAGACTGGCCTTTCTTTCCATTTGAGTGACAACATCTATGTCTACAACTGGGTTTAAGGAGAATAGACCAAACCAGTTGCATAACTCAAAGAAGTTCTCTCCATTGGTTTTGTTTTTGTTTTTGTTTTGTTTTGTTTAATTTCCTAAAATTCTCTGTGCATTGAGGGGTAGGGAAGGGAGAAGCAACGTAGCCACAGCCAATAAGAAAATAGCATTTTCCCTTGATTTATACTCTTAAAGTCTTCCCATTCCATCATTCCCAGGATGAAGTAAAAGAAAAAATAAATGAACAAAAGAGCAAAAATGAAAAGCTAGAAATAGATCATTCAAAACTGTCTAAATTACAAGGTGTAGTTCTGTTGCAAATGAAGAATTATTGATTGAAGAGTCAGAGCTAATTTTTCAAATCCAGCCAGCCAAATGCAGAGAAATCCACAAATCCGTAGAGCTTTGATAATTTGTTACACTTTCACTGTATTAGAATCTCTGGCAACGGGGTCAGTGAATCTGCATTTTTAACAAACTCCCCAGGTGACGCATAGGTACACTAAAATGTAAGAATGCTAGCCTTGTCAGAACTGCCCATTCTACTAATAAGGAACTTGAGACCCAGAGAACCTTAGTGACTTACCCAAGGTCATACAACCAAGTAAGCGGCAGATCAGGGCTCAAACTCAGGACTCCTAATCCCTACTTTAAGACTATTTCAAATGACTCAATACTGCATTGCTCACCCTGTTTTAGGTACTAACCTCTATTAATGGAGTCTCCGTTTCTCCTGATATTTTGGATAGTCTTTTCAAACTGCTTCTTCATGCTAAGCTAGAAATTTACAAAAGAGTAAGAGAGATCAGGATAGAAAGTTATCAAAAAATATTTTTCCTCAGCACGGCTCTAGAATGAATCTCCTCTATAGCATCCTCATCAAATGGTTGCCTGTGTTACCTGTCTGGGTGCTGAAAGCATATACTCATTGCTACCCATGCTTTAGGCCCACTTCCTGTATCTGTATCTCTTAAATTGTCATACCCAGATGTATGATGTAAGCTACAGATGTAATTTTTCCAGCAGGAAAAAGAGCAAAAAGATCCCTTTCCTTGAGAAACACAAATACCCTATGATATCACTAATGTGTGGAATCTAAAATATGACACAAATGAACCTATCTACGAAATAGAAAGAGACTCTCATAGACATAGAGAACAGACTCGTGGTTGCCAAGGGGGAGGGGGGTGGGGGAAGGAAGGATTGGGAATTTGGGATTAGCAGATGCAAACTATTCTGTATAGGATGGATAAACAACAAGGTCCTACTGTATAGCCCAGGGAACTATATTCAATATCCTGGGATAAACCATAATGGAAAAGAATATAAAGAAGAATGTCTATATGTGTATAACTGAGTCACTTTGCTGTACAGCAGAAATTAATACAACATTGTAAATCAACTAGACTTCAATTAAAAAATAAATTAAGAAAAAGATCCTTGCCCTTATCACTACATTCTGATAACCTACAGGTTATCTCTTACCTGGACTTCGGCACTGTCATGCTAATTCAATTTCCTGAATTTCCTGAATGCCATCTCTCTCTACCTCACAGTAAACCACCAAAGAAATTTTTCTAAAATATAGCCCTGATCATGTTACTTTGCTGCTTGCGAATCTTGGATTGATCCTAATTGCTCCTTGGCCTACCATTCAAGGATCTTCACAGTTTAATTTTGTATTTGAATTATTTACAGGCCTGCCTCCCTGGCTATCTGTGATTTCTGTGAGGGCAGCAAATGGATCTTACTCCTATTTTTAGCTAAATTTTCTTTGGTCCTAAACCACCCCCTTGTACCTACCCAGGATTATACCTTTTGTATATTAAAAAAACCTGTTGTTATTTTCTGCATTGCAAATCTCCATGGAAAAGAACTGAACATCCTTATGCGTGATTATATCTGTTACATGCTGAGTTTTAAATAAGGCATGTTTTCAACTCATATCTGAATATTTATCATTTCAGGAATGCTTTCATGTCAAATTCAAATGGGAACAAGTTTTATGAAGCCAATACCCTATTCTCCTGAGATCAAAGTACACTTGTTCTAAATGAAAAACAATTATCTTTCAATTAAGTTATTGGAAAATATCACAGAAATTATCTGCAAATTAAAAGATCTACAAAAAGGTATGAAAAAACAATTATGAATGAATTTGAAAAATTACCCAATTATGGATGTGTAATGCAATCTAGTCAGTTGCCCCCAAATCAAATGATAAGTTCCCATATGCAGAGATCATTCTTAAAAATCAAAAATCACTGTCCTAAAAAAAAAAATCACTGTCCTCTGCAAGTAATAAATATCAGGCCTTCCTTGACTAAAATTTTATGTTCTTTTACCAGCTCTACTGGGAGAATTCCTCTCTTAGATTGGAATTTTCCTTCTACTTCCTGTGCTGTTCAAAATATAAGTAGATGGAGTTTGAAGACATAAAATACCACACACCATATCTGAGATGTTTTGAATGGAAGTAACATGGTGCAGTGTTAAGTACAGTGAACTAGGAGTCAGGACTCAGATGCTAGTTCCAGTGCTGTCATTTACTATTAGTGTACTCTTTTCATTCCACATTCTTCAAATGACTTCCACAAAGAAAGAAAAAAAATTCTATGGAAAAATTAGTACTCAAAAGTAGGCCTTCAGACTGCAAATGATGAGTTATTTCCATTATATCATAATGCCTATAAAGTTTGAATTTTTTCTTCATATATGGATGAGGAAGGGGAGTGTTCAAATCAATAAGTGGAAGCAACCTAAGAGGACGTA
The DNA here is from genome assembly GCF_937001465.1 of Orcinus orca. Taxonomy (NCBI): domain Eukaryota; kingdom Metazoa; phylum Chordata; class Mammalia; order Artiodactyla; family Delphinidae; genus Orcinus; species Orcinus orca. The sequence goes on from NC_064580.1 coordinate 125,992,591, forward strand.
GAACCAGAAGACCTGGGCTTGAATCCAACTTTTCCATTTACTAACATTTTTTGTCCTTGGCGACCACGCTGATTCCGGATTTTCTCATTTGCTAAATGGTGATAATGCCACTTACACCACAGGATGGTTTTGATAATAAATAGTGCCTCATCCTGGCTGACTGTGTGGTTGATATTAACTCAAACTACAATAGTGATTCCAGAAGTACTTTCAAAGATTTTGTTTGTACACTCAACTTGCTCTACATTTGTTTCATTCCAACCATCTGGTCCTAACTAAAGTTGGAAATTTTAGACTTCCATCAATTACAAACTTGAAAGTTTAAATATGAGTGGGTTGGACTACTGATCTCTAAGGTCCATTTTTACAGAAAGTAATTTTGCCACTGGTATAAATTAAATGATCCCATGCTTAAGTTAGAATGCCAGAGACATTAATTCAAAGAGCACCACTTTGTTTCATTTGTCCCCAAAGGACACTTTGGTCTGAACTATACAACTGAATACAGACAACTATGTACTGCGATTCAAAATATTTGTTAGTGATTAATGGGGAAATACCTAATAGTTCTACAACCCCAAAACACCTGTGTTCTCATGGGTATTTATAATGTATTTCATTACTACATGAGCTAATTCGAATACTCTGATAACAATTCACCTCCATCTGCCTGTTAAGTTAGAAACTTTGAAGGATCTGAGATTTTTATCTTACTTGCAAACTAACAAATTAGCCTATATATATTAAACAAGACCTCTGGATCAGAGACAAAGACCACTTATTACTCACACCAGAAGCAGTAGTCAGAGTAATGCCTTAGCACTAGTTTCCTGAGCCCAAATCCTCATGGGATAACACAGTGAGGGTCAGATGGCATTGGTACGTGCAACGAGTCACATCAAAGGAGAGGAAGCACAAACTTAGGAAACTCTGGTCTTCTATAGGGCTACTGGTGAGCCTCTCTCTCTGGGGAGAGAGCAAGCTCATCTTAACTCTGGGTAAGCAAATATCTCTGGGAAAAGGAAGAAGAGGTCTTTATCTTTACTACCCTCCACTGTCTCCAGGGAGGGCGTTGTCTCTAAGCTTTACTATCCTACAATTTCTCCTTATACAAACATTCTTAACTTGACTGCAAATGATCAGAGGACATCAACCATGCAGAGTCATGAAATATTCATGGAGAATTGTTTCCCAACACTCCCTTCTAACCATCCACTATGTTACCCAAAGAGAATTCAAATATTCAAGCTCAAAATAGTATGTCTGCATTTTAGCTCTTTTTCTTGGATTGTGTATATACAATGTCAAAACTAAGAAAGGCTAATTAAGGCAACTGAGAGGAAAGATATAACTATGGAAGCAGCTCAGTATAGTTAAAAAAAAAAAAGACCAAAATGGCCTCAAAGTCAGGAAATCAGGGCTCTAGCTCTGATCCTATCTTATTACATGATCTTGCCTTAGTTACTTCTCTCTGGGCCTCAGCTTCCTTATCTGTAAAATTCGAATATGGAAGAGATTCAGACTAACTAGGTTCTAAGGTTCCTTTCAGCCATCAAATTCTCTCCTTCTATCAGTAAATCAAATCAGTTGGCTGGCACTGTGTACACTGACATCTTTAAATTCTCTGCATTAGGACCACGAGCAGATATAACACAGTATTGGTTAAATAGCTGTTGCTTGCAGCTAACATACTGCCAAACACAATGACTTTTAAGGGAAAACTATAAATATTGAATAAATGAATAAAAAATAAATGAAATATACTTCTTAAAATCTTATGACTGTGTCTACATGAAATTGACTATTTGAATACTTGGAATATCTAGTATTCTGGCTTACTGAACCTTCTAAATAAAGAGTCCTATATAACACATATAGATTAGTAATTTTTTTCCAAATATTGAAATGGCATAAATATAGTTGGCATTAACATTATGTTGAATAGTTATTCAAAAGATGTTTAATGATCAAATAATAACGCCAATGATCAATGTGCAATGATCAATTTATATAAGTAATTGCGATATGGAATAATTTCACATGACACAATGGTGTCCACTTGCTATTAATTCACCCCTCTGCAGGTAAGTTCCAGGCTATCAATGACCTACTGTCCACCTCAGAGTTTCACATTTGCTTATGTTTGACTAGCACATATTAAGCACTCAATAAAGTGATGCTTAAAAGCTGTTTTATCCCCAACTATTGGGTTGCCAAAAAGTTCGTTCGGGTTTTCCCATAAGATGGTACGGAAAAACCCGAACGAACTTTTTGGCCAAACCAATATATTGTGTGCTTTTTAAAAGTAGGTACCTTTGAATTTACTGACTACATAGCTTACAGGACAGGTAGCACAATACTGTGCTTTTGAAAAACACTCAGTATAACATGGCATACATTCACTGAATCTCCACACTTTGCTGAGGGTGCAGAGATGTCTGAGATATACTTTACATAAGCTCACAATTTACATGTTGATAGACTGATTAGCAGTTTTAGAAAGAGGCCTACTAAAGTGCATATATCATATGTATATACCCTGCAGTTACACTTTCAGTCTTAAGCAAATACTCTCTTTATTGATTTTTTTCAGATATAATAGCATATATCCAAAATTAAAATATAGATGGCAGTAGATTCTGGTCACAATATTTCAAGTCCTTTAAAAGCCAAGAATGAATGCCAAATGATATAATATTTCAGGATAAAATCAACACGATAAAAGATGATGAGAGTTCTTTCAATTTACCCAACTTCCCACATATATGGGTTGAATTTTTTAAAGAACATTGTACTTAATGTGGCTCAAAATATATTCATACAAATATTTTAATTTCATGGCTAGCTCTAGGATTTAAGAATAAACTATGCCACTGAAATTACTGATTCCATAGTATTCCTTTGAGATCCCATCACTAATTTATTATTGTACATAAAGTTTGCGTAGCTAGTTTTGTGGGATATAGTTCTGCTGGGATTAATTTCATAGTCTACCTACTTAACAGAACTAGTGACCTAGAAATTTTATTTTACCTTTGCAAACTAGAGAAATAGAATATGAGAAGTAGCTTTCTTCCCTTATCCCAAATGCCTTTCCTCTATCCAATTCCTGAATCTGTCCTTCAATTTAATTTATATGCTTGAGAGAGAGAGAGAGAGAGAGAGAGAGAGAACTAAAAATATGTCAAGGTCAGTGCTAGATAAAGTGATTAATACTCCACCTAAGATTTTTTTAATGACTTAAATCCTGTGCAGGTATAGACTATGAATATATTAGATTCAGACAAGTCTGAAATAGTTTTACAAATAGGGAACGTGTGGCTAAGTGAAGGGAAGTGATTTGTGTATGTTTATATCAGATTTCCGTGACAGCAGCATAATACCCAATTTTGCTTTGTGTTTTCTTTTTCTAATCCAGTTGTTTCTGCTATAGCATACTACTATCAAACTTGTTTCTTTGTAGGCATAGTCCAATACACACTTAAGAGTCTTGTAACTTTAGTTTCAAAGATAAATTATTAATATAATTATTATCTTGTATTGAAACTTCTTAATGATATACATTAAAGAAAACTGCTATACAAGGTGATCTACCTCAGGTAGCTTGTATTAGTTTCTTATTGCTGTTGTAAGAAATTATTAGAAGAAACTAACCCTTTGCACGTGATATTTATGTAGGCTTTTCCATTCTGCCCTTACAGTTATCTCAAAAATAAGTCAGAGATATATTAATATACTTTCCAGCTCTAATGTTCTTTCTAAATGTAATGCTTCAGTGATAGAACTGAGCCAGGTCTCAAGCCTAGATCTTCTGATTCCTGAGCTTCTCTCACCATTCAATGTGAATTGCATTTCAATGTAAGCAATATTTTAAAGGTAGACTTCTATAAAACACACACTAAAACTTTTGCAGGGAAGAAAAAAGGCAAACTAAACTAAACAGTAAAATCACAAGCTAATGCTCAGCAGAATTCATTAAAAGCTCTGGGAAGTCCTATGGAAAAGAAGCCTGCTCTATTTTGCCCAGCATTTCTCAAACTTATTTGACTCAAAATCCACCTATATGCAAGTGATGTTAACATGTGGAAATCCATTGTTGAACAATGGTACAGAGTATTCCTATGCTCATATATTTTTTTCTAGGTCAGGATTTGAAAAAAACCTGAAAAACAAAACAAAGCAAATATTTTAAAATGCAAGCTGTAAGCTGAATAAAGTCTGGGGATTTAGGGAATAACATGGTAAATAGAGTTGATAAAACTATATTATATAATTTAAGTTTGCAAAATGAGTAGAACTTAAATGTTCTCATCAAAAAAAAGATAAATATGTGCAGTGATGGATGTGTTACTTAACCAGATGGGGGGAATCCTCCCATGATGTACTCGTACATCAAATTACCACAACGTACACCTTAAGTTACCTGACAATTTTATTTGTCAATTATATCTTAACAAAGCTAAGATAAACAAAAACAAAAATGCAGAATATAATGAAACAAAACTATATATTCCTATCACCCCAAATGAACAGTCACGGCAGAGAGACTATTAGTGTTCCTCAAATATCTTTGTGTTTATAAAAAATATTTTTCAGCTTTCCTTATAGTTTTGCTGGGTCCATGTGACTAGTCCTAGCAAATAAAATGTGAATGGAAGTGACAAGTATCCATTTTAGGTGAAGGTCATTAAGAGCTGGTATGCTGCTGTGACCTATTCCTATACCTCGGTAGTGATCTTTGAGACCCCAAGTTTGATAAGGAGTATTTAAAAGGTGAAAGCAGGGACTCAATCTGCTTTCACCTTTCAAATACTCCTTATCAAACTTGAAGCCACTGAAGAGCAGCAGCCCCAGAGAGCTGCCAACCTGCAGGAGACTGATGTGACGGGGCACAATGTTTTTCATGGGTTAAACCAATGAAATTTCTGTACTGTTTATTAATGCAACATAAACTAGCCTACTTTGACCAATACATTGGAATATTTGCCATAGATCTTTTAAGCAATTAACATTCTAAGCAAACACTGAAACACTATCTTGATTTGTTGTGTATCCAGTTCATGTTTTTTACACTTTTGTGATATATATGCATCAACAACCAGTATATGTATATGTTTATCTTTAATTTGTGTAAATGGTATAATACTCTACTGTTATGCAACTTATCCAAAACCATATTTTCCAGATTTGCTACATATTAACTTCTGTGCACTACAAATCTACCACAATTTATTTATTTGTCCCCTTACTAATGACACCGGCTCTACTGACACTTTTCATTACTAAAATTTTTATTTCAGTTTAGAGTTTTTCCATAATACATATATACAGAAGTAAAATTTCTGGGCTATAGACTGTCAGCTTCAACTCTAGATATTACAAATTGTTCTACAAAGTGGTTTTAACAGTTTAATTCTACACCAGTGGTATATGAAAGTTGCTGGTTCCCTACACCATCACTCATTATCACATGTCCGTTAAAAATATTTTTGCCAATCTCATGGTACAACTGGCGTCTCATTGCTGCTTTAATTTGTATTTTTCCAACTACTTCCATAATTAGGTTGCAAAAGACTGACTTCCGTTTTAATAGCCCTCTCTTGCTTGCTCATTTGCTCGTGAGGGCGTGTCCTCTGTCTCTGTATCTTTCTCTCTCTCTCTGGCATTCTATCTTGTGCTTCCCTCACTTGCTTGCTTTGATGAAACAATATGTTGCACTGAAGAGGCCCACATGGCAAGGGACTGAGGGCAGCCTCCAAGCAACAGCTGGCCTCAGTCCAACAACCTGTGAGGAACTAACTCCTGCCAATAATCATGTCAATGTCTAGGAAGTGGAACTTTCTAGAGGTAAATTCAGATTACTACAGTCCCAGCCAACAGCCTGGGAGAGGCCCTGAAACAGAAAACTCAGCTAAGGCATGCCCATAATTCCTGATCTATCAATAGATTGAGATAATAAATATTATTGCTTTAAGCCTCTCACTTTGCAGCAATGTGTTACACACATTGATAGATAATATACAAACAAATTGACATTAAAGTAGTCTCACATATTTTTCTTTCACATTAATTCTTTAATCCATCTGAAATTTTGGTGTAACAAATGAACCTATTTTTTTCCACATGAAAAAGCAAATGTTTTATCTCCATGTATTAAGTAAAACATACTTTACCCCCAGCTATTTGTAATGTCTCCTCTGATATAGGCCAAGGTCCCACATACTATATGCTTAGATCTGTTTCCGTGCTTTCTCTTTCTTTTCATTGGTCCATCTTTCTATCCCTGCCTAATACCACCTTTCAAAAATTACTGTGGTTCCACTGTAAATCTTGATCTAGTCTGGAAACTTCTACACTTTGTTCTACATTTTTAGAATTATCTTTACTATTCCATATGAATTTTTCAAGTTTTTCAAGTTTGCTGAAAAAATCTTCTTGGGATTTTTGAGAGGAATTTCATTGAATTTAGAATTTAATTTGGGCAGAACTTACATTTTATTATGTTGAGTCTTCAATCCTATAAGTACAATATACTGCTTTCCACTTGTTCATATTTGCTTATCTTCACTTAAAAAATACTTTGTACTTTTTTTGGCAATGGATATATATATATATATGTAAACATAGACAAATATGTGTATATTTGTATATACTTAAATTTATCCTTACAAACTATATTTTTCTTGCATCTGTAAAAGGTATATGATTTTCTGCTATATATTTCAATTAGTTTTTGCTGGTGTGTAGGAAAATTTTGGGCATTGTATTTACCTTGCATTTTTAACCAACTTTCTGAATTTTGTTATTAGATAATTCACATTTCAGTCTGGTGGCCTTAATATTGTCTCTTTATTTCTCATGTTCTACAATTTTATTATATTTCTAGATATCTATTTTGTGCATCAGACTTTAATAAGATAAAATTTCATCAAAATCTATAAGATAATACATATCAGATACCAATGTCTTATAAGACACCCCAGCCTACATAACGTGTAAAGAAATAGCTTGCCAAGAACCATCTAGATGATTCTAAAGCTCATCATTAATTTTGGAAACATAAAGGATCAGGAGAAGGAAAGATTGGAGAAGAGAATTTTTGGACACACACACACACACACACACACACACACACACACACACACACACACACACACACACACACACACACACACACACACACACACACCAAGAATAGCAAGGGCAAAGAAAGTGGTTATTCCTCACCTCAAGCCTGTATGAGGAACTTAAATCTGACTGCTCAGAGGGTTTAAGATGTATTCTCAGAGATATGAGCGAGACAGTGGACTTATATCTAACACTGAGAAAACTAAAGGGCAAGAGTAGAGATGATTAGCTGTAAATGGAAGGCCCTACAATGGGGTTGGCTTGTACTTGTAGAATTTTTCTGGAAAAGGAAATGTGTTTTCTATGGACTGGGTATAGGCTATGTGTAAGAGACAGCTGGCATGGATTTGTTTTGGATGGTCAACGGGGCCTCAGCAGAAAGAAGCTGGAGATTGACCATCAGATTCCTAGGAGGTTTGGGAGTAAATGTTGTATCAAGTAAATTGCAAGGAATCCTCAATGGTGGGGGTAGGGTGGGGCAGGCTCTGAAGAACTCAGAAAAATGCACTATGAAAGAGGTAGTTTTAACACTTTGCCAGAGGAATAACACATGAAGCCCATCAAGTGAGAACTTTTCTTCTCCCTTCACTCCTCTCCTCAGTGTACCCCAACCTCAAGGAAGGAGGTGAAAAAGAAAGAGAAATGAAGCTTACTACACCCTCTTTCCATCAATGTAGGCTTTCCACTACGAAACCCCAGCAAAGGGAGTTGAGAAAGTCCTAGATTTGAACATTAAAATGTTGATTATTACATGAAAATTGATATTCTAATTTCTGAATTGATATAATATTTGATGCCTAAAAGTAATAATTAGTTTTTAAATTTATCTAAGAATGATCAGAAAAGTAGTGGCATTATCTTGAGTTTTCCTCCCGGTGGAAAAAGAACTCATCTATTAAATTTAAAGATTAAGCAGGAGGCCAAAACGAAACATCAAGTTGCTTTGTGATTACATCAAATAAGTAAGCCTATTCAATGCACAACTCAACTCCACTCTTACCTCTTTCCTTGCTCTGGAATTGGAATTAAATCATTTAGACTCATATTCTATGACTCAGGCACAACTAAGAGGACAGTGGTATTTCTACTACATTGCAGCTCTAAGGGCGTATGCCATCTCCAGAGTCAGTTACAATATCTGGATTTGTCTCCACAAGTCTTGGTTCTGCCAGGGTGCTTTGATTTCTATTTACTCCAAGTCTTCTTCATTTTTGTCATTCTGGACCTAATAAAATATCTGTATATTATTTTCCTTTATTGTCTTGATGCATGTCATTGAGTCGAGCCTAAAATAAGCGAACTACGTCTTCTCTGAACTAATTCAATTACATGAATGAGTCCTTCTACTCAATCTTTAAGACTTACATCAAGTATTAATTCCCCCAGAAAGCCTTTGCTGACCACCCTCGCCCCAGTCTTCTGTTCCCTCCTAGCACTCCTTTGTATCTCTAGCACTAATTCACAACTGACCCTTCAGACATTACGCAACTTATGAAGCTAGAGTTACCTTTTGTTCAGCATTTACTATATGTACCAGGTATAGTAATATATGCTTTTATGTATATTGACTCATTTAATCCTCATTAAAACCCATTTACCAAAAAAAGAAACTGAGGCTCAGATAGGCAAATTCACCAGTCTAACTGGTAAGTAGAAGAGCTGGTATATTAGAGTTCTCCAGAGGAACAAAACAAATAGAATATAGATATAGTTGTATAAATATGTATATACATATAACAAATTTATATATAGATATTTCCCTATCTATCTATCTCTCAATCTATCGAAAGAGAGAGATTTAAGGAATTGGCTGACATGATTGTGGAGGTTGGCAAGTCCAAAATCCACAGAGCAAGCCAGCAGACTGGAAATTCAGGTAAGAGCTGATGACACAGTCTTGAGTCTGAATTCCACAGGGCAGCAGGCTGAAAATTCAGCCAGAATTTCTATATCACATTCTTGAGGCAGAATTCCTCGTTCTTCGGGGAACCCTACACTTTACTCCCAAGTCTTTCAACTATTGGGTGGGGCCCACTGACTTTACGCAAGATAATCTGCTTTACTCAAAGCCAACTGATTTAAATGCTAATCACATCTTTAAAAAACCTTCACAGTAACATGTAGACTGGTGTTTGAACAAAGGACTGGGCACGGAGGCATAGCCATGTTGACACAAAATTAAACATCATAGTTGGAACTGAAACCCAGGATTGACTCTGGGTTTCAGTTTCTCTGCCCTTAACCACTATATTTTGCTGATCCTCTGGTGACAGAATGTGTGCCTCCGTCTTCTTTCTATTTCTAGTGATTAGCATTTAATCTAGTAAAGAGTAGTCCCTTAGTGAATATTTGTTGAATACCTAAATGAACCTATATTGAAACAGTCTTCTGGAACTTCAAAATGAGTTTGAAAGGAGGTAGTGAATGAGTCTGGTGTTAGGTATTGAATACACTGAAAATTTTAAAAGAAAAATACAGCAAGTATATAATTCTCCAAATACTGGAGACAAAGTGAAGCTTATAAATAAAGAAGTGGTAAGAACAAAACAAAGAAATGAAACATGTTGTAGATGTTCTGATTCCAGGAGTAATAAGGGAAAAATAATTCCAGACAGAAAAATAAACAAAAATGACAGCAAAGGGAAATGGCTAGGCAACTCTTAGAAATAGCCTAGTAGCTGAAGCTCTGTAAACCCTTCTGCGAACATCAAGTTTTCATTCTATTTAGACTGCCCCCAAAATATTACTGTTGATAAGATTCAAAACATCTGATGGTCAATTACTAGCTCCTATGAAAAATACAACTTTCCAGCAAAACCCAAATACACTGGCCAACAAAGCACAGACACTACTGTTAAATAATATCAAAGATTCTTTAGGAAAAAAGAGATAAGATAAATGGAATATTAGCCCCTGAGGAAACATATTGAGTGATGCAAGTTATTGTCAACTCAAATCATTGGAGACAGTAGATCACAGAAGGCCCAAATGCCTGAGCTAAATATTCTTTCTGATCTGTTTGAGTACAGGAACTCAGGGGAGCATGTGAAAAGAATTTCAAGTAAATGTATCATTAAAAGTATTACACTGGCAGATGGCTTATGTTTAAAAAATTGGCCATGACTCACAGGACTGCAAATATGCACAAGTCAAACTTTCTCCCTTTACTTGGTTCCAAATTTAAATTAGAAATTTATTACACTTTTCTTATCCCTTGCCCATATTAATGGCACAGATAAAAGAAATGTTGCTTTCTTGTTAATTGAGGTAAATAAAACACTGTGGCCTACTTATGTCAACATCTAGAGCATCCTAAGTCAAACCGTGGAAGTAGTGACAAAGTGGTTCCTTGCATAATTATCACTTCTTTCATCCTTTTATCAGAGACAATCTAGGAGCAGATATTCTGGCTCTGTTAAAACTAAGCCATGGCAACAGTCCAGAGATACAAGATGAGATTAATGCCAGCCAAGGAGCCAGGCAATAAATGTTTGTGTTCCCATAAGTATAAAATTTATAAGCTAACAGTATCCACTAATTATATTGCCTCCTCGAGTGTTTTATCTCCCTTTGTTAAAACTTGTAATGTGAAATTTAATTAGCTAAGATTGTCTTCCTAATCTCTACTGGACAGAGGAAAGCTAACAAAAAAAGTATAGAATGATTAAGGAGAAAACCACTCCCTTTGAAAGGGACCATTTTTCCTCCTTGTGTACCTTTTCAGGCCTTTTCGGGGGTTGTGTGTTTTATTTGGAAATTTTTTCCAATATTGGAAAAATATATGTGTTTTATTTGGAAAATGTTTGCAATATTTATTTCTCTACATTTCAAAAATGGTATCCTCAGTGAATATACCAAGCCTCTCCAGGCTTAATGTCATATTTAGAAATACTCCAGAGAGACCTTCAAGATGGCAGAAGAGTGAGACGTGGAGATCACCTTCCTCCCCACAGATACATCAAAAATACATCTATACAGGGAACAACTCCTACAAAACACCTATAGAACACTGGCAGAAGACCTCAGACCTCCCAAAAGGCAAGAAACTCCCCCACGTACCTGCATAGGGCAAAAAAAAAAAAGAAAAAGAAAAAAACAGAGACAAAAGAATAGGGACGGGACCTGCACCAGTGGGAGGGAGCTGTGAAGGAGGAAAGGTTTCTACACACTAGGAAGCCCCTTCGCGGGCGGAGACTGCGGGTGGTGCAGGGGGGAAGCTTCGGAGCCACGGAGGAGAGCGCAGCAACAGGGGTGCAGAGGGCAAAGTGGAGAGATTCCCGCATAGAGGATCTGTGCGACCAGCACTCACCAGCCCAAGAGGCTTGTCTGCTCACCCGCCGGGGCGGGCGGGGCTGGGGGCTGAGGCTCGGGCTTCGGTCGGAGCACAGGGAGAGGACTGGGGTTGGCGGCGTGAACACAGCCTGCAGGGGGTTAGTGCACCACGGTTAGCCGGGAGGGAGTCCGGGAAAAAGTGTGGACCCACTGAAGAGGCAAGAGACTTTTTCTTCCTTCTTTGTTTCCTGGTGCGCGAGGAGAGAGGATTAAGAGCGCTGCTTAAAGGAGCTCCAGAGATGGGCGCGAGCCGCGGCTAACAGCACGGACCACAGAGACGGGCATGAGACGCCAAGGCTGCTGCTGCCGCCACCAAGAAGCCTGTGTGCGAGCACAGGTCACTGTCCACACCCCCCTTCCGGGGAGCCTGTGCAGCCCGCCACTGCCGGGGTCCCGGGATCCAGGGACAACTTCCTTGGGAGAACACATGGCGCGCCTCAGGCTGGTACAACGTCACGCCGGCCTCTGCCACCGCAGACCCACCCCGCACTCCATGCCCCTCCCTCCCCCTCGCCTGAGTGAGCCAGAGCCCCCGAATCAGCGGCTCCTTTAACCCCATCCTGTCTGATCGAAGAACAGACGTCCTCAGGTGACCTACACGCAGAGGCGGGGCCAAATCCAAAGCTGAGCCCCGGGAGCTGTGCGAACAAAGAAGAGAAAGGGAAATCTCTCCCAGCAGCCTCAGGAGCAGTGGATTAAATCTCCACAATCAACTTGATATACCCTGCATCTGTGGAACACCTGAATAGACAACGAATCATCCCATATTGAGGAGGTGGACTTTGAGAGCAAGATTTATTATTTTTCCCTTTTTCCTCTTTTTCTGAGTGTGTGTGTGTATGCTTCTGTGTGAGATTTTGTCTGTATAGCTTTGCTTTCACCATTTGTCCTAGGGTTCTATCCGTCCATTTTTGTTTTTTACTTTTTAAAAAAATATTTTTCTTAATAATAATTTTTTTATTTTAATAACTTTATTTCATCTTACTTTATTTTATTTTCTTTTATTCTCTTTCTATCTTTCTTTATTTCTTTCTACTTTTACTCCCTTTTATTCTGAGCCTGGTGGATGAAAGGCTCTTGGTGCTCCAGCCAGGAGTCAGTGCTATGCCTCTGAGGCGGGAGAGCCAACTTCAGGACACTGGTCCACAAGAGACCTCCCAACTCCACGTAATATCAAACGGCAAAAATCTCCCAGAGATCTCCATCTCAACACCAAGCCCCAGCTCCACTCAATGACCAGCAAGCTACAGTGCTGGACAACCTATGCCAAACAACTAGCAAGACAGGAACACAACCCCACCCATTAACAGAGAGGCTGCCTATAATACTAATAAGTTCAGAAAAACCCCAAAACACACCACCAGACGTGGGCCTGCCCACCAGAAAGACAAGATCAAGCCTCATCCACCAGAACAAAGGCACTACTCCCCTCGTCCAGGAGCCTACACAACCCACTGAACCAACCTTAGCCACTGGGGACAGACACCAAAAAAAACGGGAACTACGAACTTGCAGCCTGCAAAAAGGAGACCCCAAACACAGTAAATTAAGCAAAATGAGAAGACAGAGAAACGCACAAAAGATGAAGGAGCAAGGCAAAAACCCACCAGACCTAACAAATGAAAAGGAAATAGGCAGTCTACCTGAAAAAAATTCAGAGTAATGACAGTAAAGATGATCCAAAACCTTGGAAATAGAATGGAGAAAATACAAGAAACATTTAACAAGGAACTAAAAGAATTAAAGAGCAAACAAACAGTGATGAACAACACAATAAATGAAATTAAAAATTTTATAGAATGGATCAATAGCAGAATAACTGAGGCAGAAAAACGGATAAGTGACCTGGAAGATATAATACTGGAAATAACTACTGTAGAGCAGAATAAAGAAGAAAGAAAGAAAAGAATTGAAGACGGTCTCAGAGACCTCTGGGACAACATTAAACGCACCAACATTCGAATTATAGGGGTCCTAGAAGAAGAAGAGAAAAAGAAAGGGACTGAGAAAATATTTGAAGAGATTATACTTGAAAACTTCCCTAATATGGGAAAGGAAATAGTTAATCAAGTCCAGGAAGCACAGAGAGTCCCATACACGATAAATCCAAGGAGAAACACACCAAGACACATATTAATCAAACTGTCAAAAATTAAATACAAAGAACAAATATTAAAAGCAGCAAGGGAAAAACAACAAATAACATACAAGGGAATCCCCACAAGGTTAACAGCTGATCTTTCAGCAGAAACTCTGCAAGCCAGAAGGGAATGGCAGGACATAGTTAAAGTGATAAAGGAGAAAAACCTACAACCAAGATTACTCTACCCTGCAAGGATCTCATTCAGATTCAACGGAGAAATTAAAACCTTTAGGGCTTCCCAGGTGGCGCAGTGGTTGGGAGTCCACCTGCTGATGCAGGGGGCACAGGTTCATGCCCTGGTCTGGGAGGATCCCACGTGCCACGGAGCGGCTGGGCCCGTGAGCCGTGGCCACTGAGACTGAGCGTCTGGAGCCTGTGCTCCGCGGCGGGAGAGGCCACAGCAGTGAGGGGCCCGTGTACTACAAAAAAAAAAAAAAAAAAAGAAATTAAAACCTTTACAGAAAAGCAAAAGCTAAGAGAATTCAGCACCACCAATCCAGCCTTACAACAAACGCTAAAGGAACTTCTTTAGGCAGGAAACACAAAAGGAAGAAAAGACCTAGAAAAACAAACCCAAAACAATTAAGAAAATGTTAATAGGAACATACATATCTATAACTACCTTAAATGTAAATGGATTAAATGCTCCAACCAAAAGACATAGACTGGCTGAATGGATACAAAAACAAGACCTGTACATATGCTGTCTACAAGAGACCCACTTCAGACCTAGAGACACATACAGACTGAAAGTGAGGGGATGGAAAAAGATATTCCATGCAAATGGAAACCAAAAGAAAGCTGGAGTAGCAATTCTCATATCAGACAAAATAGTCTTTAAAATAAAGACTACTACAGGAGACAAAGAAGGACACTACATAATGATCAAGGGATCAATCCAAGAAGAAGATATAGCAATTGTAAATATTTATGCACCCAGCATAGGAGCACGTCAATACATAAGGTAAATACTACCATCCATAAAAGGGAAATCAACAGTAACACAGTAATAGTAAGGGATTTTAACACCCCAGTTTCACCAATGAACAGATCATCCAAAATGAAAATAAATAAGGAAACACAAGCTTTGAATGATACATTAAACAAGATGGACTTAATTGATATTTATAGGACATTCCCCCCAAAAACAACAGAATACACTTTATTCTCAAGTGCTCATGGAACATTCTCCAGGATAGATCATATCTTGGGTCACACATCAAGCCTTGGTAAATTTAAGAAAACTGGAATCATATCAAGTATCTTTTCCGACCACAACGTTATGAGACTAGATATTAATTACAGTAAAAAATCTGTAAAAAATACATGGAGGCTAAACAATATACGACTTAATAACCAGGAGATCACTGAAGAAATCAAATAGGAAATCAAAAAATACCTAGAAGCAAATGATGATGAGAACACGACGACCCAAAACCTATGGGATGCAGCAAAAGCAGTTCTAAGAGGGAAGTTTATAGCAATACAATCCTACGTCAAGAAACAAGAAACATCTCAAATAAACAACCTCACCTTACACCTAAAGCAATTAGAGAAAGTAGAACAAAAAACCCCTCAAACTTAGCAGAAGGAAAGAAATCATAAAGATCAGATCAGAACTAAATGAAAAAGGAATGAAGGAAACAATAGCAAAGATCAATAAGACTAAAAGCTGGTTCTTTGAGAAGATAAACAAAATTGATAAACCATTAGCCAGACTCATCAAGAAAAAGAGGGAGAAGGCTCAAATCAACAGAATTAGAAATGAAAAAGGAGAAGTAACAACTGACACTGCAAAAATACAAAGGATCATGAGAGATTACTACAAGCAGCTATATGCCAATAAAATGGACAACCTGGAAGAAAAGGACACATTCTTAGAAAAGCACAATCTTCTGAGACTGAACCAGGAAGAAATAGAAAATATAAACAGACCAGTCACAAGCACTGAAATTGAAAATGTGATTAAAAGTCTTCCAACAAACAAAAGCCCAGGACCAGAGGGCTTCACAGGCGAATTCGATCAAACATTTAGAGAAGAGCTAACTCTCATCCTTCTCAAACTCTTCCAAAATATAGCAGAGGGAGGAACACTCCCAAACTCATTCTACAAGACCACCATCACCCTGATACCAAAACCAGACAAAGATACTACAAAAAAGAAAATTACAGACCAATATCACTGATGAACATAGATGCAAAAATCCTCAACAAAATACAAGCAAACAGAATCCAACAGCACATTAAAAGGATCATACACCGTGATCAAGTGGGGTTTATTCCAGGAATGCAAGGATTCTTCAATATATGCAAATCAATCAATGTGATACACCATATTAACAAACTGAAGGAGAAAAACCATATGATCATCTCAATAGATGCAGAGAAAGTTTTCGACAAAATTCAACACCCATTTATGATAAAAACCCTCCAGAAAGCAGGCATAGAGGGACCTTACCTCAACATAATAAAGGCCATATATGACAAACCCACAGCCAACATTGTTCTCAATGGTGAAAAACTGAAACTATTTCCACTAAGATCAAGAACAAGGGAAGGTTGCCCACTCTCACCACTATTATTCAACATCGTTTTGGAAGTTTCAGCCACAGCTAAATATGGCATGTGAGATGAAAATAGAGAGAAGAAATGTGTCTCTTTTTTATATTTAGGTTTTTTATCATAAAAATCATAATTTCATAATAATTAAAATAATAAGGTAAAGAAAGAAGGGTTGATAATTGACTCAATAAGGCCTTGAGAAAGCAAGTGAGCATGGGCTCCGGAGTACAAGTAGACAGGTTGGTCTTTGATAAGACAAAGTCATCTTTTTCTGTTGTAACAGAGGAAGGAAAAAAGGAAATAGGTACAAATGGTAAGTATTCTTTTAGCCTTGATGGTAGGAAAATAAGCTATGCCTCTGATTGTTTCAGTTCTCCAGGGAAGTTTGTTACAATTCATCAGCCAGGAGCGAGGGTGGGAAAAGTACTCTAGGTGAGCATTGCTGAGAAAGAGAGAACTTGGAAGCTTGAAATACCTGTCTATAGATGGCATTTCGTCTCCCCACTGCTATTTCACAACTTTGTCAGCTTAGTACCTATATGCAGCGCCTACCTGGTTCTCTGCAGGGCACTGGTACTCTGCAAATTGTTCTTTGGGGCTAAGTAGAGAGAAAAGCTTGACTGAGAGCCTTTAAAACAAGTAAGGTAATAAAAGGGGAAAAAACTGTAACTGTTATTACATTCAAAACCAGTAACTTCAAAAGCAAATTGAAAACCACATTTATTGAGTTAACAAATCATGAGTTAAAAACAATTTAATTTTTAAAGACTTTCATTGAGTTCAAAAAATAGTACAACTACTTTATTAATTTAATTGTTTTGAAGTCAGTGTTTTGGAACTCAATAAAAGTGTTTTTATTACTTTCATTTTCCTAAGCTTTCTTCCATACTCAGTCAGATCCCCTTTGCCAATAGAGCTGGCCCAACTGTAAATAGGGCAGATTCTACATATGAGAATTACATTTCTCATGTCCTTTCCTGACCTTTAAATTTTTTTTCTATCGTCTCCTCCAAAAGTCTTGTTGGTTGGTCAGTTTATTTTGACTTCTGCCCTATGCAACACATGTGTGTGTGGGGGGGGGGTGTGCGTATTGCTGTGACAGTTATTAAATGTAACAGTCAGGGTCCATTCAGATGATACACAGAAACCACACCAGTACTTTCATTAAGAAAAGTATAATATAAAGAATTGTTAAGTAGTTAGACATGGTTAACTACTGAGAGAGGTATAAGCTGATTCTAGGGTTGAGGGAGATGGAACAAGGAAAGAACTTAGAAGACGCCCTCCCCAAGGCTAGATTCAGACCTCTGATGGGAGGGACATGACTACTACAGGAACACACAGCATGTCAGTAGGGGAAACTTGCCAGAAGCCAAAATCTACATCTAAATCTGATGCAGGGGCAATTCATCACTGGATGGAGCAGAAACCTGCTGGATAGCGTGGGCCACAGCTGAACTGTGAGGACTGCCACTGTGGCGGCAAAGAACCACGCCAGAAGAAGTGGGTCACTGCTGAACAGTGAAGGTTGATGCTATCAGCACCCAGCACCCCTGACAATCCCAATGGAAAACAGCACACAGAAAGGCTTCTTCCTCCTTCTCTAGCCCAGCAGTATTCCTCTAGCGCCCTCTATTGGTATAACCTAGCAACAAGCCAGCTGGCAAAAAAAAACAAGCATCTGCGTAGTCCACTTCCAAAGGAGGGCAAAGAAGTGTGGATTCAGAGATGAAGGAAAATAAATGAATAACTATCACATTAAGCTATCGTCTCTCAGCTCCAAATCTGCTCTTTTATACTCTTGTCATTTGAGGGCTGGGGCTGGAGTTATCCTCCGCCAGATGACATACAGATCAACTCACTCCCCCCCCATTTAAATATGGGGAAGACTGATATTTATGCAAGGTGACATGTCCAATATCTCATGGTTGGTGATTAGGACAGCAGATTTTTCTGATCTCCAGCACTGTGGTTTTCCCAATGATCTTTTACTCCTCCCCTAGTAAGTCAACATTTTTAAAACACCACCTTATATGTTTATGCTCCCTTGTCAATATTAGTAGTTCTTTTCAGTCATCTACTTACGACAGTAAATCTAGCTTTTACAAACAAAGAGGTACAAAACCCAACTTGTAAATATTTTGGGGAAATTTCCAAAAACTGCAAGGAAAACCTGTCATTGTGTCACATCCAAACATGTTTTTAAACTTTGGAAGAGAAAAATAAACAAAGCTTCTATTTAATTAAAAAAAAAGTCTTGGCTAGGCTGGTTAAGTACTCTTAAGTGGTTTCATGTAAAAGGAACTTTAAGAATGAGTTGCACAGCCACTAGCATTTGTTACTCTGGTTGCAAAAGTAAACTTTATCCTGGTTCCTGAATAGGAGGTGATGTTGGATGTTTGCCACTGTGCTCTTCCTATCGGTATTTTAAAGTGTTTAAATAACTAAGAGAGAAAACAGAAAGAAGGTAAGATTCAGGGCTTCAGCAGGTCTGTCTGCAAAAAAGAAACAGAATTTGCTGAGGAAAGCTACTTCTAGCGCTCATTAGCAGAGGTGATACATTGCCTTGATAAAACAGCCGGGATGAAAGCCTGCCTACAGGGCTTCTGGAATACCCAGAAGCAGCTGATCTGAGCCAAGCTGGAAGTAGAGAAGCAAGCCAAGGTGACAGAGTTTCATACGGAGGCTGCTCTGTGCCCACGAAGACCAGATCCTTGTGTCAGCTCGGTTGGGAAAGGTCTTTGGCTCTGTACAGACAACGGAAGCAGATGTCTGGTTGGGGTGAGGAGGGTTCCCTTTGCAGTAAGAACTAGATGAATTCAGGTGGAAGGGGAGAACCCTGAGGAAGTCCTAGGTATTTGTGTTCAGGAGGCCTTGACAGAAAAAGCAAGCGTTTTAGAACTTACACAGATCTAGATTCAAATCTAGGCTCTACAAGTGATTTAATCTCTCAGGGTTCAACTTCCTGTGAATAAAATGAAACTACCAGTGCCTACTTGTAGGTTTATAGGGAAATTAAATAAGATACGGAAGTAAAGCACCTAGTTCCATGCCTGGCATATGGGTGCTTGGTAAATGGTAGCTGATGTTACCGTTACTATCACTACAACTACCACCACTACCACCACTACTACTCCTCTGGACCATTACTACTACTCTGAAATTTAAAAAGGCCTTTTCTAAGGGGAGAACCATGACAAAGCCAGCTTATGTAGCTGGATCTCTAACATCAGGGGACAGACTGGACTGAGCACAAATACACGCATAAACCTCCATCGTCCTCCCACCCCACACACATCTCCATGGCCATCTCCCACCCCCTTAAGCATGAAAGAGAGGTTGTGCTCTTAGTGAGATTAAAATATGCTTTTATCACAGAAAACAACAAACATAACAAGATAAAAAACCAAAAGTAATAAAAGTATCTAAAACCAATACTCAAACATGAAATGCTAAGTGAAAATAATGGTTTTAACCTGACCTTATAGGATCTACCGAGAGATTAGAGAACACGAAGAGAAAAATGTTTAAATATGCTATAAAACAAACACCACAATATAGAAATAAATAATAAAACCTAGAAAGTCAGAGAACAAACAAGTAAAATGTATCATTAGCTAACATGATACCCTAACAATATTGCCTAGTAAAATGAAATAGTTTAAAATAAAGAACTTGTGACAAAACCACATAATGTAAATATGTACAGAAACCAGCTTAGGATCAAACCTGTCTGGACAAAAAGCCATTTTTACATGGAGGACTGAGGCACATCTTAGAAAAGGACACACTACAAGGGAAGACAGAGGCAAGAGGCGTATATATAGCTCAAAGGTGATGGTCCAGTCACTGAAGGAACAATTCTGAACACAATGCACACGATGTCCCTTAGCTGTCATAAGACAGTGGCAATACAAGTTTGTACTATTTTACAGCAATTCCTTCTATTAAGGGTTGAGTTTGGGCTCTGGTGAGAGATAGACCTGCGTTCATATGCCGGTTCTACAACTTACAAGCTGTGTGAATTGGGACAAGTTATATAATTCCTCTGTGTCTCAATTTTCTCATATATAAAACAGGGATATGAGTAGTGCCTTCCTCATAAGGTAGTCATAAAAATCAAATGAGAGGGACTTCCCTGGTGGTCCAGTGGCTAAGAATCCACCTTCCAGTTGCAGCGGATTCGGGTTCGACCCCTGGTCAGGGAACTAAGATCCCACATGTTGCAGGGCAACTAAGCCCCTGCGCCTCAACTACTGAGCACGTGAGCCACAACTACAGAGCCCACGTGCTCTGGAGCCCATGTGCCACAACTAGAGAGCCAGCACACCTCAACTAATGAGCCCATGCCACAACTAGAGAGAGAAGCCCACGTGCCACAATGAAAGATCCTGCATGATGCAAACTAAGACCCGACGCAGCCCCCCCCCCAAAAAAAGTGGCTAACTTTCCAAACCTGGAGTTTCACCCAAGATTCAGGAGCTATTTTTTTTCTGTTTGCATTTGTGGCCTTTCTTCCAAATAAATACCTTCTTAAAAACATAAGGTCCAATATTTAAAAGCAATTACTGAAACTGGGGAAGACTAAGGACTTCTAATCACTCTCACTGTTGCAGCCTGCATTTCATCATATCCAACTACATTTTTATGAAAGAAACAACACGAATGGATTTTGTATTTCACTTACATAAGGAAACTGTAATAAATTGAAGACATACCTATTCAGACCCCAAAATGTTCTTCCCTTATAAATGATTTAGGTTAAAATGGCATGTTAATTGAAATACCTGAGAACTACAGTGATTGCTGCTCTAGAAAAAGTCTCTTACCAGTAGTATACTGTAGTTTGAAAAAATCATTACTGAGATAATGGCAAAAATAATTAGATTGAAAAATCAAATTACCACGAGCAAGAAAACCTCCCTGTTAAAAGCAAGGCACCCCAGTATTTGTTTTTATTCAGAGTCCAAAAAAAAAAAAGCCAGATGTAGTATACAACTAATATAATCTATCCTACAGTCTGTTTTTAAACGTCCAATCTAAAAATACTGTCTTGGGCTTCCCTGGTGGCGCAGTGGTTGAGAGTCCGCCTGCCGATGCAGGGGACACGGGTTCGTGCCCAGGTCCGGGAAGATCCCACATGCCACGGAGCGGCTAGGCCCGTGAGCCATGGCCGCTAAGCCTGTGCGTCCGGAGCCTGTGCTCCGCAACGGGAGAGGCCACAACAGTGAGAGGCCCGCATACCGCAAAAAAATAAATAAATAAAAATACTTTCTTAAGTGACCTTAGTTATCATTTTAATGCAATAGTTAAATAACATTACATCTCTGGGGTACAAAAAAATATATGTCCATTTACATTTTGTGCCTGTTGTTGCCAATTAAATCAACTTCTGGAAAAAAATATATATATAAATCAAATGAGATTATCCATTTAAATAGCTTAGTTTAGCCTGCCACATTAGCATGAGCTCAGTAAGTGATACACATGTTCCTCTTGCTATTATTAGCTTAGGTAACAGAATTAACGCAAGTGGGGCAGAGCTATTTAGAACATGACACACAGCGAACTAAGCAGCTGATCAGACTGGCCAGTAATAACATGGAGATATGGAGAGGCAAGAAATATATGCCCAACACAGGTATCTTCAGCATCAGAGGAAAGGAGGAAAGTGACAAATGCCATGTAGAATTTGAAGGAAGTAATCAATAAATGGACACGAGACCGTCTTCTTGATGAGGATAAAACACTGTAGGATAAATTTAAAGAGTCTGGAGTTCCTACAAATTGGTTGGGGAAAGAGCCAGAAATATACTCTTCTGTAATGTCTACCATGGTCATATTTGTGCCCCCATCCTACTGTGACCTGGGGAAACATATCATGACAGCAAGAATAGAGTCCAGGAATTAACAGGGAGGTAGACCTTTGGGTGAGACGCTGCAGGCCCCAGAAGGCCCCCTGTATAAATGCCCTCCTAATAATGAAGTTCTCTGCAGGAAGTCCTTGAGAATTAAGCCCTGTGCAGTTATGCCTGAGATGGAAAACTTCTGACCAAAAAGCCCTTCAATTATTACTGGCATCTTTAAAACAACAGAGAAGATTTCCAATTATCTACCAAAAGATCGCCAGTGAATTCCCTACAAGGCTCCAAAGGCAACCCAGAACACAAGCAGACAGTCATACCAAATTCACCCTAAAAGAGATAAGCCTAATGAAACGTGTATACCAAAGGAATTTTATGTTACAAGGATCACTTCATGGTAGATTAGTTATAACCTCAGTCAGGTACATAGCCCCATTCCAAGGTATGCTCTTTTTAAAAAATTATTAATTTAAATTATTTTCCTTTGAGGTTTTTGCCCATGTCATGATTTTTTATCTTTTTAATTGAAATACATAAATTATTTTTTTAACATCTTTATTGGGGTATAATTGCTTTACAATGGTGTGTTAGTTTCTGCTTTATAACAAAGTGAATCAGTTATACATATACATATGTTCCCATATCTCTTCCCTCTTGCGTCTCCCTCCCTCCCACCCTCCCTATCCCACCCCTCCAGGCGGTCACAAAGCACCGAGCCGATATCCCTGTGCCATGCGGCTGCTTCCCACTAGCTATCTACCTTACGTTTGTTAGTGTATATATGAATTACATATATATTGAGTGTTCAATGAATTTTCACTAACCAAACACACCCACAACCATCACAGAGATGAAGGTATATAACACTACCAGCTCTCCGGTAGCTCCCTTCATGCCCTGTCAGTCGCTACCCTTCCAAAGATCACTATCCTTCTGAATTTCTTACAACATAGGTAAGTTTCTGCTGTTTTTGTACCTTATATAAATGCAGTCAGACAGTATGTACTTTCCTCTTGATGACTTCTTTTGCTCAAAATTATGCTTTGAGATTTCTCCACATTGCTGCAAAAACCTGTAGATCATTCCTTCTAAATGCTGTCTGGTATTCCATTGTGTGACCATGTATTTATCCAGTCTATTGTTGATGGACATTTGGATTGTTTCCAGTTTGGGGCTATTATAAATAGAACTGCGATGAACATTCTTGCACATATTGTTTAGTGATCATATGTATGCATTTTTGTTGATTATTTACCTAATAAAGGAATTTACAGGTAATAAGATGCTTTAGGTTTTTAATGTTTCAAAGCTGGTGATATTAAATAAATCTTCTATCTGAAAAAGAAACTGATGGAAAAAGCTTACTGAAGTGTGGGCATGCATGATCTACCATTAGAGAGTCTGCAACCCATTGAGGGTGAATTTACCTGTTGAGCCAAAGCTACTTCAATACTATAAGTTACCTTGAAGAAATAAGCCTCACAGGGCTCATTTTTGAAAATTCAAACTAATTCACTCACGTCATTCGTCTCAAAGATTACTTTTTAATGTCCAACTACATTAAGAGTAGCCACATATTAAAAAAGACTGACAAGACACATTGAGGGACATCAACACTATACTCTTGTACTAAAATTACAAGAAAACTGAATTTGGTATTTGATTCCTTAATTTTTCCCAAGATTTGGTTGGATCATATCCATAACATTTTTTCTTGTTATTGTTTTCTTAATAACATTCAATAAGTCTGTTAACTATATGAAAAAAAACAAAAATCACTGGAGAAAATCATCTGTTTAAGTCTTTGTACTGAAATCACTTTTTCTACACCTCTTAAAATGTCCAGTCTGATTAAAAAATAGAAAGGTTCTCAAAACTGTGAAGCTGCTAGGACTTGATGGGAATTAACTCAATAGCATTTTTAGTTAGATAAACATTGCATCTGGGAAGTAAAATCTCCTGATGTTCAAAATGTGATTAGCAACGCCCATATCCTAAAGGAGCACTCCTGGTCTAAGAAAGAAAGGATCATGCAGCTGAGGCAGTTTCGCCAGTATTTATGGTTTTGCCATTTTCAGTAAATCACTCATATTGCTGCCTGGAATCACATACCCTCAGATGAAGGGCCCTGACAGACTGTCTCTAATCTACCTCCCTCTTCCATGCCTATTTTACAGATGAAAAAATTGAAACCCAGAGAGAGAAAGGAATTTGCCCAAGCTCAACCAGTATGTTTTTAGCAAACCTGTATTGGCAAACCTGTGACTGGACCCCAGCTCTTTTTGCCTACCACATTCTTTTATACCTCCATTTATGAATATTAATTACTCCTTTTTACTATGGTAGATACCAACAATACACATAATATTCCAGATATGATACATCTGTGCATAACCAAACATTCTTGTCATACCCAAAAAGATCTCATACAAACTTAAATAAAGTACTCATCACACATGCACTTTAGTAAGGCAACCTAGTAAACATTTATTCACTTATGCATTTATTCACTCAGCAAATACACTGAACATCAATTATACACAAGGCATTGTACCTGGAACTTGGAAGAGAAAAATTATCAACGAGTATATCTGACCTCAAAGAGTTTACAGATTAGCTGGGGCTACCATCAAGAAAACAAATAATAGCAAACCAATGAGATGACTGTTATAATAAAAGACTAAAAATAGAACTACCATATGACTCAGCAATTCCACTCCTGGGTATATATCCAAAAAAAAAAAGCTCCACAACATTAATTCTTAAAGATACATTCACCCCAATGTTCATAGCAGCATCATTTACAATAGCCAAGATATGGAAACAACCTAAATGTCCATCAACAGATGAATGGATAAAGATAATGTGGTGTGTGTGTGTGTGTGTGTGTGTGTGTGTGTGTATATATATATATATATACACACACACATATATATATATACACACACACATATATATATGTATATATATACATACAATGGAATACTACTCAGCCATTAAAAAAATGAAATGTTGCCACTTGCAGCAGCATGGATGGACCTGGAGGGCATCATGCGAGGTGAAATAAGTCAGACACAGAAAGACAATACCGTGTGATGTCACTTACACGTGGAGTCTAAAACATACGACACACTAGTGAATGTAACAAAAAAGAAGCAGACACAGATATAGAGAACAAATTAGTGGTTACCAGTGCGGGGTGCGGGGGGGCACTATAGGGCTGGGGGAGTGGCAGGTACAAACTACTGTGTGTAGAATAGGCTTAAGGACATATTGTACAACACGGGCAATATAGCCAATATTTTGTAATAACTGTAAAGTAACCTTTCAAAATTGTATTAAAAATAAAAATAAATTTTTTTAAATAAATAAGTGTAAGTTTTTATGGGGGTCACAGTCTGAGGAAGTAGGGACTAAATCTTTCTGGCAAGGACAGGAATCATAGAGGGTTTCACTGAGGAACTTACATTTAGCCTCATTACTGAAGGATGAGTAACAAAAAAGCTTGCCAAAGGGCATCAGGGAAGAGGGAAAGCATATTCCTGACAGAGGTGACATCATGTAAATAACAGTACATGTGAGATCATAATGTATGAAACTGGTAGAATAGACATTGTGCAGAATGCCTGGAATAGAGGGTGCACATGAGGAAGGGACTAGAAAAGTAGGTGGGGAAGATCACAGTGGGCTTTATATGTCATACTGAGGAGTTTGGGCCCCATCCCATAGACATTGCAGAACCCCTAGAGTATTTTAAGAGGTGGACAGGACCCTGTTTTCATTTTAGGAAGATCACTTCAGCTGCAGTATAGAGATACATTCACAGGTTTAAAACAAAACAAAACAAAACAAAAAAAACTGGAGGTAGAGGCCAGATGAGGAAAGCCAATTGAGATACGATAATGGCTTCATCAAATATAAAGAAAATGGTTATTAAAAGTAGGTAACACACAAAATGAAGACACTTTCCTCTATCCTGAAAGTAATGGCAACTTAACAACTCTGTAACATTATGTGGAGTATTTTCACATCTCCTTTGAAAACAACCTTGTATAAACATTTCTTAATTTCATCTTTGTTGTCCTTTCCTGAAAACATTAAGTAATAGCATAAGACTACTATCCCCACCTCCGTTGGAGAATCTTCCAAAAGCTGACTGGGGAAATAGTCAGGACAACAGCTCACTATTGATCTTGATCTCCTGCCCCATGTCTCCTTGTAAAAAGCAGGGGTGTTTTTTGTAGTGGGAAGAGCATGGGATTTGGCATGAGGTGAACAAGGTTCAAGTCCCTGATTCACTATTTGCTTATTTTATGACCTTGACTAATACAGTTCTCTGAAACTGAGGCTCTGAACATATAAAATGGAATATTCCTACTTAACTCACAAGATTCTTGAGGGGATCAAATGAAATAATAATGGTGTGTGAAATTACTCTGAAAACTGTAACATGCTATTTATTTATTACTAGCACATATATCACAGATTACATCCCTGAACGTAAAACAACTGACACACTAATTCTTGCTCTCAGTCATAGATACAAATCACAAAAACAGTCAACAAAAATCTGAAGAGCTTCTAGATGCTGCTAGATTCTCCATCACCACCACATTACCTGACTCACAACCTAAAAGCAAATTCCTGCTAGACTCTTAGTGCTACCTCATTCTATCAGAAACCCCAGAAGCAGAGGTTAGAATGGTTCATTTGACTTGCCATCATCACTCATAAAACATCACAATAAATCTATATCCTTTTCTTAAAAGCAAATGTTCTCCTCCTCATGTGTCTATAGACTGAATGTGTCAAACTGGACAGCATATGAAGTCATGAGCCCAGGCCACCTCATGCATTACGGCCACTGATATTGGAAGTTTCTCCAATACATCTGAAATCTCTGCCACCTACACACTTGCTAAAATCAAGTGGCTCTACTTCTAGACACATGGCCTGTACCCTCATCACGCTCAGCCATGACCAGTCTGCATCTGTACATGGTGGAAATCAGGGTTGTAGACAGCAACACTGAAGCAGCACCACTCAAGAAACAACTATGGCTTGAGGGGAGGGGCAGTTGGAGCAGCCCAACGGCCTTTGTGCTGGTTAAATGCCAAGTTATCCAATAAAGGATTCATCTGTACAGAGTAGATTTTGCACAAGTTTTACAAATTTTACCCCAATAAACCCAGTATTCTGATAAGAAACAATCCCTTTTATTCTTCTAGGATATGTGCAATGACAGGAAATTGCTTGGCATGTAGTATAGAGTCAATAAATATGTATTTGTCGTTGACTGAGATCCAGGAGTATTCAGAGTATCTATAAGGCTCAACTAGAACAGCCAGCTGTATTAATACAAATCATCCCTCAGAGGCTCCTTTACAAACTATCTCTGAAGTGCTGAATAATGGGTGTAGCAGACAGCTTTGGTTTGCTGCCCAACATCAATTTTCTCTCCTTCGTGGTAACAGAATCCTGAACTTTCTCTACTAGGTCATTTGCATAGAATTAACCTTACTCCCAACTTTTGGAGGTGAATTCTGAATGGCTTAGGCCAATTAGTATTTTCCAAACACCTGAACACAACAATATCACTGGGAATGGTAAAACACATTCATTCTCTCTCCTGAATAAGGAAGCATATCCCTAGGGAATTTCTCACAACTTCCTGTGACATCAGGAATAAATGGCCCTAGGATGACATTAACACTATGGAAAACTGAAATAAACTAGGGGCTGGTGAGCCTGTTTGGTCGCTGAATCAAAATATCTAAAGCTCACAGTGTCTCTGAGTTTTCCAGTTACATGAATCTACAAATTCCCTTTGTTATGTAACCAATTTTGAGTTGGGCTATTTGCAGCCCAAAACATCCCCATTTATACTGTAGTACTTATGAAATGAAATTGAAACTGGTACTTACGCTAAGATTTATTTTCTGAGTGACAGAACTAGAGTATCTTCTTGAAAAGAAAGAAAATAAATAAAATGACAAAGGTTCTGCACAAACACTTGTAAATCCATGGAATAGACTCTGAAACCTTATTATACCTCCAGAAGGGACTGAAGTCCTTTTTTCTACCCTCTGGTAAATTATTTCCTAAACTATTGGTTAGTGATAGATCTTTACTCCTTTACAGAGTGCAATTCTGGGAACCTGAAACAGATTTCATTGCTTATGATGCGCTGACCTGAATGCACTCCATTCACTTCACTAGCTTCCTTAAAAGACTCCTCTACAAACGTTACAACACTGTGAAAGTATAAATTAGGATCAGTGTTAAAGTTAAGATCTATCAAGGGGAATTACTGGACATCCAAGGCTGTTCCAAGAGGCGTGAATGACTCTGGGCTGTTTGGATCTAGTCGAAGGAAGAGGCGGGGATTACTGGGTTACTGGATACCTGATTGAAAGTGCACAATTCCATGAGCAGACCTCTTAGGAAGCACAATCGGAGTTTCTTACATAATGAGAGTAAGTCAGGCCCCACATTTTTTTTAATTCAAAAGGTATTTATTAATACGTATCTTCAGTGTTTATAATTGCCCATGCAAACAAACACAATATTTCTGCTATTCTTTATCTAAATCAATTGTCAACATAAAAAATCAACAAATGAAGACTGTTCCATTCCAGGAATATGCAATTTTTAAAATGTACCTTTAAGGAAGAGCATGATAGCATATTTTTGCAAGTATGAGCAGATCATGTGTCCCACTTCACCTTTATCTGTACAGGAACACTCCTCCCCTCAACCTTGCGAAGTGGCTTAGATGGGTAGAGCCTTCCCTTGAGGAAATGCTGTGGCCTTCTATTTAACAGGTGAATGAATCATAATTACACTAAGGCTCACAGAATTGGTCAGGTTGCTATAACTGCGAGAAGGCAGGCTTTGGCATTAAATCTGCAAGATTGAATCTTGGCTAAGGACTTATCAGATGCAGGCCCCACTTTTTCATAACAAAACAATACCTTTTTAATGCCAACACTTGGTTACTAAAGCATATGGCCCAACTTCCAGTGATTTACATAGAATATCTAAACTCCAGGAACCCAGCCTTATCAATAATTTGACTGCTATCAAGTTATTGCCAAAAATCCCAGCTAAATGGTACTGGCACAAGAATTGATGGGCAGATTGATAGGATTTCATAGATTTCATCAAAACAAAATCAAGGCTAAATAAAAATGGAGCAAGTGATAAAGAAAGTAGCATAATCCAATGAGAAAAAAAGTGGAAGGACTATTCAAATAGTTTTGAGATAATTGTTGACATAGCAAATGACTCATGATAGATCTTTAAACTATATACTAAAATAAATTTCTAGATAGACCGAAAAGTCAAATGTAAAAAATAAAACTTAAAAATGAATATATAGATGAATAATTAAATAATCTCTCAGTAGAGGACAACTTCCTAAATATAAATGTAATAAAAGACTTTGCAAGGGAAAGGATGAATTGTATTACCCAAAAATTTAATACTTTAGTATGCCCAAAAAAGCTTTTTTTAAATATTTATGTATTTATTTGGCCGTGCCGTGTCTTAGTTGTGGCACGCTGCCACATGTAGGATCTTCATTGTGGCATGCGGGATCTTTTAGTTGCGGCATGCAGGCTCTTAGTTGCGGCATGCAGGATCTAGTTCCCTCACCAAGGATCGAACCCAGGCCTCCTGCATTGGGAGCAAGGAGTCTTAACCGCTGGACCATAAGGGAAGTCCCCCCAAAAATTTTTTTAAGGAAAATAACAAATTGGTAAAAAATTTCCAAAATTAGGTAATGCTGTCTTAATATACTTAATAAAGAAAATGCTCTTAATAAATTAAAAAAAAAATACCCATCCTCTAATAGAACAACAGGCACAAAATGGAAGGAAATTCACATAATAAAAATAAATGAAGCTAAAACAGACCTATTTGAATGGCTAAAATAAAAAATAATTATAATACCAAATACTGATGAAGATGCAGAGATACTGAATTATTCATACATTGATGTTGGGAATGTAAATTACAGTCACTCTGGAAACTGTTTCTCACAAAACTAAACATGAGCTAATCATATGACTCAGCAATTGTACTTTTGGGCATTTACCCCAGAGAAATCAAAATTCATGTCCACATAAGAATGTGTACAAAAATGTTCATAACAGCTGTATTTGTAACAGTCAAAACCTGGGACCAACCAAAACATTCCTCAATAGATGACTGGTTAAACAAACTGTATTACATCCATACCATGGAATACTACTCAGCAATAAAATGCAATGAACTATTTATGCATGCAAAAACTTACATGGATTTTAGAGGGGTTATGCTGACTGAAAAATACCAATCTTAAAAGGTTATAAGCTATATGATTCAGTTTATATAACATTCTAAAATTGACAAAAGTTTAGAAATGGAGAACAGATTAGTGGTTGCTAGTGGTTAGGAATGGGAATAGGTGGGTAGGTGTGGCTATAAATGGCTATAAATTGATGTGTCCATCAATTCAGGCTGAGTGGTTGGCTGGTGGAGACATTTGGATTTGGACTTACAAGAGAGAGGGTCTTCTTCATAAGCTCTGAATTTGAGCTACAGGCTCAAACTCAGTTTTATCAGAAAATCTCTGAAATGGTACCTTGATTTTTCTATTTGTCATTGCTCCCTCTGTGTATGGTACCCTTGGATACTGCATGGAGAAAATGAGACTGGCAGGGCAGGATTTGAGTATTTTGGGTCCTATCTGAATCCTATGAAATACAGTCCCAAACTCTACATTGCACCTCTACCATAGCTTAAAGAAATCATCAGATATGATCAAAGATTTATGTATAGATTGTTCACCTTAGTATTAATCATGAGAATTAAAAATTAGAAAAACCAAATGCTATAAAAACAAGGGATAATTTAAATAGTATAGGATATAATGGAGCTATTACAAAGAGTAATTTTGAAAGACAGTGAAACTGTAAAATCTTCAAAAATTATATAAAATCTTCAAATCAGGATAAAGTAAAACATTTTTTATTTATTCTTAGGTTGAAATTGTGAAAGTAAATCTACATGCAAGTTGTAATATCTAGTAGTGCACATCTATATTATAATTGCTAAATTACAGTGTATTTTTATAATATTTCAAAATGGGCCCTAAAATAATTGACATTTTCCTTAAAAAATGGATGTTATAGGTTTTAATCAGTTTTTAAACTATATCTACTTATTAAGTAGTATATTACTGTGATCTAGACATAGGTGTTATACTTTTAATCATGGCAATCTGGTTTTTTAGAGTTACAGTTGTTAATTTTAACTAGTTATGGAAATAAAATTATTGCTTCTGTAGAAACTATGACTCTATAGTTAGCTTGAAATCTTCCCAGTTTCTCTTTCCTCCTCTGAAGTTAAAAAAAAAAATGAAAAGCTACATCAAAGCTATATCGAAGATTATATCTAATCACTTAATTTCTAAATCCTCAAGAAAATTATATGAAAGAAAGTTCCTTCTAAACCTAATGTTTTGTGATTTCAGTAGACTTTTACACAGCAGAATGCAGGAGAAACAAGAAAAATAATAGCATGAGCAGGAAGTCTAATCTACTTTCCATTGGTTATTGCCAGATATCGGTTTTTCCATTAACCTACAAAGCCTTTCCAAAACTATTCCTGGGGAAAATGCAGGAAACAAAAGTGGACAGAGAGCTGAACCTCCTGTGGTAGTTCTGAACATCAGAATGGATGGAGGTCCTGCCATGTCACACTTGTTTGTATCTCATAGGAAAGATTCATGTATCTAGCTAGCAACACTGAAGATTTAGGTATTAAATATATTTATATTTTCCAGATAGACTTAAGCATTAACCTTTTCACTATCAAGTTATGTTTGCAGGAAGCCTTATTTTGTTATACATCCTTATATTCTTAAACTGCTAAGAGTAAATCTAACTCAGCTTTTTCAAATAACATTTTAAAATCACTTGTTTCAACATTGTGAACATTGACTCTGTCATATGATACACTCAGAGTTTAGTGAGCAGTGTAAGATTGTTCACTCTTACCCCATATGGTGTCTGAATTATCTGTGTTTAGAGGTGTCTATCTCTCCCCAATGTTTGTAACCATATTTTAGGGACACCTTTGTGCCTTCTCTACTTCTATTCTGACTTACAGTGAGATAGTGTTAGGATTTCATGTCGATGAAGGCATCTCTCATCTGCTGACCATGCCTAGGGCAACAATATAAATTATTGCCCAAATCAGGATACTTTTAAAAGTGCAAAATGGTGCTATTAATAATTATGTAATAACAACATGAAAAAACCAAGACTACCTTAGGCTCACTAGATGTATGGTCACCTCACCCATGCCCCAAGTAGCCATCAAAGAGAAGCTCAAAGTCACAGGGTGTGACAGATATCCCTTGGAAAAAAAAATTGCTTCAGCGCTCATTTGTCTTTCTGGATTCCCAATTTCATTCCCTTTCTCTCCTCTAAGGATTTAACTTAATTTCCTAGTTGAGTTCAGTGATGCAACTTAAAATATGTTTCTTTTATATTTTTATAAATTTATTTATTTGTTTGTTTGTTTTTGGCTGCATTAGGTCTTCACTGCTGCGCGCGGGCTTTCTCTAGTTGCGGCAAGCGGGGGCTACTCTTCACTGCAGTGCACAGGCTTCTCATTGCGGTGGCTTCTTTTGTTGTGGAGCACGGGCTCTAGGCACGTGGGCTTCAGTAGTTGTGGCATGTGGGCTTCAGTAGTTGTGGCTCGAGGGCTCTAGAGCGCAGGCTCAGTAGTTGTGGCGCACAGGCTTAGTTGCTCTCCAGCATGTGGGATCCTCCAGGGCCAGAGCTCGAACCCGTGTCCCCTGCATTGGCAGGCAGATTTTTAACCACCGTGGCACCAGAGAAGCCCCAAAATATATTTCTTAAAAATATTTTATCCAGTATTTTTAGTTGTTTTGCCACTGGAGGATAGTTCAGAGTATCTATCTAGTCTCCCACTTGGCTATAAATAGGAATCCTGAAAGCCGTTTTTTAGTATATATAAACACAAGCATACACATACAGAGAAATGCAATTAGAAAAGAAAAATGTCTGGAAAGAAACATAAAATGCTAAGCGCCACAATTTACAGGAAGCAGGAATATGGGTAACATGTTTTTTCTTCAAAAATGTCTCTATTTCCAAATGCTTTACAGCGAGTTGTGTTACTTTTGTATAAGAGAAAAAAAGATGAGATAATTGATATTTGAGGCTATCAATCTAAGAAATAAGCTGATGCAATATTAGTTGAGATTCAGCAAGCTCTATTCCTATACGAAATCATATAATCAAAAAGTTCTGTACCTCGACTACAGTATTTTACTTCCCTTTAGAAACACTTTCATTTTGTTATTTATAACTGCTTTGCCCTCGTTTTGTTGTTGTTGTTGTTATCAAAGGCCAATATACAAGAAACAATCATTTGAATAACATCTCAGAATGCCCTGTAAGACTACAATGGAAGACACTACCCAAAGTGCTGTTCAATGTCCTTTATGTATAAGCATTCATGTGACAAATTTCTCTTAGAGAAACCAGAGAAAGTTTACCATCTACGGTTTTGCATGGTTACTTTTCATCACTGATAGCTATAAAATATACTTCTTTTTGCCTAAGTGTTAGTATCCTCGGCTGCAAAGTAGGGATAATAGTCTACTTAAGTGGGTTGTTGTGGAAATTGCATAATTTATACAAGACACCTACTATGACACCTACTACAATGCTCACAAAATGCTGTTGTTCTTTTCCATCCCCACCTCTTTTCTGCATTGAGAACCACATGTGGCCCTCAATTATATTAAATTGTCTTTGTTTTGTTTGTTTTCCCCTTATTTTCACTGTATTGAGTCCTTTCCTGTAAAACCAAATTCTTTTGAAAAGTAGGTAAATATAAACAACCCGTTGAAATTAATAAGTTTATTGTAAAAGGGCTATGCACCATTTTTGCCACCACTAGAGGGCTCATTTACCTTTCAAAAATACCACTGATTCATTTAACATCATTTACTGGCTGAGCAAATTTTACTTAACACCTACTATGTGCCAGACACTTCTAGACACTGGGGATACAAAAATGATTGAAGTAGACTAAGTAGCTGTGCTCATGCTGGTCATTTTTGTCTGTGTTTGTGGAGGAGGTATGATGGTAAGGAAACAGACAATAAACAAGATGATTACAGATTACAATACACAACTGGATTTCGATAGGCAGAATAATATGATTTAGAATGACTGCATGGCTGTTTAAGCAGAGTATCAGGGCTATGGAGATGACATCTGAGCTACTTATAGCTAACATTTTTTACTAGTGTCAGGCATATTGCTAAGCACTTTGCATACATTAACTTTTTGAATGTCATAACATCCCTACAAAGTAGTATTATCATTACCTGCATCTTATGTATGAGGAAACTGAAGTACCAAGAAATTAAATAACTTGACAAAGTTAGGAGGTACAGACAAGATTCAAATGTAAGTATTTTGATTGCAAAGCCTATGTGCTACACTGCTATGCTATAGTGCAAAAAACAGGGGAAGGGCATAACAAGGAAGAGTAAATTCAAAGGCCCTGAAGTAGCCATGATGGAAATGATCCAGCAGAAATGGTAATGCATCAGTAAAGAAAAGATATTACAGCAGGAGTGACATCCTTAAGTAGTGGGAATTAGTGCTGAGAGAAAAGGCAGCTGTGCCTTTTGCCAGAAAAGTCTCTCAACTTCTCAACATCTTTTATTTATGGCATAATAATAGTATGAAGTGTTTTACTGTACTTCTCTTTAACCATGGAGAATATTTCTGTTTAATTTTCAAAAAGAAAATTAGCCAGTGACCTAAAGAGACATGTGGAGAAATGGGGTTAATCTTATAACTACACCTATCTCCTTTAGTTACCATCCCTCAAAATTGTTCTTATTATAAGAAGAGGCAAAGTATATTTCATTTCCTCCAATGCTAAACAGTTTCATTTGGTTCATTATTTTCTTTTTAGATATGGGGTTATTGATCCACTGATAAATTATATTAGGATCCTAACAATTCAATGTTCTTTTGTGATTTAACAATTAAGAAAGGTTTTGTCTACTATATATAAAAGAGGTAAACAACAAGGTCCTATGGTATAGCACAGGGAACTATATTCAATATCCTGTAATAAAGCATAATGGAAAAGAATATGAAAAAGAATATGTTTATATATGTATAACTGAATCACTTTGCTGTACATGAGAAACTAACACTAACAACACTGTAAATCGACTATGCTTCAATTTTTAAAAAAAGAAAGGTTCTGTAATAAAATCTGCATTCTTCAAGATTCTATTTTCCACAGGAATTAGATTTCCCTTTGGGAAAAACTGGATCTTTCCTGTCTGTCAATACATTATACATTTTTGCATTTCCAACCTTAAGGGTGACCTTTGCACAATGTCTTCCTACCATCTCTCATTCACACAGTTACTATCAGTCATTAACATGGTATTTTGATTGTTAATTTAGTAATAATATATAGTGAGATAACACATGAGGAAGTAAAATGTACAACAACAATAACATAAAAGCTAAAAGGAAGGAAATGAAACTATACTATTATAACTGTTTAACACTATATGAGAAATGGTATGTTATTTGAAAAGAGAAATTGATTAAAGTTGTAGTCTGCAAATTCTCAAGTATACACTTTAAAAATAGAGGTATAGCTAACAAGCCAATAAAGGAGATAATACTCCTAATACCAATTTTCAATCTAAAACAAAACAGGAAAGAGTAAAAAAAAAAAAGGAGTAGAAGAGTAGATGGGACACATAGAAAGCAAATTAGTAGTTGCATTACATTTAAATCATGTAACATGCTAAATAAAATACACTGTAATATTTGATTAAAAAGCAAAATATAATTATATGCTGCCAACAAGAAAACAAAACAAGGAAAAAACATATCATACTAACACTAGTCAAAGGAAAGGTGAGGAAAACTATAATAATATCAGACAAAGTATATTTCAGAGCATGGAATATTACCAAGGATAAAAATAGTTATTTAGTAATGATAAAGCGGTCAATTTTTTAAAAAGGATATGCATCTTTCAATGCACTGATTGAAAGATCTTTGAAATAAATGAAGTAAAAACTTTGAGAACTAAAAGAAGAAGTAGAATAGACCACAATTATAGTTGGAGATTGTAAGCCCCTCTATTAACAAGAGCATAAGGAAATAGCAAATCAGTAATTACATAAAAGATTTGAACAAGTTATCAACCTAACTAACTTATTTGGCATTTATATGACACTCCATTTAAAAAATAAGAAAGAAATCATATAATGTTCTCTGACCAAAACAAAATTGAATTAGAACTCAATAACAGAAAGAAATCGAGAAAATCAGCAAATATTTATAAATTAAACAATGCACCACTAAATAACCTATGGCCCAAATAAGAAATCACAAAGTAAATCACAAATTATTTTGAACTAAATAAAAATGAAAACAACCCAAAATTTGTACTAGGCAGCTAAAGCAGTATTTATATGAAAATGTAAAGCAGTGAATCCTTCATTAAAAAAGAAGAAAGTTTTAAAATTAATGATTTAATCTTCCACACTGGGAAAGTTGAAAAAGATTAAATTGAACAGAAAGTAAACAGAAAGAGAAATGAGAGTATGGAAAATTTGAATGGCAAAATCACCTAACTGGCTTAAATGACATTTATAGAACAGCCAACCTAACAATAGCAGAATTCATATTCTTCAAGTACACAAGAGACATTCATAAATATAGATCACATGCTGGGCCATAAAACAAGCCTCAATAGACTTAAATGGACTCAATTCACACATATCATAGTCTCTGACCACAATGGAATAAAATTAGAAATCAATAACAAAGATTTCTGGAAAATCTTTCAAATATTTGAAGAAAAATTAAAACCTTCTAAATAATCTCTGGGACAAAGAAGTCACAGAAAAAATAAAAAATTATTTTGAAGTGAATGAAAATTAAAACACTGTCCATCAAAACTTGTGGGATTTTGCTAAAGCAATATTTTGGGGAAATTCATATTTCTAAATGCATATATTAAAAATAAGGAAAGGTTTCAAACCAAGAACCTGAATTTCCACATTAAGAAACTACAAAGACACCTTAAGCTAATTCAATGTTATATGTCAATTATATCTCAATAAAACTGGGGGCAGGGGGAGGAGAAACTAGAGTAAAAAAAGAGTAAATTAAACCCAAAATAAGCAGAAGAAAGGAAATAATAATCATTATGGAAATAAATATAAGAGAAAACAGAAAATACAATAGAAAAAAAAAAAGAAGAAACCAAAGGCTAATTCTTTGAGAAAAGGCAATAAAATCAATAAACTTCTAGCAAGACTGACCAGGAAAAAAGAAGCAAAATACAAATTATCATATGTCAGGAGTGAGAAAGGTGACATAAGTACAGATTCTACAAATATTAAAAAAGATAAACAGGGAGTATTATAAATAACTTTTTGACAAGAAATTTGACAACTTAATTAAAATTATCAAATTCTTTGAAAGATATAAGGGAATAAAATCACCTAAGAAGAAACAGATAATCTGAATGGCTCCATATCTACTGAATATATTGAATTACAGTTGACCCTTGAACAATGGGGAAGCTGGGGTGCCAACCCCCTGTGCAGCTGAAAATCCACATGTAACTTAACAGTTGGTTCTCCGTATCTGTGGTTCCACATCCATGGATTCAACCAATCATGGATCATGTAGTACTGTAGCACAAAAAAATCCCCATATACGTGGACCTGCACAGTTCAAACCCGTGTTGTTCAAGGGTCGACTGTAGTAGTAAAAATCCTTTTCATGATGAAATCTCCTGGCCAGATAACTATACTGATGAATTTTAACAAACATTTAAGGAAGAAACTATACCAATTCTACATAAAGTTCTATATAAACTCAGAAAATTGAAAAAAATAGTTCCAAACTTATTACCTAAGGCCTGCATTACCTTGGTACCAAAACCAGGGAAAGATATTTTGAGAAAATAAATAAATAAATAAATACACCTCCTGGACTTACGTGAGAAAAAAAATCTAAGCAAAATTTTAACAAATCCAGCAATATAGGAAAGGATTAAATGTCATAAACAAGAGGAGTTTATCTTAGAAAGGCAAAATTGCTTTAGCATTTGAAAGTCAATCAGTGTAATTCACATCTTAACAAACCCAAGAAGAAAATCCTCATAATCATCTTGGTAGACAAAGAACACACATTTGAAAAAAATCCAACATCCTTTCCAGTTAAAAATCTCTCAGTAAATTAGAAATAGAAGGAAACTTCCTAACTTGATAAAGGGGATCTGTGAAAAAACTACAACTAATATATTACTTAGAGGTGAAATGCTGAATGTCTTCCTCCTCATATCCAGGATGTGACAAGGATTTCTGTTCTCACCACTGGTGGTACTAGCTAGTACAATAACCCAAGAGAAACAAATTTAGAAATTTATGATTGGAACATATAATAATTAATTGAAATATTTAACAAATAATTGAAAAACTATAAAAATACCATTTATTATATAGTCAAAAACATGAAATATTTAAGGATAAATCTAATGAAAACTGTGTAAGACCTATACACTGAAAGCTATAAAATTTGCTCAGAGAAACTAAAGATCTAAGTAAATGGAGTTGATATGTTTATGGGTCAGAAGACTCAATATTGTTGAGCTGTCAATTACTCTCAAATTTATCTATAAGGTAATGTAACCTCAATCAAAATCATACCAGGTATTTTTTGGTAGAAATTAATAAGTTTATTCTAATATCTATATGAAAATGCAAAATAACTTTAATTACCAAAATAACTTAGAAAAAGCACAAAGTTGGAGAACTTGACTTCAAGGCTTATTTTAAAGCTACAATAATCAACACATTGTGCTACTGGTATAAATATATACTATATATCATTAGACCAGAAGAGAGAATTCAGAAATAGATAATACAGTTATGGCCAAATGATTTTTAAGAGAGGTGCAAAGACAGTTCAGTAGAGGAAAGACAGTTTACTTATCAAATGGTGCTGAAACAACTGAATATCCATAAGCAACAAAGAAAGAATTTAAATCCATATTTCACATCATACATAAAATTTAACTCAAAATGGATCACAGACCTACATATAGAAGCCAAAACTATAAAACTACAGAACTTCTAGAAGAAAAGAGGAAAAAACAAATACGACCTTGGGTTAGGCAAATATTTCTTAAATACAACATCAAAAGCACAACTCAAAAACAATCACCAGTTGAATGTCTTCAATACTAAAACTTGTGTTCTTTGATACTGTTGAGAGATTTCAAAGATCAACAACAGGTTGGGAGAAAAACATTTGCAAAGCACATATCTAATAAAGAACTTATTTTCAAAATATATAAAGAACCCATGAAACTTAACAATAAGACCACCCACTAAAAAAATGGACAGATTTGAAAAAGCATATCAGCAAAAAGATATAAGGATAAGAAATAAACAAAAGATGTTCAACATCTAAGAAATGCAAGTTGAAAAACCATAGTGAGATACTGATACACACTTATTATAAAAGCTAAAATTAAAAAGACTGACTGTGGGACTTCCCTGGCAGTCCAGGGGTTAAGACTCCATGCTTCCAATGTAGGGGGTGAAGATTCCATCCCTGGTCAGGGAACTAAGATCCCACCTGCCTTGCAGCATGGGCCCCCCAATAAAAGACTGACGGTGCCAATTTTGGCAAGGATATGGAGGAACTGAAATTCTCATACACAGCTGGTAGGAATAATAAAAGGTACAAACACTTTGGAAAACAGTATGACAGTTTCTTAAAAGCTTAAACATGCATCTACCATATGATCTAGGCAATCCACTCCTGGGTATTTACCAAATAGCAACATCCATTCAAGAACCTGTACACAAATGTTCATGGCAGCTTTGTTTGTAATGATCAAAAAAATGAAGCCAACCCAAATGTCCATCGAGTAATTGATAATCATACTGTGCTATATCCATATAATAAAATACTGCTCAGAATTTAAGAGGAATTTACTATTTGATATGGGAATTAACACCAGTGAATCTGAAATTAATTATTCCCTCTGAAAACAGCCATACAGAAAAGGTACATCTATATGATCCAATTTATGTACAGTTCTGAAAAATTCAAACCAATCTAAACTAAACTAAAAATTTCATGACAAACAGACCAGTCATTGTCTGGGGATGGGGGGCCTGGAGACAGCAGCAGAGAGCAATCACCAAATTGCACACGAAAACCCCTGAGAGGGATGGCTATATTCTAGTGACAGTTTCACAAGTGATTAATGTCAAAACTTATCAAATTGTGTATTTAAATACATACTATTTATTTTTTGTCAATTATACCTCAATAAAGCCATTAAAAATAAATACGGTCACATGAAAAAAGATGAGGATTATAAACAACTTCATGCTGATGATTTTGACTACCTAGATGGAATAAAGTTTTTGAAAGACAAATACAATACTGCTAGAGCTCATTCAAAAAATATATATATAATTTTAATATTTTTAAAACAAATTAAGTTCACAATCAAAATCAACAACAGGAAGTGGAACTTACGGTAGTACCAAGGCGAGAAGGTAGAATGATCCCCTTCTGCAGAAAACAAGTATAAAATTTAAAAATTTTTTTCATACTATTTTGAGACATGGGAAACTGAACAAAGACAAACACACACTGAGAAGCAAAAACCCCAACAACATAGGGTGATTATAGCAGTAATCTAT
This sequence comes from Orcinus orca, assembly GCF_937001465.1. Classification (NCBI taxonomy): domain Eukaryota; kingdom Metazoa; phylum Chordata; class Mammalia; order Artiodactyla; family Delphinidae; genus Orcinus; species Orcinus orca. Next base: position 126,033,434 of record NC_064580.1, read on the forward strand.
TGTGAATCTACGGGCTTCCTGTCTTGAATTACTCCCATCCATGCACCCTCCACTCAGCTACCAAAGCGTAGTTCAATGATTTGAGACTGACAACATAAACAGTACCTTTGCAGCCAGTGGTGGTGAACTCAAATTGCTTTGTAGGGGGATAGGGAGTAATGCAGAAAATTGAAGGCTTTGATGGCTTAAAGTTGCAGAGTCATGTCAGAGCACAAAGGAAATGCCCAGGGCCTTGTAAGCACAGCCAGGCTAAAATGATTCAGGCTGAATAACAGACAAGGAAGAAAATTAAGGGGGTGATCCTAGAAATTAGAGAGCCACGTAAGGGCTGAGATTAGCTTTCACACAACCCTGGCTGACTGCTAAACCACACATGCACTGGGGAGATCCAGAAGAAACCGTTAAAAAAAAAAAGAAAGCCAAGGGAAACTTGAGAATTGAATGCAACTTTGAATGCATTTCTGAAATGACACAGCTCAGTGCAAAAGGGTGGAGGCCTAATGGGCTCAAAATATCTGAGCACAAACTTTTTCCAAATCAAAGGTTGAAAACTACCATATATAGGCACAGGTGCAATCCCTGTGAAGCCAGACTAAAAATATATATAAATAAGAATTTTTAAAAAGGAAAATAGAAAACTTAGCTGAAGCATTAGGGGCTACACAGGTGCAGGAGACAGACTCCACAGTAGTCCAGGCAAATTAGTAAAACAAAAATATACACGAACAAATGATTTTTTAAAACTAGAAAAAATACAATAGAAGCCACAGATGCTATATGATATAAAATTATCTATTTCAACCAAAAATTACTCAACAAGCAAACAAAAAGAAAAGTGTGACCCAGACTTAGGAGAAAAACGGTCAATATAAACAAACTGCACCTAGATGTTGAGTTTAGCAATAGCCTCAAAATAGCTATTATTAATATGCTCAAAGAATTGAAGAAAACATATGTAAATACCTAAAGGATAACGTGGTAACAGTGAGTTAAAAATCAGGAATCACAACAGAGGAATTAAAACTATAAAAAAGAACAAAATGGAAATTCAAGATTTTAAAAGTACAATAACTTACATGAAAGAGTCACTACTTGGGTTCAACTACAAATTTGAGATTGCAGAATAAAGACAGTAAACTTGAAGGTAGATCAAGCAAATTATCCCATTTTTAAAAGATCTTTAAAAGCCAAAGAAAAAATGAACAGAGCATCAGAGTTCTATGAGACAATGTAAAGCATGCCACCTATGCATCATGGGAGTCTCAAAAGGAAAAAAGGGGGAGATGCATAAAGATATTTGAAGAAATAATAGCCAAAGCTCCTAAATTTTACTTAAAAAAATCCATAAACTTAAAGATCCAATAAGTTTAATGAACCCTCTGTAAAGTATTCACAAAGAGAATCACAACTAGAAACATCATAGTAGTCAAACTCTTGAAAGACAAAGATAAATAGAAAATCAATATAAACCACAACTATCTCCTCACATCATAATAAAAAATTTACACAAAAGAGATAATAGACTTAAATGTAAGAGCTGAAACTATACATTTCCTAGAAGAAACATAAGAAAAAAATGTGACTTTGAGTGACACAATTATTAAATGACTCAAAAAGCATAAACAATAAAAGAAAAAAATTGATAAATTGGACATTATCAAAAGTAAAACTTTAGCTCTTCAAAACACAGTGTTTTTAAAATGAAAATACAGGCCAAATTCCATGGCAAAATATTTGCAAAACACATATCTGATAAGGGACTTGTACTGACAATATATAGAGGATTCTTACAACTCACTAATAAGTCAAAGAGCCCCAAAAAAAGCTGAACAAAACACTTGAATGGACACTTTAGAAAAGAAGATATAAAAATGGCAAATAAGCACTTGTATAGATGCTCAAGATGACGAGTCAATAGGGAAATACAAATTAATGACACTGTGTGATACCACTGTATGTCCAATAGTATTGATAAAATGAAGACTGACAATGAAATTTTGGTGAGGATATGCAGAAACAGGATACCTCATGCATTGCTGGTGAGACTATAGAATGGTTGCAGACACTTTGGGAAACTGTCAGTTTATTAAAAAGTTTAACATACACGCATTACATGAAATAGGAAATCTACTCCTAGGTATCTATCCAAGAGAAATTAAAATATATTTTCACATAACCACTTGTATAATACAAGTATGCTTATAACAGCATTGTTCATAATATCCAAAATTTAAAGACAATCCAAATGCCGACCAACTGGTTAATGGATAAACAAATTGTGGTATGTACAACAAAGGAATACTGTTGATACTGTTTTGATTACTATTGCTTTTTAATATACTTTAAAATCAAAAAGTGTGATGCCTCTAGTTTTGTTCTTTCTCAAGATTGCTTTGGTTATTTGGGGTCTTCTATGGTTCCACTGAAATGTTGACAGGGACTGCACTGAATCTGTAGAAGGCTTTTGGTAGTATGGGTATTTTAACAATATTAACCCTTCCAATTCATGAACATGCAATATCTTTCCATTTATTTGTATCTTCTTCAATGTCTTTCATCAATGTCTTATAGTTTTTGGTGTATAGATCTTTCACTTCCTTGATTAACTTATTCCTAAGCATTTTATTGTTTGTGATAGTATTGTAAATGGGATGGTTTTCTTTCTTTTTCAGATAATTCACTGTTACTGTATAAAAACACAACTGAATGGTACTAACAAAAACAAACACGTAGATCAACTGAACAGAATCAAGGACAAAGAAATAAACCCAGGCATATATGAACAACTAATATTAAGCAAGGAAGCTAGGAATACTCAATGAGGAAAGGATAGTGTCTTCAATAAACGTTACTAGGAAAACTGGATAGTCACATGCAAAAAAAAAAAAGAGAAATTGGACCAATATTACACCACTCACAAAAATTAACTGAAAATGGATTAGGGGGTAAGCTCACTGACATTGGTCTTGGCAATGATTTTCTGGATATGGCACCAAAAGCACAAGCAACATAAGCAGAAATCAATGAGTGGGAATATATTTAAAATTTCTGCACAAAGAAAGGGGGACGAAGATGACAGAGTACGAAGATCCTGAACTCACTTTCTCCCATAGGCACACCAAAATTACAATTTATGAGGGACTTATGTATAAGAATGTCATTAACACTAGAAGAAAGTGTTTTCCACAAGTAAATATATAAAGAGGGAGCTACAACAAGACGGGTAGGAGGGGTGCAGAAGCAGTCTAGTCAGGACCCACACCCCTAGGTTGATGATCCAAAAGCAAGAGATATCACACAACTGTAGAGGTCCTCCCCCAAAAGCAAGAGGTCTGAGCCCCATATTGGGCTCCCCATCCTGGGGCTCCTGCACTGGGAAGATGAGCCCCTATAATGCCTGCCTTTGAAAACCAGCAACGTGTACACTCAGGAGAGGTGGAAGGCTATAGGAAACAGACACTCCAGCCTAAAAGGGCATGCACAAAATCTCACATGCTCCAAGTCTCAGCTCAGGAATTTGAATGGTACCTGGGTCAGACCCACTTGCTGATCTTGAAGAGCCTCCTCAAGGGGCAAAAGGCATCTGAGAATCCCCTGGGGATTGAGATGCTGGTGGTGGCCATTTTTCGAATCTTGTTCGACCACAACGACACCAGCACTGGCAAGCACCATATTGGAATCCTCCATATAGCCTATTAGCACAAGGTGCTTACCCCACCAAACAGTGGACCTATAGTAGTCACATACCACTAGGCCACACAGTTGCCACACAGGAAGCCTACCCAGCCTATATGGGCTACAGCAGTCATGTACTACTGTGCCACACAGTCTACTGTGCCACACAGTCAGCTGTGCAGGAACCCTACCACGCCCACCAGTGGGCCTGCAGAAAATGCACATGATAGGCCTTCACAGCCAGCTGGACCAGGGGCCAGCACTGGCTACCAGTGTACCCATAGCAGTCAGGCCAGGCACAACCAAAGTGCGCACGCATCCCACACAGGGAACACCCTTGAAGCATCTAACTCTGGTGGCCACAAGGTAGCAAGCTACCGGGCCCCACAGGACATCTCCTACACAAGATCACTTCTCCAAGATTGGGAGATGTAACCAACCTACTTTATACACAGGAATATATAAAGAGAATTAGGCAAAATGAGGAGACAAAGGAATACATTCCAAACAAAGAAACGAGACAAAATCTAAGAAAAAGAACTAAATGAAATGGATAAAGCAATGCACCCAATAAAGAGTACAAGGTAGGGCTTCCCTGGTGGCGCAAAACTCTCATTTAGAATCAAAGGAGAGATACACAGCAAAACTCTCATTTAGAATCAAAGGAGAGATAAAGCAAAACTCTCATTTAGAATCAAAGGAGAGATAAAGAATTTCTCATACAAACAGAACTAAGAGTTCACCAATACTAAACCTACCCTAAAAGAAATGTTAAAGGGGCTTCTCTAAGTGGAAAAGAAAAGGCTTCAACAAAAAGTAAGAATTTATAAGAAAGGAAAAATCCCACTAGTAAAGACAATAGCCAAGATATGGAAGCAACCCAAATGCCCATCAACATATAAATGGATAAAGAAGCAGTGGTGTTTATATACACACACACACACACACACACGCGTGTGTGTGTGTGTGTGTGTAATGGAATATTACTCAGCCACAAAAAAGAATGAAATATTGCCGTTTGCAGCACCGTGGACAGACCTAGAGATTATCACAGGAAGTGAAGTAAGTCAGAAAAAGACAAATATCATATGATATCATTTATATGTGGAGTCTTAAAAAGTGATACAAATGAACTTATTTACAAAATAGAGACTCACAGACATAGAAAACAAACTTATGATTACCAAAGGCAAAAGGGTGGGGGGAGGGATAAATTAGGGATTTGGGATTAACAGATACACATTACTACATATTACATAGATAAACAAGGTCTTAGTGTATAGCACAGGGAACTATATTAAATATCTCATAATGAACTATAGTGGAAAAGAACATGAATATATATATGTATATATGTGTGTGTGTGTGAATCACTTTGCTGGCCACCAGAAACTAACACAAAACTGTAAATAAACTATACATCATTTGAAGGGTTTTCTCTAAGTGAAAAAGAAGTAAGAATCTAAAGAAAGGGGAAAAATTCCATTAGGAAAGGAAAATATATAGTAAGGGCAGAGGACCAACCACTTAAATAAGCTAGTATAAAGATTAAAAGAAAAAAATTGTAAAAGCAACTGTAATTACAATAAACAGTTAAGGGATAAACATGAGGATGTAAGTATCAAAACATCAAAAACACAAAATTTGGGGGAGGAGAGTAAAAATGAAGATCTTTTAGAATGTGTTTGAACTTCAATGACTGTGTTTGACCAATCACAACTACTGAAATTGAAACTGATTAAAAAACTCCCAACAAACAAAAGTCCAGGACCAGATGTCTTCACAGGCAAATGCTATCAAACATTTAGAGAAGAGTTAACACCTATTCTTCTGAACCAATTTCAAAAAACTGCAGAGGAAGGAACACTCCCAAACTCATTCTATGAGGTCACCATCACCCTGACACCAAAACCAGACAAAGATATCACAAAAAAAGAAAATTACAGGCCAATATCACTGATGAACATAGACACAAAAATCTTCAACAAAATAAGAGCAAACTGAATCCAACAACACATTAAAAGGATCATACATCATGATCAAGTGGAATTTGATCAAGTGGATCAAGTGGAATTTAACCCAGGGATGCAAGGATTTTTCAATATCTGCAAATCAATCAGTGTGACACATCAAATTAACAAATTAAAGAATAAAAACCATATCACCATATCATCATCTCCATAGACGCAGAAAGAGCTTTTGACAAAATTTAACACCCATTTATGGTGAAAACTCTCCAGAAAGTGGGCATAGAGGGAAACTACCTCAACATAATAAAGGTCTTATATGACAAACCCACAGCTAACATACTCAATGGTGAAAAGCTGAAAGCATTTCCTCTAAGATCAGGAACAAGACAAAGTTGTCCACTCTCACCACTTTTATTCAACATAGCTTTGGAAGTCCTATCCACAGCAATCAGAGAAGAAAAAGAAATAAAAGGAATCCAAATTGGAAAAGAAGTAAAACTGTCACTGTTTGCAGATGACATGATACTATACATAGAAAATCCTAAAGATGCTATCAGAAAACTACTGCACTAGAGCTCATCAATGAATTTGGTAAAGATGCAGGATACAAAATTGATACACAGAAATCTGTTGCATTTCTATACCCTAGCAATGAAAGATCAGAAAGAAAAATTAAGGAAATAATCCCATTTGCCATAGCATCAAAAAGAATAAAACGCCTAGGAATAAACCTATCTAAGGAGACAAAAACCTGTACTCCGAAAACTACAAGACTCTGATGAACGAAATCGAAGATGACACAAACAGATGGAAAGATATAACCATGTTCTTGGGTTGGAAGAATCAATACTGTCAAAATGACTATACTATCCCAGGCAATCTACAGACTCAATGCAATCCCTATCAAATTACCAGTGGCATTTTTTGCAGATCTAGAACAAAAAGTCCTAAAATTTGTATGGAAACACAAAAGACCCTGAATAGCCAAAGCAATCTTGAGAGAGAAAAACAGAGCTGGAGAAATCAGGCTCTCTGACTTCAGACTATACTATAAAGCTAACAATAATCAAAACAGTATGATACTGGCACAAACACAGACTTATGGATCAATGGAACAGGGTAGAAAACCCAGGGATAAACCCACGCACCTATGGTCACCTTAACTATGACAAAGGAGGCAAGACTATACAATGGAGAAAAGACAGCCTCTTCAATAAGTGGTGCTGGGAAAACTGGAAAGCCATATGTAAAAGAATGAAATCAGAACATTCCCTAACACCATACACAAAAATAAATTCCAAATGGATTAAAGACCTAAATGTAAGACCTGAAACCACAAAACTCCTAAATGAGAACATAGGCAGAACACTCTCTAACTTAAAACATTAGGAATATTTTTTGGATCTGTCTCTTAAGGCAAAAGAAATGAAAGCAAAATAAACAAATGGGACCTAATTTAACTTAAAAGCTTTTGCACAGAAAAGGAAACCATCAACAAAATGAAGAGACAACCTAGTGAATGAGAGAAAATATTTGCAAATGATGTAACTGACAAGGGATTAATATTCAAAATATATAAATAGCTCACACAGCCCAGTATCAAAAAAATAAACAACCAGATTTAAAAAACAGGCAGAACACAATAGACATTTTTTCAAAGAAAATATATAGATTGCTAACACACATGAAAAGATGCTCAACATTGCTAACTATTAGAGAAAGGCAAATCACAACCACAATATCTCCTCACACCTGTCAGAATGACTATCATCAAAAAGTCTACAAATAGCAAACGTTGGCGAGGATGTGGAGAAAAGGGAACCCTTGTACACTGTTGGTAGGAATGTAAATTGGTGCAGCCACTATGGAAAAGCAGATGGAGTTTCCTCAAAATACTAAAAACTAGAGCTACCATATGATCCAGCAATTCCACTACTGGGTATATATCCAAAAAACACAAAAACACTAGTTTTTAATAAACTAATAAATGCACCCCAATGTTCATAGCAACACTATTTACAATAGCCAAGATATGGAAGCAACCCAAGTGTCCTTCAACATATGAATGGATAAAGAAATGTGGTTTATATATACAATGGAATATTATTCTACCATAAAAAAGAATGAAATTCTACCATTTACAACAACATGGATGTACCTAGAGAGTATTATGCTTAGTGAAATAAGCTAGACAAAGACAAATATCATATGTTATCACTGGTATGTGGAATCTAAAAAATAAAACAAATGAACATATATAGCAAAACAGAAACTGACTCAAAGATATAGAAAACAAACTAGTAGATACCACTGGGGAGAGGGAAGGGGGGAGGGGCATGATTGGGGCATGGGATTAAGAGATACAAACTACTATATATAAAATAGAGAAGCAACAAAGATATATTATATATCACAGGGAAATATAGCCATTATTTTGTAATAACTCTAAACAGAGTATAATCTATAAAAATACTGACTCACTATGCTGTACACCTTAAACTAATATAATATTGTAAATCAACTAAACTTCAATAAAATTAAAAGAAAATGGTCAGAGGACCTGTATAGACAGTATTCCAAAAAAGACATACAGGTGACCAAGAGGCACAGGAAAAGATGCTCAACATCACTATCACCAGGGAAATGCAAATAAAAACCACAAGATACCACCTCACACCTATCAGAATGGCCATCATCAGAAAGACAAAAAATAACAAGTGTTGGTGAGGGTGTGGAGAAAAGGGAGCCCTTGTGCACTGTTGGTGTTATTGTAAGTGAGTGTAGCTAGTATGGAAAACAATTTGGAGGTTTCTCAAAAATTTAAAATTACAATTACCATATAATTCAGCAATTTCACTTTGTATTTTTCCAAAGAAAACAAAACACTAATTCAAAAAGATATATGCTTTTTTTAAAATTTAAATAATTTATTTTTCCAATCATTTTCCAATCACGAGAGAAGGTTCTTAAATTAAATGATACCTCTAAGGCAGTGATTCTTTTTTTTTTAACATCTTTGTTGCAGTATAATTGCTTTACAATGTTGTGTTAGTTTCTGCTGTATAACAAAGTGAATCAGCTATATGTATACATATATCCCAATATCCCCTCCCTCTTGCATCTCCCTCCCACCCTCCCTATCCCACCCCCCCTATCCCACCCCTATAGGTGGTCACAAAACACCGAGCTGATCTCCCTGTGTGATGTGGCTGCTTCCCACTAGCCATCCATTTTACATTTGGTAGTGTATATATGTCAATGCTACTCTCTCACCTCCTCCCAGCTTACCCCTTCCCCCTCCCCGTGTCCTCAAGTCCATTCTCTACATCTGCGTCTTTATTCCTGTCCTGCCCCTAGGTTCCTCAGAACCACTTTTTTTTTTAGATCCCACATATATGTGTTAGCATACAGTATTTGTTTTTCTCTTTCTGACTTACTTCACTCTGTATGACAGACTCTAGGTCTCACTACAAATAACTCAATTTCATTCCTTTTTATGGCTGAGTAATATTCCATTGTATATATGCACCACGTCTTCTTTATCCATCCGTCGATGGACACTTAGGTTGCTTCCATGTCCTAGCTATTGTAAATAGAGCTGCAATGAACATTGTAGTACATGACTCTTTTTGAATTATGGTTTTATCAGGGTATATGCCCAGTAGTTGGATTGCTGGGTCATATGGTAGTTCTGTTTTTAGTTTTTTAAGGAACATCCATACTGTTCTCCATAGTGGCTGTATCAATTTACATTCCCACCAACAATGCAAAAGGGTTCCCTTAATAAAAGATATATGCGGGCTTCCCTGGTGGCACAGTGGTTGAGAGTCCGCCTGCTGATGCAGGGGACACTGGTTCGTGCCCTGGTCCGGGAAGATCCCACATGCTGCGGAGTGGCTGGGCCCGTGAGCCATGGCCGCTGAGCCTGCGCGTCCGGAGCCTGTGCTCCGCAACGGGAGAGGCCCCAACAGTGAGAGGCCCGTGTACCGCAAAAAAAAAAAAAAGATATATGCACCACTATGTTCACTGAAGCATTATTTACAATAGCCAGGATATGGAAGCAAACTAAGCATCCACTGATTGCTGAATGAACGAAGATGTGGAATATAGTCAGCCATAAAAAAAATGAATGCTTGCCATTTGTGACAACGTGGGTAGATCTAGAGGGTATCATGCTAAGTGAAATAAGTCAACTGGAGAAAGAAATATACCATACCATACTTTTCATCAGTGCCTCAGCCACCTATGAAGTTAAATGCTAGGTCTGGAACAGGTACATCATCACGTGCACTGCACTCTATTAGTCAAGGTAAGTCGTAAGGCAAGCCCACACTCAATTCGAAGGAAAACAGACTCCAACTTTGGAAGTGAGGAGTGGTATGCAAGTATTGGTAGGGAAGAAATTGATGGAAGCCATTTTGGGAGACTACCACACATACTCAAAAACATTGAAAAACAAAAACATATATACTAACAGAGTTAAGCTAGTATAACATGGTAAACCTTGAATTTAACTGACATCATCTCAATTATCAGAAGGGAAAATTTTTAAATAGAAGTTCTGTATTAGAAAGGATAATCAACTTTAGTTGTTGCAATAGACAATCACTGACATTTCTCAGGCTTAACACCATAAAAGGTTTTCCCTTGTTCACTCAAACCTGATGTAGACTGGATCGCCTTCCACCATCTGGTATTTATTTTATCTGGAACATGTGGTCTCTGGGCAAGGGATGGAGGAATGAAAGACATAGGTCACTTCACAATCAGTAGCAGAAAACTATTCACATGGTCCAAATCTAACTGCAAAGGAGGCTGGGAAAGCACATGAGCTACTTGGTGAGCACTAAATGTCTCTGCCACAGTATATTAACTAGATACCCCTAAAAGTAATTTTAAAAAATAAATTAAGGGTATATATGCATACATGCATTTTATCTGGAGTCAGGTTCATATTGACAGGTTCATTTTACCTGGAGTCAGCTCTTGTCATATTCTCGAAGGAATATGTAACCCTCAAAATATTAAGACCCTCTGTTCTGAAGGCAGGGACTCTGATTCCTTTGTAGCATGTAAGTATTAGACACTAATACACCCCAAAGAATATTTCATTCACAGTCTCAATCAAAACTAATAATTGGATTCACATAATTCTGTCCTTCATTCTCAACATTTGGTGAATAGGAACTGGAGAGAAATTCTAAGAGTTTAAATGATATCCAGTATAATAAAATAAAATTGAGCAACAGGGACCATGCAAAATACAAACTAACCAGGCTCTGGCAACAGTTTGAATTTAAGAGAAATTATCTTTTTCTGCCAGTAAGATGAATACACTAAACAGCAATTGTGAGCCTGAACCTAGGGGCATGTAAACGGTAGCTGATTTTATACCTAATAGTGAGTACCTCTTACTCCCCTACCCTTATCACTCCCTCCTTCCCTCTCCCCACTGGTAACTACTAGTCTGTTCTCTGTATCTGTTAAAGCCTATATATTGGTACTTTTAAAAGGCTCACATGATTGGGTCAGGCCTACCCAGGTGACCTCCATAACATAAGGTAAACTGACTTGGGACTTTAATTATACCTGCAAAATCGCTTCACAGCAGCACCTAGACGAATGTTTAATTCCATAACAAGGGGTCAAGTATCTTAGAGGACCAGCATCTTTAGAATTCTGCCTACCACACTGGGTGATCATAGTTTTTATAGAGAAATCAAGGGGAAGCTTTAAAAACAAAGATGATTTGAAATGTAAAGAGTCTACAAGTAAGGGGGAAAAGTTACAAACGTTTCAGTCTGGAAGTCAGGTTTAGGGTGATCTTGGCAATGCCTTCAAGAAGAAAAGAGAACTTTCTAGTTGTGCTGTTGAATGTTTGTTCTCTGGATTGAGAGTGAACAGATCTAGAAAATAATGGTCATATTATTTTTTACGGGTTCAGTATTTTTGGTCCCTTTATTATATATATATGCATGTGTGAATAGATACATGACACATACATGTACACATGTATTTTCATATGTACTTGTTCATATATATCATTTTTACATGAATTGATCATTACATAAATTGCTGTTTACATAATTTTTTTCCTTTATAATTCTGCTGCTTTTTCTAATTGAACAATATGCTCTGGAGAGCTTTTTTAATGTTCATACCTACAGAGTGCCTCATTCTTTTTACAGATGCATAGTATTCAATAGTCTAGATTTAACCTAATGTAAAAACTAAGGTCACCTATTGATGGTCATGGAGCTATGAGTGGTAGCTGTGTGATCTTAAGAAAATGGTTTAACATCTCTTTGCCTCAACTGCTCATTTATAAAACGATGATAAAAATAGTACCTCCCTCATAGGATAGACTTGGTTATGTTTCAGTAATAAACCATTCCAAATCTCAATGCCTTAAAACAGTAACGATCTATCTTGCCCGTGCTTTATGCCCATCGCAGGTCAACAGCAGAGCTATGCTCTTCTTAGTAACTCAGGGTTTCCAGATAATGGAGAAGCCACCATCTGTAATTTTTCCTTTTGCCATGACAGAAATAAAGGGAGCTCTGAAAGGATTTCAAAATGGCAACTGGGGCTTCCCTGGTGGCGCAGTGGTTGAGAGCCCGCCTGCCGATACAGGGGACGTGGGTTCGTGCCCCGGTCCGGGAAGATGCCACATGCCGTGGAGCAGCTGGGCCCGTGAGCCACCGGCCGCTGACCTGTGCGTCCGGAGCCTGTGCTCCGCAACGGGAGAGGCCACAACAGTGAGAGGCTCGCGTACCGAAAAAAAGAACAAAAAAAAAGGCAACTGAATGATCCAGCCAGTAAGCAGCACACAACTCATTGTCCAGAACCAGTCCCATGGCCTTACCCAGCCAGAAGGGAACCAGGAAATAACAATTATCTCTGTTCCTGAAAGATGGACAGCAGGAAATATTTGATGGAAAGCATTAAAGGCCATGACAAGGATCAAACGACTTAATTCTTAGTATAGCATCTAGTTCATATAAGTGCTCAGTACATGATAACTATTATTTTTAAAATATGCATCATTATAACAATGCTGTAACAAATATCCCTGCACACCAATATTTGTGTGCAAATGCACGTATTCACTGATAATAGATTTCTAGAAGCAGAACTGCAAGGTCATAAAATATAGGTATTTTTAATTCTGAAAAATATTTTAAATTGCTTTCTTTCTCCTCCATTTGTGTTACATAAGTTGCCAATGTAATTGGGAGAGGACTCAGGAAGTTTGACCTGTAAGGTCTTTGTGAAAGATTTGATCACTGAGTCAGCCTTAGACTGGAGCTTTGTCTCACTCCAATGACAAGAGGGATGTCCTGCAGGAGGAAAAAACATTTCGAGATACTGCCTGATAAATAATCACTGAGTTCTCTGAAGTTATCCCAAAACAATATGACCCCAGGGTCATAAAAGAAAGGTGAGGCACAAAAAGGTTATATATGTCTCACACTGGAGTACCTCACGGGTTCAGGTAGCTATAAGACAGGGCGATGAAATTGGACTTTTTTTTTTCTCAACTACAAATATCGATCTTAGAATTCTACATGCAATCCTACTTTAATCATATGCCTTAGTACGTGATCTCTTTAGATAATTTCTAAGTCAAACAGTCTGCAACATTAGTATTATTTTAATTCTTTATTCAACAATTATTGACCATCTGCTTTATGTCTGTCACTGTCAGAGATTAATAAATGTAAGCCTTGTCTTTAAGGAATGCACAGCTACTACAGAAGATCAACTTAAAATAAGCACCATATACCCATGAAAAGATGTTCAACATCACTAATTATTAGGGAAATGCAAATAAAACCACAATGAGATATCACCTAATGCCTGTTAGAATGGCTATCATCAAAATGGCAAGAAATAAGTGTTGGTGAGGATGCAGAGAAAAGGGAACCCTCATGCATTGTTGATAGAAATTTAATTGGTGCAGCCACTATGGAAAACAGTATGGAGGTTCCTCAAAAAATTAGAACTACCATATGGCCCAGTAATTCCACTCCTGGGTATTTATCCAAAGAAAACAAAAACACTAATTAAAAAAGATATATGCATCCCTATGTTCATAGCAGCATTATTTACAATAGCCAAGATATGGAAGAAACCTAAGTGCCCATCAACAGATGAATGAATAAAGAATATGTGGTATATATATATATATATATATATATATATATATACACACACACAATGGAATACTACTGACCCATAAAAAATGATGAAATCTTTCCATGTGTGACAACATGGATAGACCTTGAGGGTATTATGCTAAGTGAAATAACTCAGATGGAGAAAGGGAAATACTGTATAATTCATTCATTTGCAGAATATAAAAAACAAGCAAAAATCAATCAATGAGTCAGTCAACCAAACAAAAACAAACACACAAATACAGAGAACAGAGTAGGGGTTACCAGAGGGGAAGGGGCTGGGGGGAGGGTGAAATGGGTAAAGGGGATCAACTGTATGGTGATGGATGGAAATTAAATTTTTGGTGGTGAGAATGCTGTAATGTATACAGAAGTAGAAATATAATGTTGTGCACATGGAACATATAAGGTTATAAACCAATGTTACCTCAATAACAAATTTTAAAAAGCTATCACCAAAAATTTTTAAATAATAATAAAATAAAATGAATGCCATATAGAATGGCAAGTACAATAATGTGGCAGATTGTGAACATGGTGGTTAAAAGCATATGCTCTGGAGTCATACAGATCTGTTTGTTGCATCCCAGTTATGCGATATTGAGTAATTTGCTTAGCCTTTCTTATCTTCTCTTTCATCATCCATAAAATGATGATAAAAATAGTGCCAACACAATATTGTTGTGTTGTTTTTATTATGATGGAAGTGAACTTCACAATATTTTGAAGACACAAAGACAAAATCATCGATTCTTCCTAGGATTGTCAAGGAACGCTTCATAGAGCAAAATTAGTAGGAGTTAGCCAAAGAACTGTACAACAGCATTACATATTTGGAAATTTCTAAGATCTTGGGGATGGCGAAAGGGTAAAGATACAAGGATATGAGGAAATATGAGGAAACAAAACACAAGATGAGAAGGGAAAGAGAGGAAAGAAGGTAGACCAGATATTAAATGCAATGCCAAGCAGTTTGGTTTTTAACCCATAGACAATGGAATGTCAAATACTGATCACTTGATCTTTGCTCTGAAATATACTCCAAGTTCTCTATCTCAGTAAGTGATATCACCCTCCAACTAATATATCAAGCAAGAAATCCACCCATCCAATCCACAAGAAAATCCTGCAGTTCTGCTTCTAAGATAAATATATCCCAAATCCACCCATATTTTCTGCCTTCACTGCCACCACCCTAGTCCAAGACATCACCCCTCACTGATTTTGATGGCCTGCTAACTGGTCTCCCTGTTCTTTCTCCCCTAAAATCCATTCTCCACAATGTAGTCATAGTGATCTAAAACATAAATTGGATTACGTCATTACCATGGCATTGTACAAAATTTAGAATCAAATGAAAAATCCTTACAAGGGAAATCCAGAGTTGAAAGATGGCGGAACAGTAGGACGCGGAGATCAACTTCCTCCCCACAGATACACCAGAAATACATCTACACGTGGAACAACTCCTACAGAACACCTACTGAATGCTGGCAGAAGACCTCAGACCTCCCAAAAGGCAAGAAATCCCCCACGTACCTGGTGCACGAGGAGAGGGCATTAACAGAGGTGCTTAAAGGAGCTGCAGAGACGGGCGCGAGCCGCGGCTAACAGCGCGGACCCCAGAGACGTGCATGAGATGCTAAGGCTGCTGCTGCCACGAAGAAGCCTGTGGCGAACACAGGTCACTCTCCACACCTCCCTGCCGGGAAGCCTGTGCAGCCCGCCACTGCCAGGGTCCTGAGATCCAGGAACACCTTCCCCGGGAGAACTCACGGCACGCCGCTGGCTGGTGCAACGTCACGCCGGCCTCTGCCGCCGCAGGCTCGCCCCGCATCCATGCCCCCCCGCCCCGGCCTGAGTGAGCCAGACAGTGAAGAACAGACGCCCTCTGGCGACGTACACGCAGAGCTGAGGCCAAATCCAAAGCTGAAACCTGGGAGCTGTGAGAACAAAGAAGACAAAGGGAAATCTCTCCCAGCAGCCTCAGGGGCAGCGGATTAAATCTCCACAATCAACTTCATGTACCCTGTATCTATGGAATACCTGAATAGACAACGAATCATCCCAAATTGAGGAGGTGGACTCTGAGAGCAAGATTTATGATTTTTCCCCTTTTCCTCTTTTTCTGAGTGTGTATGTGTATGCTTCTGTGTGAGATTTTGTCTGTATAGCTTTGCTTTCACCATTCGTCCTAGGGTTCTATCCATCCGTTTTTGTTTTCCTTTTTTACTTTTTAAAAAAAATTTTTCTTAATAATAATTTTTTTATTTTAATAACCTTATTTTATTTTATCTCACTTTATTTTATTTTCTTTTATTCTCTTTCTATCTTTCTTTCTTTCTACTTTTTCTCCCTTTTATTCTGAGCCTGGTGGATGAAAGGCTCTTGGTGCTGCAGCCAGGAGTCAGTGCTATGCCTCCGAGGTGGGAGAGCCAACTTCAGGACACTGGTCCACAAGAGACCTCCCAGCTCCACGTAATATCAAACGGTGAAAATCTCCCAGAGATCTCCATCTAAACGCCAAGACCCAGCTCCACTCAATGACCAGCAAGCTACAGTGCTGGACACCCTATGCCAAACAACTAGCAAGACAGGGACACAACCACATCCATTAGCACAGAAGCTGCCTAAAATCATAATAAGGCCACAGACACCCCAAAACACACCACCAGACGTGGACCTGCCCACTAGAAAGACAAGATCCAACCTCATCCACCAGTACACAGGCACTAGTCCCCTCCACCAGGAAGCCTACACAACCCAGTGAACCAACCTTGGCCACTGGGAAAGACACCAAAAACAATGGAAACTACAAACCTGCACCCTGTGAAAACGAGACCCCAAGCACAGTAAGTTAAGCAAAATGAGAAGACAGAAAAACACACAGGAGATGAAGGAGCAAGGAAAAAACGCACCAGACCAAACAAATGAAGAGGAAATAGGCAGTCTACCGGAAAAAGAATTCAGAATAATGATAGTAAAGATGATCCAAAATCTTGGAAATAGAATAGAGAAAATGCAAGGAACATTTAACAAGGAACTACAAGAACTAAAGATGAAACAAGAAATGATAAACAACACAATAAATGAAATTAAAAATACTCTAGATGGGATCAATAGCAGAATAACTGAGGCACAAGAATGGAAAAGTGACCTGGAAGATAAAATAGTGGAAATAACTACTGCAGAGCAGAATAAAGAAAAAAGAATGAAAAGAACTGAGGACAGTCTCAGAGACCTCTGGGACAACATTAAACGCACCAACATTCAAATTATAGGGGTCCCAGAAGAAGAAGAGAAAAAGAAAGGGTCTGAGAAAATATTTGAAGAGATTATAGTTGAAAACTTCCCTAATATGGGAAAGGAAATAGATAATCAAGTTCAGGAAGCACAGAGAGTCCCATACAGGATAAATCCAAGGAGAAACACACCAAGACACATATTAATCAAACTGTCAAAAATTAAATACAAAGAAAACATATTAAAAGCAGCAAGGGAAAAACAACAAATAACACACAAGGGAATCCCCATAAGGTTAACAGCTGATCTTTCAGCAGAAACTCTGCAAGCCAGAAGGGACTGGCAGGACATATTTAAAGTGATGAAGGAGAAAAGCCTACAACCAAGATTACTCTACCCAGCAAGGATCTCATTCAGATTTGATGGAGAAATTAAAACCTTTACAGACAAGCAAAAGCTGACAGAGTTCAGCACCACCAAACCAGCTTTACAACAAATGCTAAAGGAACTTCTCTAGGCAAGAAACACAAGAGAAGGAAAAGACCTACAAAAACAAACCCAAAGCAATTCAGAAAATGGGAATAGGAACATACATATCGATAATTACCTTAAATGTAAATGGATTAAATGTTCCCACCAAAAGACAAAGACTGGTGTAATGGATACAAAAACAAGACCCATACATATGCTGTCTACAAGAGACCCACTTCAGACCTAGAGACACATACAGACTGAAAGTGAGGGGATGGAAGAAGATATTCCATGCAAATGGAAACCAAAAGAAAGCTGGAGTAGCAATTCTCATATCAGACAAAATAGACTTTAAAATAAAGACTACCGGAAGAGACAAAGAAGGACACTACATAATGATCAAGGGATTGATCCAAGAAGAAGATATAACAATTGTAAATATTTATGCACCCAACATAGGAGCACCTCAATACATAAGGCAAATACTAACAGCCATAAAAGGGGAAATTGACAGTAACACATTCATAGTAGGGGACTTTAACACCCCACTTTTACCCATGGACAGATCATCTAAAATGAAAATAAATAAGGAAACACAAGCTTTAAATGATACATTAAACAAGATGGACTTAGTTGATATTTACAGGACATTCCATCCAAAAACAACAGAATACACATTTTTCTCAAGTGCCCACGGAACATTCACCAGGATAGATCATATCTTGGGTCACAAATCAAGCCTTGGTAAATTTAGAAAACTGAAATTGTATCAAGTATCTTTTCCAACCACAACTCTATGAGACTAGATATCAATTACAAGAAAAGATCTGTAAAAAATACAAACACATGGAGGCTAAACAATACACTACTTAATAACGAACTGATCACTGAAGAAATCAAAAAATACCTAGAAACAAATGACAATGGAGACAGAGGACCCAAAACCTATGGGATGCAGCAAAAGAAGTTCTAAGAGGGAAGTTTATAGCAATACAATCCTACCTTAAGAAACAGGAAACATCTCGAATAAACAAGCTAACCTTGCATCTTAAGCAATTAGAGAAAGAAGAACAAAAAAACCCCCAAAGTTAGCAGAAGGAAAGAAATCATAAAGATCAGATCAGAAATAAATGAAAAAGAAATGAAGGAAACGATAGCAAAGATCAATAAAACTAAAAGCCGGTTCTTTGAGAAGATAAACAAAATTGATAAACCATTATAGCCAGACTCATCAAGAAGAAAAGGGAGAAGACTCAAATCAATAGAATTAGAAATGAAAAAGGAGAAGTAACAACTGACACTGCAGCAATACAAAAGGTCATGAGAGATTACTACAAGCAAATATATGCCAATAAAATGGACAACCGGGAAGAAATGGACAAATTCTTAGAAATGCACAACCTGCCAAGACTGAATCAGGAAGAAATAAACTATGAACAGACCAATCACAAGCACTGAAATTGAAACTGTGATTAAAAATCTTCCAACAAACAAAAGCCCAGGACCAGATGGCTTCACAGGTGAATTCTATCAAACATTTAGAGAAGAGCTAAGACCTATCCTTCTCAAACTCTTCCAAAATATAGCAGAGGGAGGAACACTCCCAAACTCATTCTACGAGGCCACCATCACCCTGATACCAAAACCAGACAAGGAGGTCACAAAAAAGAAAAGTACAGGCCAATAACACTAATGAACATAGATGCAAAAATCCTCAACAAAATACAAGCAAACAGAATCCAACCGCACATTAAAAAGGATCATACACCATGATCAAGTGGGGATTATTCCAGGAATGCAAGGATTCTTCAATATACACAAATCAATCAATGTGATACACTATATTAACAAATTGAAGGAGAAAAACCATATGGTCATCTCAATAGATGCACAGAAATCTTTCGACAAAATTCAACACCCATTTATGATAAAAACCCTGCAGAAAGTAGGCATAGAGGGAACTTTCCTCAACATAATAAAGGCTATATATGACAAACCCACAGCCAACATCGTCCTTAATGGTGAGAAACTGAAAGCATTTCCACTAAGATCAGGAACAAGACAAGGTTGCCCACTCTCACCACTCTTATTCAACATAGTTTTGGAAGTTTTAGCCACAGCAATCAGAGAAGAAAAGGAAATAAAAGGAATCCAAATCGGAAAAGAAGAAGTAAAGCTGTCACTGTTTGCAGATGACATGATCCTATACGTAGAGAATCCTAAAGATGCTACCAGAAAACTACTAGAGCTAATCAATGAATTTGGTAAAGTGGCAGGATACAAAATTAATGCACAGAAATCTCTGGCATTCCTATACACTAATGATGAAAAATCTGAAAGTGAAATCAAGAAAACACTCCCATTTACCATTGCAACAAAAAGAATAATATATCTAGGAATAAACCTACCTAAGGAGACAAAAGATCTGTATGCAGAAACTTATAAGACACTGATGAAAGAAATTAAAGATGATACATATAGATGGAGAGATATACCATGTTCTTGGATTAGAAGAATCAATATTGTGAAAATGACTCTACCACCCAAAGCAATCTACAGATTCAATGCAATCCCTATCAAACTACGACTCACATTTTTCACAGAAGTAGAACAAAAAATTTCACAATTTGTATGGAAACACAAAAGACCCCAAATAGCCAAAGCAATCTTGAGAACGAAAAACGGAGCTGGAGGAATCAGGCTCCCTGACAAAGCTACAGTAATCAAGACAGTATGGTACTGGCACAAAAACAGAAGATAGATCAATGGAACAGGATAGAAAGCCCAGAGATAAACCCACGCACATATGGTCACGTTATCTTTGATAAAGGTGGCAGGAATGTACAGTGGAGAAAGGACAGCCTCTTCAATAAGTGGTGCTGGGAAAACTGGACAGGTACATGTAAAAGTATGAGATTAGATCACTCCTTAACACCATACACAAAAATAAGCTCAAAATGGATTAAAGATCTAAATGTAAGGCCAGAAACTATCAAACTCTTAGAGGAAAACATAGGCAGAACACTCTATGACATAAATCACAGCAAGATCCTTTTTGACCCACCTCCTAGAGAAATACAAATAAAAACAAAAATAAACAAATGGGACCTAATGAAACTTCAAAGCTTTTGCACAGCAAAGGAAACCATGAACAAGACCAAAAGACAACCCTCAGAATGGGAGAAAATATTTGCAAATGAAGCAACTGAAAAAGGATTAATTTCCAAAATTTACAAGCAGCTCATGCAGCTCAACAACAAAAAAAGAAACAACCCAATCCAAAAATGGGCAGAAGACCTAAATAGACATTTCTCCAAAGAAGATATACAGACTGCCAACAAACACATGAAAGAATGCTCAACATTATTAATCATTAGAGAAATGCAAATCAAAACTACAATGAGATATCATCTCGCACCAGTCAGAATGGCCATCATCAAAAAATCTAGAAACAATAAATTCTGGAGAGGGTGTGGAGAAAAGGGAACACTCTTGCACTGCTGGTGAGAATGTGAATTGGTACAGCCACTATGGAGAACAGTATGGAGGTTCCTTAAAAAACTACAAATAGAACTACCATACGACCCAGCAATCCCACTACTGGGCATATGCCCTGAGAGAACCATAATTCAAGAAGAGTCATGTACCAAAATGTTCGTTGCAGCTCTACTTACAATAGCCCGGAGATGGAAACAACCTAAGTGTCCATCATCGGATGAACGGATAAAGAAGATGTGGCACATATATACAATGGAATATTACTTAGCCATAAAAAGAAATGAAATTCAGCTATTTGTAATGAGGTGGATGGACCTAGAGTCTGTCATACAGAGTGAAGTAAGTCAGGAAGAGAAAGATAAATACCGTATGCTAACACATATATATGGAATTTAAGGAAAAAAATGTCATGAAGAACCTAGGGGTAAGACAGGAATAAAGACACAGACTTACTGGAGAATGGACTTGAGGATATGGGGAGGGGAAGGGTAAGCTGTGACAAAGCGAGAGTGGCATGGACATATATACACTACCAAACGTAAGGTAGATAGCTAGTGGAAAGCAGCCGCATAGCACAGGGAGATCAGCTCGGTGCTTTGTGACCGCCTGGAGGGGTGGGATAGGGAGGGTGGGAGGGAGGGAGACGCAAGAGGGAAGAGATATGGGAACATATGTATATGTATAACTGATTCACTTTGTTATAAAGCAGAAACTAACACACCATTGTAAAGCAATTATACTCCAATAAAGATGTCAAAAAAAAATCCTTACATGACTTAGGAGGCCCTACGTGATATGGACCCTGACTTCCTCAGCCTCAGGTTATTTCAGCCTCAGGTAATTCTGTTCTAACCATATAGAGCTTTCTGTTCTTCATACACACTAGGTTCTTTCCTTCCCAAAGCACGTGTCCACATTGTTCTCTTTGCTTAAAACACTCATCTTACTGTTCACCTGGAGAACTGCAAATTTTTGCTGAATGGACAAATGAATTAATCTTCTATATAGCACAAACATATTATCATATTTAAATACATTGGATTTTGCGGCCAAAGTGTTGTTCCCATTTACTGTTCATGATCTTGATTCCTATCAATCAGGAGAAAATAAAACAGGTTTAAGTGTTAAATTTTTTTTTCCATGATGAATTTCTTTGATTTGTGAGATACCTAGCAGAGGGAGGCTGAATCAACAGTTGGCCAGAAATATAGATTTGAGAATCAGCAATGTGTAAGTGATAGCAATAGTAGACGAAACTGCCCCAGGGGACATTCGGGAAACTACAGTGTCACTGAAACCATGATACTTTTAAGAATGGAATAGCACGTGTCAAATTCTATTAAAGAAGATGAAGATCCAAAAGTATTTATTGGGTATAGTAAAATAGGAATCAGTGCCATCATAGTTATTTCAATGAACTAATGGATTTGGAAACAAGACTAAAAATAGGGTAGGGAGTTGACGGGAGCAGGCAAGGGGAGATATTTGGTGGAGGAATTTGTGAAGGGATATAGCAGCACCAGCAACACCTGGGAACTTGTTAGAAACGCAAAGCTTCAAGCCCGGCCACAGGCTTACTGAATCAGAAACTCTGAGGATGAGCCCCAGCGATCTGTTTTACAACTCTCGCAGGTGACTCTGATAGTAGCCACGCTAGCTTTGGAACCACCTTCCAGTGAAAGGGGCAGGTACTGAGAAAAAATTGGGGGAGACTGGTGAAGGTTTGCGTAAATAGATGCTCCTTGAATAGGGGAATGATCAAGAAAAACCTTCCCAGTGGCATTAAAAATTCAACTGAGACTGCATATCAAATACCCTCCACAGTAGTAAACTGTCACTGTCCTTGTGCTGACCGTGATTAGTGTGGTAGTGATCTTCTCCAGCCCTATTTGGAAATTTGTAGAAAGGAATGAAGTCATATTATGAGCCTGGCCCAGAGGTGAAGGTCGGCAGGGTAAGTTTGTGATAAGTGTTGAGAGTCCTAAAAAGAAAGTAGGTTAAGTGTTAGACTTGGGAATCCAGGCTCAATAGAGAGGGAAATGTGAAGGGGAATGTGGGATAGACCCTAAGGCAAAGGAAGATTAAGCACCCAGGACTCCTCGGTGAGGTCAAAGATCAGGTTCGGGGCTCCCCTGGTGGCGCAGTGGTTGAAAGTCCGCCTGCCGATTCAGGGGACGCGGGGTCGTGCCCCGGTCCGGGAAGATCCCACATGCCGCGGAGCGGCTAGGCCCGTGAGCCATGGCCGCTGAGCCTGCGCGTCTGGAGCCTGTGCTCTGCAACGGGAGAGGCCACAACAGTGAGAGGCCCGCGTACTGCAAAAAAAAAAAAACAAAACAGGCTCGGAGGGCCTGAAGAATGGACGAACTTTCAGAATAGGAGCTATCAAAATGGTCAAAGCAAGTTTAATAATAATAGTAGTAATAGAGAAGTAAGAGTCCAAGGAAGAGAACAGTTGACCCTTGAACAACGCAGGAGTTAATCCTCTTATAATTTACTGTCGGCCCTCCATATCTGGCCTTTGCCATCCGAGGAATCAACCAACTATGAACTGTGTAGTACTGTAGTATTTTCCATTGAAATATATCCTCATATAAGTGGACCCACGCAGTTCAAACCTGTGTTGTTCAAGGGTCAACTGTAATATTTTTTAGCTTATTGATAGCAAGGCATTGTTATCTGTTAATAAATTGCTTTGTCTTTCCTGTGTTCTGGGTATTTTGCTAAGTACTTTAAACGTTTTAACTCATTTAGTCCTTACTGAGACATACAGAGGTGAAATGTGTTATCCGAAGTCATAAAGATAGGAAGTGGAGAATCCTGGATTCAACCCAGGTCTGCTGAAAGCATGCTAATTACTCCCCAAATACTGTGACTATACAGGTTAATGCCCAACTTGTGAGGCTAAATTTAGCTTTCACCAACATCACAATTGCAACCACCTAAAAACATTATAGAGCATCTGGATGGATTTGTACCATGCTAGGAATCTGGGCTGCAAAATGAAATATGATGTAGTTCCTGCCCTCAAGGGCCTTACAATTTAGTTACAGTTCTAGGAAAGTAATGTAAGATAGCTGCTTATGACACAGATACTATCAGTTAGGTACTAACTAAATACTACCAGCAAAAAGTAATTTGGGGCATCACATGAGGGCATAATTCTTAAGAGCTAAGAGGATCAAGGAATTTGTGGGGTGTTACTGGATCTAAAAATAGGTCCTGATTGGTAAAGATGGTGAAAAATCCACCAAGCATGGGAAACTATGTGGCCAGAGATAGTGGCCACCCTTAAAACCCACTGATATGTGGAGGGAAAAAATTAGCTTTCTGGTTTAGGCAGAAGCAAAAAGTCTGTGTAATAATAATGATAAGTACAGCGTATGGATTAACAAGTTGCAAAGTCATCTACATGGATTATCTATTCTAAACTTCACAACAACTCTGAGAAGTTTCTATGGTCTACAGTTTACAGATATAAAACCTGAGGCTTAGAAAGGTGTAGGACTTTTTCAGAGTCACATTACAAGTAAGGGGCAGAGCTGGGATCTGATCCAGGGCTGATTCCAGAACCTTAACTACCCTTCCATGTCACTCCTCTGAAGCAATGCCAGCTTGGAGAGCCTGAAAGGTACCAGATGGAGGAAGAGTTCTTCAATGGGCTCCTTCCTCAACTAAGTCAATGTAAATGCATGTTCAGTAAGTACATGATGGTACTAGTTGAAAATTTGCCTGAAAATCCTCAATAACAAATATCTTCCATTTTTTTCCAATAAAGTGACTTGCAGTTTTTTCCTCTTACTGTAGGATTTCTGACCATTCTGCTTCTTTGTCTTCTCCTTTCACAGTTTCTGCCTTGGTTTTCAATTTAAGTTTTAGAAACAATGAATTACATTTTACACCATAATCGCTTTTGTCCCTTGTCCTGTAGCAGGATACAGAAACCAGAGAGATACTTCAAAATGACAATGGCATTTCCAAAATGACAAGAGTACATTCATTCAGAAATCTGTGGTATGCTGAACTGAATGGAACTGCTCTCCTCAGGGGAATAAGAAGATAAAAGGGGGTCACTAAATATGACCCAAAGGGAGAATCTGATTCACATCTGTAACAAGCAGTAGCCACACTTGTTGATCTACCATTGAAAACTGGAGCCATGGAAGGAAGGCACAAGACAATTACTGATACAGAAATAGACCATTCTAGACAGCACTTTCACTCCCCCTAGGTCCTAAGGGAGAAAGTCCTTCAAAAAGAGCATTTTCATCAGCAAATTTTAGGCAATTAAATATCATCTTTAGCAGCTTTATACATTAGCAATTTAATGTATATATATGAATGTTGAAGTCTTTAGAGAAAAGGGAATGAGAGTCATACCAAAACTAAGCAAGGCAACACCCACACACGAAATTATATTGAAGTAGTAAAACTGTCCAGGTTGTAATATAAATCATAGCAAATCAGATTGAGGTAAGAGGTTAGAGCTAGTTCATCCCTACATGTTTGCAGGACAAGACACTGAGTGGTTCATTTTGTCAACAATGGTAGGAGGTGTCTGCCACCATCATATTTCCCCTCACATATGCATTTCCCTGTTGTCAAATTATAACTGGTCTGAGGATCCAATGAGGTGTAATACCTCATGTGTGTATGATTTTTCAGAGAGAAAAACACACTACTTCGACAAACTTTTCCTTGACTCTTCTTGTTCATTAGTTACTAAGTCCTGAAAATATTCTGAAACAAAACAACATTGTCCTCCTTATCTTTCCAAGATCACTGCCGTTACCCTAAACTAGCACCCATGCTCTCACGCTTAATGGTGAGCACATTGATCTCCTAAGTGATATTCCTGCATCTTGTCCATCCGACACATTGCTGGCCAAATACATTCAACTGTTATTGAGTGCCTTGTATGGGTCAGGCACTGTCCTAGGTGCTTGGGATCCATTAGTAATCAAAACAAAAATCCCTGGCCCCATGGAACTGATACTCTAGCAGTAGGAGATAGACAATGAAAAATAATAAATTGTAATGTGTGTTATAAGATGATAAGTGCTGCAGGAAAAAAGAAAGAGGAAGATACATAAAATCTTCCCCAAGTAGTATTTTTCATCATGCTCTCCTCCCCCACTGTTTATCAGCTTTCAATGCCTCCCTGTTATATGTTTAAATGGAAACTCTTCAGCCTGTCAGTGGCTTCCGTTATCTGTCCCACACTCAGGATTCCACCACCAATTTATCCTTTATCCCTCCCCATCCACAATTTCCTGCTCTGGCAAAGTCACCGAGGTTCCAATAGGGAGCTCACAACAACAACAGTAGCAGATAAAATACACGAGCACTTACCATGTGCCAGACATTGTGCTAAACTCTCCACGTGGACTACTTCGTTTCACCCTCACATCCTCATGCTGCCCAGTAAGGTAGGTATTATTATTATCTTTACTTTTCAGATGAGGGAATTGAAGGATGGAGAGTAACTTGTTCAAGGTCACATAGTTGCATAAGTTGCCAAGCTCATATTTGAACACATATCTGTCTGACACCTGTGCTCTTCAATGGTATGCACTGGATTTTAACGATGACCTCAAACCATTGGACTAGAGCAAGGTTTGGCAAACTTTCTTCTGTAAAGGGCCAGAGAGTAAATATTTTAGGCTTTGCAGGCCACATGGTTGTCTGTGAGGACTACTCAGCTCTGCCACTGTAGCATGAAAACAAGCATAGACAATATGTCAACAAATGGGCATGACCATGTTCCAATAAAACTTTATTTATAAAAACAGGTAGCAGGCTGGATTTAGTGAATGGGCCCAAAGTCTGCCTGCCCCTGCGCTAGACTGCATACTTCTATGGAGTCTGTGAGCTCCATAAGGTCGATGATCAGGTCCTATGCATCTTGGTAATCCCAGTGCCATCGACAGTGATTAGAAACTAGGCCCAGAGTCCACACAGTTTGTAAGTAATGGATCTAGGATGCTGATCTAAGCAGTCTGACTGCAAATTTTATGCTCCTGACCAGCATGCTAGCCTGACTCTTAATGATTAAATAATATCAGACACATAAAGTTCATACAGAGTGCCTGGCACATAGTAAGTCCACAAAAATAACAGTGGTTATCATATCATCATCTACAAAAGAAGCACTTAGGTACACAATAGTGAGGGCCATTGCTGCCAGTTTAAAGACAAAATAATGACAAATTTTATTCTTCCAGCTTTATTGAGATATAACTGACAAGTAAAACTGTATGTATTTAAAGCATACAATGTGATGATTTAATATATGTATGTAATAGGGAAGAACAAATCTGACTTCATATTAGATCTGTTTCTTTTACTTTAACCTTTGTTTTCTATTGCTTTTGCTACAAGTTAATCACTAAAGGGATGTTGCCTGTAACTTAAAGTATACATACTGGCCCATCTCCGGGAACCCTGCTCCCCATGCCTGAAGGTTAAACAGCTAAAATGTCTTTGTTCAGCTCAGAGGAAACATCCTGACCCAGCCCACCCGTGAATGGCTACAGCAAAGAAGAAATTAACACATCCCCTCCAGGACTCTGGCCCAAACCAGGAGATATTTGCAACAATTTACGGCCTTTTTACTTTATGTCTTCAGCTCCCCCTTTCTTTGTTCTATAAAAGATATTAGCATCCAGACCCCAGTAAGATGGTTCTCTAGGACACTAGTCCACCATCTTCTCGGACTCCCAGAGTTCTGAATAAAGTCGTTATTCGTTGTCCCAACACCTCATCTCCTGAGGTATTGGCCTGTCGTGCGGGGAGCAGAATGAGCTTGGAGTCAGTAGCATGTATACATTGTGAGATAATTACCACAATCAAGTTCACTAACACATCCATCACCTCACATGGTTACCTTTTTGTGTGTGTGGTGAGAATGCTTAAGATCTACCTCTTAGCAAATTTCAAGTATACAGTACAGTATAATTAACTATAGTCACCATATTTTACAGTAGATCCCCAGAACTTATATGTCCATCTTGATGGGTGATACATTTCCAAACATCCACAAAAGACCAGAAAATGTGATAGCAACATCCATCCTTGCCAGTCCTTCAACAACAGAATGGGACTAACCTCATTCATAGACAGCAAGTTTCTTGTGGGTGTGGTCTAAAGTATCTGGCACTAACTCAGGGTTAAGTCAGGGTCTTGTCATCTTAGGAAGCAGAAGAACAAGACCCAGAAGCCAGGCCAGGGCCTTCAAAGCTTCTCTTGGCCACAAGATGCAGCATGAATGGTTATCAGAGTAAACTGGCTCCTATACACTCTCTTGGGGCCTGGCTGCTACTTGACAAGCCATAAGCTGCCTCGGTATGAATTCCAGTTTTGCCTGGGTTCCCATCTTTCTGGTTGGGCACACAAACAGCCTCAATATCAACTCAGGCTGACACCCTCTCCTGTGAGAATGCTGGTCCTGGCTCCTCTGTAGAGCCCCTCACCAGGGATCTCGTACCACTGATAAGCAGACACAATCAGCCTGCTTCTTTCCTGCTGTCCTCGGCTGCCTTCCGCCTGCTACATTCAACTGTCAATACCAACTCTGCTGGCCTCGGTTGAGCTGTGGAAGAGAACGTCTCTGGATTGCAGCATCCCAGGATATTACACAAAGTTTTGTTTCTTTGTTTGTTTTACTGGCAGGGGAAAAAAAATTATCTTGCCTGTGACACTGATCCAGAATCAGAGGAACTCCTCAAATGTTACTTTCTATAAGTATCTACCCATGAGCCAACTCACTTTTTCCCTTTATCCTATAGGATAAAGTGTATGTTCAAATACTGTTATATATATAATAATTTCCAAAGGTGTATATATATATATATATACACACACACACACACACATTCTGTAAAAAAAAATCATTGCCCAAATTGGTACCAGCAAGAAGAATATCACAAAACCTGTACATTTCCCAAAGAGAGAATGTCCCCTCCACATTCACAATAAAGCCCAATACCAAAGACCATGAGGGAAACTCCTGTAGTCAAAATTAGGTTTTCTAACTTGTTGCAACAAGGAAGACTACACACCACGAGCAATCATAGGGTGCCATGAGAAGAGGGAGTCGGGGTGGTATATTCCTTTGCTAGGGCAACCATAACAAGTGCCACAGAGTGGATGGCTTCATAGAAATTTATTTCTCCCAGTCCTGGAGGCTAGAAGTCTGAGATCGAGGTGTCAGAGGGTTTGGTTTCTTCTGAGGCCTCTCACCTTGACTTGCCATGACTGTGCTCTCCTGCCTGCTGTCTGAGTCCTAATCTCTTTTTATAAGGCTACTGGTCAGATTAGATTAGGGTCCACTCTGAAGATCTCATTTTAATTTAATCATCTCTTTAATAGAGGATCTCCAAATATGCTTACATTCTGAGGTATGGGAGGTTAGGACTGCAACATAAGAATTTTGGGAGGTGGAGGGACTATTCAGTACTTAGCAGATGGAAATATTTGGGCTTGTGCTGCATAATTTTAGGGAGAATTTAAAGAAATGGGGGTCTGTTCTGATAGCATTCAATATGCTATCAGAAAACAAGGACAATTCTGCACTTTAGGATCATAAGTTTTATTCAGGAAGTAGAAGAAATGATTTGGGGCTAGAGTTGCCATTGGTAAAGTGGTTATATCACCAGGAATGAGAAGAGTTTAATTATTTTTTGTGGTTACATAGTGTTCTTGCTTTTTGTGTGAGTTTAGTCCCGATTACCGAGTGGTCTTATTTTTTCTCTTATTTCATCAAGGTCATGGAGTGATCTCTTTTCAAATATTGTTGATATTGTATGGAATTGTTTATTTCAGCAGGGAACACCATGGCCTAGCTATTTAGCAGTAAACACCATGGCCTAAATTTAGTTACCAGGCCTGCTACCAGCTGTCAGCTGTCAGGGATGTTCATTTCTTTCTTACTCACTTTCAGATGTGGCAATGAAGAATAATGAGCAATAAAGAACACTGCAGAATGTATAGATAGCCAGGGGCCACTGAGAGTAACAGAAAGAAGGAATTCCTCTGAGAAAGCAGAATTAGGGGCTTATCACGGAAGTTTCTTCACTTGGCAGGGAAATCTCACAATATCTGCCCAGCAGAATTCCATCATTGCTCTAGATCAGTAATTGCTGAATGTTTCCCAATTTTCCCTTTCTTAATGGGATTTCTCATTGTGCTCATCCTTCCCCATCCCACCACTGGGTACTGTGAGGTAGAGGTACTGATAATTCAGCTTGTCTTTTTAGGTCATAGGTAGTCAGAACATAAGGAACTATCTCAAGATCTGACTGAACTAGATTTAGTGACTACATGAGATTTTCGGGTGTCTCACTTATAGAGGTCTCAGACGTGTGCTATGTGTGAGAAGGATACAGAGGACTATTTCAACCAGAATGGCAAACATGGCAGAGACTGTTAGCAATTCACATAATAGTAGATTACATTTCCGAACCTCATCGCATCAACTGTGGTTATATGAATGAGATCTAGCCAACAAAATGTATGGGTGCCGTACTAATCCTTGCTGCATTAGAATCTCTCAAGTGTATTCATGCTCACCTCCCACTTCCAGCTGATTTGAATAGAAGTTACCATGGAGACCAAGGAGGCCAAGCATGATGATGGCAAAGTCTTTGCCAGCCTGGAATGATTGTTTGTAGGAGAACCAACCTCCCCAACCAGAAATACCCCTTTACATATTTAAATGAACAAGAAATAAATCTATATTTTGATCAGGCCATTACACATTTGGCTGTATATTCACTACAGCAGCTGGAGGTACCCTAATCTCAGCCTTATTTAGCATAATTATTGACTGATGAAATGGTTAGTTAGTTGTTGGTTGACTGCTATACTAGAAAAAAGTAATATAAACCCTTAGAAGTACATAATTCTTTAGAAAGGTACTTTTTTGCTTGCATATTTAACCATACCTAGGTCACATCCCTCTGGCAGCAAAAAAGTCACCATTATAGAACTATAAAATGTCTTGGCCCTCGGCTGTGCTAAGCATCATAGATGTCACTGCACAGGGGAATGCCATCAAGTATATCACTACTAACACTCCTTCTACCACTTGGTTTATGTGTTTTATCCAAAGTTAAGATCGCTCCTCTTAGAAAATTCATACTTCTATGTATGTTGCCTTGCAACTTTCTTGGAATCAGACATTGGATATTCATATACTTGCATATTTGCCTTTCTTGTTCAATTCTTCTCAACATTCTACATGATCTCTAAAGTTTTCCCCCAATAATTCCGAACCTTCCTATTCCATATTATTTTTACTTATTTGAAACCATCCATGGTTATCAGTAGAAGGCTTTGAGTTCAGCAATCAGGTTAATAATCCAGAAGCAGTATGGTTTGGGAAGAATACATGCAATTAAAATGGTCCAAGAAGCGAAGAGTATCCAGCTACTTCTCACTGACCAGTGGAAGCAGAAGGCAGAATAAGACACTTCCACTCATGTGTCATGACATAGACACAGGGGATCTATATTGATTTTTGCAGTAAAATAAGAAACATCTCCAGGTAAAGCAAGTCACTCTGGGTATTTGCTATCTGGTTAGAATGTACTTTAAGACTGAGGGAAACGCTTGAGCAGTGACTTGGGACATCTGTAGTTGCCTAGTCCTTCTCCGAAGGACTTAGCTCTCTTACAACTTAAGAATGGAGATTCCAGAGTGATGTCAGCAACATGGCTGAACAAGACGTCCCTCATTCGTATACCCCCTCGACAAAAATTTGGTCCGCTCCATGGACAAAAGTGCCCTTGTGGGAGCTGCGGGACCCAGCACCATACACTAAGGGACCCAGGAGGAGTCTCGCCCACCCACTCATTGGGTAATAGGTATACAGACCTCGGTCCTGGCTTTGGACCCTTCAGCCCCTCCTGGTCAAGGTCCGGGAGTCCCTGGAGAACACTATCTCAGGCGCACAGCCACAGATGAGAGAGCCTTTGTGGAAGTCAAGGTGCCCAGCGGAAAAGTTGCAGCACATCGTTGGAGGAAAAATTATCTGAGTTTAGATGCACGGGAGTGGGTAAGAGGAGCAGCTTGACTTTACTAGCGGCACAGCTTAGTGCAGAGAACTCTTTTCAGCTGTGATTTCTCCCGAGAAGAAACGTGAGCGCATGCGATGCTGCCGAAGAGGCCCCTTTCTCTCTCGCCCCATCCAGAGTTTGAGTCCTGAGCTGCAAGACTGGGGTTAGAAAGACGCTAGGTGCGTTGCAGATCGGACTCTCCAAGGGCATTAAAGGGAAGTGGGTCCGACTAACTGCATCATGGGTTCCACCAAGAAGCCCACCCACAAGCCACTGGGAACACCTTGTCCTCAAATACCCTCAACTGCTCCTTGGGCACCCTCAGCACTCCACACGCCTCATCCTAAGTGTCAATCTATGCAGGAGTAGGTAAAGATGTGCTATGTATATAGAATGGAATATTATTATTTAACCACGAGAAAGAAGGAAATTCAGCCATTTGTGACAACGTGGATGAACCTTGAGGGCCTTATACTAAGTGACATGTCAGACAGAGAAAGACAAACACTGTATGATCTCACTTATATGTGGAATATAAAAAAGCCAAACTCATAGAAACAGAGAGTAAATTAGTAGTCGCTAGGGACTGGTGGGGGGGGTGGAGAATGGGGAAATGTTGATCAAAGGGTAAAGACTTCCAGCTACAAGATGAGTAGGTTCTGGGGATCTCATGTACAGCATGGTGACTGTAATTAACAATAGGTATTGTATAATTGCAAGTTGCTATGGGAGTAGATCTTAAATGCTCTCACCACACACGCGCATGCGCACACACACACACACATACACACACACACGGTAACTATGTGAAGTGCTAGGTGTGTTAACTAACATTACCATGGTAATCATTTCATAATATGTAAGTGTATCAATCATCACATTTTATACCTTAAACCTACACAATGTTATGTCAGTTATAGTTCCATAAAGCTGAAAATAATGGAGATTCTAAATTTTAATATCACTTTTTAAACAATCAGTACAATCTCCTCTTCTCCCACTCCCATTTCTGTTGTTTTCTCAGAAATATATAAAAATATTCACCAAAATTTTTTTCCAAAGCATTCCAAAGATAGCTTTTAAAGAACAGAAGAAATTAATGCATTCGTCAGAAACATGGCAGCTTACAGATGTAAGTAATTTTGACACTATTCTTTGTTACCAAAGTTTGAGAATCTGTAATGTTAATGAATGTTTCACTACTCTCTGTCTGTACCTCAAAACTAGAGCTGTGATAGAAACTAGCATTCTGAGAGACTGCAAACAGAAGAGCCTCCGTCTGCCTTCATCTTTTCATTTCTTCTAAGGCTCTCCAAAGTTACGCTCAATAATACACTCGGACATAGAATTACAAATAAGAGCTAGGCAGGGCCTTAGAAGTCACCTAGTTTAATCATCTTTTCTCTTTTTTTTTTTCGTTTCCTTACTTTTGTCTTCTTCCTTAACACCTGAAAAAGACTTTAGCTAACCAAGTAATTAATGAGAGAACCAGTAAGATATAATGACCATTTCAAAAAACAATTACAAAGCTAAGAGATTTATAGGAAATTTAACCAAAAAAGTTAGGTCACTGTCCAAAAGGTCATAAATATTTAAGGTTATATATTCTATTTAAGAAAAACAATTTGCATCTGTACTGGAAAAAATCTACAAGTTAATAAGAAACTTCACTAAGTACAGGACCTTTATTTAAAATTAAACAGTGAGTATATCTAGAATATGGGTTATATAAAAATTATTGTAAAGAAGAACCCCAGGGTTGAGCTCTCACCAAGGTGAGTAAATCATTAATTATTTATGGATTCATGAAAAATAATTTGGAAGTAGTGTAGTAAAAAAGATTATCGTAAAACTAGTTCTGGATCCTTTAAGTACTCACTAGTTAATTAACTAATTAATTAAGGAGTATCAAGAGTTAGTGAGTAAACAATGAGACAAGCTAAGTTCATTCCCCGACACAACGCTTGCTCCCATATGATATGGAGAGGATGTGTCTTATTTCCAAGTTTCAGAAGTTTTTTTCTGACAGTACTCTCTCTCGCTATCATAGTCCCCACAGATTATTTTTAAGGGGGTTTCCCTCAGTAGGTTTGGCATGTTTATTTCTAATAGGTACAACAAGAATTCTATTTAATCACATAGGCCTCCTTGATTTTGTTCTGCAAATGGAGAACACCTACTATGGCCCACAAGTTAACTTCTGTCTAGAAGTTTACATAAGAAATCTTGAGTTCGATTTTATAAAAGCTTTTATTGTTTTTCTCCTTACCAAGGCTATGAAACCAAGCCCAAAGATACACTGTGCACCAGATTTCATGTACAGTACCTATAAATTTAGGTTAAATCCTCTCTTTTTCAGGTCCCCCAATTTTGATAATAAAGTCCCTGACCTGTCAAGAAGTGACCTTCTTTACCACCTGTGAGACTGGGACCCTCTAACCAGATACCAGGCCAGTTTGCTTTGTAGGCATTAACCCCATATACATTTCTTAACAGTGGGCTTGTCATATCTGATTAAAAGAGACTCTCTCTCAAATATGGCACTCCAGGTAGGGCCCTGGTTGTACAACTGAGTTGGTCTATTATAACCTGGTAAAAAGGAGGACATATTCTTGACTACTCAATGTCCTGTCAGTGTTAAGTTTTTCCCATCTGGATGTTGGAAAGAGGCACTATTACCAGCCCTGTGTGAGCTTCAGGCACTGTTATCTCTGATGCTACTGGATGGCTCTTTCCCCAACCTCAGGTAATTTCACACAAGTGTTGATCAGTACTATATTGAATACTCATGGAAGACTCTCCACAGAACTTCAGAATTCTTTCTCTGTGTAGGTCTCAGAATAATTCAGTCTTACTGTTTTCTTTACACATATATATAAATGTGGTCAATGGCTTAAAGACTTGCTGCTGAAGGAAGTTTTAATCATTACCTCAGAGAAATTCAATTCCTTTTTATAAAAACCAAATACCATTACCTAAAAGATATATTTAGTAAATAAATTAAATGCTTACTTAACTGCTCAGATTCTGAGCATTTTAATGGTAATTGCTATGCTGTAGATATTAATCTAGTACATGAACAATTCTCCCCCCCCCACTATTTTTTTAGTATTTCTCTAAGATGCTCCACTCATTTATGCCTATCATTTCCTACACTACTGATCTGAAGAAGAGCTTGCACCTTCTATCATAGACAAGACTCTTATAAGGGAGAGAAGAAAGTTTCAAGCACTGGGGAGGTTGTGTATTTGAGTGTCTGTGGGGGAAATTCAGCAGGATTGCAGTGTGGGAGAAGCATGAGTATGAGGGTATGGGGGAGTGTGTGTATACTTACATGTGCACCAGAATGTACCATAGCCATGTGATGAAGAGCCTTTTGCATAGTTACATATCTGAGGGAATGAGATTTAGCATGGCTGTGTATCTATGGGGTTCCCTGTGTGGTTCTGTGTCTTGTGCAAGAGAACTAGACTTCTGTAGGGTTATGCAAGGTGGTGAACTAGGCTGCCATGAGGAAGCTCTGTGGAAATGGCAGGCGAGGATGGATGGAAATGTTATGGAAAAACCCAAATGAACTTTTTGGCCAACCCAGTAGATTGCGTGGTAACAATGAACAGGCAGAGCTTCAGCTTCTAAACTTCCATAGAAATGAGATTTCATTCTACCTAATTTGAATTCAATGACCATGTCCTCAAAGCCCTTTGTTCTAGGACAAATTTTGAAAAATAAATGAAGATTACAAAGCATACCACCAAAACCTCATATTTGAAAATGCTTAATGTTTCAAAATTTCATTTTGAAGTAATGTTTATGCTGCAGCAGCATTTAAATAAAATTTGGATGACCTCTAAAAACACCCAGAAAAACAAATGAAGTATTATGAGCAAAGAGCTAAAGAAGTCAGGATCTATTTATTTAAATACAATTTGGCTGTGGAAGCTGACTTTGCTTGCCAAATTCAAGACAGCCTATCTTGGTAGCTGCTTTGCTGTCAGATGCAGTACTTCCATGGATAAATAGAAAAGCAAAATTAGTAGGCAGAGAAGGGTCATTTTAAAAAGAGCCCATCACTCCCGTTATTTCTGCATGTCTAATGGAAAGAAGCCCAGATCAAATTCATGACCCAGTTGGAGAATCATGTAAAGATATTCTTTTAGAGGAAAGACTCTGGAAGGTATTAGAAAAGAACCCAACAAATGCCCAGTTGATTATTGTGTGTGAGCCCATTCACCAAACAGTTCCTAAATACATCTTCTCGGCGTGCCTAGCAAAGTACTAAGAGCAGAGTAGGCAGAAGCTGGGCAGACATATGAACCTTATCCTGATGCTCAAGTGGAGAGATATCCAGCATACATAAATGAGGCAGCATTTAATCCTGAAGAAGGTGCCATGTTTCCTGTTATCCACTCAAGCCCCAGCACTATGCTATGCTCGGCATAGGTGGTTCAGCATCAAAGGACCCAGTGGTAATACAGTATGACCTTTGCTTGCTATCTGCATTGAATTCTGATATTAAGACATTGCTTTTCAGTGATGTATGAGCAATATTTGCCTAAACATAAACTTATTCAAAGTTCACTCAACAGTTATTAGATGAGTATTATGTTCCAGGCACTGTTCTAGGACCTTAAGATAAAATGGTAAACAAAATATAACAAGATCCTACCCTTCTAGAGCTTATCTTTTAACTGATAAGCTGAAGAGAGAGAATAAACAATAAACATAATAAGGCAGCCACCTAATATGGTAAAAGATAAGTGTCATGGGGTGGGAGGAATGATGGGCTGGTTAAGAGGGATCGGGGTACCGAGGGGGCAGGTTGGACACTTAAATAGGGAGGACAGGGTAGCCATCATTGGGAAGGTGATACTTGAGTGAGGACATGAAGGAGGCAAGGGCGTTGGCCAAGGAGATATGTGGGGAAAGAACACTGGAGAAAGGGCATTGCAGGCAAAGAAAACAGGTAAAAGATCCTGAGGTGGGAGCATACATGGACTGCTCAAGGAACAACAAGGTGGCCATTGGGCTGGAACAGAGTGAGGGGACAGTAGGAGATGAAGGGATGAGTGTGGTAGTGGTACAGA
Organism: Orcinus orca; assembly: GCF_937001465.1. Lineage (NCBI taxonomy): Eukaryota > Metazoa > Chordata > Mammalia > Artiodactyla > Delphinidae > Orcinus > Orcinus orca. The sequence goes on from NC_064580.1 coordinate 126,070,609, forward strand.
TCATGTAGGGCCTTAGGGGTCATGGAAAGGACGTTGAAAGAACGTTGTAATATGGGGGAAAGAACACTGCACCTGGAGTCAGAAAGATCAGGTTCACATTCTGATCTATACATTTCTAGTGGTATAACTTTAGGCAAGTCAGCTAATTGCTCACGGCCTACGTTTCCTCAGGTCAGCTCAACAAATATTTTTGAAGTGCTTCCTCTGCATCAGTGGATTCAGAGATGTGAAACTTCCCAAGTGGGAATCACCCATTTGGCCAAGAAGTCTACAGATTCTTAGGGAGAGAAAACAAGGAAACTAACAGGTGCAGTAGAGAACAGTGAATAAAACAATACAAGTGAAAGATAGTGAGACAGAGGCAGGGGGTGTTTTTCCTGACCACCCAATCACCACCCCCATCCTCCTTCTCTATTACATCAACCTGTATTCTTTTCTTCATGGCACTGATCACAATCTGAAATTCTTATATTTTTAGTTTGGTTTATTGTCTCTCTCTCCTCACTACAAAAATGTCTCAATAAGCACAGGACCCTTTTTCGTCTGCTTCGCTGCTCTACTGTATCCCAAATGCCTAGCACAGGGTCGGGCACAAGGTTGGCCCTCCATACTGTGAAAAGAATGACTAGAGAGTATATAATAAGGGAAAGAGTCGCAGAGTAGGGAACACGTCAACATTTAAATAGAGTTCAGTAGGAAGCAGCTTGTGCAAAGGCAGAGGGTGTGCTTAGCAAGAGTCACGCATCAACAATACAGGGGGATAATACCAGTTCTCTCATAGAACGGGTATGAGAATTCAACAAGGTCATGCATCTGAGTGTATGGAATGGCTCCCCGTAGCTGCCGTTGGAGCCATGCGGACAGTATTTGTTATAGATGGATTTACCTGTGTGATGCCAAGAGACCTCTTTGATGGAACTGTTATACAACTGCCTAGATACCTGGGTCATTTAATGCAGCTGTTGTATCAGCAAGAAAAATTTATGAACAGGTTGTTGCTGCCTTTTAACTTTCCAAATGGGTGTCCAAACCCTGATTCTCGTTTTGTAGTCTCCTACTACTTCAGCACCACTGGGATAAAACTCTAATAAATAACCAAAATCACTCCTCTCAAGGGAAATGCCATTCCTGCAGTCCATGAAAGATAAATGTTGCTGTAGCCTTTGAAAGAAGTCACCTTTATGAAAGATCTATTAAATCAATATGGGGGATCTTCAGGGTGAGAAAAAGAAGGCCAACAAGCGATTTTGGCAGACTCACACATACCTATCCAGAAATGTTGTAAAACCGTATACACATAACGCCAGAAGTCAGGAATCAGCATTTATAATGCAATTGGGATCCAGCCTTCTGATGTGCTCATATGATTTCCACAATACTGTTTTTAATTTAAACCAAAACTGACAGTTGAAAAGATTTTCAGAAATCTCTGCCCATAATACTGTTTTTAGTGATTCATTGCATCTAGTGTGAGAGTAATGGGGCAGGAAATGAGATAGGAAAAAAATATGCACAGGAAGATTGTTTTTGGAGCATTTGATTCTATCGAGGCTGAAGACTAGAAAAATAGTAGGGGATTTGGAATGACAGAATATTTGGTTTCAAATCCTGGCTCGGACACTTAAAGCTGTATGCTTATCAGTAAGTCATTTAGTCTCTAGGCCTCATCTATAAAATGGAAATAATAATAATATCTGATGTCATGGGGTTGACAGAAGGAACAAATGAGTTAATACATGTGAAATTTATTCTTTAAAATGTGATATTACTTACAAAGGTTATTTATTTTATTATTCCAGTTGTTTTACTTTCTGCAAGCATTAACTGGGAATAGCACAGGTTTTCCAACAGTTTCTACTAGTGATAACACATTTCTAGTACTTTGTAAATACTTTTTTTTTCTGAAAAGCTATGATCATGTTTCTGCCATACTATTTTTGATAATCCCCTTACTTGCAGACTACCAAAATTCTATATTTAGCATCCAAGGAATTTTTCAAAATTACATGAGATTAAAGACTGCCTTGTCCATTCTTCCATCACCACTGTCCAGACCAGTCCCTGGCACATAGGTGGTACTCAATAAATACCTTTGATGGATGAATTAGTTAACAAACCTATTTTTACCCCATTTCCCATAACTCTTCTTGATACACATCCCAGAGTTCAGCCTCATTGAATTACATTCTCCTCATATGTATTCTGTACTTCCTCAGCTCCAAATCTTTGTTCAAACTTATTCCTTCCACCTGGAATGCACTCCCACCATTCATTTTCATGTGTTCTAATCTTAACTTAGAGCCCTTCACTTTTGTCCCAATTAGAAGTAATATCTTCATCCTCTGGGATCACAGAACATTGTATTTGTACTTCTTATATGATACTTGTAACATTCCATCTTCTGACATGCAAACTGAAGAATGTGTTTTATTTCCCCTACTAAGCTACATCCTTGATGCATTTAACACAGTGCCTACAACAGTGTTCTGCACAAAATAGATGCTCAATAAATATTTGTGGAATATATGAATGAAAGTCAAACAGAAGGGAGAAAGAATTATGTTTCCTTCTCACTGAATAAAAATTATAGGAAGTGCTCCAATTCTATTTAAACCAGAGTATGGTTTCTTGAGAAAATAAGCCCACAGTTTCCTATCGAAAAATTAAGTCACCAGAACATTTTGAATTCAACACTCATTAAAATGTCTTGGGAGCTTATATTTTCTAATTTAATGATTCAGTAGAGATGAAGGAAATATATATGATGCAAATTTGTTAAAAATTCAGCAACCTATATTAACTAAATCTCAATCTGCAAGCTTGAAAGTTTCTCTATGATAATATTCTATTCAGTGACCTTTTATATTTATCCTTTGGAAACTATGCTTATACTTAATAACCCAACTTTCTCATTATCATTTATTTTGACCTCAAGACTAATTTTGCAGCCTGCAGGGGAAAACTTTTCCTGCTAATTAGTTCTTCTTGGTTATATTCCAATAGAAATGACAAATTTCACCTTGTTTCAGATGCCTCTTGATACTGGTTTAAGCCAGCTAAAGAAACCATGCATAATTTTTAAACTCACATATTTTTCCCCATGACAAAGAACCCAACATTTTATCCAAACATTTCTCATTCTTTAATACCATTTAACAATACACAACTTGGAATTCTGGTATTTAATTGTTAGCATAATGAAATATAGAAGTAGTAAAATAATTTGGAAATCACATACTATTTTCAATAAATTGACTAGAGTCTGACTTTCATCCTCGATGTATTTCAAATGATTAGTTTATCACTAAAGTCTACCTCTATTTCCTCTGTCAGGTTGATTATACACTATTAAGTCTTATGCAATTAGGGGATATTTTAGTGTTGAAGTTAAATAGTTTATTAATGGAGCTGTATTATGAGTGGCAGTCCTCAGCCATTTGTTTATCCTTCTAGAGGGAGACACAGAGGTACAATTAGTAATTCTGTTTTAATTCCAACTTCTCCACTGTTTCAAAATTCCTGGAGATGATTCGGCTTTTTAGAGTCACCCATTTTCAATAGTGACATTTTTACTGGACTGCCAGCACGACCCTCCCACATGTCCTTTTATTGTTGTTCTATTAAACTTCTCAAATCAAGAAAGTATATTTTCTCTATTTCCCACTTATTGATCGCTTTATCAAAGCGATATTTGGAAAATCTGGGTTCAAATTTCAGTTTTGCCCACTAACTCATGGGTTTTGGTTTTGCCAATATTCTCTTCAATACCCATTGCTATAAGATATTTAATATCTCTGTGCCTATCTTCTCACTTATAAAATGAATATAACACATGTGCTACCCTTAATTTACCTCCCAAGACTTTGCAAAACACAAATTTAGCCATGCTATCTCTGCTTAAAATTCACCAGTAGCTTCCTGTGCCTACAGGATGAAGTCTGTACTCCTTATCTTGGTAAACTAGGTCCTCCTTGATCTGACCATATTGATCTCCACAGTTTTTACACCTGCAAAATGAGGTGCTACAACTGGCTCACACTACTCCATGACAACTGTTACCATGGCTTCTCAACTCCACATTCAGTGATGTGAAATCAGCCATGATGGAGGTATTTACATCACGGGAATAGCAACCAGACTGCGGCTTGTTAAACATTGAGCATCACACCACTGGGGTTAGGCACTTTAATCAGAGCAGCTCTGATTATAAATCTCCAATAATATCTCATCCAACTCAAAAGAAAAGGCAAAATCTTTGCAATGGCTTGGAACACCATTCTTATGCACACTGGCCCTCATCACTTGTCTAATTTCATCACCTCTTCTTCTCCCCCCCGCTTTGTCTGCTCTTCTATCCACATTAGTCTATTTACTGCTCCTCAATATACCAGGCAAACACCCACCTAAACGGAAGCCAGACAACTCTTGCTGTTCTACCTCAAATACAGATCTTCAGGTGGACTTCTTCTTATCCTTTAAGTCAAATCTCAGATGTTACCTCTTCAGAGAGATCTTTCCTGATCAGTGCTGCTGCTTCCTTTTGTAGCCTGTTTGTGAAAATTAGAGAAAAGTCCCCCCTTGCGTGAGTTCATCCCTGCAGGCCCAGGCCCTGGAGAACGGGCAGTACCTTCGGAGGAAGCAAAAGGTGGCCCTAACTCAAAGCAAATGCCACCTGACACAGCGCACTGAACCTGGCAAGCAGAGTTTGAACTAAGTGTCAGCCCTCACTTTCCCCCTCAGCTGAGCACCTGTGTGCAGCGCCAAACCACACATGCATACATGGGGCACTGTCCCTCACCAGGCTTTATCAATAGCCACGGCCTCAGGTAACCTCTATCATAGCAACTTCTTTGTTTTCTTTATATCATCTATCATAATATGTAATTACTGGTTCAAGCCGACTGAAGAAGCTATGTACAATTTTTAAACTAGCATATTTTTCCTCATAAGAAAGAAACCAGTGCTTTACCCAAACATTCCTTCCTCCTTACCACCATTTAGCAACACACAACTTGCAACTCTTGTATTTCATTGTTAACATGATGAAATATAGAAGTAGTAAAATAACTTGGAAACCACATACTAATTTCACAGTATCTGACTTTGATCCTTGATTTAACTCAAATAATTGGTTTATTACTAAAGTCTACCTCTATTTCCTCTGTCAGGTTACATTGCTTGTTTATTAGTTTAGTTGTTTAATAGCTCTCTCCCGCATTCACAGAATGTGACCTTCATGAAAGTAAAGACCATTCTTGTTTACTATTGTATCTGCAGACCTTAAAACAGTGTTCAACAAATGTTTATTGAATATTGAAAGAATGTTGAAACAATAGGCTTCCATGTAATATTTCATGTTAATGAAGAATATTTTTTTCTGCCTAAAGGTATAAAAACCTTTGAACTACATTACCTCAATGTCTCTTCCAGTTCAGACATTCTAGGATTTGATATTATTATCACTCTGAAAAATTCCTACCACAATAGATAGGGTAGCAAAGGTGGAGTGAGGAAATGCAATGCAAACAAGATTCCAAGATCCTTGATGCTTCCTCCTCCTCTGTTTTCTGGAGGTGGAAGGTTAGACTTTGAACCCCAGTTTATGTACCTTGAAAAAATATGTTCCTCCTTTTGGGCCTCAGTTTCCTCATCGGCCAAATGATGGGCTTGGACCAAACTGATCTTGAAAACGAAAAGGCTCTACTTTTATTTAATTTTTTTAATATCAAAAATATTTCCCCCCCCAAAAAAACTTGTGAGGAACCCCAGTATGTAAAAATTGAGAAGTTTCTGCTCTGGTAGAAGAGAGGGCAAGAGAACCCAGACTTCATCAAGTCTATAGAACACAGTGTAAAAACTCCTGCTCTAGATGCTCCTGAAAGTCTATGCCATCCCTAACATTCTATTCCTTTAGATTTTGTCTTTCACCAGAGTCCAGGACCAGTGGGGGTATATATGGGCAATGATGAGTTGAGAATTCATCCATTCAACAAATATTGAGTGTCTTCTGTATTCTAGGTACCATGTCACATGAAACAGTGGGTGAACAAGATGAAAAAAAGCATGAAGACTCTAAAATCGAATCAGATGGATTTCCTAAACCATTCTCTCAAGACTTCTTCCATTGTCACCGTACCCAATCCCATCTCCTCCAGTAAAAGAAGATTGCATCTAAACATACAGAAAAAAAAAGTGACCTTTATGTACCTTAGGGCCTAGAACCATAGGACCAACATTTTTCCATTACAGGAGTAATCTCTTCTGCTTAAACAAGTCCATTTGCCCAAACCTTTGCAACTGTGAAATAAGTAACCTAAATATTACTCTGAGATAATCCATGGTAGTTTCCTCTGTACTTCAGTCATTGGAGCGAAGCCAATTGCAAATAAACTAAAAAGCAATACCAAATCAACCAAGAAGTTCATTGGCTTGCAAAGTCCATGCACTGTACGTTCCATGACTTATTTACTCAATAAAAATCCTAAAAAGTAAGTGTCCAAACACCCAGCCTACCAATTTGAGTAAGATCTTGGTTCAAGACCTAATTTACCATCTTAATTTCTGACAAACAAGGAAACCAGCCAGAAGGCAGTTGTACTAAAACGACTATTATAGGGTTAGCTACGTTAATGGCATGAAATGCAGCAACAGTAGTCAGATAAATTCTAGAGATGTTTCAAAGGTAGGCTCAGCAAAACTTGATATTTTATTCTCTGTAGATGACAAAGAGAAGGATGGGGTCAAGGATGAATCTGTTTTCTTACTTGTACGACCAGATAAATTAGGTGGTCACCACTGCTGAGACAGGGAACACAGGGTAAGGAGACGGTTGAGGTAGAAGAAAATGATGAGTTTTGTTTAGACATTTCCAATTTAATTTTCCCATGAAACTTGAAAGTGAGGTACTCAATCTCAAAGGGGGGTCCACAGACATATTCTCAGGGCTCTTTTATTTATTTTTTTAATTCTCTCTTTTCACTGTGATGGTAAAAATTTTCTATAAAAATTGTAGAAATAAGCATTTTTTATCATCTAGTGGGATGGAAGTAAATAATAAATGATGTATTCAACTTAAGTGAAGGCCAAATGATGAACTGGCAGTCTATTATATATATATATATTTTTTTTTAAGTTTCATATTGTTTAAAAAAAGAAATGTGACAGAACTGAGTCATCTCAGAGCACATAGTGTAGGCATGCTGAATTCAAAAATCTCTGTCCCTTAGCAGTCAGCACCATATCCGCAATGAAGGAAGTGACTTAGCTTTAACAAAACAACATTATCGGAGGAGCTTCAAGATGGCAGAAGAGTAAGACACGGAGATCACCTTCCTCCCCACAATTACATCAGAAAAACATCTCCACGTGGAACAACTCCTACAGAACACCTACAGAACGCTGGCAGAAGACCTCAGACATCCCAGAAGGCAAGAAACTCCCCACGTACCTGGGTAGGGCAAAAGAAAAAAGAAAAAACAGAGACAAAAGAACAGGGACAGGACCTGCACCAGTGGGAGGGAGCTGTGGAGGAAAGGTTTCCACACACTAGGAGCCCCTTTGCAGGCGGAGACTGCGGGTGGCGGAGGGGGAAAGCTTCGGAGCCGTGGAGGAGAGCGCAGCCACAGGGGTGCGGAGGGCAAAGCGGGGAGATTCCCGCACAGAGGATCGATGCCGACTGGCACTCACCAGCCCGAGAGGCTTGTCTGCTGACCCGCCGGGGTGGGCGGGGCTGGGAGTTGAGGCTCGGGCTTCAGTCGGAGCACAGGGAGAGGACTGGGGTTGGCGGCGTGAACACAGCCTGCAGGGGGTGAATGCACCATACCTGGCCGGGAGGGAGTCCAGGGAAAAGTCTGGACCTGCCGAAGAGGCAAGAGACTTCTTACCGCTTTGTTTCCTGGTGCGCGAGGAGAGGGCACTAAGAGCGCTGCTTAAAGGAGCTCCAGAGATGGGCGTGAGCCGCGGCTAAAAGCGAGGACCCCAGAGACGGGCATGAGACGCCAAGGCTGCTGCTGCCGCCCCCAAGAAGCCTGTGTGCGAGCACAGGTCACTATCCACACCCCACTTCCGGGAGCCCAGGCAGCCCGCCACTGCCAGGGTCCCGTGATCCAGGGACAACTTCCCCGGGAGAACGCACGGCACGCCTCAGGCTGCTGCAATGTCCTGGCGGCCACTGCCACTGCAGGCTCGCCCCACACTCCGTACCGCTCCCTCCCCCCGGCCTGAGCGAGCCAGAGCCCCTGAATTGGCTGCTCCTTTAACCCCGTCATGTCTGAGCAAAGAACAGACGCCCTCTGGCAACCTACACACAGAGGCGGGGCAAAATCCAAAGCTGAACCCCGGGAGCTGTGAGAACAAAGAAGACAAAGGGAAATCTCTCCCATCAGCCTCAGGAGCAGCGGATTAAATCTCCACAATCAACCTGATGTACCTGCATCTGTGGAATACCCGAATAGACAACGAATTATCCCAAATTGAGGAGGTGGACTTTGAGAGCAAAGATATATATTTTTTCCCCCTTTTTCTCTTTTTGTGAGCGTGTATGTGTATGCTTCTGTGTGTGATTTTCTCTGTATAGCTTTGCTTTTACAATTTGTCCGAGGGTTGTGGCTGTCCATTTGTTTTTGTTTTATTACTTAAAAAATTTTTTTCTTCTTAATATATTTTTCATTTTACTAACTTTATTTTATTTTATCTTCTTTCTTTCTTTCTTTTTTTACTCCCTTTTATTCTGAGCCATGTGGATGAAAGGATCTTGGTGCTGCATCCAGGTATCAGGGCTGTGCCACTGAGGTGGGAGAGCCAAGTTCAGGACACTGGTCCACAAGAGACCTCCCAGCTCCACATAATATCAAACAGCGATAATCTCCCAGAGATCTCCATCTCCATGCCAGCACCCAGCTCCACTCAATGACCAGCAAGCTACAGTGCAGGACACCCTATGCCAAACAACTAGCAAGACAGGAACACAACCCCACCCATTAGCAGAGAGGCTGCCTAAAATCATAATACGGCCACAGACACCCCAAAACACACCACCAGACGTGGACCTGCCCACCAGAAAGACAAGATCCAGCCTCATCCACCAGTACACAGGCACTAGTCCCCTCCACCAGGAAGCCTACACAACCCAGTGAACCAACCTTAGCCACTGGGGACACACACCAAAAACAACGGAAACTACAAACCTGCACCCTGTGAAAACGAGACCCCAAACACAGTAAGTTAAGCAAAATGAGAAGACAGAGAAACACACAGGAAATGAAGGAGCAAAGAAAAAACGCACCACACCTAACAAATGAAGAGGAAATAGGCAGTCTACCTGAAAAAGAATTCAGAATAATGATAGTAAAGATGATCCAAAATCTTCGAAATACAATAAAAAACATTCAAGAAACATTTAACAAGGACCTCGAACAAAAAAAGATGAAACAAGCAATGATGAACAACACAATAAATGAAATTAAAAATTCTCTAGAAGGGATCAATAGCAGAATAACTGAGGCAGAAGAACGGATAAGTGACCTGGAAGATAAAATAGTGGAAATAACTACTGCAGAGCAGAATAAAGAAAAAGGAATGAAAAGAATTGAGGACAGTCTCAGAGACCTCTGGGACAACGTTAAACGCACCAACATTTGAATTATAGGGGTTCCAGAAAAAGAAGAGAAAAAGAAAGGGACTGAGAAAATATTTGAAGAGATTATAGTTGAAAAGTTCCCTAATATGCGAAAGTAAATAGTTAATCAAGTCCAGGAACCACAGAGAGTTCCATACACGATAAATCCAAGAAGAAACACGTCAAGACACATATTAATCTAACTATCAAAAATTAAATACAAAGAAAAAATAATAAAAGCAACAAGGGAAAAACAACAAGTAACACATAAGGGAATCCCCATAAGGTTAACAGCTAATCATTCAGCAGAAACTCTGCAAGCCAGAAGGGACTGGCAGGACATATTTAAAGTGATGAAAGAGAAAAACTACAACCAAGATTACTCTACCCAGGAAGGATCTCATTCAGATTTGATGGAGAAAGTAAAACCTTTACAGACAAGCAAATGCTAAGAGAATTCAGCACCACCAAAGCAGCTTTACAAGAAATGCTAAAGGAACTTCTCTAGGCAGGAAACACCAGAGAAGGAAAACACCTATAATAATAAAAACAAAACAATTTAAAAAATGGTAATATGAACATACATATAGATAATTACCTTAAATGTAAGTGGCTTAAATGCTCCAACCAAAAGACATAGAGTGCCTGAATAGATACAAAAACAAAACCCATATATATGCTGTCTACAGGAGACCCACTTCAGACCTAGGGACACAAACAGACTGAAAGTGAGGGGATGGAAAAAGATATTCCATGCAAATGGAAATCAAAAGAAACCTGGAGCAGCAATTCTCATATCAGACTAAATAGACTTTAAAATGAAGACTATTAGAAGAGACAAAGAAGGACACTACATAATAATCAAGGGATCGATCCAAGAAGAAGATATAACTATTGTAAATATTTATGCACCCAACACAGGAGCACCTCAATACATAAGGCAAATACTAATAGCCATAAAAGGGGAAATCGACAGTAACACAATCATAGTAGGGGACTTTAACACCCCACTTTCACTAATGGACACATCATCCAAAATGAAAATAAATAAGGAAACACAAGTTTTAAAGGATACATTAAACAAGATGGCTTTAATTCATATTTATAGGACATTCCATCCAAGAACAACAGAATACACATTCTTCTCAAGTGCTCATGGAACATTCTCCAGGATACATCATATCTTGGGTCACAAATCAAGTCTTGGTAAATTTAAGAAATTTGAAATTGTATCAAGTATCTTTTCTGACCACAATGCTATGAGACTAGATATCAATTACAGGAAAAAATCTGTAAGAATACAAACACATGGAGGCTAAACAACACACTACTTAATAACAAAGTGATCACTGAAGATATGAAAGAGGAAATCAAAACATAGCTAGAAACAAATAACAATGAAAACATGATGACCCAAAACCTATGGGATGCAGCAAAAGCAGTACTAAGAGGGAAGTTTTTAGCTATACAAGCATACCTTAAGAAACAGGAAACATCTCAAATAAACAACCTCACCTTACACCTAAAGCAATTAGGGAAAGAGGAACAAAAAAAACCCAAAGTTAGCAGAAGGAAAGAAATCATAAAAATCAGATCAGAAATAAATGAAAAAGAAATGAAGGAAACGATAGCAAAGATCAATAAAACTAAAACCTGGTTCTCTGAGAAGATAAAATTGATAAACCATTAGCCAGATTCATCAAGAAAAAAAAGGGAGAAGACTCAAATCAATAGAATTAGAAATGAAAGAGGAGAAGTAACAACTGACACTGCAGAAATACAAAAGGTCATGAGAGATTACTACAAGCAAATATATGCCAATAAAATGGACAACCTGGAAGAAATGGACAAATTCTTAGAAACGCACAACCTTCCGAGACTGAACCAGGAAGAAGTAGAAAATATGAACAGACCAATCACAAGCACTGAAATTGAAACTGTGATTAAAAATCTTCCAACAAACAAAAGCCCAGGACCAGATGGCTTCACAGGCGAATTCTATCAAACATTTAGAGAAGAGCTAACACCTATCCTTCTCAAACTCTTCCAAAATACAGCAGAGGGAGGAACACTCCCAAACTCCTTCTACGAGGCCACCATCACCTTGATACCAAAACCAGACAAGGAGGTCACAAAGAAAGAAAACGACCGGCCAATATCACTGATGAACATAGATGCAAAAATCCTCAACAAAATACTAGCAAACAGAATCCAACAGCACATTAAAAGGATCACACACCATGATCAAGTGGGTTTATTCCAGGAATGCAAGGATTCTTCAATATACGCAAATCTATCAATGTGATAAACCATATTAACAAATTGAAGGAGAAAAACCATATGATCATCTCAATAGATGCAGAGAAAGCTTTTGACAAAATTCAACACCCATTTATGATAAAAACCCTGCAGAAAGTAGGCATAGAGGGAACTTTCCTCAACATAATAAAGGCCATATATGACAAGCCCACAGCCAACATCATCCTCAATGGTGAAAAACTGAAAGCATTTCCACGAAGATCAGGAACAAGACAAGGTTGCCCACTCTCACCACTCTTATTCAACATAGTTTTGGAAGTTTTAGCCACAGCAATCAGAGAAGAAAAGGAAATAAAAGGAATCCAAATTGGAAAAGAAGAAGTAAAGCTGTCACTGTTTGCAGATGACATGATCCTATACATAGAGAATCCTCAAGATGCTACCAGAAAACTACTAGAGATAATCAATGAATTTGGTAAAGTGGCAGGATACAAAATTAATGCACAGAAATCTCTGGCATTCCTATATACTAATGATGAAAAATCTGAAATTGAAATCAAGAAAACACTCCCATTTACCATTGCAACAAAAAGAATAAAATATCTAGGAACAAACCTACCTAAGGAGACAAAAGACCTGTATGCAGAAACTTATAAGACACTGATGAAAGAAATTAAAGATGATACAAATAGATGGAGAGATATACCATGTTCTTGGATTGGAAAAATCAACATTGTGAAAATGACTCTACTACCCAAAGCAATCTATAGGTTCAATGCAATCCCTATCAAACTACCACTGGCATTTTTCACAGAACTAGAACAAAAAATTTTGCAATTTGTGTGGAAACAGAAAAGACCCCGAATAGCCAAAGCAATCTTGAGAACGAAAGAAGGAACTGGAGGAATCAGGCTCCCTGACTTCAGACTATACTACAAAGCTACAGTAATCAAGACAGTATGGTACTGGCACAAAAACAGAAAGATAGATCAATGGAACAGGATAGAAAGCCCAGAGATAAACCCACGCACATATGGACACCTTATCTTTGGTAAAGGTGGCAGGAATGTACAGTGGAGAAAGGACAGCCTCTTCAATAAGTGGTGCTGGGAAAACTGGACAGGTACATGTAAAAGTATGAGATAAGATCACTCCCTAACACCATACACAAAAATAAGCTCAAAATGGATTAAAGACCTAAATGTAAGGCCAGAAACTATCAAACTCTTAGAGGAAAACATAGGCAGAACACTCTATGACATACATCACAGCAAGATCCTTTCTGACCCACCTCCTAGAGTAATGGAAATAAAAACAAAAATAAACAAATGGGACCTAATGAAACTTCAAAGCTTTTGCACAGCAAAGGAAACCATAAACAAGACCAAAAGACAACCCTCAGAATGGGAGAAAATATTTGCAAATGAAGCAACCGACAAAGGATTAATCTCCAAAATTTACAAGCAGCTCATGCAGCTCAATAACAAAAAAACAAACAACCCAATCCAAAAACGGGCAGAAGACCTAAGTAGACATTTCTCCAAAGAAGATATACAGACTGCCAACAAACACATGAAAGAATGCTCAACATCATTATTCATTAGAGAAATGCAAATCAAAACTACAATGAGATATCATCTCACACCAGTCAGAATGGCCATCATCAAAAAATCTAGAAACAATAAATGACGGAGAGGGTGTGGAGAAAAGGGAACACTCTTGCACTGCTGGTGGGAATGTGAATTGGTTCAGCCACTATGGAGAACAGTATGGAGGTTCCTTAAAAAACTACAAATAGAACTACCGTATGACCCAGCAATCCCACTACTAGGCATATACCCTGAGAAAACCAAAATTCAAAAAGAGTCATGTACCATAATGTTCATTGCAGCTCTATTGACAATAGCCCGGAGATGGAAACAACCTAAGTGCCCATCATCGGATGAATGGATAAAGAAGATGTTGCACATATATACAATGGAATATTACTCAGCCATAAAAAGAAACGAAATTGAGCTATTTGTAATGAGGTGGATAGACCTAGAGTCTGTCACACAGAGTGAAGTAAGTCAGAAAGAAAAAGACAAATACAGTATGCTAACACATATATATGGAATTTAAGAAAAAAAATGTCATGAAGAACCTAGGGGTAAGGCAGGAATAAAGACGCAGACCTCCTAGAGAACAGACTTGAGGTGATGGGGAGGGGGAAGGGTGAGCTGTGACAGGGCGAGAGAGAGTCATGGACATATACACACTAACAAACGTAGTAAGGTAGATAGCTACTGGGAAGCAGCCACATGGCACAGGGATATTGGCTGGGTGCTTTGTGACAGCCTGGAGTGGTGGGATAGGGAGGGTGGGAGGGAGGGAGACGCAAGAGGGAAGACATATGGGAACATATGTTTATGTATGACTGATTCAGTTTGTTATAAAGCAGAAACTAACACACGATTGTAAAGCAATTATACCCCAGTAAAGATGTTAAAAAAAAAAGAAATACTAAAAAAAAAAAAAAGATATCAGTAATACCAGAAGAGCTTGCTAAAGATTTTACAAGAGAGAACAATAAGCCTCAGTGCCTTCCAATCTCTAATACTTGCGCCAAACAATAATATGTTTAAAAAACCATATCAACTATAAGCCATAAAGAAAAAATTATAGCTGACTAGAAAAAAATTAAGGATGTCTATATGCCAGAAAGATGATGAACACATTTCTCAAAAGACAAATGGGAATCTGGGTACCATTTTAGACAGATCCATTTGACAAACAAAAGGTAATTTTACATAATACAGTATGACCTTCACACAATTAAAGAGTAATTACTTTATACAGATAGAGAAATTAAGGACAAAGAGGCCCAAGGAAAGGGACATGAATAAGGACATCAGAGGAAAGAAACACCAATGGCTTACTGGCATGTATAAATATGTATTAGTCTTAATGAAATGCTTATTTAAACAAAATGAGGATTATTCAACACAATAATCATAGATGATGATGTGAAAGTTGACATTTAGTGCTTCCCAGTAGCAGTATTCTCACGGGTGCCTATTTGTTTATTCATGTGATCATTCACTCACTCATCCAAGCATTTACTGAGCCATTGTTACATGTCCACTGCCTGAATAGAGAGCAAAGCCTCCCGCTTTCTGTTCACTAAAATCTCACATTATAATAATAAAAATAAAGGTGTGAAAGATCAGAATCAACTGTGATTAAAAATTTCCGAGCTGGGGGAAATCTCAAATGTTTCAGTTCTACTCCCCACAAGCACAAATGTAGGGGGATTTCCCCTCCACTCACTAGGGGTCCAGAGACCTATACATTTTTCTAATTCTTGCAGATGTTCCGGGACTTCGCAGTGAAGCTTCAGCCTAGGGCCATCAGATGGACACCTGGAAAAGTTTTTAGGCTCAGGCAACTGTCCAACTAGATTAGTCAGCGGAGGAGGTACTGACTGCTGACCAAGTGTGGTCCTCATCAGAATTATG
Organism: Orcinus orca; assembly: GCF_937001465.1. Classification (NCBI taxonomy): domain Eukaryota; kingdom Metazoa; phylum Chordata; class Mammalia; order Artiodactyla; family Delphinidae; genus Orcinus; species Orcinus orca. Next base: position 126,085,981 of record NC_064580.1, read on the forward strand.
GTGGGTGAAGGGGATGAGATGGAAATCATTATGCCAGGCAACAAGAAACCAAAGGAGAAGGAGAGAAAAAGCAAAGATAGAGGATCTGACTAATAGAATTAATAAGCACAAACTGGTATAGAGAAAACTTACCCTCCACAAGTAGAGGATACACATTATTTTCAAGCACTCAAGGAATAGTCTCAAAAGTTTACCATGTACAAGTTTACAAAGAAAGTCTCAGAAAACTTTAATGAGTTAATATCCTACAGACTGTGTTGTTTGACTATAATAAAATTAGGTCTTTTAAAGGATAGCTTAAACACCTAACATGCTTAGAAACTAAAATCATACTACCTAATAATCCTTGGATGAAAGGAGAAATAATAAAAATGAGATACTCCTAACATGAATTAGCAGGAGAAGATTTGTGACTTGTAGCTAACACAGAACTCTGTGAGAAAATTGCTGCTCTGAATACATTTATCAGAATTCAAAATAGTATATTGAAGACAAATAAGCTTTGTGTTCAATTTAACAAGCTAGAATGAAGGGCAACAGATTAAATGTGAAAGAAACCATAAAGGAGGAAATAGATATAAACAAACAAATGAGGAAATACAGACCAAAAATAAAGAATAATTATAAAATCAAGAAATGATTACTTTAAAAGATTTACAAGATAAACCATGGGAGACATCAGGAAAAAAAAAGAGCCAAGACTAAAGCAAAATATGAATGAGAAAAGTAAAAATACTATAGTAATTTAAAAAGTAACGAAATAATATTATGAATTAGTGTATGCCAATAAGCTTGAAGCCCAAGAAGAATGAGCATACTGCTGGGGGAAATAATATAAATGGCTAAATTTTGCAGAGAAAAACCTGAAAAGGCCAATTGTTTGGGAGACTCTTACTTGTTCTAGTATAACTTTTTATTTTATTTTACTTTATTTTTGGCAGCGCTGTGTGGCATGTAGGATCTTAGTTCCCCAACCAGGGACTGAACCCGTGCCCCCTGCAGTGGAAGCATGGAGTCCTAACCACTGGACCACCAGGGAATTCTCTCTGGTCTAACTTTTAAACACATTTAGCCTCACTCGCTTCTCGCCAGGAAGAGACAGGGATTTCTTTGGTAAAATTGTAAGCAGCAGTGGGGCATGCTTCACCCAGCCCCTTCGGATCCACTCACTTTTCACAGCATCAACCTACCAGCTGAATGATGAATTCTGATCTGCCACGTAGTAAGGAGTGGAGCAAATTCAGGGGTGAATTATTAGCAAGTCTGCTTGGCTAGAGATCTAAAGTCACAACTTGCAGTCAGCTTTATCTATGTCTCTCTGATGCATACGTATCTACCAATAGGTTCCAAACTCGGAAGGGGAAGAAATGGGTATTATTAATTAGCCCATCTCACAAATCCAAATGGGTGCAGCTTAGCTAGTCCTCTGGCTCTGCATATCTTATGAGGCTACCTCATCTCAAGTCTCAGTTGGGAAGGATCTGCTTCCCTAATTGGGTGTTGGTAGCACGCAGCTCCTTGTGGGTCGTTGCACTAAAAAGCTCAGGTCCTCAGGAGCTGTTCCTTGATATGCGAGTCTCTTCACTGAGCACCACACAATATGCTTTCATCAGAATGAGAAAACAAGGGGGCAAGAGAGACCGTCAGCAACAAAGTTCTAGCAAGAGGAAACTTAATCATGTTGATCACATCCTATGACTTTTGCTGGCTTCTATTGATTCAACTCATTAGAAGCAGGACACTAGGTACAGCCCACACTCAAGGAGAGTGGATTACACAAGCATGTGAACATCAGGAGGCTGGGATTATTGGGAGTCATATCAGAAGCTGCTTCCACACTGTGTATTGATGAGTATGCAGGGAAACAAGTAATAATAGAATTCTATTGGGAAAACAGACTGGTACTGTCACTCTGGAGAGCAACCTGGCAGTATTTAGAAAAAAATATTGCTTATAGACAATGTTTGTGTCCCTCCAAAATCCATATGCTGAAACCCTAGCCCTCTAGATGTGATGGTATTTGGAGGTGGGGCTTTTGGGAGAAAACTAAAGTTGGATTAGGTCATGAGGATGGGGGCCTTATGATGGGATTAATGCCCTTAGAAAAAGAGGAAGACACAGGAGATAGCTGTCTCTCTCTTTGTGTGTACACACTGAGCTAGGCCATGTGAGGACACAAGCAGGAAGAGGGCCCTCACCAGAACCCAACCATGCTGGCATCCTAATCTTGGCCTTTCAGCCACCAGAACTGTGAGAAGTAAATGTTTGTTGCTTAAGCCACCAGTCTATGGTATTCTGTTCTAGCAGCTCAAACGGACTAAGGATATCTGTGACCTAGAAATTCTATTCCTGAGCGTATATTACAGAAAAATATATGCAGAAGTCCATAGGGAGACATGAATGAGAATGCTCCTCATAGCAATGTTTCTGGCAGTGGAGTGGAGAGCCAACATAGATGTCCCTCAAAAGAGGAAGGAATGGACAAGTTATACTTGGGATATTCGTTCTAATGGAATATGATGCAGCATTAGAAACAATTAGCTAGAGATACATATAGCTACATAAGTTGAACTTAAAAGCATAAGGTAAGAAACAGAACGAGGTCTATGGCACAATGCACCATATTCACACACACACACATTTCATAAGGCTATATGTTTCGCAAGAGTACAAACATATACGAGGGCATGATTCAAACACATCCGAGTAGGTGCCTAATTGTGGGAAGGAAATGAGTGTTGGACTCTAGGATGAAAGAAAAATAGAAAAACTGTAGGAGAAAGAACCTTGTCAAACTCAATGATGACAATATGGCCAGAGTTCAAGAATAGAATAAAAGAAAAAATAAAAGCAACCTTCATGAGTGGGCAGTTAATTCTAATCCCTGCCTTTAAGTTGCAGAGCGGGCAGAAGATAATTTAATCAAAATCAGCAGGCTTTAATGCCAGATGCTCTAGGTAGGGAGATGTTTATTCATGGGAGCTGTCTTTTTGTTAGTTTGTAAGATGATTCATATCTCCACCAATATTTAAATTCAGCCATACAACTTTTGGAGGGATTTTAAGTAAGATATCCAAAACACTAGCTGATAACTAAGGGTGGGAGATCTCAGAATAAACCACTGAGTAGGGGTGGCCTTGGAGAATAGCTTGGAGGAAAGGTTTGTTCTCTACCATGTGCACCACCACAACTGAACATAGGGATGTGAGGAGGGTGGCAGTTCGGCTTGGGAAGACTCTTCTCTCTAACCGAGCCATCCTGGCCTCATCATCATCCCCCCCCACCCTGCCTCATCATCATCCCCCCCCCACCCCGCCCCAGGTGTCAGGAATGGTTCTTTGAAATGTCTGAGCTACATCAACAGACGTGTCACAAGGGCTGCTTTGTGATGGCTAAGTCCCTCCTTAGCCACCATTGGCTGAGGGTACGGACCCTTCATCGTCCTGGGGAGCTGTATATATAGCGTGGTCAGTAGGCCCGGAGTAGACCACTGGTAGGCTTCAATACAGCTGAGGTGTGCCGAAGACTACTGGAGCCTGATACAGACATGGATCGAAAACCCTCGAGAGCTAAACGGAGGAGGGTGGATGAGGCTCCCTATAACCTCAGACCTAGACATGGTGGCCATGTAAGATGACCCTACCCAAGCTGTTTTCTTCATGGATTCCCTCTCCCCCAAGAATCCTACCCTCTCCCTGCCTGGCACAAACCCCCTCCTCAGCCCTGACCCCTTCTCATGAAGTCTCCCTTTCCATCAATAGCCCATCTTCTTCTCCCTAATCCAATGTCCTTTTGACCTCACTCTGTTGTCCTTCCAGGTGCTGAAGACAGCCAGGACCGTGAGGAAACCCCGTCAAAGGAGTCTGAATAAAAAAGCCTCTACGAAAGCTGTCAACCCCACAAAACAGCAGAAGAAAGCTACAAGACAAACACTCTCCAGCTGTTCTCACAGGCTGGATGAGACACTAAATCAACATCAGAATAATGCAGAGCAGAACCAAGAGGCCGAGCAGAACCAAGAGACCGCACAGAACCAAGTGCCATGCGGCAACACCCCTCCAAGCGAAGAGCTGGTGAGCCAGTAAAGCTCAGGGGGAGGCCAGAGACCTCAGAAATATCTGCCAAGTCTGAGGTCTGAGAAATGGCCAACTGTGTAGACACGGAATTTTATAGCATCAGGGTACACGGATGCTAATTAAATAAAAATCAACTTGTGAAAATTTCTGTGTGTTTTTGCGAGTTCTCTCATGGTGGGAGCAGGGAAGGAAGGGAAGAGCCAGATGTGTGAGGAGGGAGGGACATTGAGTCCTGCAAGGTTGTGGGGGACACTAGCAGAATCACAGTTAACCAGACAGTGGGGATAAGGAATGGGTCAGGACTGAGTGCTGAAGATAAATTTCCTACTTAACACTTGAACCCACAGGCAAGGTGGAAAGGGGCTTGGCGTTTCTGTCTTTGGGGTAGGGGGCTGGACGAGGGGCATGACAAAGTGTACATTGCCAGAACCTATGTGGTTTGAGGTGTGTAGGTGGCAGTATCATCCCAAGAAATAGACAAATCACTTCCAGGCCACCTACGTCATACAAGTGTTTGCTACATCTCACCCTACGATGCCAGCGACTAAAGGTCCTCCAGAGGGCCAAAAATCTCACCCTACTAAAAGTTATTGAAAGCACCCTGAGGACTCAAATAATGGTGGATGGAAGCCACAAACTCAACACTGATCAGCCCACTTTCTAAAGAAACTTAAGGTGGAGCAGTGGCTTCCCAAGGGCAGGGAAGTAAGAGCTGTCTGCTCTCAGTACAGGCAACTGTCTACAAAGAATTCTAAAACAACATCATCTCCCCTCCAAACATCTTTTATCTCTATTCCTTCCAAAGTTCTTGTTGTTTTTTCTCTGAAGAGACGATCCTTTTAAGTGGTTTTATTGAAGTATAATTGACATATAATAAATTGCACATGCTTAAAGTGACCGCTGAATGAGTTTGGTCATATGTGTATACTTGTTAAACCATTACCACAATTATAAGTGTGAAAATACCCATCACCCCCATAAGTCTCCCCTTACCCCCTGACAATTGCTTCCTCTTGTCCCTCTCTGCACCCCCATCCTCAGATAACCACTGATTTGCTTGCTGTCTCCATAGATTACATGTTCTAGCATTTTATATAAATGGAATCAGTATGTACTCATTTTTATCCAGCTTCTGTTACTCAGCATAGAGAGTCAATGTTCTTGGGTATATCAATATTACATTTCTTTTTAATATTATGGTTGTTATTTTGTTGAGAGTTTAGTAGCATTTAAATGATGCCACAAACTTGCTTTAATTTTATTTAAAAATTAAGATCATCGTCAAGCCATGTGCAGTCATAAGAAATAGAAAGATACCTTATACCCTTAAACGTTGCATATAATGCAACATTTAATAATCTCCCACTACATAATTTTCTCTTTACATCCCATTTTAACCCCCAGTATCTACCTCATGGGTTTCACTGAAGTATATCTGTCATATACAAAGAAAGAGAGAGAGAAAGAGGGAGGAAAGGAGAAAGAGGGAGAGGGAAAGGAAGGAGGGGGTCGGCGGGGGAGGGAGAGAAATTCCACTATAATGCCCTGTATGGGGTGTTTATTTTATTTTCCTATAAACATTAGAACACACTATGCACATCATTATGCAGCTCATTTACTCTTCAGATCACTCCATGGACACCCATGCCAAGATGCATATATATCACTGGATAGATACATAGATTTATGGATATAGACAGCAGATTTTAAAATTTAGCCTCTGTAAACCACAATGTCTTGTGGGAAGAGCTAGTTTTTGTAAAATGGAATCGATTTTTCAATGGGAGATTCAAATTTCTCTAACAGCATTTTATGTGTTCATTTATTTTCCTACTGTACACGTCATTAAAACTCTAGCTATAAATATATATTAAAAAACTCTAGGTAATGCCATATTTTAAAAATGCACGTAGGACAGAGCCTTCATATACTCTGGTTTCTGCTATTGCCAATCTTCTCAGCAGGCTCCTTTTTTATGGTAAATCTAGAAGATTTTTGTTAAGACTTCATGTGGCAACTAACTAAAAGTTGCGCAGGTTTGCAAATACCAGTTGTGTTGACTGGAGATTTGACTTATAAAAAGTGAAAATAAAATGAAATATCCCATATTTGGGGGGAAAAAGATAAAAGCTGTGACCACTGGTGAGAATAGGAGAGTAATAATATAATAATAGCCCAATAAGATAATGAGGAATTATGATATATACATTATAAGCAGGGGTCCTAGAATCTGGGAGACTGGATCTAAGTCTCAGCTCTGTCAGTTACATATTAGTGTGAATTTGGGCAGGTTACTGGACTTCTCTGAGATTCACTGTTCTGATCTATAAAATACTGGGTCAGTAAACATTTTCTGTAAGGGGTCAGGTAGTAAATACTTTAGGCTTTGTAGGCTATATAGGTTTCTGTTGTGTTAGCACAAAAGCAACCACAGACACTATGTAAGTAAAAGTGTACAGTTATGTTCCAACAAAGTTTTATTTGTAGAAATAAGCAGCTGTGGTCTATATTTACCCCCACATGGACACTGGTTTTCTGGCCCCTAAATCACAGTGACTATATATATATATTTGTTTTTTTCAATAACTGCCATCGAGAAAGAACTCAAGCAAGAATGTAAAATATCCCAACATATTAAATACCCATAAAAGAGATTTTAAAGTGAAGGATTACTATAAGCCACGCTAAGATAATAAGTTTGAAAAATGCAGTCTGATCGATTTCCTTAAGATTATAAAATACCAATTTTCACATATTAAATTTCAAAAAAAGGAAAGAAAAGCAGAATAACCGACCCAACTATAAAATTATTAAATGTATTCTATAAATCTCATTTGGTCCTTATTAAAAATATAATAAAGGAGATTTCATTCTAAAGGTTGTTTATAATGGAAAGGCAAAGCTCTGACAATCTGGCCCATCAATACAACCCCCAAATGATTTAATTGTGATGCAAATAAGATAAAATGTGGAAGTACAATATTACAGAAAACATTTGATTTTTTAAAAATATATTTTAAAAATTATTTGTCAGCCCTGGATTTATACTTAGAAAGATAGATTTCTCATATCCTGAAATTGCTTTATCAGGGGGAGAGCATATATATATTTTTTTTACCAGTAATAAGAAATATTAATCAGGTCATTACTGACAGTCCAGTCCTATATTGACTATTTCTTGGTACTCCATGCAAAAAGGAAAATTTACTCATTAATATTTTACTATTAGAAGTTCTTCTGGGCTTGAAAAGTTAGTTCAGGTTCCAGAAAGACCTAATTGTAAATATTGAGCTACGTAAAGATCAACATTTAAAAATATCCCTCCTTTGTTTTAAGGATTTTGCTATTTTTAAGTGGATTCTGAGGCTGCAGCAGAAAATTACGGCACCATCAATTAGCTATGCTTTCATATATGCATTATGGTGGTTGTAGAAATGTCACTTCCCTACCTATTTTTAGCATGAAAGACAGACACTAACAAAAAACTATTAAAACTTGTGAAAAATGTCATAAAAGACATGTATATAAGACAAAAGGTACTTAAAGATATCAGAGGGGGGACCTTGAAGATGGCGGAAGAGTAAGACGCGGAGATCACCTTCCTCCCCACAGATACACCAGAAATACATCTACACGTGGAACAACTCCTACAGAACACCTACTGAAGGCTGGCAGAAGACCTCAGACCTCCCAAAAGGCAAGAAACTCCCCACGTACCTGGGTAGGGCAAAAGGAAAAAAGAAAAAACAGAGACAAAAGAATAGGGAAGGCACCTGCACCAGTGGGAGGGAGCTGTGAAGGACGAAAAGTTTCCACACACTAGGAAGCCCCTTCGCGGGCGGAGACTGCGGGAGGCGGAGGGGGGAGCTTCGAAGCCGCGGAGGAGAGCACAGCCACAGGGGTGCGGAGGGCAAAGCGGGGAGATTCCCGCACAGAGGATCGGTGCCGACCGGCACTCACCAGCCCGAGAGGCTTGTCTGCTCACCCGCCGGGGCGGGCGGGGCTGGGAGCTGAGGCTCTGAGGCTCGGGTTTCGGTTTCGGACGGAGCGCAGGGAGAGGACTGGGGTTGGCGGCTTGAACATAGCCTGAAGGGGTTAGTGCACCACGGCTAGCCGGGAGGGAGTCCGGGGAAAAGTCTGCACCTGCCGAAGAGGCAAGAGACTTTTTCTTCCCTCTTTGTTTCCTGGTGCGTGAGGAGAGGGGTTTAAGAGCACTGCTTCAAGGAGCTCCAGAGACGGGCGCGAGCCGCGGCTAAAAGCGCGAACCCCAGAGACGGGCGGGAGACGCTAAGGCTGCTGCTGCCGACACCAAGGGGCCTGTGTGCGAGCACAGGTCACTATCCACACCCCGCTTCCGGGGAGCCTGTGCAGCCCGCCACTGCCAGGTTCCCGGGATCCAGGGACAACTTCCCCGGGAGAACGCACGGCGGGCCTCAGGCTGGTGCAAAGTCACGCCGGACTTTGCCGCCGCAGGCCCGCCCCGCACTCCGTGCCCCTCCCTCCCCGCCGGCCTGAGTGCGCCCCCGAATCAGCGGCTCCTTTCACCCCGTCCTGTCTGAGCACAAAACAGACGCCCTCCAGCGACCTACACGCAGAGGCAGGGCCCAATCCAAAGCTGAGCCCCTGGGAGCTGTGAGAACAAAGAAGAGAAAGGGAAATCTCTCCCAGCAGCCTCAGAAACAGCGGATTAAAGCTCCACAATCAACTTGATATACCCTGCATCTGTGGAATACCTGAATAGACAACCAATCATCCCAAATTAAGGAAGTGGACTTTAGGAGCAAGATCTATGATTTTTTTCCCTATTCCTCTTTTTGTGAGTGTGTATGTGTATGCTTCTGTGTGAGATCTTGTCTGTATAGTCTTGCTTCCACCATTTGTCCTAGGGTTCTATCCGTCCATGGTTTTTTTTTAAATTTTTTTTCTTAATAATCAATTTTAATAACGTTATTATACTTTACCTTCGTTCTTTCTTTCTTTCTTTCCTTCCTTCCTTCCCTCCTTTAGAGAACGAATCATCCCAAATTGAGGAGGTGGTCTCTGACAGCAAGATTTATGATTTTTCCCCCTTTACCTCTTTTTGTGAGGGTGTATGAGTACGCTTCTGTGTAAGATTTTGTCTGTATAGCTTTGCTTCCAACATTTGTCCTAAGGTTCTATCCGTCCCTTTTTGTTTTTTTCTAAATAAGAATTTTTTAATTCAATAACTTTATTATACTTTATTTTATTTTTACTGTATCTTCTTTCTTTCTGTCTTTTTTCCTTCTTTCCCTCCTTTCTTCCTTCCTCCCTCCCTCCTTTCTTTCCTTCTTCACTTCTTTCCTTCTTTGCTTCTTTCTTTCTTTCTTCCTTCCCTCCTTTCCTTCTTTCTTTCCTCATACTTCTACTAATTCCCTCTACTTTTACTCCCTTTTATTCTCAGCCGTGCGGATGAAAGGCTCTTGGTCCTCCAGCCAGGAGTCAGGGCTCTGCCTCTGAGGTAGGAGAGCCAACTTCAGGACACTGGTCAACAAGAGACCTCCCAGATCCACATAATATCAAACGGCGAAAATCTCCCAGAGACCTCCATCTTAACACCAGCACCCAGCTTCACTCAACGACCAGCAAGCCACAGTGCTGGACAACCTATGCCAAACAACTAGCAAAACAGGAACACAACCCCACCCATTAGCAGAGAGGCTGCCTAAAATCATAATAAGGCCACAGACACCCCAAAACACACCACCAGACGTGAACCTGCCCACTAGAGAGACAAGATCCAGCCTCATCCACCACAACACAGGCACTAGTCCCCTCCACCAGGAAGCCTACACAACCCACTGAACCAACCTTAGCCACTGGAGACAGACATCAAAAACAGGGGGAACTACGAACCTGCAGCCTGCAAAAAGGAGACCCCAAACACAGTAAGATAAGCAACATGAGAAGACAGAAAAACACACAGCAGATAAAGGAGCAAGATAAAAATGCACCAGACCTAACAAATGAAGAGGAAATAGCCAGTCTACCTGAAAAAGAATTCAGAATAATGATAGTAAGGATGATCCGAAATCTTGGAAATAGAATGGACAAAATGCAAGAAACAGTTAACAAGGACCTAGAAGAAATAAAGATGAAACAAGCAACGATGAACAACACAATAAATGAAATCAAAAGTACTCTAGATGGGATCAATAGCAGAATAACTGAGGCAGAAGAACGGATAAGTGACCTGGAAGATAAAATAGTGGAAATAACTACTGCAGAGCAGAATAAAGAAAAAAGAATGAAAAGAACTGAGGACAGTCTCAGAGACCTCTGGGACAACATTAAACGCACCAACATTCGCATTATAGGGGTTCCAAAAGAAGAAGAGAAAAAGAAAGGGACTGAGAAAATATTTGAAGAGATTAGAGTTGAAAACTTCCCTAATATGGGAAAGGAAATAGTTAACCAAGTCCAGGAAGCACAGAGAGTCCCATACAGGACAAATCCAAGGAGAAACACGCCAAGACACATATTAATCAAACTGTCAAAAATTAAATACAAAGAAAGCATATTAAAAGCAGCAAGGGAGAAACAACAAATAACACATAAGGGAATCCCCATAAGGTTAACAGCTGATCTCTCAGCAGAAACCCTACAAGCCAGAAGGGACTGGCAGGACATACTGAAAGAGATGAAGGAGAAAAACCTGCAACCAAGACTACTCTACCCAGCAAGGGTCTCACTCAGATTCCATGGAGAAATTAAAACCTTTACAGACAAGCAAAAGCTGAGAGAGTTCAGCACCACCAAACCAGCTTTACAACAAATGCTAAACGATCTTCTCTAGGCAAGAAACACAAGAGAAGGAAAAGACCTATAATGACGAACCCAAAACAATTTAGAAAATGGGAATAGGAACATACATATCGATAATTACCTTAAATGTAAATGGACTAAATGCTCCCACCAAAAGACACAGATTAGCTGAATGGATACAAAAACAAGACCCTTATATATGCTGTCTACAAGGGACCCACTTCAGACCTAGAGACACATACAGACTGAAAGTAAGGGGATGGAAAAAGATATTCCATGCAAATGGAAACCAAAAGAAAGCTGGAGTAGCAATTCTCATATCAGACAAAATAGACTTTAAAATAAGGACTATTAAAAGAGACAAAGAAGGACACTACATAATGATCAAGGGATCGATCCAGGAAGAAGATATAACAATTGTAAATATTTATGCACCCAACATAGGAGCACCTCAATACATAAGGCAAATACTAACAGCCATAAAAGGGGAAATCGACAGTAACACATTCATAGTAGGGGACTTAAACACCCCACTTTCACCCATGGACAGATCATCCAAAATGAAAATAAATAAGGAAACACAAGCTTTAAATGATACATTAAACAAGATGGACTTAATTGATATTTATAGGACACTCCATCCAAAAACAACAGAATACACATTTTTCTCAAGTGCTCATGGAACATTCTCCAGGATAGATCATATCTTGGGTCACAAATCAAGTCTTGGTAAATTTAAGAAAATTGAAATTGTATCAAGTATCTTTTCTGACCACAACGCCATGAGACTAGATATCAATTACAGGAAAAGATCTGTAAAAAATACAAACACGTGGAGGCTAAACAATACACTACTTAATAATGAAGTGATCACTGAAGAAATCAAAGAGGAAATCAAAAAATACCTAGAAACAAATGACAATGGAGACACAACGACCCAAAACCTGTGGGATGCAGCAAAAGCAGTTCTAAGGGGGAAGTTTATAGCAATACAAGCCCACCTTAAGAAGCAAGAAACATCTCGAATAAACAACCTAACCTTGCACCTCAAGCCATTAGAGAAAGAAGAACAAAAAAACCCCAAAGCTAGCAGAAGGAAAGAAATCATAAAAATCAGATCAGAAATAAATGAAAAAGAAATGAAGGAAACAATAGCAAAGATCAATAAAACTAAAGGCTGGTTCTTTGAGAAGATAAACAAAATAGATAAACCACTAGCCAGACTCATCAAGAAAAAAAGGGAGAAGACTCAAATCAATAGAATTAGAAATGAAAAAGGAGAGGTAACAACTGACACTGCAGAAATAAAAGAGATGAGAGATGACTACAAGCAACTCTATGCCAATAAAATGGACAATCTGGAAGAAATGGACAAATTCTTAGAAATGCACAACCTGCCAAGACTGAATCAGGAAGAAATAGAAAATATGAACAGACCAATCACAAGCACTGAAATTGAAACTGTGATTAAAAATCTTCCAACAAACAAAAGCCCAGGACCAGATGGCTTCACAGGCGAATTCGATCAAACATTTAGAGAAGAGCTAACACCTATCCTTCTCAAACTCTTCCAAAATATAGCAGAGGGAGGAACACTCCCAAACTCCTTCTACGAGGCCACCATCACCTTGATACCAAAACCAGACAAGGAGGTCACAAAGAAAGAAAACTACAGGCCAATATCACTGATGAACATAGATGCAAAAATCCTCAACAAAATACTAGCAAACAGAATCCAACAGCACATTAAAAGGATCATACACCATGATCAAGTGGGGTTTATTCCAGGAATGCAAGGATTCTTCAATATACGCAAATCTATCAATGTGATAAACCATATTAACAAATTGAAGGAGAAAAACCATATGATCATCTCAATAGATGCAGAGAAAGCTTTTGACAAAATTCAACACCCATTTATGATAAAAACCCTGCAGAAAGTAGGCATAGAGGGAACTTTCCTCAACATAATAAAGGCCATATATGACAAGCCCACAGCAAACATCATCCTCAATGGTGAAAAACTGAAAGCATTTCCACTAAGATCAGGAACAAGACAAGGTTGCCCACTCTCACCACTCTTATTCAACATAGTTTTGGAAGTTTTAGCCACAGCAATCAGAGAAGAAAAGGAAATAAAAGGAATCCAAATCGGAAAAGAAGAAGTAAAGCTGTCACTGTTTGCAGATGACATGATCCTATACATAGAGAATCCTAAAGATGCTACCAGAAAACTACTAGAGATAATCAATGAATTTGGTAAAGTGGCAGGATACAAAATTAATGCACAGAAATCTTGACATTCCTATATACTAATGATGAAAAATCTGAAAGTGAAATCAAGAAAACACTCCCATTTACCATTGCAACAAAAAGAATAAAATATCTAGGAATAAACCTACCTAAGGAGACAAAAGACCTGTATGCAGAAACTGATAAGAACTGATGAAAGAAATTAAAGATGATACAAATAGATGGAGAGATAGACCATGTTCTTGGATTAGAAGAATCAACATTGGGAAAATTACTACCCAAAGCAATGTACAGATTCAATGCAATCCCTATCAAACTACCACTAGCATTTTTCACAGAACTAGAACAAAAAAATTTCACAATTTGTATGGAAACACAAAAGACGGCAAAGAGCCAAAGCAATCTCAAGAAAGAAAAACGAAGCTGGATGAATCAGGCTCCCTGACTTCAGACTATACTACAAAGCTACAGTAATCAAGACAGTATGGTACTGGCACAAAACCAGAAAAATACATCAATGGAACAGGCTAGAAAGCCCAGAGATAAACCCATGCACATATGGTCACCTTATCTTTGATAAAGGAGGCAGGAATATACACTGGAGAAAAGACGGCCTCTTCAATAAGTGGTGCTGGGAAAACTGGACAGCTACATGTAAAAGAATGAATTTAGAACACTCCCTAACACCACACACAAAAATAAACTCAAAATGGATTAAAGACCTAAATGTAAGGCCAGACACCATCAAACTCTTAGAGGAAAACACAGGCAGAACACTCTATGACATAAGTCACAGCAAGATCCTTTTTGTTCCACCTCCTAGAGAAATGGAAATAAAAACAAAAGTAAACAAATGGGACCTAATGAGACTTCAAAGCCTTTGCACAGCAAAGGAAACCATAAAGAAGACCAAAAGACAACCCTCAGAATGGGAGAAAATATTTGCAAATGAAGCAACTGACAAATGATTAATCTCCAAAACATATAAGCAACTCATGTAGCTCAATATCAAAAAAACAAACATCCAATCCAAAAATGCGCAGAAGACCTAAATAGATATTTCTCCAAAGAAGATATACAGATTGCCAACAAACACATGAAAGAATGCTCAACATCATTAATCATTAGAGAAATGCAAATCAAAACTACAATGAGGTATCACCTCATACCAGTTAGAATGGACTTCATCAGAAAATCCACAAACAACAAATGCTGGAGAGGGTGTGGAGAAAAGGGAACCCTCTTGCACTGTTGGTGGGAATGTAAATTGATACAGTCTCTATGGAGAACAGTATGGAGGTTCCTTATAATACTAAGAATAGAACTACCATACGACACAGCAATCCCACTACTGGGCATGTACCCTGAGAAAACCATAATTCAAAAAGAGTCATGTACCAAAATGTTCATTGCACCTCTATTTACAATGGCCAGGACATGGAAGCAACCTAAGTGTCCATCAACAGATGAATGGATAAAGAAGATGTGGCACATATATACAATGGAATATTACTCAGCCATAAAAAGAAACAGAACTGAGTTATTTGTAGTGAAGTGGATGGGCCTAGACAATGTCATACAGAGTGAAGTAAGTCAGAAAGAGAAAGATAAATACCTTATGCTAACACATATATATGGAATCTAAAAAAGTAAAAAAGAAAATGGTCAGAAGAACCTAGGGGCAAGATGGAATAAAGATGCAGACCTACTAGAGAATGGACTTGAGGATATGGTGAGGGGAAGGGTAAGCTGGGACAAAGTGAGAAGTGGCATGGACGTATATACACTACCAAACGTAAAATAGATAGCTAGTGGGAAGCAGCCACATAGCACAGGGAGATCAGCTCGGTGCTTTGTGACCACCTAGAGGGGTGGGATAGGGAGGGTGGGAGGGAGGGAGACGCAAGAGGGAAGAGATATGCGGACATATGTATATGTATAACTGATTCACTTTGTTATAAAGCAGAAACTGACACACCATTGTAAAGCAATTATACTCTAATAAAGATGTTAATAGTAAAAAAATCCAAACAAATATCTGTCACATTGTGCTGTGACCTTGTAGTTTCTATTATATTTAATTTGAAATGTCATTTTAGCTTTAATTATAAGGAATATACACACACGTGATTTATATCTTTGATAAGAATAATATGAGATAATTAAAGCCAGTGCTTGGGCCTCTGCACAAATTATCTTTCTTTTAAAAAGAATAAACACATTATTCAAAATTTTAGAGCAAATGTGAGAAACACTGGGTTAAATCTCAAGACTTCTATTCGAATTGAATGTATATATATATATATATATATATATATATATATATATATATATTTGGGAATTAACTCTCTGTAGATGGTATTGAAGCCATGAGACTATCACAGACAATAAGTAGAGAACAAGAAAGAGCTTATGACAGACTTTTGAGAACAATTAATACTGAGAAGTGAAGCAGAGAGTAAAAATAAGCCAGTAAAGGAGACAGAGAAGGAGAAGCTACAGAGGTAAGGGCACAACCAAGGAAGTGTGGTGCAATAAAAGGGCTATTGCAAGAAAGAGGTAATGATGAGAGGTCATGTTAGAAAAGGACTCAGAATTGACCACTGGCTCTAGCTGAATTCTTCCCATTCACAGATATGGGAGTACTCATCCTCCATCCAAAACCCATTCCAACTTATGGCATATAGTCAATAGGTGACCAGCTAAACATTAAGTAGGCCTTAATAATACCCCCCTCCCTCACAAGCTTGAATGCTGGCTCGTTTAATGTGTTTTTATGTTTTTGTGACCAAGCCCAGTTCCACCTGCCCAACACGGCACCAGCTTGATGCTGACTCTCAGCTCCCTGAGTTCTCATATCTGAGTCTTCTGACATTCAACCTGCTTTCAAAAACTTTTGCTACAGCCTAGTTTTCGCATCTCTCCTAGTGTGCATCAGTGGATCAGTCTGGTTTGCAGTATTTAGCCCAGGTCTTCACCCATTCTTCTAGTACCAATCAGACATCAATTCCAACATCAAGAACTCTGTGTCACTTCATTTCGTCTTCATAGATCCCCTTACGACCTTTTTTTCAGTCAAGATATTTCCATTCTACCTGAACTACTTCTCCTGCTTCACTCTCTGTCCATTGTTACCAACAGTCTGTTACAGCAATGAAAGAAGTCAATAACCAAACATCTTCACCAGTATTCACAATTAAATCCTCAATTTTCTGTGGGTTCCTTATATTTTCTGTTTCATTCCTTTCTGCATAAAGACCCACTTTTTATAGTGTACTCTACTCCATGCCTTTAAATCTACTTTATTCCAATGCAGCAGCAAAGAGATGACTGTCAGCTAAATTGCACTTTCCATTAAAAAAATTAAGTACCTTTTAAAAGAGCACAAGATGACATATTTCAGCCCAGCCACTGCACTTACTGCAGAATTTGTTTTAAAAACTCACTGTAGAATTTTAAGACTATATGTGTAGCTTTTTCATGGGTCATTAGGGCACACTGTGCAGGCTTCAGCAAGGTGATTTTGTAAAAATCTACACAAATTAATGAATCCAAGTTTCATTAAATTGTTAATTGCATTCAGTGAGAAACTGTGTGGTATTACTTCCTACAATTACCGGAAATCACAGCAGAGGAAGCTCTGGGAAATTGGCAGGGCAAGTATATACAAGTCAGGAACATGTGTTCCTTTTGAATTCACCTCTTGTTAACCATGAGCATTGCCCCCACAGGATTCTGACATGGCTTTGGAAACATCACTTTCTGGGAAACTTCACCGGAGTAAATTGAATTCCAAACTATAGAAAAATCATGCAAGGTAGTTCCCATGTAGATCTGACACACTTCAGACTGCTCCAAACATGGGCATAGCCTTGAATTCCTAATTAGTTGTGAGTTATGCTTATCATTTTAAGTACCAAGAAAAGCATATACCGAAGTCAGAAGAACTGGGTTTCAGTCCTGGCTTTTTCATATGTTAGAGAAGGAAAAGTCAGATTTCCTTTCTCAGGAGCAATTTTCTCCTTTGTAAATGGTTCATAGATCCATATTCTGCCTACCTGCTTGTGTTTGTGAGGGTCAAATGAAATCACATCCTTTCAGGGAGAGGCAGCTCACCACCAGCCCTGAGCACCCCTGCAAGTCCTTGTTGACTGTGCCAAACTGCAAGGCTTATGGGTCTCCTGATACTAAGCTGTTTCTGTGGCTAGTCACATAGGCAACTATGTAGGTCAAGGCGACCACAGCATGACTACTGTGTAAATGTTCACTCCCTGGGGAAACGTTACTGGCTTGGCTTGTTTGCTGCTTGCTACCACGTTTGCTTCTTGTTCAAAATGTGCTGAGTCCCTGGCCCTGGTTTCCTCACCTATGGTGCAATGGAACCTACCATGTACCTAGCATCTATCTGGGCCTGTCACATTACCCCGTGGGACTTGGAAGCAAGCTTCCCTTCCTTGGAAGCAAGGGAAACTGTACACCTATGCTGATGTTCACCTTGTTTGTTATGCTATAAGAACAAACTGTTTTGCTTTAATTCATTAAAGCATTATCTACATTCAGCTCTTCTAGGGTTGTAACAGGCTTAGTCCCTGCCATCCTCTATGAAGTTAGGGCTCTTCCCTTAAATGCTCAACCCTCAGATCTTCTTTCTCATATGGTACCACAGCTTCAGTTATCATCTATGTGCTAAGGATCCCAAATGTATGACTTCAGCTCTTCTCTCCCATGTTTCTAGACCTCATATTCATCTGCCTACTGAACAGCTCCCCTGGGTAACTTCAAGTTATAACAGATAACTTCAAGTCCACCTGCCTACCCCTAGGCTCAGTATCTCTTTCACCCCCTACTCAGATCTGTCCTTCTCCTTTTGCCTATCTTGGTTAGTGAAACCACCCACTGCCTAATGTTCCCAGTTAGAAACCATGCATCATTCTCAAGAACTCCTTTCTTCTTATCAATCCCCCCAAAACACATGCATTCAATTAATCACCATATTCCTTAATTTCTACCTATTTACCATATCTTGATTCCATTACTTCTCCTCCATCTCCACTGCCGCTGCTCTAATGTCATCATCTTTCACCTAAATATACCTTCTTTCTTTCCCTAACACGTAAAAAATTTATTCTTGTTTTGGGAATTTACATTTGCTTGTCCCTCTACTTGTTCAAACTGCATAACTTATCATTAGTATCTCACTTCTACTCATCTCACCGACATCATTTTTTGCCAGCAGTCTAACACCACCACCTTATGCCCCAGTAATAAAAAATAATAATAATTACTTGCTGTTTTCTGAACTTGGAAAGCTGTTTTACTCTTCCTGGTCATCTAGGATGTACCACCCAGATCCTTCTTCAAGGAAGGATTTCTTGCCTTAGCTGCTGGGAATTCTGTCAGTGGACAGCCCTCAACTGGCAGATCTCTGAAGGACTGCCTCAGTTGCAGAGAGCTGCCTTGTGCAAGGTCATACCCCTTCCCAGGGGCAACTCACATGTAATGACCAATGCAGGAGCATAAAGATGTGGACATTTTGGCCCAAGAGGGGACAACTCATAACCCTGTAAAGCCATCTCAGCTTCCGAGGTCCTTGTGGTATCCTCCTAAACCTGTATCACAACTAGACTTCTCCCTCTGATCAATCCTGTTTCTCCTCCTTCCTTCTGTAAGTATTGAACCCAAGGGTATTCCTTAATAAACAGTGTGAACATTAAACTCCAACTCAGAGGCTGCTTCCCAGGAAACCCAAGCTATGACACCATCACACAGGCTATTTCTTCTTTGGGACAAGCTCCTCTACTTATCCCCATAATGAACACCTAATGATCCTTTAAGAATCAAATCAAGCATCACCTCTTTGGTGACCCCTTCCTTGAACTTTCTCCCCCACTGCCACGCCACCAATGGTGTTCATAATTACATAATCCTTCTTTTGTTCTACTATTATGTTTTGCAGTAAATTCTACTAGTGCACTCATCACAGACTATTAAATAATTCATTTACCTGTCTGTATCTCTTAATTACACCTTGTATTCCTTCATGTGAGGCTCTATATGTTATCTGTCTTTATATCTCCACCATCTAGCACAGTTACTGGCCATGATTGGGGCACAATAAATACTCATAAAATTATAATACTTCAGTGGAGAATTAGGGAATGTCATTTCAGGTAGATTGGATATGGATTTTATATGGACGACATATTAAAAAAGTCACCACACCCACATGTAAATCAATGAAGTTAGGACACACCCTCACACCATACACAAAAATAAACTTTAAATGGCTTAAAGGCTTAAACATAAAACATGACACCATAAAACTCCTAGAAGAGAATAAAGGCAAAACATTCTCTGACATAAATCTTACCAATGTGTTCTTAGGTCAGTCCCCCAGGGCAATAGAAATAAAAGCAAAAATAAACAAATGGGACCTAATCAAACTTAAAAGCTTTTGCACAGCAAAGGAAACCATAAACAAAATGAAAAGACAACCTACAGACTGGCAGAAAATATTTGCAAACGATGAGACTGACAAGGGCTTAATCTGCAAAATATACAAACAGCTCATACAACTCAACAACAAAAAAACAAACTACCCAATTGAAAAATGGGCAGAAAAACTAAATAGACGTTTCTCCAGAGAAGACATACAGATGGCCAACAGGCACATGAAAAAATGTTCAACACTGCTAATAATTAGAGAAATGCAAATCAAAACTACAATGAGGTATTACCTCACACTGGTCAGAATGGGCATCATAAAAAAGTCTGTAGACTTATTATTTGTAAATAATAAATGCGGAGAGGGTGTGGAGAAAAGGGAACCATCATATGCTGTTGGTGGGAATGTAAATTGTTGCAGTCGCTATGGAAAACAGTATGGAGGTTCCTTAACAAACTAAAAATAGAGCTACCATATGATTCAGCAATCCCACTCCTGGGCATATATCCAGACAAAACTACAATTCAAAAAGATACATGCAGGACTTCCCTGGTGACACAGTGGTTAAGAATCCGCCTGAGAATGCAGGGGACACAGGTTCTATCCCTGGTCCAGAAAGATCCCACATGCTGCGGAGCAACTAAGCCCATGAGCCACAACAACTGAGCCTGTGCTCTACAGCCCGCAAGCCACAACTACTGAGCCCACACACCACAACTACTGAAGCCCTCGAACCCTAGAGCCCATGTGCTGCAACTACTGAGCCCACGTGCCACAACTACTGAAGCCTGCATACTCTAGGACCCACATGCCACAACTACTGAGCCCATGTGCTGCAACTACTGAAGCATGCACGCCTACAGCCTGTGCTCTGCAACAAAGAAAGCCACCACAATGAGAAGCCCACGCACCACAACGAAGAGTAGTCCCCACTTGCGGAAACTAGAGAAAGCCCATGCATAGCAATGAACACCCAACACAACCAAAAATAAAAAAAATAAAATAAAATTCAACTTAAAAAGAAAGATACATGCACCCCAATGTTCATAGCAGCACTATTTACAACTGCCAAGACATGGAAACAACCTAAATGTCCATCGGCAGAGGAATGGATAAAGAAGATGTGGTGTATACACACACACACACACACACACACACAATGGAATACTACTCAGCCATAAAAAAGAATGAAATAATGCCATTTGCAGCAACAGGGTTGGAACTAGAGATTATCATACTAAGTGAAGTACATCAGAAAGAGAAAGACAAACACCATATGATCTCACTTGTATGTGGAATCTAAAATATGACACAAATCAACTTATCTATGAAACAGAAATGGACTCACAGACATAGAGAACAGACTTGTGGTTGCCAAGGGAGAGGGTGGAGGGGGATGAAGTGGGAGTTTGGGGTTAGCAGATGCAAACTATTATATATAGAATGGGTAGACAACAAGGTCCTACTGTATAGCACAGGGAACTATATTCAATATTCTGTGATAAACCATAATGGCAAAGAATATTAAAAAAAGAATATATATATATATATATATATGTATAACTGAATCACTTTGCTGTACAGCAGAAATAAACACAACATTGTAATCAACTATACTTCAAAAAGTCACCAAGTTATGGTACTGCAAGATGTGTTCATATATCAGTTAACATTCATTCATTCAACAAATATATGTTAAGTACCAACTATGTGCCAATCACCACATTTCCTACAGGGTCCACAGAGATAAACAAGACAGATATGGTCCCTTTATAATTTAGCAAATAAGACAGACACTGAATAAGTTAGTAGAAGCACTATGAGTGTTTCGAAAGAGAAGTGCAGAGCATTATAGTATTCTATAGCAGGAGGCCCTAATCTAGCCTAGAGGGCTTAAATTAAGGCTTAACAGAGTAATTTACAAGCTGAAATCTTAATAGTAACAGTTAGCTAGGTAAAGGAGGAAGAGGGAGAGGAATCCAATAATTTGAAATAGCATGTGTTAGGACCCCGAGGTGGCAAAGAGTATGACATGCTCAAAGATAGGAAAGAAGACTGGAAATAAATGCCAAGAACTGTCACTGGAAAGGTAACTTGGAGGCAAATTTTTAAAAAAATTTAACTAATGGTAACATGTTAGAATCTTACTTGGTGGAATTCTTCATCTATTGAAGAATAATTTAGTCAAATATCAACATTATTGCCTGCTGTGTTGGTGATAGATTAGAAGGAAGAGAGACTGGAGGCAGAAAGACTGGTTAAAATATTGTTCATTAATTTATTTATATTTTAAAACATATCTTTAGGTGAGAAATGACGACTGCTTGTCCTAAGGCAGTGGCAGATGGGATAGAGAGAAGGTTTTACATAGCAGAGATTTCTCAAGTGGAATTGGAGGACTTAATGACTTATTAAATATAGGAGGTGAAGAAGAGGAATGAATTGAGAAATGCCTTAGATTGTCTTGTAGAATATCTGAGGATAAATTAATAAGAGTTCTTCTCTGCCAAGAGAGAGGAGTCAAGAACTGAGCCTCTAGAGGAAAAAATTAGATTTATATGGCTATACCTAATCAGGTGTTTATTGATGATAAATGTGATTTTCTCTTTATGTAGAAATCAAAATACCACAGCAGTAGGATTTGACATTTTCCTCCATTCCTCCACCAAGCTTAAGTTATTTATTCATTCAGCTAATACATATTTATTGAGCCCTGCCTACCATGCACCAGGCACTGGGCCAGGCGACAAAGATAGAGTATTGAAAAAGACAGATTCATTCCCTGCCACCATAGAGCTGAATTTTATCGAATAAATAATCTGATCAATTTATACTCCAGTGGTTCTCTGTTCTACGTATTTTTTTTAATTCTGAAAAATTCCCATCAATGTGGACTGTAAATATTTGTCATCCTTTTAAATGGTAAAGCTACTAGGAGACATATATGCATTGCGAGTACTTATTTTCAATATTCACTTTTCTTTATAGTAACAAAAAATCTATTTAAAGGAGCTTTTCAAACTGACTCCAAGTACCGAACCAAATTATCCAGATTAAATACAGATTAGGTACTGTCAGCATGGGGGTTGCTTTTTCAATTGAAATCAGTGATGGCTATTTTAATATACACTTCTCTTTGGGGAAGAGTTTCCAAAGTTTCCAAAGTTACTGTCTCTGGCTGTTGGTTAAACACAATTCTGAGTGTGTAGAAAAGGTAAAATGGCCAACACAGGTGAAAAAAAAAAAAAGCACAGTGTCTGTTTCATAGTTCCATATTCTTTGACTTCTGGGAACTTGTTATTGTGGCCTCAAGAAAGGACTGTGGGGCTTCCCTGGTGGCGCAGTGGTTGAGAGTCTGCCTGCCGATGCAGGGGACACGGGTTCGTGCCCCGGTCTGGGAGGATCCCACATGCCGCGGAGCGGCTGTGCCCGTGAGCCATGGCTGCTGAGCCTGCGCGTCCGGAGCCTGTGCCCTGCAACGGGAGAGGCCACAACAGTGAGAGGCCCGCGTACCACAAAAAAAAAAAGAAAGAAAGAAAGGACTGTGGTGTGCCTTGTCAGGTCTGTCACTGGCCCTGCAGTTGCAACCCTAAGTCCTCTGCAGGGCTTTTTTAAAGTAGTGAGTTCACTACATACCCTGTTACTGTCCAGCCTGGAAAGGGGGCTATCAGGAAAATAAAGGCACAAGACTTCTCTCATCACTGGAGTCAAAGATCAAAGAAGAAATTGTTTAATCTCTGCCCCACACATCGTGATACATGAATGCCCTCATTGGCATATTGGTTTCCTTTGTGAAATTTAAATCTCTGTAAAATGATGGATGGATCGTTAATAAATCAGTAAATTAATTAACTGTCCCCGAAGGGTAATGAAATACCTTCTAGTGGCATATATCTTGGCCTCACAGTCAAGTCAACAGAATATACCTTTATTCCTGGCTATATTGTTTTAAAAGCAGAATGGAAGGCTTTCACGAGGTATCGCCTAAGAAGCAGAACAACTAGTTTACCTTTTCTACATGGACCAGACTGACCACTTAAAACCAAGTTTGTGAAATAGGAAAATCCATAGTGATATATAATGGCCCTACTACATGTCAGATGCCCTTCTTGGAGCTTTAAATGCATTACCTCATTTGATACCCAGAACAATCTTCTGAGGCAACTATTATTATCTTCACTTTTTAAAATTAGAAAATCAGTGTTACAAATGCTTAAATCTCTTGTCCAAAGTTTTCCAGCTAGTTACTGCAAAGTAGGATTCAAGCCTATGTCCTACTCCAAGATCCACGTCCTAAGTCTTAGTGCTCCTTTCATTTGAAGATGCTTACTATGCTCCTCCCAATAGGAAGATTGATTTTACTAAGCCCCTTATACTCTCCACCAATCACCTTGGATTGTAAAATATGTAATCACCTTATATTTCCTGAAATGCAAGAAATTATTCCCTCTTGAACCATTCCCATATCCATTTGCTAGGGAGAACAGAGTACAAAACCAGAAACAACATGGTTTCTGGAGCAGCTGCACCAGACCCAGGCCTGGAGTGCCTACCTCCACATTCTTTATTACGTGAGGAAATAAAGCCCTTAAGTGCCATGACCTTTGTGGGGGTTTGGGGTTTTGTTTTGTTTTTTCTTACATTCAGCCAAATACAATCAATGCAGCAATATAAAAGCATCCAATAAACTGTCCAGGACCACCAGGGATTTTCCTAGAACACACACACGCATGTGCGCGCGCACACACACACACACACACGCACTTTAATTGAAAAAAATCTAAATATGTACATGATAAAAAAACACACACAGAAAGCATGTTGAATAATATGTGAACATAGTACAAAATCCAAATAATAAAAAAGGATGTATGGTGAAAATTCAGTCTTCTTTCCATCCCCCAGAATCCAACTCTCTCAGTTCCACTCCACAAAGGCAACTGATAAGTTTCTTCTACAATTCCAGCAATTTTGTATACAAATCAAACATAAACTGAAGCACACTGTATGCTCACTTTCCACCTTGACTTTTCCCCCTTAAAAATACATCTCAGACCTCATTCCATATCATAAATCACGGTACTCTTTTAAATAGCTGCATAATATTCCATTATGTGAATATACTATCATTTATCTGACAATTCCCCTATCTTATTTCCCACTTGGTTGTCTTCTATTTTTCTTTAAGCATGTTCATGAATTCTACTTGATAACATTTTGTTTAGGTTATTTTCTTTGATATTTAACTGTGATTGCTCTATAGTTTTGTTTTTTTTTCTTGTTTCCTGAAGTAAGCCTGTATCACTATAAGCTTCCCTCTTAGAACTGTTTTTTCTGTGTCCCATCAATTTTGGATCATTGTGTTTTCATTTTCATTGGTCTCCAGGTATTTTTTGATTACCTCTTTGATTTCTTTAGTGAACTACTGGTTGTTTAGCCTCCATGTGTTTGTGTTTTTTGCAGTTTTAATTTGTTTTCTTGTAGTTGATTTCTAGTCTCATAGTGTTGCGGTGAGAAAAAATGTTTGATATGATTCCAATTTTCTTAAATTTACTGAGGTTTGTTTTGTGGCCTAGCATGTGATCTAGCCCAGAGAGCATTTCATGGGCACTTGTTATAGAATGTGTACTCTGCTGCTTTGGGGTGGAATATTCTCTATGTATCTATTAAGCCTATCTGGTATAATGTGTCATTTAAGGCCAGTGTTTCCTTATTGATTTTCTTTCTGGATGACCTGTCCATTGATATAAGTGGGGTGTTAAAGACACCTACTATTATTGTGTTACGGTCAATTTCTTCCTTTATGTTTGTTAATATTTGCTTTGTGTATTTAGGTTCTCGTGTTGGGTGCATATACATTTACAATTGTTGTATCTTCTTGGATTGTTCCCTTTATCATTATGTAATGTCCTTCTTTGTCTCTTGTACCAGTCTTTGTTTTAAAGCCTATTTTGTCTTATATAAATATTGTTAAACTGGCTTTTTTTTAAATTTCTATCTGCATGGAATACCTTTTCCCATCCTCTCACTTTCAGTCTGTGTGTGTCTTTAGACCCAAAGTGAGTCTCTCGTAGACAGCATATACATGGGTCTTGTTTCTTTTATCCATTCAGCCACTCTGTGTCTTTTGATTGGAACATTTAGCCCATTTACATGTAAAGTAATTATTGATATGTATATATTTGTTTCCATTTTGTTAATTGTTTTAAATAGTTCTTTTTCATTCTTTCCTTCTTTTGTTCTCCTCCCTTGCACTTTGATGACTATCTTTAGTGTTATGTTTGGACTCCTTTCTTTTTCTGTGTGTCTATCTATTATAGATTTTTGGTTTGTGGTTACCATGAGGTTTTTATATAGCAATTTATTTATATACATGATGATTTTAAGTTGATCTCTTAACTTCCAAATGCATTTTAAAAACCCTACATTTTTACTCTTCTCCCCTCATGATTACTGATTGTGACATCATATTTTACAACTACTTGTTTTGCGTATCCCTTAACTGCTTATTGTGGATATAGATGATTTTATTACTTCTTTTTAATAGATCTTTAGTAGAGTATAATTGCTTCACAATTCTGTGTTAATTTCTGTTGTACAACAAAGTGAATCAGCCATATGCATACATATATACCCATATACCCTCCCTCTTGAGCCTTCCTCCCACACTCCCTAACCTACCCCTCCAGGTAGTCACAAAACACCAAGCTGATCTCCCTGTGCTATGCTGCTGCTTCCCATGAGCTATCTATTTTACATTTGGTACTGTATATATGTCAATGCTACTCTCACTTCCTGCCAACTTCCCCCTCCACCCCAAGTCCTCAAGTCCATTCTCTATGTCAACGTCTTTATTCCTACCCTGTCACTAGGTTCATCAGTACCATTTTTTTTTAGATTCCATATATATGCGTTAGCATACAGTATTTGTTTTTCTCTTTCTGACTTATATCATTCTGTATGACAGAATCTAGGTGATCCACCTCACTACAAATAACCCAATTTCATTTCCTTTTATGGCTGATTAATATTCCACTGTATATATGTGCCACATCTTCTTTATCCATTCATCTGTCCATGGACATTTAGGTTGATTCCATGTGCTGGCTATTGTAAATAGTGCTGCAATGAACATTGTGATACATGACTTTTTTGACTTATGGTTTTCTCAGGGTATATGCCCAGTAGTGGGATTGCTGGGTCATATGATAGTTCTATTTTTAGTTTTTTAAGGAACCTCCATTACTGTTTTCCATAGTGGTTGCATCAACTTACATTCCCACAAACAGTGCAGGAGGGTTCCATTATCACCACACCCTTTCCAGCATTTATTGTTTCTAGATTTTTTGATAATAGCCATTCTGACCAGTGTGAGGTGATACCTCACTGTAGTTTTGATTTGCATTTCTCTAATAATTAGTGATGTTGAGCATCTTTTCATGTGTCTCTTGGCCATCTGCATGTCTTCTTTAGTGAACTGTCTATTTAGGTCTTCTGCCCATTTCTTAATTGAATTGTTTGTTTTTCTGATACCTTTTATAATTTTCAAATAATAAAACACACCGAAAAATTTATCAGAAAGTTGTTTTACCTTGGAACCTCATAATCTATTGTCTCATTTCTCCTGCTTCCACCATACACACACATATGTATACTTACACAAATATGCATATATACACACACGCTTGCATGCAACCATATACACACACTCCATACCCCCACACACACACTCAAAAATATGCACACATGTGCACACTGAACACTCATGTACACAAGCATACTCACACATACATGTACCTGAACATGCACATGCAAACCCATAATGTGTACACACATGGTCATGTGCATATATGTTTGCACACTCAGATATGCACAGATATTCACATACACACTCATACCTATTTTCTTCTAAAAAGGTATAGTGAAAAGTACAAGGGCCTTGGTCAGACCTTGGCTCAAGTCCCGGCTGTGCCAATGACTGGTCATATGACCTTTCTGACTCTGTTTGCACATATTATTACAAGCCCTGCCTAACTAGACCACAGTGAGACTCGAGATAGAAAGGCATCTGTAGAAAGGCTCTCTGAAGCCTGGGAAGCTCTACTCAATCATGTATTCCTATATAATAATGTCAGTTTTTCAAGAGACTTGTTTTTCTTTACAAAACCATTCATTGTGATTGAGACATCTGGCAATACCTCTTATAGATAAAAAATTCAAGGCACAGAGAGTTTTAACTTAACCCAAACTGTGAAGCAAGCATTGTGGAATTTGTGTTCTAACCTTGTTCTCTTACCCTTGGGAGCCTTGCTCCAAGCATCACCAGTGTTATACTGTACCTTCTGGAGCTACCATGTGATGCCATAAAGGACACTGCACTCAGATGGCAATTTAAATCTAACCAGTTTTAGCTTTTAAAATATTGGCTTAAGACTGTAAGTGGAAATACTTAACTGTGGATGTGACTCAGAGGACTACAGAGCCCTCTACTACACCTCTTTTTCTTCGGAAAGCCAAAAAAATGAAATAAAGAATATGAAAAATGCAGTGATGGAAAATATAAAATTATACTTCCCATATGTTTGAATTTGAAGGTATGCTACCTTGAGAAGGCTCAGAGTTGAAAAGCATGAGAAAGGTATTGCTTGGTTCTCTTGCCCAGAATAGTGTTCATTCCATTTTAAATGTCACCAAAGTGCATTTATGTCAAAAGAAAGATAACTAATCGAACTGACAATGATTCCCGTGATCAGCACTGGGCAGAAATTATTCTATGAAGTATCTGCCATGCAAATTGATGGGGAACTTAACGAAGATGATATCTCATGTCTCGTCAGACATCACTGCAATTTCTCAAAGACAAAAATGTACCTATAAAAAAACCTGCAAGTTCTTTTGAGGTTATATGAATGAACCTACTACCTAGAACAGATTTTTCTCACAATTTGTAGCAAGAGTTTCTAAATATTCTATATTTTGCATTGTGATGGTCAAATTTATGTGTCATCTTGACTGGGAATAGGGTGTCCATATATTTAATTAAACATTATTTCTGGGTGTGTCTTTGAGGGTGTTT
Organism: Orcinus orca; assembly: GCF_937001465.1. Taxonomy (NCBI): domain Eukaryota; kingdom Metazoa; phylum Chordata; class Mammalia; order Artiodactyla; family Delphinidae; genus Orcinus; species Orcinus orca. Next base: position 126,114,614 of record NC_064580.1, read on the forward strand.
CTGGATGAGATTAATATTTGAATTGGTAGACTGAGTAAAGCAGATTGCCCTCCCCCATGTGGGTGGGCCTCATCCAATACATTAAGGGCCTGAATAGAAAAAAAAAATTGAGTGAGAGAGAATTCTCTCTCTCTACCTTACGGTGTTCAAGCTCGACATAGGCCTTCGCACTCAAACTCGGAGTGGAACTTACACCACTGGCTCTTCTGGTTCTCAGGCCTTCAGACCTGGACTGGAATCATAGCATCTATACCATCAGCTCTATTGGTTCTGTTTCTGTGGAGAACTCTTGACTAATGCATGGATGAAAGCAAAGTTGTCTTATCACCATTCAAGAAGACAGAAAATAGAAGACATAGCTATAGATGTTCAAGACAAAGAATATCAGAACAAAGTTAATTGAAAAAGCAGGACAGTTTTAAGTAACTGCGGAAATAAATTCCACACTCTTTGGAAGCTAATTCATTCATAAGAAAGAAATAAAATATGTACCGAAACAAAATACGGGTCGGCTAAGAGTAAGAACAAATATTTTTATAGTACTTAAAAGTTCACAGAGCACTTTTGCCTAAATCATTTCATTTAATTCTCAGAACCCTGTAAAACAAGAAAAACAAGCATTATCTCCATTTTTTAGATAGCAACTAGGCTCAGAGTTGCTGGCTAGTCCAGGACTCCAAAGTGTCTTAAAAGCAAATAAATGGAGCAGGAAAGTATATAAAAGCTACAGGAAACAAAGCATGTTCTCTAGGATGTTTTTCTACCTTCAAATCCAATTCAAAATTATTTGGAACTCTGATTTTCTAACTTGGCTATACATTGGAATCACCTATGGAGTTGTTTAAAAAAAAACTGATGCCTGAGTTCTACTCCCAGTGATTCAGACTTGGTTGATCTGGGCCACAGCTGGGAATCATAATTTTTGAAAATAACTTGGGCAGCTATAACTTGCAGTGGTTTAGAAACCATTGGCCTATAACACCACACTAGGTCTTAGAACTAAGATCTTTATCATCTCTGTTATTGAGTTAAAGATGCAGCCATATTTTAACGTTCAGAGAAAATCCAAAGAATTGAAACTTTCTTTCATTTGAGAAGTGATATGTTTGGCATTATGGCAAATCAGACATGAGTCCTACCTCAGAGGATTTACAGACTAGTGAAAGAGACAGGTAGGTATTCCAGTAGCCATGTGACAATTTGGGACATGCGCTACTTAAGGTATATGCAAAATGCTATAAATTTGAAAGCAAATGATTGTATAGATGCTGAGAGAGGTTGGGAAATTCCGGAAAAAAAGCAGTTTGTTGATCTGGACTCTGAAAGATAAATCAGAGTGCCAGGCCAAGGGTAGGACATTCTATGCAAAATCATAGAAAAGAGAACAAGATGGGGGAGGGGAAGAGGGAGTAATCTGATCAGGCTCGATCCACAGGGTGGAGCCATGGAGCAAGAAAAGATTAGGCTAGAGAGGTACGTTCATTTGTTCACTTATTATTTTAAGTAATAGGTTCATATGATAAAAAAAAACTCACACTCTTCACATGTCTACTTAATAAAGAGAGCTCAGTTCCTGGTTCCAATTCCCCAAATCCCTGTTGATAGTTTTTGGTATATCAGAGCAAAAGAGATGTGATCTGTATTTAAAATCTTATACAAAAACTGAATTTAAAGAAATTCAACATACATTCTATATTTTAAAATGCTGATTGAAAAGAAAACAAAATAGAAATGTTGAGGAAAAATAAAATGTCTGAGGGATCACAGTGAACTGGAATCAAATAAGCTTACACAATTTTATTAAAAGACATAAATTTTTCCATCTTGCAACAGTGTCTATAAAGCAAAGACAATAGGGGAAACAATTACTTGATTAAGCACAATAAAAATGCATTCACATAAAGATGCCCACAATCACAAAGCAAGCATGGGTATCTATTCCCAAAGAAGAAGATAATACCTACATTTTTATAAAATCTTGGAGCAAGGGAGACATTTCTAAGCGAACACCAAAGTTAAAAAACTTAAAGAATATTAGATTTGACTACCTGAAAACTTAAAGCTTGTGCATGATAAAAATCATTTTAAAATAGCAGGCAAATGATAAAACGGGTAAATATTTATAAAAAATGACATATAAAGAATTAATATCTTTAGTAGATAAAAAACTTTTACAAATCAACAAAAGAAAAATGACAACTCCCACCCCACCGCCCAAAAAACAGGCAAACTGATCAAATAGACAAGTCACAAGAAAAGGTGCAATTATCCAATAAACATGGTAGAAAATATTCAATCTCACCAGTAGTATGGGAAAATAATTAAATTAAAATAATGAAGTAGGTTCACCTATCAAACCTTCAAAGTTGTAAAAAGTAAGGATAAACTCCCTGCAGGGAGTATATTGAGATGGTCTTCCCATGAGCTACTGGTGGCAGCATAAATTGTACTATTTCCTATAGAGTAACTTGGCCACAGATATCAGATAACAGATAAAATGTTCATATGCTATCAATTTATCATAAGAAAATATGCTAAGATTTGTAAAGATCTATCTCAAAAGAAGTACATCACATTATAATAGGGAATTGGTGCAGTAAATTATGATGCCTACTAATGAAATGTAATTCAGCCACTAAAAATCACTTCTCTAGTAAAATTTAATGGCATAAAAAATATTCAAAATTTAATGCTAAGTGACTAAAGCATACCAAGCATAAATGTAAATCTGTCTTTCCCCATCCTGCTCTGTCTCTTTCTCCCCCTCCCTCCCTCTCCTGCTTCCTCTCTCTCTCACCTTCCTTCCCTACCTTCGCCCTCTCTTTCCCCCTTTCCCCCTCCCTCCCTCTCCTCCTCCTCTTCCTCCATCTTCCTCCCTCTCTCTCTCTCTCTCTCTCTCTCTCTCTCTCTCTCTCGCTGTCTCTCTCCCGCTGTCTCTCACATACAGACACACACACACACTCAGAGTAATAACTACAAGGAAATACCCAAAGATGCCCATTGTGGTTATTCCTGGGTAGTAGGATTATTGCTTATTTTTATTTTCTTTGTTTTCTACTATTCTCTATTCTCAGAAATGAACTTGCATTGCTTACTAATCAGGAAAATGCTATATATAACCAACAGAGCACGTAGACTTTGAACATCTTGATGTGTTTTCCAAATCGCGTTCCTTTTTGGACTCAGATTGTTCAATAGGAAGGAACCATAGGAATTATCAACTAAATGGGCTCATTTTGAAGACAAGAATAAGGGAGGCTCGTGGAGAAGGTCCTCACCCAGAATGATATGGCAAATTGTCAGCAGAGTTAGAAAAAGAACCCAAGTGTCCTGACTGCTACCTCAGTCATATTTTTATTTTACCACATACTCATTTATATTCCTTCTTTCTGGGGATATGATTTTAAATACTTGTCTCTTTTCAGATTAGAATAGAACCATCTTTGAAATAAAAGTACTATCGTAGATATTTCCATTTCTCTGGGCTACGTTAATTTTAAATATACTAATTTATTTAGCTTCCATTATGTTCAGAACGCTGCTATAAGCTATAAAAACAGGAAACGAAATAAGACCTGATCCTCACTTTTGAGAAGCTTTTACTCTAGTAAAGGAAGCAGACCTGTAAGGAGCCAATGTAAAGCAGAACTAAATAAGAGCTATGGAAGCAGAAGCAAGGGGTGCAATAATTCTAATTAACTGAAGGTATTCCATGCCTTGGAGTCTATCACTTCACTGATCCTTGAACACATCAAATCTTTGGCTGTGGATTTTAGATACCTGTAATCGTCTCTTGACATTCTCCATCTCAAAATATTTGGGAAAACACTGACTGCACATCTGTCTATTGCATCTCGCCTCACAACAGCACACTGGGCACACTCTCAGGGCTTATCCACATGTCACTGATTCCCTATTCTGTAGACACTTTAATTCACCTTATGTTATGAGGATTTAGAGGAGTGTATATTAGATCTTCTCTACTTTGCCCAAATAATTTATATGTATGCAATAAATATATAACAGTGATCTAATATACACAAGGAATAAGTGAATATGGAAAACAAAAACATTGTTATGCCATCAATCTTAGTAGCAAGGTGATAAGCAAAGGGAAACTCCTGGAAAATCTAAAACAGATACCTATATCAGGAGATTTTATTGAAACAAGCAACTGCTACAAAGATTTTTAAGTGCACACTGAGCTTCTCAGGTCTCCCACTGTCCCATGGGTTGTCCTCTCTTTCTGTGGCACAGCCTGTTTTTGTTTTCTTTCACTTCCAATCTTCTACCTCACCACTGAGCCTGCTATCCTAATGTTGGAACTGTACCTGTTACTTAATGTATAAAATACCAGTAAAGCCTATCTGCTTTTCCTTAGGCCCTTCCATAGCATGTAGGGGAAAGAGCACTGGTTTGGGAGTCAGCAAAAATGTGTGCTTGGCCCATCTTATGGGCTTATTCTCTGACTGTAACTCTGGTACGCCTGGGTTTCTATAAAATGGGAAGAATGGTGGTTGTTACTTCCTGCCTCACTTTCTTTGTATTTGCTTTCTGCAACTCCTTTCAAGTGGAGTCACAATTGAACCTTACCTGCAGGTTCAAGCCTACATCAATTCCTGGTCCAATCTAAGCGAAGCCCATGTGTGTTGATAGGCTCAGGCCTGTCCACTGGTGGAACCTAGAAAGTGGTCCCCTCATTAATTCAGGGCTCAGTGTGCCAGGGATGGCCTTAAGCATCTATATGCCTCAATCTTTACAAGCAGACCTCTGTCTCATTTTATCTGTCAAGCAACCCACTGTGATGCTGGTCCTCTGAATCTGCCTACTCTGCTGGATCCTGAGCATCCCCCCTCCCACTAACCCTCTTCCCAGTACTTCTCCGAGGCCCACTGCTGATAAGTCAGGACCATCGTCACTTCTACTGGATTCTTCCTAACACCTGAAATCCCCCACTATAATGGCCTGTTTACCAGATAGGGCTCTCATAAAAAAGCATCAGTATTAGGCTCACACACTGACAAAAGCCCAAGGTAGCCATGCCCTCTGGGCAACTTTGCAACTAAATTAGTAATACCCTTCTAATACTATATCTCAACTCACACCACCTTCCTCTACTTCCTTACTACCCAGTGATGCTAAGGTTCCAATATGTCTCATCCCTAAGGCACCCACATAATGACAACATCTGCTCTGCCTACCTCACAAAGCTGTTAAAGGCACTGAATAGACAGTAAAAATGAAAATGCTGCAAAAACTGTAAAGATTTATTCATATGTGAGTGTTTCATCTTATTGTCTACAAATAGTTGTTAAAGGCACTTTCCTCTCAAGAGCCTTCGGAGAGAAGCTGTATCCTCGGACGACTGTGAACTTCATCACTTTTTTAGCACCTGCCTGATCTGTTATATCGTTCAGGAAAAGACTTAATTGCTCTGCCTTTTTTTTGCCCCTAAGACTGGCACAGGGTTTTATGAAAGACTGTGTAAACACGTTTTCTCAAACTTCACTGAACACTGAACGATGTCAGCCTGCTCTGCCTCTCCATCGAGGAGAAATAAAGCTGAATAATCAAAAGGCAGAGAGTCGAAAAGGTCACAATAGGGATGCTCACTTTCCTAGTTCATATACATTCATCCAATTGATGAAACCTGAGGGGCAAATGGAAAAGAAGAGGGAAACCAGAGGCGCCTAAGTCAGAGAGCATTGTGGGAACACGGGAACAGATGTCACATTGTCTATCTCTCAGCCAGAACCTTGTGATCTTCCTCAGGTGCTACAGTCAGTACGAAACCTAAACAATTTCCATATTTCAGAGAGCTCTTTCTTGACTGTACTGCTAAAGTCTACCAGCCCAAAGAAAGAATTCTCACCATTCTATTGAACAATGTCTCAATGCTAGAAAAGAGACCTGTTTCCAGAGGAATAAGAGGCATTATGAAGAAAATAAATATAAAAAATAGCGCCCTGACAACAGCAATTGCAGCACCCAAAACCACAAGGGAAAATGGTTTTTAATTAACACGTATTTCTACCCTAACATATTCCACACATGAACTATGACGACAGGTTCCATCACTGCCAAGTGGCCCCACAAGTGACTGTGTCTGATGGCCACACCGTTGACGACACATACGAGTCTGCTCCTGTCCCCTTCACCCTCACTCTCAGCCCATAGTCCAAACAGTAAGGCTTCAGGTCCCTGAATCTCCTACTCACTCTCTACGAAGTGTTCCGGCCAGGGAAACGGGGAGGTGGCAACGTTAAGGAGTAGGTCCTAGAAACACTTTTCAAACCAGCAGCTTTCAAATCAGTAGATAATGTGCAGCCCCCTTTCCGTGTCATTTCTTCATTCAAGGGATTCTTTTCTCCTTACCACCCATGCCCCAGCTTCAAGGAGCCCAATTTCCTCCTACTCTTCCCTTAAACGTTAGTGTACTACATTTAAATCAGTGTGTGACCTCTCCCGCAGACCCCTTCGCTTGATTTGGGAGACTGAAGGCTTTACAATCCATAAAATAAAATCCCAGATAAGGGGAAGATTTGGGAGTCTAAATTCTTTCCCCAAGCCCCAGGATTGCACCACTGCACAGCAGCCTGTGACAGGAGCGGCAAAGCACAGTGACTAAAGGTCCAGCCTCTGGGTACACACCCAGGTGCCCCAACTTAGTAGCTGTATACTTTTGGGTGAGTCACCTCATTGAGCCATAGTTCTCTCATTTCTAAAATGGGGATGAGATAGCACCTATTTATAAGTATATTCCTTGATTTAAGTGGAATGATCCTTATAAACCATTTTTCTGGTACATGGTCTGTGTTTTATAAATTATTAATAATTGTTATGGCTTCAATTGTCCCCCCAATACATAGACTGAAATCCTAATCCCCAGTACCTCAGAATGTGACCTTATTTGGAGACATAAAGATTATTTGGTCTTTACAAAGGTAAAAAATTAGAATAAGGTCACCAATACGACTGGCGACCTTATAAAAAGGGTAAAATTAGAGACAAGGAGAATGCATACAGAGAGCACGCCACGTGAACACACAGGAAGAAGATGGCCACCTACAAGCCAGATCCTTCCCTCATGGTCCTCAGAAGGAACCTACCCTGCTGATACACCTTGATTTCAGACTTCTGGCCTCCAGAAATGTGACACAATAAATTTTATTTAAGCCAACCAGACTGTGGTACTTTGTTACAGAAGCCCTAGCAGACTATTCCAATAATCATTTATAATAAAGCTGACTGCACACATACATGTCTTTTTGGTCAGCATGTCTGCTTGAGGATCTCAGAAAAGAAGGTATATAAAAATAATTATAGTCTATCTGGGAGGTCAGGGTACCCATGTGTATTTCAAATTATAGGCAGTTAAAAAAATAATAAATCGGATAACCATATAATTTATCACCCAAGCTGGGGTAATTTTGAGGATGAAGACGGGCATTTTTAATAAATAGACTCAATCATCAGCAAGCATCAAAACAGGACGAACAAGAACTCGTGGTGGCCCTAAGCATGAAGAACAAGGACGCACCAATCCCCCAGCCCCGCTTCATCAACCAAGTCCGCTAACGGAAGATTCACTAGTTCCACTAGAGCAATCTAGTTCATTTAACTACAGCTATCAATTAGCTTACAAAATATGAGTTAAGGTCAGAAGAAAATAAGCCCAAGTTAATTATCTCCATGTAATTGACTTTGCCATCTTGTTCATTTCCAAAATATCCTGAGGCTGACAGAGCTTAAGTTCAGAGATTTGGAAGTTTCTATAGAGAGATCAGTGTATACCCATTGATGATCTATTACTTTCTGATTCTTTAACTTGGAACAGGAGAACAAGACAGGGAGGTACTCAATGTAATACATATTTCATCACAGAACCAGATCACTGGCCAACTGAGGGAACAAGTCAAGGGCGGCCTTACTCAGCGGGCAAGGGGAGAGAAAATTGTTAGCTCAGAAGAATTCCTTTCCAGTTAGTGTGAAAGAACAGTTAGTGTGCCGCAGGGGTTGTTTCCTTGGCATGGGTTCCTCCCTGCTCACCTTGATCGCCACACAACCACCTCTATATAAGGGAGACTACTCTAAACTAGAGGTTGCTGTGAGTAGAATATTTGCCCTCCATACTAATTGATTTTTTTAATTAATCACTTCATTTAGAATCCATTCAACCTAGTAGAGATAAGCATTCATCATACTAGAAAGACCCTCAGCTCAGAGAGAACATCCATGACTGGTAATTAATCTATGAACTGGCTCAGGAGTCTTCAAACGAGATTGAAGCCATTTTTGTGAAGCTAAAATGCTATGCAACATTAAAAAGTTAAATAACCTTGTGAACATTTTTAAAGAGAGAGCTAAATGCAAAGTGAACCTATTTGAAAAAGTCTTGAGTCACTTGATTTTACTGTTGACAAGAAAGAGATTCATCAATGGACAATCCCAAAACTCACCACTGCCCTCTGCCTATGGAGGGGTAACATGGTATGAAAGGTGTATCCCGCAGTAAGCAAGCTGGGACTCTGCCATTTTCTAGCAGTGTGATTCTGAACCTTAGTGTCTACAGCTGTAAAATGGAGCAAGCCATTTGTAGGGCTCTTATGAAGAGTCAATGAGATAAAGGATATGAGATCTATTTGTAAAATATGAAATATAGTTAATTGGTATTATTATTACAGATTTTTGAAAGCACAATGGATATTTGTAAACCTTAATATATAATTGTTGCGGTACCAAAATAAACGAAATGTTCCCATCCTAATCAAACAGATAACGGAGCAATGATACAGCCTGTAAAATGCCACCAACTCTCTTTAACTCCCCCGCCCTCACCAAACTCACCCTAAATATAACGGTATTAATGAATGATACATCCCATGAAAAGCACTTCAGAAAAGGTCACATGTGACTGAGCAGGCTTGCCAAGAACTGCCAGAGCAGCCATGTCCGACGGTGAAGGGACAAATACGATGCACCAGAAAACACTGGAGGCTTTAATAAAAATAAGAAATGCGTATTTTAGTGAAAGGATGTTGCACTTCAAACACAGTACTTAGGCTGCAAATGATAAATTAGTGATGAATAGAGACGACGGCAAAATTTAAACAAGTTATAGAAGTAATCAATTATAATTCAATTGGTTTAACCAAGGAACTGATTACAAAAGCCCAGATTCTAGTTCGTTGAGCAAGTTCAGATTGCTTATTAAAAGTTTCTGATTAAAGCACAAAGCAAAATTGTTTTTCCTCAGTGTTTTGAAAAAAAGACACACAAGCACATCCTTCCATTCCAAAAAGAAATCTTTTCTTACCATGCTATTCTTAATCATTGCATTCTTATCACATTGAAAATGGCCCTTATACTCAAAGTGAGAGCTTAAATTTTAGTACCAGATTAATCTTGTGTTGCAATGAATATCATTAATACTAAGAATCTAATATTAATAACACCTTATTATCAGAAGAATAACTCCATTAACAACTTTTAAGAGAATTGTACTAATTCTAAGTGCAATTCTAATATAAATTATTCCAAAACAAGTGGCACTTTTGTATAATCACTCCCTTGGAATATAGCAAAATAATAGCCCAGCTCACAACTTCTGAATTTGTTTTACATTCCCTTTTGTGACTTTTCTGGATATGACTAACCAAAGAGTATTAGAGCCAGAAGATTCCTTAGGATGATTTAGTCCATCTCCCTCATTTCAGGTGAGAAAACAGAGGCGCCAAAGAAGCCACACAAGTTGTCAGTTCCAGTATATCCTCAACACCTTGCAGAAGTGACCTGCATTTCACAATCATGCATTTTGACTTATGAGCAGAATTTATAATATTAGTTTACCTTTCTAGGATAACCTTGAAACCAAGCAGGACCCTGGGGGGCCCTCATGGGTACAAATACTTTCCATGTCCCCAATTCCTTGTTTGTAGGAAATAGGCTTCATTCAGCCTCCTAGACCTTCCCTGGGTTCCAAAGTGCAGATTCAAACAGTTGCTAATCAGGGAAGGGAAGGAATGCAGAAAGAAAGGTGGAGCAGTCAAAAACAGTAGTGCAGCCTTGGGGCAGCATCCTGGTTCCTTCCCAAGGAATATATTTAACAACATCTTTGAGTTTATCTGCCAGAACTAAGGCCCCCAGCCAGGTGGAAGATAGTAACTTCAGGCTGAGCACAAGATTCCTGGAGCACCGCCCTGTTACCTCACCACCAACCAATCAGAAGAAAGTCACACATCCTGCCGCCTTCACCCCAAATCTGGACTTTAAAAACTTCTCACCGAAAACCATGGGAGAGTTCGGGGTTTTTGAGTACAAGCTACCCATTCTCTTTGCTTGGCCCTGCAATAAACCTTTCTCTGCTTCAGACTCTGATGTTTCAGTTTGTTTGGACTCACTGTGCGTCAGGCACATGAACTTGCATTTGGTAACACATCCACTTCAATATTTTTATATATATCCTTAGATATATATGTATACTTGTAAATATATGGTCTGATATTTTGTGTTTGTGTGTTTACCTACATAAATGATATTACTTTATGAATCACACACTATTACTATTTTCCTTTTAATACTGTGTTTTCTAACATCCATCCGTTTTGCCATATGTACATCTAGTTCATTTCTTGTGATGACTATAGTATTCCATGTTATACATCTGCCATCAATGTCCCCAGTGATGGACACCTATCTACTTACAAAGCAGTTCAAATGGGTTCCTAAAGATACCCACAGTTTATTAGGACTTTACCAATGGAGTTTGTTCAAGCTCACTATTTTATCGATGAGAAAACCAAGGAAACCTATCTTTAAAAGTCCATTAGAATTAGCAGAATTCTAACAAAACATTAACCAACACAATATCAACTCACAAGGCTATTAATAAGAAACAGAATTGATTTGCATTTCCCTAATAGTGATATTAAACGCCTTTTCATGTTCTGGTTGGCCATACGTATGTCTTATTTGGAAAAATGTCTATTACTTTTCCAAATAACACATGCAGCTCCTCTGCCCATTTTTCAGTCGAGTTGTTTGTTTTTTAGTGTGTTCAGTTGTATGAGTTCTTTATATTTTTTGGATATTACCCCCTTATCAGATATATCATTTGCAAATATCCTCTCCTATTCAGTAGATCGTCTTTTCAGTCTGTTGATGGTTTACTTTGCTCTGTAGAAACTTCTTAATTTGATGTAGTCCCACTCGTCATTTTGCTTTTGTTTCCCTTCCTGAGGGGACATACTAGAAAGATATTGCTAACACCAATGTCAAAGGGTGTACTTCCTATGTTTTCTTCTAGGAGTTTTATGGTCTCAGGACCTAGATTCAAGTCTTTAATCCATTTTGAGTTGATTTTTCTATATGGTATGAGATGGTGGTCTAGCTTCATTCTTTTGCATGTGGCTGTCCAGTTTTCCCAACACCATTTATTGAAGTGACTATCCTTTCTCCATTGTATTATATGTTCTTTGCTCCTTTGTTGTATATTAATTGTCCATATATGTGTGTGGGATTATTTCTGGGTGCTTAATTCTGTTCCATTGATCTATTTATTTATTTGGCCACACCAAGCAGCATGCAGGATCTTAGTTCCCCAACCAGGGATCGAACCCGTGCCCCCGGCAGCGGAAGCGCAGAGCTCTAACCACTGGACCGCCAGGGAATTCCCATGTCCCATTGACCTGTATGTCTGTTTTTCTGCCATTACCATGCTGTTTTGATTACTATGGCTTGTATAATGTTATAAACCAATGTTACTTCAATTAAATAGATAAGAAACAGAATTTAACTTCCTATTAGGAACTGCCAAATGCAGAGAGATCATGCCATCTGGTGACACAGAAGAACAAATGCATAGTGTCTTTGGAGTCCAGCAACATGTATGTAGGCATGAATACACTCAGTTATGCAGATTGGTAGATACATAGGTGAAGGAAAGATGGAAATCCAGGCTCCCCAGTGGAGTGGCTGTGTGACCTTAGGCACCTTCCTTGGTTTACTGTATGGGGTAAAAACAATCCTGAGCTGGACTGCCTGAGTCCAAATGTCAGCTTTACCAGTTAAGAGCTCCATGACTTTGGGCAAACTGCTTAAATCCTTGCTGTTTCGGTTTCCTCATGGGGATAAATGAGGATTAGAAGTGAGGTAACGTTTGTAAATACTTAGCTGTGCCTGGGGCATAGAAAGTGCTCTATAAGTAAGTGCCCGTTGAGTAAAAAAAAAAATCCTCTCTAAATCATAGTTTCCATTTTTACCAAATGCTACCTACCTCCCATGGGTTTTATGAGGGAAGAAGTAAATGCATGAAGTATATCAAATTGTATATTACCATTCCTTTATATTCCTGATGAATATTCTAAAAAATAACAGTAAGAATAACAAAGTCCCATTCATTGGGGAAATTCTAAAATCTCATGGGATAAGTAACAAATGAAAGAAATACAAGTAAAATCTGACTGCACTTGGACGTAATGTATGTAGATTCCACAGGACAGAAATTAGGTTCTGTACTCATGGGGTACAGTGACAATTCACTGTTAACCAAAAATGTAGGAAGAGGTCAATCAAGTACTTGGAAAAAGCAAGGACATTAAAAACTAATAAAATCACAGTTTATATGAATGGCAAGTATCCTTAGGAAATAGGAAGTGAAGTCCTTCACTTAGTAAAAGGGGAAATTGAGATACAAGAAAAGTTAAAAAAAAACTGTCCAAGGTCACAGAATCTATAAGTTGCAGTGCTCAGACAAAGGTTCAATCCAGGGATCTTTCAACCATGTCATGCACAAACTCAGACTCCCATGCATTAGAAGTTCATGCACCAGATTTTTTTCAAATCACACAAAGAGGATAAATTGGGGGAGATTATTCACTTTGAAATAAAAAGATTTTGCTTTAAAAAAAATCTCACAGCAGGATTCCTTTAGATAGCAGCTCTCTTCCTGCATTTGAAATTAGACCTGAATTCTACTGAAAATGAGGAGCCCCTGTAGTAGTGCAGAGTCCTAGTCCCCCAAACACTAAATAAAGACTGATGAAGTTTGAAATTAATTTCATTTGCATAAATAATCATAGTCATGACTTCACAAGCATATAAATCAGAGACGTTGTGGAGATGAACATTTGTTATTTTTATAGACACAGAAAAATTGCAAAGTCAGAGGAGCCTTGGGGAAGGGCACATTTGGGTTTGACTTGGTGACTGATTATTCCCTGGTTTGTAAGAGCCCTTCCAGAACAGTAGTGTTTGTCACTCACTCAGCCATGTGTCACTCCCCCTGGGAAAACTAGGACTCCTGTCTTTCTCCCTGATTAGACTGTGATTTCCTCAAGGGCAAGGACAAAGATCTTGATGTCCTCATCTTTGTGTCCCTACTGTTCAGCACAACGTCTGGCACAGAAAAGAAGGTATGCATTGACTGTTGGCTGAAGAAAAAGTGAGGGAGTCCAGTCAAGTTTCTTCAGATCAAGCACGGTTGTACCTATAGACCTCTAAGCAAAGGGACATGTGATGTTTCTGTAGATAGAAACTGACAATAAAAAAATAAATTATATAGTTTATCAGATGGAAAAAAAAGCAGGGCAGGGTTATAGAGAGTGCTGGGGAGGGGAAGAGGATTTCAAATTGTAAACAGGGAGATCGGGAAAGGTCTTACTGTGAAAGTGGTATTTGAGCAAAGATCTGAGGGAGATATCAGACCATACTATGCTGTCAAATGGGAGAAAGGCATTCCAGGCAGAGGCGAAGACTAGTACAAAGGTCTTAACGTGAGAGCTTGCCTGTTTGAGGAACAGCAAGACATCCGTGTAGCTGGAGGAGAGTGAGTAGGAGGAAGTGTGGTAGTACTTAAGGTCAGAAGGGTAGCTGCGGTCCAATATCATGAAGGATCTAGTAGGCCCTTGTAAGGGAAGCCAGTGGAGGGGTCAAAGCAGGAAACTGACATGATCTGACTTATGTCTAAAGAAACAACCTTGGCTTCTTTGATTAGAGTATCCCATAGGGAGCAAGGGATGAAGTGGGGAGACCTATCGAGAGGCTCTCTTCAACCATTTAGATGGAAGCGGACGGTGACTTGGATCAGGTTGGTAGCAGAAGATATAGTGGGAAGTGGTCAGATTCTGGATACATTCTGAATGTGGAACAGACAGTGTTTGCTGAGGGATTAGACGTTGGGTATCGAGAGAGAAAAGTGAAGGATGATACTAATATTTTGGGCCTAAGAAACTGGAAGGATGAAGTTTCCACTTACTGAAATGGAGAAGGCTAGGGAGGAGGAGGGACTTGCCTAGAGGGTGAGGTACAGAGAACAGTGATTGATATAGACGTACTAAACCTGAGATGTCTATTAGATATCCAAGAGGATTCATAGAACAGGCAGCTGGAATGCGTGGCAGGGGCCCAGGCTGGAGACATAATCTAGAAACCCATCAGCATACGGATGGCATTGAAAGTCAAATTACTAATGAAAGCAACAGGAGAATTTTGCCCCCCAAATTCTTATGTTAAAATCCTAACCTTCAGTACCTCAGAATGTGACCCTATTTGGAGACAGGGTCTTTACAGAGTCAATTAACCTAAAATCAGGTCATTAGGGTGGCCCTATTCCAACAGGACGGGTGTCCTTAGAAAAAGGGGAAATTTGCACACACACACACACACACACACACACACACACACACACGGAGAACACCATTCAAACATGAAGGCGGCTATCTACAAGCCCAGGAGAGAAGTCTGCCTTCACAGCCCTCAGAAGGAACCAACCCTGCTGACATGTTCATTCTGGATTTCTAACCTCCAGGATCGTGACACAACGAATTCTGTTGTTTAAGTCACCCAGTCTGTCGTACTTTGCTGCAGCAGCTCTAACAAACTAATACATGAACTTAATGAGTGAATGTGGATAAAGAAAGATGTCCAAGAACTGAATTGAACCCTAAGCCACTACAACTTTTAGAGTTCATGAAAAGGAAAAGTAATCAGCAAAGGGGACTGAGGAGAAGCCAGTGAGATAATAAGAAAACCAGAGAACTGCTGAAAGTGAAGTCAAGGAAGCATTAGAACAGGGAGGGAGTGATGAGCTTCATACACTAGTACTTATAGGTCAAGTAAGAAGAAGGCTAATATTTGACCACTGGATTTAGCAACGTGGATTTAATCGCTGATCTTGAAAAGAGCAGTTTCAGCAAAATAGTGGGGGGTGAAAACCTGATTGGTGTGAGTTCAAGTGAAAAGGGGAGAGGAATTGGAAATAGCAAATGGAAATAACTCTTTTGAAGAGCTTTGCTGAGAGGGAACAGAGATATGAGGTGCCAGTAGGAAGGATATGTGCAGAGAGGATTCTGTTCTGAAGATTAGAGAAACTATGGCATATTGGTATAAGAAAGGATCCATGGGATTCAAACTGGTAATGTAATGGGTGGGGAGAATTGCTGAAACAATGTCTTTGAGAAGGAATTGGGATCTAGTATAAATTGAAGGGCAACAGAGAAAAAGATGAGTATAGTGAGTATAGTATACTACATCATAGTAAAAAATTTTTGAGGATTTAATTAGATAATACCGCAAAGGCTCTTAGCCCCACGCCTGACACAATGTGATTGTTTAATGAATGTTATTGTAAGATACTATATAAATGCTGTTGAACTAATCTCCCCCTCTCCTCCTTTTCTTTACTCTCATTCCTGAGTCATCTACATATAAGTGTATGTGATGCCATGGGTGTAGCTGAGATCATCTTAAAGAGTGTAGATAGAGAAGGAGAGCTCTGAGTGTTTCGGTTTAGAGATCAGAAAGAAGAGCCTGAAAGGAGACCTGGAGAATGAACAACCTGAATAGTAGAAGAGAAACAGTGCAAGGAAACCCAAAGGGGAAGTATTGCTTAGACTTGGTGGAAATAAGAGATAACAGAACTCATGATTGTCTAAAGTCTTGACAATGTCAGTAAGCTGCAGGGAAACCTGGGGTGGAAGAAGGTGGCGGCTCACTGAAAAAATAAAAAGATAAAAGGGGCCCAGTAGTCTGCTGTCATCCCACATGAGTATAGGGGGTCTGAGGAGGGACTGGCTTGGGCTACTATAGAGTCACCAAACCTCACTGTAGTCCATTGAGGTCACATCAAAGGAGGGAAATCTGGGAATTCCATATAATGTTATTTGGATTTTCAAACTAGCAACAATACTTGCCTCTCTGCAATATCATAAATCTACAGTTTGCCACTTCAATCAGATTAATCTAATGCACTTGTTCATCAAATACATCTTACATTTGAGGACAATCTGTCCTAAAATTTTGGCTAGCAGTTTTAATGTTCGATTCTATAAATGGAAATTATGTCACATGCTGAGAGAAGTTCCCAAATAGGCAAACACGTCAATTCCAGAAACCTTGATAGACTTCTTGGATTGCTCTTCTCAGGAGTGACATAGATCTGTGTAGTTTTCAGTGCATCTAATTTATTTTATTATTTATTATTACTTATAGATTACATATTTTTCAATCCATATGTTCCAATAGCTACCATTTACATATAAAAACTTGAATAAAGGTTAAAATAAAAGAAAGGGCAAAGGCTCATCAGGTAAATGCAAGCAAACTTAAAGTAGTTTGATAATGTTAAATTCAGACAAAGAGAACGTAAAGCAAAAGGCACTAAACTGAGAAAGAAAGGTCATATTTCACTAATGAAAAGAATAGTCAAAGATACTAATATGAAGAAGCTGCTAGAAGTACAAAGAAAATATATAATCATAGCATTATTCATAATAATGGTAAACTGGAAGTAACCAAAGCTACATAAATACCTATCACTAAATAAAAGACTAAAAAATGATAAGCAAATATATCAGAATGTTTTCAATGATAATGCAGGGAGTAATATGATCATATTTGCATTTGATAAAAATATAAAGATTCCACTCACAGTAGCCTAAATTAAAACATGGAATCCTATAAAGAGAATATTAAATTTTGCTGACAGCATAACACATTTGAATAAATGGAAAGACATACTATATTTCTGGATGGGAAGAATTAACACAGTAAAAATTTCAATTCCTCCCTTAATTATTCATAGGTTCAACACAATCATAGTTTAAGTCCTTAATAAAATACTAAAGTTCTCATAGAAGATTAAAATTCATGTGAAGAATACTGGAGAATAATTTAAGAAAATTTTGAAAAGAGAAATGATGAATCCAGAATTGACCTTTCCAAGGCAAGTATACTTTGATAGGTATTTGTTCCAGGACTGGCCGACTGATCAACAAGACAGAAGGCAGAACCCTAAAATGGACCCTATAAACTTAGGGTTGCCAGATTTAGCAACAAAACTTAATCAAAGATGTTGGAGACAACAGGAAAAATGTCACCAATCCTTAAAACTACGTAAAAGGAAAGAAATAAACATGGACAAATATTGCGACAAATATTGCAACAAATATGGCAGATAAGACAAAACAGTTGTTAATGTCCTTAGTGTTGTTTTACAAGACAATAAGAAAAGGGTGAACACTACTCAGAGAAAAGTGGTAAAGGATACAAACCAACATTTCACCAAAGAAGAAAGGCAAAGAGCCAATAAGTACATAACACTACTTTCAACCTTATAAAGTAATAAAAACAAACAAACAAAACAGCTTTGTCTGTGCTGTTTCCTGGATTTCTCTTCCTCCTGTTCTTTGCATGACTGATTCCTTCTTACTTTTTAACTCCCTGCTTAAATGTCACTTCCTCAGAGAGAACTTCCCTAACTGCCTTATTTAAGTAAAGACACGCACCTTCAATAGGGCACACATATTTTTCACAACTGCAGCACGGTGTACTTCATAGCACATACCTTAAGAATATATGTGTTTGTAATATGGATAACTTCTTCGTTGTACCCATCAAGGAAAAAATGTGACCTTCCCCCCTCTCCTTTTCCTTCCTCCTGCTTACCTGAATACAGGCATTATCACGCTGGACTGTAAAACAGAAGCAATATGTTTAAGAAAATAGAGCAACTTGGAGCTCCTGAAGATTACAGACTCACTATGCCAGGCCTGGATGACCAATCTGGATTTGCACATTTTAGAGAAATAAACTTCTATTTTGATTTTTTTTAAAAAAAGAATATATGTGTTTGTTTATTTTATGTCTACCCCACTAGACAAAAAATTCCACAAGGGTAAGAAATATCATTATTTACAAATATATATCCAGTACTTATCATGGCATCTGGCACATGGTAGGCCCTCAATTAATTTTTGTCAAAGAAACAAATACTGAAGTTTTTTGGTTCCATTTTCTTTGTTTTATTTTGTGTGTGTGTGTGACCAGATCTAGTGTTAGGAAAGACCTCTCATACTCTGCTGGTGAGGGGTAAAAATTAGCACAATCATTTTGGAGGGCAATTTTTTCATATTTTACAACATAAGTCAGATGTTATCTCTTCTCTGCTCACAACCTTCCGATGACTTTCTATCTCCCGCGAGTCAAAACCAAAGGCAATAAAGGCCTACAAGACTCTACATCGTCTGTCGTCTCCCCATCCCTCCACCTCCCTGGCCACATGGGCTACTGCTCTCTCCCCATTCACTCTACTTTAGCCACACTAACTTCTTATGATTCCTCAGTACCTTAGACGTGCCCCTGGCTCAAGGTCTTTACACATTTGCCATTCTCACTGAGAGGAATGCTCTTCTCTGGATATATAAGTGCCTTTCTCCCTTCCCCTCCTTCAGGTTTCCCTTTGAATGTCACCCCAGTAGGAAGATCTTCTCTGACTACTCCATAAAAATAGTCATTCCACCCATGCCCAACCCCAGAGCTCCTCATCCCATTACCCTGCATTATTTTGCTCCAGATCACATGTCATCACCTGACATATTCTATATATATATATATATATATATTTTTTTTTTTAATTGTATGTCTTCCCTCACTAGAATATCAGCTCCATGAGGACAGGGATTTTTTTTTTAATCCACTGCTATATACCCAATGCCTTCAAGAGAGCCTGGCACATTGTAGATTCTCAATAAATATGTAGGGAATGAAAAAGTGAATGAATGAATGAATACCAAGAGCCTGAAAAATGTTCATGACATTTCAACTAATAAATCTATTTCTGGGCTTCCCTGGTGGCGCAGTGGTTGAGAGTCCGCTTGCCGATGCAGGGGACATGGGTTCGTGCCCCGGTCCAGGAAGATCCCACATGCCGCGGAGCGGCTGGGCCCATGAGCCATGGCCGCTGAGCCTGCGCGTCCGGAGCCTGTGCTCCGCAACGGGAGAGGCCACAGCAGTGAGAGGCCCACGTACCGCAAAAAAAAAAAAAAAAAAAAAAAAAAATCTATTTCTAAGAATCCATGCTAAGTAAATAAGAGATCTAGTTGTACAGGGGTCTATTTACCAGGTTTTCCTTTACAAAATTACTTATAAGGGTAACAAATTAGAACTAATCTTCATGTCCTCTTATTATAAAGGAGAAGTCAAATAAAATGTCATACAAAAAATTTTAATGGAATATTATGCAATCATTTAAAATTATGTCATTATAAAATTATATTAATGACATGGGAAAATGTTCACAATGAAATATTAAATGAATAATTCATGATACCACAAAGTATCTGTAGTATAATCTCTAATGTGAAAAACTAAACATATAATACAGTATATGATAATTTTAATGTATGTAACAAATATATAGAATACATACATATACGTACATATAATAATAGAGAGAGAGAGAGAGCGGGAGAGAGATGACTAGAAAATCTTAGAATTTCCATAATGGTTATTGTTGAGTAATGGGATTATGGGATTTATGGGTGATTTTCCTCCCCTTTATGGATTTTTTTCTGTACTGTTAAGTTAAAAAGACAATGTTATAATAAGAAGGAAAAAAATCAATGATATCCTTGTAGATAACCTAGTTCTAAACAAAATCACTTTTGGCTTTTTTTGCCAGATAAAATAGCAACAAAATGCAGTCAATGGAACTGAACAAATGGACATGCAACTTTTTAAAATAGAGGGCTTAAGTGATTTATTTTGTCCAAGTTAATGTTAAGTAGCTCCTACTAATTCACAGATAACAGCGTCATTTGTCTCTTACGGCCTGGCTCATTATAATAACATCTGCTGTTCGCTTATAGATAGATATTTGTTCTTCCATTTTTAGGTCAGGGAAAAAGCATCCAATTTATCTAAAAATGGAATTAAGCCACAGAATTTAGTTACTTAGGAATAACTGTTGTAATGTACACACAGTAGATATGAAACAGTTAAATACTGGGCCAGACAGTTCCTTTGATGTTATATTTGCTGTGGGGACATTTGTCCTAATAGCCAGAAGTACCCAGAGAAAAGAGTAATAAGTGATCATGTTTCCAGAAGCCTTCAGCACAGGGGAAATTCTTTATTCTTGCCTAAAACCATGAAGTTCTGACTACAAAACTTCCCCGTGCACAAGAGCAGGAGACATTCCAGTACATTCACAGAAGGCATTCTGGGGCTTTAAAAGGGAATTAACACAGCAGAGAAGCATCGCATGGATGTATGCACTTGCAATTAAGAATAAAAATAAGCAAGGGGAGAGCACTCAAAAGCCAATCACCAAACCCCGTGAAATGGAGTCAGGAGATCTGTATATTTTAAGGACAGAACTTCGTGCAAATGCAAATAGACTGAGGATGTGCCCGCACTGATACCATCCTGTCTGGCTGAACCGGGGTCAGATACAGACGTAGACATGAGGGGTTAGAGACAGGGCTGTGAAAGAGTAGAATCCAGATCAGAAGGGTGACAGAAGCACTAGCAGGAATGAATCTCACAACTGCAGCTACTCCTAAGGCCTTAAATATAAGTTCACTCTCAGTAATAATAATAACTACAATGAGGACAATAATCTATTTAGCATGTGTTACATGGCAAAAATTGTGCTAGGTGTCCTTTACATTCATCAGTCCTTTTTAATTTTATATTTATCAGCAGAATCATTTGATGTCAACTCCTTAAGATACAGACGAGAGCGCCTAGAACCCACATTCTCCTATTTGTGGAAAGTTGACTTCTCTCTCCAGATTTTGGTTAATTCCTACTGGAATGATGTTCTTTTAGTTACTTGTGACTCCAACTGCCTCCCTTCCATTGTAGGATATATACAATCCTGAAGTAAAATCATCATCAGTTACGCTTATACTAGGACTGGATGCACCTACCTGACGTCGCAGTCTACAGTCTCTGTCCTGGACCCTCTCAGTATTGACAAGGTGATAAGGGCACGTAGACCCAGTGCCAAGTAGGGCAGCCCTGACTAAGGAGCCTCTCAAAATCCTTGCCTCTCCAGTGCCCCCACTCACACACCACTTCCCCTCAGATTAACCACTATCGATCCTCCAAACTGCTCCTCCCTGGACAAGGGTTTGAACCTTTACAGCCTCTTCTGCATGCACTCAGGTTCATTTATATCCCCTTAAAATGTTGCCCCAAATTGCTATACATGGGCCTATTGGATGGCAATCTGGTTGAAAGAAAGGGCTCCAGTCAGGGACTCTATCTGTACATGGCACTTTGTGGAAGACTGAAAAAATGTTAAGTCTCTAAAACAAAGATTACCAGGAGATGTGGGGAAAAGGGGCCAGTGAAGGTGATATTACAGGAGGGCAAAACAAAACAGAAACAAAAAACAAACAGCAACAAAAGCAAAATAAAACAGGCCATTCAAGAGCCTGGTTACACACAGGACTGAAGGGGGAAATCCAATCAGCACTGAGGACATCAGCATTATGACTTCTTCTGTCCCAGATTTTATACTTCTATTACTGTAGCTAAGATTGACTCACTGAATTCATGATCAACTAAAATTCTCATTTTAAAGTGTATGTCCGGGGCTTCCCTGGTGGCGCAGTGGTTGAGAGTCCGCCTGCCGATGCAGGAGACATGGGTTCGTGCCCCAGTCCGGGAAGATCCCACATGCTGCGGAGCGGCTGGGCCCGTGAGCCATGGCCGCTGAGCCTGCACGTCTGGAGCCTGTGCTCTGCAACGGGAGAGGCCACGGCAGTGAGAGGCCCGCATACCGCAAAAAATAAAAAATAATAATAATAAAAAAATAAAATAAAATAAAGTGTATGTCAGGCTTCCCTGGTGGCACAGTGGTTGAGAGTCCACCTGCCGATGCAGGGGACACGGGTTCGTGCCCTGGTCCGAGAGGATCCCACATGCCGTGGAGCAGCTGGGCCCGTGAGCCATGGCCGCTGAGCCTGTGTATCCGGAGCCTGTGCTCCGCAACGGGAGAGGCCACAACAGTGAGAGGCCTGCATACCGCAAAAAATAAAAAAATAAAAAATAAAAAAATAAAGTGTATGTCTCCTGTCAGGTTGTTTTTTGGAGCCAGGGGCATGGTGGACATTTTTTGTTTATTATTTTGTTTGAATTGGCCACTCCTCCTAAGCTGTCAAGATCTTCTGGGGTCCTAAAGCCTTAGCAATCTCTTCCACTCTCATATCATTTGCAGATTTGCATCACAGCATCATTTGCTTAGAAAACACATATGCACATGTGCAGTGAAAGCTAAATAAATGTGGTTAGTTTTCACTTCTAGCATTCCATTCAGCTTTCTTGGATCCCTAATAAGGCAACAGTTGTCTTAATGACTCAATTAATCACTTCATACTACGTAGAGCAAACATATGGACTTCAACGCAAAGGGTACTAGAAGTTAAACATTCAAATCTGCAATTAAAACGTAGGCTCTGTAAAACCTGCTACTGGGACAATCATGATATCCAACACTCTGGGATAAATAAAAATAACCTCTAGCTTGAGAAAAGGAAAGAGGATGGTGAAAAGTTTACAAATACGAGAAATACAAAGTGATGTTTTCACATTCAAACCCAATTCACACAAACATCAGTGAGGAGGCTAATTAATACAGAAAGCAAGGACTGGAAGAACCCTTCTCCCTCTGTAAAGGCATGTACCAGATTTGCGTGCCTTGGGCAACCTTACTTGTATTCTCACTCAGAGGGTACCCATGAGTCAGCATTTTCTACTTCCTGGCTCATTGGCTCCCTCTGTGGTATAAATACCTTTGCACATCGAGAAAAACAGATCAAGAACATTAGGGGATTTGTTAGTAGACACTCAGGAATTCCAAGTTCTAAAAACAAAACAAAATCATGGAGTCTTATGATTCTGGAGAACTCTATACATAGGCTTGGCCTGCTCCTTCCATACAAAGCAAGACCTGGAATCTCAAAATCGTGGGTTTGAGCCCTACCCTGAGGGCTTCGTGGGAGCTGAGAGACCTGGATTTGGGTACTACAACTAACTAGCTCAGTTCCCTTAAAAAAGTTAGAGTTCTGGCAAATGAGGGATTGGATGAGATAAATGACTTTCAAACCCTTAAAAATAGTTGAAAATTTTCAAAACGCAGATGAATCTTACAAAGTCTTAGTTAATAAATGAGATTTAAAATATATAAACAGAGGCTCTGAGTAAAGCAAGGTGGTAGCCCAGATTCCTGCCAACTTAGCCCCAGAAACACCTCTGAGAGACTCACGAAATTTCTATAAGCACAGTTTGAAAACCAATAACAAGGCCCCTTCCAGTTCTATAGAATTCTATTCTGGCTTATGATAGAAGAAACGTAAGCTACTCTTCAGCTCCTCCATTCTATGGGTATATAAAGCAGAGGCTTCGAGACCTGTAACAGATTGTCCACATATAGTCGGGTCACAAAAGAGGATGTGATCGGTTCTACCTGAGGAAGTAAGAGAAGCTGACCCTTGATCTGAGTCTTGAAGGATCGATATCAGTTTATCAGGAAGCAGATTTGGGAAAGGAATTCAGGGCTGTGGACACAATATATTGCCATGGTAGGAAGGTGCAAAACATCATGCAGCAGGGGAGACTGATTGGAGACAAAGATGTAGATGTGGGCAAGCAGGTGTCTGATCGTGAAGACATCTATGTCTCGCACTAAGAAGTTCAGACTTTTCTTGTCGGCTGACACCACTGCAATGTTTCAAACAGCAGTGTGAGTTAACCCCTCTTTCTGGAACACTTTTTCTCCAGCTCCCTTCTTTCTCATCCTTCAGGATTCAGCTTACATATCATTGACTCTGAAAGGTCACTTCTTACCCTTTATCTAAAGAGGGCCTTCTTTCTCTCTCCCCTCCTTAGAACCAAAGTTCTGTGAGAGGTGGGGCCTTGGCAACCTGGTTCACTGTTGTATCCCCAGCACCTAGGAGAGTGCCTAGCGCATAATAAGTGCTCAATAAATATTTGTTGCATGAATGAAAGAAACGAAAGTCTGTCTGCAAAGTCTGGACTCACAACCACCTTTGCAATACCTCTTCGGCTGGGCCTGTTTTATTAGTGACCCCACCTTGAAATGAATACGGGATAGTGGGTTGACAAAGACAAGGTATCCAACAAATAAGAGGCAAGAATGAAAGCTGCGGTGTCTAACTATAAGAAAGGAGCACTCTGTATATAGAAGTTTCCTTAGTGGTCTTAAAATGCTGATGCCCATCCAGATATACCTACCTAACTACTGGGAGATCTAGGCCCCTGGGAAGATCTGTCCTATTATCTTGCACTCAGAGCAGCTCTGCTGACTTAGAGGGATTTATTTTATGCATTAAAGTCATAATCACATCCTTCTACATATCGAAATGCATTCCATCTTTCCAACCAAAATTAAGTACAATGAACCTAACTGGCTGGAAGGAGGCTTATTACTATCCCTGGCAAGTTACTTTCCCTCAATTTCCTCAATTGTAAAACAGAAATTATAGTAGCAATTCCCTCATAGGTTTGTAATGATGAAACCAAATAAAACACATAATGCACTTAGCACTGCACCTGGCACGTAGAGCATGCTCAGTCACTGTTAGCTTTTACGATCATTATTGTGACCAGTAGCATTATTAACACAGTGAAAGTGTTTATGAGGAAGAGCAATGCATTTTTGTGAAGGGAGCTGAATTTCCCTTTCATAAACCTACCTCTCCCTGCATGGCAGGTTCCAGACCCCGACCACAAAGGCCATAGATTTGATATCTGTTCCTCCCCAGCAATATCCTGAAAACTCCCTTTCATTTGTCTTTTTCCCTGACTAATAAACCATTCACCACTAATTACTTATAATCATTTTCTGCTGCATAGTTTTATATTTGTTTATTATGTTCACAGCTGTCTTGCCTAGCAAGGATAGAAATCTATTATCCCATTATTATACCCGAACCTCCTGATCACAGTGTCCTTGCTTCCCAGCTCACTTCCACCAAAAGTGTCTTTTGGCAGGACAGGATTTTCCTTCCTCCCCACCCTTTCCTTTCTATTCCCCACACACCTTGTAAGGAAAGGGGGATTTAGGGTAGATAAAAGAGACAAGAACTTTGTTGGCATATAAACCAAACCAATGATAGTTAAACTATGAGGTATGATTTTTCTATGAGATAAACGATGAGATAAAAGATGGTCAAATATTTTCTTATAGAGAGTCCACTCTGAAAAGATCATTTATTCATTGAAAAAAATTTTATTTAGCATATTCTACGTTCAAAGTTCTGGGGGTTTGGCTGTAAACAAAAGAATGCTAAATCCTTCCTTTTTATGAAGCAGACATTCCAGTACGGGAGACAGACAACAAATATGTATGTATTACCAAATAAGGATCAGTGTTGAGAAAAATAAAACAGGGTAATAGAATAGAAAGTGTTGAGTGCATGGCTGGAGGAAGCATGGTCAGGGTAGACTGTGTGTGTGTGTGTGTGTGTGTGTGTGTGTGTGCGTGCGTGTGTGTGTGGTACGCGGGCCTCTCACTGCTGTGGCCTCTCCCGTTGCTCCGGACGCGCAGGCTCAGCGGCCATGGCTCACGGGCCCAGCCGCTCCGCGGCACGTGGGATCTTCCCAGACCGGGGCATGAACCCGCGTCCCCTGCATCGGCAGGCGGACTCTCAACCACTGCGCCACCAGGGAAGCCCCAGGGTAGACTTTTTAAGGAGGTGTCATTTGATAATTGGAAGTTTTTATGGGACTTCAAGGATTTGGTGCTTCCCCCTTGTGGATGAAGTCAAGACTGGGGTTGGGGGGAAGGGAGGGTGATAAAAAGATGAGAGGATCACAGAGACGGGGAAGGAAGTTCCCGGATGCTCACTGAAGATGGACTCTGCATGGAAAGTGAAAGGGAATGTTTGTACCATGCTGCGCATTATGAAAACCCTGCTCAATTAATAGTAAAATTTCTGTGGTAGCATCCTGGACTTCCAAACCTATATCATCAGGTGTGTTAGTCTTGAAGTTAGATTGAAAGGACAGTGTGGACAATGGAAAGCAGATCTGTTCCATACCATCTTCTCCCAGACTCCAGTGGAGAAGGCTCCAGACTGTTGAATAGACAAGGGAATGGCAGGTCAGAGTTCCAGGTGGTGACTGTCAGACAGCTCCCTCAAAAAGACAGAAAAGGTAGGAAACAAAAGAGTAAAGCCAAACCTTCTGATTGCTCCTGTAGACAAGGGAATGCTGCCCCTTTGAAAATGAGGGACAGCTAGGGAGACAGCCACAAACGTTTGGATTATAGCACTATTCTATTATGCTTACTAATAAAATCCATTATCGTCCTAGAGGTATTTAAGTACTTTACATTTAAAAAGTTTTTAATTGTTGAAAGCAACTTTTACATACATTATTTCACTTGATCTTCTGTGAAAGAGACAAAGCATGCATTGTTATCCAATGTTGTATATGAGGAAACTGAGACTCTAAGTGACTTGTTCAAAGTCCCCAAGTGAGTGGGAAATTCGAAGCCAGAACTTTCTGCTTGCTTAAGCAAGCATTTACTGAGCTTCTATATTCAGCCCAGCACTGTTTGGAGCACCAACAAGATACTGAAATCATCAAGTATTATGTTTGCATACATAATTTCTGGGAAATCACTGACAGTATAAATATATAAACTATCATTGAATATCATTCCTTTGAATTAAAAGTTAATAGAAATCTATAGGGGAGAAAAACCCTCTACCTAAACCTTGCGCTTTACACCAAATTAACTCAAAATGGATCACAGACCTAAGTGTAAAATGCAAAATTATTAAATTTTTAGAAAAAGCCATAGGAGAAAATCTTCAGGACCTAGGGCTAAATGAAGAGTTCTTCGAGATGACACCAAAAGCCTGCCACATGAAATAAAAAATGGATAAATCAGACTTCATCAAAATTAAAAACCTTTGATCTGCAGAGGACCCTATTAAAGGGATGAAAATACAAATTTCCATACTGGGGAAAAATATTTATAAACCACACGCCTAGATATGATACCACTCTAAAATATATAAAGAACTCTCAAAATTCAACTGGAAAAAATCCATTTATAAAATGGAGAAAGGTAGGGGCAAGGAACAGACATCTCATTGAAGAGGATACAGAGATAGCAAAGAAGCACATGAAAAGATGTTCAACATCATCAGGGAGATGCAAATTAAAACCACAGTGAGATCTCACTACACCTTCAGAATGCCTAATATAAAAAATAGTGAGAACGACAAATCCTGGCAAGGATGTGAAGATACCGGATCACTCATCCATTGCTGATGAGAATGTAAAATGATTCAGCCACTCTGGAAAACAGTTTAGCAGTCTCTTAACAAAACTAAAGATGTGTTTACCATACCACCTGGCAACTGCAGTCTTAGGCAATTGCCCCAGAGAAATGACAACTCATGCCCACGTAAAAATGTGTACACAAGTGTTTCTAACAGCTTTATCTGTAACAGCTGAAAACTGGAAACAAGGCCCAGATATCCTTCAACAGGTCAAAGGTTAAACAAAATGTTTACATCCATACCATGGAATACTACTGAGCCATAAAAAAGTAACAGTTTATTGATACACTCAACAACTTGAATGCACCTCAAAGATATTATGCTGAGTGCAAAGAGCCAATCTCAAAGGTCACATACTATATGATTTCCATTTACATGCCGTTCTCAAATGACAAAAGTACAGAGATAGAGAAGACATTACTGGTTGCCCGGCATTAGTGATGGGGTGGAGGGATACGGGTGTGAATATAAAGGATTACCTTAAGGGAAATCTTTGTGGTGATGGTACATACAGTTCTGTATCTTGATTGTGGTGGTAGTTACATAAATCTACACATGTGATAAAATCACATAAAACTACACACATACACACACGTAAATGCATGTAAAACTGGTAAAATCCAAACAAGCTCTTTGGAGTGTACCAATGTCAATTTCTTGGTTTTGATATTATACTATCATTATGAAAGATGTTATCATTGGGAGAAGTTGGGTGAAAGATACATGGGACTTCTATATACTATTTTTGTAATTTCCCAAGGATCCCTAACCAGTTGACAATTAAAATATTAAAGAAAGTGAGTGAATGGGATCTTTGTGTATTTCTGAAGAGAATTCCTTCTAAGATGAAACCTTCTGGAGAACAAAAACAGCACACAACAGCATAGGGACTGGACCAAGGATGAAAATACCCTGAGCCATTATTTATCCTCTTTGATTTCTGTGGTTTTGTCTTCTCTGTCACAGACCTTGCTCCCCTGGCCATGTGTGTGTCTATCTGACCTAGGCCAGGTCAATCAAAATCCTGTATCTCCTTAAGTGTGAATTTTGATCCAAGAAATGGTACGTAGCCCGAGCCAGGCCACCGAGAATCTTTCTCTGGGGTTTCCAGAGTTGGTGCTGAGCAGGACAGTGGTAGGCTTTCTGTTCCCCAATGGATTTCAAAAAAGCAAATATATAACTCCCATACCTTCCAGGAACCATGTCCCTAGCTAGTTGGAAGAACCTGAGAGAAAAAGGCCAGCATGCAGATAGAAGCTGCAACAGGAGCTGGAAAAGGAGCAAAGAAGAGACCAATTGCCGCATGCATCCCTGGATACATTAGATCCTGAGGCCAGACCCATCCATCCTTCTCAATACCCTGATCCAATAAATTCCTTTTCAGCAATTATGAGTGTGTGTTGGATTTTCAACTAAAAGTTTTCTGAACAGTGTAATCTTTTAGCGTCTCAATTTGCATGTCTATAAAATGAGAATAAGAATATCTGATGTACTTGCCTCACAATTTTGCAGTAATAATCAAAAGAGACAGCAGACATGAATGTTCTTTATAGCACTGTATAAATGTAAGGGGCTGATATCTATTATTATAGAGACAAAAAAAGAAAAATACTCCAAAAAAATTCTAGCTCCTTTCCTCAGGATTTTCAGAACAATTGTATTCCAGTAATTCCAAAGCAACACTGAGAGTAAGAAACAAACACAAAATGTCACTATAAATAGATTTTTAAAAAAATTATTATGATTCATGTTCAGTGATTCATTTATGACTCAGAAAAAAACAACCAGAAACCAGCATTCACATACATACAAAAATCTTCTCTAAAATTTAAAAATCTAAGAAAACTTTAGAAATGCGTGTGAGAAGAAGCTCCTATGTCAGAATTCTTTTAATTGAGCTATACTTCCATTTTGATCAGAAACCTCCTGCTTACATTATTGTATGAAGCCACTTTTACATACTGTCCATTGTGGTCAGATGGATTCTCTAATTCTTAAGTGGACTAAAATCCTCAACAAGTTGCTTGTTTCTTTCTTTTCACCTTAAATGGGTCAAATCTCAATTGAGTTCAAATGGCTCCTTTTTCCTAAGTTATAAAAAGGCCAGCCAAACTCCTGCATTGATATCAATTAAATTTCATTTAAAGCTAGACACCTACTTATAACTGGTAAGCCCATGAGACAGCTGGAACTGGGAGGGCTTTGCCCAGCGGTCGTGGACTAAAACCCTGTGCAAGATGCGGCAGGTGGGGAATCTACTCTCAGCACGCAACATTCTACCTGGATCCCAGGAGCCCCAGGCAGCACAGACAAGCAGGGTGTTCACCCCTATGAGCCACATCTAGCTTGTGCAAGAGGATATTTGTGCAGGGTAAGGCTGGGGAGTCAAGAGCACCAAAGCCAAGAGAGGAACAAGAAAGAGAGTAATAGGAATCAGCTACCCTGCTAGCCTCTGAAATGTCTGGAAACAGAAAGCGTTTAGCAGCCACAGTGAGGCTAAGTAGTACTTGAAAGTGTGAGGTGGGGAGCAGTTACTCAGAACCATCTGAGAGGCTGCATCCTGGGCTTACGTCTCAGTTTTGTCCACCAAATAAAACATAATTCTCAACTTAAAAAAAAAAAGAAAAGAAAGTGTGAGGGGGAAAGGAGCCAATGAAAAGGGTGGTTTGTTTACAATGAGAGCTCTTTGCAGATTTACCTTTAGCAAGTGGTTTACTTCCCTTCCAGCAATGCCACTCTGTAACAAGTAAAGCGGAAGCTACACTTTTGATATTTCCTGGAATGGAAAGGAATGGGCATGCATTTCCTCTCGTATCAAACATGCACAATGAGCCACGCCAGTTCCCCTCTCACGCTGGAGAGCCAAAGCCATGGTCGCGATGCTGACCACCAGTTACTGCATTCTCATTCCCTCACAGGGCAGTAGAGAATGGTGGTTAAGGACCCAGACTTACACTGAAACGTAAACTACCTTGGTTCTAAGCCCGATTCTACTATCTACTAGCTCTGTCACCCACAGACATCTCACTTACCTTCTGCGTCCACTTCCTTGCTGTGGGGCGCCAGATACTCTGCCTGCTCTCCCTTCCAATTCAGCGTTGCCATCGTCTTCAGGGATCTGTGCGATTCCCTCCTCTAAGACAGCCTAAAGAGAAGAATAGAGTTTTTCCTGTTATATAGCTTCTTTCTCTGCAAGCAAATCCGCATCTTTTGGTTTTGAGAGGTGTGTTCTCACTGTACCCTCTGGAATAACAGAAAGGGCATTAAAGCACAAGAACCATTGAAAATAAGGTAGTCATAAATAAGAGGGGATAGAAATGCTCTTCTGGCGACAGATATCTGAGGGAATTATGGTTACAGAATGGACCGAAAATGATAAAAAAAAAACTTTGACATTGTAAAAATGCTAAAAACTCTGACTATGTAAAAATCAAATCATTGGGGGCCATCTTAGAGGCAGCCTACCACACATGTAGTTTTAAAAATAAGAATTCCAACCCCTCACTGCTTTTCATAATATTTTTATTATCTCAAGATAGAAGTTACAGAATCTAATAACTCTTTTGGAGAAGCAATATTTATTTGAAGTTTAGGGATTTCTTCAGTTACACTGTTTTTTCTTCTCTTTTAAATCAAAAAGAATTTAATCTAGTACCTATTAAAAACAGCCAGTAAAGTATAATCCCAACTTGTAAAATTATATCTGTCTATGTATCTAGCTGTATAAATGCACAGATCAACATATGTAATTACATTTATTAATAAATGTCAAAATGAAACAGACAATTGTTTTCTCATCAAAGTAAAGCCAAGGACACCTGCAGGAAGTGCTCAAGAAAGGATAATCTTTACCAAGGAGACACTTCAACTCCAAAAGTTTCAGCCACTGATGCTTCAAAAGGGAGCCCTTGGTCACTGCCTTTGTTTTATGGATTAAGATCCTGATACACAATTCATTCCCCTCTTTGGCAGAAATCAAGATGAATTAATTGGTAACCAGAGATTTCCAAGAAAATAGTCAAATCAAAGATTCAACATTTTAGAGAGGAAAGAGCACTAGACTATGTCATCTTGGGAAAGTCTAGATCCCTCTCTACAAAGTGAGGGTCTTCGACAAAGCCATCCACAGGACTAGTCACTTGAGATGATGCAGGAAAGAAAAAACGGCACCATGGTCAAGTAAGTTTGGAAAATGCCAAATACAATACCTCTCTTGGAGTTTCCCAATGAACGCTGTCATATTTAAGGATTCAAGTACTTCTGAATAAACGTGTTTAAAACTAATCTAAATTTTCTGTTTATAAAGCTATTTGTGTCACATACATTGGCTTAAATATCACTATTATCCCATGAAGAAAGCATCGTTACTTTACAGATGAGAACATTTTTACTATTAGCAAGATCACTTTAAGCAAATAAGAACAATTTTTATATCCAATTCGGTTTGTGTTTCCGTTTGAGAAACATGCACTAACCAAACTTCAAAATATGTAACTAGAGAATAGAACATTGCTGTTTACTAATACCAAAGTGACCACATTCTGAAAAACAGGGCAATAAGTGAGTGTTTCACATGAAGCCATGGTAAGGAATCAAATCATGCTTTGCGTGACTGCTTGATTTTTCATTCCTCCGCTAAATCCTTCCACTGCTCATACAGTCATTTCCAAAAGCAATTATATTTTAAACCATTTAATTTTCAACTGAATGTATTATTCAAAAAGTGATAACGTGTTTCATCTGCTGCCTCATGAACTCTGTTATTTTTTTATGTTGCAAATAAAAATGAAAGAATTAAAGTTTGAAACTGCCCATAGACTTAATAAGGATAACTTATCAAATAATTACAAGATGGAATCACACAGGGAGCCTTATTATGTTATGAGCAAAGAGTAAAATGTCTGCATTATGTCAATAGGGAGGAAACATTTTTGCTTTAAGCTCCAGTAAATACAGAGAAACAAGTAATAATAACAACAATAACAACCATTTACTGAATACTTACTATATGTAAGGCACTGACCTGAGTGCTTCATGTTTCATTTCATCCTTACAACTACCCATAATTTATGTACTATTATTAGTCATATTTGATGGTGAAGGAAAAAAACAACTAATGTTCAGAGAAGCAAAGTGACTTATCCATAGCTAGCAAGTGGTAGAACTAGGACAAGAACAAACAGCCTTCCCTTAACTTCTATGATAGGCTATTCACACTCTATCTGCTCTTTAAAATATAAATTTAATGCTCAAAAAATGAAAAGAGATGCTATATAACACAATTTTAAAAATAGCTGAGAATCCAAAATGGCCTGCATCGACAATACATCAATATATAGTGATGCATTCCAACACTGGGTGAGTTCATACCATCTTAAACTGAAACCTAAAAGGGCCCTTGGTAGCTATCTTGTCCCATCTTGCATCCGATATTTTCAACAGCCTTCTTAAATGCCATAGAGCCTTAATTTCCTTGCTCCTAATGACATGAAACTCATTTCCACAAAACGAAAGACACTGTGCTTTGGGACATCTTTAGGTGTTTTCAAATATAAAGTCTTATTTTGATCCAAAATGGTCATTCTTTAAGTTTTACCCAGTTTTATTGCCAATTGATATAACCCAATGCTTGGTGCTGCTACATAACCATGTTTCCAATGTGACCCCCCGTCAGACAGCTACCTCATCTCCAGTTTAATATTTATGCTGTTTTAACCTTTTCTGGCTGAAAGCAAAGCCTTCCCTATCCAGCTTACCTTCCTTTGGAGGCATCCTAATTTGGCATTGCTCCCTTTAAATTTGAATACAGTATTCGTGACATGTTTAAATCAATACAACATTGGTTAGCGATTTATTCTGTGATCTGGACATTGCAGGGATCGCATCCCCTTTGTAACAGTCACATCAAACTGTTGGCTTACAAAAATATATGTCTTTTTCACATAAACCACTTCTAAGTCAGGTCTCCTCTAACTTGTGATAACATTTTTTAAATTAAATTCAGAATTAAACAATTATTTTTCTATAAGTCTCCATCTGCTGATTTCAGCCCAGCATTCCCATCTGATCATTTTGGAGGATTCTGACTCTGTTCATTTGTTTCCCAGGTTAAAGCCACAAAACTACTCAGTTCATTACAGTAATTCCATAGAATCGCTACCTTTGAACTTGTACCTCATACTAAATCCAGCACCGAGAAACACTATATAAATCTGACATTTGCCTTCTAAGAGAAAAATATGGATAAATGTGTCTCTCGTAGGGAAAAATATGTTTAACATTTCATTAAACTACTTGGGCAACTATTTTTTCCTCCCCCCGCCCCCAGCAATTCTAAGAATATTAAAACCACATTCTCTATATAAATGCACTTTTAATCTACCATGACTTCTTAGTCTGGGGCACACCAGTTTAATTATCAACAAGATATAAAAAGTTCAAACTTCTCAGATTCACTCATAGTAAGAAAAGTAGTGTAACGTCAAACCATTTGAAAAGTACTTAAAAGATGCCTATAAATCCATACTTGTGACTTACCTGGTCATGCTAAGTTTTCAGTACCTTCCTTTCTTTTTCTCACCTTCTAACTTTGAGCTCCATGTTCAACTCTATGGAAGGGACATATACCCTAGCACCTGTGTGCCATACTGGGGACAGAGTGGAACCACAATGTGTCAGGCATTGTTGGAGAGCAAGCCTGAAAGCAAGCACACACACACTCCCTGCCTCCAAGAAGCTCACAATCTACTGGGAGACAAGAGTAATTCACCAGCATGTGAATTTCTTCACGAAAGGGAGCGGAGAAAAAAGCATCGGGAGAGTGTTTATGACTAGAGTACACATGAAGAGAGCAGAAGCAGATAGAACAGGAAAGAGAGAAAGGTTGGATAAAAGGCTTGAAGGTCAGCCTATGAAGTATTAACTTGAACCTTTAAGCAAGGGAACAGGAGAAAGGGCATCAACGTTTTTAAGTCAGAGGGTAACATGATCAGACCTATGTTTTGGAAAGATCCTCTGGTGGTCATGTGAAGAGAGGAGGCATGTTATGAGGAAATACTGGTGACACAGGAGGCCAGGGAGGAGGCTATTACAGTAGTGTAAGTGGCAGATAATAAGGGCCTGAATTAGGGAAACGGCAGAGAAAGGACAGAAGGAAGCTTTGAAAATTTAGGCTGAGGGAGAGGACAGGATTTCTAGTGTGGGTGACTGAATTGATGTAGTAAGAAGAGTAGGTTCAGGGCTTCCCTGGTGGCACAGTGGTTGAGAGTCCGCCTGCCGATACAGGGGACACGGGTTCGTGCGCCGGTCCGGGAAGATCCCACGTGCCGTGGAGCGGCTGGGCCCGTGAGCCATGGCCGCTGAGCCTGCGCGTCTGGAGCCTGTGCTCTGCAACGGGAGAGGCCACAATGGTGAGAGGCCCGTGTACCGCAAGAAAAAAAAAAAGAAGAGTAGGTTCAGAGGGGAAGATGGTGGGAATAATGAGATGCCTATGACACATCAAGGTAGAAAGATCCAGTAAAGAGTTTCAAGTATGGTTCTGGACTTCAGGAAAGGAATCATATCTGAAAATTAGAATATCTGATTCCTTTGATGACAGATGCAGGATCCAAAATGAATTTGCTGCTCAGACTAGAATAATATGTGAGCGTACATGGGGCTCTCTGAAACTGAAGCAGACTCTGAGCTAGAAATAAGCAGGCAGGAGACATACTAGGGAGGGGTCTTGGGTTCAACACCTGTGAAAGGAAAGAAACCAGGAATCAGTAGAGGGACAAACTGATATGTGATACAGTCCCGGTGAAGGTCCAGCTGACTCCCCAGAGGGAGCAATGGGCCTGAGATGGCCCTGAAGAGTGGTCTCAAAGGGAGGGAGAGCACTTTCTACCCTTGAGTTGATCAGTCAGTAGACGGAGGCTGCCCCTAAAAGTAAGTGTCACCTTGGCAAGGTAGTCTTCTTTAGCTGAGGCCGTCTCCAAAGATTTATGACAGCTGAGGGTTACTGACACCAGCATTCCCAGCAGAAGGAGAAATAAGTTTTTCATTTCTGAAGAGAGATCTAGCGATGCATCCCAGTGTCAACCACATGCACCAAAGTTATGAAGATGGGTTAATATACAGTCCTGCACTTTGTCGCCCAAATACAACTATAGTAATGCAGGAGAGACATGACTCAACACTCGTAGAAAAGACTATGGCCCTTTAGTTGACTATATGATCAATATGAGTACTGCTGTGGCTCTGCTTTAAACAAAAATAAAGAAGCTAAAGTAATCTTAGGCTCGATCAATGAAGGTATAGCATCTAGAACTCAGCATGTGAGCATTCTGCTCAACTCTGTTATGGATAAAATCTCACCTGAAGTGTCAGTTTCAGTTTTGAGTATTACCTCAAATCCACCGTTAACAAACTAGCATATGCCCAGCTCTCGATAACCAGGACAGCACAATGAGGAGACTTTAAAGTCAGCCATGAATAAATTAATTGGAAATACATCCAGAAATTCTATGTAATAAAGAGTTTTATCTTCAAAGATTTGGAGGACTGATATATGGAAATAGAATTACATGTACTTGTGTTATCCCACAAGTAGAAACCATGGCTGAAAACAGATTCTGTCACACAATAAGGAGGAACTTTCTAAGGATGTAAGCCACTCAACAGTGGAACAGACAGCTTCAGGACCCAATTTCCCTCAAATTTGTTGATCTATGTTATCTGATGATAAAAATGCAAAACGCAATAAACGAGATACTGGTAGTCAGATCTTGGTAAATTGCAAATGTCTATCTCCTCCCTCTGTTTACACCTCTTTCTCAAGTCTGTATTCTCAGTGACATGAGAATTACTTGTTCACACCAAACAAGTTACTTAGTAGGAGGAAATTAAATGTACCTAATCAAATCTATGTAAATGTCATGCTGAATAAAAGTTGCATATCTTCAGAAATCGCACATGTCACAACACTCTATGCATTAGAACAGATTTGTTGAACAAATATGTTAAATAGGAATCCACAAGAAGTAAAAACGAAATGGATTAATAAACCCGTAAGTACTAGCAATGGAAGAGGCCAGTTATGCAGAAATTCCCAGCCTTGATGTGCGGGCAGAGACCGTGAGAAGCTCACTGCAATCAAAGAGCCCCTCGCTCTGGAGTCCCATGCTCAAACTCTTAGCCGCCCAGTACTTCAGATGCTCGCCACATGTAGCTATTTAAGTTAAAATAAAAATGAGTCCCTCAATCACACTAGCCACCTTTCAAGTGCTCAGTGGTCATGTGCAGCCGGTACCTACCATATTGCACAGTACAGATCGAGAACATTTGCACCACTGCAGAAATGTACATTGGATAGCAGTGTTGGGGAACCCTTGGCCAAAACCGCCCTCCCTGGCCAGGCACAATAATAACCACTTGCATAAATTGTCTCACAACAGGAGGTCCCGATAAGGAACACAGTACTGACGAGCTGCCGCCAGCCGATATTATGTCCTGCCAACCTCCCAGAAGCGTCACACTGGAAACCATCTTGACTAAGAGATGCGTGCACCACCGGAAAGGGCCCTGAGTCCAACCAAACATGGACACGAACAACATGATTGGCCAGAGACAACCCAGAGAGCTAGCCCCACCATCATAAAACCTAAGACTGTGAGCCGCGTGGCAGAGCAGTTCTCTGGCTTCCCTTACCCTGCTGCTGCCCAACTGGGCGCCCCTGTTCAATAAAGTTTCTTGCTTTGTCAGCGCGTGTGTCTCCTCAGACAATTCATTTCCGGGTGTTAGACAAGAGCCCACTCCCAGGCCCTGGAAGGGGTCTCCCCCAAGTAGTAGCAGTGTCTCAACCCTTTCTTCTGGAGTTAACATAATTACATAAATACTACAAGTAAGTTTTCACCTCTCTTCCTCCTCTCTCTCTCTCTCTCTCTCTCTCTTCTTTTTGGTTAAAGCTATCGTGGTTCAGAAGTAACTTCTTCAGACCAACTTCTCTGATGAAGTGGCTTCCTCCTTCAGATGTCATCTTAGAATGACTCCCAACTATTCACATGGACCTGAGGAAAGAACAGGCTCAGTGTGTAGCAGATGGCTCAACCCAACGTGAAATCATGGATTTTTAGCCACTATGCAACAGTTAAATGCAACTGATTTGCAGATTTATCTTCTTTTATTTTTTAAAATATTTATTTATTTACTTATTTATTTGGCTCCACCGGGTCTTAGTTGCAGCATGCAGACTCTTTATTGCAGCATGTGTGATCTAGCTCCCCGACCAGGGATCAAACCCAGGGCCCCTGCATTGGGAGCATGGAGTCTTAGCCACTGGACCACCAGGAAAGTCCCTGAAGATTTATTTTAAACCAAATAAATAGTATTGGAAAGATCTTGGGAATATTCTTTACCAGTAGCAGATTTCCTCCTTCCCCAGCTGCTCAGTCTTGCCATGAGTCTCTAAAGGAAAAATTGCTTTAGCAAGAAGGGGATAAAAATGAAAGAGTCATAACATTGCATGTTTTCCTTATATAACATCTAGAAGCCAAAGGCATTTTGGGTATTTTGCTAAAATATAAATGCACACAAAAAAACATATATTACAACCTATGGGTCTTATGAGGAAAACAGTTTGAGAATAAAAACCACATGGATCAAGAGGAAAGAATAACTGAGAAGAGATTTATATGTGTCCATACATAATATCAACATTTCCAAATTCCAGACCCAGGAACAAAACAGACTGATTTGGTAGTGACTGGTAGTGGCTGGGAACAAAGAGAGGTTCCATTTTTGCCTGTAAGGCAATGGGCCAACTCTTCAGTGCCCACGCCTGCAGGTAGTAGGGAGATTGGGACAAGGGAGCCTTTCCTAGGACTGAAAGTTAACTCAAAGGATCCAAACCCAATAGAAAATCAAAAGTCAAAAATGTTTGAACCTGATAACGCAAGGTTTCCTGTAGGCCCAACGAGTGTAGCAAGCTCAAAGTGTGGTAAACTTAAGGAGTGCTAGGTAACAGAGGTTACCCCAAGTATGCCAGGCCATCTAGTCCTTCCCTTGTACCATGTAGGAGGCTCAGAAAGACTCAGGCTTCCTGGCACCAATACAGCTGGTAGAGTGAGGCAAGGCAGATAACAGGCAGAGACAGAGACAAGTACAAAGGAGCCTGGGGCTGGCTCCTCTATCTGACGGGTTGTGGAAACTCTGTCATAATGCAGACATGAGCCAGTTCTTCCGTTTCCACTCAGGTGAAGGAGTGGGGACAAAAGCAGGGGATTCACAGAGCAGTCTATGTTCAGACATCCCGCAGTGCATCCCACATCATCTAGAGGCCTGTTTACACGAGGCAGTATATGAGCCCAAAGGCCAGCATGGGGAAGGCAGGATCCTTTTCTGAGATTAGTTCCAAAGAGGACCAAGCCATGGAGGGCAGGTGCATGAGTCAGGCTTTCCTGGCCCAAATCTGCTTGGCAGCAGAGGCAAGTATAGGGAGGTAAAAGAGAGGAGAAGAATACACTGCTGACTGGAGACCTAACCCTCTTTTGGGGAGACCACCTCTATTCCTCAGACTTCAGGGACAGACGAGATGAGGTAGAGGCTACTGAGATGTATAAACTCCTTTCTTATCAGGACTTAATGAGAACTGTGATGGCCTAACAGTACTGGGGAAGGCAGGGAACGTGCATGTGTGTCTCTGTGTTGTGTTGCTGGTGAGGTAAATACAAAGGAAACAAGGCCAGGTTGACACTCCACAACCGCAATAAAGCGTCCTGGGAAAACGCTCTCTTTGTTCTGATCATCATGCTGTCCCACAGCTCAAGGCATGTACCTTGCCTTCTATCTCCCCCTCCAGCAGTACTCAGAACTTTCTGACCAATAAACACTTCCATTAATAGCCCCATTAGATATTTCCTGGGTACAGCATGGTGAAAACTTAGCAAAAGGACCCAGAATAGGTTTCCAATGACCCTGCCTGAGACCCACTTTCCTCATGGATTAATTAAGACAGAAAAGAAAGATTATCACAAATTAAGTAGTTTCCAAGAAAATATTTGAACAAGAAGATACAAACCTCTGACACTCTGAGATTTCAACGTGTCATAGTGTTCTTCAGACATTCCCAGAGGGGTGTCATTCTAAAAACCAAACTCAAAACATCTGGGAAATAGCAGGACACCATATTCAATTTGACAAGCACCTTTTTTTTTTCTCTAATTTTCATGCCATCCCCACCCAACTGTAACTGCGCTTATACTCAGAATTTTTTAAAAAGTAAAAATTTAGAGACTCAGCTAGGGCTTGTTAACATCACAGCTGAGCTTAGGAAAACATTAATGGAACTTCATCGGCTGCAAGGGAGCTTCCCTACTGAGACGTTCAGCCTCTTCATGCTACCCAGCCATGTAACGCACAGAAAACTAGTCAACTGATGCAGCCCACTGGAAACCACACTGCTCAGTCTAGCCCATAGGATCTCCATCCCATCTGCACATGAGAATCATCTACAAGCTTTCTGTAAAAATGATGTTCTTCCCCACCCCATCCCCCAACCTGCAACAATTAAATCAGAACCTCCAGCTGTGATGTCCAGGCAGAAGGAAGAAAGGAAGGAAGGGAGGGAAGGGGGGGGAAGGGGGGGGAAGGAGGGGGGGAGGGAGGGAGGGGGAGGGAGGAAGGGAGGGAGGGGGAGGGGGAGGGAGGGAGGGAGGGAGGGAGGGAGGGAAAGAAGTCAGACCACTTATTCTCTATAGTATTCCCTTCCCATAAATGTAAAATAAGAAAGTTGGACTAAGCCATCCCTGACACTTCTGTCAGGTTTATGATTCTATAAACATGAGATTTGATGCCTCAAGACATGTTTCAAGGCCAAGTATTGCTGTTTACCACATATGCATTTTTCATTTTAAATATGATGTTTATTTAAATTATAAGACACGTCATTCAGAGAAAACCATCTAGTATTAATTTTGGAGTAAGGGATCCCTACTTAAAGATGGATTGTCCTACATGTAATAGTCACATACAAAAGGTTATAAACTCGTCCTACACTCTATGATGGGAACTGAACACCATCAGCCAAAATGTACTATGCTAACGGTATGCTTTGCTTGTAGAGTAAATCATACAGTTGAACAACAGCAGGTTTGAACTGCATGGGTCCACTTGCATGCAGATATTTTTCAATAGTGACTAATACTCAGATGTGGGGAAACCGCAGATACTGAAGACCGAGGGCTGCCTGTAAGTTATACACAGATTAAACCCCACATTATTCAAGGGTCAACCGTATATACGTAATATTTGTGAACATACTTCAGATACGTACCTTGGATGATAAAAACAAAATGGAAGAAAATGAAAGAATGGAGAAAAACATTAAGCCAGTAGGCAAAATGTAGTGAAAACAGATTCTAGTTTTTAATCAAGGTTATATCCTTGTCTTCAGGGATAGAGTATGGAACAGAGGAGCAGAGTTTTCATGTAAAGTATAACCAGTTCCCTTTTCAGTAGACACCTGCCCCAGAAGAATAACATATATTTTATTGCCATCTTTCATTTGTAATGAGGCAGATTTATCTGTTTCCTGTGTTGGCTGTCCATCAAACAGGAGTCTGATCTGACTCAGCTACAAATGTTTCCATTCACAGTAAGTAATCACTAGCTTAAGCACAAAGCTTAAAATTTAATACTAAACTTCAGCATAGTACCATCCTGCCTGCCGCCTTAAAATGAATTTTTTTGTAGTGTTGATTCCTTCTTTTAGTTTTTTATGAGCTATGATAAGTGACAGTCTCCTCAGGTGCTCCTTCACAGAAGAGGTAGCAGCTTCACCCTTATTGAACACAGGAGTGTAAGTTGTCTACCATCAAGTTTCCTCCTCTAGAAATAGAGATAATAATGCTGACCTTACAAGTAATTATGGAGATTGCATAAAATCACCTATTTGACCACACAGCAAACTGTAAGTTACTGAGGTCTTAAACCTTTAAAAAAAATCCTATAAAATGTAAGATATAACTGTATTCATTATTCCCACTATCATCCCCTCTAAAATTACTCTTCTTCTCCTGCACAGAGTTCTATCATTAACATGTTATATTAATGTGATACTTTTTTTTTTACAAATATTGAACCAACATCAACACCAAAAAATCAAATAATTAGGTATATCTCTAACAAAAAACTGTACAAGATCTATAATGGGAAAACTTCAAAACTCTGATGAACAAAATCAAAAAATATTTAATAAATGGAGATATAATAATTCTAAAGTTTATTTGGAAAGGCAAAAGGTCCTCAATAGCCAGCACAATATTGAAGGAGGAGAAGAAAGTTAGAGGAAAGATACTACTCAACTTTAAGACTTACTGTAAAATTACAGTAATCAAGACTGTATAGTACTGGTAAAAGAATACACATATATGGGGGCTTCCCTGGTGGCACAGTAGTTGAGAGTCTGCCTGCCGATGCAGGGGACACGGGTTCGTGCCCCGGTCCGGGAAGATCCCACGTGCCGCGGAGCGGCTGGGCCCGTGAGCCATGGCCGCTGAGCCTGCACGTCCGGAGCCTGTGCTCCGCAACGGGAGAGGCCACAACAGTGAGAGGCCCGCGTACCGCAAAAAAAAAAAAAAAAAAAAGAATAGACATATATATATTTATATAATGGCACAGAGAACCCAGAAACAGACGCCCACAAATACAGTCAACTAATCTTTGACAAACAGGCAAAGGCAATTCAATGGAAAAAAAAGATAGTCTTTTCAACAAATGGAACAACTAGACAGCCACATGCCAAAAAAAAAAAATCCAGACCTTACACCTTACACAAAAATTAAGTCAAGGTGGTTTATAGACCTAAGTATAAAAAGCAAAACAATAAAACTCCTAGAAGATCACATAGAAAATCCAGGTGACCTTGGTCTGGTGATGACTTTTTACGTACAACACCAAAAACATGATCCATGAAAGAAATATTGGTAAGTTGGACTTCATTAAAATCAAAAGCTTCTGTTGGTGAAAGACACTACTAAGAGAATGACAAGCTCCAGACTGGGAAGAAATCCTAGGAAAACATATATCTGATAAATGACTGATATCTATAACAGTAAAAAAAAAAAACCTCTTAACACTCAACAATAAGAAAATAAACGATCCAACTAAAATAATGGGCAAAACATCTGAACACATACCTCAGCAAACAACAACGGCAAATAAGCATATGAGAAGATGTTCAACATCACATGTCATTACGGAATCTCTCAAAATAAAATGATGAGCTACCACTAAACACCTATTAGAATGTCTAAAATCCAACATAGTGACTATACCAAATGTTGGTGAGGATGTGAAGCAATGGAGAGCCTCTTTCGTTGCTGGTGGGAATGCAAAATGGTCCACTTTGGAAGACAATTTGGAAGTTTCTTACAAAACTAAGCATATTCTTAGGCTTCCCTCGTAGCGCAGTGGTTGAGAGTCCGCCTGCCGTTGCAGGGGACGCGAATTCGTGCCCCGGTCCGGGAGGATCCCACATGCCGCGGAGCGGCTGGGCCCGTGAGCCATGGCCACTGAGCCTGCGCGTCCGGAGCCTGTGCTCCGCAACGGGAGAGGCCACAGCAGTGAGAGGCCCGCGTACCGAAAAAAAAAAAAAAAAAAAAAACTAAGCATACTCTTACCATACGATCCAGAGATCATGCTCCTTGGGTATTTATGTCCACAGAAAAGCCTGCACATGGATGTTTACAGCAGCTCTACTCATAATTGCCAAAACTTAAAAGTGATGAAGATGTCCTTCAATCGATGTATGGATAAATAAACTGTGGTATATCCAGACAATGTAGTAGCATTCAGCACTAAAAAGAAATGAGCTATCAAGCCATAAAAGACATGGAAGAACCTTAAACGCATATTACTAAGTGAAAGACACCAATGCGGAAAGGCTACAAAGTATATGATTCCAGCTACGTACATTCTGGAAAGGGCAAAACCATGGAGACAGTAAAAAGACCAGTAGTTATATTCTCCACTCTGAGTCTGAGGGTGTGTTTATCACCATTTATCATAACTGTTGCCCTATTCTTCTTATAGTATAGATAATAATCTGTAGACAAATCTAAAAATGATAAGAAAACAAGAGCTGGATATTTAAATCCTCCTGGTTTTAATTTGTCTCTTTTTACAATTTGATTTTAAAATATAATTGACAGTATCATAAATGTTATTATTTTACATGTTTACACTATAATTCAGTAAAAATTAAAAAGTCTGATTCAGCTTTCTCGTAGTTTTTTGTTTGTT
The DNA here is from genome assembly GCF_937001465.1 of Orcinus orca. Taxonomy (NCBI): domain Eukaryota; kingdom Metazoa; phylum Chordata; class Mammalia; order Artiodactyla; family Delphinidae; genus Orcinus; species Orcinus orca. Next base: position 126,158,494 of record NC_064580.1, read on the forward strand.
TTGTTTTTTTTAAGGAAAAAATATACCTGGTTTACTTCACTCATTTGTCTTCCTGGCCCTGATAGCCAGGTGAGTTTGCAACCCCTGCTCTACACGAAAGGAGAAATGGAGGAAGAGTATGAATGATTTTCACATCACTCTGGCAACTGGGTGGTGAATGGATAATAGTGGGGCAAGAGTAGCAACAGGAAGAGCAGGTAGGAAACTAAACTAGAGGTGACTGGGATAGAAAGAAGTGGCTAGATTGGAGGTATTTTCAATATACAACTTTGTGATGAGTTTGCTCATGAACTAAGATTTGAAGAGTAAAGACTGGGGAAATAACAAATCTAGGGTTAGGGATTGGAGTTCCAATTTGGACATACTAAGACAAAGATAGCTTATAAACATCCAAGTGGAAATACTGAGCATCCTTTGTACATATATGCAGTATTCACTGGATTTGATGACAAGAATTATCAAGTCACATTGGTGTCAGAAATATTGATGTTGACAAGAGTACATATTTTCATAAAAGTCAGATCATGGTGACATGAGTAGTGAATGGAGAATGAGGAGGTGGTATCCAGAAGTTACCCTACTCTTACAAGACGTTTGGATGTGAAGTAGAACTTAGAAGTGAAGCAGAAGCTAGAAGGGCATATGGGATCAAAATAGATTTTTGTTTGTTTGCTTGTTTTAGACAGAAAATACTAGAGCATGTTTGTAGGCTGATGAGATGATACAGTAGAAAGAGAGAAACTGATGATACAGGAGAGAGAGAGGGAACAATTAATGGAGTGAAGTCCTTAGTAGGCAAAAGAGGAGGGGATACAGGGCATAAGAAGAGTGTACACCTGTGATATGAACAAGGACATTTCTCTCACTGTGATGAATGGAAAGGCAGAGAATATAGGTAGAGATGCAGAAAGACTGCGAAACATGGTAGTGGGAAGGGAAGGATGAGGGGTTTCTTGTTTTATTAATTCTCTTTTTTTTCAATGAAATATGAGGTGAAGTCATCAGCTGAGTTGGTGAATGGGGAAGTTTGAGGAGCAAAAAGATGAAGGTGAAGCAAAGAGTGGTGACAGAAAGTGGTGAGCGTAATAGACTGGAGGTCTCAGTTAGAAAAGGATGTTTGAAACTGAAATTTCAGAAATGGTGTAAGGGAATTATGGGCAATTATATGGGAGTGATTATGTTTTAACTAAAATGTATGTTTTATGAGTACAAGAGCTTTATTTTCCTCACCACTGTATCCCAGACAAGCACACAGTAGTTGTTCAATTAGTACTTAAGTAAATGGATGAATATAAAGATGGCTCATAAAATATAATGGGTACGGAGATACCTGAGGTCAGGATGGGGAACATAAATAAGAGAAAGGGTAAATTAAATCATATCAGTGCAAGAATTGCAGTAAGTAAGCAAAAAGGATAAGAGGAAATGATTAGAGAGTGACATGCTTGAAATTGGAATTTCAGAATCGTAAACAAGGAACTTTGTGGCTGATTTGGGCTTGAGGAAAATGATCAGTGATAACAAGGTCACCCAACTGGAAGGCCAGAGTACTGAACAGGTTATGCCAGCAAAAAATGATAGGAATAAAGAGGAACACAGTGAACCAGGTACCACAGTCTTAATGAGGGTAGGGGTAGCGGTGATCAGGATGTGGACAGATGACATCAATAAGGAGATGAAGTGGGTAGTACAGCCTTATGACATATGTTTCAAAGTAGGGAATTTTGAAGTAAAAATTAAAAGAGAAAATATTTGGAGGAGTCACTGCCAATGATTTTTATTTAATTGACTGATAAACTGAAGAAAGATTGACATCGCATCAAATTCCTTTCTGTTGTTGTTCCTATTTTCATTGCCATAGTCCCCTGTGGTGGGCAGAATAATGGCCCTCGAAGATGTCCACGTCCATGTAAGCTCTGGAACCTGGATGTCACCTTACATGGCAAAAGGGACTCTGCCGATATGATTAAGTTAAGGACCTTGAGATGGGGAGATTATCCTAGGTTTTCCATGTGGACCAAATGTAATCACAAGGGTCCTTACAGGAAAGAGATAGGAAGGTCAGAGTAGTTGGACATGTGATGACAGAAACAAGAGGCTGGAATAATGTGAGGAAGGAAACGTGCAAAGCAAGGAATACAGGCAGCCTCCAGAAGATGAAAAAGGCAACAGAACAGATTCTCCTCTGATAATGTTCAGAAGAAATACCACCCTACTTACACCTTGATTGTAAACTTCTGACCTCCCAAAATGAAAGCGAATAAATTGTGTTGTTTTAAGCCACTAAGTTAGTGGTTGTGTGTTACAGCAGCAGTAGGAAACTAACACAGTCCCTGGACACCATCACGAGCTATAGGAGAAAGCTGTCTCCCCAAGATGACATGGCAGGCTTTAGGCAATCCTTCTCTCTTGCGTTTCAAGATAATGTGGCACCCTGCCTCATACTCATGCCTGTCACAGAACGTGCATGTGTTGTGCTGTGAAGTCCTTAAGGGAAGTAGCCTCCCTCCTTTCCATCTTGCATGTATATGGGTTGTTGCACTTCTCACAGTAGTTTACAGTAATGATTTAAGTGTCTTATCTAGCTTTCCCCTGACTGTAACTTCCCTGTAGTTTTCCTATATATTCTCTATCGCCTTAATCTCAGTGCTTAGCAAAAGATTTATCACTGTGCTCAGCACACGTGAATTAAACAGAATCTAGAAAGGGTGAAACATACCCCACTTACAGATGCCAGGAAGAAAGCTCAATACGTAAGCCATGGGCTCTAAAGAGGATAGAAACAGACAACCAGGATCACAGGGCAGGGCTGGAGAGCAGCAAACCAGCCTTACTGCTGAGATCCTGTTTGCTCCCTAGATCCCACTTGCCTGAGGTCAGGTGTGGTCCTAGAGCCTGACATGTCCTTTGTGAAAAAACACAACCCAAGCATAAGGTACTTGAGTGACGCTTGGCTCATTTACAAAGTCAGTCAACAAGTCTGGATTGTACAATAACTTCAAAAATGAGCAGCAAAATTAAATCTCATTAAAGATGTAACTTTTTGAATTGCCTTCTGAGTCAGCTTATGAGTCAGATAAGAAAATTGGTCCCATTGTTTACTAGTCACACCTTATTTCTGAGAAAAATAGAAATTTATTGAATGAATCAATGAATGAATTTCAGGCTCCTAAGAAGACTTTCAACAATTTCCGAAGTAAAATATCTTCACTCAAAGGACAAAAAATGTGCCACAGGATCTAAAGGCCTCTTCTCAAAGAGATTACTCGGAGGAAATAGCAGACATTTACGTGTGTACCTTTTGATCTCTGTGTTAAACGTCACTTGCATTCCTTACCCCAGCTCACCAGGAGTAACTCTGGCACATTTAAAATGGACTTTGCCAGTTCCAGAGGTAGCTTATCTCAAAACAGGCTTTTGAACCCCAAAAAAAGCTACCTTGATTTTCTACCATGAAAGCTGACTGTAATTCATTCATTAATCCAACAAACATTTAAGTGCTTATCTGAACTAGGCACTGGAAATACCATGATAGACAAGACAGATTCCTGACATCACTGAACTCAGAGTCTAGCCAAGGGGATAGACAGTGGATGAGCAATCTCCCTGATGATGAGTCTTATGTCATGGGGAACACAGAGTGCTATGGGATTCTCACCTAAACTGGGGAAAGCTTCTCGGAGGAAATGACCTTGAGCTGAGAATTTAAGCAACAGATAGGGATTAGCTGGGTGAAAATGGCAACAGAAAAGAGTGGGTGCAATTTCAGGCAAAGGATCAGCGTGTATAAATATATCAGCATGTACCTGAAGCAACAAAGAGCATGACTGTTTGAAGAATTAAAATAATTTCAGTGTGGCTAGAGCAGAAAGGATAAGAGGGAGAAGGTAGGTGGGTCACTAGTATGGTCAAGTCCACGGGTCCCTACAGCTCATGTTAGAGATTTTTCTCAGGACCAGTCAAGTAAACAGGAAGAAAGAATGCCATCCAGATCTATGATTCTATGATGGATTTAATTTAGGTTGTATTTCTGTTGAGGTCCTCATTTCAGCTGGATAAAATATATGTATGCATGTATGCATTAAGGGTGTGTTTTAGAACAGGGAACTGGATGCTGGTACGTGAAGACCAAGTCATAGGCGGGTCATACCAGAAAGAGCACCGAAGCTGGCTCTGAACCTAAGCACCAGCTGGTAGCAGCTACATCAAATTGCGTGTTCTGCCTCTCACAGCAGCGGTTCCTCCTCAAAAGCTATGTCCAAACAATACGATGTCTACTGGTAGTGAAAGATCATCCTTGCCCAGATGCTGGATTCAGAGCCCGCTAAAGCAGAGGTGAAGCGATTTACCAGAGGCGTCGTTTGCCACACCCTGACTGTTCTATTTTGCGGCATATATTTGCATTAGAAGGTGGTGCATGGGCAGTTCTGCGCTCCCCCACAGAGGCCCAGCATGCAAACAGCTGTGGCCGCACACGGTAGTCACTGTCACGTGTTGCCAGCAGCATAGGCGTCTGTGCTGACCATACATACAAATAGTTCCCCCGCTACTGAGAATGCCTAACAGGTGAGGGGCACCGGAGGGAAATTTAAAACAAACAACGAAACCCAGAAACTCCATTTCTCTTCATCACGAACACCTTCATGATCAGTAGAGTCAAGCACTGCATTCATGCTAAATACGGACCACCTTGACATTTAAAGTCCCATGTTGCTTTAAGATTAAATAGCTTCAGAGTGAGAAATTATTGCTATAGTAACAGATGATCCACAGTTCTTTTAAAAATAAACTTCCATGTCAAAGCAAGAATCCATTCAAACTGTATTAATAATAAGCAAGCAAACTGAAAAAGAGAAAGGTGGTATTTAAAAGCATTGAATGTTTTCCATTTTTATTTCTTTAAAGAAACTACATAACCATACCTAGAATAGAAATTTTGCATCGAATCAAAGGATTCCCATTTGCTCAACACCAAGGGAGAGCTTTGCTTTTCCAGCGAAAACATTTCTTGCTTTTTATACCTAAGATTTTAATAAAGGGCACAACATCTGCAAATGTGTTTGGTTCTTTTGAGAAAAACAAAGACCCCTCTTTTTTTAAGGGATTGGCTCTTAACTAAACAGAGGGAGGCTTTGTTACGAACACGGACTGAAGTTAGATTGACTTCAATCTTCCTTCAATTTTCTATTTATGTGATTCTTTATGTGACCTTAGATAACCAGTTTTCTCCTTTTCTGTGGCTTAGGTCAAATGCCTGAAAAAAATGGACGAATATTTCAAGGCCCCTTGCCCAGCATTAACTACAAGAGTCAGAATTAGTCAACTGGTTCCCCAGTGGCACAGGGCTCACAGAGACCTGGGATCACATCCCTGCCCAGTAACTTGTGACCCTGAGCTAGTCCCTTCACTTTTCTAAAACTCACATACTTCATCTGTAAAACAGGACTTCTGATGGCTGCATGCCTTCTTCCACACTGGATTTGGGGGAACATCAAAAGAAATGAAGAGATGTGAACATGCTTTGGAAACTCCAAAATTGAGAGATCATAACTGCATTGCTCTCCTCTCTCACAAAGAAACTTTGTGTTGTTGTCATGTGTATGTGTGTGAAATTTTGCACTCTTAATGTGTAGTTACACATGTTGGTTTTTCTCAGAACAGATACTGTGCTTCTCAGCCACAGGAGACAAAGTGCTTCTGAAGCCACTTCTAGTTTATAGTCAAGCGCAAAAGAAAAAAGAGAGAGACTCTCATCAGCATAAAGTCTGATTGGATAGGGAAGAGCAGGGTGCAGCTGCCAGTAATTTATAACTATTCTCCCATTTTACAGATGAGGAAAGTGAAGCTCAAATAAATGTGGTTTCAAGTCTAAGGATTCACAGTTAGTAACGGGCAAGATCCAGCCTAAATTCAGATCTTATGATTTTTTAGTCTGGTCTTCTTTCCACTAAAAGAACTCCAGAGGAAAGCTGGATGAGACTTGAGTGCTAAAAGGATGAGAATGTCATAACTAATAAGAACCTGCTGTATAAAAAAATTAAAAATTAAAAAAAGAAAGGATGAGAATGTCAGCCTTCCAGACTGGGTATAAAATCTTTTGGTCAGTTTCACTTTGAAAGGTAAACTGTGACAAGGGAATGCATTCCTATCTCAAGGACCAGTTGAGGTTCTATACCTCAACTAGGGAAAGATAATAAAGTTAGAACTACGCATGAGGGAAAGGGGAAGCCAGTGGCCTCTAATTTTTCTAGAAAAGGAATAAACATCCCTGAAAAACAAAAAGATGAATTTAGCTGAAGTGAGGAAATCATGGTTCCGGTTTCTGGCTTTCAGAGACATTTCATCAAAGAGATTTTTAACTACATGCAAGAAAATAACTCACCTAAGATCACACACCTGACCTCTTCTTGCAGGTTAGGCCTGGATGTCCATTCTCAATGACAAAGGGGAGCCTCAGGCTGGGGGCTCTGCCTCAGTCTATGATCAGGTAAACTGGAGCTCCTCTTGGATCTAAGTTGAATACTGAATTTGATTCCGATTCGCTACTTTGGGTATGTATGATGCAACGCTGCCCAGAAAAGTGGTTATAATAGAATTGATTTTTTACCAGAACTGAATATTGACGAATTTCTCAGAGTTCTTTGTGCACAGGAGGTAACCAGGCTTACAGTTCAACACACACTGGGAGCGAGCTAGCCTTGGTGGGGGAATGTCCCCAGCGCCATCTAGTGTCAATGACACTGGAGTAAATGTTCTTGAAATGAGAAGTACTCACAAGTGCCATCTAGTGACACAGGGAAAAAGGACTCCCAGGACCAGAGAATTTCGCAGAAACCCTTTGGGAACTAAAACTAAATAAAACTGATTTCACTAGCAGACAGAAACCAACAGCACAATAAAAGCATCATGCACCATGATCAAGTGGGTTTATCCCAGGAATGCAAGGATTCTTCACTATACGCAAATTAATCAATGTGATAAACCATATTAACAAATTGAAGGAGAAAAACCATATGATCATCTCAACAGAGGCAGAAAAGGATTTTGACAAAATCCAACACCCATTTACGGTAAAAACCCTCCAGAAAGTAGGCAAAGAGGGAACTACTTCAACATAATAAAGGCCATATACAACAAACCCACAGCCAACATCATCCTCAAAGGTGAAAAACTGAAACCATTTCCTCTAAGATGAAGAACAAGACTAGGTTGCCCACTCTCACCACTCTTCTTCAACACAGTGTCGGAAGTTTTAACCGCAGCAATAAGAGAAGAAAAAGAAATAAAAGGAATCCAAATCGGAAAAGAAGAAGTAAAGCTGTCACTGCAGATGGCATGATACTATACATAGAGAAACCTAAAGATGCTACCAGAAAACTACTAATCAATGAATTTTGTTAAAACAGCAGGATACGGGGGGGACCTTGAAGATGGCGGAAGAGTAAGACGCGGAGATCACCTTCCACCCCACAGATACACCAGAAATACATCTACACGTGGAACAACTCCTACAGAACACCTACTGAAGGCTGGCAGAAGACCTCATACCTCCCAAAAGGCAAGAAACTCCCCACGTACCTGGGTAGGGCAAAAGAAAAAAAGAAAAAACAGAGACAAAAGAATAGGGAAGGCACCTGCACCACTGGGAGGGAGCTGTGAAGGATGAAAAGTTTCCACACACTAGGAAGCCCCTTCGCGGGCGGAGACTGCGGGAGGCGGAGGGGGGAGCTTCGAAGCCGCGGAGGAGAGCACAGCCACAGGGGTGCGGAGGGCAAAGCGGGGAGATTCCCGCACAGAGGATCGGTGCCGACCGGCACTCACCAGCCCGAGAGGCGTGTCTGCTCACCAGCCGGGGCGGGTGGGGCTGGGAGCTGAGGCTCTGAGGCTCGCGTTTCGGTTTCGGACAGAGCGCAGGGAGAGGACTGGGGTTGGCGGCTTGAACATAGCCTGAAGGGGTTAGTGCACCACGGCTAGCCGGGAGGGAGTCCGGGGAAAAGTCTGCACCTGCCGAAGAGGCAAGAGACTTTTTCTTCCCTCTTTGTTTCCTGGTGCGTGAGGAGAGGGGTTTAAGAGCACTGCTTAAAGGAGCTCCAGAGACGGGCGCGAGCCGCGGCTAAAAGCGCGAACCCCAGAGACGGGCGGGAGACGCTAAGGCTGCTGCTGCCGACAACAAGGGGCCTGTGTGCGAGCACAGGCCACTCTCCACACCCCTCTTCCGCGGAGCCTGTGCAGCCCTCCACTGCCAGGTTCCCGGGATCCAGGGACAACTTCCCCGGGAGAACGCACGGCGGGCCTCAGGCTGGTGCAAAGTCATGCCGGACTTTGCCGCCGCAGGCCCGCCCCGCACTCCGTGCCCCTCCCTCCCCGCCGGCCTGAGTGCGCCCCCGAATCAGCGGCTCCTTTAACCCCGTCCTGTCTGGGCACAAAACAGACGCCCTCCAGCGACCTACACGCAGAGGCAGGGCCAAATCCAAAGCTGAGCCCCTGGGAGCTGTGAGAACAAAGAAGAGAAAGGGAAATCTCTCCCAGCAGCCTCAGGAACAGCGGATTAAAGCTCCACAATCAACTTGATATACCCTGCATCTGTGGAATACCTGAATAGACAACCAATCATCCCAAATTGAGGAGGTGGGCTTCGAGGGCAAGATCTATGATTTTTTTCCCCTTTTCCTCTTTTTGTGAATGTGTATGTGTATGCTTCTGTGTGAGATCTTGTCTGTATAGTTTTGCTTCCACCATTTGTCCTAGGGTTCTATCCGTCCATGGTTTTTTTAAAAAATTTTTTTCTTAATAAATTTAATAACTTTATTATACTTTACCTTCTTTCTTTCTTTCTTTCTTTCTTTCTTTCTTTCTTTCCTTCCTTCCTTCCTTCCTTCCCTCCCTCCTTTGGACAACGAATCATCTCAAATTGAGGAGGTGGTCTCTGAGAGCAAGATTTATGATTTTATCCCCTTTACCTCTTTTTGTGAGGGTGTATGTGTATGCTTCTGTGTAAGATTTTGTCTGTATAGCTTTGCTTCCAACATTTGTCCTAAAGTTCTATCCGTCCCTTTTTTTTCTAAATAAGTATTTTTTAATTCAATAACTTTATTATACTTTATATTATTTTACTGTATCTTCTTTCTTTCTTTTTTCCTTCTTTCCCTCCTTCCTTCCTTCCTCCCTCCCTCACTCCCTCCTTTCTTTCCTTCTTGCCTTCTTTCCTTCTTTGCTTCTTTCTTTCTTTCTTCCCTCCTTCCTTCCTTCCCTCCTTCCTTCCTTCCCTCCTTCCCTCCTTTCTTTCTTTCTTTCTTTCTTTCTTTCTTCATACTTCTACTAATTCTCTCTACTTTCTCTCCCTTTTATTCTGAGCCGTGTGGATGAAAGGCTCTTGGTGCTCCAGCCAGGAGTCAGGGCTCTGCCTCTGAGGTAGGAGAGCCAACTTCAGGACACTGGTCAACAAGAGACCTCCCAGATCCACATAATATCAAACGGCGAAAATCTCCCAGAGACCTCCATCTTAACACCAGCATCCAGCTTCACTCAACGGCCAGCAAGCTACAGTGCTGGACAACCTATGCCAAACAACTAGCAAAACAGGAACACAACCCCACCCATTAGCAGAGAGGCTGCCTAAAATCATAATAAGGCCACAGACACCCCAAAACACACCACCAGACGTGAACCTGCCCACTAGAGAGACAAGATCCAGCCTCATCCACCACAACACAGGCACTAGTCCCCTCCACCAGGAAGCCTAAACAACCCACTGAACCAACCTTAGCCACTGCAGACAGACATCAAAAACAGTGGGAACTACGAACCTGCAGCCTGCAAAAAGGAGACCCCAAACGCAGTAAGATAAGCAAGATGAGAAGACAGAAAAACACACAGCAGATAAAGGAGCAAGATAAAAATGCACCAGACCTAACAAATGAAGAGGAAATAGCCAGTCTACCTGAAAAAAGAATTCAGAATAATGATAGTAAGGATGATCCGAAATCTTGGAAATAGAATGGACAAAATGCAAGAAACAGTTAACAAGGACCTAGAAGAACTAAAGAGGAAACAAGCAACGATGAACAACACAATAAATGATATTAAAAGTACTCTAGATGGGATCAATAGCAGAATAACTGAGGCAGAAGAACGGATAAGTGACCTGGAAGATAAAATAGTGGAAATAACTACTGCAGAGCAGAATAAAGAAAAAAGAATGAAAAGAACTGAGGACAGTCTCAGAGACCTCTGGGACAACAATAAACGCACCACCATTCGCATTACAGGGGTTCCAGAAGAAGAAGAGAAAAAGAAAGGGACTGAGAAAATATTTGAAGAGATTAGAGTTGAAAACTTCCCTAATATGGGAAAGGAAATAGTTAATCAAGTCCAGGAAGCACAGAGAGTCCCATACAGGATAAATGCAAGGAGAAATACGCCAAGACACATATTAATCAAACTGTCAAAAATTAAATACAAAGAAAGCATATTAAAAGCAGCAAGGGAAAAACAACAAGTAACACACAAGGGACTCCCCATAAGGTTAACAGCTGATCTCTCAGCAGAAACCCTACAAGCCAGAAGGGAGTGGCAGGACATACTGAAAGCGATGAAGGAGAAAAACCTGCAGCCAAGACTACTCTACCCAGCAAGGATCTCATTCAGATTTGATGGAGAAATTAAAACCTTTACAGACAAGCAAAAGCTGAGAGAGTTCAGCACCACCAAACCAGCTTTACAACAAATGCTAAACGATCTTCTCTAGGCAAGAAACACAAGAGAAGGAAAAGACCTATAATAACGAACCCAAAACAATTTAGAAAATGGGAATAGGGACATACATATCGATAATTACCTTAAATGTAAATGGACTAAATGCTCCCACCAAAAGACACAGATTAGCTGAATGGATACAAAAACAAGACCCTTATATATGCTGTCTACAAGAGACCCACTTCAGACCTAGAGACACATACAGACTGAAAGTAAGGGGATGGAAAAAGATATCCCATGCAAATGGAAACCAAAAGAAAGCTGGAGTAGCAATTCTCATATCAGACAAAATAGACTTTAAAATAAGGACTATTAAAAGAGACAAAGAAGGACACTACATAATGATCAAGGGATCGATCCAAGAAGAAGATATAACAATTGTAAATATTTATGCACCCGACATAGGAGCACCTCAATACATAAGGCAAATACTAACAGCCATAAAAGGGGAAATGGACAGTAACACATTCATAGCAGGGGACTTAAACACCCCACTTTCACCCATGGACAGATCATCCAAAATGAAAATAAATAAGGAAACACAAGCTTTAAATGATACATTAAACAAGATGGACTTAATTGATATTTATAGGACACTCCATCCAAAAACAACAGAATACACATTTTTCTCAAGTGCTCATGGAACATTCTCCAGGATAGATCGTATCTTGGGTCACAAATCAAGTCTTGGTAAATTTAAGAAAATTGAAATTGTATCAAGTATCTTTTCTGACCACAACGCCATGAGACTAGATATCAATTACAGGAAAAGATCTGTAAAAAGTACAAACACATGGAGGCTAAACAATACACTACTTAATAATGAAGTGATCACTGAAGAAATCAAAGAGGAAATCAAAAAATACCTAGAAACAAATGACAATGGAGACACAACGACCCAAAACCTGTGGGATGCAGCAAAAGCAGTTCTAAGGGGGAAGTTTATAGCAATACAAGCCCACCTTAAGAAGCAGGAAACATCTCGAATAAACAACCTAACCTTGCACCTCAAGCAATTAGAGAAAGAAGAACAAAAAAACCCCAAAGCTAGCAGAAGGAAAGAAATCATAAAAATCAGATCCGAAATAAATGAAAAAGAAATGAAGGAAACAATAGCAAAGATCAATAAAACTAAAGGCTGGTTCTTTGAGAAGATAAACAAAATAGATAAACCACTAGCCAGACTCATCAAGAAAAAAAGGGAGAAGACTCAAATCAATAGAATTAGAAATGAAAAAGGAGAGGTAACAACTGACACTGCAGAAATAAAAGAGATCATGAGAGATTACTGCAAGCAACTCTATGCCAATAAAATGGACAATCTGGAAGAAATGGACAAATTCTTAGAAATGCACAACCTGCCAAGACTGAATCAGGAAGAAATAGAAAATATGAACAGACCAATCACAAGCACTGAAATTGAAACTGTGATTAAAAATCTTCCAACAAACAAAAGCCCAGGACCAGATGGCTTCACAGGCGAATTCTATCAAACATTTAGAGAAGAGCTAACACCTATCCTTCTCAAACTCTTCCAAAATACAGCAGAGGGAGGAACACTCCCAAACTCCTTCTACGAGGCCACCATCACCTTGATACCAAAACCAGACAAGGATGTCACAAAGAAAGAAAACGACCGGCCAATATCACTGATGAACATAGATGCAAAAATCCTCAACAAAATACTAGCAAACAGAATCCAACAGCACATTAAAAGGATCACACACCATGATCAAGTGGGGTTTATTCCAGGAATGCAAGGATTCTTCAATATACGCAAATCTATCAATGTGATAAACCATATTAACAAATTGAAGGAGAAAAACCATATGATCATAAAAACCATAGATGCAGAGAAAGCTTTTGACAAAATTCAACACCCATTTATGATAAAAACCCTGCAGAAAGTAGGCATAGAGGGAACTTTCCTCAACATAATAAAGGCCATATATGACAAGCCCACAGCCAACATCATCCTCAATGGTGAAAAACTGAAAGCATTTCCACGAAGATCAGGAACAAGACAAGGTTGCCCACTCTCACCACTCTTATTCAACATAGTTTTGGAAGTTTTAGCCACAGCAATCAGAGAAGAAAAGGAAATAAAAGGAATCCAAATTGGAAAAGAAGAAGTAAAGCTGTCACTGTTTGCAGATGACATGATCCTATACATAGAGAATCCTCAAGATGCTACCAGAAAACTACTAGAGATAATCAATGAATTTGGTAAAGTGGCAGGATACAAAATTAATGCACAGAAATCTCTGGCATTCCTATATACTAATGATGAAAAATCTGAAATTGAAATCAAGAAAACACTCCCATTTACCATTGCAACAAAAAGAATATAATATCTAGGAATAAACCTACCTAAGGAGACAAAAGACCTGTATGCAGAAACTTATAAGACACTGATGAAAGAAATTAAAGATGATACAAATAGATGGAGAGATATACCATGTTCTTGGATTGGAAGAATCAACATTGTGAAAATGACTCTACTACCCAAAGCAATCTATAGGTTCAATGCAATCCCTATCAAACTACCACTGGCATTTTTCACAGAACTAGAACAAAAAATTTTGCAATTTGTGTGGAAACAGAAAAGACCCCGAATAGCCAAAGCAATCTTGAGAACGAAAGAAGGAACTGGAGGAATCAGGCTCCCTGACTTCAGACTGTACTACAAAGCTACAGTAATCAAGACAGTATGGTACTGGCACAAAAACAGAAAGATAGATCAATGGAACAGGATAGAAAGCCCAGAGATAAACCCACGCACATATGGACACCTTATCTTTGGTAAAGGGGGCAGGAATGTACAGTGGAGAAAGGACAGCCTCTTCAATAAGTGGTGCTGGGAAAACTGGAGAGATACATGTAAAAGTATGAGATTAGATCACTCCCTAACACCATACACAAAAATAAGCTCAAAATGGATTAAAGACCTAAATGTAAGGCCAGAAACTATCAAACTCTTAGAGGAAAACATAGGCAGAACACTCTATGACATACATCACAGCAAGATCCTTTCTGACCCACCTCCTAGAGTAATGGAAATAAAAACAAAAATAAACAAATGGGACCTAATGAAACTTCAAAGCTTTTGCACAGCAAAGGAAACCATAAACAAGACCAAAAGACAACCCTCAGAATGGGAGAAAATATTTGCAAATGAAGCAACCGACAAAGGATTAATCTCCAAAATTTACAAGCAGCTCATGCAGCTCAATAACAAGAAAACAAACAACCCAATCCAAAAATGGGCAGAAGACCTAAGTAGACATTTCTCCAAAGAAGATATACAGACTGCCAACAAACACATGAAAGAATGCTCAACATCATTAATCATTAGAGAAATGCAAATCAAAACTACAATGAGATATCATCTCACACCAGTCAGAATGGCCATCATCAAAAAATCTAGAAACAATAAATGCTGGAGAGGGTGTGGAGAAAAGGGAACCCTCTTGCACTGCTGGTGGGAATGTGAATTGGTTCAGCCACTATGGAGAACAGTATGGAGGTTCCTTAAAAAACTACAAATAGAACTACCATATGACCCAGCAATCCCACTACTGGGCATATACCCTGAGAAAACCAAAATTCAAAAAGAGTCATGTACCATAATGTTCACTGCAGCTCTATTTACAATAGCCCGGAGATGGAAACAACCTAAGTGCACATCATCGGATGAATGGATAAAGAAGATGTGGCACATATATACAATGGAATATTACTCGGCCATAAAAAGAAACGAAATTGAGCTATTTGTAATGAGGTGGATAGACCTAGAGTCTGTCATACAGAGTGAAGTAAGTCAGAAAGAAAAAGACAAATACCGTATGCTAACACATATATATGGAATTTAAGAAGAAAAAAAAATGTGTCATGAAGAACCTAGGGGTAAGACAGGAATAAAGACACAGACCTACTGGAGAACGGACTTGAGGATATGGGGAGGCGGAAGGGTGAGCTGTGACAGGGCGAGAGAGAGTCATGGACATATACACACTAACAAACGTAAGGTAGATAGCTAGTGGGAAGCAGCCGCATGGCACAGGGATATTGGCTCGGTGCTTTGTGACCGCCTGGAGGGGTGGGATAGGGAGGGTGGGAGGGAGGGAGACGCAAGAGGGAAGAGATATGGGAACATATGTATATGTATAACTGATTCACTTTGTTATAAAGCAGAAACTAACACACCACTGTAAAGCAATTATACCCCAATAAAGATGTTAAAAAAAAAAAGTGAAAAAAAATAAAAAAAGTAACTAGGGGGCTTCCCTGGTTGGCGCAGTGGTCGAGAGTCCGCCTGCCGATGCAGGGGACCCGGGTTCGTGCCCCCGGTCCGGGAAGATCCCACGTGCCGCGGAGCGGCTGGGCCCGTGAGCCACGGCCGCTGAGCCTGCGCGTCCGGAGCCTGTGCTCCGAAACGGGAGAGGCCCGCGTACCGCCAAAAAAAAAAAAAAAAAAAAAAGCATTGCAACTTTTGTAAAAGAGTAACTACAACTTTGTATCAGAATATTCCCTAACCACAAAACACATTGTTACAATGTAGGTCTGCATATCACCCAAGACAAAAGTAACAAAAAAGTATCTACTTGCAAGGTCAAACTTAGGCCATAGGCTGTTACAACTCATCAATGGGCTGTTCCAGAGATTCATTTAAAGTTTCTTTCTAACATTAAAGAGCGATTCCAGTTGAAACTGTATCATATATGGTCATTAGGTTTACCCTTCATTCACAAAGCCTATTTAACCCTGAATACATGTGAAGCACTTCTTCCAAGTCACCAGCGCTTACGTCTTTATGTCCAGGTTAAAAAAGAA
The DNA here is from genome assembly GCF_937001465.1 of Orcinus orca. Taxonomy (NCBI): domain Eukaryota; kingdom Metazoa; phylum Chordata; class Mammalia; order Artiodactyla; family Delphinidae; genus Orcinus; species Orcinus orca. Next base: position 126,174,082 of record NC_064580.1, read on the forward strand.
AATGCATTCTCAGTGGGAGGGCCATTTCACCAATAACACCAAAATGAGCAGTAAAGATCATGCTAGGTGCCAATAACTTAACTCTCTACCACTGCACAAGAGGTGTGATCAGGGCAGTTTGGGCTGCACCAGGATTTATTATACCGCATAACAGGCAGCCTGGAGTTAGGCAGCGCGGTTGGTTAATTTCAGTGAGCCAGAGACGCAACAACGTATCAAAGACCCAGGCAAGCGTTCCCGCCCTAGCATTTTACACTTATCCTCAGAGCACCGAGGATGGCTGGCTGCAGCACTTAACCGACATTCCCACGCAGACAATAAAGACCAGTAAGAAAGAGGAGCGCTTTTATCACATCCACCCCTCTCTGGGCAGAGAGAGGGGGATCTTTCCTTCCAGATGTGCTCGCCCCCGCTCTTTCCCCTCACCATGAAAACTTCTCTCAGTGGCCGGGACTATATCACATGTCGATGCCCGAAACCAATCACAGCAAGAGGAATGGTTCTCAGGCCTAGCTGCACATTGGAATCACCTGGGAGCTGTGGAAACAATGTTAACGCTAGGCAAGAGTAGGTTTTAAAAGTTCCCCAGCTATTCCATATGTATGCTCAGAAGCCAGGCCTACGATCTCTGGTAGGAGGTCTACTCTGAGGACTTGGGAAGGCAAACACCTGTACAAAACTGGGGTTCTGCTAGCAGCCACGGACCTGGAACAGCCAAAGGCCACGTGTGAACAATTAATAAATTTGCCGCATGGACATACCTTGCTATAGCCAAGAGAAGGGATCTCTGCAGGTCAGTCGCCCACTAGAGGACCTATTACGAGAAATAAAAAAAGATTTCTGTTATAAGAGATTTGATAGCTATCTTAATCCGCTAATCCCCTGCAAAAAAAAAAAAAGTGGAGGAGGAAAATACCTTATAAACTTCAGCTCGAGTGTTGAATTAATTAAACAAGGAGGTCATTAGATGGAGGTGGCTCTAATGCCTTGGAGGCCTATATAAGCAAACCAAAATCAAAATCTAATCCTGTAAATGCCTCAAGGTTACCAGATTGAAACCTAAGGACGACCAATCCCAAACAGCCAACTAAGCTTGAAGCTACATCCCATCGATAATTTCCTTACCTTGGTTATGCCTTTTCTCTATAAAAGTTCCCCCCCTACCCAGTTCCGGTCAGCAGGCCACTCCTAACCACTTCCGGTTTGGTGCTGCCCGATTCTGATTTTTGTTCAAACTCTTAAGAATTTTTAATATGCCTCAGTTTATCTTTTAATAGTTCTGATGTCAGAACAGGGAACCAAAGGAGCCCCCAGGAGCACTGAGCAAACAAGCAGAGGTACCTGTGAAGCCCCTTGACCGGCTGCCTGCTCGCTGCCTCGGGAGGGGGGCGAGTTCGTCTCGGAGGCTGGATCCCAGCTCCGGCTTTTACGTTATAAGCTTTCAGACTTCGAGCCTTTCTTTCTCCGGAGTGGGGCGAGAAACTGGCCAGAATCAGACTTGTTCCGACTCAGCAACCGAACCGATTCCAGGGACGAACTGTGTCCAACTTACAAAGGGGACGAGGACCAGGACGACTTAGAAAATGGACCAGGTCCGATGACAAACTCGGTCCGTCCGACTTTGAAACTGGAGCCGGTGCAGAACAAAGTGGTTCCACCTTAGAAACCGAAATGGGTCTGGGGACGGACTGGGTCCAACTTAGAAACCAGACCCGGTCCAGGACAGATTGGGTTTGACCTAGAAACCGGACTGGGTCCAGTATGAGGCCTCAGGTGAATAAAATTTTGTTTTAAGGTTAACCTTACCAAAGATAATCCTGAATTACAGTGGCCACAGTGGAGAACTTTTAACCACCTGAGATAACCTTATCCCCTTACGAGGTGCCCTAGAGGAAAGGGGTCTCAGCCAGGCACTCACTCTGAAGGGTAGAGGGAAAGTTATTCTTCCTCCTCTACAGTTTCTAGTGACCAGGATGAGACCTACTGGGACACCCCACTCACTCCGAATCCTGCAGACGGCATCCTGGGAAAACTGGCAGAAGCCTGGCAAAGGGTAAGAATTCTTACCAAGGTCAGCTCTCCAAACTCTGTGGAGCCTGGTCGAGAGAGGAAGGGAAAATTTCACGTTGTCCCTTCCTTTCCCAATTTACATTGGCTGGAAAACACATTGGTTATGGAGCCTTTCCCTCCCAGGGAGAGCTGTGAGATATCAATGTTTTACCTGGTCTTCTCTAGGATGCCCAGAGGCATCTCATGAAATACAAACTCCAGGGAAGTCATTCTTATCGGGGAAAAAAGAAGTGGCAGCAGCAGCTATTTGGACATTGAGTGAATGAAAAATCTTAACACTTTTTCCCACTAGTATTAGTAAAATCTTTAACCATCTGAGCAGGTAAACTTAACTTATTCTATCTGCCAGAAACACAATTGGAACCCAACCATTCTTTTATAAACTAGTGAATTTTGCATTATTGTATGTATCTCATGCCTAAAAAATTGAAACAAAAGCTATAAGACCTCTGCATCTGTCTGTATGTTTATGTATGTAGGTGATAAATATGTGATATTCTTCTACCTTTGGATGGTATAGCCAAAATTCATTTGTAAAGAGCTCTATTTAATAGGCTGAAAAAACAAACATTTATATAAATCAAGTGTATGCTAAGAAATGTACAGACCAACCCAAGTGTTTTTCAGGTTCACGTGATCTAGCATAATCTTTGGTGAATGAAAGCTAGTTTAAGTCCGTTGGTTTAATTGAAACAGGCATGTCTTTAGAGTGATCAGTATTAAGTAGAATATTTTTATTCTACCAAGGTTAACTAAAGTCAAATACGCTTTTGCAATCTCTGTTACATAATTTGTCAGCAAGGATGGTAACTTAAGATGATGGCTGGCTGTTCAATGTCTCATGAAATTTTCAGGAGTAATCTAAACAATTGTTAAGAACAAGTAAATTAAGGAGATGTAAGATAAAAATTTGTAAGTGTACTTTTCAGCAATAATCATGCCTTATGGTATATTTGCTTAAGAATAGTTTCCAAACTCTTTTTGGTAACTTAAAACCTTAAAGTTGGATGAGATAAGTTAAATGAAGGCTAGTCATTGAACATCTAGATCATTTCCAAGTAAGATAAAATACTGCAACGTTAATTACTGAACATAGATTTATCCACTTTTGGCTTTCTTTGGCAGAGGAACTGAAGATATTTGGTTCTATCAGTAAGCATATTTTGTGCCACATTGAAAAATTACTAAGAGGAAGAATATACTTCTAGAAACTGTGAAAAGTATTTATAAATTTGCCAATCCACAGAATGCTAGTGTAACAAACAGTCCACACTGATCACTTCTTAGTTTTCACTAGGAATAAAGGATTCTAAAAGGTCAAGAATTCTAATAAATATATGTAATTAAAGCCAGTTAGAAATAAGAAAGGTGAGAGGAAAGAACTGTGTATCTGTAAACTGAACTGGATCCTGAGTTCTTCTAGTTTCCTCACATGTCTGGCTGCAACTCTCCAAACTAATGTTTCCAATTTTCTCCCACCCTTCTGATTTCGAATCACGAAGAATATGACTGCCCTTGAACCTCCTTGGAAGGCACGATACCAGGTCCTTCTAACTACCCAGATCACAGACAAATTTCAGGGAATTGAACCTGGGTACACATCCCCCAATTAAAAAGGGCTTCTCCAGAATCTTGGAACTGCACGCCAGCTGGAGATGTAAAATTAAAAGTAACTAGGGGGGCCGGCCGAGCTGAACACGCACAGACCCGGCGCGGCGGCACTGCGGCCCCAGGGCAGCCGGCGCCGGGGACATGCGCTGATTCGATCCCTCCGGAGAAGAGTTAAAAAGTGAAAAGAGGGGATCCAGGGACAACTTCCCCGGGAGAACGCACGGCGGGCCTCAGGTTGGTGCAACGTCACGCCGGCCTCTGCCGCCGCAGACCCACCCCGCACGCCGTGCCCCTCCCTCTCCCCCGGCCTCAGTGCGCCAGAACCCCCGAATCAGCGGCTCCTTTAACCCCGTCCTGTCTGAGCAAAAAACAGACGCCCTCCAGCAACCTACACGCAGAGGCGGGGCCAAATCCAAAGCTGAGCCCCTGGGAGCTGTGAGAACAAAGAGAAAGGGAAATCTCTCCCAGCAGCCTCAGAAACAGCGGATTAAAGCTCCACAATCAACTTGATGCACCTGCATCTGTGCATCAAGACAACCAATCATCCCAAATTGAGGAGGTGGGCTTCGAGGGCAAGATCTATGAATTTTTTCCCCTTTTCCTCTTTTCGTGAATGTGTATGTGTATGCTTCTGTGTGAGATCTTGTCTGTATAGTTTTGCTTCCACCATTTGTCCTAGGGTTCTATCCGTCCATGGTTTTTTTTTAAAAAATTTTTCTTAATAAATTTAATAACTTTATTATACTTTACCTTCTTTCTTTCTTTCTTTCTTTCCTTCCTTCCTTCCTTCCCTCCCTCCTTTGGACAACGAATCATCTCAAATTGAGGAGGTGGTCTCTGAGAGCAAGATTTATGATTTTATCCCCTTTACCTCTTTTTGTGAGGGTGTATGTGTATGCTTCTGTGTAAGATTTTGTCTGTAGAGCTTTGCTTCCAACATTTGTCCTAAAGTTCTATCCGTCCCTTTTTTTTCTAAATAAGTATTTTTTAATTCAATAACTTTATTATACTTTATATTATTTTACTGTATCTTCTTTCTTTCTGTCTTTTTTCCTTCTTTCCCTCCTTCCTTCCTCCGTCCCTCCCTCCCTCCCTCCTTTCTTTCCTTCTTGCCTTCTTTCCTTCTTTGCTTCTTTCTTTCTTTCTTCCCTCCTTCCTTCCTTCCTTCCTTCCCTCCTTTCTTTCTTTCTTTCTTTCTTCCTTTCTTCATACTTCTACTAATTCTCTCTACTTTTTCTCCCGTTTATTCTGAGCCGTGTGGATGAAAGGCTCTTGGTGCTCCAGCCAGGAGTCAGGGCTCTGCCTCTGAGGTAGGAGAGCCAACTTCAGGACACTGCTCAACAAGAGACCTCCCAGATCCACATAATATCAAACGGCGAAAATCTCCCAGAGACCTCCATCTTAACACCAGCATCCAGCTTCACTCAACGACCAGCAAACTACAGTGCTGGACAACCCATGCCAAACAACTAGCAAAACAGGAACACAACCCCACCCATTAGCAGAGAGGCTGCCTAAAATCATAATAAGGCCACAGACACCCCAAAACACACCACCAGACGTGAACCTGCCCACTAGAGAGACAAGATCCAGCCTCATCCACCACAACACAGGCACTAGTCCCCTCCACCAGGAAGCCTAAACAACCCACTGAACCAACCTTAGCCACTGGAGACAGACATCAAAAACAGGGGGAACTACGAACCTGCAGCCTGCAAAAAGGAGACCCCAAACGCAGTAAGATAAGCAAGATGAGAAGACAGAAAAACACACAGCAGATAAAGGAGCAAGATAAAAATGCACCAGACCTAACAAATGAAGAGGAAATAGCCAGTCTACCTGAAAAAGAATTCAGAATAATGATAGTAAGGATGATCCGAAATCTTGGAAATAGAATGGACAAAATGCAAGAAACAGTTAACAAGGACCTAGAAGAACTAAAGAGGAAACAAGCAACGATGAACAACACAATAAATGATATTAAAAGTACTCTAGATGGGATCAATAGCAGAATAACTGAGGCAGAAGAACGGATAAGTGACCTGGAAGATAAAATAGTGGAAATAACTACTGCAGAGCAGAATAAAGAAAAAAGAATGAAAAGAACTGAGGACAGTCTCAGAGACCTCTGGGACAACAATAAACGCACCACCATTCGCATTACAGGGGTTCCAGAAGAAGAAGAGAAAAAGAAAGGGACTGAGAAAATATTTGAAGAGATTAGAGTTGAAAACTTCCCTAATATGGGAAAGGAAATAGTTAATCAAGTCCAGGAAGCACAGAGAGTCCCATACAGGATAAATGCAAGGAGAAATACGCCAAGACACATATTAATCAAACTGTCAAAAATTAAATACAAAGAAAGCATATTAAAAGCAGCAAGGGAAAAACAACAAGTAACACACAAGGGAATCCCCATAAGGTTAACAGCTGATCTCTCAGCAGAAACCCTACAAGCCAGAAGGGAGTGGCAGGACATACTGAAAGCGATGAAGGAGAAAAACCTGCAGCCAAGACTACTCTACCCAGCAAGGATCTCATTCAGATTTGATGGAGAAATTAAAACCTTTACAGACAAGCAAAAGCTGAGAGAGTTCAGCACCACCAAACCAGCTTTACAACAAATGCTAAACGATCTTCTCTAGGCAAGAAACACAAGAGAAGGAAAAGACCTATAATAACGAACCCAAAACAATTTAGAAAATGGGAATAGGAACATACATATCGATAATTACCTTAAATGTAAATGGACTAAATGCTCCCACCAAAAGACACAGATTAGCTGAATGGATACAAAAACAAGACCCTTATATATGCTGTCTACAAGAGACCCACTTCAGACCTAGAGACACATACAGACTGAAAGTAAGGGGATGGAAAAAGATATCCCATGCAAATGGAAACCAAAAGAAAGCTGGAGTAGCAATTCTCATATCAGACAAAATAGGCTTTAAAATAAGGACTATTAAAAGAGACAAAGAAGGACACTACATAATGATCAAGGGATCGATCCAAGAAGAAGATATAACAATTGTAAATATTTATGCACCCGACATAGGAGCACCTCAATACATAAGGCAAATACTAACAGCCATAAAAGGGGAAATGGACAGTAACACATTCATAGTAGGGGACTTAAACACCCCACTTTCACCCATGGACAGATCATCCAAAATGAAAATAAATAAGGAAACACAAGCTTTAAATGATACATTAAACAAGATGGACTTAATTGATATTTATAGGACACTCCATCCAAAAACAACAGAATACACATTTTTCTCAAGTGCTCATGGAACATTCTCCAGGATAGATCGTATCTTGGGTCACAAATCAAGTCTTGGTAAATTTAAGAAAATTGAAATTGTATCAAGTATCTTTTCTGACCACAACGCCATGAGACTAGATATCAATTACAGGAAAAGATCTGTAAAAAGTACAAACACATGGAGGCTAAACAATACACTACTTAATAATGAAGTGATCACTGAAGAAATCAAAGAGGAAATCAAAAAATACCTAGAAACAAATGACAATGGAGACACAACGACCCAAAACCTGTGGGATGCAGCAAAAGCAGTTCTAAGGGGGAAGTTTATAGCAATACAAGCCCACCTTAAGAAGCAGGAAACATCTCGAATAAACAACCTAACCTTGCACCTCAAGCAATTAGAGAAAGAAGAACAAAAAAACCCCAAAGCTAGCAGAAGGAAAGAAATCATAAAAATCAGATCAGAAATAAATGAAGAAGAAATGAAGGAAACAATAGCAAAGATCAATAAAACTAAAGGCTGGTTCTTTGAGAAGATAAACAAAATAGATAAACCACTAGCCAGACTCATCAAGAAAAAAAGGGAGAAGACTCAAATCAATAGAATTAGAAATGAAAAAGGAGAGGTAACAACTGACACTGCAGAAATAAAAGAGATCATGAGAGATTACTGCAAGCAACTCTATGCCAATAAAATGGACAATCTGGAAGAAATGGACAAATTCTTAGAAATGCACAACCTGCCAAGACTGAATCAGGAAGAAATAGAAAATATGAACAGACCAATCACAAGCACTGAAATTGAAACTGTGATTAAAAATCTTCCAACAAACAAAAGCCCAGGACCAGATGGCTTCACAGGCGAATTCTATCAAACATTTAGAGAAGAGCTAACACCTATCCTTCTCAAACTCTTCCAAAATACAGCAGAGGGAGGAACACTCCCAAACTCCTTCTACGAGGCCACCATCACCTTGATACCAAAACCAGACAAGGATGTCACAAAGAAAGAAAACGACCGGCCAATATCACTGATGAACATAGATGCAAAAATCCTCAACAAAATACTAGCAAACAGAATCCAACAGCACATTAAAAGGATCACACACCATGATCAAGTGGGGTTTATTCCAGGAATGCAAGGATTCTTCAATATACGCAAATCTATCAATGTGATAAACCATATTAACAAATTGAAGGAGAAAAACCATATGATCATAAAAACCATAGATGCAGAGAAAGCTTTTGACAAAATTCAACACCCATTTATGATAAAAACCCTGCAGAAAGTAGGCATAGAGGGAACTTTCCTCAACATAATAAAGGCCATATATGACAAGCCCACAGCCAACATCATCCTCAATGGTGAAAAACTGAAAGCATTTCCACGAAGATCAGGAACAAGACAAGGTTGCCCACTCTCACCACTCTTATTCAACATAGTTTTGGAAGTTTTAGCCACAGCAATCAGAGAAGAAAAGGAAATAAAAGGAATCCAAATTGGAAAAGAAGAAGTAAAGCTGTCACTGTTTGCAGATGACATGATCCTATACATAGAGAATCCTCAAGATGCTACCAGAAAACTACTAGAGATAATCAATGAATTTGGTAAAGTGGCAGGATACAAAATTAATGCACAGAAATCTCTGGCATTCCTATATACTAATGATGAAAAATCTGAAATTGAAATCAAGAAAACACTCCCATTTACCATTGCAACAAAAAGAATATAATATCTAGGAATAAACCTACCTAAGGAGACAAAAGACCTGTATGCAGAAACTTATAAGACACTGATGAAAGAAATTAAAGATGATACAAATAGATGGAGAGATATACCATGTTCTTGGATTGGAAGAATCAACACTGTGAAAATGACTCTACTACCCAAAGCAATCTATAGGTTCAATGCAATCCCTATCAAACTACCACTGGCATTTTTCACAGAACTAGAACAAAAAATTTTGCAATTTGTGTGGAAACAGAAAAGACCCCGAATAGCCAAAGCAATCTTGAGAACGAAAGAAGGAACTGGAGGAATCAGGCTCCCTGACTTCAGACTGTACTACAAAGCTACAGTAATCAAGACAGTATGGTACTGGCACAAAAACAGAAAGATAGATCAATGGAACAGGATAGAAAGCCCAGAGATAAACCCACGCACATATGGACACCTTATCTTTGGTAAAGGGGGCAGGAATGTACAGTGGAGAAAGGACAGCCTCTTCAATAAGTGGTGCTGGGAAAACTGGACAGGTACATGTAAAAGTATGAGATAAGATCACTCCCTAACACCATACACAAAAATAAGCTCAAAATGGATTAAAGACCTAAATGTAAGGCCAGAAACTATCAAACTCTTAGAGGAAAACATAGGCAGAACACTCTATGACATAAATCACAGCAAGATCCTTTCTGACCCACCTCCTAGAGTAATGGAAATAAAAACAAAAATAAACAAATGGGACCTAATGAAACTTCAAAGCTTTTGCACAGCAAAGGAAACCATAAACAAGACCAAAAGACAACCCTCAGAATGGGAGAAAATATTTGCAAATGAAGCAACCGACAAAGGATTAATCTCCAAAATTTACAAGCAGCTCATGCAGCTCAATAACAAAAAAACAAACAACCCAATCCAAAAACGGGCAGAAGACCTAAGTAGACATTTCTCCAAAGAAGATATACAGACTGCCAACAAACACATGAAAGAATGCTCAACATCATTAATCATTAGAGAAATGCAAATCAAAACTACAATGAGATATCATCTCACACCAGTCAGAATGGCCATCATCAAAAAATCTAGAAACAATAAATGACGGAGAGGGTGTGGAGAAAAGGGAACACTCTTGCACTGCTGGTGGGAATGTGAATTGGTTCAGCCACTATGGAGAACAGTATGGAGGTTCCTTAAAAAACTACAAATAGAACTACCATATGACCCAGCAATCCCACTACTAGGCATATACCCTGAGAAAACCAAAATTCAAAAAGAGTCATGTACCATAATGTTCATTGCAGCTCTATTGACAATAGCCCGGAGATGGAAACAACCTAAGTGCCCATCATCGGATGAACGGATAAAGAAGATGTGGCACATATATACAATGGAATATTACTCAGCCATAAAAAGAAACGAAATTGAGCTATTTGTAATGAGGTGGATAGACCTAGAGTCTGTCACACAGAGTGAAGTAAGTCAGAAAGAAAAAGACAAATACAGTATGCTAACACATATATATGGAATTTAAGAAAAAAAATGTCATGAAGAACCTAGGGGTAAGGCAGGAATAAAGACGCAGACCTCCTAGAGAACGGACTTGAGGTGATGGGGAGGGGGAAGGGTGAGCTGTGACAGGGCGAGAGAGAGTCATGGACATATACACACTAACAAACGTAAGGTAGATAGCTAGTGGGAAGCAGCCGCATGGCACAGGGATATAGGCTCGGTGCTTTGTGACAGCCTGGAGGGGTGGGATAGGGAGGGTGGGAGGGAGGGAGACGCAAGAGGGAAGACATATGGGAACATATGTTTATGTATGACTGATTCAGTTTGTTATAAAGCAGAAACTAACACACGATTGTAAAGCAATTATACCCCAGTAAAGATGTTAAAAAAAAAGAAATACTAAAAAAAAAAAAAAGATATCAGTAATACCAGAAGAGCTTGCTAAAGATTTTACAAGAGAGAACAATAAGCCTCAGTGCCTTCCAATCTCTAATACTTGCTCCAAACAATAATATGTTTAAAAAACCATATCAACTATAAGCCATAAAGAAAAAATTATAGCTTACTAGAAAAAAATTAAGGATGTCTATATGCCAGAAAGATGATGAACACATTTCTCAAAAGACAAATGGGAATCTGGGTACCATTTTAGACAGATCCATTTGACAAACAAAAGGTAATTTTACATAATACAGTATGACCTTCACACAATTAAAGAGTAATTACTTTATACAGATAGAGAAATTAAGGACAAAGAGGCCCAAGGAAAGGGACATGAATAAGGACATCAGAGGAAAGAAACACCAATGGCTTACTGGCATGTATAAATATGTATTAGTCTTAATGAAATGCTTATTTAAACAAAATGAGGATTATTCAACACAATAATCATAGATGATGATGTGAAAGTTGACATTTAGTGCTCCCCAGTAGCAGTATTCTCACGGGTGCCTATTTGTTTATTCATGTGATCATTCACTCACTCATCCAAGCATTTACTGAGCCATTGTTACATGTCCACTGCCTGAATAGAGAGCAAAGCCTCCCGCTTTCTGTTCACTAAAATCTCACATTATAATAATAAAAATAAAGGTGTGAAAGATCAGAATCAACTGTGATTAAAAATTTCCGAGCTGGGGGAAGTCTCAAATGTTTCAGTTCTACTCCCCACAAGCACAAATGTAGGGGGATTTCCCCTCCACTCACTAGGGGTCCAGAGACCTATACATTTTTCTAATTCTTGCAGATGTTCCGGGACTTCGCAGTGAAGCTTCAGCCTAGGGCCATCAGATGGACACCTGGAAAAGTTTTTAGGCTCAGGCAACTGTCCAACTAGATTAGTCAGCGGAGGAGGTACTGACTGCTGACCAAGTGTGGTCCTCATCAGAATTATGGTGGGTGAAGGGGAAGAGATGGAAATCATTATGCCAGGCAACAAGAAACCAAAGGAGAAGGAGAGAAAAAGCAAAGATAGAGGATCTGACTAATAGAATTAATAAGCACAAACTGGTATAGAGAAAACTTACCCTCCACAAGTAGAGGATACACATTATTTTCAAGCACTCAAGGAATAGTCTCAAAAGTTTACCATGTACAAGTTTACAAAGAAAGTCTCAGAAAACTTTAATGAGTTAATATCCTACAGACTGTGTTGTTTGACTATAATAAAATTAGGTCTTTTAAAGGATAGCTTAAACACCTAACATGCTTAGAAACTAAAATCATACTACCTAATAATCCTTGGATTAAAGGAGAAATAATAAAAATGAGATACTCCTAACATGAATTAGCAGGAGAAGATTTGTGACTTGTAGCTAACACAGAACTCTGTGAGAAAATTGCTGCTCTGAATACATTTATCAGAATTCAAAATAGTATATTGAAGACAAATAAGCTTTGTGTTCAATTTAACAAGCTAGAATGAAGGGCAACAGATTAAATGTGAAAGAAACCATAAAGGAGGAAATAGATATAAACAAACAAATGAGGAAATACAGACCAAAAATAAAGAATAATTATAAAATCAAGAAATGATTACTTTAAAAGATTTACAAGATAAACCATGGGAGACATCAGGAAAAAAAAAGAGCCAAGACTAAAGCAAAATATGAATGAGAAAAGTAAAAATACTATAGCAATTTAAAAAGTAACGAAATAATATTATGAATTAGTGTATGCCAATAAGCTTGAAGCCCAAGAAGAATGAGCATACTGCTGGGGGAAATAATATAAATGGCTAAATTTTGCAGAGAAAAACCTGAAAAGGCCAATTGTTTGGGAGACTCTTACTTGTTCTAGTATAACTTTTTATTTTATTTTACTTTATTTTTGGCAGCGCTGTGTGGCATGTAGGATCTTAGTTCCCCAACCAGGGACTGAACCCGTGCCCCCTGCAGTGGAAGCATGGAGTCCTAACCACTGGACCACCAGGGAATTCTCTCTGGTCTAACTTTTAAACACATTTAGCCTCACTCGCTTCTCGCCAGGAAGAGACAGGGATTTCTTTGGTAAAATTGTAAGCAGCAGTGGGGCATGCTTCACCCAGCCCCTTCGGATCCACTCACTTTTCACAGCATCAACCTACCAGCTGAATCATGAATTCTGATCTGCCACGTAGTAAGGAGTGGAGCAAATTCAGGGGTGAATTATTAGCAAGTCTGCTTGGCTAGAGATCTAAAGTCACAACTTGCAGTCAGCCTTATCTATGTCTCTCTGATGCATACGTATCTACCAATAGGTTCCAAACTCGGAAGGGGAAGAAATGGGTATTATTAATTAGCCCATCTCACAAATCCAAATGGGTGCAGCTTAGCTAGTCCTCTGGCTCTGCATATCTTATGAGGCTACCTCATCTCAAGTCTCAGTTGGGAAGGATCTGCTTCCCTAATTGGGTGTTGGTAGCACACAGCTCCTTGTGGGTCGTTGCACTAAAAAGCTCAGGTCCTCAGGAGCTGTTCCTTGATATGCGAGTCTCTTCACTGAGCACCACACAATATGCTTTCATCAGAATGAGAAAACAAGGGGGCAAGAGAGACCGTCAGCAACAAAGTTCTAGCAAGAGGAAACTTAATCATGTTGATCACATCCTATGACTTTTGCTGGCTTCTATTGATTCAACTCATTAGAAGCAGGACACTAGGTACAGCCCACACTCAAGGAGAGTGGATTACACAAGCATGTGAACATCAGGAGGCTGGGATTATTGGGAGTCATATCAGAAGCTGCTTCCACACTGTGTATTGATGAGTATGCAGGGAAACAAGTAATAATAGAATTCTATTGGGAAAACAGACTGGTACTGTCACTCTGGAGAGCAACCTGGCAGTATTTAGAAAAAAATATTGCTTATAGACAATGTTTGTGTCCCTCCAAAATCCATATGCTGAAACCCTAGCCCTCTAGATGTGATGGTATTTGGAGGTGGGGCTTTTGGGAGAAAACTAAAGTTGGATTAGGTCATGAGGATGGGGGCCTTATGATGGGATTAATGCCCTTAGAAAAAGAGGAAGACACAGGAGATAGCTGTCTCTCTCTTTGTGTGTACACACTGAGCTAGGCCATGTGAGGACACAAGCAGGAAGAGGGCCCTCACCAGAACCCAACCATGCTGGCATCCTAATCTTGGCCTTTCAGCCACCAGAACTGTGAGAAGTAAATGTTTGTTGCTTAAGCCACCAGTCTATGGTATTCTGTTCTAGCAGCTCAAACGGACTAAGGATATCTATGACCTAGAAATTCTATTCCTGAGCGTATATTACAGAAAAATATATGCAGAAGTCCATAGGGAGACATGAATGAGAATGCTCCTCATAGCAATGTTTCTGGCAGTGGAGTGGAGAGCCAACATAGATGTCCCTCAAAAGAGGAAGGAATGGACAAGTTATACTTGGGATATTCGTTCTAATGGAATATGATGCAGCATTAGAAACAATTAGCTAGAGATACATATAGCTACATAAGTTGAACTTAAAAGCATAAGGTAAGAAACAGAACGAGGTCTATGGCACAATGCACCATATTCACACACACACACATTTCATAAGGCTATATGTTTCGCAAGAGTACAAACATATACGAGGGCATGATTCAAACACATCCGAGTAGGTGCCTAATTGTGGGAAGGAAATGAGTGTTGGACTCTAGGATGAAAGAAAAATAGAAAAACTGTAGGAGAAAGAACCTTGTCAAACTCAATGATGACAATATGGCCAGAGTCCAAGAATAGAATAAAAGAAAAAATAAAAGCAACCTTCATGAGTGGGCAGTTAATTCTAATCCCTGCCTTTAAGTTGCAGAGCGGGCAGAAGATAATTTAATCAAAATCAGCAGGCTTTAATGCCAGATGCTCTAGGTAGGGAGATGTTTATTCATGGGAGCTGTCTTTTTGTTAGTTTGTAAGATGATTCATATCTCCACCAATATTTAAATTCAGCCATACAACTTTTGGAGGGATTTTAAGTAAGATATCCAAAACACTAGCTGATAACTAAGGGTGGGAGATCTCAGAATAAACCACTGAGTAGGGGTGGCCTTGGAGAATAGCTTGGAGGAAAGGTTTGTTCTCTACCATGTGCACCACCACAACTGAACATAGGGATATGAGGAGGGTGGCAGTTCGGCTTGGGAAGACTCTTCTCTCTAACCGAGCCATCCTGGCCTCATCATCATCCCCCCCCCACCCTGCCTCATCATCATCCCCCCCCCACCCCGCCCCAGGTGTCAGGAATGGTTCTTTGAAATGTCTGAGCTACATCAACAGACGTGTCACAAGGGCTGCTTTGTGATGGCTAAGTCCCTCCTTAGCCACCATTGGCTGAGGGTACGGACCCTTCATCGTCCTGGGGAGCTGTATATATAGCGTGGTCAGTAGGCCCGGAGTAGACCACTGGTAGGCTTCAATACAGCTGAGGTGTGCCGAAGACTACTGGAGCCTGATACAGACATGGATCGAAAACCCTCGAGAGCTAAACGGAGGAGGGTGGATGAGGCTCCCTATAACCTCAGACCTAGACATGGTGGCCACGTAAGATGACCCTACCCAAGCTGTTTTCTTCATGGATTCCCTCTCCCCCAAGAATCCTACCCTCTCCCTGCCTGGCACAAACCCCCTCCTCAGCCCTGACCCCTTCTCATGAAGTCTCCCTTTCCATCAATAGCCCATCTTCTTCTCCCTAATCCAATGTCCTTTTGACCTCACTCTGTTGTCCTTCCAGGTGCTGAAGACAGCCAGGACCGTGAGGAAACCCCGTCAAAGGAGTCTGAATAAAAAAGCCTCTACGAAAGCTGTCAACCCCACAAAACAGCAGAAGAAAGCTACAAGACAAACACTCTCCAGCTGTTCTCACAGGCTGGATGAGACACTAAATCAACATCAGAATAATGCAGAGCAGAACCAAGAGGCCGAGCAGAACCAAGAGACCGCACAGAACCAAGTGCCATGCGGCAACACCCCTCCAAGCGAAGGGCTGGTGAGCCAGTAAAGCTCAGGGGGAGGCCAGAGACCTCAGAAATATCTGCCAAGTCTGAGGTCTGAGAAATGGCCAACTGTGTAGACACGGAATTTTATAGCATCAGGGTACACGGATGCTAATTAAATAAAAATCAACTTGTGAAAATTTCTGTGTGTTTCTGCGAGTTCTCTCTTGGTGGGAGCAGGGAAGGAAGGGAAGAGGCAGATGTGTGAGGAGGGAGGGACATTGAGTCCTGCAAGGTTGCGGGGGACACTAGCAGAATCACAGTTAACCAGACAGTGGGGATAAGGAATGGGTCAGGACTGAGTGCTGAAGATAAATTTCCTACTTAACACTTGAACCCACAGGCAAGGTGGAAAGGGGCTTGGCGTTTCTGTCTTTGGGGTAGGGGGCTGGACGAGGGGCACGACAAAGTGTACATTGCCAGAACCTATGTGGTTTGAGGTGTGTAGGTGGCAGTATCATCCCAAGAAATAGACAAATCACTTCCAGGCCACCTACGTCATACAAGTGTTTGCTACATCTCACCCTACGATGCCAGCGACTAAAGGTCCTCCAGAGGGCCAAAAATCTCACCCTACTAAAAGTTATTGAAAGCACCCTGAGGACTCAAATAATGGTGGATGGAAGCCACAAACTCAACACTGATCAGCCCACTTTCTAAAGAAACTTAAGGTGGAGCAGTGACTTCCCAAGGGCAGGGAAGTAAGAGCTGTCTGCTCTCAGTACAGGCAACTGTCTACAAAGAATTCTAAAACAACATCATCTCCCCTCCAAACATCTTTTATCTCTATTCCTTCCAAAGTTCTTGTTGTTTTTTCTCTGAAGAGACGATCCTTTTAAGTGGTTTTATTGAAGTATAATTGACATATAATAAATTGCACATGCTTAAAGTGACCGCTGAATGAGTTTGGTCATATGTGTATACTTGTTAAACCATTACCACAATTATAAGTGTGAAAATACCCATCACCCCCATAAGTCTCCCCTTACCCCCTGACAATTGCTTCCTCTTGTCCCTCTCTGCACCCCCATCCTCAGATAACCACTGATTTGCTTGCTGTCTCCATAGATTACATGTTCTAGCATTTTATATAAATGGAATCAGTATGTACTCATTTTTATCCAGCTTCTGTTACTCAGCATAGAGAGTCAATGTTCTTGGGTATATCAATATTACATTTCTTTTTAATATTATGGTTGTTATTTTGTTGAGAGTTTAGTAGCATTTAAATGATGCCACAAACTTGCTTTAATTTTATTTAAAAATTAAGATCATCGTCAAGCTATGTGCAGTCATAAGAAATAGAAAGATACCTTATACCCTTAAACGTTGCATATAATGCAACATTTAATAATCTCCCACTACATAATTTTCTCTTTACATCCCATTTTAACCCCCAGTATCTACCTCATGGGTTTCACTGAAGTATATCTGTCATATACAAAGAAAGAGAGAGAGAAAGAGGGAGGAAAGGAGAAAGAGGGAGAGGGAAAGGAAGGAGGGGGTCGGCGGGGGAGGGAGAGAAATTCCACTATAATGCCCTGTATGGGGTGTTTATTTTCCTATAAACATTAGAACACACTATGCACATCATTATGCAGCTCATTTACTCTTCAGATCACTCCATGGACACCCATGCCAAGATGCATATATATCACTGGATAGATACATAGATTTATGGATATAGACAGCAGATTTTAAAATTTAGCCTCTGTAAACCACAATGTCTTGTGGGAAGAGCTAGTTTTTGTAAAATGGAATCGATTTTTCAATGGGAGATTCAAATTTCTCTAACAGCATTTTATGTGTTCATTTATTTTCCTACTGTACACGTCATTAAAACTCTAGCTATAAATATATATTAAAAAAACTCTAGGTAATGCCATATTTTAAAAATGCACGTAGGACAGAGCCTTCATATACTCTGGTTTCTGCTATTGCCAATCTTCTCAGCAGGCTCCTTTTTTATGGTAAATCTAGAAGATTTTTGTTAAGACTTCATGTGGCAACTAACTAAAAGTTGCGCAGGTTTGCAAATACCAGTTGTGTTGACTGGAGATTTGACTTATAAAAAGTGAAAATAAAATGAAATATCCCATATTTGGGGGGAAAAAGATAAAAGCTGTGACCACTGGTGAGAATAGGAGAGTAATAATATAATAATAGCCCAATAAGATAATGAGGAATTATGATATATACATCACAAGCAGGGGTCCTAGAATCTGGGAGACTGGATCTAAGTCTCAGCTCTGTCAGTTACATATTAGTGTGAATTTGGGCAGGTTACTGGACTTCTCTGAGATTCACTGTTCTGATCTATAAAATACTGGGTCAGTAAACATTTTCTGTAAGGGGTCAGGTAGTAAATACTTTAGGCTTTGTAGGCTATATAGGTTTCTGTTGTGTTAGCACAAAAGCAACCACAGACACTATGTAAGTAAAAGTGTACAGCTATGTTCCAACAAAGTTTTACTTGTAAAAATAAGCAGCTGTGGTCTATATTTACCCCCACATGGACACTGGTTTTCTGGCCCCTAAATCACAGTGACTATATATATATATTTGTTTTTTTCAATAACTGCCATCGAGAAAGAACTCAAGCAAGAATGTAAAATATCCCAACATATTAAATACCCATAAAAGAGATTTTAAAGTGAAGGATTACTATAAGCCACGCTAAGATAATAGGTTTGAAAAATGCAGTCCGATCGACTTCCTTAAGATTATAAAATACCAATTTTCACATATTAAATTTCAAAAAAAGGAAAGAAAAGTAGAATAACCGACCCAACTATAAAATTATTAAATGTATTCTATAAATCTCATTTGGTCCTTATTAAAAATATAATAAAGGAGATTTCATTCTAAAGGTTGTTTATAACGGAAAGGCAAAGCTCTGACAATCTGGCCCATCAATACAACCCCCAAATGATTTAATTGTGATGCAAATAAGATAAAATGTGGAAGTACAATATTACAGAAAACATTTGATTTTTTAAAAATATATTTTAAAAATTATTTGTCAGCCCTGGATTTATATTTACAAAGATAGATTTCTCATATCCTGAAATTGCTTTATCAGGGGGAGAGCATATATATATATATTTTTTACCAGTAATAAGAAATATTAATCAGGTCATTACTGACAGTCCAGTCCTATATTGACTATTTCTTGGTACTCCACGCAAAAAGGATAATTTACTCATTAATATTTTACTATTAGAAGTTCTTCTGGGCTTGAAAAGTTACTTCAGGTTCCAGAAAGACCTAATTGTAAATATTGAGTTACGTAAAGATCAACATTTAAACATTTAAAAATATTCCTCCTTTCTTTTAAGGATTTTGCTGTTTTTAAGTGGATTCTGAGGCTGCAGCAGAAAATTACGGCACCATCAATTAGCTATGCTTTCATATATGCATTATGGTGGTTGTAGAAATGTCATTTCCCTACCTATTTTTAGCATGAAAGACAGACACTAACAAAAAACTATTAAAACTTGTGAAAAATGTCCTAAAAGACATGTATATAAGACAAAAGGTACTTAAAGATATCAGAGGGGGGACCTTGAAGATGGCGGAAGAGTAAGACGCGGAGATCACCTTCCTCCCACAGATACACCAGAAATACATCTACACGTGGTACAACTCCTACAGAACACCTACTGAAGGCTGGCAGAAGACCTCAGACCTCCCAAAAGGCAAGAAACTCCCCACGTACCTGGGTAGGGCAAAAGAAAAAAGAATAAACAGAGACAAAAGAATAGGGAAGGCACCTGCACCACTGGGAGGGAGCTGTGAAGGATGAAAAGTTTCCACACACTAGGAAGCCCCTTCGCGGGCGGAGACTGCGGGAGGCGGAGGGGGGAGCTTCGAAGCCGCGGAGGAGAGCACAGCCACAGGGGTGCGGAGGGCAAAGCGGGGAGATTCCCGCACAGAGGATCGGTGCCGACCGGCACTCACCAGCCCGAGAGGCTTGTCTGCTCACCCGCCGGGGCGGGTGGGGCTGGGAGCTGAGGCTCTGAGGCTCGGGTTCGGTTTCGGACGGAGCGCAGGGAGAGGACTGGGGTTGGCGGCTTGAACATAGCCTGAAGGGGTTAGTGCACCACGGCTAGCCGGGAGGGAGTCCGGGGAAAAGTCTGCACCTGCCGAAGAGGCAAGAGACTTTTTCTTCCCTCTTTGTTTCCTGGTGCGTGAGGAGAGGGGTTTAAGAGCACTGCTTAAAGGAGCTCCAGAGACGGGCGCGAGCCGCGGCTAAAAGCGCGGACCCCAGAGACGGGCGGGAGACGCTAAGGCTGCTGCTGCCGACACCAAGGGGCCTGTGTGCGAGCACAGGCCACTCTCCACACCCCTCTTCCGCGGAGCCTGTGCAGCCCTCCACTGCCAGGTTCCCGGGATCCGGGGACAACTTCCCCGGGAGAACGCACGGCGGGCCTCAGGCTGGTGCAAAGTCATGCTGGACTTCGCCGCCGCAGGCCCGCCCCGCACTCCGTGCCCGTCCCTCCCCGCCGGCCTCAGTGCGCCAGAACCCCCGAATCAGCGGCTCCTTTCACCCCGTCCTGTCTGAGCACAAAACAGACGCCCTCCAGCGACCTACACGCAGAGGCAGGACCAAATCCAAAGCTGAGCCCCTGGGAGCTGTGAGAACAAAGAAGAGAAAGGGAAATCTCTCCCAGCAGCCTCAGAAACAGCGGATTAAAGCTCCACAATCAACTTGATATACCCTGCATCTGTGGAATACCTGAACAGACAACCAATCATCCCAAATTGAGGAGGTGGGCTTCCAGGGCAAGATCTATGATTTTTTTCCCCTTTTCCTCTTTTTGTGAATGTGTATGTGTATGCTTCTGTGTGAGATCTTGTCTGTATAGTTTTGCTTCCACCATTTGTCCTAGGGTTCTATCCGTCCATGGTTTTTTTTAAAAATTTTTTTCTTAATAAATTTAATAACTTTATTATACTTTACCTTCTTTCTTTCTTTCTTTCTTTCTTTCTTTCTTTCTTTCTTTCTTTCTTTCCTTCCTTCCTTCCTTCCTTCCCTCCTTTGGACAACGAATCATCTCAAATTGAGGAGGTGGTCTCTGAGAGCAAGATTTATGATTTTATCCCCTTTACCTCTTTTTGTGAGGGTGTATGTGTATGCTTCTGTGTAAGATTTTGTCTGTATAGCTTTGCTTCCAACATTTGTCCTAAAGTTCTATCCGTCCCTTTTTTTCCTAAATAAGTATTTTTTAATTCAATAACTTTATTATACTTTATATTATTTTACTGTATCTTCTTTCTTTCTTTTTTCCTTCTTTCCCTCCTTCCTTCCTTCCTCCCTCCCTCACTCCCTTTCTTTCCTTCTTGCCTTCTTTCCTTCTTTGCTTCTTTCTTTCTTTCTTCCCTCCTTCCTTCCTTCCCTCCTTCCTTCCTTCCTTCCTTCCCTCCTTTCTTTCTTTCTTTCTTTCTTTCTTTCTTCATACTTCTACTAATTCTCTCTACTTTCTCTCCCTTTTATTCTGAGCCGTGCGGATGAAAGGCTCTTGGTGCTCCAGCCAGGAGTCAGGGCTCTGCCTCTGAGGTAGGAGAGCCAACTTCAGGACACTGGTCAACAAGAGACCTCCCAGATCCACATAATATCAAACGGCGAAAATCTCCCAGAGACCTCCATCTTAACACCAGCATCCAGCTTCACTCAACGGCCAGCAAGCTACAGTGCTGGACAACCTATGCCAAACAACTAGCAAAACAGGAACACAACCCCACCCATTAGCAGAGAGGCTGCCTAAAATCATAATAAGGCCACAGACACCCCCAAACACACCACCAGACGTGAACCTGCCCACTAGAGAGACAAGATCCAGCCTCATCCACCACAACACAGGCACTAGTCCCCTACACCAGGAAGCCTACACAACCCACTGAACCAACCTTAGCCACTGGAGACAGACATCAAAAACAGCGGGAACTACGAACCTGCAGCCTGCAAAAAGGAGACCCCAAACACAGTAAGATAAGCAAGATGAGAAGACAGAAAAACACACAGCAGATAAAGGAGCAAGATAAAAATGCACCAGACCTAACAAATGAAGAGGAAATAGCCAGTCTACCTGAAAAAAGAATTCAGAATAATGATAGTAAGGATGATCCGAAATCTTGGAAATAGAATGGACAAAATGCAAGAAACAGTTAACAAGGACCTAGAAGAAATAAAGATGAAACAAGCAACGATGAACAACACAATAAATGATATTAAAAGTACTCTAGATGGGATCAATAGCAGAATAACTGAGGCAGAAGAACGGATAAGTGACCTGGAAGATAAAATAGTGGAAATAACTACTGCAGAGCAGAATAAAGAAAAAAGAATGAAAAGAACTGGGGACAGTCTCAGAGACCTCTGGGACAACATTAAACGCACCACCATTCGCATTACAGGGGTTCCAGAAGAAGAAGAGAAAAAGAAAGGGACTGAGAAAATATTTGAAGAGATTAGAGTTGAAAACTTCCCTAATATGGGAAAGGAAATAGTTAATCAAGTCCAGGAAGCACAGAGAGTCCCATACAGGATAAATGCAAGGAGAAATACGCCAAGACACATATTAATCAAACTGTCAAAAATTAAATACAAAGAAAGCATATTAAAAGCAGCAAGGGAAAAACAACAAATAACACACAAGGGACTCCCCATAAGGTTAACAGCTGATCTCTCAGCAGAAACCCTACAAGCCAGAAGGGAGTGGCAGGACATACTGAAAGAGATGAAGGAGAAAAACCTGCAGCCAAGACTACTCTACCCAGCAAGGATCTCATTCAGATTTGATGGAGAAATTAAAACCTTTACAGACAAGCAAAAGCTGAGAGAGTTCAGCACCACCAAACCAGCTTTACAACAAATGCTAAACGATCTTCTCTAGGCAAGAAACACAAGAGAAGGAAAAGACCTATAATAACGAACCCAAAACAATTTAGAAAATGGGAATAGGAACATACATATCGATAATTACCTTAAATGTAAATGGACTAAATGCTCCCACCAAAAGACACAGATTAGCTGAATGGATACAAAAGCAAGACCCTTATATATGCTGTCTACAAGAGACCCACTTCAGACCTAGAGACACATACAGACTGAAAGTAAGGGGATGGAAAAAGATATCCCATGCAAATGGAAACCAAAAGAAAGCTGGAGTAGCAATTCTCATATCAGACAAAATAGACTTTAAAATAAGGACTATTAAAAGAGACAAAGAAGGACACTACATAATGATCAAGGGATCGATCCAAGAAGAAGATATAACAATTGTAAATATTTATGCACCCGACATAGGAGCACCTCAATACATAAGGCAAATACTAACAGCCATAAAAGGGGAAATGGACAGTAACACATTCATAGCAGGGGACTTAAACACCCCACTTTCACCCATGGACAGATCATCCAAAATGAAAATAAATAAGGAAACACAAGCTTTAAATGATACATTAAACAAGATGGACTTAATTGATATTTATAGGACACTCCATCCAAAAACAACAGAATACACATTTTTCTCAAGTGCTCATGGAACATTCTCCAGGATAGATCGTATCTTGGGTCACAAATCAAGTCTTGGTAAATTTAAGAAAATTGAAATTGTATCAAGTATCTTTTCTGACCACAACACCATGAGACTAGATATCAATTACAGGAAAAGATCTGTAAAAAATACAAACACATGGAGGCTAAACAATACACTACTTAATAATGAAGTGATCACTGAAGAAATCAAAGAGGAAATCAAAAAATACCTAGAAACAAATGACAATGGAGACACAACGACCCAAAACCTGTGGGATGCAGCAAAAGCAGTTCTAAGGGGGAAGTTTATAGCAATACAAGCCCACCTTAAGAAGCAGGAAACATCTCGAATAAACAACCTAACCTTGCACCTCAAGCAATTAGAGAAAGAAGAACAAAAAAACCCCAAAGCTAGCAGAAGGAAAGAAATCATAAAAATCAGATCCGAAATAAATGAAAAAGAAATGAAGGAAACAATAGCAAAGATCAATAAAACTAAAGGCTGGTTCTTTGAGAAGATAAACAAAATAGATAAACCACTAGCCAGACTCATCAAGAAAAAAAGGGAGAAGACTCAAATCAATAGAATTAGAAATGAAAAAGGAGAAGTAACAACTAACACTGCAGAAATAAAAGAGATCATGAGAGATTACTGCAAGCAACTCTATGCCAATAAAATGGACAATCTGGAAGAAATGGACAAATTCTTAGAAATGCACAACCTGCCAAGACTGAATCAGGAAGAAATAGAAAATATGAACAGACCAATCACAAGCACTGAAATTGAAACTGTGATTAAAAATCTTCCAACAAACAAAAGCCCAGGACCAGATGGCTTCACAGGCGAATTCTATCAAACATTTAGAGAAGAGCTAACACCTATCCTTCTCAAACTCTTCCAAAATACAGCAGAGGGAGGAACACTCCCAAACTCCTTCTACGAGGCCACCATCACCTTGATACCAAAACCAGACAAGGATGTCACAAAGAAAGAAAACGACCGGCCAATATCACTGATGAACATAGATGCAAAAATCCTCAACAAAATACTAGCAAACAGAATCCAACAGCACATTAAAAGGATCACACACCATGATCAAGTGGGGTTTATTCCAGGAATGCAAGGATTCTTCAATATACGCAAATCTATCAATGTGATAAACCATATTAACAAATTGAAGGAGAAAAACCATATGATCATAAAAACCATAGATGCAGAGAAAGCTTTTGACAAAATTCAACACCCATTTATGATAAAAACCCTGCAGAAAGTAGGCATAGAGGGAACTTTCCTCAACATAATAAAGGCCATATATGACAAGCCCACAGCCAACATCATCCTCAATGGTGAAAAACTGAAAGCATTTCCACGAAGATCAGGAACAAGACAAGGTTGCCCACTCTCACCACTCTTATTCAACATAGTTTTGGAAGTTTTAGCCACAGCAATCAGAGAAGAAAAGGAAATAAAAGGAATCCAAATTGGAAAAGAAGAAGTAAAGCTGTCACTGTTTGCAGATGACATGATCCTATACATAGAGAATCCTCAAGATGCTACCAGAAAACTACTAGAGATAATCAATGAATTTGGTAAAGTGGCAGGATACAAAATTAATGCACAGAAATCTCTGGCATTCCTATATACTAATGATGAAAAATCTGAAATTGAAATCAAGAAAACACTCCCATTTACCATTGCAACAAAAAGAATATAATATCTAGGAATAAACCTACCTAAGGAGACAAAAGACCTGTATGCAGAAACTTATAAGACACTGATGAAAGAAATTAAAGATGATACAAATAGATGGAGAGATATACCATGTTCTTGGATTGGAAGAATCAACATTGTGAAAATGACTCTACTACCCAAAGCAATCTATAGGTTCAATGCAATCCCTATCAAACTACCACTGGCATTTTTCACAGAACTAGAACAAAAAATTTTGCAATTTGTGTGGAAACAGAAAAGACCCCGAATAGCCAAAGCAATCTTGAGAACGAAAGAAGGAACTGGAGGAATCAGGCTCCCTGACTTCAGACTGTACTACAAAGCTACAGTAATCAAGACAGTATGGTACTGGCACAAAAACAGAAAGATAGATCAATGGAACAGGATAGAAAGCCCAGAGATAAACCCACGCACATATGGACACCTTATCTTTGGTAAAGGGGGCAGGAATGTACAGTGGAGAAAGGACAGCCTCTTCAATAAGTGGTGCTGGGAAAACTGGAGAGATACATGTAAAAGTATGAGATTAGATCACTCCCTAACACCATACACAAAAATAAGCTCAAAATGGATTAAAGACCTAAATGTAAGGCCAGAAACTATCAAACTCTTAGAGGAAAACATAGGCAGAACACTCTATGACATACATCACAGCAAGATCCTTTCTGACCCACCTCCTAGAGTAATGGAAATAAAAACAAAAATAAACAAATGGGACCTAATGAAACTTCAAAGCTTTTGCACAGCAAAGGAAACCATAAACAAGACCAAAAGACAACCCTCAGAATGGGAGAAAATATTTGCAAATGAAGCAACCGACAAAGGATTAATCTCCAAAATTTACAAGCAGCTCATGCAGCTCAATAACAAGAAAACAAACAACCCAATCCAAAAATGGGCAGAAGACCTAAGTAGACATTTCTCCAAAGAAGATATACAGACTGCCAACAAACACATGAAAGAATGCTCAACATCATTAATCATTAGAGAAATGCAAATCAAAACTACAATGAGATATCATCTCACACCAGTCAGAATGGCCATCATCAAAAAATCTAGAAACAATAAATGCTGGAGAGGGTGTGGAGAAAAGGGAACCCTCTTGCACTGCTGGTGGGAATGTGAATTGGTTCAGCCACTATGGAGAACAGTATGGAGGTTCCTTAAAAAACTACAAATAGAACTACCATATGACCCAGCAATCCCACTACTGGGCATATACCCTGAGAAAACCAAAATTCAAAAAGAGTCATGTACCATAATGTTCACTGCAGCTCTATTTACAATAGCCCGGAGATGGAAACAACCTAAGTGCACATCATCGGATGAATGGATAAAGAAGATGTGGCACATATATACAATGGAATATTACTCGGCCATAAAAAGAAACGAAATTGAGCTATTTGTAATGAGGTGGATAGACCTAGAGTCTGTCATACAGAGTGAAGTAAGTCAGAAAGAAAAAGACAAATACCGTATGCTAACACATATATATGGAATTTAAGAAGAAAAAAAATGTGTCATGAAGAACCTAGGGGTAAGACAGGAATAAAGACACAGACCTACTGGAGAACGGACTTGAGGATATGGGGAGGCGGAAGGGTGAGCTGTGACAGGGCGAGAGAGAGTCATGGACATATACACACTAACAAACGTAAGGTAGATAGCTAGTGGGAAGCAGCCGCATGGCACAGGGATATTGGCTCGGTGCTTTGTGACCGCCTGGAGGGGTGGGATAGGGAGGGTGGGAGGGAGGGAGACGCAAGAGGGAAGAGATATGGGAACATATGTATATGTATAACTGATTCACTTTGTTATAAAGCAGAAACTAACACACCACTGTAAAGCAATTATACCCCAATAAAGATGTTAAAAAAAAAAAGTGAAAAAAAATAAAAGAAGTAACTAGGGGGCTTCCCTGGTTGGCGCAGTGGTCGAGAGTCCGCCTGCCGATGCAGGGGACCCGGGTTCGTGCCCCCGGTCCGGGAAGATCCCACGTGCCGCGGAGCGGCTGGGCCCGTGAGCCACGGCCGCTGAGCCTGCGCGTCCGGAGCCTGTGCTCCGAAACGGGAGAGGCCCGCGTACCGCCAAAAAAAAAAAAAAAAAAAAAAGCATTGCAACTTTTGTAAAAGAGTAACTAC
This sequence comes from Orcinus orca, assembly GCF_937001465.1. Lineage (NCBI taxonomy): Eukaryota > Metazoa > Chordata > Mammalia > Artiodactyla > Delphinidae > Orcinus > Orcinus orca. Next base: position 126,201,154 of record NC_064580.1, read on the forward strand.
AACTTTGTATCAGAATATTCCCTAACCACAAAACACATTGTTACAATGTAGGTCTGCATATCACCCAAGACAAAAGTAACAAAAAAGTATCTACTTGCAAGGTCAAACTTAGGCCATAGGCTGTTACAACTCATCAATGGGCTGTTCCAGAGATTCATTTAAAGTTTCTTTCTAACATTAAAGAGCGATTCCAGTTGAAACTGTATCATATATGGTCATTAGGTTTACCCTTCATTCACAAAGCCTATTTAACCCTGAATACATGTGAAGCACTTCTTCCAAGTCACCAGCGCTTACGTCTTTATGTCCAGGTTAAAAAAGAAAATGCATTCTCAGTGGGAGGGCCATTTCACCAATAACACCAAAATGAGCAGTAAAGATCATGCTAGGTGCCAATAACTTAACTCTCTACCACTGCACAAGAGGTGTGATCAGGGCAGTTTGGGCTGCACCAGGATTTATTATACCGCATAACAGGCAGCCTGGAGTTAGGCAGCGCGGTTGGTTAATTTCAGTGAGCCAGAGACGCAACAACGTATCAAAGACCCAGGCAAGCGTTCCCGCCCTAGCATTTTACACTTATCCTCAGAGCACCGAGGATGGCTGGCTGCAGCACTTAACCGACATTCCCACGCAGACAATAAAGACCAGTAAGAAAGAGGAGCGCTTTTATCACATCCACCCCTCTCTGGGCAGAGAGAGGGGGATCTTTCCTTCCAGATGTGCTCGCCCCCGCTCTTTCCCCTCACCATGAAAACTTCTCTCAGTGGCCGGGACTATATCACATGTCGATGCCCGAAACCAATCACAGCAAGAGGAATGGTTCTCAGGCCTAGCTGCACATTGGAATCACCTGGGAGCTGTGGAAACAATGTTAACGCTAGGCAAGAGTAGGTTTTAAAAGTTCCCCAGCTATTCCATATGTATGCTCAGAAGCCAGGCCTACGATCTCTGGTAGGAGGTCTACTCTGAGGACTTGGGAAGGCAAACACCTGTACAAAACTGGGGTTCTGCTAGCAGCCACGGACCTGGAACAGCCAAAGGCCACGTGTGAACAATTAATAAATTTGCCGCATGGACATACCTTGCTATAGCCAAGAGAAGGGATCTCTGCAGGTCAGTCGCCCACTAGAGGACCTATTACGAGAAATAAAAAAAGATTTCTGTTATAAGAGATTTGATAGCTATCTTAATCCGCTAATCCCCTGCAAAAAAAAAAAAAGTGGAGGAGGAAAATACCTTATAAACTTCAGCTCGAGTGTTGAATTAATTAAACAAGGAGGTCATTAGATGGAGGTGGCTCTAATGCCTTGGAGGCCTATATAAGCAAACCAAAATCAAAATCTAATCCTGTAAATGCCTCAAGGTTACCAGATTGAAACCTAAGGACGACCAATCCCAAACAGCCAACTAAGCTTGAAGCTACATCCCATCGATAATTTCCTTACCTTGGTTATGCCTTTTCTCTATAAAAGTTCCCCCCCTACCCAGTTCCGGTCAGCAGGCCACTCCTAACCACTTCCGGTTTGGTGCTGCCCGATTCTGATTTTTGTTCAAACTCTTAAGAATTTTTAATATGCCTCAGTTTATCTTTTAATAGTTCTGATGTCAGAACAGGGAACCAAAGGAGCCCCCAGGAGCACTGAGCAAACAAGCAGAGGTACCTGTGAAGCCCCTTGACCGGCTGCCTGCTCGCTGCCTCGGGAGGGGGGCGAGTTCGTCTCGGAGGCTGGATCCCAGCTCCGGCTTTTACGTTATAAGCTTTCAGACTTCGAGCCTTTCTTTCTCCGGAGTGGGGCGAGAAACTGGCCAGAATCAGACTTGTTCCGACTCAGCAACCGAACCGATTCCAGGGACGAACTGTGTCCAACTTACAAAGGGGACGAGGACCAGGACGACTTAGAAAATGGACCAGGTCCGATGACAAACTCGGTCCGTCCGACTTTGAAACTGGAGCCGGTGCAGAACAAAGTGGTTCCACCTTAGAAACCGAAATGGGTCTGGGGACGGACTGGGTCCAACTTAGAAACCAGACCCGGTCCAGGACAGATTGGGTTTGACCTAGAAACCGGACTGGGTCCAGTATGAGGCCTCAGGTGAATAAAATTTTGTTTTAAGGTTAACCTTACCAAAGATAATCCTGAATTACAGTGGCCACAGTGGAGAACTTTTAACCACCTGAGATAACCTTATCCCCTTACGAGGTGCCCTAGAGGAAAGGGGTCTCAGCCAGGCACTCACTCTGAAGGGTAGAGGGAAAGTTATTCTTCCTCCTCTACAGTTTCTAGTGACCAGGATGAGACCTACTGGGACACCCCACTCACTCCGAATCCTGCAGACGGCATCCTGGGAAAACTGGCAGAAGCCTGGCAAAGGGTAAGAATTCTTACCAAGGTCAGCTCTCCAAACTCTGTGGAGCCTGGTCGAGAGAGGAAGGGAAAATTTCACGTTGTCCCTTCCTTTCCCAATTTACATTGGCTGGAAAACACATTGGTTATGGAGCCTTTCCCTCCCAGGGAGAGCTGTGAGATATCAATGTTTTACCTGGTCTTCTCTAGGATGCCCAGAGGCATCTCATGAAATACAAACTCCAGGGAAGTCATTCTTATCGGGGAAAAAAGAAGTGGCAGCAGCAGCTATTTGGACATTGAGTGAATGAAAAATCTTAACACTTTTTCCCACTAGTATTAGTAAAATCTTTAACCATCTGAGCAGGTAAACTTAACTTATTCTATCTGCCAGAAACACAATTGGAACCCAACCATTCTTTTATAAACTAGTGAATTTTGCATTATTGTATGTATCTCATGCCTAAAAAATTGAAACAAAAGCTATAAGACCTCTGCATCTGTCTGTATGTTTATGTATGTAGGTGATAAATATGTGATATTCTTCTACCTTTGGATGGTATAGCCAAAATTCATTTGTAAAGAGCTCTATTTAATAGGCTGAAAAAACAAACATTTATATAAATCAAGTGTATGCTAAGAAATGTACAGACCAACCCAAGTGTTTTTCAGGTTCACGTGATCTAGCATAATCTTTGGTGAATGAAAGCTAGTTTAAGTCCGTTGGTTTAATTGAAACAGGCATGTCTTTAGAGTGATCAGTATTAAGTAGAATATTTTTATTCTACCAAGGTTAACTAAAGTCAAATACGCTTTTGCAATCTCTGTTACATAATTTGTCAGCAAGGATGGTAACTTAAGATGATGGCTGGCTGTTCAATGTCTCATGAAATTTTCAGGAGTAATCTAAACAATTGTTAAGAACAAGTAAATTAAGGAGATGTAAGATAAAAATTTGTAAGTGTACTTTTCAGCAATAATCATGCCTTATGGTATATTTGCTTAAGAATAGTTTCCAAACTCTTTTTGGTAACTTAAAACCTTAAAGTTGGATGAGATAAGTTAAATGAAGGCTAGTCATTGAACATCTAGATCATTTCCAAGTAAGATAAAATACTGCAACGTTAATTACTGAACATAGATTTATCCACTTTTGGCTTTCTTTGGCAGAGGAACTGAAGATATTTGGTTCTATCAGTAAGCATATTTTGTGCCACATTGAAAAATTACTAAGAGGAAGAATATACTTCTAGAAACTGTGAAAAGTATTTATAAATTTGCCAATCCACAGAATGCTAGTGTAACAAACAGTCCACACTGATCACTTCTTAGTTTTCACTAGGAATAAAGGATTCTAAAAGGTCAAGAATTCTAATAAATATATGTAATTAAAGCCAGTTAGAAATAAGAAAGGTGAGAGGAAAGAACTGTGTATCTGTAAACTGAACTGGATCCTGAGTTCTTCTAGTTTCCTCACATGTCTGGCTGCAACTCTCCAAACTAATGTTTCCAATTTTCTCCCACCCTTCTGATTTCGAATCACGAAGAATATGACTGCCCTTGAACCTCCTTGGAAGGCACGATACCAGGTCCTTCTAACTACCCAGATCACAGACAAATTTCAGGGAATTGAACCTGGGTACACATCCCCCAATTAAAAAGGGCTTCTCCAGAATCTTGGAACTGCACGCCAGCTGGAGATGTAAAATTAAAAGTAACTAGGGGGGCCGGCCGAGCTGAACACGCACAGACCCGGCGCGGCGGCACTGCGGCCCCAGGGCAGCCGGCGCCGGGGACATGCGCTGATTCGATCCCTCCGGAGAAGAGTTAAAAAGTGAAAAGAGGGGATCCAGGGACAACTTCCCCGGGAGAACGCACGGCGGGCCTCAGGTTGGTGCAACGTCACGCCGGCCTCTGCCGCCGCAGACCCACCCCGCACGCCGTGCCCCTCCCTCTCCCCCGGCCTCAGTGCGCCAGAACCCCCGAATCAGCGGCTCCTTTAACCCCGTCCTGTCTGAGCAAAAAACAGACGCCCTCCAGCAACCTACACGCAGAGGCGGGGCCAAATCCAAAGCTGAGCCCCTGGGAGCTGTGAGAACAAAGAGAAAGGGAAATCTCTCCCAGCAGCCTCAGAAACAGCGGATTAAAGCTCCACAATCAACTTGATGCACCTGCATCTGTGCATCAAGACAACCAATCATCCCAAATTGAGGAGGTGGGCTTCGAGGGCAAGATCTATGAATTTTTTCCCCTTTTCCTCTTTTCGTGAATGTGTATGTGTATGCTTCTGTGTGAGATCTTGTCTGTATAGTTTTGCTTCCACCATTTGTCCTAGGGTTCTATCCGTCCATGGTTTTTTTTTAAAAAATTTTTCTTAATAAATTTAATAACTTTATTATACTTTACCTTCTTTCTTTCTTTCTTTCTTTCCTTCCTTCCTTCCTTCCCTCCCTCCTTTGGACAACGAATCATCTCAAATTGAGGAGGTGGTCTCTGAGAGCAAGATTTATGATTTTATCCCCTTTACCTCTTTTTGTGAGGGTGTATGTGTATGCTTCTGTGTAAGATTTTGTCTGTAGAGCTTTGCTTCCAACATTTGTCCTAAAGTTCTATCCGTCCCTTTTTTTTCTAAATAAGTATTTTTTAATTCAATAACTTTATTATACTTTATATTATTTTACTGTATCTTCTTTCTTTCTGTCTTTTTTCCTTCTTTCCCTCCTTCCTTCCTCCGTCCCTCCCTCCCTCCCTCCTTTCTTTCCTTCTTGCCTTCTTTCCTTCTTTGCTTCTTTCTTTCTTTCTTCCCTCCTTCCTTCCTTCCTTCCTTCCCTCCTTTCTTTCTTTCTTTCTTTCTTCCTTTCTTCATACTTCTACTAATTCTCTCTACTTTTTCTCCCGTTTATTCTGAGCCGTGTGGATGAAAGGCTCTTGGTGCTCCAGCCAGGAGTCAGGGCTCTGCCTCTGAGGTAGGAGAGCCAACTTCAGGACACTGCTCAACAAGAGACCTCCCAGATCCACATAATATCAAACGGCGAAAATCTCCCAGAGACCTCCATCTTAACACCAGCATCCAGCTTCACTCAACGACCAGCAAACTACAGTGCTGGACAACCCATGCCAAACAACTAGCAAAACAGGAACACAACCCCACCCATTAGCAGAGAGGCTGCCTAAAATCATAATAAGGCCACAGACACCCCAAAACACACCACCAGACGTGAACCTGCCCACTAGAGAGACAAGATCCAGCCTCATCCACCACAACACAGGCACTAGTCCCCTCCACCAGGAAGCCTAAACAACCCACTGAACCAACCTTAGCCACTGGAGACAGACATCAAAAACAGGGGGAACTACGAACCTGCAGCCTGCAAAAAGGAGACCCCAAACGCAGTAAGATAAGCAAGATGAGAAGACAGAAAAACACACAGCAGATAAAGGAGCAAGATAAAAATGCACCAGACCTAACAAATGAAGAGGAAATAGCCAGTCTACCTGAAAAAGAATTCAGAATAATGATAGTAAGGATGATCCGAAATCTTGGAAATAGAATGGACAAAATGCAAGAAACAGTTAACAAGGACCTAGAAGAACTAAAGAGGAAACAAGCAACGATGAACAACACAATAAATGATATTAAAAGTACTCTAGATGGGATCAATAGCAGAATAACTGAGGCAGAAGAACGGATAAGTGACCTGGAAGATAAAATAGTGGAAATAACTACTGCAGAGCAGAATAAAGAAAAAAGAATGAAAAGAACTGAGGACAGTCTCAGAGACCTCTGGGACAACAATAAACGCACCACCATTCGCATTACAGGGGTTCCAGAAGAAGAAGAGAAAAAGAAAGGGACTGAGAAAATATTTGAAGAGATTAGAGTTGAAAACTTCCCTAATATGGGAAAGGAAATAGTTAATCAAGTCCAGGAAGCACAGAGAGTCCCATACAGGATAAATGCAAGGAGAAATACGCCAAGACACATATTAATCAAACTGTCAAAAATTAAATACAAAGAAAGCATATTAAAAGCAGCAAGGGAAAAACAACAAGTAACACACAAGGGAATCCCCATAAGGTTAACAGCTGATCTCTCAGCAGAAACCCTACAAGCCAGAAGGGAGTGGCAGGACATACTGAAAGCGATGAAGGAGAAAAACCTGCAGCCAAGACTACTCTACCCAGCAAGGATCTCATTCAGATTTGATGGAGAAATTAAAACCTTTACAGACAAGCAAAAGCTGAGAGAGTTCAGCACCACCAAACCAGCTTTACAACAAATGCTAAACGATCTTCTCTAGGCAAGAAACACAAGAGAAGGAAAAGACCTATAATAACGAACCCAAAACAATTTAGAAAATGGGAATAGGAACATACATATCGATAATTACCTTAAATGTAAATGGACTAAATGCTCCCACCAAAAGACACAGATTAGCTGAATGGATACAAAAACAAGACCCTTATATATGCTGTCTACAAGAGACCCACTTCAGACCTAGAGACACATACAGACTGAAAGTAAGGGGATGGAAAAAGATATCCCATGCAAATGGAAACCAAAAGAAAGCTGGAGTAGCAATTCTCATATCAGACAAAATAGGCTTTAAAATAAGGACTATTAAAAGAGACAAAGAAGGACACTACATAATGATCAAGGGATCGATCCAAGAAGAAGATATAACAATTGTAAATATTTATGCACCCGACATAGGAGCACCTCAATACATAAGGCAAATACTAACAGCCATAAAAGGGGAAATGGACAGTAACACATTCATAGTAGGGGACTTAAACACCCCACTTTCACCCATGGACAGATCATCCAAAATGAAAATAAATAAGGAAACACAAGCTTTAAATGATACATTAAACAAGATGGACTTAATTGATATTTATAGGACACTCCATCCAAAAACAACAGAATACACATTTTTCTCAAGTGCTCATGGAACATTCTCCAGGATAGATCGTATCTTGGGTCACAAATCAAGTCTTGGTAAATTTAAGAAAATTGAAATTGTATCAAGTATCTTTTCTGACCACAACGCCATGAGACTAGATATCAATTACAGGAAAAGATCTGTAAAAAGTACAAACACATGGAGGCTAAACAATACACTACTTAATAATGAAGTGATCACTGAAGAAATCAAAGAGGAAATCAAAAAATACCTAGAAACAAATGACAATGGAGACACAACGACCCAAAACCTGTGGGATGCAGCAAAAGCAGTTCTAAGGGGGAAGTTTATAGCAATACAAGCCCACCTTAAGAAGCAGGAAACATCTCGAATAAACAACCTAACCTTGCACCTCAAGCAATTAGAGAAAGAAGAACAAAAAAACCCCAAAGCTAGCAGAAGGAAAGAAATCATAAAAATCAGATCAGAAATAAATGAAGAAGAAATGAAGGAAACAATAGCAAAGATCAATAAAACTAAAGGCTGGTTCTTTGAGAAGATAAACAAAATAGATAAACCACTAGCCAGACTCATCAAGAAAAAAAGGGAGAAGACTCAAATCAATAGAATTAGAAATGAAAAAGGAGAGGTAACAACTGACACTGCAGAAATAAAAGAGATCATGAGAGATTACTGCAAGCAACTCTATGCCAATAAAATGGACAATCTGGAAGAAATGGACAAATTCTTAGAAATGCACAACCTGCCAAGACTGAATCAGGAAGAAATAGAAAATATGAACAGACCAATCACAAGCACTGAAATTGAAACTGTGATTAAAAATCTTCCAACAAACAAAAGCCCAGGACCAGATGGCTTCACAGGCGAATTCTATCAAACATTTAGAGAAGAGCTAACACCTATCCTTCTCAAACTCTTCCAAAATACAGCAGAGGGAGGAACACTCCCAAACTCCTTCTACGAGGCCACCATCACCTTGATACCAAAACCAGACAAGGATGTCACAAAGAAAGAAAACGACCGGCCAATATCACTGATGAACATAGATGCAAAAATCCTCAACAAAATACTAGCAAACAGAATCCAACAGCACATTAAAAGGATCACACACCATGATCAAGTGGGGTTTATTCCAGGAATGCAAGGATTCTTCAATATACGCAAATCTATCAATGTGATAAACCATATTAACAAATTGAAGGAGAAAAACCATATGATCATAAAAACCATAGATGCAGAGAAAGCTTTTGACAAAATTCAACACCCATTTATGATAAAAACCCTGCAGAAAGTAGGCATAGAGGGAACTTTCCTCAACATAATAAAGGCCATATATGACAAGCCCACAGCCAACATCATCCTCAATGGTGAAAAACTGAAAGCATTTCCACGAAGATCAGGAACAAGACAAGGTTGCCCACTCTCACCACTCTTATTCAACATAGTTTTGGAAGTTTTAGCCACAGCAATCAGAGAAGAAAAGGAAATAAAAGGAATCCAAATTGGAAAAGAAGAAGTAAAGCTGTCACTGTTTGCAGATGACATGATCCTATACATAGAGAATCCTCAAGATGCTACCAGAAAACTACTAGAGATAATCAATGAATTTGGTAAAGTGGCAGGATACAAAATTAATGCACAGAAATCTCTGGCATTCCTATATACTAATGATGAAAAATCTGAAATTGAAATCAAGAAAACACTCCCATTTACCATTGCAACAAAAAGAATATAATATCTAGGAATAAACCTACCTAAGGAGACAAAAGACCTGTATGCAGAAACTTATAAGACACTGATGAAAGAAATTAAAGATGATACAAATAGATGGAGAGATATACCATGTTCTTGGATTGGAAGAATCAACACTGTGAAAATGACTCTACTACCCAAAGCAATCTATAGGTTCAATGCAATCCCTATCAAACTACCACTGGCATTTTTCACAGAACTAGAACAAAAAATTTTGCAATTTGTGTGGAAACAGAAAAGACCCCGAATAGCCAAAGCAATCTTGAGAACGAAAGAAGGAACTGGAGGAATCAGGCTCCCTGACTTCAGACTGTACTACAAAGCTACAGTAATCAAGACAGTATGGTACTGGCACAAAAACAGAAAGATAGATCAATGGAACAGGATAGAAAGCCCAGAGATAAACCCACGCACATATGGACACCTTATCTTTGGTAAAGGGGGCAGGAATGTACAGTGGAGAAAGGACAGCCTCTTCAATAAGTGGTGCTGGGAAAACTGGACAGGTACATGTAAAAGTATGAGATAAGATCACTCCCTAACACCATACACAAAAATAAGCTCAAAATGGATTAAAGACCTAAATGTAAGGCCAGAAACTATCAAACTCTTAGAGGAAAACATAGGCAGAACACTCTATGACATAAATCACAGCAAGATCCTTTCTGACCCACCTCCTAGAGTAATGGAAATAAAAACAAAAATAAACAAATGGGACCTAATGAAACTTCAAAGCTTTTGCACAGCAAAGGAAACCATAAACAAGACCAAAAGACAACCCTCAGAATGGGAGAAAATATTTGCAAATGAAGCAACCGACAAAGGATTAATCTCCAAAATTTACAAGCAGCTCATGCAGCTCAATAACAAAAAAACAAACAACCCAATCCAAAAACGGGCAGAAGACCTAAGTAGACATTTCTCCAAAGAAGATATACAGACTGCCAACAAACACATGAAAGAATGCTCAACATCATTAATCATTAGAGAAATGCAAATCAAAACTACAATGAGATATCATCTCACACCAGTCAGAATGGCCATCATCAAAAAATCTAGAAACAATAAATGACGGAGAGGGTGTGGAGAAAAGGGAACACTCTTGCACTGCTGGTGGGAATGTGAATTGGTTCAGCCACTATGGAGAACAGTATGGAGGTTCCTTAAAAAACTACAAATAGAACTACCATATGACCCAGCAATCCCACTACTAGGCATATACCCTGAGAAAACCAAAATTCAAAAAGAGTCATGTACCATAATGTTCATTGCAGCTCTATTGACAATAGCCCGGAGATGGAAACAACCTAAGTGCCCATCATCGGATGAACGGATAAAGAAGATGTGGCACATATATACAATGGAATATTACTCAGCCATAAAAAGAAACGAAATTGAGCTATTTGTAATGAGGTGGATAGACCTAGAGTCTGTCACACAGAGTGAAGTAAGTCAGAAAGAAAAAGACAAATACAGTATGCTAACACATATATATGGAATTTAAGAAAAAAAATGTCATGAAGAACCTAGGGGTAAGGCAGGAATAAAGACGCAGACCTCCTAGAGAACGGACTTGAGGTGATGGGGAGGGGGAAGGGTGAGCTGTGACAGGGCGAGAGAGAGTCATGGACATATACACACTAACAAACGTAAGGTAGATAGCTAGTGGGAAGCAGCCGCATGGCACAGGGATATAGGCTCGGTGCTTTGTGACAGCCTGGAGGGGTGGGATAGGGAGGGTGGGAGGGAGGGAGACTCAAGAGGGAAGACATATGGGAACATATGTTTATGTATGACTGATTCAGTTTGTTATAAAGCAGAAACTAACACACGATTGTAAAGCAATTATACCCCAGTAAAGATGTTAAAAAAAAAGAAATACTAAAAAAAAAAAAAAGATATCAGTAATACCAGAAGAGCTTGCTAAAGATTTTACAAGAGAGAACAATAAGCCTCAGTGCCTTCCAATCTCTAATACTTGCTCCAAACAATAATATGTTTAAAAAACCATATCAACTATAAGCCATAAAGAAAAAATTATAGCTTACTAGAAAAAAATTAAGGATGTCTATATGCCAGAAAGATGATGAACACATTTCTCAAAAGACAAATGGGAATCTGGGTACCATTTTAGACAGATCCATTTGACAAACAAAAGGTAATTTTACATAATACAGTATGACCTTCACACAATTAAAGAGTAATTACTTTATACAGATAGAGAAATTAAGGACAAAGAGGCCCAAGGAAAGGGACATGAATAAGGACATCAGAGGAAAGAAACACCAATGGCTTACTGGCATGTATAAATATGTATTAGTCTTAATGAAATGCTTATTTAAACAAAATGAGGATTATTCAACACAATAATCATAGATGATGATGTGAAAGTTGACATTTAGTGCTCCCCAGTAGCAGTATTCTCACGGGTGCCTATTTGTTTATTCATGTGATCATTCACTCACTCATCCAAGCATTTACTGAGCCATTGTTACATGTCCACTGCCTGAATAGAGAGCAAAGCCTCCCGCTTTCTGTTCACTAAAATCTCACATTATAATAATAAAAATAAAGGTGTGAAAGATCAGAATCAACTGTGATTAAAAATTTCCGAGCTGGGGGAAGTCTCAAATGTTTCAGTTCTACTCCCCACAAGCACAAATGTAGGGGGATTTCCCCTCCACTCACTAGGGGTCCAGAGACCTATACATTTTTCTAATTCTTGCAGATGTTCCGGGACTTCGCAGTGAAGCTTCAGCCTAGGGCCATCAGATGGACACCTGGAAAAGTTTTTAGGCTCAGGCAACTGTCCAACTAGATTAGTCAGCGGAGGAGGTACTGACTGCTGACCAAGGGTGGTCCTCATCAGAATTATGGTGGGTGAAGGGGAAGAGATGGAAATCATTATGCCAGGCAACAAGAAACCAAAGGAGAAGGAGAGAAAAAGCAAAGATAGAGGATCTGACTAATAGAATTAATAAGCACAAACTGGTATAGAGAAAACTTACCCTCCACAAGTAGAGGATACACATTATTTTCAAGCACTCAAGGAATAGTCTCAAAAGTTTACCATGTACAAGTTTACAAAGAAAGTCTCAGAAAACTTTAATGAGTTAATATCCTACAGACTGTGTTGTTTGACTATAATAAAATTAGGTCTTTTAAAGGATAGCTTAAACACCTAACATGCTTAGAAACTAAAATCATACTACCTAATAATCCTTGGATTAAAGGAGAAATAATAAAAATGAGATACTCCTAACATGAATTAGCAGGAGAAGATTTGTGACTTGTAGCTAACACAGAACTCTGTGAGAAAATTGCTGCTCTGAATACATTTATCAGAATTCAAAATAGTATATTGAAGACAAATAAGCTTTGTGTTCAATTTAACAAGCTAGAATGAAGGGCAACAGATTAAATGTGAAAGAAACCATAAAGGAGGAAATAGATATAAACAAACAAATGAGGAAATACAGACCAAAAATAAAGAATAATTATAAAATCAAGAAATGATTACTTTAAAAGATTTACAAGATAAACCATGGGAGACATCAGGAAAAAAAAAGAGCCAAGACTAAAGCAAAATATGAATGAGAAAAGTAAAAATACTATAGCAATTTAAAAAGTAACGAAATAATATTATGAATTAGTGTATGCCAATAAGCTTGAAGCCCAAGAAGAATGAGCATACTGCTGGGGGAAATAATATAAATGGCTAAATTTTGCAGAGAAAAACCTGAAAAGGCCAATTGTTTGGGAGACTCTTACTTGTTCTAGTATAACTTTTTATTTTATTTTACTTTATTTTTGGCAGCGCTGTGTGGCATGTAGGATCTTAGTTCCCCAACCAGGGACTGAACCCGTGCCCCCTGCAGTGGAAGCATGGAGTCCTAACCACTGGACCACCAGGGAATTCTCTCTGGTCTAACTTTTAAACACATTTAGCCTCACTCGCTTCTCGCCAGGAAGAGACAGGGATTTCTTTGGTAAAATTGTAAGCAGCAGTGGGGCATGCTTCACCCAGCCCCTTCGGATCCACTCACTTTTCACAGCATCAACCTACCAGCTGAATCATGAATTCTGATCTGCCACGTAGTAAGGAGTGGAGCAAATTCAGGGGTGAATTATTAGCAAGTCTGCTTGGCTAGAGATCTAAAGTCACAACTTGCAGTCAGCCTTATCTATGTCTCTCTGATGCATACGTATCTACCAATAGGTTCCAAACTCGGAAGGGGAAGAAATGGGTATTATTAATTAGCCCATCTCACAAATCCAAATGGGTGCAGCTTAGCTAGTCCTCTGGCTCTGCATATCTTATGAGGCTACCTCATCTCAAGTCTCAGTTGGGAAGGATCTGCTTCCCTAATTGGGTGTTGGTAGCACACAGCTCCTTGTGGGTCGTTGCACTAAAAAGCTCAGGTCCTCAGGAGCTGTTCCTTGATATGCGAGTCTCTTCACTGAGCACCACACAATATGCTTTCATCAGAATGAGAAAACAAGGGGGCAAGAGAGACCGTCAGCAACAAAGTTCTAGCAAGAGGAAACTTAATCATGTTGATCACATCCTATGACTTTTGCTGGCTTCTATTGATTCAACTCATTAGAAGCAGGACACTAGGTACAGCCCACACTCAAGGAGAGTGGATTACACAAGCATGTGAACATCAGGAGGCTGGGATTATTGGGAGTCATATCAGAAGCTGCTTCCACACTGTGTATTGATGAGTATGCAGGGAAACAAGTAATAATAGAATTCTATTGGGAAAACAGACTGGTACTGTCACTCTGGAGAGCAACCTGGCAGTATTTAGAAAAAAATATTGCTTATAGACAATGTTTGTGTCCCTCCAAAATCCATATGCTGAAACCCTAGCCCTCTAGATGTGATGGTATTTGGAGGTGGGGCTTTTGGGAGAAAACTAAAGTTGGATTAGGTCATGAGGATGGGGGCCTTATGATGGGATTAATGCCCTTAGAAAAAGAGGAAGACACAGGAGATAGCTGTCTCTCTCTTTGTGTGTACACACTGAGCTAGGCCATGTGAGGACACAAGCAGGAAGAGGGCCCTCACCAGAACCCAACCATGCTGGCATCCTAATCTTGGCCTTTCAGCCACCAGAACTGTGAGAAGTAAATGTTTGTTGCTTAAGCCACCAGTCTATGGTATTCTGTTCTAGCAGCTCAAACGGACTAAGGATATCTATGACCTAGAAATTCTATTCCTGAGCGTATATTACAGAAAAATATATGCAGAAGTCCATAGGGAGACATGAATGAGAATGCTCCTCATAGCAATGTTTCTGGCAGTGGAGTGGAGAGCCAACATAGATGTCCCTCAAAAGAGGAAGGAATGGACAAGTTATACTTGGGATATTCGTTCTAATGGAATATGATGCAGCATTAGAAACAATTAGCTAGAGATACATATAGCTACATAAGTTGAACTTAAAAGCATAAGGTAAGAAACAGAACGAGGTCTATGGCACAATGCACCATATTCACACACACACACATTTCATAAGGCTATATGTTTCGCAAGAGTACAAACATATACGAGGGCATGATTCAAACACATCCGAGTAGGTGCCTAATTGTGGGAAGGAAATGAGTGTTGGACTCTAGGATGAAAGAAAAATAGAAAAACTGTAGGAGAAAGAACCTTGTCAAACTCAATGATGACAATATGGCCAGAGTCCAAGAATAGAATAAAAGAAAAAATAAAAGCAACCTTCATGAGTGGGCAGTTAATTCTAATCCCTGCCTTTAAGTTGCAGAGCGGGCAGAAGATAATTTAATCAAAATCAGCAGGCTTTAATGCCAGATGCTCTAGGTAGGGAGATGTTTATTCATGGGAGCTGTCTTTTTGTTAGTTTGTAAGATGATTCATATCTCCACCAATATTTAAATTCAGCCATACAACTTTTGGAGGGATTTTAAGTAAGATATCCAAAACACTAGCTGATAACTAAGGGTGGGAGATCTCAGAATAAACCACTGAGTAGGGGTGGCCTTGGAGAATAGCTTGGAGGAAAGGTTTGTTCTCTACCATGTGCACCACCACAACTGAACATAGGGATATGAGGAGGGTGGCAGTTCGGCTTGGGAAGACTCTTCTCTCTAACCGAGCCATCCTGGCCTCATCATCATCCCCCCCCCACCCTGCCTCATCATCATCCCCCCCCCACCCCGCCCCAGGTGTCAGGAATGGTTCTTTGAAATGTCTGAGCTACATCAACAGACGTGTCACAAGGGCTGCTTTGTGATGGCTAAGTCCCTCCTTAGCCACCATTGGCTGAGGGTACGGACCCTTCATCGTCCTGGGGAGCTGTATATATAGCGTGGTCAGTAGGCCCGGAGTAGACCACTGGTAGGCTTCAATACAGCTGAGGTGTGCCGAAGACTACTGGAGCCTGATACAGACATGGATCGAAAACCCTCGAGAGCTAAACGGAGGAGGGTGGATGAGGCTCCCTATAACCTCAGACCTAGACATGGTGGCCACGTAAGATGACCCTACCCAAGCTGTTTTCTTCATGGATTCCCTCTCCCCCAAGAATCCTACCCTCTCCCTGCCTGGCACAAACCCCCTCCTCAGCCCTGACCCCTTCTCATGAAGTCTCCCTTTCCATCAATAGCCCATCTTCTTCTCCCTAATCCAATGTCCTTTTGACCTCACTCTGTTGTCCTTCCAGGTGCTGAAGACAGCCAGGACCGTGAGGAAACCCCGTCAAAGGAGTCTGAATAAAAAAGCCTCTACGAAAGCTGTCAACCCCACAAAACAGCAGAAGAAAGCTACAAGACAAACACTCTCCAGCTGTTCTCACAGGCTGGATGAGACACTAAATCAACATCAGAATAATGCAGAGCAGAACCAAGAGGCCGAGCAGAACCAAGAGACCGCACAGAACCAAGTGCCATGCGGCAACACCCCTCCAAGCGAAGGGCTGGTGAGCCAGTAAAGCTCAGGGGGAGGCCAGAGACCTCAGAAATATCTGCCAAGTCTGAGGTCTGAGAAATGGCCAACTGTGTAGACACGGAATTTTATAGCATCAGGGTACACGGATGCTAATTAAATAAAAATCAACTTGTGAAAATTTCTGTGTGTTTCTGCGAGTTCTCTCTTGGTGGGAGCAGGGAAGGAAGGGAAGAGGCAGATGTGTGAGGAGGGAGGGACATTGAGTCCTGCAAGGTTGCGGGGGACACTAGCAGAATCACAGTTAACCAGACAGTGGGGATAAGGAATGGGTCAGGACTGAGTGCTGAAGATAAATTTCCTACTTAACACTTGAACCCACAGGCAAGGTGGAAAGGGGCTTGGCGTTTCTGTCTTTGGGGTAGGGGGCTGGACGAGGGGCACGACAAAGTGTACATTGCCAGAACCTATGTGGTTTGAGGTGTGTAGGTGGCAGTATCATCCCAAGAAATAGACAAATCACTTCCAGGCCACCTACGTCATACAAGTGTTTGCTACATCTCACCCTACGATGCCAGCGACTAAAGGTCCTCCAGAGGGCCAAAAATCTCACCCTACTAAAAGTTATTGAAAGCACCCTGAGGACTCAAATAATGGTGGATGGAAGCCACAAACTCAACACTGATCAGCCCACTTTCTAAAGAAACTTAAGGTGGAGCAGTGACTTCCCAAGGGCAGGGAAGTAAGAGCTGTCTGCTCTCAGTACAGGCAACTGTCTACAAAGAATTCTAAAACAACATCATCTCCCCTCCAAACATCTTTTATCTCTATTCCTTCCAAAGTTCTTGTTGTTTTTTCTCTGAAGAGACGATCCTTTTAAGTGGTTTTATTGAAGTATAATTGACATATAATAAATTGCACATGCTTAAAGTGACCGCTGAATGAGTTTGGTCATATGTGTATACTTGTTAAACCATTACCACAATTATAAGTGTGAAAATACCCATCACCCCCATAAGTCTCCCCTTACCCCCTGACAATTGCTTCCTCTTGTCCCTCTCTGCACCCCCATCCTCAGATAACCACTGATTTGCTTGCTGTCTCCATAGATTACATGTTCTAGCATTTTATATAAATGGAATCAGTATGTACTCATTTTTATCCAGCTTCTGTTACTCAGCATAGAGAGTCAATGTTCTTGGGTATATCAATATTACATTTCTTTTTAATATTATGGTTGTTATTTTGTTGAGAGTTTAGTAGCATTTAAATGATGCCACAAACTTGCTTTAATTTTATTTAAAAATTAAGATCATCGTCAAGCTATGTGCAGTCATAAGAAATAGAAAGATACCTTATACCCTTAAACGTTGCATATAATGCAACATTTAATAATCTCCCACTACATAATTTTCTCTTTACATCCCATTTTAACCCCCAGTATCTACCTCATGGGTTTCACTGAAGTATATCTGTCATATACAAAGAAAGAGAGAGAGAAAGAGGGAGGAAAGGAGAAAGAGGGAGAGGGAAAGGAAGGAGGGGGTCGGCGGGGGAGGGAGAGAAATTCCACTATAATGCCCTGTATGGGGTGTTTATTTTCCTATAAACATTAGA
This sequence comes from Orcinus orca, assembly GCF_937001465.1. Classification (NCBI taxonomy): domain Eukaryota; kingdom Metazoa; phylum Chordata; class Mammalia; order Artiodactyla; family Delphinidae; genus Orcinus; species Orcinus orca. The sequence continues at coordinate 126,218,712 of NC_064580.1, forward strand.
ACACACTATGCACATCATTATGCAGCTCATTTACTCTTCAGATCACTCCATGGACACCCATGCCAAGATGCATATATATCACTGGATAGATACATAGATTTATGGATATAGACAGCAGATTTTAAAATTTAGCCTCTGTAAACCACAATGTCTTGTGGGAAGAGCTAGTTTTTGTAAAATGGAATCGATTTTTCAATGGGAGATTCAAATTTCTCTAACAGCATTTTATGTGTTCATTTATTTTCCTACTGTACACGTCATTAAAACTCTAGCTATAAATATATATTAAAAAAACTCTAGGTAATGCCATATTTTAAAAATGCACGTAGGACAGAGCCTTCATATACTCTGGTTTCTGCTATTGCCAATCTTCTCAGCAGGCTCCTTTTTTATGGTAAATCTAGAAGATTTTTGTTAAGACTTCATGTGGCAACTAACTAAAAGTTGCGCAGGTTTGCAAATACCAGTTGTGTTGACTGGAGATTTGACTTATAAAAAGTGAAAATAAAATGAAATATCCCATATTTGGGGGGAAAAAGATAAAAGCTGTGACCACTGGTGAGAATAGGAGAGTAATAATATAATAATAGCCCAATAAGATAATGAGGAATTATGATATATACATCACAAGCAGGGGTCCTAGAATCTGGGAGACTGGATCTAAGTCTCAGCTCTGTCAGTTACATATTAGTGTGAATTTGGGCAGGTTACTGGACTTCTCTGAGATTCACTGTTCTGATCTATAAAATACTGGGTCAGTAAACATTTTCTGTAAGGGGTCAGGTAGTAAATACTTTAGGCTTTGTAGGCTATATAGGTTTCTGTTGTGTTAGCACAAAAGCAACCACAGACACTATGTAAGTAAAAGTGTACAGCTATGTTCCAACAAAGTTTTACTTGTAAAAATAAGCAGCTGTGGTCTATATTTACCCCCACATGGACACTGGTTTTCTGGCCCCTAAATCACAGTGACTATATATATATATTTGTTTTTTTCAATAACTGCCATCGAGAAAGAACTCAAGCAAGAATGTAAAATATCCCAACATATTAAATACCCATAAAAGAGATTTTAAAGTGAAGGATTACTATAAGCCACGCTAAGATAATAGGTTTGAAAAATGCAGTCCGATCGACTTCCTTAAGATTATAAAATACCAATTTTCACATATTAAATTTCAAAAAAAGGAAAGAAAAGTAGAATAACCGACCCAACTATAAAATTATTAAATGTATTCTATAAATCTCATTTGGTCCTTATTAAAAATATAATAAAGGAGATTTCATTCTAAAGGTTGTTTATAACGGAAAGGCAAAGCTCTGACAATCTGGCCCATCAATACAACCCCCAAATGATTTAATTGTGATGCAAATAAGATAAAATGTGGAAGTACAATATTACAGAAAACATTTGATTTTTTAAAAATATATTTTAAAAATTATTTGTCAGCCCTGGATTTATATTTACAAAGATAGATTTCTCATATCCTGAAATTGCTTTATCAGGGGGAGAGCATATATATATATATTTTTTACCAGTAATAAGAAATATTAATCAGGTCATTACTGACAGTCCAGTCCTATATTGACTATTTCTTGGTACTCCACGCAAAAAGGATAATTTACTCATTAATATTTTACTATTAGAAGTTCTTCTGGGCTTGAAAAGTTACTTCAGGTTCCAGAAAGACCTAATTGTAAATATTGAGTTACGTAAAGATCAACATTTAAACATTTAAAAATATTCCTCCTTTCTTTTAAGGATTTTGCTGTTTTTAAGTGGATTCTGAGGCTGCAGCAGAAAATTACGGCACCATCAATTAGCTATGCTTTCATATATGCATTATGGTGGTTGTAGAAATGTCATTTCCCTACCTATTTTTAGCATGAAAGACAGACACTAACAAAAAACTATTAAAACTTGTGAAAAATGTCCTAAAAGACATGTATATAAGACAAAAGGTACTTAAAGATATCAGAGGGGGGACCTTGAAGATGGCGGAAGAGTAAGACGCGGAGATCACCTTCCTCCCACAGATACACCAGAAATACATCTACACGTGGTACAACTCCTACAGAACACCTACTGAAGGCTGGCAGAAGACCTCAGACCTCCCAAAAGGCAAGAAACTCCCCACGTACCTGGGTAGGGCAAAAGAAAAAGAGAAAAAACAGAGACAAAAGAATAGGGAAGGCACCTGCACCACTGGGAGGGAGCTGTGAAGGATGAAAAGTTTCCACACACTAGGAAGCCCCTTCGCGGGCGGAGACTGCGGGAGGCGGAGGGGGGAGCTTCGAAGCCGCGGAGGAGAGCACAGCCACAGGGGTGCGGAGGGCAAAGCGGGGAGATTCCCGCACAGAGGATCGGTGCCGACCGGCACTCACCAGCCCGAGAGGCTTGTCTGCTCACCCGCCGGGGCGGGTGGGGCTGGGAGCTGAGGCTCTGAGGCTCGGGTTCGGTTTCGGACGGAGCGCAGGGAGAGGACTGGGGTTGGCGGCTTGAACATAGCCTGAAGGGGTTAGTGCACCACGGCTAGCCGGGAGGGAGTCCGGGGAAAAGTCTGCACCTGCCGAAGAGGCAAGAGACTTTTTCTTCCCTCTTTGTTTCCTGGTGCGTGAGGAGAGGGGTTTAAGAGCACTGCTTAAAGGAGCTCCAGAGACGGGCGCGAGCCGCGGCTAAAAGCGCGGACCCCAGAGACGGGCGGGAGACGCTAAGGCTGCTGCTGCCGACACCAAGGGGCCTGTGTGCGAGCACAGGCCACTCTCCACACCCCTCTTCCGCGGAGCCTGTGCAGCCCTCCACTGCCAGGTTCCCGGGATCCGGGGACAACTTCCCCGGGAGAACGCACGGCGGGCCTCAGGCTGGTGCAAAGTCATGCTGGACTTCGCCGCCGCAGGCCCGCCCCGCACTCCGTGCCCGTCCCTCCCCGCCGGCCTCAGTGCGCCAGAACCCCCGAATCAGCGGCTCCTTTCACCCCGTCCTGTCTGAGCACAAAACAGACGCCCTCCAGCGACCTACACGCAGAGGCAGGACCAAATCCAAAGCTGAGCCCCTGGGAGCTGTGAGAACAAAGAAGAGAAAGGGAAATCTCTCCCAGCAGCCTCAGAAACAGCGGATTAAAGCTCCACAATCAACTTGATATACCCTGCATCTGTGGAATACCTGAACAGACAACCAATCATCCCAAATTGAGGAGGTGGGCTTCCAGGGCAAGATCTATGATTTTTTTCCCCTTTTCCTCTTTTTGTGAATGTGTATGTGTATGCTTCTGTGTGAGATCTTGTCTGTATAGTTTTGCTTCCACCATTTGTCCTAGGGTTCTATCCGTCCATGGTTTTTTTTAAAAATTTTTTTCTTAATAAATTTAATAACTTTATTATACTTTACCTTCTTTCTTTCTTTCTTTCTTTCTTTCTTTCTTTCTTTCTTTCTTTCTTTCCTTCCTTCCTTCCTTCCTTCCCTCCTTTGGACAACGAATCATCTCAAATTGAGGAGGTGGTCTCTGAGAGCAAGATTTATGATTTTATCCCCTTTACCTCTTTTTGTGAGGGTGTATGTGTATGCTTCTGTGTAAGATTTTGTCTGTATAGCTTTGCTTCCAACATTTGTCCTAAAGTTCTATCCGTCCCTTTTTTTCCTAAATAAGTATTTTTTAATTCAATAACTTTATTATACTTTATATTATTTTACTGTATCTTCTTTCTTTCTTTTTTCCTTCTTTCCCTCCTTCCTTCCTTCCTCCCTCCCTCACTCCCTTTCTTTCCTTCTTGCCTTCTTTCCTTCTTTGCTTCTTTCTTTCTTTCTTCCCTCCTTCCTTCCTTCCCTCCTTCCTTCCTTCCTTCCTTCCCTCCTTTCTTTCTTTCTTTCTTTCTTTCTTTCTTCATACTTCTACTAATTCTCTCTACTTTCTCTCCCTTTTATTCTGAGCCGTGCGGATGAAAGGCTCTTGGTGCTCCAGCCAGGAGTCAGGGCTCTGCCTCTGAGGTAGGAGAGCCAACTTCAGGACACTGGTCAACAAGAGACCTCCCAGATCCACATAATATCAAACGGCGAAAATCTCCCAGAGACCTCCATCTTAACACCAGCATCCAGCTTCACTCAACGGCCAGCAAGCTACAGTGCTGGACAACCTATGCCAAACAACTAGCAAAACAGGAACACAACCCCACCCATTAGCAGAGAGGCTGCCTAAAATCATAATAAGGCCACAGACACCCCCAAACACACCACCAGACGTGAACCTGCCCACTAGAGAGACAAGATCCAGCCTCATCCACCACAACACAGGCACTAGTCCCCTACACCAGGAAGCCTACACAACCCACTGAACCAACCTTAGCCACTGGAGACAGACATCAAAAACAGCGGGAACTACGAACCTGCAGCCTGCAAAAAGGAGACCCCAAACACAGTAAGATAAGCAAGATGAGAAGACAGAAAAACACACAGCAGATAAAGGAGCAAGATAAAAATGCACCAGACCTAACAAATGAAGAGGAAATAGCCAGTCTACCTGAAAAAAGAATTCAGAATAATGATAGTAAGGATGATCCGAAATCTTGGAAATAGAATGGACAAAATGCAAGAAACAGTTAACAAGGACCTAGAAGAAATAAAGATGAAACAAGCAACGATGAACAACACAATAAATGATATTAAAAGTACTCTAGATGGGATCAATAGCAGAATAACTGAGGCAGAAGAACGGATAAGTGACCTGGAAGATAAAATAGTGGAAATAACTACTGCAGAGCAGAATAAAGAAAAAAGAATGAAAAGAACTGGGGACAGTCTCAGAGACCTCTGGGACAACATTAAACGCACCACCATTCGCATTACAGGGGTTCCAGAAGAAGAAGAGAAAAAGAAAGGGACTGAGAAAATATTTGAAGAGATTAGAGTTGAAAACTTCCCTAATATGGGAAAGGAAATAGTTAATCAAGTCCAGGAAGCACAGAGAGTCCCATACAGGATAAATGCAAGGAGAAATACGCCAAGACACATATTAATCAAACTGTCAAAAATTAAATACAAAGAAAGCATATTAAAAGCAGCAAGGGAAAAACAACAAATAACACACAAGGGACTCCCCATAAGGTTAACAGCTGATCTCTCAGCAGAAACCCTACAAGCCAGAAGGGAGTGGCAGGACATACTGAAAGAGATGAAGGAGAAAAACCTGCAGCCAAGACTACTCTACCCAGCAAGGATCTCATTCAGATTTGATGGAGAAATTAAAACCTTTACAGACAAGCAAAAGCTGAGAGAGTTCAGCACCACCAAACCAGCTTTACAACAAATGCTAAACGATCTTCTCTAGGCAAGAAACACAAGAGAAGGAAAAGACCTATAATAACGAACCCAAAACAATTTAGAAAATGGGAATAGGAACATACATATCGATAATTACCTTAAATGTAAATGGACTAAATGCTCCCACCAAAAGACACAGATTAGCTGAATGGATACAAAAGCAAGACCCTTATATATGCTGTCTACAAGAGACCCACTTCAGACCTAGAGACACATACAGACTGAAAGTAAGGGGATGGAAAAAGATATCCCATGCAAATGGAAACCAAAAGAAAGCTGGAGTAGCAATTCTCATATCAGACAAAATAGACTTTAAAATAAGGACTATTAAAAGAGACAAAGAAGGACACTACATAATGATCAAGGGATCGATCCAAGAAGAAGATATAACAATTGTAAATATTTATGCACCCGACATAGGAGCACCTCAATACATAAGGCAAATACTAACAGCCATAAAAGGGGAAATGGACAGTAACACATTCATAGCAGGGGACTTAAACACCCCACTTTCACCCATGGACAGATCATCCAAAATGAAAATAAATAAGGAAACACAAGCTTTAAATGATACATTAAACAAGATGGACTTAATTGATATTTATAGGACACTCCATCCAAAAACAACAGAATACACATTTTTCTCAAGTGCTCATGGAACATTCTCCAGGATAGATCGTATCTTGGGTCACAAATCAAGTCTTGGTAAATTTAAGAAAATTGAAATTGTATCAAGTATCTTTTCTGACCACAACACCATGAGACTAGATATCAATTACAGGAAAAGATCTGTAAAAAATACAAACACATGGAGGCTAAACAATACACTACTTAATAATGAAGTGATCACTGAAGAAATCAAAGAGGAAATCAAAAAATACCTAGAAACAAATGACAATGGAGACACAACGACCCAAAACCTGTGGGATGCAGCAAAAGCAGTTCTAAGGGGGAAGTTTATAGCAATACAAGCCCACCTTAAGAAGCAGGAAACATCTCGAATAAACAACCTAACCTTGCACCTCAAGCAATTAGAGAAAGAAGAACAAAAAAACCCCAAAGCTAGCAGAAGGAAAGAAATCATAAAAATCAGATCCGAAATAAATGAAAAAGAAATGAAGGAAACAATAGCAAAGATCAATAAAACTAAAGGCTGGTTCTTTGAGAAGATAAACAAAATAGATAAACCACTAGCCAGACTCATCAAGAAAAAAAGGGAGAAGACTCAAATCAATAGAATTAGAAATGAAAAAGGAGAAGTAACAACTAACACTGCAGAAATAAAAGAGATCATGAGAGATTACTGCAAGCAACTCTATGCCAATAAAATGGACAATCTGGAAGAAATGGACAAATTCTTAGAAATGCACAACCTGCCAAGACTGAATCAGGAAGAAATAGAAAATATGAACAGACCAATCACAAGCACTGAAATTGAAACTGTGATTAAAAATCTTCCAACAAACAAAAGCCCAGGACCAGATGGCTTCACAGGCGAATTCTATCAAACATTTAGAGAAGAGCTAACACCTATCCTTCTCAAACTCTTCCAAAATACAGCAGAGGGAGGAACACTCCCAAACTCCTTCTACGAGGCCACCATCACCTTGATACCAAAACCAGACAAGGATGTCACAAAGAAAGAAAACGACCGGCCAATATCACTGATGAACATAGATGCAAAAATCCTCAACAAAATACTAGCAAACAGAATCCAACAGCACATTAAAAGGATCACACACCATGATCAAGTGGGGTTTATTCCAGGAATGCAAGGATTCTTCAATATACGCAAATCTATCAATGTGATAAACCATATTAACAAATTGAAGGAGAAAAACCATATGATCATAAAAACCATAGATGCAGAGAAAGCTTTTGACAAAATTCAACACCCATTTATGATAAAAACCCTGCAGAAAGTAGGCATAGAGGGAACTTTCCTCAACATAATAAAGGCCATATATGACAAGCCCACAGCCAACATCATCCTCAATGGTGAAAAACTGAAAGCATTTCCACGAAGATCAGGAACAAGACAAGGTTGCCCACTCTCACCACTCTTATTCAACATAGTTTTGGAAGTTTTAGCCACAGCAATCAGAGAAGAAAAGGAAATAAAAGGAATCCAAATTGGAAAAGAAGAAGTAAAGCTGTCACTGTTTGCAGATGACATGATCCTATACATAGAGAATCCTCAAGATGCTACCAGAAAACTACTAGAGATAATCAATGAATTTGGTAAAGTGGCAGGATACAAAATTAATGCACAGAAATCTCTGGCATTCCTATATACTAATGATGAAAAATCTGAAATTGAAATCAAGAAAACACTCCCATTTACCATTGCAACAAAAAGAATATAATATCTAGGAATAAACCTACCTAAGGAGACAAAAGACCTGTATGCAGAAACTTATAAGACACTGATGAAAGAAATTAAAGATGATACAAATAGATGGAGAGATATACCATGTTCTTGGATTGGAAGAATCAACATTGTGAAAATGACTCTACTACCCAAAGCAATCTATAGGTTCAATGCAATCCCTATCAAACTACCACTGACATTTTTCACAGAAGTAGAACAAAAAATTGCGCAATTCGTATGGAAACACAAAAGACCCCGAATAGCCAAAGCAATCTTGAGAACGAAAAAAGGAGCTGGAGGAATCAGGCTCCCTGACTTCAGACTGTACTACAAAGCTACAGTAATCAAGACAGTATGGTACTGGCACAGAAACAGAAAGATAGATCAATGGCACAGGATAGAAAGCCCAGAGATAAACCCACGCACATATGGACACCTTATCTTTGGTAAAGGGGGCAGGAATGTACAGTGGAGAAAGGACAGCCTCTTCAATAAGTGGTGCTGGGAAAACTGGACAGGTACATGTAAAAGTATGAGATTAGATCACTCCCTAACACCATACACAAAAATAAGCTCAAAATGGATTAAAGACCTAAATGTAAGGCCAGAAACTATCAAACTCTTAGAGGAAAACATAGGCAGAACACTCTATGACATACATCACAGCAAGATGCTTTCTGACCCACCTCCTAGAGTAATGGAAATAAAAATAAACAAATGGGACCTAATGAAACTTCAAAGCTTTTGCACAGCAAAGGAAACCATAAACAAGACCAAAAGACAACCCTCAGAATGGGAGAAAATATTTGCAAATGAAGCAACTGACAAAGGATTAATCTCCAAAATTTACAAGCAGCTCATGCAGCTCAATAACAAAAAAACAAACAACCCAATCCAAAAATGGGCAGAAGACCTAAGTAGACATTTCTCCAAAGAAGATATACAGACTGCCAACAAACACATGAAAGAATGCTCAACATCATTAATCATTAGAGAAATGCAAATCAAAACTACAATGAGATATCATCTCACACCAGTCAGAATGGCCATCATCAAAAAATCTAGAAACAATAAATGCTGGAGAGGGTGTGGAGAAAAGGGAACCCTCTTGCACTGCTGGTGGGAATGTGAATTGGTTCAGCCACTATGGAGAACAGTATGGAGGTTCCTTAAAAAACTACAAATAGAACTACCATATGACCCAGCAATCCCACTACTGGGCATATACCCTGAGAAAACCGAAATTCAAAAAGAGTCATGTACCATAATGTTCATTGCAGCTCTATTGACAATAGCCCGGAGATGGAAACAACCTAAGTGCACATCATCGGATGAATGGATAAAGAAGATGTGGCACATATATACAATGGAATATTACTCGGCCATAAAAAGAAACGAAATTGAGCTATTTGTAATGAGGTGGATAGACCTAGAGTCTGTCATACAGAGTGAAGTAAGTCAGAAAGAAAAAGACAAATACCGTATGCTAACACATATATATGGAATTTAAGAAGAAAAAAAATGTGTCATGAAGAACCTAGGGGTAAGACAGGAATAAAGACACAGACCTACTGGAGAACGGACTTGAGGATATGGGGAGGCGGAAGGGTGAGCTGTGACAGGGCGAGAGAGAGTCATGGACATATACACACTAACAAACGTAAGGTAGATAGCTAGTGGGAAGCAGCCGCATGGCACAGGGATATTGGCTCGGTGCTTTGTGACCGCCTGGAGGGGTGGGATAGGGAGGGTGGGAGGGAGGGAGACGCAAGAGGGAAGAGATATGGGAACATATGTATATGTATAACTGATTCACTTTGTTATAAAGCAGAAACTAACACACCACTGTAAAGCAATTATACCCCAATAAAGATGTTAAAAAAAAAAAGATGTGGCACATATATTCAATGGAATATTACTCAGCCATAAAAAGAAATGAAATTGAGCTATTTGTAATGAGGTGGATAGACCTAGAGTCTGTCATACAGAGTGAAGTAAGTCAGAAAGAAAAAGACAAATACCGTATGCTAACACATATATACGGAATTTAAGAAAAAAAAATGTCATGAAGAACCTAGGGGTAAGGCAGGAATAAAGACGCAGACCTCCTAGAGAACGGACTTGAGGTTATGGGGAGGGGGAAGGGTGAGCTGTGACAGGGCGAGAGAGAGTCATGGACATATACACACTAACAAACGTAGTAAGGTAGATAGCTAGTGGGAAGCAGCCGCATGGCACAGGGATATTGGCTAGGTGCTTTGTGACAGCCTGGAGGGGTGGGATAGGGAGGGTGGGAGGGAGGGAGACGCAAGAGGTAAGACATATGGGAACATATGTTTATGTATGACTGATTCACTTTGTTTTAAAGCAGAGACTAACACACCATTGTAAAGCAATTATACCCCAATGAAGATGTTAAAAATTAATTAATTAATTAATTAATTTTTAAAAAAAGTAGACTGAAGCAAGTTAGCTGATAACCTGTTACATGGCAATAGGAAACTCACACGGTAATGACCGAACACAACATATTCCCACTACCTCCCTCACATCCTTTGTACTATTGTTGTTAACGTTTATGAAAGTAAAATATATATCTGTTCACAAAAAAAAAAACAGCAGGATACAAAATTAATGCACAGAAATCTCTTGCATTCCTATACACTAATGATGAAAAATCTGTTAGAGAAATTAAGGAAACACTGCCATTTACCATTGCAACAAAAAGAAGAAAATACCTAGGAATAAACCTACCTAAGGAGACAAAAGACCTGTATGCTGAAAACGACAAGACACTGATGAAAGAAATTAAAGATGATACAAACAAATGGAGAGATATACCATGTTCCTGGATTGGAAGAATCCACATTGTGAAAATGACGATACTACCCAAAGCAATCTACAGATTCAATGCAATCCCTATCAAACTACGAATGGCATTTCTTACATAACTAGAACAAAAAATTTCACAATTTGTATGGAAACACAAAAGAGCCCAAATAGCCAAAGTAATCTTGAGAAAGACAAACAGAGCTGGAGGAATCATCCTCCCTGACTACAGATTACACTGAAAAGTTACAGTAATCAAGACAGAATGGTACTGGCACAAACACAAAAATACAGATCAATGGAACCAGAGGGAAAGCCCAGAGATAAGCCCACGCACATATCCAGGACCTTATCCTGGATAAAGGAGGCAAGAATATACAATGGAGAAAAGACAGCCTCTTTAATAAGTAGTGCTGGGAAAACTGGACAGCTACATGTAAAAGAATGAAATTAGAACACTCCCTAACACCACACACAAAAATAAACTCAAAATGGATTAAAGACCTAAATGTAATGCCAGACACTATCAAACTCTTAGAGGAAAACAGAGGCAGAACACTCAATGACATAAGTCGCAGCAAGATCCTTTTTGATCCACCTCCTAGAGAAATGGAAATAAAAACAAAAATAAACAAATGGGACCTAATGAAACTTCAAAGCTTTTGCACAGCAAAGGAAACCATAAACAAGACCAAAAGACAACCCTCAGAATGGGAGAAAATATTTGCAAATGAAGCAACTGACAAAGGATGAATCTCCAAAATATACAAGCAGCTCATGCAGCTCCATATCAAAAAAACAAACAACCCAATCCAAAAATGGGCAGAAGACCTAACTAGACATTTCTCCAAAGAAGATACACAGATTGCCAACAAACACATGAAAGGATACTCAACATCACTAACCATTAGAGAAATGCAAATCAAAACTACAATGAGGTATCACCTCACACCAGTCAGAATGGCCATCGTCAGAAAATCTACAAACAGTAAGTGCTGCAGAGGGTGTGGAGAAAAGGGAACCCTCTTGCACTGTTGGTGGGAATGTAAATTGATACAGCCACTACGGACAACAGTATGGAGGTTGCTTAAAATACTAAAAGTAGAACTACCATATGACCCAGCAATCCCAGTCCTGGGCATATACCCTGAGAAAACCATAATTCAAAAAGAGACATGTACCACAATGTTCGTTGCAGCACTATTTACAATAGCCAGGACATGGCAACAACCTAAGTGTCCATCGACAGATGAATGGATAAAGAAGATGTGGCACATATATACAATGGAATATTACTCAGCCATAAAAAGAAACGAAATTGAGTTATTTGTAGTGAGGTGGATGGACCTGGAGTCTGTCATACGGAGTGAAGTAAGTCAGAAAGAGAAAAACAAATAGCATATGTTAACACATATATATGGTATCTAAAAAAAAAAAGGTCATGAAGAACCTAGGGGTAAGACGGGAATAAAGAGACAGACCTACTAGAGCATGGACTTGAGGATATGGGGAGGGGGAAGGGTAAGCTGTGACAAAGTGAGAGAGTAGCATGGACATATATACACTATCAAACGTAAAATAGATAGCTCGTGGGAAGCAGCCGCATAGCACAGGGAGATCAGCTTGGTGCTTTGTGACCACCTAGAGGGGTGGGATAGGGAGGGTGGGAGGGAGGGAGACGCAAGAGGGAAGAGATATGGGGACATATGTATACATATAGCTGATTCACTTTGTTATAAAGCAGAAACTAACACACCATTGTAAAGCAATTATACTCCAAAAAAGATGCTAAAAATAAATAAATAAAAATAAACAGTAGTTATGTCTATTATGGTATCCTGACTGTCAAGCCTACACTTGAATTAATGTTTGGTGGTGATGATGATGGTGATGGTGATGAAAGACGAGCAAGAGGAAGAAGAGGACGAGGAGGAAGGGAAAGAGAAGATCCAGGAAGTCTCAGGAGTATCAGTGGAAAAAAAGATCCTGGCTTGAAATCTTGTGCAAGATTCTTGGGTAGATGAAAACTTCCCAATATATTCTTACTGAATTATATCAGTCTTTGCATGCGCCACCATCTGTCTTGAACATTCTAGTGACCCAGAATTCAAGCTTCTCCTTTCCCTACTCCAGCCAGGTGAAGTTGGATATGACATTTTTTTCCTTCCACTGTCCACGTTGGAATGACTCCAAGTTTTGCATTTAGTCCCTTTAAGTACATTCCACACAGAACATATCCAAAATGTCTGGATTGAATGTTTCTCAACTATAGTGGTTCCAAAGTGTGCTTCCCAGACCAGCAGCATCAGTAATGCCTAGGAACCTGTTAGAAATGTGAATTCTTGGACCAACCCTAGATCTCTTCAATGAGAAACTCTGGGGGTGGGGCCCAGTGTTCAGAGCTTTAAGTCCTCCGGGTGATTTTGATGCATGGCTAAGCTCTGAGAACTGCGGCTGCAGTAAAACCAAACAGGGCGGCCAAAAAGTGCTCTCTCCACTTAGTCCCTGAGAGGTTTCTGATTTTCAAGCGAAAAGAATGAGGTAGAAGCAAGACTCCCTGGAGAATGGGCATCTTCTCCAGCAAATTGCAAAGGGATTTTACATGAGAGGAACCAGAAAACTGTGTTGCTCAGTCAACCAAAAAATATTGAGTATCTACTATGTGCCAGGAGTTGGGCGAAGCGCCAGGGAAACCATGGCAAACGCAACATATGATCCCAGTTCTCTAGGGCTTAACAATGCGTGTGAAAGACCTGTATTTCACAAGAATCCAATTGGTAAAGATGGAGAGTCTGACAAAGCCAAATGTTGAAGAGACAGGAACTCTCACATACTGCTGGGAAGAGTGGAAATTGGTACAACTGCTCTGCAGAGCAATCGGGCAAAATCTAGTAAAGTTGAAGATGTATAGCCCCCAGCAATTCCATTCCTAGGTTTATACCCTAAGCCTGGAGAAGCTCCATTGGTTTTTCACAGAGAAATGTACAGGAATGTTTACTGCAGCACTGTTCATAATAGCAGAAAAATAGGGACAACCTAAATGTCCATTTACAGGAGGATGGATAAATAAAGTATGATAGAGTTATACAGTGAAATGCTATCAGTAACAAATTAACACTAAAGAAAATGAGTGAAACACAACCTTGATAAATTGCAAAAGCATAATAATTAACCAAAAAAGCAAGTCATGGAATGATATGTACAGCGGGATTCTATTTAAAGTTTTAAAATATGCAACATAATACTCTATGTTGATAACAGATAATACATATGCAATGAGAGCATAAAAATATGCATGGAATAAAAATACAACTGGAGGACTGAGGTCACCACTGGGAAAGGAGGGAGAGAGGAAGGACACAAGATTGAGATGGGTCCACGGTGGGATTAGATTGCATTTGTTATGCTACATTTCTTAAGCTGGGTGATGGTTAAATGGTTGTTCACTATATTAGACTTTATAGGTTTTTTTGTACCTGAAACATTTCATAATAAAATAAATTTACATTTAAAAATTGATTGAATTTCAATGTCTCATAGATAGGAATTAAGTTGTATTTCCAATTGTAAGTGTATTATAATGTATTTCCTTTGGGTTTATCTATGAGAAAACTTAGCCTTCTCTAATCATCCCCCAAACCCATCCTCCAAAATACAAACTTCACTGAGCTCCCCAGAACTTTGCCCCAGTCTCCCATACTCTACTCTCAACAAAGACAGCAACCAGATTAGGTTTATAATCCAGGTCATGTCATCACCCTGCTCAAAACCCTCCCAGAGTTCCTCATGTCACTCAAGGTACCAGTCAAACTGCTTACCAATCCCTATATAATCTGGGCCCCAATGACCTCTGTGAAATATCTACTACACCTTCTCCGTTGCCCACTCAGTTCCAGCCACATTGGTATGCACACAGTATCTCAAACACATCAGACATGCTTCTGCCTTAGACTTGTTGATCTTTTCCCTCCGCCTGGATGAATGAATTTATGTGATGTAAATTTGGATTTAGAAAGACTGGCTTTTCAGAAGGTGGAGATGGTATAGTATAGTGGTTAAGAGCATGGGCATTGGTGTCAAACACACCTTGGTTCAGTCTTGGATCCACCCCACGCTAGCTGTGTGACTTTGAACAAGTATTCCATCTCCCCGATCTTCAGTTTCCTCATCTGAAAAATGGGGATGATTATAAAACCTGTTTAGAATGTTGTGACTTGTTCCTAGCAGAGGCCAGGCACATAGTAGAACTTCCATAAATATTGCCTTACTGCTGTTAAGATGGAAAAATGCAGGCTGATGATGGTTTGGTCAGATGGTGGTTTACCAGCATGAACGATTGGACCAAAAGCATACTACTAAGAACGTAGCCAAAGCAGCTCAATCCTATGCCTTGCGCATTTCCCAAAGGAAGATATAAATGGCCTGCACTTCAAAATCAGAGATAGCATGTAGGGATAACAGCAAAACCAGGTGGCCAAAGATCTCACCAAGGAGGAATGCTGGGCCAACATTCTCAGCATGAAAAATAAACACAATGTTTAAGGCATTAATCTTATCTCAAAATACTTAAGGATGGGAGAGGGAGATGTGGCTTAGCAACAGCACGTGCAGAGACGGAAGGAATTTGCACTGTTCAGAACAAGAGCTGGGCTAGCTCCATCCTCCCCTGGACAGCTGGAGTGGCAGGCTCATTTCTGGGTGGCGCCCTTTCAGCAGACATGCCCAGAGGGTAGTTACTCAGATGGTGAAGGGATGACAGACATGGGAAACAATTCACAGGCCTTTGGATGTTTAACCTGAAAGTGTGCAGACCGGAGAGCACTGCCTTCAAATCCCCACAGGGCTGTCACGTGAGAGAAGGAAGAAACTTATTCTGCTCCTTATTCTGGATGGCTTCACTCAACAAATACCAAGGACTTAGAAAAGATCCAGGAAGACAGATTTGGACTTGAACAAGGAAATTTCCCATGTAAAATTGCTCCCCTAGAGTAGGAGCTGCTTCGTGATGTAGTCAATGCCTTATCACCAGAGACTTTCCAGGAGAGATCGCTATGGAGAATACTGCAGACACTGTTCAAGCATTCGGGAGAAGTTGAGCTCATGGCAAAGCTTCCAATCCTGAGATTGGAATTTTTAGGGCAGTGAAACTGTTCTATGAGACAGATGACAAGGAACAAAACAACCTTGAACTAGAGATGCCAGAGTTGGATATGGTTGGAAAGTGAGCGATGCAGAGAAGTTAAGGAAAGACTGAGAGATGCAGCAAGAAAATGAGAGAAGTGAGAGGTGCAAGGGGTTTGTTGCTAATCAGAGTAGGAAACAGGACAACAACACCTTCAAGTCTCCTCTTTGTTGTAAGGCTCAGGGCCCAGAGGCTTTCCCGGGGTGAAACTCTGGGCTCCCAGGTAGCCAACCTGAGTCAGTTTTCTCTGTTCTACACCTACTCCACTCCCAAGTTGGCAAATTCATAACCTCCACTTCTGTTTTGGCCTCTACTCTTCAGTTGTGGTTAGTTGCTCAGCCTGGAATCCCAGCCCATTGGCAATGCCATAGTTTATCCCCAGGCCTGGGACTTGACCCTGATTTTCAGCCTATGGATGTGAACTTGCCACATAGAAGATGAAGCTAAATGAAGCTAAGGAGGGGCCAAAGCTGGATTTTTATTGCAAATATGTGTTTAGACATTGCTTGCCTTCAGAATGCAAAAAAGTGGATAGTGTATCCACCATACGTTATAAGGGAAGGATGTGATTCTCACCTATGCCCAGTCAAAATAGAGATGTCTCTTCTTAGGATGAGTCAATGAGTATAGTAAACAAGCATTTTGATGAACCATGTTGGAAGAAACACTGAATTAGCTTATTTTAAATTAATAGATTACTTTTAGAGCAGTTTCAGGTTTAAATAACAGTTGAGCAGAAAGTACAGAGTTCCCATATACTCCCTCTTCCCACCCCCATTCAGTTTATCCTAGTAGTGAGGTCATACGTTTGTGTGGTACATGCGTTACAACTGATGAACCAGTATTGATAGGTTATTATTAATTAAAGCCCATAATTTACAGTAGGGTTCACTCTGTGCTGTACGTTCTATGACCTTTGCCAATTGCATAATGTCATGCATCCACCATTACAGTACCATACAGACTAGTTTCATTGCTCTAAAAATCCCCTGCACTCTACCTATTCATCCCTCCCTCCCCCGCTCTGAACCCCTGGCAACTGCTGATCATTTTACTGTCTCCAGTTTTACCTTTTCCAGAACGTCATCTAGTTGGAATCATATATAGTACGTAGACAATAATCCACTGTCTCAATGTACCACAGTTTATTTATCCCTCCACCTACTGAGTGACATCTTGGTTGCTTCCAAGTTTTGGCATTATGAGGAAAGTTGCTATAAACATTTGAGCGCAAGTTTTTGTGTGGACATAGGTTTCCAGCACATCTGGGTAAATACCAAGGAACACAATTGCTGGATCATACGGCAGGAGTGTGTTAACTTTTGCAAGAAACTGTAAACTGTGTTCCACAGTGGCTGGACCATTTTGCACTCCCACCAGCGATGAATAAGAGTTCCTGTTGCTCCACAGCCTCGCCAGCCCAACCCAACATTTGGTGCTGTCAGTGTTCTGGATGTTGGCCATTCTAACAGGTGTGCAGTGGCATCTCACTGCTGTTTTACCTTGCGTTTTGCTGATGACATATGATGGGGAGCATCTTTTCATATGCTTACTTGCCATCTGTACGTCTTTGTTGGTAAAGTGTTGGTTCAGATCGTTTTCCCCCTTTTTAATTGGGTTGTTTCCTTATTTTTGAATTTTAAGAGTGCTTTGTAAATTTTGGATACGAGTCTTTTATCAGATATGTTTAGATAATAAGGAAAATATTTTATAGATGTTAATTCATTTAAATGAATAAATAATGAATTCGTTCTGTAATTAAAATTATTTTGCAATTTTTCTTGATTCTTCTCTGCTTTTTAAAATATGTAACTTAGTATGATTTATCTTCTCATTCTAAGTCAATATTCATGTTCGTTTTTAATGTTGTAATCTCACTAAGGAAGCTCCCTGCCAAATTATATAAGCTTCAGGCCCCTCAAAACCTGAATCTGGCCCTGAGTCCCGGCTTGGGGCAGCCTAGAGGCCTTGCCGTCTAGAGTCATCTGCAGCTGCTTGACTAGGCAGCAGAGGGCAGGCTAGATTTCAAGGCTGGCCCACATAGGTATGCATTACCAAGAGTCAAGCCAGAGGGTGTCACCATTGTCAGAGGCCAGGTTCTCAGACCAAGTACGTCAACCTCTGTAAGCCCAAGTGTTCTCTCATTGCCATCCCGCTCCCTTCAAGGCTTGTCTGAAACTGAATCAAAAATCAGATTCTTTGTATTACTCTCACCCAATTTTTCAAGCCAGAAAGTCAGGCACCGTCATGGAATCCACCCCGCCTTCTTCTTGAACCTAACCAATCAGCCAGATCTGTCAGTGCTGCACTATAAACATCTCTTGACTCTATTCAGTTCTCCATGTCCCCAGTGCCACCAAGCTAGTCAAAGGCACATTTCGCTCTTGTTGCACAAGTGCAGTGGTCTGCAGTGCAGTGTCCCACTGCTTCCACTCATACCACTTCTTATCCATGCCCGACACAGCAGCCAGCGTGCGAACAGCCTGATCATGTCACTCCCCTGTTTACAACTCCCCAGTGGCTCCTACAATTGGTAATAATTAACTTCAAGCCTAACCTGACATAGGGGTCCTTGTAATCTAATAATCTAGCCCCTGCTGACCCCTCTAACTGGTCTCTCACCTCTCCTCTCCAGTGTTCCAGCCATACCTATAGCCTTAGTTATTTCACCCAGTCAAGATCCCTCTGCTCTCAGCCTCTGTATCTTCCTGTGCCTTGGAACACTCCCCATCCCGGCCCACTAGCTAATTCCCACTCAACCGTCAGGAGTACAGGTTTCATACCCTCCAGAAATCCTCTCTAGATGCACAACAACTAGACTAGGAGCCTCCTCCTGTGAGTCCCCACAGCACCTGTCTGACCTCTTTTGTAACGTGTGATGTGTCGTGCTGCAATTACCAAGTTTAAAAATTATTTTTTACTTTATTTGATTTTTGATTACAAAAGATAATTGCTCTATACAACAAGTCAAACAGTATAGAGATGTAAAATGAAAGATCAGTAAGCTTCGGAGGCTCGGGCTTCGGTCAGAGCGCAGGGAGAGGACTGGGGTTGGCGGCGTGAACACAGCCTGCAGGGGGTTAGTGCGCCACGGCTAGCGGGGAGGGAGTCCGAGAAAAGTCTGGAGCTGCCGAAGAGGCAAGAGACTTTTTCTTCCCTCTTTGTTTCCTGGTGCGCGAGGAGAGGGGATTAAGAGCGCTGCTTAAAGGAGCTCCAGAGACGGGCGCAACCCGCGGCTATCAGCGCAGACCCCAGAGACGGGCATGGGATGCTAAGGCTGTTGCTGCCGCCACCAAGAAGCCTGTGTGCGAGCACAGGTCACTATCCGCACCCCCCTTCCGGGGAGCCTGTGCAGCCCGCCACAGCCAGGGTCCCGGGATCCAGGGACAACTCCCCCGAGAGAACGCACGGCGCACCTCAGGCTGGTGCAACCTCACGGAGGCCTCTGCCGCCGCAGGCTCGCCCCGCATCCGTACCCCTCCCTCCCCCCGGCCTGAGTGAGCCAGAGCCCCCTAATCAGCTGCTCCTTTAACCCCGTCCTGTCTGAGCAAAACACAGATGCCCTCCAGCGACCTACACGCAGAGGCAGGGCCAAATCCAAAGCTGAGGCCTGGGAGCTGTGAGAGCAAAGAAGAGAAAGGGAAATCTCTCCCCGCAGCCTCAGGAGCAGCGGATTGAAGCTCCACAATCAACTTGATGCACCTGCATCTGTGGAATACCTGAATAGACAACGAATCATCCCGAATTAAGGAAGTGGACTTTGAGAGCAAGATTTATTATTTTTTCCCCTTTTCCTCTTTTGTGAGTGTGCATATGTATGCTTCTGTGTGAGATCTTGTCTGTATAGCTTTGCTTTCACCATCTGTCCTAGGGTTCTATCCGTCCATTTTTTTTTTGTGTGTGTGTGTTTTTTTTACTTTTTTAAAAAAATTTTTCCTTAATAATTATTTTTTATTTTAATAACTTTATTTTCTTACCTTATTTTATTTTACCTTCTTTCTTTCCCTTCCTTCCTTCCTTTCTTTCTTGCTTTCTTTCTTCTTTTTCTCCCTTTTATTCTGAGCCCGGTGGATGAAAGGCTCTTGACGCTACAGCCAGGAGTCAGTACTGTGCCTCTGAGGTGGGAGAGCCAACTTCAGGTCACTCAACGACCAGCAAGCTACAGTGCTGGACACCCTATGCCAAACAACAAGCAAGACAGGAACACAACCCCACCCATTAGCAGAGAGGCTGCCTAAAATCATAATAAGGCCACAGACGCCCCAAAACACACCACCAGATGTAGACCTGCCCACCAGAAAGACAAGATCCAGCCTCATCCACCAGAACACAGGCACTAGGCCCCTGCACCAGGAAGCCTACACAACCCACTGAACCAACTTTAGCCACTGGGGACAGACACCAAAAACAACGGGAACTACAAACCTGCAGCCTGCAAAAAGGAGACCCCAAACACAGTAAGATAAGCAAAATGAGAAGACAGAGAAACACACAGCAGATGAAGGAGCAAGGCAAAACCCCACCAGACCAAACAAATGAAGAGGAAATAGGCAGTTTACCTTAAAAAGAATTCAGAATAATGAGAGTAAAGATGATCCAAAATCTTGGAAATAGAACAGAGAAAATGCAAGAAACATTTAACAAGGACCTAGAAGAACTAAAGAGGAAACAAGCAACGATGAACAACACAATAAATGAAATTAAAAATACTCTAGATGGGCTCAATTGCAGAATAACTGAGGCAGAAGAATGGATAAGTGACCTGGAAGACAAAATAGTGGAAATAACTACTGCAGAGCAGCATAAAGAAAAAAGAATGAAAAGAACTGAGGACAGTCTCAGAGACCTCTGGGACAACATTAAACGCACCAACATTCAAATTATAGGGGTCCCAGAAGAAGAAGAGAAAAAGAAAGGGTCTGAGAAAATATTTGAAGAGATTATAGTTGAAAACTTCCTTAATATGGGAAAGGAAATAGTTGATCAAGTCCAGGAAGCACAGAGAGTCCCATACAGGATAAATCCAAGGAGAAATACGCCAAGACACATATTAATCAAACTGTCAAAAATTAAATACAAAGAAAGCATATTAAAAGCAGCAAGGGAAAAACAACAAATAACACACAAGGGACTCCCCATAAGGTAAACAGCTGATCTTTCAGCAGAAACTCTGCAAGCCATAAGGGAGTGGCAGGACATATTTAAAGTGATGAAGGAGAAAAACCTACAACCAAGATTTCTCTACCCAGGAAGGATCTCATTCAGATTTGATGGAGAAATTAAAACCTTTACAGACAAGCAAAAGCTGAGAGAGTTCAGCTTTTACACCAAACCAGCTTTACAACAAATGCTAAAGGAACTTCTCTAGGCAAGAAACACAAGAGAAGGAAAAGACCTACAGTAACAAACCCAAAACAATTAAGAAGATGGGAATAGGAACGTACATATCAATAATTACCTTAAATGTAAATGGATTAAATGCTCCCACCAAAAGACAAAGACTGGCTGAATGGATACAAAAACAAGACCCATACATATACTGTCTACAAGAGACCCACTTCAGACCTAGGGACACATACAGACTGAAAGGGAGGGGATGGAAAAAGATATTCCATGCAAACGGAAACCAAAAGAAAGCTGGAGTAGCAATTCTCATATCAGACAAAATAGACTTTAAAATAAAGACTATTGGAAGAGACAAAGAAGGACACTACATAATGATCAAGGGATCGATCCAAGAAGATATAACAATTGTAAATATTTATGCACCCAACATAGGAGCACCTCAATACATAAGGCAAATACTAACAGCCATAAACAGGGAAATCGACAGTAACACATTCATAGTAGGGGACTTTGACACCCCACTTTCACCCATGGACATATCATCCAAAATGAAAATAAATAAGGAAACACAAGCTTTAAATGATACATTAAACAAGATGGACTTAATTGATATTTATAGGACATTCCATCCAAAAACAACAGAATACACATTTTTCTCAAGTGCTCATGGGACATTCTCCAGGATAGATCATATCTTGGGTCACAAATCAAGCCTTGGTAAATTTAAGAAAATTGAAATTGTATCAAGTATCTTTTCCGATCACAATGCTATGAGACTAGATATCAATTACAGGAAAAGATCTGTAAAGTATACAAACACATGGGTCTTCCCTGGTGGCGCAGTGGTTGAGAGTCCGCCTGCCAATGCAGGGAACACGGGTTCGTGCCCCAGTCCAGGAAGATCCCACATGCCGTGGAGCGGCTGGGCCCGTGAGCCACGGCCACTGAGCCTGTGTGTCTGGAGCCTGTGCTCCACAACGGGAGACGCCACAACAGCGAGAGGCCCACGTACCACAAAAAAAAAAAAAAAAAAAAAAAAAAAAAAACACATGGAGGCTAAGCAATACACTACTTAATAACGAAATGATCACTGAAGAAATCAAAGAGGAAATCAAAAAATACCTAGAAACAAATGACAATGGAGACACGATGACCCAAAACCTATGGGATGCAGCAAAAGCAGTTCTAAGAGGGAAGTTTATAGCAATACAATCCTACCTTAAGAAACAGGAAACATCTCGAATAAACAAGCTAACCTCGCACCTTAAGCAATTAGAGAAAGAAGAACAAAAAAACCCCAAAGTTAGCAGAAGGAAAGAAATCATAAAGATCAGATCAGAAATAAATGAAAAAGAAATGAAGGAAACGATAGCAAAGATCAATAAAACTAAAACCTGGTTCTTTGAGAAGATAAACAAAATTGATAAACAATTAGCCAGACTCATCAAGAAAAAAAGGGAGAAGACTCAAATCAATAGAATTAGAAATGAAAAAGGAGAAGTAACAACTGACACTGCAGAAATACAAAAGATCATGAGAGATGACTACAAGCAACTCTATGCCAATAAAATGGACAACCTGGAAGAAATGGACAAATTCTTAGAAATGCACAACGTGCCAAGACTGAATCAGGAAGAAATAGAAAATATGAACAGACCAATCATCAATTGGTTAATGAGCAAAAATATCTGGTATTTATACATACGCATGGACACTCCAGTGGGTGACTCACATTTTGTTCTTCAGAAAGTTGTTAACAAAATTCAGATATTGAATTGTTAGGCTGTCATTTTATTTCAAATCGACTCAACACACTTTTGAGCAATTATTAAGTATAAGACACTGTGCTAAGTGCTATGTGAGATAGCAAGATAAAAAAGACACAAGCTTAGCTGCTGTAGCACTTACAACATGGAGAAAATAAGAATGCCAACAACACTTATAACGTGAGGCAAAATGAGACCACACGGAAATAGCTCATGGAATGTTATGTGCATACATTATATCATTTAATCTTCCTGACAACTTTTGAGGCACACAACATTCTCCCTACTATTACAGATGGGAACGGAGAAGCTCAGAAATGTTAGCTAACTCACCAAAAGTCACACAGCTAGTAAATGGCAAGGCCAGAATTCGAAATGAGGCAGATTTTACGACTCCAAAATTCTTGCTCCATCCACTCTACTTAGCCACCTCATCTTCTGTGGGAGTGCAGAGTGTGGGAAGAGTAGTATCAAGAAATACAACCCCAAAGGTAGATTAGAACCAGGCTATAAATACCTGAAATGCTACAGTAAGTTTTCATTTTATGCCGTGAACAAAAAGGAGGCATTGAAGTCCTTTAAGCAGGGCAGTGATGACATCCAATTTTCATTTTAGAAAGATCACTCCTCAGTGCGGATAATGAGCTGTAGGAATAGCAAGAACATGAATAAAGAGACCCGTTAGAAGGCTGCTGTGGCAGTCCACAGGAGCGATAATGGTGGTCTAGACCAGCGCAATGGAGATGGAAAGCAAGAAATGCTAATCATCTCATGCATGCAAAATCCTTCTGATCTTGAGGACTTGACCCAGAAGACAACTATGCATGAGAAGGGAAAGAGGACTCTCAGCAGAGCACCGGGGCACCTGGAAGAATGGGATGGCTATCAACAGACACTGAAACAGAGAAAGAAGCACAAATTTAGGATCTAGCGGAAGGTGATAAGAGGGCTTATAGATGTTTCCATGGATTTTTTTTCATAGGATATATACTGATTATAGCCTGAGTTTTCATGATGTTAAATAAGCAATCTGTTTACAGAATCTTCTGGTCAATTAAGTGGAAAGAGAACATCAGTGCAGGTTGCTTGGAATACGCAGAGTGACACATGAATGAGTCTGAAAGATAATTACATCTGAGAAAGTGGATATTCTTCTGGTCAATGTCCTCTGGTGTTTAGGAGTCCAAGAACTGGGAACTGGGTTCAGAGCTCAGTAAACTAATAGATTCAGTACATGGCCACCTTTGATTTCCTTTCATAGCAGCTGAAGTATGTTGTCTTTTATACAGAAACTCTAGAGACCAGATGAGGGTAAAACTTGCCAATTTCTGAACAGCACAGAAAAGGGAAAAGCTTTTAAATACTGGGTCTTCAAAACGCTGCTCTCCTCACACTTTCATACCTCTACCTGCTCAGAAGGCCTACTAAAGGCCATCTCCACACTTAAATGCAAAACATTCCTGAAGACTGCATTCAAAGATGATTTTTCAGAAGACAAAATTCTCACTGTTTGTTTTATCCCGATATCCATTCAGATAGAGGCTTGACTATGTGGGTAAAGCTTCCAGGAAATGATAACTAAGTATAATAGCTTCAAAATAGTGGAGTGATGTAATATGAATCCATTGATTCATTCCTACATTCATCTGGAAAAGTGCATTACCCCAGTGATCACAGGCTTTGGAACCAGGCAGACATGACTTTGATGCCTATCTACCTCCTCGTTTTGTGGCATCAGGCAAGACACTTCCTTGTATCCTAATTTTCTCATCTGGTAAATGCGGGTGATACAAATACATAAGATTAAATGAGAGAATGCAAGTAAAGCATTTAGTGTGGTACCTGGCACAGAGTAGACAGCCAATGAGTAGCGGGCTTAACCCTCACTCAACAAATATTTACGGAGTGCCTGCCATGTTCAAGACAAGGCGCTGCATGGTGCGGAGACATGAAGAGGCCCCTGCTCTCCAAAAGCATGCATCTGGAATTGGAATAAGGAAGGCCCATGAGGCTTCTTCATTAATAAGGCAGACATATTTACGCCAACTCTGCTTTCTTTCCCCACCAACACTGCTGACCATATTATGCCTTCTCTAGGAAAGCAATTCTTATTCTTAACTTTTACCCTCTAACCACTACAACATGATTAGGGAGAAAAAGAGATTTTAGAATAAAAATAAAGTACTGGTGAATTATTCATCTTAATCTACTCCCAAGAAATAGCATGATACATTTCTATGCTTTTAAACGTAAGACTCGAGTCATTAACACAAAGTGCATTTTGAGAAACACTCTTCTGTGAGCAATTATTGCAGCATTTGTAGAATGACTTTAATGTTTAATTTGTTAAAATAGATGTGCATGTCCCCAACCGAGTGAAACAGGTACAAGCCATCTCAAACCAGTTACAAAACTGAGATTTGATTCTTTGAGAAAATATTTGAAGCATGAGTTTAGATTTTGTCTTTCAGCCTCCAAAACAAACCTTCCAAGGGAGGCCTTCTTACACTTTAATTATGAAATATAGAGACATCCAGAGGAGAGAGAACTCTTTATTTCCAGACACTCCAGTCCCATGCAAAAAAGAAATTAACAAAAAAAACCTCACTTGTTTAAATCAAATGTTTTCAAATAACTGGGTTTTTAATTCTTTCAACTTTGGGGAATAAAATCAGTTTATCGATGGAAATACCATAACAATTTCCTGGTTTCTAAATCTAATTTCCAGATGGTATTTCTCCAAAACATTTAGAGAAAAACAATAACTCAGGACTGAAGAAGCTTTCTACCATAACTTGATCATGCATTCTTACAGATTGAGAGGGTTTTTTGGTGGTGTTCAGGTTTTAGTTTTGTGTATGGTGGAAACTTACTGTATTTTCTAATCAAGCTATGCTGCAGTTGGATGGTTACAGATCTACTCCCAAAGGACCGCTCATTAATATAAATTATTTTGCTCCTAAGACTATCATGATGCATATAATTTTATTATAAATAAAATCTCTAATAATTTCCTAGTTACATGGTAACACATGTGGGCTCCCATCATAGGGCAGGTTCAAATTGACATGACAGAAATCAGTTTAAAAACAGTGCAGAGTCCTAAAGACATAAATTGAGTCCTCACAACAGACTATGAAAAGTAGCAGAAATGTTGTCTCCAGAGCACCTTCTTGAATTCTGCAGATTTGAAAATAACAACATTGAACCTGAAACTTTCCACTCCACTGGGTTTAACCAAAAGCTTATTTCATGCATTAAACCATTTTCTGTATTTTATAATGCAATTTTAAACCAGGTTCCAGTTAGCCCATTTCAGCACTCATTACTAGAACTGTAACATTCCACAGTGAGACTGACCACAGATTAAATTTTTCTGTTCTGTTTGCAGAACAATATTTTCTCTTGCACTTTCAAATGCCTTTTAGCCATAAATATAACAGTCATCCCTAATGACATATTCAGCAGTAACAGCTCACTATGTTCTCTCCCCAGCACCGTATTTCCTAAGATGCTGTTTCTAATTAGCCCCACAAATTCAAAGGAGCAGGCAGGTCCCCTTTATCCCAGCACTCAAGAAGTTGTATTTTTCTCATGACCCTTAGGATTTTCTTTTATCCCATGTGCTACAAAAACTGGTCATGAGCGCTCTGGACTAAAATGTCTCCCATAAAATAGAATGTTGAAATTCAGGTAATGAATTCATTCTACCGAATCTCTCTCTCTGAGACACAGCTCTTCCGTTTATCACCTCTTGCAAGTTAAACAGAATGAGTGTAAGTAAGGATAAGAATCGGTATTCAGATACCAATCTTGTGGGTAAAGTGTCAAATCTAGGGCTTCTTCCAGCTTGTTTTCTGTCAGGTACACTAGCCCTGATTTCAAAAAGCCTCTTGAGAAATAGAACTTTGGGATAACAAAGGCCGTTTCCAAACACTCAGCACCAAACTGCTATCATCTATGTATCTATCCATCTTCCCTCTTCCTTCACCACTCCTGCTCTCCAGCTTCACCGCAGTAAGGGTAATGTATTCATATTCTTTCATTTTCAAAACGAACTCCAATTCCTAAAGGTGCGCCCAATGGTATGTATAGTTTTACATATATGTATAGGGAAAATCATTGAAAAGTGAAATATTTGCATACGTATGTCGCCTGATAAATCTTTCTAGGAGAGAAAAAGGTGATGTTCGCTTTTAGTAGTGGGGGAGGGAGTAGTGTTGTCATTTAAATTGCTTTAGTTCTGTTTCCCAACACTCGCTGTATTATAACAAGTGCTGAGAAGGTGTAAAGGACAGAGTAAATTAGGTCTGTGCTCTTAAGAAATGTATAATAAAACAGGAGTCACAATGGGGACACATGAAAAAGTCCCAAACCATATAATTCAAACATGCATTTACCTAACTAAATAATGTGATGTACATGTGTGAATAATGTGATATACACATGAGGTGGGTGGGTTTCCTGGTATCAAAATATATGAAACTCAAGGAGTTTTGAAATAGGCAAAGGGCAGCATGGTAGCAAGGAGATGGCAGAGCATTTAAAACGAGTGGAATGCCTTTTTATCCACCCCTTCCTCCTTCCCATTCCTAATGTTAGACATGGATCACAAATAAATGTCTCATTTTGTATTTCAATTAAAAAAACTGGTAAAGAAAAAAAAACTGGTGGAATGCCTTGTGTGAAAGGAGCAAATAAACCCTGGAGGAGAGTAAGGACACTAACATGCCTTTAAATATAGGATCCAAGCTCAAATGTCTCAGACATACAACAAAAGTCAGGGCAGTTCCATTAAGTGGGGGCCTCTGGACATACCACTTTTACAGACATTGTTTCAATTCAACCACACAACAAATCGATTAGGTAAGAGGAGTGGTCAGTAGCCAGTTCCCCAGAGGAAGGACCGAAGCAAAGTATTGACTGTGAATTTGGGTACCTCTGCGCTCCTAGAAAGACGTGCCAGGTGGGATTTGTTTACCTGATAGCCCCATAGGCACACTGAGGATGACCAGTTTAAGAGAGCTGCCTCCCAAGCAGTCAGAGAACAAAGGCAACCCCATCCACTTTCCAAGCGCAGGAGAATGTGTGTGTGAGAGAGTGGAGGCCCAGGCTACAAGTAGCACACTTTCAGGAGGGAGCTCAGCAGGGGTTAGAGGAAAGAGATGATTTTTGAGTACCCCATGGTCACAGGCTATTTGGTACCGCAGGGACACTGGGTCAAGCCTCTTGGGATCATGGGCTGTAACAAAGAATAAATCTAAAGAACCACGTCACTCCTGATGACAGAAGAACTGAGACCATGAGAGCATGAGGCAGTGGTGCCTGTGGACAGACTAAAGAGGGGTATTCTGGGAAGAGGGTATCCTGAGTTCACACCCCCTGATTCTCTCTTCCTGATGACTCTTTGAAAGACCAACTGAACAATTAAAAGTAACCCTAACAACATGCCAAACCTAGATAAGGCCCGTGATGACATCTGATGTAGAGTCACTTGGGAAGAAGATTCCACTGCAGAACTTCATTTGGTTATACTGCTGGCAAGTTAGTTGGCCTAGAACCCTGAACTTCGTAAGCAGGCTTGCCTCTCTGAGGCAGTATGGAACAAAGAAGACTCTACGGTTGCCTGGGAGGTTGATGGATGAGTTCAATTTACCCAAGTGGGTTCCCTCACAACAAGGAGAGGAACACCTGTGTGCAGCTCTGGGACGGGCCAGTGGTTCCTGTCAACATCATCAACTTGAATACAATCCCTCACAATTCCTTCCTGACACCAAAGAGGCCTCCTCACACTAGCCCTGCATAAGAGTCCCAACTTGCCAAACTGTTGACTACTTGTCCCCTAGAGGATAAACTCCTACCATATCTCCTATCATGTGTTCATGCAGCACTACCCAAGATACCACAGCCTTAACTTCGGGTAACTTGAGAAAGCTTTTGACATTAACAGTCTAAAAATGAGACCCCAATCTGCTTAAAGGTGAATGACCTAAATAGGATAGCTCTGACATAGAATAAAAAATGGAAAAGAATTTAATAAAAGTTTAATGAGGTCTTAAGATGATTCAACCTATACACAAAAAAGTTTCAGGGACTGACAAATATGATATATGAGTTTTTTAAATCAATAAAGGAATATTTTTAAAGGAATAGCCCCTACTAAAATTCAAATTGGTTTTCTGAAAGATAAAAAAGGAACAATTCCATAGTGCAGAGCAAAAATACAAAGAAATGGATCTAATGAATAGAAAATAAAAGACCCTGAGGAAAGACCCAGGAAACCCAACATGATTACTAGGAGCTCCAGGAAGAAAAGAGGAATAGCTAGAAGAGAAATAAATCCTCAATGGTATTATAGCAACAACCTTCTTGAGCTAAAAAATAACTTGAGGTTTAAGACTCTAAGAGCTTGCTGAGACCCAGGCAGGGTTAAGGAAATAATGAGATAGTTGGACCCACCCTGATTAAATTTCTGAACTATAAGGTTAAAAAAACACCCTTAAAAGCTTCTAATGAAAGAGAAGTTTTCTTGTTAAAGGAAGATGAACAGAGTAGCATCCAGCTACTCATGTGTGACTAGAATACCATGCAGCAACATCCACAGTTTGCTGAGATAAAAGAACTGTGACCTAAGAATCATATATTGACCAAGGTTTTACTTATATGAAAGTCCAAAGAAGAGATATTTTAAGATTTTCAAGGGCTGAGAAGGCAGGTTCTGAGAACTCACTCAAGGAAGTATTCTAGCTAAGTGAAAATTAAATCAGAACAAAATTCTTCTGAACAAAGTACAAGAAACAGCATTGAACAATGAACCATATAATTTTCGTAATTATTCCTAAATGAATGAAGATGATGATACTAGAAACTAATAAAAGTGTCTTGCAAGGACTTTTGAAACAGAAGAGACATTCTCTAATTGAAAATATGTAGAACCAGGAACTAAAATTCCAAACTATCTCACCAAAACCCAAGAGACACAGGGTGAAGGTGGGGAAGTTGGAGGATGTTCAGAAACAGCAAAGTGAAAGACTTCTAAAGAAGTTGATGGAAATGGGACAGTGGACAAGTAAATGACTTGGGAAGGAGAAAGCATCGCTCTGTTTGAATTTGATACGCTGAGAGATAAATATAGATAAAATGTGCATGCTGCTACACCAAACTGAGATTCCATTAAAAACAACTGAAAAATTCAACTACATATAAATCATAATTTTCTATGTGGAGAAAAAACACATAAAGACAAAAAAACTGAGAAATAAATCAGCCACTTACACCACCAAAAAGTGGTAATTTCCTTAATATATAGAAACTTTAAATCAATAGGAAAAGACCAATGATTCAGTAACAAAATAGGTAAAAGGATAAGGACAGATAATTCTCTTGGAAGATATCCAAGAAACTGCTGACTGTGGCTGCCTCCGCAGAAGGGAACATGGTGGCTGAGAGGCCAGAGGGAAGGATGAATTACTTTTCATTGTGTATATACTTGTGAACCTTTTGAATTTGGAGCACTGTAAATCTATTTCTGTATGAAGGTAGATTAAATACTGTGACCAAAAAACCCCAGATACCTTCATGTTATAATCCAGTTGGGTGATGTTCTTACAGTTTTCCATACAAGCCTCACGCTCCCTGCATCCTTATACTTTGCCTTCCACTAGGGCCTCAAAGTCCTCTATTGGATCCTCTAAGTTTAGTCACCCCTTGAACAAAGAGAGAGAGAGTGAAAACACAGAGGATCACAGGGCACCTTTTAAAGGCAAGACTTTTAAGTGATACACATTACTTCTGTTCACATTTTATTGATCAGACCAGTCCTATACCCCATGTTGATAAAAGAGTGCTGGAAAATGTCATTTAGCTATTGACCCAGAAAGAGAAGCCAGGTTGGATGAGGATCTAGCCAGACTCTGCTCCAATTGCCTATTTCCCAAAACTTGATATCTATAAAGACAAGAAAGAAAATAAATAAAAGGATGTATTAAGTTATATCAGGCAAATGCAAATGAAAAGTGACAATATACATATCAGTTAGAGGGTTACCCCAAGACCTAAAGTATTAAATTGGACAGAGAGAAATTTTGTGATGGTAAAATCTGTAACCCACGAAGTTAATAAAACTAGACTAAATCATTATGCAACAAGCAGAACAGCAATTAAGTACATTAAGAAGAACCTTCTAGGAAGACAGCAGAAACGAAAAAAGCCTAAGAGCATTGGTGGTATAGGAGTGCGAGGAGGCCATACCAAAAAATCCTTATAAGAATATTTGAATAATGTAAATGAAAAGCTCAATTTAACGTGTATATACGTATATAGAGAGGCACACACACATATATACAGACACACACAGATACACAAAGATACAGATACATGAATAGATAGGTATAGATGCCTTACAAACAGTAACAACACACCCTTCTCTTACATTATTGAAACGTTAATAAAAAGTAATCATGTACCTGACCACAGTAAAACCTAATAAGACCCTCTAATTTCTTTTTTTATTATTTTTAATACATCTTTATTGGAGTATTATTGCTTCACAATGCTATGTTAGTTTCTGTTGTATAACAAAGTGAATCAGCCATATGCATACATATATCCCCACATCCCCTCCCTCTTGAACATCTTCCACCCTCCCTAACCTACTTCTTTCGGCAGTCACAAAGCACCGAGCTGATCTCCCTGTGCTATGCAGCTGCTTCCCACTAGCTATCTATTTTACATTTGGTAGTGTGTATATATCCATGCCGCTCTCACTTCACCCCAGCTTCCCCCCCCACCGTGTTCTCAAGTCCATTATCTACGTCTACGTCTTTATTCCCGCCCTGCCACTAGGTTCATCAGTACCATCTTTTCTTTTTTTTCTTTTTTTTTTTAGATTCCATATATATGCGCTAGCATATGGTATTTGTTTTCCTGTTTCTGACTTACTTCACTCTGTACGACAGACTCTAGGTCCATCCACCTCACTACAAATAACTCAATTTCGTTCCTTTTTATGGCTGAGTAATATTCCATTGTATATATATGCCACATCTTCTTTATCCATTCATCTGTTGATGGACATTTAGGTTGCTTCCACGTCCTGGATATTGTAAATAGTGTTGCAGTGAACACTGTGGTACATGAGCCTTTTTGAATTATGGTTTTCTCAGGGTATATACCCAGTAGTGGGGTTTCTAGGTCATATGGTAGTTCTATTTTTAGTTTTTTAAGGAACCTCCATACTGTTTTCCATAGTGGTTGCATCAACTTACATTCCCACAAACAGTGAAGGAGGGTTCCCTTTTCTCCACACCCTTTCCAGCATTTACTGTTTCTAGATTTTTTGATAATGGCCATTCTGACCAATGTGAAGTGATACCTCACTATAGTTTTGATTTGCATTTCTCTAATAATTAGTGATATGGAGCATCTTTTCATGTGCCTCTTGGCCATCTGTATGTCTTCTTTGCTGAAATGCCTATTTAGGTCTTCTGCCCATTTTTTAATTGGGTTGTTTGTTTTTTTTGATATGGAGCTGCATGAGTTGCTTGTATATTTTGGAGATTAATCCTTTATCTATTGTTTCATTTGCAAATATTTTCTCCTATTCGGAGGGTTGTCTTTTCATCTTATTTATGGTTTCCTTTGCTGTGAAAAAGCTTTGAAGTTTCATTAGGTCCCATTTATTTATTTATTTTTTATTTCCATTACTCTAGGAGGTGGGTCAAAAAAGATCTTGCTGTAGTTTATGTCAGAGAGTGTTTTTCCTATGTTTTTCTCTAACAGTTTTATAGTGTCTGGTCTTACATTTAAGTCTTTAATCCACTTGGAGTTTATTTTTGTGTATGGTGCTAGGTAGTGTTCTAATGTCATCCTTTTACATGTAGCTGTCCAGTTTTCCCAGCACCACTTATTGAACAGGCTGTCTTTTCTTCATTGTATGTTCTTGCCTCCTTTGTTGTAAATTAGGTGACTATATGTGTGTGGGTTTATCTCTGGGCTTTCTATCCTGTTCCATTGATCTATATTTCTGTTTTTGTATCAGTACCATACTGTCTTGTTTACTGTAGCTTTGTAGTACAGTTTGAAGTCAGGGAGCCTGATTCCTCCAGCTCCGTTTTTCTTTCTCAAGATTGCATTGGCTGTTCGGGGTCTTTTGTGTTTCCATACGAATTGTAAAATTTTTTGTTCTAATTCTGTGAAGAATGTCATTGGTAGTTTGATAGGGATTGCACTGCATCTGTAGATTGCTTTGGGTAGTATGGTCATTTTCACAATTTTGATTCTTCCAATCGAAGAACATGGTATATTTCTCCATCTGTTTATGTCATCTTTGATTTCTTTCATCAGTGTTTTATAGTTTTCTGAGTACAAGTCTTTCGCCTCCTTAGGTAGGTTTATTCCTACATATTTTATTCTTTTTGTGGTGATGGTAAATGGGATTGTTTCCTTAATTTCTATTTCTGATTTTTTGTTGTTAGTGTACAGGAATACCAGAGATTTCTGTGCATTAATTTTGTATCCTGAAACCTTCCCAAATCCATTGATTATTTCTAGTTTTCTGGTGGCATCTTTAGGATTTTCTATGTATAGTATCATGTTATCTGCAAACAGTGACAGTTTTACTTCTTTTCCAATTTGGATTCCCTTTATTTCTTTTTCTTCTCTGATTGTCGTGGCTAGGACTTCCAAACCTATGTTGAATAAGAGTGGCGAGAGTGGACATCCTTATCTTGTTCCTGATCTTAGTGGAAATGCTTTCAGTTTTTCACCATTGAGAATGATGTTTGCTGTGGGTCTGTCATATATGGCCTTTATTATGTTGAGGTAGCTTCCCTCTATGCCCATTTTCTGGAGAGTTTTTATCATAAATGGGTGTTGAATTTTGTCAAAAT
The DNA here is from genome assembly GCF_937001465.1 of Orcinus orca. Lineage (NCBI taxonomy): Eukaryota > Metazoa > Chordata > Mammalia > Artiodactyla > Delphinidae > Orcinus > Orcinus orca. Next base: position 126,252,409 of record NC_064580.1, read on the forward strand.
ATTTTTCTGCATCTATTGAGATGATCATATGGTTTTTATTTCTTAATTTGTTAATATGGTGTATCACATTTATTGATTTGCATATATTGAAGATTATATATATATTGAAGAATCCTTGCATCTTTTTCTGTGATATCTTTTTCTGGTTTTGGTATCAGGGTGATGGTGGTTTCATAGAATGAATTTGGTACTGTTCCTCCCTCTGCAATTTTTTGGGGAAGAGTTTGAGAAGGATGGGTGTTAGCTCTTCTCTAAATGTTTAATAGAATTCGCCTGTGAAGCCATCTGGTCCTGGGCTTTTGTTTGTTGGAAGATTTTTAATCACAGTCTCAATTTCCATGCTGGTGATTGGTCTGTTTACATTTTCTATTTCTTCCCGGTTCAGTCTCAGAAGGTTATGCTTTTCTAAGAATTTGTCTATTTCTTCCAGGTTGTCCATTTTATTGGCATATAGTTGCTTGTAGTAATCTCTCATGGTCCTTTGCATTTCTGCAGGGTCAGTTGTTACATCTCCTTTTTCATTTCTAATTCTATTGATTTCAGTTCTCCCTTTTTTTCTTGATGAGTCTGGCTAATGGTTTATCTATTTTGTTTATCTTCTCAAAGAACCAGCTTTTAGTTTTATTGATCTTTGCTATTGTCTCCTTCATTTCTTTTTCATTTATTTCTGATCTGATCTTTATGATTTCTTTCCTTCTGCTAACTTTGGGTTTTCTTGGTTCTTTCTCTAATTGCTTTAGGTATAAGGTTAGGTTGTTTATTTGAGATTTTTCTTGTTTCTTGAGGTGAGCTTGAATTGATATAAACTTCCCTCTTAGAACTGCTTTTGCTGCATCCCATAGGTTTTGGGTCATTGTGTTTTCATTGTCATTTGTTTCTAGGTAAATTTTTATTTCTTCTTTGATTTCTTCAGTGATCTCTTGGTTATTTAGTAGTGCACCGTTTAGCCTCTATGTATTTGTGTTTTTTACAGTTTTTTTTTTCCTGTAATTGATTCCCAGTCTTATAGTGTTGTGGTCAGAAAAGATTCTTGATACGATTTCAATTTTCTTAAATATTCTGAGGCTTGATTTGTGACCCAAAATGTGATCTATCCTGGAGAATGTTACGTGTGCACTTGAGAAGAAAGTGTATTCTGCCATTTTCGGGTAGAATGTTCTATAAATATCAATTAAATCTATCTGGTCTATTGTGTCATTTAAAGTTTGTGTTTCCTTATTTATTTTCTGTTTGGATGATCTGTCCATTGGTAAGTGGGGTGTTAAATTCCCCTACTATTATTGTGTTACTGTCAGTTGCCCCTTTCATGATTGTTAGCATTTGCCTTATGTATTGAGGTGTTCCTATGTTGGGTGCATAAACATTTATAATTGTTATATCTTCTTCTTGGATTGATCCCTTGATCAGTATGTACTGCCCTTCCTTAATTCTTGTAACAGTCTTTAAAGTCTGTATTATCTGATACAAGTTTTGCTACTCCAGCTTTCTTTTGATTTCCATTTGCATGGAATATCTTTTTCCATCCCCTCACTTTCAGTCTGTATGTGTCCCTGGGTCTGAAGTGGGTCTCTTGTAGACAGCATATATATGGGTCTTGTTTTTGTATCCATTCAGCCAGTCTGTGTCTTTTGGTTGGGACATTTAATCCATTTACATTCAAGATTATTATCAATATGTATGTCCCTGTTACCATTTTCTTAATTGTTTTAGGTTTGTTTTTGAGGGTCTTTTTCTTCTCTTGTGTTTCCCACTTAGAGAAGTTTCTTTAGCATTTGTTGTAAAGCTGGTTTTGTGGTGCTGAATTCTCTTAGCTTTTGCTTGTCTGAAAAGCTTTTGATTTCTCTGTCAAATCTGAATGAGATCCTTGCTGGGTAGAGTAATCTTGGCTGTAGGTTTTTCTCTTTCATTACTTTAAGTATATCCTTTCACTCCCTTCTGGCCTGCAGAGTTTCTGCTGAAAAATCATTTGATAACCTTATGGGGATTCCTTTGTATGTTATTTTTTGTTTTTTCCTTGTCACTTTTAAAATTTTTTCTTTGAATTTAATATTTGTTAGTTTGATTAATATGTGTCTTGGTGTGTTTCTCCTAGGGTTTATCCTGTATGGGCCTCTCCGCGCTTCCGGGACTTGGGTGACTATTTCCTTTGCCATGTTAGGGAAGTTTTCCACTATAATCTCTTCAAATATTTTCTCAGACCCTTTCTTTTTCTCTTCTTCTCCTGGGACCCCTATAATTCGAATGTTGGTGCGTTCAGTGTTGTACCAGAGGCCTCTGAGTTGTCTTCAATTCTTTTCATCGTTTTTTCTTTACCTTGTTCCTCGGCAGTTATTTCCACCATTTTGTCTTCCAGCTCACTTATTCATTCTTCTGCCTCAGTTACTCTGTAATCGATTCCTTCTAGCGTATTTTTCATTTCAGTTATTGTGTTGTTCATCTCTGTTTTTTTTGTTCTTTAGTTCTTCTAGATCTTTGTCAAACCTTTCTTGTGTTTTCTCAATCCGTGCCTGCATTCTATTTCCGAGATTCTGGATCATCTTTACTATCCTTACTCAGGAAGATTGCCTATTTCCTCTTCATTTATTTGGTCTTGTAGGTTTTTACCTTGCTCCTTCATCTGTGACATATTTTCTTGGCAACTCTTTTTTTTTTTTTTTTGACAGGTGGGACTGTGTTCCTGTCTAACTGGTTGTTTGGCCTGAGGCTTCCAACACTGGAGTTTGTAGGCTGTTGGGTAGAGCTGGGTCTTGGTGCTGAGATGAGGACCTCCAAGAGACCTTACTCTGGTGAATATTCCCTGGGGTCTGAGGTTCTCTGTTAGTCCACTGGTTCAGACTTGGAGCTCCCACCACAGAAGCTTCGGCCTGACCACCAGCTCGTGAAGCAAGATCCCACAAACCGCATGTGGTGGCAAAAAAAAAAAAAAAAAAGGAGAATAACAAAGAGTAAAAAATAAAATTAGACTAGAAAAATAACAGATATGATAGAAAGAATATAAAAATAAAAATGTAGATGAAACAGCAACTGGAAGGTAAAACAGAACCACAATAGTAAAAAAGAGGAAAAGAAAAAACAAAAAAAGGTGGAAAAGGCCTGGCTGTGGAGGGTGGGGTTTGGGCAGTGGGCGGGGCCTATGCTTAGGACCCACAGGGCTGGGAAAGGCCCTGGGGGGGTGTGGGGGGTGGGGCTTAGGCTCAAGGAACAGAAGGGGCCCAGGCGTGCCTCTGGTCTCAGAGGGCAGGGGACCTCTCGCGGGGGCCCAGCGGGCTTCCTGGGCCCGAGTAGGCAGGGCAGTCGCCCTCAGCTCCTCTCCCGCTCCTCCCGCCTGGAAAGCCACTCCCGCCTGCCTCTCCTGCCTCCCTCCTACATCTACAGGACCAAAACGGCACAGAGGGGGCCTCTGAGGGCACAGGACCCGGCTGAGAGCTGGGCAGACTTCCCTGGCTGGGCAGACTTCCCTGGCCGATTGGGCAGCGGAAACGCTCTGCGTGCTCCCCACAGATCCGAGCCCCAGAGGGTCCCTCCAGGCGGGAGAACCCCTCCCCCCTCTCAGCCACCCCTCGGGGGCACCAGTCCTGTCCGTCCTACACTTCTCCTCGCCCCCCAGTCCCCTCAGGTCCTACCGGTTCACTTGGGGCTTCCTCCTGTCTCCTTGGGTGTTGAGGGCCCCCACCAGCATCCAGCAGGTGCCCTAGTTGTTCACCCTCTAATTTAAATATGATGTAGTTCACATACTCTGACCGCAATGCAATAAAAATAGAAATTAACAGCTGAGAGTTGACCCCATAACTTTACCACTTAAAAATGAAGGAACATTCTGATAAATGTCAAATTGAAGGAAAAACTTGAAGTTATAAATTTTCTAGAACTTAACAAAAAGGAAAATACCTCATACCAAACCTATGGGATATAACTAAAGCTGTATTTGGGAAAATTTATACAGTTAAAATATTTTGTTTAAAGAAGAGAAAGATTTAATACAAAGGAACTAATTATTCAGCTACAAAACTAGAAAAACAACAGAATGAATCAAATAGGAAGAAGGTAAGTAGCATAGGTAACTGCTAAAATTGCTGTGTCTATAATAAATGCATCCAGAACTGCAGAAAAGGTGGGGATGCAGGTTACCCTTAGGCACTAGTTGAACAAGAGGCGAAATGTGGGGAGGCGTGTCCAGGCTACAGAGCTTTTGCTGGTAAGCCCTGAGTCAAAGACCACTGTTTTGTAACATTCTTGTGACCATGAGATTAGGGCACAGAATACACGAAAGTACAACTTCAGTTCTCAAAGGTCATATTCTCTCTAGATGAGCTGCAACCATCAATCACGATGTTATTCAAAAATCTTAGATACTGTGACTTAATGAATATGAGTCAAACACTCTCATCCCCTATAGGGACTATTGGCAACTTGAGAGACAGCATCCCTCTGCTGTACTCCTATAGCGATCTGTACACATCACTGTCACAGTATTTATCTCACTGCCTCATGAGTTATCTGCTTGTGTATGCTTTTTCCTTTGAATCCCTTAGGCACAGGGATACAGTCTTTTTCTTCTTGGAGCCTCCCTCGTCCCTCCCCAGAGCCTTGATCAAGAAATATTTGATGAACAACTGAATAAGGGCATAAATGTACAGATACTAATTAAAGAGCCAAAGGGTGCAGAAAATCAAGAAGTCTCATTTCATGCAGAGTGACCTAGATCAGGAAAGCGCCATAGGCCCATTAAGCTACAGATGACAGGTACTCAACTGACAGAACAACAGAAGGGAAAGAACACATAGATCATGTAGGAAACCTACTAATATTTTAACCAAGATATAAAAGTGTTTTTCGAGACTATTCAAAGATTTCAGAAATGATTTATTATTTTTTTAAACCCTTGTCAGCCTCCAACACACATAGTGCAATTTTAAGCTTCTGGAAAATCGCTAACAAAACAGGAGACTGTTTGCTGACTAGGCTACCCTTGTAGTAATCATTAGTTTATTTTGCTCCTGGAGACACGGATAAAATCTGAGTGAAAAGAAAAGAAAAACAAAGAGGAATTGTGAAGGTTGGGGTAAATGAATACTGGCTCACATAAGAGAGATGAAAAGATCTATTCACACATCACCCACACTATCCACATTCACAGGGATCGAAAACTTCAGGAGAAAAGTTGCCTTATTTAGTAGACAGCTCTATTGCTACTCCACCTCTTCCCTCCTATCCACAGTTCCCATTGAACTTGTTTCCTAGCAAAGTCTTTAAACATCCAAGAGAGATGTGGATGTTTTTAACAGTAGACAAGAACCAAGTGAATAAAATAAGTGTGTAAAGCCCTGAATGGATGTGGCTGAGGGTGAGGCTTTCTTGATTAATTTGGGGGCTGGGGGTACTTCTTCCTGCAGGGTCACTAATCCTGACACCTGCTCCCCTGAAGCCAAGTGCAACACCAGAGGCTGACAGGATTGGATGCCTTATAAATGTGGCTGGGAAGGAAGCTTACATACTGTACTTTTCTGAAGTTAGAGCTGGAGAAGTAGGGAAGAAATAGCTGAAGATGGCAGTTGTCTGTCACCGTTGACAACTGTACATAGATATCCAACGTGTTTAACCTGCTCCTACATTCCTACTCCTTTGCCTGGTAACTTCCATTCATCCTTTGGTTCTCAGCCAGCTTACATATCCCCTCTTCCAGGGAGTGGGCTTTCTGGACCTCCAGACTAGTCCCATAGCACCATCTACTGCTGTCGTATCTCATTATAATTGCTGGATTCATGCCTGTCTCCCCCTATAGTCCATAAGGCTGTAAGGGCAGGAGCTGGGTCTGTCTCATTCACAGCTGAATCCCTTGCACCAAGAACAGTGACTGATGTAAGTGCTTAATAAATGCTGAGTGAATGAACCAACCAACAAACAAACAAATAAGTGAGGGTGTGGCCTCAATTAGGTAGGGCCAGTGGTCAAAAGAAAGAAATTGGAAGACTGAATACTCATAGAACCCATGCAATAGGGGTGATTTTGTTAAACCTATTATAGAAATAAGAAAAACAAAGCCCAGAGAAATTAACTTGTTCCAAAGGAAGAAAAGTAAGCAAATTAGCTACCTTCTCCTGCACATCCTAAGTCTCATTACTGAGACAGGCTCAGGAAGAGGGAGGCTGAGCATTGGTCAATACTTGAGGGGCCTCCCCAGCTCTGAGAGTGGGTGAACAGCCAGATTAAAGACCTTTCCAATTATATCCAAACAGTAGGGCTTGTTACACAGCAGTCTGGTGTCGTGGGGACAATATGGAGTTTGGAGCCAAAAGACTTTGATCTCACTCCCACCCTATATATTACTATTTGTAGGATCACCTTGGTAAAGCTTGTAACCTCTCTAGGCCCACTAAATTCACCTATAAAACAGGAAAAATAAAAGCTCCATTTTACCATGCTATTTTGAAGAGTAACTGACAGTGAGTGTCTAGCACAATCTGGCTCACAGTATACGTTCAATAAAGTTCTATTTATTAGAATGGAATAAAATGGAATCGAACCGAAATAGTCCTCTCACAACTTGCAAACCTTGAGCTTCACTTACTCTTGCCTCATTCCTAACACAGAGTAGGAGCTCTGTAATCAGTGCATTGCAATTGAATAGCCAGGTTCAAATAGAGAGGGTAGGATTACATTCAGACCTAAGTAGGCATGTTCTTTTTGTTCTATGACAGCTGCTCAAGCCGAGGAGATGCTCCTCTGAAGAAAGAAGGCCTACCTGAAGAGAACTGAAGGCAACAGATCTTCATTGAGGACGTACCATGTGCAAGGCCCTGTTCCAGGCTTACTGGAAGATCACGGAGGGAGAGTAAGAAGGGGAGGAATGGGGACAAAATAATACCTGCGATCTCCCTAAGCAACTGGTTCTTTTCTAGGACACTATTAGGCAAGTCCAGCACATTGGGATGAATGACTTTTCTCTGCTGAAAATCCTTTCACTTTCCTAGTTTAGTCCCATCAGTACTACTTAAAGTGTAATCTGAATCTACACTTATTTCCTAGGCCTTTGCCAGAACTGAGAAATGGAAATCAATTGATGCATATGCATGAGATTGAATACATTACGATTTCCCTTATTGAGATAATCACCTGGAAGATTCAAGAGCATTTGAATTTAATTACACTCAACCTTCTGATCTGATATATTTTTTATTCTCATTTATTGGGAGAAGAAGTTGACTATCATTGCTCCCTTCATAAGAGTGTTGTACACTTTATTTTAAATGTGCTGCCTCCAAACTACTACCCAGGTAGCCTGGTCAGAACATCTTCATCTTTAGAGACAAATCATCATCAAGGACCACTCACGCTTCCCTGGGTTTGGTACAACTCTCTACCAATGAAATATGGACTTTATCTTCTCATTTATAAAACTCATGTATAAATCTAAACATATAGAAATAAAATTTCATACTGCAGTTGACAACTTGTGTGAAAAGTATCAGCACCATGGGATTTATAAACATCTAAAAAAATTGCATTTCTACGACAGATTATTTGACAAGCCTTTAAATTACAATGCAACCAACACTATTAGGATATTATGGCAGACTCTAGGATAGATTTAGTAATTCTTCTCTGAGAACAGTACAATTATTAAGTCTCTGTTCTTTACTTGGGAGTTCATCCGTGCAGTTTTGAAAATACTGTATTCCTTACAAACCCAGAATGTTGAGATCTAAAACACTGCTTAGTATATGAATCCTCTAACCTGGAACACTGAGATGGAAATAACCCAAGAGAATGTTCATGCATGACTTGAGCTACTCTTTTTTGGGGGGAGGGGCGGATGGATGAGGGAGAGAAAGGAAGTACACGAGTCAATGACTGAAATTGAATCATGGTAAGACATCTGAAAAAATAGACTATTGGAGCTGTAAATGGCCTCTGGAACCACGTGGTCCAATCTTTCATTCTACATTGGAGGAAACTGAGACCTGAAGGAGGGAAGGCATCTTCACTTAACTATTTAACTACTAGTCAGTGTAGAGGTGTGGAGTAGAACCTGGTTCTCCGATTCTGAATCCAGTATCCATCCTACTATAGGGGAATATGCCAGAAATCACAACAAAAAGGTAATATGACAACAGACCAAACTAAAATATAAAAGAAGGAAAGGAAGCACACAGAAAGAAGAAAGAGCTGAAAAGGCATTTTATAAGTTACTACTATCTTAGTCCATTTGGGCTGCTGCAACAAAACACGGAGTTGGTCCTCCATATCATCAGCTTCTGCAACTGCAGATTCAGCCAACCTCCAATTGAAACATTCTTTAAAAATTCAGAAAGTTCCAAAAAGCAAAACTTGAATGTGCCTCACACCAGCAACTATTTACATAGCATTTACATTGTATTTACAACTATTTACATAGCAGTTACATTGTATTAGCTGTTATAAGGAATCTAGAGATGATTTAAAGTGTACGGGAGGATGTACATAGGTCAGGTGCAAATACTATGCAATTTTATACAAGGGACATGAGCATCCGCAGATTCTGGTACAGAGGGATGACTGTACCACAGACTGGTGGCTTATAAACAACAGAAATTTATTTCTCACAGTCTGGAGGCTGCAAGTCTGAGATCAGGATGCCAGCCTGGTCGAGTGAGGGCCCTTTTCCAGGTCACAGACTTCTCCTTGGATCCTCACATGACAGAAGGGGCAGGGAAGCTCTCTAAGGCCTCTTTTAAGGGCACTAATCCCATTCCTGAGGACTCTGCCCTCATGACCCAATCCCCTCCCAAAGGCTCCACTTCCTAATACCATCATCTTGGAAATTAGATTTTCAACATATGAATTTTGAGGGGACATATATATTCAGACCATAATAACCACGGAGTGAATACTGGCACCCTGTGCTTGCTTGTTTATATACATTTTTTAAATGGATCACACCTTTATAAGAGTATATAAAACATCTACGTGCAGTTTGCAGGAGCCAGCAAATGACAGCTCATTAGCCAAATCTAGCCCACTGCCTTTTTTTGTATATTACGTTTTACTGGAACACTCAGTTGCATAGTACCTGCAGCTGCTTTCGTGCCACAACAGTAGAGTTGAGCAGTTGTGACAGAGACCGTACGACCCACAGAGCTGAAAATATTCACTTTACTCTGTGGCCCTTTACAAGCAAAGTTTGGAAACCCCTCGTTTAAAGAACAGTAATAAATACTAACAAAATACTAATAATCCTAATAGAATGAACCCCCAAGCACCCAACACCCAACTGAGCCCCTCCCCTATAACATCCTCCTCCCTCTACTCATATATTGCTTTGTTTGAAAAGCCAAGTATAAAGCACAAACCTAGCTCTAAAGAATAGGCAGTGTTGCCATTGTTTGATGAAGAAATTCAAGAGAAGGTAAGCGGGATGCAGTGTAACTCTGACCTCACTGAGAGTCTACAAGAGCCCTTTCTGGGATAATAATGAACAAGGTTATGAGTGAAACCTGGGAAACAAAAAGCTCAGCACACTTGCGACACCCAGCAGAGCTGTACTGTGGTCTGATGCTGGAGGTCTGACAGGGATATGCCTGGGGAAATAGGCTGCTCTGTAATTTTTGCATTGCTAGAGAGACAACAGAACACCTCTGTGGGATGAAATGGTGTCATTGGCTGATCCCAGCAGAAGGACCTGGACAGCAGAGCAGAATATTTACCAGCAAAGGGTAAAGCCAAGAACAGCTAAGAATCTGGGTGAGGGTCACCTGGGCATTCTGTCCTCAGGTTAAAAAAGAGGGTACAAGGGTGACAACATATCTTTTTTTTTAATATCGTAAATCAACTGTACTTTATTTCTTTGTATATAAATTTCCTTATTTATTTTTGGCTGCGTTGGGTCTTCGTTGCTGCGCGCAGGCTTTCTCTAGTCGTGGCGAGCGGGGGCTGCTCTTCTTGCGGTGCACGGGCTTCTCTTATTGCGGTGGTTTCTCTTGTTGTGCGGAGCACGGGCTCTAGGCGTGCGGGCTTCAGGAGTTGTGGCTCGCGGACTCTAGAGCGCAGGCTCAGTAGTTGTGGCGCACGGGCTTTGTTGCTCCGTGGCATGTGGGATCTTCCCAGACCAGGAAGTGAACCCATGTCCCCTGCATTGGCAGGCAGATTCTTAACCACTGCGCCACCAGGGAAGTCCAGGGGTGGCAACATATCTTGACTCGAATTGCTAAAATTGGGACCAGTTACATCAGGGGCACAGCTGTCACCTGGAGCCCTGCTTACCATCCTCCTGGAATTCTCTTCACCCCCTTCTGGTGTCCCCTGTTTTCTCTATCCCATGTTTTTCTCTCTCTTGATTTTCTCTGTCACTGGATGGAGAACAGCCTCCAAAAGTTTCTTAAGAAAGGGTATATGGGAGGTAAAAGTTTTCAAGACCTAGAATTTCTGAAATGTTTATATTCTATCACCAAATCATTCAACAGATGTTTTGGCTGGTATAGAATTTAGGTTGGAAACTACCAACACATACACACACACATACACATACACACACCTGTGCATGTGTGCATGTGAGAGAGAGAGAGCTATTAATTCCTCCTTTATTTGGCTCGACACATGGAATTTAATGGAAGCAAAGAAGCCACACACTTGTACCTGATAAAGCAGATAAAGGAGAAGTTTTATGAAAATGTAGTCCTTCTATTCCACTGAAAGGTAAATCTTAATGGCCTCTATTAACTATCCTTTTGTGTGTGTGTGTGTGTGGTACGCGGGCCCCTCACTGTTGTGGCCTCTCCCGTTGTGGAGCACAGGCTCCGGACGCGCAGGCTCAGCGGCCATGGCCCACGGGCCCAGCCGCCCCGCGGCATGTGGGATCCTCCAGGACCAGGGCACGAACTCGTGTCCCCTGCATCGGCAGGCGGACTCCCAACCACTGCGCCACCAGGGAAGCCTATTAACTATCTTTTAACACCAAGCTGAACTTGGGAGAAAGAAGTCCTGAATGAGATCATAAAGTGAAAGAAACAAAGTATTTTGTATAATGTTTCTAAAAAAAAACAAAAAATGAGGCCACAGAGAACAAGAACGGATGTGGCCTATCTTAACACAGCTTCTCCCCCAACCCCCAGCCCACTTAAGGCAGAATTTGATGACACTCTCCTCACAGGTAGACTACGAGAGTTGAGAAAACAACTGGATTCTCCCTCGCCACCGCCCTTTTATACTCCAGGATTACTCCACAATAGCAAAAGAACATACACAAACAGTCTATGATCTTCCATTTAAGAATGATTGCAAACACCAAGCTGTCTTGCTTCTTGAACCAAATTTAGCAGCTGCAAGGCCATATACACAACTAGAAATGGGATTCCAAGCAGTTGAATATACATACATGACAACTCTGTATATATTATTGTGTTAGTTTTCTTGGGCTGCCATAATAAAATACAACAGACTGGGTGGACCAAACAACAAGAATTTATTTTCTTACAATTCTGGAGACTAGAAGTCTGAGATCAAGGTGTCAGCAGGGTTGGTGTCTTCTGAGGACTCTCTCCTTGACTTGCAGATGGCCATCTTATCTCCATGTCTTCACATGGGCTTCCCTCTGTGTGGCTTTGTGTCCTAAACTCCTCTTCTTAGATGTTATATTGGATTGGGGCCCATTCTAGTGACTTCATTTTAACAGTTACATCTTTAAGGTCTAACTCCAAATACAGTCATATTCTGAGGACTTCCACATATGAATTTGGGGGGAACACAATTCAGCCCTGACAATGACTGAATTTCATTATATTCACACTAGTCTAGACTTTTTTTTACAAAACATTTTTTTAAATATCTTGTGTCTATGTCTTACAAACAATGATAACCTAAGGTAGCATATGAATCAACTTTGCAACAATAGCATTTAGTTATCTGTTTAGGCATGTACTCTGAGTACATCTAAGTTCCTATTAGCATGGCTTAGCACAATGCCTGTTAAATAATATCTGTGAGTCATTTGAGAAAAAAGTGCTATAATTACTGTATAAATTTAAAAATTGTAAAATGGAACTTAAAGCATTATGAATTTTCAATTACTTTCATAATTATAACAAAGATATAAAGAGAAGACTCTTTAATGATCTACATTTAAATTGATCATATTTCAAAAATTAAGTTCATGCTAATTCCAGACTGCCTTTGTAAAATTTCTAACAAAATTTTAATAATGGCTGATAATAACAGTTCAATCATTAATAATACATCACTCTTTCATGTACTTTCATCTTAAAAATGGCAAGTTCACATTCCTGTGTTTAGGAGAATCCAGTCAGCTTCAGTATTTATGTTTTTCTTGACAACAGTATTAAGTTCTTAAAATGTAAATCTATGAAAATTTCATTTTTATCACTATACTAGAGCTGTCTTTATATCAAGCAGATTAAATATCACTGTCGCTGGACAATGAGAATTGAGAATTGAAAGAATATATATTATACATTCATACAGACCTTAATACATTTGGTCCTCTGGGAAAATACAGAATTTCATTTAAAGTGTTCAAACAGATGATGGTACAGCAAAAGGGCTTTCAAATATATAATCAACTGAATCAAATAACTTATATTAGGTCCTTGGCGGTAAATTGTCATTTCAGAACTGCTGGCATGGTAACAGCCCCATTAATTACATATATGAACTACCTAGTCCTATGGGCATGAAATTAAAGTGATGATGGATATTATCTCCAACAAATACAAGTTCACCCAGAGCATATAACCGAGTTATTAATAAGTTCTAACTCCACCTCTGCCTTAGGCAAATTCCTTGGTGTCCCTCTTTGCATTAGCTCCTTTAACTATAAGAATTATCCATGTCTCTAAATGCCCAAAGAAATGGGTGATGACTCCATAAAACCAGGCAGTATAAATGGGTAGGTGAGCATTCTTAATAGATATGTCATATCAATCAAAATGTTGTAACAGTAATGTTACCCTAGATATGGTTCATCTGATGTCTGTTTAGTCAGTGTGGCCAGAGGATCTAGATGTCACATAGGATTTGAATACTTGAAATAGACCATGTTCTTTGGTTCAAGTGAGTACTGGAAATTCTAATTTCTTGGATTGAACACTGGGAAATGAGAATATCATGTATATGTTAGGCAATTTACTTTGGGATTCTCTATTCAAATATAGTAAATTTCAGTATATTGAACAAACATAGCAATTTACAGGAATAAAAAATGTAAATATTGACTAATGACAAACATTTCTGAGAAACTCTGGTCCAATGTAGAGGCAGAATGAAAAAGTTCTTTGGGCAAGTACCTCAACACCTACATGCCACATTTCAGTGCACAGCAAGTTCACTTTGATAAGTGAATGCCCTAGGAGACCACAAATCAACCAACATACCTGTTTTAGCTGAGCTGAAATGAATTTGACAAAAATAATCATAAAGTTTAATCTAAGTCTCCCTTCAACATCATAGAAGGAATGTCTATTCCCTATTAATAAAATGAAACAATATTATTTTCCATCTTGTCCCATAATCTATATCCTCAGGTCTCCAGTAGCTTCTATGGTGACAGTAATAATTGTCCCTTGTCCTTTTCATTGTTCACCCATCTGGTCTATAGCTGGGAACTAGTGGCCTGTTATCTCTCAGCTCCGATGCGGCTCAATGGTCCTCCCTGTTAACTTGGCCTCACTTCATTGGCATAGTTTACCACCCTCAGACCTGGCTGCATCTCTCACTGGATACCTGACCAAGTCAGTCTACCCTGTAGTCCTCAACTACGAGATCATTTTGTTCCCCTGTTGTGAGTCCCTTCGTAAGTTCACCATCAAGAACTATCAGTCATATTCCATATTCCTCCTCAGGACACATGGGGACCTTTATATGCTTTTTATACCACATGGAAGACCAGAAAATTCTTGAGAAGCAAAACTGAGGCCCTCTTCCTGCCTAACCATGCTGTGTTGCTTGTTTTATTCTGATGTGGCTGTCCCATGCGGCCATGGGAGTACCTTGCAAGACCTCCCATATTTGAGAAGCAGAGCAAATGGTTTTCTTGTTTAGGCTTTCCTCTCAACCCCAGGCTGGAGATGTGAATCTGAAACACAAGTGAAACACCATCTGATTCCCATACCCCTGATCGCTTCTCTTTTCCTCAAATCACTGGGGACAAGGAGGGGTGAGTATACCTGTTAGGGGTCTTAACTCCAAGCAACAGAAAACAGTTTTGCCTAATTTGAACAAAAAATTAATTTATTTCTGGATAATGAGTAGCTCACAGTTTCTGGAAGGGATGAAGAACCAAGCATAGAGGCATCGTGGCTAAGAACACACCACAGAAGTAGGTCATGGAAGAAACTACTACCAGGCTGCTGGATCTAGACATCACCGATGCGGAGCAATGGACGTGGGTGTCACCTCATCAATACTATGCCTGCCAAAACACATTGTGCACAATCCCTGCTTTGTATCATTAATCCACCACTTAAGGTCTAGCACAATGTGACTGGGATAGCCCTGGCTTCAAAGTACATTGGGGAAGCAAGTATCAGGTGTTTTCAGCTTCTCTGCTGTGAAGAAAGCTCAGACAGTAGGCACTGCCCAAACACAGGAAAAGGAACCAGATGCTGAGCAGCAAAAGGCATGCTAACTGTCTACTACAGTGTGGGCTTTCTACTTCGTCTACCTTGTTAACATTTTTCCTTCCTAGGCGGTTCAATGGCTAGGTGGTATAACGGTGGGAAAGATGCCCCCCATCTTCTCCAGGTGCTATAATGGTCTAATGGCTACTTGACACATGATTTGGAAGTTGGTGGACAGACATGATAGATTAGTATTTCCAAAATACCCCCATTAAATTGGCAAATAAAGAAATTTAAATCAGTGCTATATGAAGCTTTAATTTCATGCATTTTTATACCCCAAACACTGCACATTATATATAATAAGAAACTATTTTGAGATTCAGCTTTTGGATGTTTTAGAGATCTTAATTCAAATGCTTATCTAAAACATATATTACCCAACAACTCAGGCTTCAATTTTCCAAAATTAGTAATGACATTTCCCCATGGGTTTATAAATAGAATAGGAATTTCTAGTTTGGGAGGTTGGATTCCATCTTTAGAAACGATGTCTGACTATTTTTTGCTTGTTTTTGCACATGCTGTTTTATCTTTGTTTAAATCACAATAAAAAGCTGGCATGTAATTGTTAGGACTACGTAAATTTTCTATGTTTATCCAAGATTTCATCTGCATTGACTCAAACGGCTGAATATAAAAGGGTAAAGATGACTCCTCAGCAGAATACATGTGGGGATAATCAAGACACAGGTACATTTCCATACACAAGTCAACACTTTGGTCAAAGCTCCTTTTGCCTGAGAGTAGTAGACAACCCCCACTAGTAAACAGGAATTCTTACAAAATGTTATCCATATGCTTCTGAACCTCATAAGGACCTCGATGCATGCAATAAGTGACAAGACGTGTCTCTTTTCATTAACAGCACAGATCAATCTTATGGTTTCAAATAACCAGGGGCAGATTATGAAAAGATATGACTAGATAAGACTAACAAGTGCTGATGAGGATGTAGAGAAATTGGAGCCTCAGACATTGCTGGTCAGAATGTAAAATTGTGCAATCTCTTTGGAATACAGTTGGGCAATTCCTCAAAAGTGAACTATAGACTAGTTACCATATGACCCAGCAATTCCACTCCTAAGTATATATGCAAAAGAATTGAAAATAGATACTAAAATACTTGCACACAAATATTCATACTGGCACTACCGACAATTGCCAGAAGGTAGAAAAAAACAATTATCTAACTGGTGAGCGGATAAACAAAACGTGATTTAGCCATACAATGGAATATTATTTAACCATAAAAAAGAATGAAGGGAGGAGTGACATTAACAAGATGGTGGAACAGGAGCTCCCCAGCTCCAGTCATCCTCACAGGAAACTATCCTCACAGCCACTATCCACAGAAAAGAACACCTTTGTGAAAATCCCAGAACCTGGGGGTGAGGCTGAAGCACTCTTGTAGAGCACAAAAGCCAGGAAAAACCACATTAGAAGGGTAAGAAGAGCAGTTTCACTCTGACCGCATTGTCCCTCACTCAGACCAGCACAGCACCACACCTACTGGGATCCCCTGGGCCTATGGTTTCTCCAGTGGAGAAAAGAGAGCCTAAAGCAGATATCTAGCTTCCCCAGGGTTTCAGGGCACAACCATAAGACACATTTTGGTTTCATCTCATGGGGAACACTGGGGGGACTGGCCAGGCTAAGACCACTGGGAATCAGCTGGAAACAATGAGAAGGGTGGGGCTCACAGAGACCAGTGCACAGATCTCAGTGGGACACCATATCCCTGCCAACAGCCCCACCCGACCAGACACCCGAGCTATCAACTCTGCCCATCTATGGAGCCAAGCTGGCAAACCAATCTGGCCAGGAGTATAGTAAGAAGTCCCCAGAAGACCAGCTGTAAAGGCCAACCTAAGGCCCCGCCTGATCACAGAGCACAGTCAGCAAACCCATCTGACCACAGAGGACAGTCAGTGACCCCACTCAAACGCAGGGCTCCCAAGAAAGAAAAGTTCAGGACCAGATGGTTTCACAGGTTAATTCTACCAAACACTTAAAGAAGAATTAACGCAGAACCTTCTCAAACTCTTCCAAATATTTGAAGAAAGGGCAACACTTCCAAATGTATTTTACAAGACCAGCATTACATTACCCTGATACCAAAGCCAGATAAAGAAACTACAAGAAAAGAAAACTACAGGACAATATCCCTGATGAAGACAGATGCAAAAATTCTCAAAAAACAAATACCAGCAAGAGGAATTCAACAGCACATTAAAAGGATCACACACTACGATCAAGTGGGGTTTATCCCTGGGAAGCTAGGATGTTTCACCATATGCAAATCCATAAATGTAATATACCACACTGACAGAATAAAGAATAAAAATCAATGATTATCTCAATGCATGCAGGAAAAACTGTGAAAAGGTCCAACATCCTTTCATGACAAAAACTCCTAATAAATTGGATACAGAAGGAATGTACCTCAACATAATAAATGCCATATATGACAAATCCACAGCTAACATCATACTCAATAGTACAGTACTGAAAACCTTTCCTCTAAGATCAGGAACAAGAAAACAGTGCCCACTGTCACCACTCCTATTCAGCATAGTATAGTACTAGAAGTCCTAGCCAGGGCAATGAGGCAAGAAAACTAAAGCATCCAAATTGGAAAGGAAGAAGTAAACTTATGTCTCTTTGCAGATGATATGATCTTATATACAGAAAACTCCAAACAGTAAACTGTTAGGACTAATAAACAAATTCAGTAAAGTTGCATGTTACAAAATCAACATATAAAAATCATTTGTGCTTTTATATACTAACAAATCTGAAAAAGAAGTTAAGAAAACAATCCCATTCACAATCACATCAAAAACAACAAAATACTTGGGAATAAATTTAACTAAGGAGATGAAATATCTGCATACTTTAAAATTGTAAAATATTAATGAAAGAAATTGAAGAAGACACAAATAAATGGAAAGATATCCTGTGTTTATGGATTGGAAGGATTAATATTGTTAAAATGTCCATACTGCCCAAAACAATCTACAGATTCAATGCAATTCTTATCAAAACTCCAATGGAATTTTTCACAGAAATAGAAAAACAATTCTAAAATACATACAGAACCACAAAAGACGGCAAATACCCAAAGCAATCTTGAGAAAGAAGAACAACGCTGGAGGTAACACAATTCATGATTTCAAACTATATTTCCAAGGTACAGTAATCAAAACAGTATGGTACTAGCATAAAAATAGACATATAGACCAATGGAATAGACTAGAGAGCCCAGAAATAAACCCATGCATATATGGTAAACTAATCTTTGAAAAGAGTGCCAAGAATACATAATGTGCAAAAAATAGCCTCTTCAATAAGTGGTGTTCAGAAAACTATATATCCACACGCAAAAGGATGAAATTGAACACTTACAACACTGAGAAAAATTAACTTGAAATGAATTGATGACTTAAATGTAAAACATGAACCATTAAAACTCCTAGAAGAAACATAGGGTAAAATCTCCTTGACATTTGTATTGATAAAGATTTTTTGGATATGACACCAAAAGCATAAGCAACAAAAGCAAAAATAAACAAGTGAGACTTCATCAAAAGAAAAAGTTTCTCTACAGCAAAGGAAACAATCAACAAAATGAAAAGGCAACTTATGGAATGGGAGAAAATATTTGCAAACCATATATTTGATGAGGGGTTAATATCCAAAACATAAAAGAAACTCATAAAATTCAGTAGCAAAAAAAGAAAGAAAAAAAGAAATAATCTAATTTTTTAAATGAGCAGGGACTTCCCTGGTGGTGCAGTGGTTAAGAATCTGCCTGCCAATGCAGGGGACACAGGTTCGAGCCCTGGTCCGGGAAGATCCCACATGCCATGGAGCAACGAAGCCCATGTGCCACAACTACTGAGCCTGCACTCTAGAGCCTGTGAGCCACAACTACTGAAGCCCATGCACCTAGAGGCTGTGCTCCACGACAAGAGAAGCCACCGCAATGAGAAGCCCACGCACCACAATGAAGAGCAGCCCCCGCTCACTGCAACAAGAGAAAGCCCGCACGCGGCAACGAAGACCCAACACAGCCAAAAATAAATTAATTAATTAATTAAAAATGAGCAAAGGAACTGAATAGACATTTTTCTAAAGAAGACATACAAATCATCAACAGGTCATGAAAAGGTGCTCAACACCACTAATTATCAGGGAAATGCAAGTCAACACCACAAAGAGATATCACCTCACACTTGTCAGAATGGCTATCATCAAAAAGACAATAAATAATAAATTTTGGTAAGGATGTGGAGAAAAGAGAACCCTAGTACACTGTTGGTGGGACTATAAATTGGTGCAGCCACTGTGGAAAACAGTATGGAGGTTCCTCAGAAAATTAAAAATAGAACTACTATATGATCCAGCAATTCCACTCCTGGGTTTTTATCCAAAGAAAATGAAAACAATAATTAGAAAAGATATGTGCAGCCCAATGTTCACAGCAGCATTATTTACAATAACCAAGATATGAAAGCAACCTAAGTGTCCATCAATAGATGAATGGAATACTACTGAGCCATACAAAAGAATGAAATTGTTCCATTTGCAACAACATGGATGGACCAAGAGGGCACTATGCTTAGTGAAGTAAGTCAAACAGAGAAAGACAAATACTGTATGTTTTTACTTAAATGTGGAATCTAAACAATAAAACAAATGAATGAATATAACAAAACAAAAACAGACTCATGGACACAGAGAACAAACTAGTGGTTACCAGTGGGGAGAGGGCTGGGGGGAGGGGCAAGGTAGGGGAAGGAGATTAAGAGGTACGAACTACGTATAAAATAAATAAGATACAAGGATGTAATAATACACAGCTAAGGGAATATAGGCAACATTCTATAATAACTTTAAATGGAGTATAATCTATAAAAATTGAATCACTATGTTGTAGAATTGACACAAATATAACATTGTACATCAACTGTACTTCAATATTTTTCAAAGGCTATTATCAAAAACACAAGAGATAACAAATGTCGGCAAGGATGCGGAGAAAAGGGAACCCTTGTGTGGTGTTGGTGGGAATGTAAACTGGTGCAGCCACTGTGGAAAACAGTATGGAGGTCCCCCCAAAAGTCAAAAATAGAACTACCACATGATTCAGCGATCCCACCTCTGGGTATATATCAAAAGGAAATGAAGTCAGTATCTCGAAGAGATACCTGCACGCACATGTTCATTGTAGCACTACTCACAACAGCCAAGATAGGGAAGCAACCTAAATATCTATCACGAATGAATGGATTAAAAATGTGATTATACACACACACACACACACACACACACATAAATAATAGGATATTACTCAGCCATGAGAAGGAAGGAAATCCTGCCCTTTGTGATCTACTGGATGAACCTGGAAGGCATTATGCTAAGTGAAATAAGTCAGAGAAAGACAAAAACTGAATGATCTCACTTACATGTGGAATCTAAAAAAGCCAACTCACAGAACAGAGAGTAGAGTGGTGGTTACTAGGGGCTGGGGGAATGGGGGGAAAGGGGAGATGTTGGTCAAACGGTACAAACTTCCAGTTATAAGATGGATAAGTTCTGAAGATCTAATGTATAGTGTTGTGATTATTGTTAATAATACTGTATTACATACTTGAAAGTAGCTAAAAAGTAGATCTTAAATGTTCTAACCACAAAAAAGAAATGGTAATAACATGACATAATGGAGGTATTAGGTAATGCTATAGTGGTAATTTTTTGCAAAAGCGTATTAAATCAATGCATTGTACATCTTAAACTTGTACAATGTCATATGTCAATTATATCTCAATAAAGCTGGAAAAAATGAAATTAAATTTAAAGAGATGAGAAAAATGATGAGTAAATTCTGGAGATCCAATATGCAGCATAGTGACTATTGTTAAGAATACTGAATTGTATACTTGAAATTTTTCTGAGAGCAGATCTTAAGTGTTCTCACCACACAAAAGAATGGTAACTATGTGAGGTGACAGATATGTGAATTAACTTGATTGTGGTAATCCTGTCACATGTATACCTATATCAAATCATCACATTATACACTTTAAATATATGTAATTTTATTTGTCAATTATGTCTCAATAAAGCTGAGGGGGAAAAGGAGTGATATATTGTTAAATACTACAATATGTACAAAACTTGAAAATATTACGCTAACTGAAAGAAGCCAGATGTAATAGGCGACATATTGTATGATTCCATTAATATGAAATGTCCAGAATAGGCAAATCTGCAGAGACAGAGAATAGATTAGTGTTTGTCAGGAGCTGGCAGCAGCGAGAACAGGGAATGACTACTAATGGGTAGTAATGGGTTCCTTTTTTGTGGTGATGAAAATGCGCTGGAGTTAGATAGTAGTGATAGTCACTCAACTCTACACATAAACTAAAAACCACTGAATTGGATACTTTAAAAGGATGAATTTTATGGTATGTGCATTATACCTCAATTTTAAAAAGAGGATAAAGAGCGAGGAAAAGGGAGACGGTCTCTGAATCGAGTAAAGGGAATGCTCTATCCTAGGGCACAGCAGGGTCTGGTTAATCAATCCCCTTCCCCCACAATAAAAATCGACCTGGTAGTTTAGATCTAAGGCCCGTTCAGCAGAACTGAAAGTCAGTGCCCCTACAAAAAAAGGATATTCTGATATCAGGAATGCTATAAAGTTTACCTTAGTGACTACTCAGAGCAGCTTAATGAGGAAGGACATGGAGGTCGCTATGTATGAGGCAGGGTTGCACAAAGAAGGAAGAAGGGTACTGAGTCAGGGAATGACGGTTACACCAAAGAAAAGTTCTGTCTAAGATTAGCCTTAACGTCCCGTCTTTCATTAGTGGTGAGGCAATATTATGAAACGTTAAACTCTTGCTAACTGCTCTGCCACGTCATGGTTCCCCAAGGTCCTCTCCCAGCCCAGGCAGCTAAGAGTACTGCATACTTACTGCGCCAGGGCAGGTTGTTAGAACAGAAATACAAAAGCAAAGAACTGACCAGTGCTGAGCTTCTGAATTCTCCAGTAGAATTTCCGAACTCAAGACAGAGACAATTGTCCTTAGAGGAAATACTTCCTCTGGGTTGCGAGAGCCTATGTCTTTGAGCCTCAGAAGACAAGGCCTTAGTCTAAGCAATAAGAAAAGAATAACATTCAGAACTAATTTCACCCTCCCCACCCAAATTTGTTTAAGATGTCATGTGAGTGATGGGGTGGGCATGGAGTAGGACACAGTCCAAGAAAAATGCCAGACAGGCACTGATGGGGTCTCCTTAGGCCAGTCAGGGGCAGGAGGTGATGGAGCTCAAGATAAATTTTAGGATAAAGATTAAAAAGACTCCATATCTCATGCCCTGGGAGGCAGAAAGACTCACAGAGACATCTTCAAACCATCGTGGCTCAGGAGAGGAAAGGAAAGATGAATTCATGGGTCACCTAGCAGATGGGCCCTCAGAATCCCCGTATAAATCCCCATGGCGTGTGGGAAACAGTTCACAAGTTCCCTGCAGCCCGCAGTGCTGTGGATCCGGAAGGCCACTCTCAGCACACACAACAGAAACTTGTAGCCTGGGGATGGGAGTTGATGGGAATGGAACATCACAGCAGGTAGCAGCATGGAGGCGTGAGGATGACTAAAAACAAGATGGGAATAAGTACATTTCAGGGCAGAGCAGCATGGCCAGATGCCATCCTTGGGTCTGGTATCCACCCCACCATGTGTCTTAGTCCAAGTTCTCTGGAAGGAAAACCTGACACAAAGACTTTTCTTGAAAGTGTGATCCCAGGAGTCAAGGATGATGTACAGGGGAATAAAGCAGAGAAGGGGCAGAGCCAAAATCAGAACGCATTACTGAGTCGGCCACTGCGAAAGGTAAATGGCTGCTTGATCTACTGGAATGTCTGAGGCTACGTGAAATGCATCTTCTTGGGGAAGAAAGTGAGACATGATTATCAACTAGCCCCCATGCCCCATGGATCAAAGTTTTACCCCACTGGGCATTCACTCCTCCCCATTTCCATGCTGTGCATGCGCTGGCTCTGAGTGATTTCTGAAACACCTCACACTTCAGCATCAATAAGGCAAGAGGTGCTCAGCTGGTGACAAACTGGCCTCTTTAGTGGCTGAAATAACAAAAGAATCTGAAGGGATGCATAAAAAGTGTCAGATATACTTAAGCGAGCACTAGACCTGAGTGCCATTGTGGAGAGAAGGTGGGGGAAAGAATCTTAAATTGACTGCGTATTCATTAAACCTGAGGTTACAAAATTGACCTTGAATTGGCAAAATTAGGTTTTCTTCTTTGGAGCTAAGAGGGAGTTCAAAATAGAGAGGAAACTAGGTTTTACCAAAATCGTTAGACCACTTCCATGTCTGAGTGTGGTGGCCTACAAAGTTCATCTCGACTAAGAATTCATTTAAAATATTCATTCAAGAAATATTTATTGAGTGTCTACTGCCCGCAAGCCCCCGCACAAGGTGTCACAGAGGGTAAAAGATAAGTAAAACTTAGCACCTGTTCTCAAGTGGCTCACAGTCTAGTGGGGAGGAAGATAAAATCCAGGAGGTAGAGCTAACTATGTCAGGGACAAAGCTATGTCCTCACCATGTCGAGGTTTCAGGGCCCTCATCAGTAAAATGCAGTTAAAATAGCCACAACTTCTAAGGCCTCTTCCCTCTTTGACATTCTGTGAACCTCTAAGTGTCACACAAAACCAGATAACTCCAATATAAAGGCTATATTGTTTATTCCACATCATGCTCCCCAGCTCCCTCTTGAAAGGGAAATTGTTTCGGAGAAAGCAGGATGGGAACCAGTTCGTCATCACGCTCACTTGTTCAAAACAAAGCCTAGGTGGCGCCAAAACAGCTCATGTACAAGTAAAAAGTTCCAGCAGAAGTACTTTCTGACCTCACACAGGGAGAGAAAGAGAAAGTTTTTCAAAACAAATCCATAATATATTATGTACATAATGTACATAAAATACTGTCATAAGCAACTGTGAAGTATCTTTCATTGTTGAAAAGTCAACCAGCACAATGCGTTACTAACCACAGTGTTTATTAACTGCTTGCCTGACGTTTCTTAACCATTGATTACCCAAATTAGCTTCTCTAGTCATTCAAACGGTCTCATTCCTGCTGTCCAGTTCCAATTCTACCCTTTCTTTCCTTAAATCCCACCTATACCAATCATCCTTTCATGGCTCTCCAAGGCATATTATTTAGTGAAATATACTTTTTTTTTCATGTGAATGTACAGCATACAAAATTTTAATTACAAAAAATACCAATGACATTAACTGAGTGGAAGCTGACATGCCACTGGACCAATAGAAAGTCCCCAAATTTAATGACCCCGTATAATCGTGACTCAAAATTTTACTGAAATATCCTAGGTAATATCAATTATTTTCCAAGCAAAAGTTTAATAGTATGAAATAATGGATCTGGGTAAAATTTGACACATACTCCTAACCTTTGAGGGTTAAGCAGATTAAATACTTTGACATGTACAAACTGATTTAATCTGCCATACTTTTACTAAAATAGTTTGAATAAATACTCTGGATACTCTCTCACAAAATTGAATTTATCTAGATTTAAGGTGTATCTTCAGTTTTCCCAATAAATGGACCTTTATATTTCAGACTTTGAAACAACACTTCTTTCGTACAAATATTATCTTTTACTTAAATACATAACAAAGGAAATGACATGTCTACCTTTACACACTGTAGAACATTTAGACCTAGCAAAGGAATCTTTTTGTCTCATATGTTCTTTTTAAAGTCTAGTGATTTCCTGGAATCACTGCAACATGGTGTAAATGATGTATGAAATGAAAATGGTCAGTTTCCTTTGCATGGAGAATACAGAGGTTACTTTGTAACTTACTTCTAGCCTGGACTATTTGCTACATTAAAGGTAGTTTCTCATTCTCAAGTTGCCTTGATGCAGTAGTAGATACAGTTCTACTAGAGACCTGAGGGAATCCGATCTTAGGGTCCCATAGACAAAGCATAGAGATACCAATCCGTGCGACTAGGTCACTGGTTTAATTTTTAAACGGCTAAGCACCAAGGCTCATTGTTTAAATCAAATGTGCACAATGCTGGACCAATTTTAATACTTGGTTAATTAATGGAGATGGTAATAGAAAAGCCGAAAGAAGTGTCAGAGTTTTGTTATAAATGTGTTAAAATGTCACTTCACCCATAGTTTTAGATTTGAATTCCCCATGGGTTTGTGTACACATACATTCACATACAAGTAGAAGAATTTAATACTTTTGGATGGTAATAGTGAAATCTCTGGGATTACATACCATTTCCAAAATAGTATATTTCCCACTGTCCAACCAAACTCGTAGCATGTCATAGATTCTTGTGAAATAGAGAAGACACTTAGTAAAATGCGAAACTCATTTAAGGAATTTCAATAAATGTGGAAGGGAACCCATATTTCTGTTACTAAATATTGTTTTCTCACAAAATGTCAATAAAAACTCATTAAGAAGCTATTGTGTAATGTGTCCCTAAGTATACTCACATACTGTATCTTCAATGAATATAACTTACTTTTTAAATTTAGTACCTGCTGTACCAAGATGGCAGAGAATACATTTTTCCAAGGTCAGTTACTCAGTGATTAGAATCAACTGTCACATAAGAATCCCAGAGCTGAGAAAAAGCAGAATTTAATGAGGTCACTGTAGAAAAGACTGCTGCTTAACTAATCAAAATCACTTATGTTTCGAAAGACTTTATACTAAAGAAAAAAATATTTAAAACAGTGCTGGCAACAGCCTTGCTTTATTGCTTGAACAGAAGCTGAAGAGTTTGGTAAACCCATCTTGTGATGAGAGAACCATTTAGGAGTCTGGGCACAGGGTGGTGGGTAGGGGGCAGAGAGGAGAGGGGAGGGCCGATGGAGGAGAGGCGGGAGCTGAGGGTCAGACACACAGGGGATGGTGCGGGCCGCATGCAGACCAGCAACCCCAATTTCCACCTCTTGATTAGGCCCTTTTGCTGAGGCAGAAAAACACAGAGTGGGCGGTTGGACCATTCCCATGTTCTGCCTTTTGAATTTAGCCTAAATTAAATCAGTTGGTGAGAAGTAGCAGGAAGAATTCAGGACTGCTATAGCAGGAAAAAACAGTTTCAAATAAATGAAGTAGTCAGTTAGTGAAATAAAAAGGCAGCTGTGGTTCCTAAGAGACTTAAAACTCAGCAGCTCAGGGAAGCGGAGGCGGAGGTGCAGGGCAAAGGAAAGTCGGAAAGCTTCTGATTAGAAGAGGTTTAAAAGTGAAATGTTCTATAACTCAGGACATTTTCTCAGAGAGTCCAGAGGTGAAAGAAAAGAAAATATATATATATATATGTATATTTAGGAGTCACTTATCCTTGATTTAAAGCCTAATAACATATCTTTTATTAACTAACAGTAAGTCTCTCTTAATGGTTTTCTTTCCATAATAGTTTCTTTTCACAAAACAGCTCCCAAAATAGTACAGGTTCCTTATAATGTTTAGGTACAAGATAAGTATACCAAAATTAATACTTTACTATGGACCAGAAATAACCAATTAAAAAATATGAATAACCTGCTAACTGTATTAATAGGAAACATGTGGAAATTATATGAAGAAAACTAGAAAACAAGGTACAAAGTGCTATGTAGAAAATAAGCTACAAAGATATATTGTACAGCACAGGGAATATAGCCAGTATTTTATGATAACTTTAAATGGAGTATAATCTAAAAATTTTGAATCTCTATGTTGTACACCTGAAACTAATATCATATTGTAACTAAACTATGCTTCAGTTAAAAAAAGAAAACTAGAAAACACTGCTGAGAAATATAAATAATTTGAATAATGGAGAGACAAACTGTGTATCTGAATGAAAAGAGTGGTATTAGGAAGATGGCAATAGTTCCCAAGATAATATGCAGTTTAAAAATATTTCTAATAATAATACAAATGGAAAAAAATACCAGCAGGATTGTTTGGAACCTTCCAACATTATTCTAAATTTTGTCTGGAAGAAAAATTAAGCAAGAGTAAGTATGAAACATTAGAAAAACAAAGGAAAAAGAAAAAAGGGAAACTTACCCTGCAAAATGTTAAAATCTATTATCAAGCTATAATAATTAAAATATTAGAGTAATAACAGAAATCAAAGAAATATCAATGGAAAAGATCAGAGAGCCAGAAACGGACCCTAATACACAGAAACTTTTAGCATATTGTGAAGGAATTATGTCATATCAAAGAGGACGAGATGGATTATTCAATAAATGGTATTGTGGCAATTAGCTATTTGGGAACAAACAAAACTAAGTTTTCATTCTTACATCAACATGCCTTGAGCCAAAATAAAATCCATATGGATAAAAGTGTTAAGCTTAGAAAATAACTGAAACTACAGAAAGCATAAGGGAATATTTAACTGTCTTGGAATGCAAAAGGATTGCCTAAGCATACGATCAATGAAAGAAGTCACAAAGAAAAAATACATAAATTTGATTACACAGAAATTTCAAAATTTAGGACTAAAAATTGGGAAAAATATAACATGAAGGGAAGAATGTTTTCTATAACTGTGGCATAAAAAGGGTTAACGTAAACATAGAGATAAACAAACTGAGATCCATTAGTATTCCCCAAATTACAACATGTGAGGAAATATTCAGCTTTGTTAGTAACTGGAACTACACTTAAAATCAACATGGAAATGTCATTTTCCACCTATGTAATTGGCAAGGATTTCTTTTAATGCGATACTCTATGGCTATGCTATTTATTATGGTAGTAACTGGTTGCTTGAAATATGGCTAGTCTGAATTGAGATGTGCTGTAAAGTGTAAAATATACACTGGAATTCAAAGGCTTAGGGCAGAAAAGAAGTAAAATATCTCATTAATAATTTTATGTTGATTGCGTGTTGAAATGATATATTTTGGATATATTGGGTTAAATAAAATATACTATTAAAATTATTTCACCTGTTTCTTTTTACTTTTTAATGTGGTTACTAGGAAAATTTTTTAATTTAATTTTTTATTATAAATTGTATATAAAGTCTACAACATGCTGATTTGATATACATATACATAGTGAAATGATTACCACAGCTAAGCTAATTAACATATCATCTCACATAGTTACCTTTTTTCTTTTAGTAAATTTTAAATTACAGGTACAGTTTATCTTTCTACCGCACAGCACTACTCTATGGGAATTAGGGGGCAAAGAAATAGCTACTATCATACACCACTGGTGGGAGTACAAATCCCCAGCAGGATTTCTAGACGGCATTTCAGCAATATGTACCAAAAGCACTTATTTTAAAATGCGCTGTACCCTTTCATCCAATAATTCCATCTCTAGGGACCTATCTTAAGGAAGTAATCATAGACAGAACAATTTAGATAGATAGATAGATATAGATAATTAGTACATAAAATACATATTAATAATAGTAAAAGATTAGAAAAGCATAACTGTTCAATAACAGGGAAATAATTAAATTATAATATGTTCATTTAGTGACATGATGAAATACATGTGATACAAAGTGAAAGAAAGCAAGAAATAAAACTGCATATGCATTATTATCCCAAACGTGTAAAGAACATGTACACGGATATACACAGAAATAAAAGACTGAATGAAAATGCACAGGCATATTAACTGTTTCCTCTGGGTTATAAAATTATCAATTGTTTTTGTCTTTTTTGTATATGTATTTGCAAAGTTTTGATAATAAGCATATATTCATTTTAATTAACAATTAAATTGTATTTTTGGAAAAAGTCTTGTCTTCCAATTTGTTCAAAATGACACAAATCACAGCTAGCTAATAAAGAAATCACTAACTAGCAATGAAACCCTTAAGGATGAGCCATATGTTTGCTTGGGGAATATCTTGGTTGTGTTTAAATGGCTGCCCAAAAGTAGTTTAGGATACTCAGTGCGGTCAGCTTTCAACATGAAAGTCAAGCCACCTTAACTAACCTTTTACCCTAGTCTAGGTATTTTTTGCCTGCTACTTGTTGGGTCAAGAACTTAACAGCAAAGGAGACTAGTCCCGGAGCAGGTGACTTACAGGTGCAACAGACATCAGTTTTAATGTCTTTGCACCTTATTATTTCAACATAAAGTGTTTTAAATGCCCACATATTATTTAGCTGTAGAAATAACTAGTCTCATTTTCCACTGTGATCCATAAGTAGCTAGCTTGTTTCTCATGCTTTCTGCTGGTAAAGAGGTCAGGGGCATATCCTGGTACGTGATTGCTTGGAAAAGATTGATTTATCTTAAGTGAGGGCAAATGTCCAACTTTGCCTTAAATCACCCAGGTCGGCTCACCATCATCCTGAAGTCTCCAATTCATAACCAAAAGAGGTGTGTTAATTTCATGTGCATGGGCATCAAAATGCGTCTCTCTGATTTAAGCATTCGAGGCAATGCCACAAGGAAGATTCATCAAATCCAAGAAACCAAAAACATGCAGTGGAACTAGTTAGGTAGATTTATGCATAGCAAGAGAAGTGAGAAATGGCTTGGTTTGCCAATAATATTTGAACATTTTCAAGAAGAGATATTTTAAATTGCACACAAGAAACATTTTCAATTCATAACTGAGAGATCTGCATCTCGCTAGCTACTATTTGAAACAATATCTGTAACTATCATTTGCAGTTGAAAACATTTTCATTTTAACATTCAAAACTATTGCATCATGCAATAGTAATCTTGCTCTTGTGCATGGAAGAAAGCCACTCTACAAACTCAGAGTGGATTCACTTATTAACACTAAAATCCTTAAGGAATCTTTCTTACCTGGAAGCTTGCCCTGATATTAACTGATTGCTTGTGAAAACAAGGGTTAGAGAGGCAAACTCTAGGCAATATCTGATTTCCCTCTCTCACCTGATGCAGGAAAAAGTGAATTGTATACCAAAAAGAGAACTGGATGGGCTATCATTCTGTGAGCCTCGGTTTCCTCAGTTCTGACAATCCATGATTTGCACTTCCATTAGAAGGCACTATTGAAAATTTTAATCATACTGCCCCGTATTTCTTTGTGTTAATAAATCATATAGGCAATATATATGCTACCTAACCACACTCATATATAATATGGCTTTTAATGAAAATATGTCTTGCTTGAAGTAGTTTATACCAACTGGCACTCTTGTTACTTCCCTAATTAGCCCTAAAAAACTTACTACATAATTAACCTTTACAAATCTGACTGTACATCTTCAGATTCACTTGCCCTCTCAAACCATCTTGAAATGACCAGCTTGCTGAAAACATTCTATATATATATGACCCAATACTGGGTAGTGAATGCACTCATCATATAATTCCAGGTCAGACTTAACCCAACACAGAGCAGTCCTCTCAGATTTGATCAGATTTTCCTATAAAAAATTAGTGTTGGATTGCGGAGCTTCCGGGAAGATGGCGGAAGAGTAAGTCGCGGAGATCACCTTCCTCCCCACAGATACACCAGAAATACAGCTACACGTGGAACAACTCCTACAGAACACCTACTGAACGCTGGCAGAAGACCTCACACCTCCCAAACGGCAAGAAACCCCCCACGTACCTGGGTAGGGCAAAAGAAAAAGGAATAAACAGAGACAAAAGGATAGGGACGGGACCTGCACCAGTGGGAGGGAGCTGTGAAGGAGGAAAGGTTCCACACACTAGAAGTCCCTTCGCAGACGGAGACTGCGGGTGGCGGAGGGGGAAGCTTCGGAGCCACGGAGGAGAGCTCAGCAACAGGGGTGCGGGGGGCAAAGCGGAGAGATTCCCGCACAGAGGATCGGTGCCGACCGGCACTCACCAGCCCGAGAGGCTTGTCTGCTCACCCGCCGGGGCGGGCGGGGCTGGGAGCTGAGGCTCGGGCTTCGGTCGGAGCACAGGGAGAGGACTGCGGTTGGCGGCGTGAACACAGCCTGCAGGGTGTTAGTGCGCCACGGCTGGCCGGAAGGGAGTCGGGGAAAAGTCTGGACCTGCCAAAGAGGCAAGAGACTTTTTCTTACCTCTTTGTTTCCTGATGCGCGAGGAGAGGGATTGAGAGCGCTGCTTAAAGGAGCTCCAGAGACGGGCATGAGCCGCAGCTAAAAGCGCGGACCCCACAGAGACAGGCATAAGACGCTAAGGCTGCTGCTGCCGCCCCCAAGAAGCCTGTGTGCGAGCACAGGTCACTATACACACCCCACTTCCGGGAGCCCATGCGGCCCGCCACTGCCAGGGTCCCAGGATCCAGGGACAACTTAACCGGGAGAACGCACGGCGCGCCTCAGACTGGTGCAACGTCAGGCCGGCGCTACGTCAGGCCGGCGCTACGTCACGCCGGCGCTACGTCACGCCGGCCTCTGCCACCGCAGGCCAGCCCCGCAACCATGCCCCTCCCTCCCTCCCCCTGGCCTGAGTGAGCCAGAGCCCCCGAATGAGTGGCTCATTTAACCCCGTCCTGTCTGAGCGGGAACAGACGTCCTCTGGCGACCTACACGCAGAGGCGGGGCCCAATCCAAAACTGAGCCCTGGGAGCTGTGCGAACAAAGAACAGAAAGGGAAATCTCTCCCAGCAGCCTCAGAAGCAGCGGATTAGAGCTCCACAATCAACTTGATGTACCTGCATCTCTGGAATACCTGAATAGAAAACGAATCATCCCAAATTGAGGAGGTGGATTTTGAGAGCTAGATTTATGATTTTTTTCCCCTTGTCCTCTTTTTGTGAGTGTGTATATGTATACCTCTGTGTGAGATTTTGTCTGTATAGCTTTGCTTCCACCATTTGTCCTAGGGTTCTATACTTCCTTTTGTTGTTGTTGGTTTTTTTTTTGTTTTTTTTAAAATTTTTTTCTTAATATTTTTTATTTTAATAAGTTTATTTTATTTTACTTTATATTCTTTCCTTCTTTCTTTCTTCCTTTCTTTCTTTCTTTCCTTCCTTCCTTCCTTCCTTCCTTCCCTCCTTTAGAAAATGAATCATCCCAAATAGAGGAGGTGGACTTTGAGAGCAAGATTTATGATTTTTTCCCCTTTTCCTCTTTTTGTTACTGTGTATGTGTATGCTTCTGTGTGAGATTTTGTCTGTATAGCTCTGCTTACACCATTTGTCCTAGGGTTCTATCCGTCCGTTTTTTTTTCTTAATAATTATTTGTTGCATTTTAAGAACTTTATTATATTTTATCTTACTTTATTTTATTTTACTTTATCTTCTTTTCTTCTTTCTTTTTTTCCTTCCTGCCCTCTCTTCCTTCCTCCCTCCCTCCCTCCCTCCCTCCTTTCTTTCTTTCTTTCTTTCTACTAATTCTTTCCTTCCACTTTTTCTCACTTTTATTCTGAGCCATGTGGATGAAATGCTCTTGGTGCTCCAGCCAGGAGTCAGAGCTGTGCCTCTAAGGTGGGAGAGCCAACTTCAGGACACTAGTCCCCAAGAGACCTCCCAGCTCCACATAATATCAAATGGCGAAAATCTCCCAGAGATCTCCATCTCAACACCAGCACCCAGCTTCACTCAACGACCAGCAAGCTACAGTGCTGGACAACCTATGCCAAACAACTAGCAAGACAGGAACACAACCCCACCCATTAGCAGAGAGGCTGCCTAAAATCATAAGTCCACAAACACCCCAAAACCCACCACCAGACGTAGACCTGCCCACCAGAAAGACAAGATCCAGTTTCATCCACCAGAACACAAGCACTAGGCCCCTCCACCAGGAAGCCTACACAACCCACTGAACCAACCTTAGCCACTGGGGACAGACACCAAAAACAACGGGAACTACGAACCTGCAGCCTGCAAACAGGAGAACCCAAAAACAGTAAGATAAGCAAAATGAGACGACAGAAAAACACACCGCAGATGAAGGAGCAAGATTAAAAACCCACCAGACCTAACAAATGAAGAGGAAATAGCCAGTCTACCTGAAAAAGAATTCAGAATAATGATAGTAAGGATGATCCGAAATCTTGGAAATAGAATGGACAAAATGCAAGAGACATTTACCAAGGACCTAGAAGAACTAAAGATGAAACAAACAACGATGAACAACACAATAAATGAAATTTAAAATACACTAGATGGGATCAATAGCAGAATAACTGAGGCAGAAGAACGGATAAGTGACCTGGAAGATAAACTAGTGGAAATAAGTACTGCAGAGCAGCATAAAGAAAAAAGAATGAAAAGAACTGAGGACAGTCTCAGAGACCTCTGGGACAACATTAAACAAACCAACATTCGAATGATAGGGGTTCCAGAAGAAAAGAGAAAAAGAAAGGGACTGAGAAAATATTTGAACAGATTATAGTTGAAAACTTCCCTAATATGGGAAAAGAAATAGTTCACCAAGTCCAGGAAGCACAGAGAGTCCCATACAGGATAAATCCAAGGAGAAATACACCAAGACACATATTAATCAAACTGTCAAAAATTAAATACAAACAAAGCATAGTAAAAGCAGCAAGGGAAAAACAACAAATAACACACAAGGGAATCCCCATAAGGTTAACAGCTGATCTTTCAGCAGAAACTCTGAAATCCAGTAGGGAGTGGCAGGATATATTTAGAGTGATGAAAGAGAAAAACCTGCAACCAAGATTACTCTACCCAGCAAGGATCTCATTCAGATTTGATGGAGAAATTAAAACCTTTACAGACAAGCAAAAGCTGACAGAGTTCAGCTTTTACACCAAACCAGCTTTACAACAAATGCTAAAGGAACTTCTCTAGGCAAGAAATACAAGAGAAGGTAAAGACCTACAACAACGAACCCAAAACAATTAAGAAAATGAGAATAGGAACATACATATTGATAATTACCTTCAATGTAAATGGACTAAATGCTCCCACCAAAAGACACAGACTGGCTGAATGGATACAAAAACGAGACCCATATATATGCTGTCTACAAGAGACCCACTTCAGACCTAGAGACACATACAGACTGAAAGTAAGGGGATGAAAGAAGATATTTCATGCAAATGGAAACCAAAAGAAAGCTGGAGTAGCAATTCTCATATCAGACAAAATACACTTTAAAATAAAGACTATTAGATGAAACAAAGAAGGACACTACATAATGATCAAGGGATCGATCCAAGAAGAAGATATAACAATTGTAAATATTTATGCAACCAACATAGGAGCACCTCAATACATAAGGCAAATACTAACAGCCATAAAAGGGGAAATCGACAGTAACACATTCATAGTAGGGGACTTTAACACGCCACTTTCACCAATGGACAGATCATCCAAAATGAAAATAAATAAGGAAACACAAGCTTTAAAGGATACATTAAACAAGATGGACTTAATGGATATTTATAGGACATTCCATTCAAAAACAACAGAATACACATTTTTCTCAAATGCTCATGGAACATTCTCCAGGATAGGTCATATCTTGGGTCACAAGTCAAGCCTTGGTAAATTTAAGAAAATTGAAATTGTTTCAAGTATCTTTTCCGACCACAACGCTATGAGCCTAGATATCAATTATAGGAAAATATCTGTAAAAAATACAAACACATGGATGCTAAACAATACACTACTTAATAACGAAGTGATCACTGAAGAAATCAAAGAGGAAATAAAAAAATACCTAGAAAGAAATGACAAAGGAGACACGATGACGCAAAATCTATGGGATGCAGCAAAAGCAGTTCTAAGAGGGAAGTTTATAGCAATACAATCCTACCTTAAGAAACAGGAAACATCTCAAATAAACAACCTAACCTTGCACCTCAAGCAATTAGAGAAAGAAGAACAAAAAAAAAAACCCAAAGTTAGCAGAAGGAAAGAAATCATAAAAATCAGATCAGAAATAAATGAAAAAGAAATGAAGGAAACGATAGCAAAGATCAATAAAACTAAAACCTGGTTCTTTGAGAAGATAAACAAAATTGATAAACCATTAGCCAGACTCAGCAAGAAAAAAAGAGAGAAGACTCAAATCAATAGAATTAAAAATGAAAAAGGAGAAGTAACAAGTGAGACTGCAATAAAACAAAAGATCATGAGAGATTACTACAAGCAACTCTATGCCAATAAAATGGACAACCTGGAAGAAATGGACAAATTCTTAGATATGCACAACCTGCCAAGACTGAATCAGGAAGAAATAGAAAATATGAACAGACCAATCACAAGCACTGAAATTGAAACTGTGATTAAAAATCTTCCAATAAACAAAAGCCCAGGACCAGATGGCTTCACAGGCGAATTCTATCAAACATTTAGAGAAGAGCTAACACCTATCCTTCTCAAACTCTTCCAAAGTATAGCAGAGGGAGGAACACTCCCAAATTCCTTCTACGAGGCCACCATCACCTTGATACCAAAACCAGACAAGGATGTCACAAAGAAAGAAAACTACAGGCCAATATCACTGATGAACATAGATGCAAAAATCCTCAACAAAATACTAGCAAACAGAATCCAACAGCACATTAAAAGGATCATACACCATGATCAAGTGGGGTTTATTCCAGGAATGCAAGGATTCTTCAATATATGCAAAACAATCAATGTGATAAACCATATTAACAAATTGAAGGAGAAAAACCATATGATCATCTCAATAGATGCAGAGAAAGCTTTCGACAAAATTCAACACCCATTTATGATAAAAACCCTGCAGAAAGTAGGCATAGAGGGAACATTCCTCAACATAATAAAGGCCATATATGACAAACCCACAGCCAACATTGTCCTCAATGGTGACAAACTGAAAGCATTTCCACTAAGATCAGGAACAAGACAAGTTTACCCACTCTCACCACTCTTATTCAACATAGTTTTGGAAGTTTTAGCCACAGCAATCAGAGAAGAATAGGAAATAAAATGAATCCAAATTGGAAAAGAAGAAGTAAAGCTGTCACTGTTTGCAGATGACATGATCCTATACATAGAGAATCCTAAAGATGCTACCAGAAAACTACTGAGCTAATAAATGAATTTGATAAAGTAGCAGGATACAAAATTAATGCACAGAAATCTCTGGCATTCCTATACACTAATGATGAAAAATCTGAAATTGAAATCAAGAAAACACTCCCATTTACCATTGCAACAAAAAGAATATAATATCTAGGAATAAACCTACCTAAGGAGACAAAAGACCTGTATGCAGAAAACTATAAGACACCGATGAAAGAAATTAAAGATGATACAAATAGATGGAGAGATATACCATGTTCTTGGATTGGAAGAATCAACATTGTGAAAATGACTCTACTACCCAAAGCAATCTACAGATTCAATGCAATCCCTATCAAACTACCACTGGTATTTTTCACAGAACTACAGCAAAAAATTTCACAATTTGTATGGAAACACAGAAGACCCCGAATATCCAAAGCAATTTTGAGAAGGAAAAACGGAGCTGGAGGAATCAGGCTCCCTGACTTCAGACTATACTACAAAGCTACAGTAATCAAGACAGTATAGTACTGGCACAAAAAGAGACATATAGATCAATGGAACAGGATAGAAAGCCCAGAGATAAACCCACGCACATATGGTCACCTTATCTTTGATAAAGGAGGCAGAAATGTACAGTGGAGAAAGGACAGCCTCTTCAATAAGTGGTGCTGGGAAAACTGGACAGATACATGTAAAAGTATGAGATTAGATCACTCCCTAACACCATACACAAAAATAAGCTCAACATGGATTAAATACTTAAATATAAGGCCAGAAACTATCAAACTCTTAGAGGAAAACATAGGCAGAACACTCTATGACATAAATCACAGCAAGATCCTTTTTGACCCACCTCCCAGAGAAATGGAAATAAAAACAAAAATAAACAAATGGGACCTAATGAAACTTCAAAGCTTTTGCACAGCAAAGGAAACCATAAACAAGACCAAAAGACACCCTCAGAATGGGAGAAGATATTTGCAAATGAAGCAACTGACAAAGGATTAATCTCCAAAATTTATAAGCAGCACATGCAGCTCAATAACAAAAAAATAAACAACCGAATCCAAAAATGGGCAGAAGACCTAAATAGACATTTCTCCAAAGAAGATATACAGACTGCCAACAAACACATGAAAGAATGCTCAACTTCATTAATCATTAGAGAAATTCAAAGTAAAACTACAATGAGATATCATCTCACATCAGTCAGAATGGCCATCATCAAAAAACCTAGAAA
This sequence comes from Orcinus orca, assembly GCF_937001465.1. Lineage (NCBI taxonomy): Eukaryota > Metazoa > Chordata > Mammalia > Artiodactyla > Delphinidae > Orcinus > Orcinus orca. The sequence continues at coordinate 126,289,257 of NC_064580.1, forward strand.
CAATAAATGCTGGAGAGGGTGTGGAGAAAAGGGAACCCTCTTGCACTGTTGGTGGGAATGTAAATTGATACAGCCACTGTGGAGAACAGTATGGAGGTTCCTTAGAAAACTAAAAATAGAACTACCATATGACCCAGCAATCCCACTACTAGGCATATACCCTGAGAAAACCATAATTCTAAAAGAGTCATGTACCAAAATGTTCATTGCAGCTCTATTTACAATAGCCAGGAGATGGAAACAACCTAAGTGTCCATCATCTGATGAATGGATAAAGAAGATATGGCTCATATATACAATGGAATATTACTCAGCCATAAAAAGAAATGAAATTGAGCTATTTGTAATGAGGTGGATAGACCTAGAGTCTGTCATACAGAGTGAAGTAAGTCAGAAAGAGAAAGACAAATACTGTATGCTAACACATACATATGGAATTTAAGAAAAAAAATGTCATGAAGAACCTAGGGATAAGATGGGAATAAAGACACAGACCTACTAGTGAATGGACTTGAGGATATGGGGAGGGGGAAGGGTAAGCTGTGACAAAGCGAGAGAGATGCATGGACATATATACACTACCAAACGTAAGGTAGATAGCTAGTGGGAAGCAGCCACATAGCACAGGGAGATCAGCTCGGTGCTTTGTGACCGCCTGGAGGGGTGGGATAGGGGTGGGAAGGACGGAGACGCATGAGGGAAGAGATATGGGAACAGATGTATATGTATAATTGATTCACTTTGTTATAAAGCAGAAACTAACACACCATTGTAAAGCAATTATACTCCAATAAAGATGAAAAAAAATTAGTGTTCTCTGTCTACTAAAAAATACAACTTATGAATTTATATAAGGAAATCATTAGTCCCTCAACATCAACCAAAGGGATGTTTTATCAAGGTAAAAATTTGATATTCAAATCTCATATGTCTTATTCCCATTAAAACATTTGCTTTTCAACAAAATTGGCTCAAACCAGGAATTTGTTTTTCAACCCATAAAATAAAGTGACCAAGTATAACTCAACTGTGTAAGCAAACAGCCCTGTTTGCACACATGAATTTATCATTGGCTCATTTCTTTTTGTAATAGTTGAATTTTACCAGACTGCCACTATTTTTAACCATTATTCTTTTAAATAGTTCTAAAGTACATTTTTCAAAAGTGCCGTGTGTGTATAATTCATGTCCTGCGAATATTGTCTCAGCAAACAATTTCTTTCCTAGCATAAGAAATTCCAAGTATCATGTGAACTACACACAACTACATGACTGAAATTATTTTAAAACAGACTTCATGGTATAGTGACATGCACACCAGGTTTATAATCCAGTAGAATGGGGTTCCCATGCCAGCTCCGCTACATACAAGTTGCCTGACCTAACTCAGGCTGAGTTCCCCCTGTCTTCCAAATAAGGATAATATTATAGAACCTACTTAGAGGCTGTTATAAAGATCAAAGGATTGCTAACATCAAATGGATATTTAGGACTTTTCATTCATAAAAGGCAAACTAAAAAATTGAGCCATCTCTACCACTGAGGATAAGTAAAATGTAAAAACATAACATCTTATTAAAGCATGGAAGAGATAATAATGTAGTGAGAAACGGCCAACAGCCCAAATCACAGGGACAAATAGAACCTGGAGAAGAATTCAAAGCCATCTTAGCTCTAAGGGTATATACCAATCTAAAAGGAAAAGCTGAGGAATTCAGCTGCACTTTTGGTGGCTTTGCAGGCCTAGAGCAACCAAAATCAAAACCCGGGGCCTACCAAAATCAGAGACTCTGATAAACCATCCCTTTTAGGATAAAACACCAAAAGACCTCACTTCCAAAGTTCGAGTGAAACAAAAACAATCTTTCACACTGAATTGCAGCCCGGTTTTGCAACATCTGGGATGTCCAGGGAAACTAAAGCTCAAGAATAGAAATAGAATATATAATTTTGAAGCCAGTTGAGGGGAAAAAATGGAATGAGATAATCAGTCCAGTTGAAATCAAGAAAGAAAGGAAAAAAAATATAGAACAGGCAAGACAAACAAAAATCTCAAAATAAGATGATGGATGTAATCTAAATATATCAGTAGTTACAATCAATGAAAGTGGACAAACTGCTCCAGTTATGAGGATTATAAGACTGGATTAAAAAATATATATCAGCATTGGCTATTTACAAGAAACAAATCTAAAGCATAATGGCATCTAAAAGTTGAAAATAGAAGGACAGAGAAATATATTATTTAAATACTAACAAAAGAAAGCTGGTATAGCTATATTAATAATCAGACAAATTTTTCTTTAATGCAAAATCATTACAGAGATAAAAAGGATCACTACCTAATCATACAAGGTTTAAGTAACCAGGAAACTTAAACAATCCTGAATTTGTATACAACTAATAACATAAACTGAAAATACATAAACAAAAATTTAACATGAATACAGAGAAAACAAGACAGATGTAAAATTATACCAGAATATTTTAACAGATAACTCTCCATAACTGACAGAATGGTCCTCAACAATATACAGAAAAATATTAACAACCTCATAAACAAATTGACCTAGTAAAATATTTAGATCAATGTACAAAACAACTGGAAAATATACATTCACTTTAAGAACATATAGAATATTTACCAAAAATACTCTATATTGTGGGCCCTAAAACAAGGCCAGTAAATCTTAGAGCACTGAAATCTTACAGAGTATGTTCTCTGACCACAGGACAATTGAGAAACCACTTTAAAAAAAAAACAACAGAAAAATCCCCAAGAGCATTAAGAAATACTCTTCTAAATAACCCATAATCAAAGAATAAGCAATAATAAAAATTTTAAATTTTTTGAACTAAACTGTGATAACAATACTGCATATCAAGACTAAGGATATACAGCTAAATCAGCACTTAGAACTACAAGCCTTGATCACATGTGTTAGAAAAAAGGATAATTAAAAATAAATGAGGTTAAAATTAAGAGTAAAATAAACCCCTCAAAATAATAGAGGTGAGGAAATAATAAAATAGAAAACAAAAATAAAATACAGAGGATCAAAAACCAAAAACTGGTTATTGATATAATCTTACGGTGAGAGTGATTAAAAGATAAAACACATTACTAAATCTAAGAAGTGAAAAGGGGACATGACTACAAATATGACATGAAAAATAAGATGTTATTAAGAATAACATTATTCCGGACTTCCCTGCTGGCGCAGTGGTTAAGAATCCGCCTGCCAATGCAGGGAACACAGGTTCAAGCCCCAGTCCAGGAAGATCCCACATGCCACAGAGCAACTAAGCCCGTGCGCCACAACCACTGAGCCTATGCTCTAGAGCCTGCATGCCACAACTACTGAGCCCACGTGCCTAGAGCCCAGGCTCCGCAATAAGAGAAGCCACCATGTTGAGAAGCCGCGCACTACAACAAAGAGTAGCCCCCACTCGACGCAACTAGAGAAAACCCACGCACAGCAACACAGCCAAAAATAAATAAATAAATTTTAAAAAAAGGAATAACATTATTCCAATAAGTCTGAAAATGTAAACAAAATGGGGAAGTTCCTAAAAACAATTCTTTTTTATAAATTTATTTATTTATATTTTATTTTTGGCTGTGTTGGGTCTTTGTTTCTGTGCACCAGCTTTCTCTAGTTACGGCGAGCGGGGTCTACTCTTCATTGCTGTGCGCGGGCTTCTCATTACAGTGGGTTCTCTTGTTGTGGAGCATGTGCTCTAGGTGTGCAGGCTTCAGTCATTGTGGAATGCGGGCTCAGTAGTTGTAGCTCACGGGATTCTTAACCACTGCGCCACCAGGGAAGTCCGGAAGTTCCTAAAAAATTTTAACTTACCAAAATGGCCTCAAGAAGAAAGAGAACATATGAACAGTCCTATAAGTACTACATTTGCACGTGCATGTGTACACACACACACACACACACACACACACACACACACAAACAGTGAGACAGAACAACTTCATTGTCAATTTTCAAGTTCTGTCACTCATCAGAGGAAGAAAACTTCCAGTCTTTCGCAACTGTTCCAGAAAATGTAAAAAGAAAGTACACCTCCCAGCTCATTTTATGAAGTTAACATAACTTGGACACCTAAACTTGAAAAGATGATTTGAAAAAGGAAAATTATAAGCCAGTCTTACTAATGGGTATAGATATAAAGCCCTAAAGAAAATAGCAGTAAACCAAATCCAAAAATAAATTAAGAGGATTATACATTTTGTTCAAGTCAGATTTATTTCAGGAATGCAAGGGCCAACTAATGAGTATATATATTTATGTTTCTGGGTGTAAATTTTATATTTCAGAAAAAGATTTTTTAATAACCAAAATATATTTATAGCCAATTATTTCTATAGCATTTTCTAGTAAAAGTAGGTAAGATGGTAAATTGTCCTTAGTTTTATTTATAACAGCATTTACATTAGGTAGGTGTTGAAAGTGGCATTGTTCTAAACCACTCGTGCTACAGAAAGCTATTTTTAATGATAATTATTCAATGAAAAATTTTCTTCCTATTCAAATCACCTGTGTTTTCAGCCATACTTACTTCTTGGAGTAAGAATGTGAGTTTCTCATCTAGCTCAACTACCTCTTAGCTATGGGATCCTGGCTGAACAAGTTACTTTGCCTCTTTGAACCTGTTTCCTCTTCCTTATGCAGGTAATAATTGTCTTCTGATTCTGGAGAGGATTAAATCAGATACCTCATGTAGAGTGCTAGCATGCAGTAAACACTCAATACCTGGTAATTATAATGGTTGTTGTTGTTATTATTATTATTATATAATTATATTCTTACTCCCCAGCCAATTTAGGTAAGAGCAGTTAGTGAGTCCTGCATTGCATTCTGGCCTCCACTGCTTCACAGTTGGTGAGCTTAAACAAGTTCTGTAACCTCTCAGAGCCTCAGTTTCATCACATGTAAAATGAGGGTAAGTATATCTTTTAGTTGTAGGACTCAAATGAGAAAAATGTACGCAAAATCTCAGTGTAGGAAATACAGCAGATACACCAAGACACAGTCACATCACCGCTGAGGAGGCCCCTATGTTATAACACCACAGCAGAAGCTTGGAGAGTGAGTCACCAATTAGGATTTCCTAAATGGTTTCCCATTAAGCGTTTGCTCCTTGAGCATTTTCAAGATATTATAGCTACAGCTGTTCCTCTACTTCTCATCAAATATCATGTCGCTGTTCCCCAGCCCCAAGCTTTCATTTTGTTGATGGATGTTGGTATGCTAATAGAAATTACAGAAAATTGTACACATTCTGAAAATTAATCTAATTATAATCTGTGCACAATCATCTGTCACTTGACTCAGACTCTGATATCAATTCTATGACCTTGATAAGTTATTAGCTATGTGACATTCAGGCAAGTTATCTCTCTGGCTCTGTTTCCACAACTGTAAAAGAGAGGTAGTAAGATTGAAAATTTACTGAGGCCTACTAATACTGGGTACTAAAGTGGGTGCTTAACATATATTAGCACTTTTAATACACATACACTATAAAAGGTTAGTAGTAGTATTGTTATTGTTGTTATTTCCATTTTACATACGAGAAAATTGAAACTCAGAGAGGTTACCTGCTGAAGGTTATTCTGTAGAAAAAGAAAGATTCAAGTCCTGATCTCTCTATTGCCAAAACCCAATCTACTACACTTCATTGCTTCTCAGTTAATGGAATATCTACCATGTGGTATGCAATCTACATTCATCATCCTTATGAACTTGAAAGATCAAAGGAGCTATTCCTCATAAAATGCTTGGCACAGGGCCTAACACACACACACACACAAAAGTGTAAAGCCTGTGGCCTTCCAGCTTTCTTCTAGTGCTGTCTTTCAAAAACCAAAACAAACAAGAAACTATTCTTTTGACTGGATAACAGAAGCTGCAAGGCTTCTGTTCTTCCCACATGTCTAACTTGGAATGTAAGTGAGTGGAAACACATTTCACATGGAAAAGGACTCAAATGGACTGATTTTTTAAATTGAGCCAAAAATGATACTCAGTGTTTTTATGTCATAGCAAAAGTTCATGAACTCATCAGGACAGTCACTCGGGGTGCTTCAGAGGATCCCAGAAATTGTATGCAAAGTGTGTATGTTTGATCACCAGCTCATTTTTCTGGACACAGGATTCTGAACTTTCATAAGATTTGTATATCTTGTGATCCCAAATGTTTCAGAAAAACCATTATAAAATAAATTCAATGTTTCTGAAGCCTAGGCGTTTTTGTTGCCTCCTCTTCACCCCACTGATGAAGCAGGGATCCCTGCCCTAGGGTCAACCATGTGACACTGGACACTGGAAAGATGAAATCAATAGCATTTTATCAGTCACTTTACTTACAGCCCAGGAGAGGACACAGCCTGCCAGGCAGGGCCACACAGAATGAACATGCAGTATCAAGAGGGTGGGATGCGCTTGGTTGCCATAGGGGAGGCGATTGGTTTGTTTGAGTGATTCCACGGGCTGGCAAGGAACTGAAACCCATGCTCAGAAGTAAGCAGGAACTGCACTTAGCCCCCATGATAAGGAAGGTTATTTGGCTAAAGGACCTTGTTCACAGAAGCAGACTGGGCAGGGGAACTTGCAGTTAGGCTACTCAAGGCCCTCCTGATTTTATCAGATGTCAAGGCAGCACAAAATATTGATCCTTAATTTTAAGTCTTATACCACAATAGGTTGGTATGATTTATCAAAAGTCTTAAAAACACACGTCATCTTTCACCTTGTAGCTCCTCTTTTCGAAGTTTATTCTTATGAAAATAATCATTATTGTAGAACACAGGATTTTTTCTAATAGAGAAAAATTAGAAATATGGGGAATCAATAGCTATCACCTCACACCTGTTAGAACGGCTATCATCAAGAGTCAGGATACAACAAGTGTTGGCAAGGATGTGAAGAAATGGGAACCCTCGTGCACTGTTAGTGAGGATGTAAATTAGTGCAGCCACTACAGAAAACAGTATGGAGGTTCCTTAACAAATTAAAGATAGAACTACCAACTGATCCAGCTATCCTACTTCTGGGTATATCCAAAGGAAATGAAAACAGCATATTGCAAAGATATTTTCACCCCCATGTTTATTGCAGCATTATTCACAATAGCCAAGACATGGAAACAACCTAAATGTCCATCAAGAGATGAATGGATAAAGAAGATGTGAGATACACACACACACACACACACACACACATACACAATGGAATACATATTATTCAGCCATGGGAAAGGAAATCCTGCCATGTGCAACAACATGGGCAGACCTTGAGGGCATTATGCTGTGTGAGAAAAGTCAAACAGAGAAAGACAAATACTGCATGATCTCACTTATATGTGGAATATAAAAAAGCTAAACTCCTAGAAACAGAGAGTAGAACGGTGGCTACCAGGAGCTGGAGGTTGGGGAAATTGGGGAGATGTTCGTCAAAGGATACAAACTGGCAGTTAGAAGATGAATATGTTCTGGAGATCTAATGCACAGCACAGTCAACAGTAGTGCATTATACACTTCAAAGTTGCTAAAAGAATAAACCTTAAATGTTCACACCACAAAAAATAAATGTTAATTATGGGACACGATGGAGGCATTAGCTAACACTACAGTGGTAGATTTATTGCAACATATTCGTGTATCAAATGAACACACTATACACCTTAAACTCACACAGTGTTATCGGTCAACTATATGTCGATAGCAAAAATGAATGCTGGACTGGCCATCCACTTTTGAATTGGGCCTGTGAGATATAAGCTGTGCTGAGCTTAATAAATGTCTAATGGCTTACCCCTATAGTTCATTTTCATCTAACAAATTCTATTCTGGCTCTACTTGTCACCTATTATGTATTTAAACAATGTCCCTTCTGTCAGAGAGATGCTACATTGCTGGTTTTGAAGATGGACAAAGGGGCCATGAGCCAAAGAATGTAGGTGGCTTCTAGAAGCTGGAAAAGACAAGGAAACGGACTCTTCCCTAGAGCCTCCAGAAAAAGATGCAACACTCTGGACACCTTAAATTTGGCCCTATGAGACCCATTTCAGATGGGTCTTACAGAACTATACTTACAGAACTATACTATAAATGTGTTCTGTTTAAGCCGCTAAGTTTGTGGTAATTTGTTACAGCAGCAATAGAAAACTAAAACAGTCAGCAAAGAACTCTATCATTTTTCCAACACCCTCCCTCTTCAAAACCCCCTTTCCCTTCCTCGATGATTCATAACTTCATTTAAATGCTGGTAACTTAGGGAGACAGACAAGGGGATGGTAAACGTCACAGCTTCTGCTTTAATAGATTTCCTCTGTGAAGATGCAAGGACTAAGAAAACATATTTTTAATCTTTTGCTCACTTAAAATTAACTAGAAAAATATTGTGACAGATGGTGTCCTTCATGCTGCCTTAGCATTTTGGCATGTTCCATTTAAATACATCTCTTATGTTCCCAACTCAGAGCAGAAAATCCAATTACTGCAAGGACATTCTAGTGTTTTTGACAACTTCACTTTGGTACATTTGAGCTGAAATGCAAGTAAACATAGTGACCAGTTAGCAGTGAGAACCAGGAGAGCTGGAAGGTAATGTACTTTGCGCAAATAGAATGAACACTTCATGTCTAAGGCTGTGACCCATTGCTGAAAATAGAGTGATGAGGAGATGGTAGCAGTGCCGGTACTTTAGTCTCCATGTTTGAGCAGACTCATTTCTCCAGAGCACATTCCACAAATTATAACAAGTATGTGAATTCTGCAGCATGGTTAATATTCCTAGAACATGTCAAACAACTAATTACATCACTGCAGTTGTCTTTTCCAATGTCTGGCTTTACAGTGACCCGCTTTAGAAGCAGGACTAGGGATTATCACTTGCTTGTTAAAAAATTCAAAAGACATTTAAAAATCCATCTACAAGAACTACAAAACAGTTTTCTGCTTTGATCTGAATTGGCAAGTCATTAACAAGACCTGTTTGGTCAAAATGTACAATCCAAGAATGTTGGAGCTACCAGAGACCTTACAGACCATTTACTCAAATGCTCTCATCTCCCTGGGTGAGGAAATTGAGAGGAAACTTGCCAAAGATGACCCAGCTAGAAAAAAGGGAGAACTGGGACTTGACAATTCCTGACTTTTCTCTCCCTGTTTAGGAAAAATGTAATCATACTTTTAAAGTTTCCTATAAGTACAAAAGCTTTCCATAATCTCTTCATCTAACACAACTATAGGATTTTTATTTTCCATATTATATTCTACATGCAAATTTTATATAAATGCAACTGTAATATACACGGGAATACTGCAAAATGTTAGTTTCAAAATGCTTATTCAAAAATCAATAGCTTCTGCATACAAATGTACAAAAATGAAATCAGAAAAAGTATTAAAAGGAAATATGGGTGAATAGTTATATAATATTGGAATGAAAGGATTCTTTCTAAGCATGACAGCGAATGTAAAAATCATGACAGAAAACAGCATTAGATTTTACCACATAAAAACATAATTCACTTCTTTAAAGGTAAGTATAAAAATACAGCTACAGAGTGAAGTAAGTCAGAAAGAGAAAAACAAATAACGCATGCTAACACATATATATGGAATCTAAAAAAAAAAAATGGTTCTGAAGAACCTAAGGGCAGGACAGGAATAAGGCGCAGACGTACAGAATGGACTTGAAGACATGGGGAGGGGGAAGGGTAAGCTGGGACGAAGTGAGAGAGTATCATGGACTTATATATACTACCAAATGTAAAACAGATAGCTAGTGGGAAGCAGCTGCATCGCACAGGGAGATCAGCTCCGTGCTTTGTGACCACCTAGAGGGGTGGGATAGGGAGGGTGGGAGGGAGGGAGACGCAAGAGGGAAGAGATATGGGGACATATGTATATGTATAACTGATTCACTTTGTTATAAAGCAGAAACTAACACACCATTGTAAAGCAATTATACTCCAATAAAGATGTTAAAAAATAATAAAATAAAGCTATTTCAATAAATAGAAAAATGTAAAACTGAGATTACAAATAACAACTATATCAGCCTGTTATCCAGTATATTTTGTTTTAAATTTTAAGGAATCACAAAAGCCTTAATTCACAAAGACAAGCACTAGTGACATAAGTTAACGGTTTTGTTTGTTTTTACAGCCTGCTTTGCCAATCCAGCATATTTTTCCATTAAATTAATCCAAAAGCTAGATTAAAGAGTGGTAGACAGTTGTTTTGAAGGTGACTCATCAATAATATCTAACTATAACTCATTATTTCTAATTGCTGATGGTTTACTTTGAAGAAAGTCAATGAATTGGTCTGTAATCAGTCTAAATCTTCATTGTTAAGAAAATAAAAAAGACTTTTTTCAAACATCTCCAAATAATCTTAGACTTTCAGCAATGTCATTTAGTAAAATATCATATGCCTCAGTGGTTGTCTTTATCAAACAGTTCTTCAAAGTTTCAAAATAATCTATTTATTTTGATCTTGCATATTGAATAAAATTTGACATCAGTTTCAACACTGAGACTTCATTTGCAGTTATAAGCACAGTAATTCCTCAGCCCTGCACTGCTAAATTGAAGTTGTTCTGCTCATTTAGAAGTTTCACAAAAAAATACAAGCCGGAGCCACCATTTCATCCTTGGGAGAGATTCAGTTAATGGAGTTACTTGTCAGAAGGGTAGAGTTTTGGTTTTCCTGTTTGGGGTTTTTGTTTGTTTGTTTGTTGTGCCTAATATGAAATACTCATACCCTTGACTCAAAACAGCCAATGAACTTCAGTGTGAAAACAAAGTCTGGAACCCCCCTACTCGAAATAACTGACAGATGTCAAATTAAAGGCAATGGCTTAATTAAAGTGACAAATCATATGTCATCATTTTACATAGTTTTGAAAGGTGCTCACAATTTATTTGACAGGGGAAACACTTGCAAGGAAAAAAGAGAGAAGGAGGTGCAGGAGGTAGGGAGAGCCTCCCAGCATGAAGGTCTGTCCTTCTGAAGGAGGGACGGAAGGAAGGAACGTTAGGTAGGAAGTGTCAGAATGCAGCACAGTTCTAGGAAAAGTCTGATCGGGCCAATAAGGAGGCCTCAGGCCAATGAGGAGGCCTCAAGCCAAAGCCTTCCAGCACAGGAATCCCTCATCTTCTAGGAACGAACTTGCCTTAGTATCCTGGCCATGGTCACTGGCTGAGAGCAGCCATGGGAAGCATGGGCTTGGCATAAACTTAGCAATGGGTTTCAGAGCACGGCAGCTGGAGCCGTCAGTCCTCTCTGCAGCAGATCTCAGAAGCACATTTCCATGAATGCCAAGTGGTGGCACGTAAGGACAGAGAGGTAAGGGGGCCAGATTACGTCGGTCCATGTAGGCCATCAGAAGGACTTTGGCTTTTACTCTCAGTGACATGGGAACCGCTGGAAAGTTTTGAGCAGGGGAGTTATGTGATTTAAATTAACCAGGAATATTCCACTGTGTTGAGAACAGATAAAGGGAATGAAGGGGGAAAACAGGTAGATAAGTCAAAGGCTATTTCATTAATTTCGGTGACAGAGAGCAGTGGCTTGGACTACGACTTTAACAAAAGAGAAGTGGGTGAAGCCTAGATATGTAACTTAAAGTACAGTCAGTAGAATTTGCTTATGGACTAGATGAGGAGTGAATTCGGAGGAATCAAGGATTATTCAAAGGGTTTTGGCCTCAGCAGCTGGAAAAGTGGGGTTTCCATCAATAGAGATGGAGAAGACTGTGGAAGGAACAAGTCTGAGAAGGGACTGCCAGGTTTTCTGCTGGGACAGGTTAAACTGGAGATGCCGAGTTAAGAGTATGGGAGAGACCCAGGCTAGAGATAGAAATTTGGAAGTCATGACTGTACAGAGCGTACTTAAGGTTATGAAACTGGATAGAATCACTAAGGGAATTTAGATAGACAAGAGAAAAGAACCAAGAACTGAACCCTGAGGCACTCAACATGAAGAGGCCAGTCAGATGAGAAGGAAGCAGCAAAGTATGCTGAGAAAGAGCAACCAGCGAAGCTAGGAGAAACTTGATGACCCAGAAGGCAAAACAAGAAAATACTCCACGTGTGTCCAACCGTGTCCGATACTGCTGTTAAGACAAATAACATGAGAATTGAACATCTGACCATGGTTTTCACAACACTGGTGATCTTGACAAGAGCAATTTCAATGAAGGTAACAGCTTGAGTAGAGTGGATTTAAAAGAAAATGTGAAGAGAGGAATTAGAGAAAATACAGAAAACTGTTTTGAGGAGTTTTTCTTTAAATGGTAGCAAAGAAACGTCCTGGTAGCTGGAGGGTGGGATGGGGTCAAACAAGGCGCCTTTCCCATCTGCTATGAGGGAGCTTTCTTCAAGTGGTGCTTTATACCAGGAGTCAGAAAACTTTGCCTGGAAAGAGCCAGAGAGTAAATTAATTTTCAGCTGGGTGAGCCATGTGCTCTCTGTCATGACTACTCAGCCCTGCCATCACAGTGCACACGCGGTACATAAGTGACAGCACATGCCTGCATGCAAATAAAACTTTATTTGAAAAATAAGACAGCGGTTAGAGAAAGGCCATCAAAACTACAATGAGATATCATCTCACACCGGTCAGAATGGCCATCATCCAAAAATCTAGAAACAATAAATGCTGGAGAGGGTGTGGAGAAAAGGGAACCCTCTTGCACTGTTGGTGGGAATGTAAATTGGTATAGCCACTATGGAGAACAGTATGGAGGTCTTTAAAAAACTAAAAATAGAACTATCATACGACCCAGCAATCCCACTACTGGGCATATACCCTGAGAAAACCATAATTCAAAAAGTGTCATGTACCACAATGTTCATTGCAGCTCTGTTAACTATAGCCAGGACATGGAAGCAGCCTAAGTGTCCATTGACAGATGAATGGATAAAGAAGATGTGGCACATATATACAATGGAATATTACTCCACCATAAAAAGAAACAAAATTGAGTTATTTGTAGTGAGGTGGATGGACCTAGAGTCTGTCATACAGAGTGAAGTAAGTCAGAAAGAGAAAAACAAATACCATATGCTAACACACATATATGGAATCTAAAAAAAAAAAAGGTCATGAAGAACCTAGGGGCAAGATGGGAATAAAGACACAGACCTACTAGAGAATGGACTTGAGGATATGGGGAGGGGGAAGGGTAAGCTGTGACAAAGTGAGAGAGTGGCATGGACATATATACACTACCAAACGATGGCTAGTGGGAAGCAGCCGCATAGCACAGGGAGATCAGCTCCGTGCTTTGTGACCACCTAGAGGGGTGGGATAGGGAGGGTGGAAGGGAGGGAGATGCAAGAGGGAGGAGATATGGGAACATATGTATATGTATAGCTGATTCAGTTTGTTATAAAGCAGAAACTAAACACCATTGTAAAGCAATTATACTCCAATAAAGATGTTAAAAAAAAAAGACAGCGGTCCATATTCGGCCCATGAGCTGCAGTTTGCCTTCCCCTTCTTACACAATCGGGTTCAAGGCATTATTCGCAATGGTCAACCTGCAAATATGTATTAAGTGCCTACCACGTGGCAAGCACTTTTCTAATTGTTATGAATAAGGTGGTGAATGAGAAAGACAGAGGTTCTGCTTCCAAGAGCTTCCATCCACCCTCGGTCCAGGCACATGATACACGACTCCAAGGCCAGGCGCCAGCCCTCACTTTCTAAACCTCCTCCTTACCCGTCGTCCTGCACCCTGCCCCCAGGCCACATCCAAAGTGAGTCACGTGGGCCCATCCTGAGGCTGCTTTGACCTCTGCCAGGAGGAGACTCGGAGCTCCTTTCCCCATCCTGTTCCCCTTTCCTAAAAGAAGCAATTTCCAATCTTCACAGAGCAGCAACTTTGATGTGACAACCCTGCAACATCCTTTGCATTTTTAAGGAAAGTATGAAAATGTGCCATTTGTCTGCCTCTTCCAGCTCCAGAGATTCCCTCTCATGTGGTGTGAGCACAGGCATCTGTCACTGTACAAATATGACAGCCCAACTCATCGTCTCTTCTGGCTGAGCTGCCAGGGCACTCATTTATCTCCCGTGGCAGCAGGCGCAGCTGTGTCTATGGAGTCTGGGTGCTTTGTGTACTCCTGGAGCAGTCTTCGTGAAATGACCCAGTCTCTGCGAGCTCACTCCACGTGGGCAGGAGTAGAAAGGCGAGGTTTCTTCCAGAATCAGTTTAAACTGGACACTGCAGGTTTCAGGACCAGCTACCACTGACCCCTTCAGCAGGGATATTCTCACTTCCCTCTTCCCATCTTTCATAATCCCGGAGTCCCCAGTTATGTCTCCTGATAGCAAATGAAGCTATGGATGCGAAAGCTCTTTGAAAACAGCTGAGTTCCTTATGATGTCAAGGTCAGAATCCAGAACATAGCTATCAGCTACACATTTTAGAGAAAATTATTCTAATCGACAAACAAGAACAACAACAAAAGAGCGGGCTGCAGCCACACAACGGAGAGAAATGTGAAGTTGAATGTCAGCTCTAATCACCGTGTGAGCACGGGCAAGGCCCTTGAATACTGATTCTCCATTTTTTCAGTTGTCAAAAACGGGGATAGAGCTGCCTCCACTAAATGAGGTAGCCTTTGCACATTGCCAGGCCCACATAAAGACACTCAGTAGATGCTTGCGGCGTCTGTTAAACAACCAAGGAGAGGCTGGCGCACTCGCTGGCCCAGGCTCCTGCTGAATCTAGAAGTCACTGCTCCAGCTGCTGGCTCCAAAACCATGCCGGCATTGCTCCAATTCTCACCAGCCAGAATTGATGTCTCACACGCTCCTCTCTCCCCCTTACCTCAGTTCCAACTTCAAGTCTCATGTGAGTACATCTGACTGGCAGAACCTAAATCACAGCCAGAACGTCAGCTGCAGGAGAGGATACAGCCTCTGCAGAACAGGAAAACATGCACCAACGAGGCTAGAACGGCTGATAAATGAGCCGATCCACAATTCCTGCACATCCTTTGTGGTAAGCTAAATTTTGACCCCCGTGACATTTGCCCCCTGGTGTCATGCCAATCGATATGTTTGTTACATTACGAGACAAAAAGGACTTTACAGATGACCTCAAGGTGGTGGGATTGTCCTGGATTGTTTGGGTGGGCCCAAGGTAATGCTTAAAAGCAGAAGAGGGAGTAGAAGATACGACAGAGAGATTTAAAGTGTAAGAAGCACTTGACTCATCCCCACCATTGCTGACTGGAAAATGGAGGAGACCATGTGGAAACAGTGAGAAGGAACTGACTTCTTGCCAACAACCTGAAGGAGCTTCAAAGCTGATTCTCCCCACCCAAGAGCCTCAAGATAAGAGCTCAAGCCAGCCACCATCTTGATTTTGCCCCTGTGATACCCTGAACAGAATGCCTAGTTGGGACTGCCTCGCCTTCTGAACCTATAGAATTGTGATAATAATAAATGATGTTGCTTTAAGCTCTAAGATTTGTTGTAATTTGTTATGGCAACGATAGAAAGCTGATACGTTCTCCATCCCATTGCCGAGTTTGATGCCCTAGTATCACCTTCTACTCCTCTTTCTTCATCACCCCCGCACAATAAATTCACCATCAAGTCCTTTTAATGCTCCCTGAGAATGGGTCTCACATTCATCCTTTCCTATAGCTATAGCCATTCCTACTGCCCTGGCTCAAAAATCTTTCTCTTGGGCTATTAGAACAGTCTCTTAACTGCTTACCCACCACGTGACCCTCCCAATACTTGTCAAACTGCTCCACATCCATCAGTTATCCTAACAGAGTACTGATGCTGCACATTTCTGAATTATTTATTTACATATTTACAACAAGAGTATGTTTCTTTTGTAATGAAAAGAAATAAGATTACATCACTATCCTATCAGGAAAAAAAATCAAAACAAAATGAAAATTTGTTCCTTTATTCACTCAGCAAATATTTACTGAGTGTCTATTAAGTGTTAGGTGCTAGAAACACAGTGAGAGAGTGGAGTGATAGAGCCTGACAAGCTGTTCATTAAAGCCATTTCCTCTATTCCTGGGCACACAGACTACATTTGCCAGACTCCCGCGCAGTTCGGTGCGGCTATATGACTGCATTCCAATCAACAGAATGTGAGCAGAAGTGCTATGTGTCACGTCCAGGTCTGGCCCTCAACATCTATCTTCGCACAAGCTATTTTCCTTGCTCTTTCCCCTTCTGCCAGGTTGATACAGAAGAGTACAGCAATGCTGAAGGTCATGTGTTAAAGATCATAGAACATCAAGAACAAACAAACCTAGGTTCTCAAATCAATACTTGGAGTAGAGTCACCGCTCAATCAAAACTACAACTTTGGATTGTTTGTGAGCAAAAAATAAACTTCTGGTAGCTTGTGCTTGGACCAATGTAAATTTTGGAGTTTATTTCTTATAGCAGCTGGCGTTATAGTGTCAGCACTCATGGCACTTAAAATTCTAAACTTCTCGTGAAGGGACTTGTATATTAAGTTCCAGCTTTTATTTCTTTTTTTTTTTTTTTTTTTTTTTGCGGTACGCGGGCCTCTCACTGCTGCGGCCTCTCCCGCTGCGGAGCACAGGCTCCAGACGCGCAGGCTCAGCGGCCATGGCTCACGGGCCCAGCCGCTCCATGGCATGTGGGATCTTCCCGGACCGGGGCACGAACCCGCGTCCCCTGCATCGGCAGGCGGACTGTCAACCACTGTGCCACGAGGGAAGCCCCCAGCTTTATTTCTTACCATGCCTCACTATATACTCTATTCTTACCTCAACAGACACAACAGGTCTTTCCTAATTCCATGCATTTGTGCATATTGTTCTAGTCCCCTAAAAAAATTGTCCTTACCTTCTTATCCTGGATAAGTCTTACTAATCATTCAAAATCTGGTTCAAGCATTACCTTTCTAGTAGCTCATACATGTTGCACTGTGGTATATAATAGATAATCTGTGGTATATAATAGATATAGTGATCATCTCAGAACTATGTTTTCTTCCTCACTGAATATCAGTGCCTGGTATATATATTAGGTGATCAATAAATCTTTGTTGATTGACTGAATTTGCTGTAAGTCTTCATGTATGATGTATGCCATTAACCAACATCCTTCATATAACTTCTCCCTATTCCTTATAGTATATTAGATGCATAATAGCATATCTAGTACCCTGACTCTACATCTCTCCAAACGTGCAACCTGACTTAATCTCCATGCATCAGCTCAACCTCACCCCTGACTCTGGGACAAATCCTGGTCCCAGACATGAAGGTCCTAGAGTGCTCGCTTACTCAGCTGCTGGTTCCACTGCAACCTTGATGTCCCAATCTCTCATCATCTGGATTCTCTGCCTCATAACCATGTCTCCCAAAGACTAGGCATCCTGACTTTAACCTTGAACCTCAGTAGATAAAATGTTTTCCTTATACCCCAGTCCTCTTGTAACTAAGTCTCCGATATATGCCATAGCTCTCCAACAAATGGCTTCAAATCGGACTTCCACCAATTTCCTGCCACATTAATTCCTTGGATAGATAACCCATGTACAGACTATCATTTGAGCCCTGCCAAACAATACTACTGTTCCATCTGTCTTTTCCCACTTGGAATGATCTTCTATATTTAAGATCTGTTTTCCAACTGTCTACAGGTACAGACAACTAATATATAAATAAGGCAGATACGTTATGAGACATCAGGGATTGGTAGGAATTGGATTCAATCATGCCACTGTTTGAATATTCATTGGATTCTAATAGGTTGCCCAGTACAGCGAATAGGTGATTAGTGATCTATAAGGTTCTTCAAGGCAGTCAGCTCTTGAGCAGTATTAATATTTCTAATAGTGCAGTATTTTTCTACTTGATTTTCATATGAATTAATAATATTTGTATTATGGTACTCTCCATTAGCAGACTTTCAAAAGTGAGATACAGTTGGCCCTCCATATCCACACAGATACAGAGCACTGACTGCTCTGTGCCATTTTCTATAAGGGACTTCAGCATATGTGGATTTTGGTATGGGGGGGGGGTCCCAGAACAAATCCCCCATAGATACCAAGGGGAAACTGTAATTCTTTCCTGGTGTGTTTGTTATAAAAAGTAGTAATTCACAGCTCCTAACGCCCAATAAATATTTAGTGAAAAAGCAAATGACAAAATGATTGAATAAGTTAGAGAAAATGTGGCAAATGGCCCACTGAGTTTTTGTTTTGTTTTGTTTTGTTTTTTGCAGTACTCGGGCCTCTCACTGCTGTGGCCTCTCCCGTTGCGGAGCACAGGCTCCGGACGCGCAGGCTCAGCGGCCATGGTTCACGGGCCCAGCCGCTCCGCGGCATGTGGGATCTTCCCAGACTGGGGCACGAACCCGTGTCCCCTGCATCGGCAGGCGGACTCTCAACCACTGCGCCACCAGGGAAGCCTCCATTGAGTTTTTGACTTCCAAAAGAAATCTTTTGGCCTCTTAGTGGCCTCCAAGCAATACGAAGCACAATCATTGATTATAAACTGTTTGCATTTCTTATCCTCAAATGCATTTTAAACACACACACACACACACACACACACACACACTCCTCAGGCACAAGGTGTGTGGATACATGAGTGAGTAGTTCTTAACTACTGCTTGTTCTTTTCACTGGAAGAGTTTGGGTATCAGCACTAGTTGGGAACCAGTTAGTATGAAGTTGTGGAATATTAAGCCAGGAGGCCTGGAAAGTTCATTCATGGAATTAATAAATATGGATAGAATACTGTTCCCAGCCTGACCTCTGTCCCGGTCAACATGAAACTAGTGAATGTAAAACTAGGCTAGGAGAAGTACCGTAATGGAGAAACAGAGAGAACAGGGAAATGGAGAAGAGGTAGATCAGACAAATGTTCATGAAACCCAGGAGAAAAAAGAGAAAATAAAGTGTAAAGGGCCTTAGATCCTGAGGACAAATCAAAAAAAAAAAAAAAGGTTGCATGCCCACAAGATATCTTAATAGCAATGATGGATTTTAAAGTCTCTTTGTAAATATTTAATATAAAGTTGCCATGATTATGAGTATTAAATGAATAAACACCATAGAATCACAGATTTTAAGAACTAGTAAGCTTCCTAGAGATTACCTAAAATTGCAACACTTAACCCCCTCCACCTCGCCAGCACTCCAGAAAAAACCTCACCTGACTCTACTGTTTTCTCTTTTCCATGGTATATATCACCTTCTAACATAAACATCTTATTTCCTATGTTTATTGTTTGCTGTTTGCCCTCCCACTTGAAACGAGAATGGAAATCTCATGAGGACAGAGATCTTGGCCTGTTTTTGTTCACTGAGATGGCCCAAGAACCTACAACAGTACCTGACACATAGAAGCTACTCAACCAACATTTGTTGAATTAATAAAATCCAATATACACACTAACAAACATAAGGTAGATAGCTAGTGGGAAGCAGCCGCATGGCACAGGGATATCGGCTCGGTGCTTTGTGACCGCCTGGAGGGGTGGGATAGGGAGGGTGGGAGGGAGGGAGACGCAAGAGGGAAGACATATGGGAACATACGTATATGTATAACTGATTCACTTTGTTATAAAGCAGAAACTAACACACCATTGTAAAGCAATGATACCTCAATAAAGATGTTAAAAAAAAATAAAATAAAATAAAATCCAACTAACAGCCTCTCCCTTTTTACAGTTGAGGAAACTAAGTTCCTAACAACTTCAGTGCCTTTCTTGACGTCACAAACTTGTCAGCAACATAAGTATGTCTAGAGGCCAAGTCTACTTCAGTTTGACACTGTGGTTCTAAATAAAGGAATGAAAATCAGTTTAAGTGACCCCCATTTCCCCCCTTCCTCTCAACGCCCCCCACACTCTCTCTACCACTGACAGGTAATAGAACTCAAAGGCTGCTTTCCTCCTAAACAGCCCCTATACATCATAAAACCTTGGGTAGTGGCACCATGCATCAAACAAGAAAAATGCATTCATATGGTACAAAATGGAAAGTTTCGTGACATTTTCAGAAAAATGTACTCTTCCCTTTTGAAGTACCCCCAGTAGCATATCATTATGCGAGCTGCCTTATCCAGCTATAGTCATTCGCTCGCTGTCCCATGGGTCGGGTAGCAAACCAACATGTTGGCCGGGCAACTTTCTAAATACATTTGCTCGCTTTCCTGAGCTGCACTCAGATCTGTGGCTTTACTTCAAGGTGAAGAACAAAAGAGTTTGTTTGACATTTTTGCTAATGATTTGTAGAAAAATATCCTGTAAACTACAGAGCTGGGAACATCCCCTAATCCAATTGTCAACAGGGATAGTGTCACAAATTCTCTTTGTTAAACCAATTTCCTGACTTTTCCTGGTATAATTAGCTCTGGGTCTTCTATCGGGGTTGAGCTGTCTAATTGTAGCAATTCTAAATACATCAAAATGCATTCACACTTGGGGTTTACTGCCCTACCTGAGTTGCTTTTGCATCTGTTATACAGAAATAAAGCCACATATTTCCTGCACACACTAGGCAAAGAGGAAGTGATATTTTTAGAACAGAAGCAATAGAAATAATTCAACTGCAATTTCTCCTTTGCATCTGAGTTAGCAGTAGAATCTCTGGGCACAAGAGGGAATCATATCTTCCAAAATACTGCTATATGTGTGTGCTGTAGAAGGGTGGTTTGGGGAATTGGGGAAAGAGAAAGGGCACACAAGAAAAGCACTAGGAAACGAGAAAGTGGGGCACAGGCAAAACCTTTACTGATGACCTCAACCCAGAAGCTGCTTCCAGAATATATGTGGCATCGGCATATGTTTTTACTACTACAAGGTGACAGAAAACACCCACACTTGAAACCACACTGGTTATGTGCCTGCCAGTGAGTAAAGGGAGAACAAATCCTATCCCAGTATGAGAACAGTCTTAGGGAAATTCTTTTTACTTATGCCAGGTCCCCTTTGAAAACGGGAGTGAAAGGGATTTCCCCCCACGCTGATGTGCCTGAGTTAGTGGGTTAGGCCTGACCACAGACAGACAATTTGACGTAACAGCACTGGCAAATCATATTGCTTGGGATTTTCATCAAAAAAACATCTGTGTGTGCTTCATGAATAACCCAAGAGAGCCCCTCTGCAGCCTTAGGCAATACAAGCTTTCATCTTCCCTCAGAACCCTCAGGCCCTATTCATCCTCCTGACCAAAGCAATATTCGCCACCTGAAAATAATCATCTACCTGCGAATGGTGCCTTACATCTCACAAACTTTCACACACACACCATTAGTCTACTTGATCCGTAAAGATCATCTTTAAAACATTCAAAATCCAACCACTTCTTACCACGTCTACTGCTGCTACCTGGTCCAGATCACCATGGTCTCTCCCTTTACTTATCACAACAGTGTCCTAATGGGTTTCCCAAGTTCTACCCTTGCCCCTCTACCATCCAGTCTCAAAACTGCATCCCTTTTTAAAACTTATGTCACTCTTCTACTCAAAACCTTCCTACAGCTTCCAATTTCACTACGACCTGCAAAACCTACATGATCAACACCCCCCCCATTACTCCTTGACTTCATCTCCGATTCCTCTCCACCTCCTGCCCTTCACTCCACAGTGGCTTATTTGCTGTTCCGTGATCATGTAAGGTATATTCCTCCTTTTAAACCTTTGTTCTAGTTGTTTGTGGCAGAAATGATCAATTCTGTTCCTGCGTGAGAAATCCCACAACCTCCTCCTTAACTTCAATGATTCACTAGAAAGAATCACAATTCAAGAGCAGGTTACGGCTAAGATTTATCACAGAAGATAGAGAGCAAAAACAGCAGGAAAAAGAAACGCATTAACAGGTCCAGCATAGACTTCTCATGTCCTTCCTCATCCAAGGCCACACAGAATGGGATTTTTTCTCCGACAGGAAACTGCAGGGACAAGTGTAGAATGTCCCTGCCAAGGGAAATCCATTTGAGTCTCAGGGTCTTAGGCTTTTGTGGGAGGTTGGTCACGTAGGCACATCTTGCTAGCAATCAGTCATGGCAACTGAAACTCAGGATCAAAACAATGCAACCAGGTGTACATCATCAATCTTTGTGCAAAGCAATGCTGGCAAGCTACTATGGAACGGTCTATTTCTCCCAGGTGTACACAACAAAATAATCAATCCAACAGTGATATAAAGAACATTCTGAGAGCTACATTCCCAGAGGTTGGCCAAGAGTAAATCCGAGACACTTGGAGACATTCAAGGAGTGAGCAATCAGACCTGCTGTGTTAACACTTTCTTCACACTCTCTAATCTTGCCATGCTTCCCTGTAGTGAAGTATATCTCCCTACCCCTGATAAACTTAAATGCTATAATTAAGTCTAGAGAGAAAAAAGTATTTAAAGAATTATGAGAGTGACTACTGGCCACATAACATGATCAAAAAATAAATGTTTGTGCTTGTCAGAGCCTAATATATTAGGGCTGTTTGTTGCTGCAGCAGAAGCTAATACATCATTCCTTCTGTCTGAAATGTTCTCCCCGCAGATATGTCTTGGCTTATTCCCCCATCTCCTTCGTCTTTACTCAAATCTCATATTCTCCATGAGGTCTAAAACTGATCACGCTATGTAATATTGTAATCAGCCCCCAAACCCCTCCTGCAAATTTCTGATTCCTTTTAACCTGTTCTATTTTTTCCCGTAGCACTTATCACCTCCTAATATACCATATAATTTACTCATTCATTATGTCTCCCCTCCCCGACCACTTTCTCTCTGCCACTCCCACCCTGGCTAAGCTCCAAGAAGGCAGGAGTATTTGTATGCTTTGTTCACTGATTTATTCAAAGAACCACAAATTGTGCCTAGGACATAGTGGGTGCTCAATAAATATTTAGTATTTATTGAATAAGGTAGGTAGAGCATGTCAGGGATTATTACTCCCATTTTTTCTTCCAGTTTTATTGAGAAATAGTTGACATACAGCACTGTATCAGTTTAAGGTGCACCGCATATCGATTTGACTTACATACATCATGAAATGATTATCACAGTAAGTTTACTGAACATCCATCATCTCATATAGATACAAAAGTAAAGAAATAGAAAAAAATATTTTTGCTTGTGATGACAACTCTTATTCTCTTAACAGCTTTCATACATAACATACAGCTGTGCGAGTTATCTTTCTCATGTTGTGCATTCCATCCCTAGTACTAATTTATCTTGTAACTGGAAGTGAGTACCTATTACTGCCTTCACGCAATTCGTCCTCCCCCACCCCCCGCCTCTGGTAACCACAAATCTCATCTCTTTTTCTATGAGTTTGTTTGTTTGTTTTTGAAGTATAACTGATCTACAACACTATGTTAGTTCCTGGTACACAACATAGTGATTTGGTATTTCTATACATTTCAAAATGATCACCGTGATAAGTCTAGTTACCATCTGTCATCATACAAAGATATTCCATAGTTATTGACTATATTCCCCACACTGCACATTTCATACCCCTGACACATTTATTCTGCAACTGGAAGTCTGTATCTCTTAATCTCCCTCACCTATTTCTCTCCTCCCCCACTCTCCTCCCCTCTGGTGACCACCTGTCAGTTCTCTGTATCTATGACTCTCTCTGTTTAGTTATGTTTGACCATTTGTTTTGTTTATTAGATTCCACATATAAGTGAAATCATACAGTATTTGTCTTTGTCTGACTTACTTCACTTAGTGTTAATACCCTATAGGTTCATCTATATTGTTGCAAATGGCATTATTTCATTCTTTTTTATGGCTGAGTAGTAGTCCACTGTGTGTGTGTGTGTGTGTGTGTGTGTGTGTGTGTGTGTGCATCACATCTCCTTTATCTATTTATCCCCATTTTTAAGATAAGTTAATTGAGGCACAGAGAAGTTAAATGACTCAGGCAAGTCATTTATTAAGTGCATAGAGCTGAGTCTAAAACCATTCAGTAGAATAACTTAATAAGCTGTGACCACGAAAAAGACAAATCCAAAGTAATATATTAAACTGAATATAATTTTAATATATAAGGAAATTACATGATTTTATAATTATGAAAGATTGCAAGATTCCATCAAGTTCAAAGATCTTTAAAATTAAATGGAAAAGACATTTACATCTTAGGATACCTTCAGTTCAAAGATCGTAAGAGTTTGAAGGAAAATAAATGTAATGATAATAACAGTTAATACTTATATAGAACATACCACGACCCAGGGGCTATTAAAAGAGTTTTACATACATTAAAATATTTAATCCTCATGACAAACCTATAATGTAGTTTCTGGTATTATCCACCTTCTACAGATTAGGAAACTGAGGCACCAAGACTTGAAGTTCCTTGTCCAAGATCACACAGCTAATAAGTAGTAGAACTGGGATGTGAATCCAGTAATCTGACTCCAAAATCCATGCTTGGGCACTAAGCACTATGACATGTCTTAAGAAGCACAGAAGTGTAAGTGATCAACTTGGGTGGAAAGTGATGAATTTCTTTGAAAAACAAAAAATTAGGTAATATGAGTTAGGAGACCTATTCCCTTTTAAGTAGAGTCATTTGAGACATATGGGCTCAGAATGACAGCATGAGTGGTCCAAAGACATGCAGCTCCAGTTCTCATACCTGGCCAACAACTCTGGTTGCAAGTAACCATAGGAATTTGGAAGTGTCACTGTTTTCTTTACTGAGTACAGATCTTTTAAATGTGAGAAGATTTAGAGTGAAGAAAATAAAGGTTTGGGAGAATCAAATTATGTTATTATATTTTTGTACATATTTGATATCTATGTACTTGCTATTTTAAGAAAATTTGGCCTTTTAGAGTGACAGCCTTGAAACTTCAAGTTAAAATGTGGAACTGAATAACTGATTATACTTATGACTTTAATTGGAATTCTACTGTATTCTTTAATACTATCAGAGCACCTAAGAGGACTTTTGGTTCACAATATATATAAAATACAATTTACTATGATTTGTTTAATACTCTAGAGGTTTTGTTTATCAAGCT
The DNA here is from genome assembly GCF_937001465.1 of Orcinus orca. Lineage (NCBI taxonomy): Eukaryota > Metazoa > Chordata > Mammalia > Artiodactyla > Delphinidae > Orcinus > Orcinus orca. The sequence goes on from NC_064580.1 coordinate 126,314,308, forward strand.
ATTAAAAGACTTAAGAAAGGAAAGTGGATACCATATATTAAATATATCAATGCAGTTTAAAAATATCTGAAGGTGTTTAATCAACTAAGTTGGCAAATGGCACTATACATTATTTAAAAGCCTTATGAAGGACTATTAAAATCTATTAGATTTATAAAGAAAATAACAAGATTTGTATGCAGAGCTCAAAAGTGAAGAAAAAACTAGGTTGGGGGATTTAAAACTTTAATCAATTGAATATTTAAAATGCTAAGAAAACTTCTGAATAGTCTGCCTCAAAGTGACCAAAATTTCACTTCCAAACACTTAGGCTCTTTGAACTGGGTCCAATGTCCTCAGGCCATCACCATGTTCTCAGAAATCACACATCACAGCTTTACATTTTTATGAGATAGGGAAGGAAAACTTTCTTTACTCCCCAAGCTATTTCCTTACAAAATTAGAATGGACGAATTTTCCCCCACCAGGAAAATTGGTTGTAACTAGTCTGTTCTTCAGTACTAGGCCAGACTGGGCAGATATAACCTAGAGAACAAGGTGGCATTTGTAGGAAAACCTCTGAGATATTTCTAGCAACTTCCATGAAATGCAGGAACCTTCAAGGATAAGGAGGATATATTTATGCTTCTCTCCACATCCTTTCCTAACCCACAGTCTACTTTGCCAATAAATTATCTTAATGATTTAGCTAAATGAAAGTTTTGCAAATGCTGTAATACAGCCCATTTCTGTGCAACTTTTTTCCCCTGGGGATGAAGTTATTCAGTGTTCCTTGGCTCTGGTAATTCATATCCTCAACAGTCAGCACTCTGGACCTCAGTGGTATTGATCTGTTTGAATCTTTGGATTGTTTTTAATGTCACAACCCCAGGAGGGTGGTTTGTGGCAAAGAAATCTACCTCCATTAAAACTCGAGGTATCGATTCACTAAAATAATTTTCTTTTAGGTTACCGGTGTGAAGTGAAGGAAAAGTTTTTCTAAGTCTTTTCTAGTTGAATCATAAATATGAAGAACTACCTTCTGAAAGCCAAGAAGGATGCTCCCTAAGTAAAGAATATGCCATTCTTCAACCATGAATCTTATAAATCAGCATATACCCAGGTATCTAATGTATAATGAATGTGGAAGGTTATTTAAATTCAGAAAGGTATAGCTATGTTGCACACATCATAAGATAAATTTAATTGTGAATGTGTATGTGAGAGCACAGAATTTGATATTTAATAGAATTCGTAACTCAATTCAAAGCCAAAAGCATATGTTTGGTGTGAGGTGAAATTCAACAAGTAACGAAAATTGAAAGATGTGGCACGGAAAGACCCGGACCTGAAAGTCTGTCTTTAACTCCTCTTGGGTAAGTCATTCACCTCTTTGAGTTTCAGATTCTTCATCTAGAAAAAGGTTGCAGGGATCTCTGACCTGCCTACCTCCCAAAGTTGTTATGAAGACCACGTTCTCTCTGCACTTTATAAATAAATTATGGCTTTCCCTTCTCTGTAAAATACTGTGCAGTATTGATGGAGTTGCTCATATAAAACTGAAGCAAGGTTAACTGGTCAAATGCATGGTATGATCTACACATTATTAACGTTTCCAATGATAATGTTTGAATCTTTCAAGAACTTATTGGCCCTAATCTAACTTTCTTCAGTGATTGTGTTGTCAAAGAACATTAAGTCCATTATGGTGGATGAAACCTTCCATTGACTAACCTGGTATTAGGTCACAGAATGACAACATGATGACAAATAATGGATTACATGCTGGATTCCATTATCACTTTTCTGGACAATGGAAATGAAACTTCTCAATTTTCAATTATCTCTACTTTACCTCACCAGTCTCCTTTAAAACATCTTTCCTAATTGCTCTGTATATGAGAGAGAGGCATCAATAACATTCAGATATGATATAGCCTATAATTTTGCAGGACTCAAAAAGATTTGCTAGCACACAAAAACTAATTACACAGAGTTTATATAAGGGTCTCAGTCTTCATTAAAGACACAACTATTATTATTTCCCCAGTTACTTTCTAATTGCACTCTTTATTATTGTTGACAAATTCAGCAGCTCAAGACTCAATTATGGAGAATGCTTATTGACTGCAACTCTGTCCCTATTAACTGTTCCTATTATAAAGAATTAACAAAACTGTCAGGCTCTCTCTCTAATTCATGAGGAATAGTTCTCTTGATGAATAAGAACTTGAACTATCTGATTAATATCCTCTTGGAAATACATTCTTTTAAAATGATTTTCAAGTCATAAGCTGGCAATCTTCCTGTATTCTGAATTACAACTGAGATGATTCTTTTATTTTTGTATCTGACTTCTGTCACTGTGATTGAATTCAAGGTTGGTTATGACTTTTTGCATATACTGTATGACAGTCTGCTGGTACAAAAAGCAGAGAATCAATAAAAATTGGTTTACACTCTATATCCTTCAATTATCATCTCTGCATGTGTGAAATACCACTCTGAATTGAGTGAAAGGGATAAAAGAACAGCAAGAGATGTGATGCAGAAGTCTTAGTGTACTATGTGCTGGAGCAGTAGATGAGGTCCTAGCTCCTGAGACTTGCACTTGTTTTCTCATCTCACCTTTACCATGAACTTCCACTTGGACATCCTAACCTTGGTTCCTTCTTCTATTCATTGAGAAGTTATTACAAAGGCCCCTCCAGTTCTATAATATAACTTTATGCTTATATACATTTTCATAAAAGCAAAGGTGATACTGCTACAAGAAAGTGTTCTTTATCCTTTGTATTCCAAGTGTCCAGTTTGTGGTTTCTCTCTAGAACAGATCTATGTCTTGCAGTCAATATTTCTTCTTTAATAAATTCTCAGTTTCCCCCAAAGTCACCAAAAGATCTTTATCACACATTCTGGAAGAATGAACTCAGATTAATAATAGTCAAAAATAAGAACCACATAAGACTAAAGGCCCCCCAAAAGGGCATTCAGTTTTTCTACCTGTACCTTCACAAATTATTAATACTGGCACATATAAATCATATCAATAGTTCTCATAAAAGAGAGAATTTATCTTTCTCACCTCACACGATGTAGAAAATGGAGAAAAAGTCATCAAGTTCCCTTATAACATACATAACACTCACATCCCGTGCTCCAATTACCCAGATATTTCAAGAGAAAATGTGAGCAGAATAGACTCAGTCATGTTAAACCTGCTGTCACAGACTAGAAAAACTTTGGAGAGGAGATTCGAATACTTAGGTGGGAATAGGACTAAACTGAAAGGTCTTAGACAGCTCCAGAGTAGTGAACAGCACAGTGGATAAAGAACCAGAAACCTAGTTCAAGTCCTAGGTCTGCCCCTTCGTTGGTATGCAAAGTTCTTCACCATGGTGAGTCTGAGTTTAAAAAGAGGATGGTAATTCTGTCACCCTCACAGAATCATTCTCATGGACTGAATGAAATAAACGTCTGTGGGAGCACTATGGGCTATCAAAGTATTACGCAGTATGATTCCAGCCCTGCAAATCTAAGAGCCTATGAAAAGTCCTTTGCCTCTTGACTATGGAATAGCTAGACTTTCCTACCCTTAACACTGAGCAATGTGGCTCACTGTAAAAGACCTAGATTCCATGTCCCAAATCATTCCTCACTATGTTTCCTTAGATGTCCTAAATCAGAAACCAGAAGCTTGGTAACACTCCCATTCAACTTCTCCCTTAACCACTAAGAGAAATCCAGAACCAACTAGAAACCTAGCTAGAAGAAAAAGAATAGCTAAAGCGAATTTTAGGCTGCCATATTAAATTGAAAGGCCTATGAATCAGATCTATAGAAGTGTAAGTGGGCAATCTCTTTAGATGCACTCGGAGTCTGCTGGAACAGGAATGGATCTTTAAAGTTAGATCAGCAGGGGGCTTCCCTGGTGGCGCAGTGGTTGGGAGTCCGCCTGCCGACGCGGGGGACACGGGTTCGTGCCCCGGTCCGGGAGGATCCCGCGTGCCGCGGAGCGGCTGGGCCCGTGAGCCATGGCCGCTGAGCCTGCACGTCCGGAGCCTGTGCTCCGCAACGGGAGAGGCCACAGCAGTGAGAGGCCCACGTACCGCAAAAAAAAAAAAAAAAAAAAAAAAAGTTAGATCAGCAGAAGCACAGGAAAGGCTGACTGGGTTTGACAAGATGAAACTCTCTGAGAAAGAAACTGCAGATAGGTTTTTAAATTTCCTTCAAAATATTTAAAATGCAACCTAGAAAACTGTTTAAACTATATAGATCATTACAAAAACTAAAATTCAATACCGTCTATTCTGTTGGCTCTATGAAGAGTACTGCCCCCTTGAGATCCTATGTGACAATGGCCAACTGACTTGACATTTCTTAGTAATAATCATGATGCCATCATCTTACATATGGACACATAAGATGGTGGTAGATTGAATAATAGCCCCCAAAGCTATCCGCATCGTAATCCCTGAAACCTGTGAATGTTACTTTATATGGTAAAGGGACTTTGCAGATGTGATTATGTTAAGAACCTTGAGATGGGGAAATTGTCCTGGATTATGCAAGTAGGCCCTAAAGGTAATCACAAGTATCCTTAGGAGAGGGAGGCAGAAGGAGATTTAACAATGGAAGAGAAAGGAAGGGATGTGACTATGCAAACAAGAGGTTAAAGTGATAACAAGAACAGGGCCAAAGACTGCAGACACCTCCTAGAACATGAAAAAGGCAAGGAATATTCAATAGAGTTATCGCTGGAGCTTACAAAGGGAGTGTGGTCCTGCCAGCATTTAGCCCAGTGAAACCCCTTTCAGGCTTCTGACCTCCAGAACTGTTTGAATAAATTCATGTTGTTTTAAGCCTCAAAGTTTATGGTAACTTGTTAACAACGGCAATAGGAAACTAGCAATTCACTCTGGCTACATCCTTTTCACTCTTGACTCCTGAAGGCTGATTTTTCATTGCCATGGGTAGCAACTCTCAGAAAAGCTGGTCAGTTTGTGGGCCTCAGATTCTTGTGCCCATGACCTTCCCAAAGCCCTGAAGCAAAGAAAGCCAGCTCCAGCATAGATATACTTCCTTCCAGCTAGGTCTGCTTACTACTGAGGCTACTCAGTTGTCTGTGGATATACCATGGGTTGGGAGCTAGAAAACATCCTTTATCTTTCTGACACTGTGAGAATAATTTCATTCAAAATATTTGAAATATAACCTAGTAAATTGTTTTAACAGTTATAAATAACTGCAAAAACTGAAATGCAATATATTCTATTTTGTTGGTTTTATGAAGGGTGCTGCCCCCTTGAGATCATTTGAGACAGCAGCTGACTGACGTGACATTTCTTAGTTATAATTACGATGCCATCTTACGGTTATTACACAACTTGCATGTGTACAGCAATTTACAGTTTATATATATTTCTTCATCCTCACTATAATCCTAACTGGGGGAAAATATTATTACCCCTATTTTATAGACAAGGAAACAGAGGCTCAGAGAAAGTTTCCCAATATCTCAAAACCTAAGGAAGTCCAAGGACTCCAAACCTGGTCTTCTAAGTACATAATACACAAAACAGAGTCACTATCCAAAAAGACAAGTGGGCTGCTCCCAGCTTTTCTACTGGCAGAATAAAAACAACGTTGCTTATTTATCAAAGTTATAACGTTATATCAATAAAGATACACTTTCTTCTTTGTTGTCTTCACAACTCAAAATTACTTCACTTGAGAGGCACTGTGATGTCCTTGAGACCTGACCGTGCCTCTTTTCATCTGTACCATCGTGTGACATCCAAAAGGTAACTTAGTTCTCTAGGTTTCAGTTTCTAAAAAGGCTGTAACGTATGGATAATCAATCCCATTTTCAGATGAAGAAACACCTCCAGAGGTTATTCCCCTAAGTCCATACAGCTAATAACTAGAAGAGGTAGGACATAAAAGCAGGTCTTTTGAATTCATTCATTCATTCATTCATTCATTCATTAAACAGATAGTTTTTAAGTGTCTATATAAGGCTAGGTCCTGGAAATACAAAGATAAAAAGGACAAAGATGAAAAGCTTCTTGTAGAGCTTACAGTCCGATGAAAAAAGACATAAAGGTACACAGGTAATTATAATGGAGTGTGATAAGTGACATGTGCAAGGTGCTACAGAAGCACATGGGAAGGCTTCTCAGAAGTGACATATAAATTGAGGTGTGAAGAATAAGTAGGAATTTTCCAGGCAAAGTGGGAGGGGAAAGGGAAGGGTCTTCCTGACAGAAAAGGTATATAGCTTCAACGCAAAGCTCCAACACACTGCATACCCATGTCTCTTAGCATTGTACCTTCTGGCCTTGAAACTTATACAAGTGGTCCTAGCCACAGTTTTGTATGGCAACCAGGGTATTCCCATGAACCCATGACTTTCAAAATGGCTAAATCTGTATAGCATACAGATCAGTTCACTGGCTCTAAATGTTATGTATTCTCTTCTTTAAATATTGTTGTTTGGGGAAGAGGGATACCAGCTGGATATCATATTTTAAAGAGATACCACATTTAAAAATCACCAGTGAGGATTATTTTTGACACCAAAGCAGACTGTGACACAAATATTCAGAGTTCACACTAAGAGGGCGCAGCTCCTGACACGCTCAACAGGAAAGGCAATTGAGACTGCTATTCATAAGACCACCTGAGCTATTAGATACTAAACAAGATGCAATTTATAAAGGTATCTGGACAAGTTAAAAGATAGAACTCAATAATTTCCATTTTTCACATGAAGAACACATTTCTCTGCTTTAGACACTTTCCCATCAGATCCAAGACAAAGAATAAATCAACTAAAATACTTTTTTGAAAGGTTTAATATATCATTCTAGCAGAGGCCATCTTTCACTATGATAAGATTATCCCATTTTCAGATGGTGCATATGCCCCCAAATTCCGGCACTATATCTCTGAATTACAAAAGTATTTTTACTTCTCATGTAACTGACCTTATTGGAAAAGAGGAAATTTTACATCCCACAGGAACAACAAAAAATAAACAAAAAAAACAAAACCACCAGAATTAGAACAAAGCAGTACTGATGTGTTCACTTCATTATTCAACCTAATTTCTTGAAACTGAAATGAATTTTTGACTAAAATGTCCTTTTCCATGATTGAACCCTTTAACAGGCTATATTTGACTTTAGAACATGTGCGATCTCAACTGAATATTGAACATTTGTTTAATCTTAGATCAAATGGGAAGCCATCAAAGCCACTCCTCCGTGTCTCCTTTTTTGAACACAAAATAAAATGATCTTTTCTAGATTCTTTCCTGTATCTTTCCTGGGTGTGAATGTGCACAGGCCAATGTGCAATCCCACATTTACCAAATGCCAGACAACCTCTGCTCTAATTCTAAAATTAGGAAAATAAACAAACAAGAAAATCTCAAGCCTACACAATGCTGATTAAAATATTCATACTTTCTTCATCCTCTAAGTCAGGAAAAAAAACCCAGTAATGTTGTTATGAAATTGTATAGACCTAACTAAAGAAACATGCCTCATGAGACTCGTGACCATGTGCTGGCAGCTGGAGCAAGGTGTGGTGAAGGCACATGGTATTTCGATGCAGCTCTTGTGAATCAGCCATTTTTTTGTCTTCTGCTTTAATGCAGCAATTTTGATGCCTGTAACAAACTATTAAACTTGCAGGATAAAAAAAAAATCACTAAATGTTTGAGGCAGATATCCACAACCCATCACTCCACTTCTCCTTCCGGCCCACCTCCATCCCAGAGTGTGAATGGAGGATGAGGCATGAATGCAGGATGGACCGAACCTCAGAGATGGCGTGACGTAGGGTGAGTAGAAAGGGATGGGGGCTAGACATGATCTGGCAACTAACCCCCACAAAACTAGGAGTCGGAGACTTCCCTGGCGGTCCAGTGGTTAAGATTCCATGCTTCCACTGCAGGGGGTGTGGGTTCAGTCCCTGGTTGGGGAACTAAGATCCCGCATACAGTGTGGCGCCCCCTCCCCCCCCAAAAAAAAAACTAGGAGTCATGTGCTTACCATACTCACTCATTGAATAAAGGAGCATTTATCATTTGAACAATTTCTCAGAATGCAATTGTTTTCTTGAATGGTCCACATATCACATTCTCAGATTCTGTCTTTGAAGTTACAATGGTCACATGAAGTTACTTTCTAGATAGATATAGATATAGATGTAGGTGTAGAGATAGAGTCTGAGAGATATGATCTGGTTGTCTTAATGGGAACTATTTGTTTGAAAATCTTCCTGAATATGGAATTTTAATGACAGATAATGCGTAAGACATTGGGCTGCGGATAGAGGTGGAAGAAATGAGGACAGCTACTTGGACCACAATGTGACATTCTCTGCTCCTGAGGGCACAGGAAATCCTAACATTAAATATCTAACACTGCTCTCAGCATGCAAGTCTCAGCCACAAACTCTGGTGCAGGGGAAATATAACTTTACTTTTCTGCAACTCAAGTTGATTTCTACTTTGAAACTTCCTTCTTCCCAGTTACTAGAAATTTAACCTCAGTCAATTCATGGATCCATCTCCTTTTGCCCCCTGTCATATCTAAAATCTATGAGGACCTCTAGTTTCCTTCTGCCATAGTGGGGAGTCCTGCTATATTTACAAATATGATCCCCTAAACACTCTGTTCCAGGAATCTTCTGTTCCCCTAAGACTCAGCTTTTTGGAGACCAGAGCCAGTGAGCTTCCTCTGTTACTGTTGTCCACCAACATGTCAAATCCCTCTCCTGAGGCAACTGATTCATTCATTCACCAAATATTTACTAAGGTTCCACTACATTCCAAGCACCATTCCAGCAGTGAACAAAACAGGGAAAAACAAATACTGGCTCTTATGGGGACAAACAGTAACTATGCACATAACTAAGTAAAAGGCAGTGTTTCATACAGTGGAGAAAAGACAGTCTCTTCAATAAGTGGTGCTGGGAAAACTGGACAGCTACATGTAAAAGAATGAAATTAGAACACTCCCTAACACCATACACAAAAATACACTCAAAATGGATTAAAGACCTAAATGTAGCAGCTCCATAACAAAAAAACAAACAACCCAATCCAAAAATGGGCAGAAGACCTAAATAGACATTTCTCCAAAGAAGATATACAGACTGCCAACAAACACATGAAAGAATGCTCAACATCACTAACCATTAGAGAAATGCAAATCAAAATTAAAATGAGATATCACCTCACACTGGTCAGAATGGCCATCATCAAAAAATCTAGAAACAATAAATGCTGGAGAGGGTGTGGAGAAAAGGGAACCCTCTTGCACTGCTGGTGGGAATGTGAATTGGTACAGCCACTATGGAGAACAGTATGGAGGTCCTTAAAAAACTACAAATAGAACTACCATATGACCCAGCAATCCCACTACTGGGCATATACCCTGAGAAAACCATAATTCTAAAAGAGTCATGTACCAAAATGTTCATTGCAGCTCTATTAACAATAGCCAGGACATGGAAGCAACTTAAGTGTCCATCAACAGATGAATGGATAAAGAAGATGTGGCACATATATACAATGGAATATTACTCAGCCATGAAAAGAAATGAAATTGAGTTATTTGAGTGGATGGATGGACCTAGAGTCTGTCATACAGAGTGAAGTAAGTCAGAAAGAGAAAAACAAATACCGTATGCTAACACATATAATATGGAATCTAAGAAAAAAAAAAGGTCATGAAGAACCTAGGGGTAAGACGGGAATAAAGACACAGACCCACTAGAGAATGGACTTGAGGATATGGGGAGGGGGAAGGGTAAGCTGTGACAAAGTGAGAGAGTGGCATGGACATATATACACTACCAAACGTAAAATAGATAGCTAGTGGGAAGCAGCTGCATAGCACACGGAGATCAGCTCGGTGGTTTGTGACCACCTAGAGGGGTGGGATAGGGAGGGAGGGAGACGCAAGAGGGAAGAGATATGGGAACATATGTATATGTATAACTGATTCACTTTGTTGTAAAGCAGAAACTAACACACCACTGTAAAGCAATTATACTCCAATAAAGATGTTAAATAAATAAATAAATAAAAAGAAATAAACTCCAAACATCAGTGGAAAAAAAAAAAGGCAGTGTTTCAGTTGCAGATGGCTGCTATGGCGACAATCAAGCAGAGGAGGGAGTAGGAAAGAATGTTGTGATTTTGGAATTTTAGATTAGCTGGAAGGCTTCACTCTCAAAGTGACGTTTCAAAACAAATCTTAAGGAAGTAAGGTAGTATGCCTATGTGAATAGCTGGTGGAAGTGTGTTCTAGGCTCAGGAAACAGGAAAGTCAAGCCCCTAAGACAGGAATGACACAAAGGAGAAGAGCAGATGATGTCAGGGAGGTAGCAGAGGGCCAGATGGGGGCGGCCAGCAACACAGAGTGGTCTCACTTGGCCCTGTCCAATAGAAGCATAATGTGAGCCAGATATGAAACTGTAAATCTAGTGACCACAGTTTTTGAAAAAAAAGGAAAAAAACAGGTGAAATTAATTTTAATAATATATTTTATTTGATCTACTATATCCAAACTATTTCAACATACAAGCAATAAAAAATTATTAAAGACCTATTTACTTTTTTCATACTGAGGCTTTAAGATCCGTAGTGTATTCCATACTTACGGCACAACTCAACTTGGAGCACCCACATTTTGAATTCCCAATAGCTACATATGGCTTGCAAGTATCATATTGGACAGTGCAATTCTGGCCACTTGAATGAGGAGAAGGGCAAGGAGGGGAACTACAAGGAAAAAAATCAATTACTATATCATCGACATCACCCTGTCATGCATACGGCATCGTATTTCCTATAATAACATTCCTTTATAATGCTGGCTCAGAGTACCAGGAGTACTACCTTAGAGGTGGTGTTTTCTTAAAGCTTTTCCTTTTCTGATTATAAAAGTCATACGTACCCCTAAAAATTCAAGCAATACAGAACTGAATAGTGGAAAGTGGATATTCACTCAAATCAGGTGAGGGTTAGGGATTGAATGAGGATCAGGCAGCCTACGGCACATATTATTACATGCTCACTCCTGCTGTTTGACATGTCGATATGCTGCTTCGGTGTGACTATTCCAATTCACTTTTTCTAAAGTAAAATTTGAGAGCACCCAGGATCTATGGACAATCTTTAATGGGATTGTATAAATTGCCATTATCAAGGGATACCTACCTATGTAGCTTCAAACTAGTGTAGCAGAGTATTACCTAGAGGTTAAGGTTGTATTTGTTTCTCCCCTTCTGCACATACAATACACTCAGGGCAGCTCAGGCTCAAGGAAGGGTGAATAGATGCTTAAGGCAGCCATGCCCAGAGACAGCCCTGGATCTGTAACTGACAATCGAATGCAGATATGATCCCACTCTTTTCCTTTAGCAAGCTTCTTTCTAGCCTTCTTCTAGCTCCTCAAACCTCCCATACCCAATCTTCCACACTCAATCTTAGCTCCACTAGAATTTCCATTCCATGGGGGCAGAGATTTTTATCTGTTTCATTCTCTGCTGTATCTCCAAAGGTTAGGGCAGTGCCTCACACGTAGTTGGTGCTCAGAAAACATGGTGAGTGAATGAACGAGGCAGATAGCATTAGACTTGAATTCCATCATTTTCCCACCACCAAACCTGCAAACCCCTTCACAGTTGCATCCTTTTCTTTTCTATTTACAGTGCAGGCCCTGATTCTATTCCTCCCTAAGGTAACACTTCCACTAGGGTTCTGAGTCCCATCCCCCTCCTTGGCTTCTCAGGGCCTTCACTCCTTCCCTAACCTCCTCTTTTTCTGACATTACTACCTCCAAACCTAAAGAAAACTCTCTCCTAACTACACATTCCTCTCCACTACCCAACCTCCCGCCGACTTCTTCCTCTTTTTCACAGCTAAACTCTTCAAAATAGTCACCTATACTCACTGTCTTCAGTTCCTCCCCCATTCTCTCTTAAAATCATTTGTAACTGGCTTTTGCCCACACTAATGACATCCATATTGCCTAACCCAATGGATATTTCTCCGTACTCATCTTATACACCCTCTCAGAAATACCTGACAGAGTGGACCACACTCCTGATTTTCCTTTTATCTCAGTAGCCACCCTGCACTCACTTCTGCAGCCTTTCCCCCTGCAGAGGCCCCTAGAGATTGCGGTGCTTCCCCAAACTTCATATTCATACTACACGCTTGCTTTCTCTCACCACCACATTCCATCCATCAGCACGCAGTGTCACTTCCACCGCCAAAGAATATGTTGATTCTGTCTGCTTCTCTCCCTCTGCACAACCACCCTTCCAGCTCAAGTCACCAGTAACCTCACCTCAACTGCATCCTAAATTGTCTCTCTGCTCCCGTCTTGGCCCCCACAGTCTATTCTCAACCTAGCATCCAGAGAGATTTCTTTTTAAGTCCAAGCCAGATCGGTTGCTACTGTGCTTCATGGCTCCCAATGGCTCCTCATTATCAGAGTAAACTCCCAAGTCTTTACCACAGCCCCTTCCTAACCGCCCACTCTCATCTCGTACCACTTTCCCTCTTGTTCACTGGGCTCTAGCCACCCTTAGCATTTTTGGTATTCCTCAACATCTCTAATCTCTTTCTTGCCTCAGAATCTTTGCATACACTATTCCCTCTGCCTGGAAAGAGCCCATTTTCTTTATCTGCCTGACTCCTCTCCAGGAACTCTCAGCATAAATGTTGGCTCTGCAGAGGCCTTCCCTGACCACTGTAACTCCCTCTACCTTCCAATCTTCCTTCTTGAACTAAGCTGCTTGTTTGTTAACTCCATAGCACTTATGACAATTCATAATTATTTTACTTGGTTTTTTTTTCTTTCTCCCACACTAGACTCTCAGCTCTTTCTGGTCAGTATCTCTCAGTCTTGTTCACTACTGTATTCCCAGGTCTAGCTCAGTATCTGGCTCATTCCATTAGAGGTACTCAATAAATATTTGCTGAATACATGAATGAGTGAATGAATGAAGGAAGAAAGGAAGGAAGAGCAGTACATGGTGACCTAGAGAGATGCTGGGGAAAAGCAGACAGAGGGACGTGGTGCTGAGTTCCAAGTTCAAATATATGATCTCCATCCCTGAGACTAGCCCTCATATTTGGTCTGTGACTGAGAAAATGCTTTAGCAATTCGGGGTCTTTCGTGCTTCCATATGAATTTTAGGATTATTTGTTCTAGTTCGATGAAAAATGTCATGGGTATTTTGATACTGCATTAAATCTGCAGATTGCTTTGGGTAGTATGGCCATTTTAACAATAGTAATACTTCTAGTCCAAGAGCATGAGATATCTTTCCATCTCTTTATGTCATCTTCAATTTCCTTCATCAATGTTTCATAATTTTCAGTGTAGGTCTTTTACCTCCTTGTTAAGTTTATTCCTAGGTATTTTATTCTTTTTGATGCGATCTTAAACAGCATTGTTTTTTTTTACTTTCTCTTTCTGATAGTTCACTATTACTGTATAGAAACACCAACATAGTTCTGTATATTAATCTTGTATCCTGCAACTTTGCTGAATTCATTTATTAGTTTTAGTAGGTTTTTGGTGGAGACTTTAGGGTTTTCTATATAAAGTATCATGTCATCTGCAAATAATAACAGTTTTACTTCTTCCCTTCCAAATTGGATGCTTTCTATTTCTTTTTCTTGTCTGATTGCTGTAGCTATAACTTCCAATACTATGTTAAATAGAAGTGGTGAGTGTGGTCATCCTTGTCTTGTTACTGAAATTAGAAGAAAGGCTTTTCAGTTTTTCACTGTTGAATACGATGTTAGCTGTGGGTTTGTCATAAATAGCCTTCACTATGTTGAGAGATGTTCCCTCTATACCCACTTGGATGAGAGTTTTTATGATAAATGGATGTTGTATTTTGTCAAATGCTTTTTTCTGTTTCTATTGAGATGATCATATGGTTTTTATTAATTAATTTGTTAACTTGATGTACCACATCGATTGATTTGTGGATGCTGGAAAATCCTTGCATTCCTGAAATAAATTCCATCATGCTGTATGATCCTTTTTATACATTGTTGGATGCAGTTTGCTAATATTTTGTTGAGGATTTTTGCATCTGTACTCGTCAAAGGTATTGGACTGTAATTTTCTTTTTTTGTGGTGTCTTTGACTGGTTTTGGTATCAAGGTAATGGTGGCCTAGTAGAATGAATTTGGGAGTGTTCCTTCCTCTGCAACTTTCTGGAATAGTTTGGTAAAGATCGGTATTATTTAGAATTCCCCCATGAAGCAGTCCAGTCCTGGACTTTTGTTTGCTGGAAGTTTTTTGTTGTTTTTTTTTTGGTGGCAGGGGCGGGGGTTGGGCTTTTTTTTTTTTGCAGTATGCGGGCCTCTCACTGTTGTGGCCTCTCCCATTGCGGAGCACAGGCTCCGGACGCACAGGCTCAGCGGCCATGGCTCACGGGCCCAGCCACTCTGTGGCATGTGGGATCTTCCCAGACCAGGGCACGAACCTGTGTCCCCTGCATCGGCAAGCGGACTCTCAACCACTGCGCCACCAGGGAAGCCCCTCCCTTAACTATTTATTGTAGTTATAGTTGCTTTAAAAAAATTTTGTCTTTTAATCTATATACTGGCTTATTTAACTGGTTGCTCTTCAATCTTTATTGTATATTTGTCTTTCCTAGTAGGATTTTTCTTTTCCAATATATTCTTACTTCTTTTCCATTTAGAGAAGACCCTTCAACATTTCTTTTATGGTAGGTTTAGTACTGATGAATTCTTTTAGTTTTTGTTTGTCTGAGAAGTTATTTATCTCTCCTTCTATTCTAAATGATAATTTTGCTGGGTAGAGTATCCTAGGTTTCAGATTTTTCCCTTTCAGCACTTTGAATCTATCATGTCGCTCTCTTTTGGCCTACAAAGTTTCCACAGAGAATTCAGCTTATAGCCTTATGGAAATTCCCTTGTATATGCTATTTATTTTCCTCTTGCTTCCTATAAGTCTCTCTTTAACTTTTGCCATTTTAATTATGATATGTCTTGGTGTGGGTCTGTTTGGATTCATCTTGTTTGGAACCCCCTATGCTTCCTTTACCTGGGTATCTGTTTCCTTCTTCAGTTTTGGGAAGTTTTTAGCCATAATTTCATCAAATACATTGTCAATCCCCTTCTCTCTCCCTTTTCCTTCTGGAACCTCTATAATGTGAATGCTGGTATGCTTAATGTTCTGCCAGAGATCTCTTAAATTGCTTCCATTTTTTAAAATTTGTTTTTCTTTCTGCTGCTCTGGTTGGGTGATTTCCATTATTCTATCTTCCAGATCACTTATGTGTTCTTCTGTATCACTTAGTCTGCTGTTCATTCCTTCTAGTGTGTTTTTTATTTCAACTATTGAATTATTCATTTCTGATTGGGACTTTTTTATGTTTTCTAGTTCCCTGTTAAAATGTTCAGTGTTTAGATCAATTCTTTCCTCTAATTCAGTTAACGTTTTTATAGCAATAAAAATTTTGCAATAGCAATATTTTGAATTCTTTATCTGATAAAATGTTTATTTCTGTTTCATTATTTTTTTTCAGGGGTTTTCTTTTGCTCTTTCAATTGAGAGTAGCTCCTCTGCCTTTTCATCTTGCTTAATTTGCTCTGCCTCTATCAATTTAGGTGAAGTAGTACCTTTTGTGGTCTTGAAGGGGATGTTCTTATGTGGGAATGTCCCTGTGCAGACTGTGTGTGCCCACTTTCTTTGGCAGAATGGCTGGATTTGATGTGGACGCCAGTCACATCTTTCCTCGTGGTATGCTGCCCGCTATCACCTGGGTAGGGAGTAGGGGGTAGGGCTAGAGAAGAAGCTAGAGCTGGCACAGGGTGTGAGGTGGGATTTCCTCTCTGCTCAGTGGTTGTCACTCCCCTGTCAGGGCAGGGTCTGATTCCAAGTTGCTGGAGTGGAAGCCCTGAGGGTCAGGCTCCAGCTGGCTCTGTTCCCTTTAAGTGTCTGGTTTTCCCTCTCCCTGTACTGGGACCTTTGCCCCAGAGGAGGGGAGTGCTGAAGCAAGCAGGGCCTGTGTGCAGACAAAGGTCCAATGCACTGCCTGTGTAAGCACCTGCATCTTGGCTCAGACGCAGCCTTGCTTGCGAGCCCCCTTTGTCTCTCACAGCTTATCACTGCCCCCTGCCTCTGCCTTCCCCACCCTGTTCTGGAACCCCTCGCAGGGATGACGGGGACCCACATGGACTCTCAGCATGTGTTGAGAGATTAGCTGTGGTAGAGTGGCCACCATCAGAGATCTGGGGGGCTTCTGGGGCACTGCCTGTGTATGTGCCAACAATGGCCACCCTGCCTGGGCTCCTGTTAGTCCCATCATTCCTCCAACCAGCAAAGGGGGCTTGTCTCCTCCATGTAGAACCACAGGACTTGGGTGCCCATCCTTTGGCTTGACCTGCTCACTCCCCAGGGTCGGTGTCTGCCCATGTAATCTCCCTTTTCCTTTGAGTCACCGCCCAGGAGCACAGGTCCCAAGCTGATCGCTTTTCTTCCCTTCCTACCCAATTACCTATGCATCTTTCTTACAACCTTGGTTGTTGAGGAGTCCTTCTTCCAGTTTAAAGTTAGTTTTCAGTGAGAATTATTCCACATGTAGATGTATTTTTAATGTGTTCTTGTGGGGAGGTGAGCTCCACGTCCTCTTATCTTACTCCACCATGTTGATATCCCCCCCTCACTCATTAGTCTTAGTCTATGTTGCTTCCACTCCCTTAATGCATATTCTGCAACTAAATAGTGGCATCCTCCAACCTTAATACTCATAAGCTGGAGTTAACAATAGCAACCAAATTTGTGAGAATTTGGTGAGATAATTTGTGCAAAATAGCACAATACTGGTGCATAACAAGTGCTCAATAAAGATTTATAATTTTGATTATGAGTAATGGTAATAGATATATCAAATGGAACCTTTCTTACAGCGTGAGATGCATCTAGACGATAAATGTAACTAAACTAACATAATGCCTAGCACTTAGTAAGTGCTCAATAGATAACAATCACTAATATTATTTTACTTATGTATCCTTTTTTTAAATTATTCTCTCAACAGATGTGTGAACTAGGTAGAGGCAGGAAATGCCATCTCAGAGAAACGGAAACTGAGGCTTAAAAAGGTAAACTGACTTGCCAAAGGTCACACAGCTAGTAGGTGATAGAGCCTGGACAAAAGCCCAGATCTTAAGACTCCTGGGGCAATGCCATTATGATTACTGAGTGTGTGACTGTGCCACAGGTTATATCAGGCCAGCTGTCTTTGTAAATAAAATTTATTGGAACACAGCTACACACATTTGTTTACATTTTGGCCACGGCTGCTCTTATGCTACAACAGCACAGTTGAGTAGTTGTAACAGAGACCATACGGCCCAGAAAGTCTAAAATATTTACTATCTGGCTCTTTAAAGAGAAAGGATAGACCTCTGGCCTAGTCCAAAGGCTATTTAATGATATTGAGAACTAAAATTATCTATACATAATCACTTTGTAAATTACCAATTACAAAATGAAGCATTAGAAACAGATTGTCGCCCAAACTCAGTCTCTTCCCAAAAGCAGAAGTGTCACAACATCCCTTGTGGCCAGTGCCCCTTGATGCCAAGTAGGAAGGGCTGAAATGTAAAAAGCAGCATATCTCCAGGAGAGATTTTACTGCCATGGACTTCTCAAGGTTTGGACTACCAGGTGACTGCAGGTGCCCTTTGACCACACACAAAAGTGCCACCTGCTGTCAACCTTCTCAGACACACCTTCAGACTAAAAACCACATCACTTTTCCCCTTTTCCTTATATTCTCCTTTAAAGCAATAGTAGTAATCATCCCAATTTGCTTGACCCCAGGAACTTGGGCTGGCATAGTTGAGACTGTAACCTCAGCTGGCACCGCTAATCACCTGGCCCCAGCAAAAGAGCCTGAAACAAATGGTACTGTAATTGGTGGTAATGATGCTGGTTGCTCAGTCCTAGATGTGCAGATATATTTTTGATTACCAGCCTAGGGCTGTGTTCCATCTGGAGGTCAAGACGCCACAATTCCATTAAATGTTTCGAACCCCAAACGACCACACTGTTCCCATCAAAGAAGAGTTTTCCTTAATTAGTATATACCAGAGTTGGCCCTTCCTTTTAAACAGGTGGTATGGAGACAGCATCTTATCAATCAAATCTTTTCCCTGGTAACTTCATCAGTGTCTCTAGACAGCAACTTATGAGTGATCTGCTATAAAAGTTACGGAGAACAACTTTAACAAATGTTATTTTGATAAACTCCCTGACTGCGAAACATCCAGCTTTGAGTGTTTGAAGTTGTAATATGTGTCATCGATGCTTTTTATTCCCTGGTGATGGAGAAGGTTGAGTAGCATAGTATATCACTGTCATCAAACTTTTAGTTTAGGCCACTTCCTGTGATCGTGCTGTGCACAAGGCCATCTTCATCACTCTAACAAAGGAAGTTGATTGTGTAAGGAATATATGGCAGGGTGCCTTTCCTCCTAAATATATCACTATGAGAGGAAGTTAACTGATTGGCAGTGGGAATGAGGATGCCATTTCCTCCTCCGTGAAGGAACACACTGATGTTAAATGCAGTTGAAATTGGAATGTTTACACTGGCTTACACTCTATGTAAGGAATTAGGAACTTGGTTGGAGAGATACAGACCACGTTCTGTAGAAACGCCATTTCTAAAACATAAAAAAAATAAATTCAACTCTAAGTAAAGGACTATATCATATCCTCAGAGGAATCATCTTTAAAGAATTCAATACACTAAGGTATTTTATTTCCTAAATATCATTTACAATCCAGACATGGCAACACTGAGGAAACAACTGAAGTATATTTTATGCTACTTATCCTAGCAATATTCAAGTCTTTATCATATTTCTTAGGGGCTAAATTCTGGTTCAGCTTCTTTCTACCTAAATGAGATCTAACCAGAATAGCATTCAAGAGTTCATCCATAGTCTCTTTAACCAACTCAGATCAAGCACCCCCTCACTTTTCTTATGTGTATGCAGACAAAGATTAACTTAAGAAGCAGTAGTGGGCTTTCCTGGTGGCGCAGTGGTT
This sequence comes from Orcinus orca, assembly GCF_937001465.1. Classification (NCBI taxonomy): domain Eukaryota; kingdom Metazoa; phylum Chordata; class Mammalia; order Artiodactyla; family Delphinidae; genus Orcinus; species Orcinus orca. Next base: position 126,333,426 of record NC_064580.1, read on the forward strand.
GAGAGTCCGCCTGCCGATGCAGGGGACGTGGGTTCGTGCCCCGGTCCGGGAAGATCTCACATGCCACGGAGCAGCTGGGCCCGTGAGCCATGGCCGCTGAGCCTGCGTGCCCGGAGCCTGTGCTCCGCAATGGCGGAGGCCACAGCAGTGGGAGGCCCACGTGCCGCAAATAAAAAAAAAAAAAGAAGCAGTAGTAATGTGCTTTTCTTGGCAAGGATGTACGCTAAGAGAGTTGATGTTTTAGTCATAATTAAACTTTTTGGAAGAGAATACACAACCCATTTAAAGAAACCTATGTGTCTCTAAGGAAGCCGTACAGGAATGTAACAGGCATTTGTTGTTCCTTCTAACAGTCCAGGATATGAACCCCCTTCCAATGCATGGGGAATCCTTACCTCATGAGTTTTGATGGGAGGCAGGGTCCACTTCTCCCTTAGAGATGCTGAAAATGCCAGATACTTGCTTTGCCAGCCTCCCTTGTTGCTAAAGTATTGACATCTGTTATACCAACTTCCCTAATAAGAATTACCTGAGGGCTTCCCTGGTGGCGCAGTGGTTGAGAGTCCGCCTGCCGATGCAGGGGACACGGGTTCGTGCCCCGGTCCGGGAAGGTCCCCGGAGCGGCTGGGCCCGTGAGCCATGGCCGCTGAGCCTGCGCGTCCGGAGTCTGTGCTCCGCAACGGGAGAGGCCACAACAGTGAGAGGCCCACGTACCGCAAAAAAAATAAAAATAAAAAATAATACAAAGTACTACTACTACAGAGCAGTGGGGGGAGACCCTGACTTTGCAGTAAGGAGACCTAAATTTGAATCCTATGTGACCTCTCTGAGTCTCTATTTCTTTATCAGTAAACTGGGAATGTCATCTAGTTTTATACAGCAGTTGTGATGATTAAATTAAATAGTAACTTAAAGTGCTGCTGGCAGGCTCCAGAATCTCCCTCTAAGAGGGGATTAGGGATAGCAGTGTGGGAAGGGGATGAGGGATGTGTCTTGAAGCGCTATTTGCATAGCAAACACACTATTGACTTTGATCACATATTTACATGTGGTGACTTTGAGAGGTGGTTTATGAAAGTTGGTGCACAAAGGCACTCCTGGGAACTGCCACTAGAAAGGGCTTCACACAGGGCATTAAATGTTATTTTCCATCTTTCATTCCTTAATATTTAATGTGCAAATCTAGTCAAAGAAATAGATCCTAGGAGAGTAGGATTTCAGAGCTTGTAGGAAACTATTGCTCATTAGTTACCTAGTCTACTGAATAAATCACTTTGAGTTACAAAAATTCCAGTGTATTTAAAGAACATAAGTTATACACCCCACATGTTTTTCTCTGGTATGCTTAACTATGATCCCAGTTCCTATTTATAGCCCTTATTTATGGAATTAATCTAATATGTGGCTAATGTCTTCCAATCAGAAGGCTATATTTTGAGGTATCATCCAATGTTAACTCACTCAGTAAGGTCCTGCCATTAGTTGGCTGTTGCTATAGCAAAATGGAAATTAAAACTTGAGAATTCTAAATCTGATATCTGCCAGACGGGTAGGATGCAGACAAAATATATTTCCATTATGATGATGATTTTTTTTTATAACTTGGCTCTCCATTTCTCCTTCTCTCCCCCTCACTCCATATGATCCCCAGCCCCACTCCACTCCTCACAGAAAGATAATCCACTTAAACCACCGCAAATTCAATCATCCATATTTTCCCACACTCATGGTTCTATACAGACACATGCCTGTGCATATAGCTCACATACAGGATTTTTCTGTTGGATTTTGTTTTACAAAGATAAGATCATATTAAACATCATCTTCTGCATCATGCTATTTTAACTTAATACTGTGTGGAAATCCCTTCAAATATTTTTCTTAACGGCTGCATGATATTCTATGATTTAGATATACCGTATTTTATTCAGCCATCTGCCTATTGATGTCTATTTTTCTTCCACCTTTTTACATTATCAAAAAATTCAAACTAAGTACATATATATGTACAACATACTATATGTGTGTATATATACACTATACGCATGTATATATATCCATAGATGTGGAACTTTCCATTAAACATAAAAAGGCAGTTGTTCAGGAGCTTCACGCATCCCAGTTCCATGGGGACAGAAGCTCCTGTGCTAGGGACCATTCTGGACCTCAACTTATGTACCTCTTCATCTGGCTGTTCATCTGTATCATTTATAATATCCTCTACAATAAACTGGTAAACAACCCTGGAAGGGCCCAGGAATTTGAGATAGCAGATATCACTAATGGCAGGGGGTGGATGCTTCTAAAAAACAGGAGGATTGGTTGAAAGCCCAGTTGAGAAGCCCTTACTATGCTGACAGAGGTACACTGTGAAGAAGCTGATCCACAGAAACTCTGGATTTTGAAAGACCAGTCAGAGCTAAGGGTGAAAACATTGAAAGAAGAGGAGATAAAGGGGAAAAAAGCATCCTGAGCAGAGAGACCCACAATGGCTAACAATGGACAGCTGAGTAACACCATATATATGAGGAACAACTCCTACAGGAAAGAATCAGTCAAAAAGAAAACTACATGGAAAAGGAAGAGGAAAAAACAGAGAAAATACAGGAAACAATATAAAATTATAAAATAAAAACAAAATTAAGGTACTATAAATAAAATATAAATTTAATATTTAAAATACTTAATATTTAAAATATATATAAAATATAATTAAAATATGGTAGCAGAAAGTATAAATATCAGTAGAAATATTTGAAGATAAATTTAAGGAAATCTACCAATGTATATAAAGCAAAGTGATAGAAAGTAGGCATTTTTCAGAAATGTGAGGTTTCAGAAGTTTATCCCCTTCAATATTTGGGGGAAAGCTACTGAGAGTAGATACACATATCTGTTAAGAGACTATCATGGTACAATAATGATAGGTACTATAAGTAATAAGAGAAAAAAAGATAATTATTAAATCCATGAAGATTAGAGAGTTATACAAGGAGGACATATAATATACTACATTATTTAGCCATCAAAATTTCTACAATAAGAGTAATAACGTAAAGAGTGACTATGGAATTAAATATAACTATAATATAACCATATTGGAAGGATGAGATAGGAGATATGTATTAGGCTGGGAAGTTTGCAAGCTATGTAAGAAAGCAGAATTCTTTTTGTTCATATTTGGAAATGAAAGATAATATATGAAATTAATTATAAAGAACCAGAAATATTACATGTCATTTATATATATGGAGATACATATGATAAGAAACAGCTAAAAGAGTTTAAATTAACAGCATCTGGGAAATGGCAGTGGGGACTGGGAAACACTGGATAGTTGATTGTTATTTTTATAGAATTTATAGAACTACCTGATTTTTAAACTATAAATATATATTATATGCAAATATTTATTATATATAATATATAATTTATTATATATTTATATTATATAATATATTCAAATTATATAAATATATTTTATTGATTGTATTAACATTTTATTAATTCATTTAAATTCTATAAATATATTCATATAAATTATATATTTTTTATCTATTATATTATATATAACATATTATAAATTAATATATATGATATAAACAGATGTATTATATATAACATGTATATATTATATAAAACTGTGATAAAAATAAAAGTTAAATTTCAAAATGATACAAAAACAAAATTTTAACAGTAGGTATATCTAGGTGGCGAGATTATGTGTTTTTATTTTCTTCACTATGCTTCTCTGGATTATGAAATTTTTCTTCAGTAAATCTGGATTACTATTATAAGCAGATTTTTTTAAAAGACTGAGAAAAAAACCTGAGGAAACTCAACAATTGTGATTAAGATTACCTTACTATTATGAGCAAATTATGACAAAGAAGATGAGTATTCTCTAAAAATAAAGAAATATCTTGATTTTTTTTAAAAGAGTTGTTCAATGTGTGATGTTTTGGGCTGCAAGTAACAAAACTCTAACCAACAATGGCTTATCCCAGGAAGATATGTACTGTTTACTGAATAAGAAATCTAGTAGAAGCCAGTCCCAGGGTCTGTTTGAGTGCTCAAAGACATAATCCATAAACCAAGCCCTTCTTATCTATTCCACCATCCTCAGCCTTGTTGCCTCTTGGTCACAAGATGTCTCCTGCAGCTCCAGACATTCACACAACAAGATTCAAAGCAAAACAGGAGGGAAGGGGCAGAGGGAATCCTCTTTGGACAGCTCTTTATAAGGAAAAAAAAATCTTTCGCATATGGCCCCTCATAATCTAGATGGCCAAAAACTGTGTCACACATACCTACCTCTAGACCAGTGAATGGTCAATGGGAATGGTATTGCATGATTGGTTTACACTGCTTATGTTGTCCAGGGTCCCTGTCAGTAAAGAAAAGAAGATGAAGGAAATGACTGCTGGAAAGGCAGTCAAGAGTGTCTGCCACAAGAAGGTATGGAACTGATTATATACTACTCTAGACATTCTCACTAAAGTATTTATCCAGCATATATCCAAAAGAAACCTGTGATTCCATTGTACCAAAAGACACACAGCAATATTTTAGTACAGCATGTTCTGTAGAAATAACTGAATATTTAGAAAGAATTTACTAAGTAACTGCTAACTATAAAGCACTGTGCTAGACACATCAGTGAGCATAAAGACAATGAGAAACGCCCTGCACAATATAGCTACTCCAGAAGAAACACAAGAGATTCAGTGATGGTTCTTAACCCTGGCTACACATTAGAATCACTTGGAAGCTAGGAAAATGCTGGTTCCAGGGCCATACCCTAAACCAAATCAAATCTCTGTGGGTAAAGCTGGTCAAAGGCAAAAGCTCCAGGGAAATTCTAATATACAGCTAAGATTGAGAACAACAGTACTTGACTAGTAAAGAAGCTAAATTGTCTACCTTTTTTACACCCTTTTCCTCCTCTTGACCCATCTCTTCATGAGGGGTCATCACACACAACTCAGAAGCTCTACCCCCAGAAATACCCCAAGATTTGTCCACTTTCCGTTTTCTAGACTTTCCAACTCCTTTTATCAAAATGACCTACCCTATGGCCATGCCCTGTCACATGTGACGTCACAGCAACTGACCTGCTTCATTAACTCACACTTTGCATTACATGACTTTCTGCCGACTCTTCTGGAGACCTCTGCCTAATGGTAGGGCTTGGGGCTGGTGAGGGAAAGATTTATGGAACCTGACTTAGTGTTTAGTGTAAAAAGATTTTGCCTGCTCTGTCTTAATGGATCTGTCCTCTCCTGCTTTCCTCCACCTGGCAAGATTTTGCCCATCTTTCAAGGTATTGTTCAGATAGATTGAGCGCTGCTGCCTTTTTGAACCCCAGGCATCATTTCCCATACCTTCCTCTCTGCTGCCCTAGCACTAAATCCCCACCACTCACAGTGCACAACTGTAGCCACTATATTGCAGAAGAGTTGTTTCTACCTTTGACCAAAGCTCTTTTGAAATCTTAGTTTTTAAATCTCACCCTCCACAAACTCTGAGATCTGAAATCAGCTCTCCAACTTGCTTAAACGCTGTTGCACTTTAGACTTCTCTGCTGCAATAACAAATGTCTTTGCTCAAATTTTCTTTGGGATTCTCTTATTTCTTTTATAGTGTTTTTTAATTCTCAGATTTTAACACTCCAGCTTCCTTCAGCAACATAAAAAGCAATGGGGAAGGATGAGGAAGCATATGTTCCAAAATCTTGATAATTTTTGAATCTGAGTGATGGGTATATGAGGTTCACTACATACAACATTGTTATTTATTTATAAATTTATGTGTATAAATTTACACATAATATGTATAATATTCAGGTATATCATGAATATTATATAAATTTTAAACTATTTATAAATATATAAATATCTTAAAAACATATAACATAGGGCTTCCCTGGTGGCACAGTGGTTGCGAGTCCACCTGCCGGTGCAGGGGACACGGGTTTGTGCCCCGGTCCGGGAGGATCCCACATGCTGCAGAGCAGTTGGGCCCATGAGCCATGGCCACTGAGCCTGCACTTTCGGAGCCTGTGCTCCACAGCGGGAGAGGCCACAGCAGTGAGAGGCCCGCGTACCGCAAAAAAAAAAATAATAATATATATATATAACATAAATAAAATATATTTTAAAATAAAATTATATATAACATTCTTAATAGTAAAAACAATTTTTGTTCCTAGACACTTATAACTGTTTTCTAATATGTTAATACAACTTATTTTATCAGTATTTACATTATCTTATGACTTTGTTCTAATAGCTATATTACCTTTTGGGCTTAATTATTTTCTACTAACTCAGAGGCTCAGAGGAATTCTTGTCATTTTTGCTGGATTTTAGGGTATTTTTCTTCTTGGTGTTTTATCACTTTTAAATTACTCCTTAATCTCGTAAGACATTATAAACCTACTTTCTCTTTCATTGTTTTTAGTAATACTGAGTAGATACAAAACTTTTATGAAACTTACATATAACGAATAATGATTCAACAAACACTGTCCACCACCTGATTTAAGTGTCACTGATATTGATGTGCCCTGCAGGACCCTCCCTTTTCTTATCCCCCTCCCCTGGTCAAAGAAAGTCCCAGCCTGAATGCTGTGTTCATCATTCTCAGGATTTCTTTATTGGTTAGCCACATATTTGTCTTCTAAACATGTTTAATTTTGCATGTTTTAAATATGCTATAAATAGATCTCTGCATTCTTCCACAACTTGCCTTTCTTGCTCAAATTATGCTATTATTGAGTACTTTTACTACTTCAAGAACAATGCACAGACTCCATAATAAAATTTTCACATATCTCAATTAAATATATATTTATAATTATTCATACACACACACAATATGCTGTTGTTATTGTTATTATACTTGCTTTAAAGTGTTCATTTAGATTTACCCACATTTCCTACTTTTATCATTCCTTATTCCTTCATGCATTTCCACACTTCCAATGGGGATTACTTTTCTTTTGTGTGAATATTACCCTGTATTGTAAATATGTCCGTAGAGAATTTCCTGTTTTTATTATTCTGAAATCTTTATTTTGCCTTTATTCTCTTTATATGTTTTGAAAATTTCTCAGCTATTATCTCTTCAAATATTGTCCCATTATCAGTCTTGGACATTAATTTTAAATATATTCAAGCTTCTCACTGTATCCTCTATGTCCTACCATCTGTTCTGTATTTTCCATCCTTTTTGTGTGTTTTGTTTTGGATTATTTCTTCTGAATTATTCACTATTACACTCACAAATTCTCTCTTCAGCTGTTAAATCCATACTTGTAGAACTTGATTTCACTTACTGGTTTTTTTTTTCTATTCTAGAATTTTTATTTGGTTCTCTTTCAAACCTATGTTAGTTTTTATACTTTCCAGTCCTCTTCAGAGATTTTTAATTTTGTCTCATCTAAAGGAAGATATTAGGGTTTTTTTGCAAGAAAATGTCTTTTTAATGATACTTAAAATATATGGCATGGCAAGAATTATTTAAAATGTGTTTCTGAGGCCTGAAGTTTGGTACTGCCTGCTAAAATACAGATGATTTTGGGCTTCCCTGGTGGCACAGTGGTTGAGAGTCTGCCTGCCAATGCAGGGAACACGGGTTCGTGCCCCAGTCCGGGAGGATCCCACGTGCCGCAGAGCGGCTGGGCCCGTGAGCCATGGCCGCTGGGCCTGCGCGTCCGGAGCCTGTGCTCCGCGGCGGGAGAGGCCACAGCGGTGAGAGGCCCGCGTACCGCAAAAACAAAAATAAAATAAAATAAAATACAGATGATTTGGATAAGGCTGTCTTCTTGGGATAAACGTGAGACCCAAGCTCATCTTATTATAAAGCTAATAGAAAGGAACTTGGTATTCAGGCAGTTAAGTAATAGGTATAAATCCTCCCAAGATATTAGATCCCCTGAACTCGTAACAGTTAGAGGCTGTCCATTGGCCTGTGTGCATTAAATAACTCCTCTTAACCCAGAGGCCAGCAACACACTGTTCACACAGAAAAAGTCAACACAAAGCAGAGCAAGAGGAAGCAGAGCTAAATCCAATAGATACATGACCACGACTCACCCAACAAGTGTCTCCTGAGCAGCGCGTCAGTCCCGGGAAAGCAGACACGTGATCCACGTGGTCTGAATTCTCAGTCTCGGATCCAAGCAGATTGGCTCCGTTTTTATAAGCAACTGGCTTGATTTTCCACATTGGTGGGCATGCTTTTCACGGCAACACATCTCCATTCTAAGCGGAAGGCTATGAGCCTACACCTGTGTCGAGCCCTGTATGAGCGTGTGTACGTGCGTATGCACGTGCATGTGCTTGCATGCACACGTATGCGTGACTAAATGGATAAGTGAATGAATGAACGAAAGATTTTTTTTATGTCTACCTAAAGTAGACATAATATATGAAGATCAACGTTTACAAAAAGGCTTTCATTTTTTTCATTATGTGGCAAGTCACTGAAATATTACACTATTTTGAGTCTAGCATCTCCTAAAGGAAGATATTAAGTTTTAATGACATGAATCTATATAGTGAAAAACCCATCTTGAAATGTAAGATGGGAGTCTTATTTCTGCTTTTTGTTCTTTCTGCTTTATCATGTTCATATTGTCTTGTTTCCGATTATATTTCATTGAGTATTGAACACTATATCTCAAAAATTACATGTAGACCTTAATTTATTTCGGAAATGATGATAACTTCCTCTCGAGAAGTTTTTCACTTGTTTCTGCCAGGTGCCTTCTATTGCTTAAACCTGGGATCACCTTAATCCAATATTTGGTCTTGAGATTTTGGGGGCTGTCCAGGTGACACAGAGCTGATTGCCGTCTGTGCAAGCGCTATCCTCCTTCCAGTTCACCATTACTTCTAGGATGCTTCCTTCCATGTTCTCAGTCCAAAGAAGCGGTAATCATACTACAACCCACAGATCAAATATGGCTGACAAGCCAATTCCAGTGCATGGTCTGCTTTTGCATGACCCATGGGCAAAGAACATTTTTCACATTTTTAAAGGGTTGTAGAAAAAATCAAAGATATTATTCTTTGCAGGCCACATATGGTCTCCAACTCATCTTGTCCTTTGATTTTTTCTACAACCCTTTAAAAATGTGAAAAATGTTCTTTGCCAACCCCTGGTCCAAAACATGAAGTACTTTGCCTGAGCCCTAACTTTGTTCGATTCTGTACCCCAAACTTTTGTCCCCTACAGCTGAAAGGCTTTTAAAAAGAGACTCAGCATCTCTGTTACCAAATCGGCAAACTCTCCCAGGGAAAAGGGCAGTCTTGAATGGCAGGCCATTTCCCTGTTTTCCTGTCTTCTCCCATATCTTTGCCTGGTAATTCTTTACTATGTTTTTTAACTCTTTTATGCTTTTAAGAAGACAATTTTTTTTTTTTTTTTGCAGTATGCAGGGCTTTCACTGTTGTGGCCTCTCCCATTGCAGAGCACAGGCTCCGGACGCACAGGCTCAGTGGCCATGGCTCACGGGCCCAGCCGCTCCACGGCATGTGGGATCTTCCCGGACCGGGGCACGAACCCGTGTCCCCTGAATCGGCAGGCGGACTCTCAGCCACTGCGCCACCAGGGAAGCCCAAGAAGACAATTTTAAGAGATGGATTAAACATAAACATTATCTTGAAAAAGAAGAGAGGTATGAATTACCTAGTCCACCATTACCCAAAGGGAAACAATAATTTTTTCAGATCTATCTTCCAATTTATTAAATATATTAATTTAATTTTACATGTATTCATTAAATATATTGAATTTTAAATTTCAATTATACTTTTATTCCTATAAATTATTTCATTGTTTTTCAAAGTTCTTGATGACTTTTATAATCTTATGATATGCTCATATTTTTAATCTTTTATATATTTAAATATAATAAATATACTTTTAAGTTTGGTATCTGGTAATTCCAACATCTAAAGGTTATTTTGTTTCTGAATTTTCTGCTATTTCAGGTGGGTTTTGTTCATAGTGCCTTAATTTCTAGCATGTTTTGAGGGTTTTTTCTGTGAACTCACATTTCTCTGAATTTTAATCTACGTGAATTCTTTGACTACTAGCAATATGGTGGACTAGATGCCCGGAATGACCCTTCCACTGAAAGTAACTAATAATGCTGGATGGATAAAATTTATTTATGTAAATGTATCAATGAGCTGGCAAGTAAGTAAAGAATATACAGAGGCAAAAAAGTGAGAATGAGAATTTAGAAAGGTAAGTCTATAGGAAAGTCAATCGCTGAACACTTAGTTGTTCATTACTCAGTCTACACAAGTGTGGCAGCCCTAGACAGAAAGATAAGATGTACTGTCACTAGTTGTGTGAATAGAATATTGAAATCTTAGTTTCAGGCCTGAAGGTCAGGCAAGTTTTCAAAGAACAATTGCAACAATAATCAAAATTATACACATATTGTACAAGAGGCTAAATATTGTCATTAATCATCAATGAATAAGTGATCAATTAATGACTGCCCCATAATAGCACACCCTATGTGGATAAGATTGATGAAGCTCATCCAAAGCCAGTTCTCCTTCCCAGGTGTGTAGAAGAATGCATTTCTCATTGTTAAGGGAGGAGCACGTGAACTAGTTTTAGTGAATGAAATATGAGCAGACGTGATGTGTGCCATTTCCGGGTTCAAGCATTTAAAAGCCTCTGCATAATCCTCCAGCTGTCTACTCCTGCCTCATTTTGGAGGACATGTTGAAGTGACAGAGCCAGAAAACAGATGGCTTGACTGCTAAGACACTTTATGGAGTAGAGCTGCCCAGGAGAGTCACCTGACATACATTATACTACATGTGCAAGAAATGAAGCCTTTTACGTTAAATCACTATGCTTCAGAGCTAATTTGTTACTGCAACATAGCCTAGCATTTTCCCAATGGATTCCATCTTACACAAGCCAAAACCACAGATATTTACCCTGGACTATTACAGGCATTATGCGAATAACAGCAGCAGAAGCAGCGGTTACAACTTCCTTACTTTTTGCCAAACATTGTGCTAAGCACTTTGCATGCTTCATTCTTCCATCTCCACCACAACCCTATGAGATAGATACTATTAATATCCCTCTTTAACTTACGAGGAACCTGGATCTTAGATAAAAGTTAGGTAACTTCTCCACAGTCCCAGAGTGTAGAAGTTGTTCTGGCTGACCACAGATCCCGCGTCTACTCTTTGACACTGTCTCTAACCCTTCTTTCATTCAAGAAGTATTTATTCAGGGCATACCCAACGCTGGGCACTTGACTGCTGCATCTATTGATCCTAGGAAATGAAACAGACACTCTCACCTCCCTCACAGAGGATACTGTCTAATTTCACACAACACATAAAATCACACACAAATGTTCACACACACACAAGCACACGTTTTCACACATAGTAACACATAGGCTGTTTCTTGGACTAGTTCACATACTCACAGACCTAAGATGCAACTATTCTTTTGCACTCATCAAACAAATGCCAGGCACTGGGAATATAAAGTCAAGAGACATGGTCCCAATTCTTAAAAGAGATTTTACCTCTTAGGAAAAAAATCATCAAATCATCTTTCTCCTGGAAGAATGGTTAAGTGGAAGCTCTGAAGAAATCCACAAGATGAACTCAAATTTTGATTACACTTATAAGTCACACCTCAAACTTTGTCCAACATGTGCTTAAGACTCACACACCCTCTGTGAAAACAGTGGAACTCTGGATATGTTAATAAACCCTAATAAACCCGTACTGATGGTTACAGCTCATTTCTCCTAGAATGGAGGTATTCTCACCCTTAGACAACTTCTTCATATTTGCTAGGAATCCAGTCCTAAATCATAAGAATACTATTACTACTAACAATAATAATGATGTGCTAAGCAATTAATAATAACCATATGCTAAGTAATTAAATAAGCAATGTACATTAATAAAAATATATAATAACAATGTTAATAATGTACTAAGCAATTAAATAAGATACAGATACACACACGCTCATATATACACTCATTTAATTCTCATATCAATCCTATGAGGGAAATGCTGCTATTATTACTTATTTTAGAGATTAGTAAACTGAAGATCAGAGGTTAAATGATTTTTCTGAGATCACATATCTTGTATCCCCAACACCCATATACACCTGCTCATTTCTCAATCTGTATAGTTAAAAAGAAAACATCCTGAAGTGTAAGTAAATGGGAGTTAAATCATTTAAACTGACCTGGAAACTGAGATCATATTCTAAAATCTTATAGGGCAATACATTAAGCCCATCTTCTTTCAGAGTATCCAGTCTGTGCCACAACCTAATATATATACTATCTTCATCCCACCTAACAGTAATAGACAGAACCTAGCTGCAGGCTTCTTCTGAGTAACAAAGGCCCTAGCCTCTACTCACTGATTAGACCAAAGTAAGCCCAGACTCAGAAGCAGTCGACTCACCAGTAATGTATAAAGTTGCAATGATAATTCACTAGGCCAACCAGATCCTCACCTCCAGATTAGGGAATTGAAAAAATACATGTGCAGCCAGTTGATAGTTTATACAATTATTCAATAAATATGTATATTTATAAATCAGCTGTTGGGACTTCTCTGGTGGTCCAGTGGTTAAGACTTCGCCTTCCAATGCAGGGGGTGCAGGTTTGATCCCTGGTCAGGGAGCTAAGATCCCACATGCCTCGTGGCCAAAAAAATAAAACAGAAGCAATATTGTAACAAATTCGACAAAGACTTTAAAAAATGGTCCACATCAAAAAAATCTTAAAAAAAAATAAATCAACTGTTGCCAGGCACTGTTCTAGGCACTGGGGATATACTAGTGAACTAAAAAACAAAGATCTTTGACTTTGCAGAGCTCATTGTCTAGTAGTAAGAAGAAAAAAAAAGTATTGGATAAAATAGCATCACAGATAAAGATAAAAGCTATGGAGAGAAGTTAGTCAAAGGAAGTAGATAGAGGGAGAGATATCAAGAAAGCTGGAGTGGAGTAAGGTGGAAGTAGTAGGTGATGGATGAAAAATGTATTTTTAGGAGAGGTAACAGATGTCTTGTAGGCCATTATACCCTCATTACGATGGTAAACTACTGGAGGCTTTGGGGCAGGAGACTGATACGATCTGATTTAAAGTTTTCAAAGATCACCGTCAAATAAGGGAGACAAGTTAGCAGACTATTACCATCATCCAGAAGGAAGATGGTGGAAGCTTAGACCAAAGGGGTCGAGGGGGGAAGAAGTGGTTGAATTTTGGTTTTAATTGGTAATAGAGCCACAGGATTTGCTGACACATTGGATGTGGGATGTGAGAGAGGAAAACAAAAAAAGAGTCGAGAATAAATCCAATACTATTCTGGCCTATGCAACTAGAATAATGGACTTGCCATTTCCTGATGTTAAAAAATGTAGAGATTGGTCAAATTTGGGGAGAACATCAGGAGTTCTGTTTTATATATTGTCTTAGTTCAGGCTGCTATAACAGAATATCATAGACTGGATGCCTTATAACAACAGAAATTTATTTCTCACAGTTCTGCAGGCTGCGAGGTCCAAGGTCAAGGTGACAGCAGATTTGGTGTCTGGTGAGAGCATGCTTCCTGGTTCACAGATGGCCATCTTCTTAGTGTATCCTCACATGGCAGAAGGGCGAGGGAGCTCCCTGGGGCCTCTTTTATAAGGGCACAAATCCCACTCATGAGGGCTCAACCCTCATGACACAATCATCTCCCGAAGTCCTCACTTCCTAATACCATCACATTGGGGATTAGGTTTCAACATATGGATTTGGAGGAGACACAAATATCCAGTCCATAACAGAGATGTTAAGTTTAAGATGTGCATTAGCTATTCATGTGTCAAGATGTCAAGAAGGCCGTTGGATATATGAGTCTAGTAATTAGGGAAGAGGTTCTAGGATTGGAGATAGAAATTTGGGAATCATTAACATACAACAGTATTCCAAGCCATGGAACTGGATAAGTCAATAAGAAATAAATACAGATAGAGATTTGAAGACTGAGTCCAGGGCAGCCCAATACTTAAGGATAGGAGATGTGGAGGAATCAGCAGAGTAAATGGAGGCATGGCCGGTAAGGCAGAAGGAAAACCAGGAAAGCATGCGTCCTGAAATCCAGGTTAAAGTATTTCAAAGGGGGCTTCCCTGGTGGCACAGTGGTTAGGAGTCTGCCTGCCAATGCAGGGGACCACGGGTTCAAGCCCTGGTCTGGGAGGATCCCACATGCCGCGGAGCAACTGAGCCCATTTGCCACAACTACTGAGCCTGCGCTCTAGAGCCAGCAAGCCACAACTACTGAAGCCCATGTGCCACAACTACTGAAGCCTGTGCGCCTAGAGCCTGTGCTCCGCAACAAGAGAAGCCACCACAATGGGAAGCCCTCACACCGCAACAAAGAGTAGCCCCTGCTGGCCACAACTAGAGAAAGCCTGCGCACAGCAACGGAAGACTCAACGCAGCCAATAAATAAATAAATAAATAAAATCTATTAAAAAAAGTATTTCAAGGAAGAAAAAAAGATTAACTGTTATCAAATACTACACATAGGTCGCGTAAGATGAGGAATGATAATTGACCACTGAATTCAATAATGAGAAGGTTTTGGACCTTGACAATAGCTGTATTAATAGAGTGGTGAGGATGAAACCCTGATTAGAGTAAGTTCAAAAGGGAACACAAAGAGAAGAAAGGAAGACAGCGAACACAGGCAACTTTTTGCAAGGAGTTTTACTATAAAAGAGCAGGAAAGGGGGACAGTGGATGGAAACGGATATGGGGCCAAGGTTTTTGTTTTGTTTTTTTAAGGATGGAGAAATAACAAGCTGTTCTTATGCTCACAGGAATGATCCAGTTGAGAGGGGAAAAGTTGATGATGAAAGGAAGAAAGGGAAAATGGCTGGAGTGTTGTCTTTGAATAGCCGAGAAGGGGTGAAAGTGCCTGCACAAATGGAGGGTATGGCTTCAGGAGATTGTATGGGCCATCCATAGTACCAGGAGAAGGCTGAGTGTATGGGCAGAGATACAGAGGTTGGGGGAGGGGAGGTTATCAGATAGTCTCTTCCGGTACTAAGGAAAAAGAGAGGCAAGACTGAGAAAGCAGCAGAGCCCAGTTAATAAGAGTTCTGAATTGCAGATCCATGAATAGTTTCAGCTAAGGCTGTGTGACAAGAAAACCCAATCCTTGGAACAGCTCTCTTAGATACTGAGTGACAGCTACCTGTTAGTCCAAGGAGGTTACCCCTAGTCTATATTCTTACCACTAACTCCAATTACTTAAGGTATCTTGAGTGCTTCTTTGTTTCTCAAAATCAAGGGAGCTTAACACACCTGCAGAAACTTTAGTCCCAGGTATGATACCCGGGCCTGCTTCTTTTCCACTCTGCAGGATCGTGAATTGCATTTATCAGAATCCAATTTGTAAAATAAATAAATAAGAATCCAATTTGTTACGGTTTTGACTACAGAACTAATGTTAACTACATGACTTCTTTGGCCCTTTCCAACCTTGTGAGACTTCGATACCAGGAATATCAGCTATTATGGCAAGTATATGATGAATTTGAGTCTTCTGTCCTGTCATGGCTGTTTTGACACTATTTTGAATGCCACTGTACTTTTTCTATTGCCATTTTCACATATCCATTATAATTTCTCCTCAACTTTTCATCCATGCAAAATTAAATTTTAAGTGATGAAACTGTTATGCCCTGATTTTGATAGTGGTTAACTTCCCATAAATTTTGGTGTTTGTGACAGTAGTTTTACACTAACATAGAGCTTTATCTTTTAGTACACCTACAGTGTCTGACGTCATTTACACAATTCTTCAGTGGTCTTCATATCAATTCACAGTGTATTAGCAGCAATTTAGCACAAATATTGACTACAAATAAAAGGAAAAATTAATTAGTTATGACCATGAATTAATGGGAAAATTCTTTATCAACAGTGGCATCTGCTGCATTCCCTCTTTGAGTTAAATTGTTGAAACTTCCATGATCTGCATTTTAGTGTCACCATAAAGTAGGCATAAAACTTTGGTATTTGGTATCCTTACACTTAGCGTGACAGTAAATACCAATTGGCCTTCATCAAGTACCACATTTCTATATTAGTCGGGTAGTAATAGGCTGTGGTAGCAAAATTTCAGGAGCTTAACACAACATAAGTTTATTTTTTGTTCATATAATAGTGCAAAGTTGGTGTATCTGTTCTACTGGCAGCTTTCCTCCATGTAATCATGCAAGGACCCAGGCTCCTTCTAATTTGTGGCTCTAGCATCCTCTAGGATCTTACTACTTGCATCCAGCCAAAGAAAAAGGGAAAGAGGAAAGAAATGGCACATTCATTTCATAAAGCCTTGACCCCAAAATGATATACATCACTTTCACTCCCATTCCATCGCAAGAATTAGTCAATGGCCACAACTAGAGGCAATGGAGTTTGGAAAATATAGTCTTGGGCTGGTCAGCCATGGTCCAGCAACACCTGAGGCGACATGAATTGTGTTGCCCAGAGTGGTAGTTAACCTCCAGAGATAGCTCCAAATGAACCATGCCTCACACTAGTCATGCCTCTAAGTAGCCCCCTCCCACACTGAACCTGGGTTGTCCTGTGTCTTGCTTTAATCAACAGAATACAGCAGAAGTGACCCCGTGCCTTTCTGGGAACAAAACCTTAAGAAGGTCTTTCAACTTCTGCTTTTGTGCCCATTGATGTACTGAGCCACCAGGTAAGAAGTCCAGCAACCCTGATAATGAGACCATGTGAAAAGGCTACATGAAGAAGGAATGACGCAGCTGTCCCATCATCCCAGCCAAGCCCAGCCCGCAGCCATCCCCCTCAAGGTGCCAGACTATGTAAGTGAAGACATCTTGTATGTTTTAGCCCCAACCAACATCTGACTACAGATATGTGAGAGATCCCAAGAAAGTCTAGCAGAAGAATCACCAGACTGAGCCAATCAATCTACAGAATCATGAGAAATATTAGGATGGTTGTTGTATGAAGTTGCTAAGTTTGCGGACAGCAATAGATAACTGAAACACACAGCTAGCCATCCTGGCTACAGTTTCCAAACAAATGGCCATCCATTACTTTAAAGGTTTTTTTCTGACAAAGATCAGAAACCTGTATTTTCTCAGGAGGGAAAGAAAAAACTTTTTTTAAAAAAGAATAAGGGCTTCCCTGGTGGCGCAGTGGTTGAGGGTCTGCCTGCCGATGCAGGGGACATGGGTTCGTGCCCCAGTCCAGGAAGATCCCACATGCCGTGGAGCGGCTGGACCCGTGAGCCATGGCCGCTGAGCCTGTGCGTCCGGAGCCTGTGCTCCGCAACGGGAGAGGCCACAACGGTGAGAAGCCCGTGTACAGCAAAAAAAAAAAAAAAAAAAAAAAGAACTACCTAACAAGTCACGACCAAAGGAATTTAATGGCATAGAATGTAGTTCAGAACAGGAGAGTGAAAGAGGAATAGTATATTTTATTTATCTTAGAGTGGCCTGATTTATAATAATATGAACTGAGTATAATATATACATTTGTATATAATATAATATATACATTTCACTGCAATGTGGAATAATTTCCAGGAATTGTGGTCAATTTTGAAGGAATTTTCCCTTGAAACTCTTCCAAATCTGTTTAGCATTTCTCTGTACTGCATGTTTGGCATAAATTTGAAACAGTAGCAACCTCAGTTCAAGTTCAAGGATCGACACATTCTATGCATTGAAATCCCACGTACCAGGACAAATCCTATGTGAAGAGTCCTAACAGAGTAACATCATCGTGATGAATTGCCAAGGTAGGTCAAGTGTCTGGACTTTAATTTTGTAGACTCCGAAATCTGATTTTATCTTTTATCAGCCCAGTTGAAATGGAATGGATTCATCTCTCAAGGGCAAAGTCATGTTAAGCAAATTCACAGATACTTATAAAACCAGAGGCCAGGGTGTTAATTTATAATGACTCATATGTTTATCGATAGAATATCTTCTGCTAAGCTTCTAACATTAACAACCCAAAGAGCTCTTATAAGAACACATTCTTTTGTTGATGTGTTACTAACAGGCTACATTCAAGTCCTGCCAACCCATGAATCACTGCATTACTTTAAGGTGACTTTGCATGCCATATGTCCTTTAGGCAAAGGCACCAATGATTGAAATGTACTACTGATTTAATAAGAGCTCACGAGAAATAAAAGAAATGGTCTATTGAATGTACACATTGACTTGGTTGTATGTGGCATGCAGGATTTAGGGGTACATTATTTGTACTTCACGCTGGGTAGAGAATCATTGGTTACATTTCCTGAGTACACACTATGCGCCAGACATTCTACTAGGCTCTAAGGCTACAGCAGTGAGCAATAACATGCGTGATGTCTGCCATCATGGAGCTTATATCTCAGTGGGGCAGTTAGACATCACATCAATCACAATACAGAATGAGAAACTGTAGTAAATGCCATGAAGGAAGCCAATAGGATGCTATGAAAGACAAATTGAATGGATCAAGGAATGAACAAGAACTGACAAACTTATCAACTAGAAGCTTCAGTCCACGTGCTTTCAGCCTTACAAGTAGGAGGCATTCAAGAAATATCTATTCAGTTGAATCTCTTGAACATTAGAGCATTGAACATTAGGGTCTACCCTTGAATTAGCACCATATAGTATCGAAAGAAGTAGCAACAGACCTTCCTCACAAATCTACGCTTAATGCTTCTTTCCAAATGTAGAGGGTGGTGAGTAGAGAAGGCAGAAAAAAAAACCTTCTCCTCTTTTTGCAAGGCACTGGAGTGAAGAGAGGGGCCTGTCCAGGAGTCCCTCAGCTTAGTCACGTCCATCAAATTGTGTGCTCTGATCTGTGTTGCAGAAGGGAATACGAGGCCGCAGCAGTGCCCCTTCCCAAAGAGCCAAACACATGCTTCCAAACACAGACTGTTTCTCAGGGTAAAAGGCATCACACTGGGATGCCAAGCAAATTTTTTAGGTGTCTCAAATTGTCAGACTCTGGTCAAGACCTTACTACTCCCTGACTCTACACCAACTATGCTGCCCGCATCACTCCAGGGTCCCTCTAAATTTTATACTCAGTCAGGAAGCATTTCCTGCATCTCTATTGTATGCCAGGCCCTGTGCTGCAAGATGAACAAGACACAGTCCCTGCCCTCGCAGACCTTGAAATCTAACAGGGATAGAAAATATGCATCCTTATCAACATTAATTGCAGTTTAACTATAGGTTTTATCAAAAGGCTCTGATCTTTTTCACTTGCTTGTTCTCAAGGGTTGCCAGGGGTCTGGTATTGAACCATACTCTGGTATTTTAGCTTGCTCTCCAGTAAAATGAAAAATGTAAAACTTGACGTCTAAAGTCTATCTGCCAGTATGATTTTAGATATGCTTTGTCTTAATTTCTGATTGACATTTCTTCAGCAGGGGCTTTTAGTTCCTTGGTTGAGTAATTAATAACCTATAAACAAACAATGGAAGGATCCCTATTTGAAAGGACCTGTCATCCTTTTTGTAATGAGAGGAACCCTTTTATCGAGTGACTGCTTTCATCCTCACAATGTATTTGTTTGCAAACAGCAATTAGCGAGAGCTTCACCCCCTCCCCACTCCTCTTTATCATTTTCCAGGGGAGCCTGCATAAAGAGCAGTTAATTGGGTTAGCCCATGCCTCCACAGAGCCCAGAGAGAGCTAGACCCTGTGAAAGCCAACCATCAGTGCCTGTGGCTGGCTGGGCACCTTCTCGGAAGACACTATGGCAACCCTCTGCCCTCCTCAGGCACAGAGCTCAAATTACTTCCTTTCCTGTTTGGAATGTTTTCCTATTATTTTAGACTTTTTCCTCCTAAACCAATTGTATTTCTTACAGTATTTATGTTCTGAGTTTCCAAATTTTTTCTGCCTCTTCCAGTTTTCCTTTTAATTTCTCCAAGAAACATCTCCAGTAAGTGGATGTGAAAAGATAATGGCAAACACACCTTCCCTAGAAATGCACCCTCCCCCAGCAATAATAGAGACAGGTAGTGGGTTAGAAAGCACTTCAGAAACTAAGCCCTACACTAACATATAGGGTGATGGGGGTGATGGGGGTGATGATGATGATGATGATGAGATGTCGTTGTTGGCAATGTGGTCCTGATACCAGTGCTATTGATCAAATAAATGACGGTGGCTGATTGCAAAACCTCAGCTTTCCTTTCTGCAATGTTCATCACCCCCTAATTAAGGCTTTGAGAACAAGTAAAACAATGCAACCATTGAACCAATACTGCTTTGAAAAGAGTCAATGGAAATACAGTGCTATATACCACTCAAGCTGTTTTTGATCACAACTGACCTTGATGAGTTCCATACTCTCCTAGGAAAAATGTTCCACACAAGCCACTACAAGTGAATAGAATTATCCAGCAGAACTACTAAATCATATCTCTACACCAAACCAGGTTGAGAGGGCATTCATTCGTTTCACAACATGTTTTCCTATTTCAACTGAAAAGGCACTTTCTTAATAGCCCTCTCTTAGAGATGTTATCAAAGTAAAGGCTCTTCTGCTTTTTGTAGAAGCCAAGCCCTGCACTTCTACTGCGAGTGTTGAGGAAGGAGAGTGGCAAAGTACACATCCCAGGTATGCTATTAGATCCCTCTCCCAGGAGCGCCTCACCAAATCAAAGCCACTCCTCTTGATGAAAAAACATGGGGCTTCCCTGGTGGCGCAGTGGTTGCGAGTCCACCTGCCGATGCAGGGGACACGGGTTTGTGCCCCGGTCCAGGAAGATCCCACATGCCGCGGAGAGGCTGGGCCCGTGAGCCATGGCCGCTGAGCCTGCGCGTCCGGAGCCTGTGCTCCGCAACGGGAGAGGCCACAACAGTGAGAGGCCCGCGTACCGCAAAAAAGCAAACAAACAAACAAACAAAAAAAACCCATGAAGTACTCTCTGTTTTCTATATGACCATTTGAAGGAATGAAGAATTGGAGTAGGATTTGTTCTTCAAGGATGAGAACATTTCCTTTGTGGTTTCAGTGAATGCAATGCCAAGTGTGAATCAAGAAAGATCTATGAGAGTAGTAAGACTTTGATAAATGTGCTGAAATAACATAAAGGAATCTCACAGAGAGATGTTTATGGTTCCTTTTCTGGACAGGAAAAACTGGACCATTCAACATTCAAATTCAAAATCATTCAGTGAACCCCAGGCTAGGTGCCGTGCACTGCACTGGGACCAGGACTCTGCTCTAATTTGCAGAGCCCAAGGCAGAATGAAAATACAGGGCCTTTCGTTCAAAAATCATTATGAGTTTTAAGACAGTGACAGCAGAGCATC
This sequence comes from Orcinus orca, assembly GCF_937001465.1. Lineage (NCBI taxonomy): Eukaryota > Metazoa > Chordata > Mammalia > Artiodactyla > Delphinidae > Orcinus > Orcinus orca. Next base: position 126,354,825 of record NC_064580.1, read on the forward strand.
CAACCAAGTGAGAGATTCCCCTCAGCATGGGGCCCTGTGTGACTGCAAAGGTTGCACACCTTGGCTGGGGCTCTGTAATAACGCAGGGAGTGAGTGATGACAACTGACCTGGCTCTGCCTAGAGTGTCAGGGAAAGCTACACAGCAGAGGTAATAACTGGGTAGGGTCTTGAGGAGGTGGCTTTCTCTAGACAGAGAAGAGGAGGACCCTGGGAACAGAAAGGCATTCTATAAAGAGGGAATAGCATGTATTCACTTATTTAGCAGATAACGAGCTCCTAGTTTGTTCTAGACACTGTGAGGACCTAAAGATGAAAAAGACACAGCTCTTGCCCTCCAGGAATTTACAGTCTAGTAGAGAAGACAAACAGTAAATAGGAGATTATATGGAGGCTACTATAGACTGAATGTCTGTCTCCCCCGAAAGTCATATGTTGAAACCTAACCCCAATGTGATGGTATTTGCTATGACTGGAGAACCCAGAAAGAATATCTAATCCAGTGAGGATAGGAATGGGGTAGGAAATTAAGGAAAGCTTCCTGCAAGCGTTGGGGAGGGGAGTTATAAGACATGCTTTTAAATTTAGACTTTATTCTAAGGGCAATGGAAAGGCACTGAAATTTTCCAATAGCGGTGGGACATAATGATTTTTAAAATCACTCCGGCTACTGTTTGAATTGAAGGCAAGGAAAAGCACAGTTTACTTGAGGACTAATACTATGAAAGGGGAAAAAATGTACATTTCTATCCTCCTGTTAATGGTTAACAAGCAAAAGTGGCCTTACTTAAGTTATCTGCTAAGGAAAGAAGCAACACCTAAGGCTTAATTTGTTTTGTCATAAGCCAAACTTGGCCACAAATAATGGCAGTGTGTGTGTGTGTGTGTGTGTGTGTGTGTGTGTGTGTGTCTGTACATACACATGTGATAAACCTTATGGTATCATCAAAAGTCATCCTTAGCTCTTTCAAAACACAGGCATTTTGCCAGATTTATAAGTGATTACAATGCACACATTGAAATAAACATAGTGCCCAGATAGGTTGTAGACTAGATCAAGTCATTTTTCAGCCAGGGACCAGATTTCTTATGTTTGTTTTCACTGGTGCAGTCTTTGACAGATAATAGATGTTCAATAAATGCTTGCTAGCAAATTCATTTGCTTGGCATTTCAGAGCATTGCTCCATATGGTTTGACATAAGATTACATGGCCATGCTTGCAAACTACTTCTCCATCTTTGTTATCTGACACAGCCAAAGAATGTTTGCCATGACCTTTGAATGTTTTAAAAGAAGTTCTTGATGGTAATCTCCTTTTAAATCAGTGACAGATTGCTTTGGGCCATATTACATATTAATAGCCTTTCTGAAGAGATATGTGGTTTGCGATGTGACCAGTCAGGACTGGGATGGGGTGGGAGTACAGTAATACATCCCCAAGAACTTGGAAATGGGGAAAATAAGGTTATCCTCTGAGAGTTCAACTTTAAAATCAATATGTAATGAATCAGAGCAGGGATATGCAATCACCTTTAAGAAACAGAAAGTCTCCCAAGCCTGCAGAACTAGACAATAACCAGATTGAGCCCACTGATATTACTAAAGAAAGAATGTGACCATCAGAAAAGGGCTTGGCTACCTACAGAAGCAGAAGACATAGGAGCAGCTGAGGCAAACGTTGGCAGAATCATCCAAACTCTGCCATGAGCTAAGAGTTTCTAACCCCATCCTTGTAGTGAAGGTGAATGCCTGAAAGTATAATATATATTAATGTTATTTATTATAATATAAATATAATATATATTAAGATAATACATTCAATTAATATAACTCATTCACTAGGGTTTGGTTCCATTCCCATCATGTAACCTTCTTATTACGGCTTTGCTTTCCACGGAGATCATAGGCACCACTGTCAAACATGGCTGCACATTGGAATCACCTAGGGAACTTTAAAAAAATGCAGATGCCTGAGTCCTACCTCAGAGACTCTAATTTAATTGATCTGCAAAATGGCCTGGGCATAAGGATTTTAAAAGCTCCTCAGGTGACTGTAATATGCAACTAGGGTGTGAATCACTGACTTACTGGAAGAGAATATGTGGTTCATATTCTCAGACTTAGGGGACTCTAGGTCCTATCAAAGTGGCAGGTATGTATTCCTATCCACAAACTCAGGAGTTTGGCAAAAATAATTGCCTTTATTTTTTCCATATCTAAAATTAATTGCTATTTTGAGTTCCAGGTGGGGGAAATTTAATTTTGCCCTTCTCCCTTTCGCCTGATTTGCTAAACTGGTGAGAAGACATTGGCGTGATCAGTTCAGGGGCTGTCCTTGGTCTCGTTTTGCCTCACAGTCACTGAGCTGTCTTCATTTTCATCTGGTCTTTGGCCATCTGTCCACAAAGATCACTGCCACATCCTCCTGCAAGTCCTGACCACAAGGCTTCTTCAGGTTTACCATTTCTCTATGCCATGTCTGTGTAGCTCTCTGGGACTCAACCTAAAGAGGCAGGCAGGAGGCCAGTTACTCCAAGACCCCACCAAAATCCGATCTGTCTTTGATTTCCCATTGACTTCCTTTCCCTCAGTCTAAAGAATCCTTAGCTGGAGCAGAGAATTTATGCTCTCATCACAGGCAAATCTAGCGTTCACTGTTGCTGCTCTGGTTCTTAGTTCCCACCCACCACCACTCCCAGAGCTAGGCTTTTGAAACTCAACAGCCAAGAACTGACTTCTCCAATCTAATTTGTCACCTTTCCCCGCAGGCAAAGAATGGCGCAGCTGTAGCAGACCAACCTGTAGCAGACCAGCTGTAGCAGGGGTTGTTGAAAATAAGCAGAGATTAATTTTCCAAAAATAGTATCTTGCCATAACATTAACAGTTCTTATTTCATTTTTTTACTTTCTTTGTCCTTTTTTTAAAAGTATAATTTATTTATTTTTGGCTGCATTGGGTCTTCGTTGCCGTGCGCGGGCTTTCTCTAGTTGTGGTGAGCAGGGGCTACTCTTCATGGTGGTGCACGGGCTTCTCATTGCGGCGGCTTCTCTTGTTGCGGAGCACGGGCTCTAGGCGCGTGGGCTTCAGTAGTTATGGTGCACGGGCTCAGTAGTTGCAGCACATGGGCCCTAGAGCACGTGGGCTCAGTAGTTGTGGCTTGCTGGCTCTAGAGTGCAGGTTCAGTAGTTGTGGTGCACGGGCTTAGCTGCTCTGCCGCATGTTGGATCTTCCCAGACCAGAGCTCAAACCTGTGTCCTCTGCATTAGCAGACAGATTCCTAACCACTGCACCACAAGGGACGTCCACAATTCTTATTTTAAAGTAGAAAATTGGGATTTAAATTACAATTTGGATTTTCATGTCAGTGTACATACAGTGATTCTTAGCCTTCTCTGCATCATTCATGGGCCTCTTTAGGAATCTATTGCAACTATAGACCTTCCTCCAAGAAAAATGCAATAGACATATTTTGCATATAATTTTCAGGTGTCCCAGGGTCATGTGAACCCCAAGACCCCAGATTAAGAAGTGCTGACCTAAAGGAAAAGAAAATGTTGGCCATGCCAGTGCATATTATCACCCCTGTGAAAACTATTTCTCAGTGTACATTAATAACTGCTCGTTCTGCCTTTATACAGCAGTCTTATGAACTTGACCACTATGACTCCAACGCTGAGAACTGAATCTGCTCTCAGTGGGCTAACCAAGCATGCTCCTGTGCTTGCAAGATTGACAGATGGCACTGGACTGAGGCCAAACACTGTGAGACCTCCTGCGTTAGAGCAAGAGCCTTGACTCCAGCACATATATTTTTCCTCTCATTTGACTTTTTTCATGAATAAGCCATCTTATCCACACAGCAAAGCAACCTACCAGCAAGAATGTATAGAGCACTGCTATGTGTCAAAGACCCTTCTGGAGAAAGCAATACTCATGGCCCTCTAGGAGCTTACAATCTAGTATGGTAGGAAAAAATAAACTACAGACCATCTAGGATAGAGCTCGGCAAACTACAGCTACAAGCAATATATGGACCGACACTGCCTGTTTTTGTAATAAGTTTTATTGACACAGCTGCACTCATTCATTTCTGTATTGTCTGTGACTGCCTTTGTGCTGCAATGACAGAGCTGAATAGTGGCAACAGAGACGTAATAGCCTGCAAAGCCTCAAATATTCACTGTCTGGCCTCTTACAGAAAAAGGCTGTTGACCCCGGCTCCAGTGCCACGCTTCTCAACCTTTCATGTGCCTGTGAAGGACCTGGCGATCTTGCCGAAATGCAGATTCTGATCCAGTGAGTCTGGGGTGGGACTAGAGGTTGTGTCTTTCTGATACGCTCTCAGGTGATGCCAATGCTTCTGGTCCAGGGACCACCCCTTGCGTAGCGAGGGTCTAGAATTCTGAATTGCTGGGTTTACTCACTCAGTGCTCTTCTGTGTCTGAGGAAGGTCCTAAAAGATATTTTCCCCATCTTTACAGTAGAGCAATACATTTCTCTTGCACAGTTGTTGATTATATACAGTGTTTGTTTAGAACCTCACACAGTGCCTGGTGCCTAGTTCTCTCCATAAATGGTAGCTAGTGCGGTAGAATGCTCTGCTTCCTATCTCTACCTTTCCTAGTGGAAAAGGTGCCAGAAAACTCTCACATTTGAAAGAACAAATCACTAATTCTATTATTTTTCATAGGTCTAGGCTTTCTTGGGGGTGATTAAGTTCTATTATCTAGTTTTCTAGGCTTTTCTCTAAAGGGTTAAGGATCTTGCAGATGTATTTTAAGCTTTTCACTGTAAGCCCAACTCAGGCCCAATTCATGGAAAGAGAAAATGTTATTCCTAGCTTAGGTTTTCCTTTTCAATCCCCCTTTCCATTCTTTGAGAACACATTAAAGAATCCTGTGGCCCATATATAGCACATATCATACAAAGTACAGATATATATAGAATATCGTACTCTGAATAGGCATGCCAAAATATACACTGCACCCCGAGTTCAATGTCTTACACTGCTACCTCTCAAATGTTTACAGCAACAGATGACAAAGAAAAAGCTGCCTTCATATGTTCTGAGAGGTTTTTCAGTGAAAATGATGCCTCAAGTTATTTCAGTGGCTTCTGCTACTTTTAAGTGTTTAACAGAGTGAATGGGGACAAAAAGTACCTTGAAGTATTAAGTTATTTAAGTGACATGGCCTTTTAGTGGACCTTGAAGGAATATACCTTTAAGATACTAGACTACCTGGGGAAGGCACGTCTGAAGCTGTCCCTTGATAAATGTTAGCTCCAAAGACCTCAGAAAAATGTGTTGGGCACACAGCGTCCCAGCATATGGCAAGTACAGACCTCAGAATGTTACTGGTCTTATCCGCCCAGCTATAGAGAACTAAAGCCTTCCTGGATTCAATGATTCTAAAGAATAATTATGAAAAATTAACCCAGACTTGGCAAAAGCCATTTTATGACTATGCTGGTTATTTCCTGATTTTCTCTCGTCTCCAAGACAACCTTTCTATACTCTGCTCTGATTCTGGGGTTGGGACTCTGCACATGACATTTCCAGACTCCAGGCTCCCTGAAGGCTTTGCTGCAGGGTGGGACTAGCAGGAGACTAGAAGGCAGGCGGAGGGGAAAACAGACCTCGTTAACATGTGCGGTCACCGCTAGCATGGCTTCAGCAAAGGAGAACAGCTTTGGCTCCAGCACCCTGCTTCTTTGGAAGCTCCAGCAACTGTTATCAGTTTCCCGTATGAAATACCTGCTATTTGAACACTTAGAGTAGATGGGTTTTCCTGACTAGACCTAACTCAAAGTTATCAGGTCGAGACCAGTAAATCAATTAAAGAAAAAAGTCCCCACAGCAGCATGATTCCCAGCCACCTCAGCCTCTCTCCAACTTCTTCAGGGCAGGAGAGAGGTCTGTGATCAGATGTTAAGCTAGTTATAGGATGCTGTATACAGGCTTACGTTCTAGCATTTAATTTCTCTACTAAGTCCTCCATCATACACACAGATACCAAATGTGCAAGTCTAGATGGGTTGCTGTATGGTCAGGCCACCCAAGATGGCTGTTCTCTTGCTCTCTGTACATCCCATGCTTGACCAGTCCCTGCTTCACCTACACCCCACTCACATGACTGACCTTCCCTCTTCAACAGAGGGCCTAATCAGTAAACGCCTATGTACCTGCCTCTGGCCCCAGCTAGTATTCTAATCTTGATATCAGAACTACCTCCACTACGATGATTTATCAAAGGGGCGGTAAGGGGTGCACCCCTCTACTGGTTTCCCTGGCAACCGATAAGCACCGACCTAAAGTCAATACTCCTGTAACGGGTAACCTCCCTCCCTACCCCACCTGGGGGCAAAGACTGCCGCCATGTCCTGCCTGCCTCTGCGGCACATGGCGGGTGTCATTCTAGGGCCTTGCTTCAGGCAAGTAAGATGCCCCCATCCATGAAACCATTGATGTCTCTGTCGCTGACTCCTGGCTCTCTCTTTCTCTTTGGTCTCCAGGCTGGGCAAGTACAGGGCTTGTAGGCCTGCGGGGTGCAGCCCAACAGTTGCTCAGCCACTAAGATAAAGGGAAAGACATTGAAAGTCATTCACTGTGAGAAATTCAGTGAATTTCAGCCAGCTTACTTCAGCCAGCTGGGGTACAGAAATTCAAGATAACTATTTACCACACCCACGAAATCTCCAAAGCACAGTTTTTTTATAACCTACAAAATAAATTTGGTAGGCACAATTTCAGACTGAGAAAGAAGAAACCAATATGACATTCTGAGAACATGACTATGATACCACCAGGAATGATACCACAGTATTTACCTCTTATTTCTCCTTGATAGGAGCTTGATGTATCTTCTTGTATCTGTAGCTGCTGATTGATTTTGTAAGCAGATAGGGTAGGGGGAGTCCTCAGAGAAAGAGAACCAGGCATGGCTTTCTTGACATAAGAGAAGCCATTTTGGGCCTAAACTATTTTGTGATCTTAGCCTGGCCACAATGCTTGTCCTTGAACAGGTCTCAAATAACGAACTTAAGAGAACAAAAGGACTAACTTACCAGGCAAGAGAAGTAACAACAGCAAAGATAATTAATCAGTTGTAAAGGCGCCCAGTTCTATTTCAGCAGTAAAGACCAGCCTAAAGCAATGTCTCGAGCTGTTTTGCAGAATTTAAATACCCCCTCGGGTGCTCAACCAGCAGATCAAGTGGAATCTAAGGGATGATGCTGGTGACCTTTTCTGACCCTGGTAACTTCAGTCAACTAAAGCTTGGGCTCTGCCTACTGCCCAAGCCCCTTCAGGAATATGCATGTACCCATAACGTAAGACTTCCCCAATTGTGCTGTTTGAGGAGACACTGCTTTTGGAAAGACCCCCGGTGTTCTCCTTAGTTGCTGCAAGTAATAAATCCTTCCTTCTCCCAATCTTTGGCTTGGTTGTATCTTTTGGCTTGATGCCCACCAAGAGGCGAACCCAGTTTTTGGTAACAGTTTCTTTGGAGTGAGGATGGAGAGACTTCTGGGAACCACTTTTGGTAAGCGCAGAACCTTAGACACTAATTATAGGAAGCATGCTAGCCAACTTCTGAAGGAACACATCTATCTCATGGTAAGAAGACTCAGGACACTTCCTGTGCTCAATAGTAAAGAGTGCGCAAGAAAGGTGAAGGCCAGCCACAGATATTATTTCTTGCCCCAAGGAGAACTAGTAGGGGAAATCGCCCCCGTATATGATGAATCAGGGTCAATGAGGGAAGACTCTGGGTGCAGTTTGCCAAGCAGAACTTGAGCGTATGTGGGGAAAAGGAGTGAAACTAGTGAGTCAGAGTAAGGAGATGAGGGCGGAAGACTGCCTTTTAAATTACAGGACGGATCGAGAGGTAAGTTAAGAATCATTTAAATTAAACTTCTGGCCCTAAGTGGCAAAGGGAAGCAAGAAAATTATCTAGCACCCAGGCTCAGCTGCACAGCACTTACGAAGCCTGGGGAAAATACCACCCACACACCAGAACAGTTTTGTCTGTGGGAATTTTCATCCTAAGGATCTGGATGAAAAACAGAGCTAGAAAGACCTTGGGAAAATGTTTTCCATTCCGTTTGCTAAAGACAAACTAAGAAGGGGGATGAATGTCAAAAGATTTTTCATCTCTGCTTTAGTGAGAAGGGTACCAGGAAGTCGCCTGGGTCATATCTCAAAGGGCAATCATGTTTAAGCAAACAAAGGAGGGATGGGCAAAGATAGAGAATGTGCCCTGCCCTTCGTCCCCCACCCAAACAGGTTGAAAATATGAGTCCCTGGAGTTCTTTTAAGAAGATATAATAGGATTCTGATGAAAGAATGCAGGGTTACAGCCCACCTAGGCGTCCACCATTTTCATGACTCAACTTCATGACTACTGTGGGATATGAGGCTAGCTCATCACCCCAGTCATTACCTAAGTCACATCTCACCTCCCCTTTTCTGTACTCGGGCGGTGGTGTTCACTGGTTTCCTTAGTTGCTGTGTGTGCTGGGGGCCAGGGCTTACATTCAACGCTCCTGGGATGGACTGGAGAACGCTGGTGCACCCAAAGCTGGGGGACAAAGGAATGGCCGTTCTCATTACATCATTCACACACGCTCGAGCAGAAAGCACACAGACTCTGAGAGCTGTGCTGTTCATTAGGGTAGCCACTAGCCTCGTGGAGCTATTTACATTTAAATACATTGAATTAAAATTAAAACACAGTTCCTCAGTTGCACCAGCAACATTTCTACTGTTCAAGAGTCACATGTGCCTAATGCCTACCGTAAGGGACAGTGCAGAGACAACATTTCCATCACTGCGGAAAGTTCTTTTGGAGTTTCAAGTCCCAGCCCTGCCACTTCCTAACTGTGTGTGTTTGGGCAAATTATTTTAGCTCTCTGAGCCTCAGTTTCCTTATCTGTGAAGTGGGTTGCCTGGATAATGTACCTCACAGGTAAGGATCCAGTGAGGTCGCAAGGGTGAAGTACTTGGCAGAATATCTGGCACAATAATAATTCTGATTAGTCTTCTGTCCAAGTAAACTAAAAAATCCTGGAAAGGAGATACCATGCTGTCTGCTTCACTGGTATGCTCT